>NC_082594.1:17261552-18526552 GCF_030936135.1 Gavia stellata | reverse complement strand
ACCTATATACACATGCACACACACACACGTATCTCTTTCGATTCAGATTATGCACAGTTACACACCACCTCTCCTCTCAATGCTGTTCGTTTCAAGTAGACAGCATTATGTCTTCTCTTCACCACACAGCTCTGAATAAAGAAACCTCAGTTATGTCACAGGAGAAAAATCAAATCTATACTCCCTTGTGGAAATGTCATTACAAACAGTCTATGAAGCATCCAAAAGATACTGCAGAGCAGCAAAAGTGGACTGTACGCCCCAGAGAGCCTTGAACTGTTAACAGCAGCCAAAGGGACTAAGTAGTCAACAGGAGAGGCAACCTGCTTAAATAACAAACAAAAAAAACCCAAACACAACCACACCTGTGGTTAAATGGGGCAGTTTTGGTACTGGCCACAGGTTAAAACACTGAAAAGTGGACACACAGCCAAAAAGCAGGCCACACTGTTAGGATGAAGAACGAGTTTTTCAATAAATAAAGCTTTCATTTCAATGTAAAGTCAATTTTGTTTAGGTATTTCTGATAACCCAATACTGTTGTTCTACAAGCAATTAACAACAATAGTAAAGCAAACAGAATTTTATGAAAAAAAGATCAAAGTAAGTTTTTATCCAATGTATTTTGTACATTTACTAACAGCGCACTGCTGAGAGGGTAACACAACACATTAGGGAACCAAAATTGGAGCAACCAGCAATCTGAAACTTGTTTCAGTCTTTGACAGCTAACACTAATTACCTTTGCAGTGAAACTATGTGTTAAAGTTTGGCATATTGACTAACTGAAACAAAAATAACCAAACAAAGCAGATGTAATGCTTCACTGCAGCAGCTGGAGGAGAGTCAAACCTGGAATTGGGCCTTAACACCAGGCACGGTAAAACACGTATAAAGAGAGTGCTGCAACATCAATGAATGTGCAATCTCTTTGGCAAGGGGATCGAAGTAGCAAAAAAAAAAAAAATCCTTTGCAAGAGAAACACTTTTTTGCTTTTCCAGATTTCACAACATTATTCTACATAAAGTATTGCTGTCAACTGTTGATTAAGTACCGCGAGTAGTAGTACTGTACGGGAACTATACAATCTGTGTTCATTTCTCTTTCTCATGCAGACAGACATAGACACAATGTACGCAGGCTTGCGAACTCCAGTTTTACCACAGCTTCTCTTCTATGTCTCCAGAGCTAGTATCAAAGATCAGGATCATGGCTACAGAGAAAAGTTTGACAAGGTGAAGAAATGACTTTCTCCATAGGAAAAATTAAAAAAGACAAGTCAAAAAGAGCAGCCCATGATGTGGAGGAGACTTCAGCACAGCTTTTCTCATTCAAATACGAAATTCCACCTGCCAGACTGCTGTTCTGCACTGGTGTCTTTAATAACTGCATAAAATTAATTATCAGTTAGTGTTGGCCAATTTTTCCACACTACCAAAAAGACCAGTGCTATCAGAATTCAAATGATATCTGATCCAAAAGAATACAGCGCTTAGACTTGGGGGAGAGGGAAGGTGTTAAGGTCGAATTTGGTAAGAAAGTAATAGTAGATAAGCCTAAACAAAGTTGTGTACAAACAATCCCCAAACACTTTTAATTACATAACTTCTCAAAGAAATGTCAGCATTTTGGCTCGTTACTGCCTCTTTTCTATAGTATATTCCAAATGGAGAACAATTTGGGACAAACACATTCTGCTACTGCTAAAAGTTTCCTCATGTTGTAAGAGTTGACAGTTTCTTTAGAATTTATTTCTTAATCATTTGCCAAATCTATTCAGTCAAACTAAAAAACCTGAATATATGAACCAGCTTTTCTTTCCATCAACTAGAAAGGGCAATATTAGTTTTCATTAATTCATTAGATGCCACTCGGACCACAATCCTACTCCAGCTGAAGTTACATCTATTCTTTGGTTTTAGTGCTAGCACTCACGCACTCTTCTGGAATAAGAGATGTGCAAGGTTTTCTCATAAAGATGGACAAAAAGCAAGTAAGTTATTTAGTGATATGTCACAAATTCTAACACAGAACACTAAAAACACGCTAACAATACAATATACTCCTCAGACTATGGTAGCCTTAAAATGGCAAAACAAATTCAGCTGACAAATGAAAAAACAATCCTGTTTCATATTTTGGTGTGAAATGCAATGACTTCTTGGTAGCAAGCTCTTACAGAAAGACGTTTTAAATCAGCTTCTAAAAGCAATACTGAAACCAATGGATTATTTTTCTACTATAAATGAAAGTACAGCTGACAGTTCTGTTCATCAACAGAAACTGAGGTGGCCAGACATCACCATTCCCTAACATTTATCAGGGAATGTGTAGAAGTAACTGGACAAAACACCTACAATGCTCAGGTACCTCCTTCAATTCAAAGCAAGTTGACAATTATTTTCAGGAAATGTTAAAATAGTAAAACTCCAAAGAAAGAACACGGTATGGCTTTAAGAGGAATACTATTTTTGTTTGCTATTGAATACGGAAAACCAAACATCCCTTATAATTTTTAAAAATTAATTCAAATGAGTGGCATATCAGATGTAAAGTACTGCCTTTTCTAAGGTTTGTTAATAATGCTTATACAAAGATCTTGAGTATGTTTACATTAACACGGTAACTTCACTATGCCTCTATTTGGATTCAGTGAAAAGCTGGGCATCTCTCTTAACTCTCTAGAAAGATGGCATCTTACGACACTCGGAGCAAACTCTGTCCTTGCACAACACAAACTAAACAGGAAATTTAAGACCAGTACAATCTTTTAATTTTTAAGTGTCACAAGAGCTCCTAATCTGCACCTGGAAGATTTCCAGTCCTTTTTGGAATATAAGCCAGTCGTAAAGAATCTGAGGTCACTTCTGCAGAACTGCTGCACCACAATTTTACATGTTAGTGCTTCATTCTAATATTAATTTACTACATTTACTAAATATAAGACATATTCTGTCAGTGAACTTCTTCAGAATTATTTGAACACATGAAAACACAGCACAGAGATTTCTTTTACTGTAGAACAGGTTCAGACAAAGATTCAAAATAGCCTGAAAAAGGTTAAATACTCCCAGAAGCAACTTCAAGAGAAGAAACATGTATTACTTGCCTTTCAATATGAGCTACATCTATATTTAACATTTAAAATGTTTTCAGAAGACAGGATGAGCAACCATTTGAAAACAGGAGAAATCAAATCAACTAAAGTGACACAAATCTGAATTAACAGGCCTTCCAGATGGTCTGATTAATAACCAAAACAAACGGTGAAATTGCTTTTGCTGTGTTATTTATTTGACTAGCTAGCTTTAGCCCTCTACATTAAGGAGCTCAAATGCATGGTACTCTACTAATAATAAGGAGAGCCAAGCTAATCAAGAGTTTATGAGTTAGGATCAAAGAGAAGGCCAACAAAGAGGATTGCCATGGTTGGAATCCAATCACTTAGAAGACTGAGATGTAGCCTTCTTTACAAAAGTAAAAGAAGCCTCCACGTTCCCGTTGCAGGCCCTCGTGCTCTTAGTACCTGAGCCACCCTGGCACCTGTTCAAAGGACAACACAGCAGAGCACAGGCAGAGATTTCTATAGTGCATTAAAGACCATTTCTCCAAGTTAGCTAGATTAGCCAACTCTGAGAGGCACTCTATCGGAACTGCTACTCATGCATATGCCAGTATATTTACTTCTAACGTGAGTGAAGGTCAATAGCAGGCTTGGCTGCGCAATGAGAAAAGGTAGTTCAAGATCCTAGAAGAAATGAGGATGATGACTAAGAGAATAATGACCCTGGACTTTGAGAGAGGAGTCTGCAGCTTGTTCAGACATCTGCACAGCAGGATCAGACACCTCAGAAGCTTACAGAAGTAGTTAGAGAAAGCTCCGAAAGGGATGGCTGGATCTCACAGGTGGTTGAGGGGGAGCTGCATGAGAAATGCCCAGACTCTACAGATCACTGGAGGGAATATTGAGGTCCGTATCAGTAATACCTTATGAGGCTGAGATTAACTAGGTAACAGCATGAGAAATACGAAGTCTGGTTACAGGTGTATGAAGACTGGAAAGAACTGGGGAAAAAGTAATTAGGGGCAGGCTTTTTAGTTAGAAGGGAACTGGGGTCTAGAAAAGGAAGTACAAGGGCAGCGAGAAGGAGGGCCACAAACCAGCAAAGGAACAATGAGATGTGCAAAGCCTGTGATGGGCACTGTCTGGGAGATGTCAACAGGCAGCCCTGCACATGCTCATGGAACCTGGAGCAAGACAACAAACCAAACCCTCTGCCCTAACCATGCAGTAAGGGTCAGGTCTACATCCACAGCCAGGGGGACTGGGGTCAGAGTGCAGTGGGTGCTTTCCCTGGTCACTGAGAGGACAGACGGATGGGGACAGATGGATCATGTATCCTGGTATCACCCATTTCAGACCTGACAGCACTGCAGCGACCTATTGCTTTGTAACACTGATCTGTAAGCAATACTTGCAAAATTAGCTGGTTACTCGGTTGTCTGTATCAGACATTTCCCAAATAACTTGGCTTCAACCTGCTTTATTTATTATCTGTGTACCAATACAGGGATAAACAGAGAAACATGTGCTGCATTCCTCCTGAAAGACATGACAAAAATCACAGGGGAAATTACCTTCCTTGGCAATCCCTTAGAGCTGTGACTAACCTGTCCATCCAGCACACTCACCTGTTAAGATCTGACGCTGGAGACTGAGTTAGATACAGATAGATATATAGATATAGAGAGAGAGATATATATGCTAGCGTTTAACAAAATAAAGTGCCTGAGAAGTAAAGTATTTTGAATCCCTGCCTCGTCTTTATCTTGTCTCCTATCCAGGAGGCCAGACTAACTAATTATTCCTTTCCACCCTGTTGTTTGTTTACGTTTTCTTATGTTTTCAAAGCTGTCCTTTGCAATGAAAATACAAATTTCTCTTTAATGCAAGCATCAAGGCTCTCCTTCACCAAACTTAAAGGCTGCCTATGTTAACACAAGGCCTGGGCAAGTCTTCCTCCAGCAAATTATTCTTGATAGGAATTTGTAATGAGAGGATACTGGAGAGAATACTAATGTACAATAGCTTAAAGGTGATCAGTCTCTAGAATACATATGGGTATAGACATGCACACATGCACTTTTTATTTTTATACGTATTGTTTTCTAGATATAGAAATAATTTTATATATTACATAAAAGTCAACAAGACTACTACTACTCAACAGAGCTTAAGAGTATCTCAGTGCACAGACATGCCAGGCAAGAGAGCAATGGAGAAAGTGGGCAACAGCCTGACAAAGGAGTGGAGTAACATCTATCAAGCCACCAGCAGATCTCCACAGAAAGGCTGAAATACTTTTCAGAGAATACACACAGAAGGTAAAGGGAAGAAAGGGCTCTCATTCCAGGTTTTGCCACGCGTTTGTGTGCAGAATGTAAACCAAGGTTGCTTCTGCATGCAGAATTCAAACGTACCAGACTTTGAGGGCCTTTCAGATAAATTAATCTGACTGATCCACTGTATCAGTGGATATGCACTGAATTGAAAGCCAGGGGACTGCAGGGTGTATTTAGGTAGACTAGCAGTCTGGAGAGTGGGGAAGAAGAGTGCCAACAAACTGTTCATTTAGAGCAGAATTTCCAAAATATCTCCCAGATATATTATCTTTTTACTTTATGATTATGCTTCCATATATTTCACAGTCTTGACGAAACCTCTCCTACTCTCTCCAAACAACTGTCTGGTTTCTTCCATTTTAATACAAGAATGACTTGTTAGTAGTAACTCTGTAGAAGTTAGTAACTTGTTAGTAACTTAGAGGCACTGGGATTCTGAAAATTCAGCATTACCACCATCTGTCAGCTGTTTTCTTAACACACTGGTTAAATTTGTGTGGTCATCCCTCTTAGTCCTAATCTTCTGCCACTACCCCTTACATTCAGCATAGTAAGACCTACAATAAGGTTTTAAAGATGCTGACATATCACACAGGTGAGAGGGCAGGCAATGTACATAGTGAAGTTTTTCAAGTTTTTGCTAGTCCTCCTTTTTAAAAATTTCTCAGTCCATACAGTAAGAAAGCATCTTTTATAATAGATTTATGTACCTTAAAAAACATAATCATGTTAATTGCAGCACATCACAGGAAGACCAGGTGTTCTACAGTCTAGTAATTTGTCACATTTTAGTTCATTATGCCACGTGCTGACAAGTTTGAAGACTTAAGTCTTCTCTGTATGAAATTCCAGGGACATGAAATTAATTTACCATGCATCTTTGAGCACCTTCCTGTTCCCTTCTGACTACCCTATGTCCCATGAGATTATTCGAAAACTTCACGTCTTAAAACAATCTCAGATGGTTGTCATCTGTAAAGTCAACCTGTCAAAATTAATTTCCCTCTCATACAAAATGTGGAATGGTTCACATATATGTACAAAAATAGACATAGTAAAATAGACGCTATTCAGTTCAGTGCAGATGTTTCATCTTTACCAAGCACACTGAATCTTCTGAAAAGTAATTTATGTCCAAGAAGTAATGTCCTAATCACACTCAAAATGAGACTGCAATGTAACATCTTTGGATACTCCAATTTCTTTTTAAATAATACACTTTATAGGTCAGAATTTAGCTATGAGGCTGAAGGGCAAACCTGGAAAAAAACCCCACAAACCTATTGCTCTCTATCCTTTTACTTCACAAGTTTTGTCTTCTATTGTATATAGTAAATGTATCTTCTGCCGTAAGAATTATTTCTCTCTGTAGATATATATTGTTCTTACACATAATTTCTACTTAGAATGTCTTTGAAAATATGCAAAAGCACAGCATAAATATGAAACTGTAAATACATTACAAGACTGTCCAATTCTATGTGTTTACAGAGTCAAAACAGCAATTTAAAGCTATCACACACTGCAAAACTTCTCCCTATACAGTTTTCACTTTCCAAGTCAATCATACTTACAGAGCGTATTCTGCTAGAGGCAATTTGAAAACATCAAATACTTCCTTATTCTTCATTAAGTAAACTGAACGCAAGTAGGATACAAAACACTGAAAGAAAAATAAAAGTATTTAATAAAAAAAGAAACCATTCCATTACCAACCTATGAAACGAACATTATACTGTTGCTTTAAACACAAAATAGAATTCCACTATTAAGTGGTCTAACATTGATTTCAGACTGAAATTCTTTTACCCAATACCCATCAGCCAAAATTTCTCAGTACTACAGAAGTGATGTGACTTCAAATACTCAAATATTTCATTAAATGCACATTAAATGGCTGAATTTCCCAACAGTATGTCATCATATTTTCTTTCTAGCGAAAATAACATAAATTAGTCAGAAGGAAATATCACTAATTCATTTTTTTTTCTCCCAGCTTTTCTGTATGTTGTTATGCTATTCTGACAACTTAATTACGTGGAAGCAAGAACAGTCTGTGTTGCTATCAAACTGAGGTGTCCTGACTTAATCTTAGCCACTAACAGAAAGTGATTCAACTCAATGTAGCTGCCTTTCACTGTGGCCTAGGATAATTCATATTACCTTGCATTTTCCATCAGCTCATCACATACACACAGTCAATGAATGCAACTCAGCTGACCAACATAAATTCCTAATACAACATTTACTAAGACCAGTCCAAGGCTGAAGTTCCAATTAATCCCAGACTTTCACCAAGAAAACCAGAAGCACTGCTTAACAGAATAACTTAACCTTGTGTTGTATTTTCCCTCCATCCTTCCCAAAAGAAAAGATTCTTATTCTTCTCATGTTTCCTTTACATAATCTGTTTCTGCCTAAGAAAAGATCCTTGGATTTCTGTTGTTTGTAACCTAATTTCTAACACATGCCAAAACTCCTACCACGAGGCTTGAACCAGCAAACACTAGTAACAATAGCAAATTAAGTTCATAGGGTTATATTCAAGCATACTTCAAGCACACCCTTGTTCTGCTACATACAGGCACCCATTGGAGAAAATTATTGTATTAATAATTCATGTGGAATTCAAAAAAAAAAAATTCTATTTCTTGTTAACCTGAGATAGAGGAGGAAAAGACCTAACAGTTAGGAGCATTGATCTCTTATGGGGATTCTTTAAATGCTTACAGAAGAAAAAACATTTCCAAAGGTGAAAAGAAAGAAGAGAGAGTAAACTAAGCAATGTCATGAAGTCATACTTTTCCCCTTGGCAAACTGAAATAAAAACTATTAATTATAAATATGTAGAGCTAAGACATATACTTTGCAAGCTGTCCACCACCTTGTTACAGAAGTAAATTTTTATTTGCTTATTTTTTCCAAATACTAAGTTTTGGGGTAAATTTTTCTGTCCAGTTTATGTCTTTCCATTAATTTCAGAGTGGAAGGTGTTAGCACAATCCATTCAGCTGCTACCAAGAATGAGGTGTGGCATAAAATACTTGTTTACTCACATTAAATTATTAATCATTTTACAAAGATAACTAGAACCTTTAGGAAAAGGCTTCAAATTTGACAGATCTCATTAATCTATCACTGTCTAGCAAGCAGTGACAAAAACAAATGACAGAACCTCTTCTTTCTCTGTAGTGACAGATGGAAAAAAGCAGGTTAAACAAGAAGTATCTTTTCTGTGAATCTGAGAGTTGCAGATCTGAAGATCTACATGAGTCACTACATGCCACAGGGTAGAAATCTCATTCTGCCTTTTGGATAAACTATAAAGCCATCCACTTACTTTACTAGTATTTCTTTGGTACCCATGGTCTAGAAATTAATAAATTATAGATAAGGGGCAGAAATAACACACCTTTTGCACATGTATCAAGCCCTACAATAACTCCTAATGAACAACCAAACAAATGCCAGATGTTCTAACTCACATTTATCAGCTGTCAAAATGGTTCAGCCCACTGAGACTCGAAAAAAATTTTCAAGTTTGTCAAGGACTGTATGCAGGATGGCATGGCTCTATGTTCAAAGAAATGGGCATGTAAGGTAAGAGGCTTCAAAGATAGTAATTCAATAGTAATATAATGATGATTAAAGTCTTCAGCTGACCTCATTCTTAATTATTTTAGGCATTGTGAACACTTCCAGCAAAAGATATTCCCTACTCCAAGAGCCTACACCCAAACTAGAAAAGTTAGATACAGCATAGAAGACTTGTTCTACTTCACAAAAAGAGAAATTAAGTACAGAAAGAGCAAATTACTTCTTTGATTTGATTTCAGTACCTTCATTTCAACCTCCTTCTAAAATATTGCCATCTCTCTTGGACTTTATCCAATTCCCTTAAGACTTGGTCACTCTGTGCACACACCAGACAGTCGAAGGAGAACAAGTTTAGTCAGTGTGAACATTTTTCCTGCTCTTCTATCAGTTGCTGCTGTCCACTGCTATATGTGCTGGTTTGATACCACTTTCAAGGGTTTTTTTGGTAACTGAACATTACAAAAATATTATTATATGAATTAATTTATACCACTATGGAAAATGTTAATGTTAAGCATCAGAAACACATTACAGCTTTAGCTACAACAGTAGCTAAAGGCCCCCCAAACCACCTGAGACTACCGTACAAGTACTAGAAATACATAAGGCAACAAGTACTACGCTCTACTAATTGGGTACATTTAAATTCTGATTTATTGATGTATTTCTTAGATAATTGTTTTAAATATTAAAACACACACAATTCAATGTATGTGCTGTTTTGACAGAATTCAAAGTAACAGGACGTGACTGGAATCTCAGGCTGTAACGTCCTGCACATCCCTTTGAGTGTGATGAAGAATTTAATGGACAGACATCACTTCAGTGTCCCAGTGCTGCCTACACAGTAACATTCAAACTAGCAAGAAAAACACTTCTTTTTTTAAACTGTTTTTCAGAATTCAGTGAATCTACATATTAAATATTAAAATTACAAGAAATGCCAAAAGGCAGCATCAGTCCATGAGAAGAACTGCAAAGGTTTCAAAGGAGCCCCAATCTGATTCACCCTCTCTCTTTCCAAGCAGCAGCAGAGGAGCCCTGTCCTGTCAAATGAACCATGAAGTTTGTTGAAGCAATTACTAATCAAGAATTTTCTCTGTTCTTTTTTCTTTAAACAAAGTAAAACCATCTTGGAAGTAAATCAACAAGCTTAGAGGATGCAATCACTTAGACCTCATGCCCTCAGCATAGTAAACTATATCCTGCTTGAACTTCTGTACATAGCTGTGCTGTTTCACTGCTATCTGATCGATGCAGGTAGGCAATTTATTTCCTACAAATGTCAAGAATTTGGCAACTTGCAACAGACAGAGTAGACAGCACAGGACTGTGCCTTTGAGAAATCCAGCATTCCAGATAAGGATCCAAGCTCAGGATTTCATTTGCTTTGGTTTTATTGTTTTATTTACATTGATGTGTAAGACTACTGGGGCACATTTGCATAGTACATCTGAACACTCAAATCTTATTAAGGAGGGACACTTCTATGATAAACCATTTGTCCATACCTCAAGATTTTCAAAAACCTGAATGTATATACAGTTTTTCTGCAAGATGACACTGCACTGCTATCCATGAAAGAAAAACTGCAACAAAAACGGCTTGAAAGGGTAATTAAATGGCAATTTAAAAAAATTTAAAATTAAGTTTTTATCTGTAATACTGACAGGCAGCCCATGTCTGATTTTATTCTTGTGTTATTTTGAAACTTTATCATTATTTTCTTTCACCCAATTCAGAATGATCTCTCTGCCTTTTAAGAGAACTTAAAAAGCCAAAGTCAGAAACAGAGAGGTTTGTTAGTATTTTCGTTCCCAGTAAGATGATGCTGGCTTCCTCCTACTCTCGTCCTCCCCCAGCCAGCTGCTCTGTCACTTCTGATACAAACTGGTGTAACTGCAACTTCCTGTGGCAGTTGCAGATGATGGTAATATGTCACCAGTACATCTGGCCTGTGCAACGTCAGGATGAAGCTTACGCTGACATTCCACACGCTACAAGCAATACTTTGTGCAGTACAAAAACCCGGGATACCTAAATGCCAAAAATAGTTTTAAAAGTAGACACTTGAACACTGCCTTAGACATTTTACTCCCAAAGCTCCCACTGACTTCCTCAGGCACTTTGATTTAAGACTCCTTGTTTAGGAAAGTAAGAATGACATTCTTCTGACCCAGTAAGTGTCTTTCCTGCAGGCATCCAAGCTAGGTCATGTCACGCAGGCTACCTTTGCAGTGCAAAGAAACCGCCATTCATCTGTCCCAAAGGGTTTTTAAGGTATCTATGTCAGGATGCATCCTAGAAGTGCCTATTCCTCTCTATCAGCTATAAATGAAAGCTCAGGCAGACTAGCTCACACAGGACATTGAAGTTAGGTGAGATGAACCTCAACTTAGAAGAGTTTTAAATATTGCAACTTGCCTCATTTTACATCCCAGTTCAACAGAAAGGCTACAACTCTTAGTCTGTCTTTAAGCATTCATAATCCCCTTTTCATTTTATCCTACCACTCAGGTTTACCAGAATATCTTCAGCTGTCATCAATCCACACACTAGCTCAGACAAATAAAAAGTTATTTACACTAATCCAGAATTTCTGCAATCTTGTATTTCTCAGGCTTTGGCATTTCCAGATTTCTGACCATTTGGCCTTTTGTAGTGGTCTTTAAATTTGACCTATATGTGTAACAAAAAAGTAACCTGAAAGATTTTCTTATTTTTCTTCTAATCATCTTGTTTCCCTGCATCTCAATTTGAACTCCTGATTTTGCATAGTTTGGAAAACACTTGGTACAACTACAGAATTCATAGGCTCATGATATCCACAGGTTAAAACTAAACAAATCTCAGAAAACCAGCACATTGAAGCACTTCAATAATGGGAAAGGTCAGCAAACATGTCTAGTGATGGCAAGAAGAGGCAATGCAATGCCCAGAAATATTCCACAGGCCATCTTCCATCAAAAGTGTCTTTTACAACCAGCTCATTCCAGTCCAGGAACCGACCTAGTTATTTTAAGTATTCCAACCTTCCCCAAAGCTGCTAAAATCTTGGTGAAATTCAAGTATTGTCCATGGAGTCTCCCAACATTAATCAGCATAGCAAAGAAATCCCATTCATAGTCCCATTCACACGCTTCTCCATCTTACCTGGAAGAGCTATTCTAAGCTATTTTGCGCTCATTTAAATCCAAATGAAAGTTAAAATTCTTTATTCAATGCATTGGATTTTGCCACTGAGAAAGGACAAACTGTCATATATATTCAGGAGATACAACAATAAAAACTGATTAAGCAAGTGGGAATGCGAGGCCTGCATGGTTTCGTATTTCTAAATTTTTAAGCCAAGGAAGGAAATCTGATACTTTTCAGTACCTTTTTTATTATTATTTCAAAATGTTTTATATCAGTTCCCCAAGAAAAGTTCTCTCAGGAAGAACTACCAATTTACCTATCCCCTTCAATCAAAAGGGTTACTGAACAGAAAAGGGTACACAGTCCTATTCTCCATCATGCTACCAAGGATACATGATGGAAAAAAAGGTGTATTTGTACTGATTTAACTGCTTTACGTGTTACAGAATCACAAAATAGCTGACATTGAAAGGAACCTCTGGAGATCATCTAGTCCAAAGCCCTGCACAAAGCAAGGTCAGCTAGAGCAGGCTGCTCAGGAATGCACCCAGTTTTTAATGCCCAGTAACAGAGACTGCATGGCCTCTCAGTGCAACCTGTTCTAGTTGTTCAACCACCCTCACAATAGAAGTTTTTTCTTGGGTTTAAATGGAGTTTTTTGTATATAAATTTGTGCCCATCGCCTCCTCTCCTGTTACTGGGCAATACTCAGAAGACTCTGGCTCCATCTAATTTATACTTCTCTCTTAATACAGGAGATACTCCAAGTGCTCAATCATCTTTATGGTTCTTCATTGGTCTTGGCTCCAGTATGTCCATGTCTGTCTTGTATTGGAAGCCCAGGATCAAGCTTTGTGCTCCACATGTGTCTCACCAGGGCTGAGTAGAGGGGAAGGGAAGGATCACCTCCCTTAACCTGCCAGCAGCGCTCTGCCTAATGCCACCCAGAACGCGGTTGGTGGTCTTTGCTGCAAAGGCACATTGTTGGCTCCTGTTCAGCCTGTTGTCCCCTAGGACAACCTGTTGCTCCAGGCTTTTTTCTGCAAAGTTGCTTTCCAGCCATTTGGTCCCAGCCCGTACTGGTGTATGGGGTTACTCCTCCCCAAGTTCAGGACTCAGAAGCTGGGAAAGACTCAAACAAAACAGTAAAAAACCCTCAAACAGCTGAGAAGCAGTAACTACTAAATCAAAACTTACTTGCATAGCCAAGACTCTAAAATAAATATGTCCTCACCTATGCCTTAACTTTGGCACAGTCAACTCACACAGGCTATAACAGGCATACTTACCACCAAGTGCTAACACACGACTCTTGTTTCTACTGATGCCATGTTTTAAAGCTTAAAAATCAGAACAATTTAGCAGTTCCAAACACTGTTGCGAGGGCACATATCAGAAGGTCAGTTATTCCAACGGCAGTTCTATTTGACTAGCTTGCCTCAAGAACTATAGTGCAGCAGATGACTTACCCTTTGAGCTTTGTCTTTTAACTCCTGATCTTGAGCTAAGAAAGCTTGCATCCTCTTTTGGATGTCTGTAAGTTTTTCAGGATTAATTCTAATTAAAAAAAAAGGAAAAGAATAAAGTTACCTTTAATTATTAGAACATGCAAAAATAAGCACCTATTAAGTTCTCAGGAGTATCTTCATGTCTTTTGCATTGCTTTCATATGCATAAAGCTATTACCACTCTGAACAGGCTCAGAAAGGAACCGTATTACGGATGAAGCATACAATCCTCAAATAAATAATACAGAAAAGACAAATGGGAGCTCAGACTTTTTATCCAGAGACAGTTTTCTGGTGGCGGTGAAACTTCTTCCAAAGCAAAGCCAAAATCAGTAGTAGAGAACTTCTTGAATTTATAAAAATGCTGAGAAAAAAAATATAGAAGCAGCATAATGAATTGTAATGCTACTTTATACTGAGGTAGCAGTCTTCATAAAGAAATTCTCAGCATTTTTGAAAGTTTAAATAAGATTCATTGCCCTGGGAATACTGAAATGTAAGTACTTCTTTCTTACAGCCAGATGAGCAAAAATAAAGGACATTGAGAGTAAACAGATTTAAGAGCTCCTCAAGATATTGATCAGTGAATAAAAACTAGTGACTGTATTACAGAAAATGACATTAAACCTAGTAAAAAGTTATGCAAGACTCTGGATTTTTACAATTATTCCAGTGATACCTACAATATTCCAGGTTTATTTGCCCAGATCTTTTCTTATCTACTTCTGGTTTTGATCTGCTAGTGCCAACCAAATGTGTCATACAACCTACCAAACATGGTAGGAGGGTACCCCTCAAGTAGAGGTCAAGAGAGATGCACAACTACCAGATTTCTTAATCTGGTTCTTGCTGCTGTGTGCCATGTCATCCCACACTGTACAACAAAAAATAGCCTTTGCTGAAGGAAGTCAAGGGGGGAAAAAAAAAAAATTAAAATCATGCTTCTTCACATAGCACTGTCAGTCTAGAAAACACGACTGACTAAAAAACATTTTACAGTCATTTTTTGTAACATAAGCCATTATGATCATCAATTATTCTTACTAAATATGAAAGCAGCAATTAAGCAAGGGGTTGGAGGGTATTACCAAGCTTTATTCCCTAACCATTTCAATTTCTTATCTCTGTCAGATACAGCCAGTGGAATACTGTAGTGCACACAAGAACTATTTAGCTACTGTTTTAGTGAAAGATCAAAAAACTGAGTTCCAGTTTCAAGCCAGCAAATAATTTACTCTGAAAGTGTAAAGACATAAGAGAGAAAAGAAGAGGCATGAAGAATTCAGTGGGACACAAGCTGACCAACAAGTGTTTGAAATGCAATGCAGGATGGAATGCACAGAAGATACCAAAGATAGAAAAAGTAAATAAAGGCTCTTCTAGATTTTATTCTATAAAACAAGATTGAGAAGGTGACAATGAAAATATTTATGATCCTAATAAAGGAAAAATGGTAGAATAGCAAAATAAAAGCAGTGGTTTGCTTAATCCTGAATTGTATTAGAAGGTACAAACACAAAGTATACTAACTGCACTGCAGAGGAAAGACAGGAAGAAGAGTAAAGAGCCTAGCTAGATGAAATCAACATATTTACAATGACCTGAAACTCAATAAGAAAGCTTAAACTAGAACTGAAGACAAGTATAAAAACAGCACAAATACACTGGAATAAAATAAGAAATACAAGCACAAAATGAGATACAAGAAGAAAAGAAGAGATAGCATGAATAACAAAAAAAGAAAAAAATAGTAATATGAACACCAGTAGTAAGGCAGCCCAGAGAATTGCTGGATTGCTTTTAAGTTATGGGAAAGCTATTAAGAGATGACCTCAAGGCACTTAAATTAGCCAGTGTCTTTTTTCCCCCATTTTCACTCAAAGTGGCAGCTGTAGTCAGACAGCTCACAACCGCTACAGTACGGTCCAAGCTCACACCAGCATCGTAAGTCACAGGATAACAGGTACTTCGATAAATCAGCTGGGTCAAAAGAAATTTGGCCATAACAACTAGAGGGAAAGTCAGACCACTTTTGAGTCATAGTTGTATCTGTTCTTAAGAACTCATCTGAGATGGATAAAAATCTATGGGGCAGGGCAGGTAAACATAGCGCTCATCTTCAAAGGGGGGGCAAAAAAAGAAAAGTTAATCATTTAACTTTTTTCTCGATACCAAAAAAAAACAATTTGTAAGCACCTAAAGAAAATAAGCAAACACCTAATGGCCAACATAGCTTAGCCAGAAGCAAAGCATGACTAATCAGTTTGATTATCCTTCACAGCAGCATTAGCAGGCTTTAAGAATAGGAAAGAAAGAGCAGGTGTCATATTTGATGTCAGCAAAGCATCCAGCAGTTGCACGTTCTCATAAGCCGGTGAAACACTGTCTACATTAAATCTTTTAAGTAAATGCAAAATTGGCCTTGGAGCTGTACTCAAGGAGAGGTTGGGACTGTCAACTACTCACTGTTGTCACTGTCAAACTCAGAATGCATACCAAGTTCCAATTCTCACCTAGGCCCTCTATTACTCATTATTTTCTATTACTTGATTATTGTAGGAATATGATCCATTATTTACAGGGGACAACACTTCACTGGGGCTCCAAGCATAATGGACAATAATCTTAGACAAGATGTAACAACATTTTGTTGACGCCACAAATTTTAGCTTGAGTAATTTGGTTGAACTTTGCAAGAAAAGGGTTTGAAAAAAAAGACAGAAAACACAACACAAGATACTTTACAGTTAAAAGCATGGCAAGATAATGTGGTGTAAATCTAAGCAACGCCAATCAAGAATATGGTGACCCGAGCACATTTTGAGGTTATGCGTTTGTTAATGAGTACATTTGCAAGACTGCATATTAAAAAAAGAGTCATAAAACTGGATTCTCTCCTCTCCAATGCTGTATCATGACAGCCACCCACTGTTGTCTTCATCTCATGCTGGGATTCCAAAAATAAGAAAGCTAGTCATTGTTAAACTGGTTTTTGGTTTTAATGAGTTTGCATATTATTTCTTTCTGAAAAAATACAACTCTTTACAATAATTATATACATGTGACTATTTGAAGAGACAAACATAAAGACTAAACACTTAAATGAACTATTGTAATTTATAAGGTTGCCTAAACAGCTAAGAACCAGTAACTTAGAACCAACAATGCAAAGACTAAAAGGGGGTTTTATGGCATTGTCTGTCATTTTAAGTAGGCTGTTTCTTTCTTTCCTTAGTGTGCGAGTACAAATCTTGCATTTAAGGAGCAGTGTAACTTTTTGACACTGTTGTTTTGCCTAGCAGTTGCATAAATGACCACACTTGACTGTGCCATGATATAAATATGAACTCAGCTTGCTTGGTCTTATGAACTGATCAGACAACGCTCTCCAGATTTCTTTGTCAATATGTACTCTGCTTTCCTCTCATTTCCCCTGTTTTTAACACCAGGATACAAGCACTGCTTTAACTAGATACTCTCTTATTCCCCTTCTTCTCCGAAGCAGACTTTAAACAAAAAAGCTCAACAACCACCAAGACCACCATGCTGCCATGATGTAGCAAAAGAGTTTCCGTATTCCACCCAGCTTCCAAGCAGCAGCAGCAGGTTTTGCTCTGTGCTCTCAGCCTGGAACGTGGCTCCCCATGGTTACACTGGGCAACCTGGAAGGCTGGAGAGAGGAGGAGGAGCTGGAACCTAAGGAGGGCTGCTCAGAGGTGCCAGCCTCACACCAGCAGATGACACACAGGTGCGTAACCATGCTGGTTAGCGACACCAATGGACTGTCCTACAGTAATGATGGTAATTGGGAGGCAGCAAGTTTTAATAGATTCCCTAGTATGAATATTACTGCCATATGCAACACATATTCAAGTATTCTCCACTGTCAGAAAAAAAGGTGTTTGCTGTTGTTGTTTTTTTCTTCAAGAACCACATTTTTGTCATAATATTAAAGAAAGCAATATTACATTGTGGGTATCTACATACTTGCACTTCCTTTGGTAAAATTTTCTAGACACAAAATTTGTTAAAATAACCCCTTAGGAAGCAGCTCTTATCTTGCTACTCAAGAAAATTGGATGTGATGAAGTAGTCTCAAGGTATTATCAAAACCAATTTCAGTTTACAGCTTGTATCTAAAACTTTGAAATTATAGACTCCTTACAAATACGTACATGATATTTAAAACTTTCAGAGTAGCTTTTTCCCATATTTGAATGCTCTAAAATACAATACTTATTACTGCGTATTTTGCACTTTCTCTTGCTCTGTTTGAACAATGAAAAAAAAAATGTATTGTCAAAAGCACTACCTGTAAATTGGCAACTTGTGCTGATTAGAAAGGTATGGTATACTAATAGGCTCTACAGGGAGCTTAGATTTAAAATGGAAAATTAAGAAAACAGCCCAAGCCCTAACCTTCTGAATAGGTATTCAGGAAAACAAAAAAGTTATTCCCCTCTCTCCTTTCAAATTATTTAAAAGCTCTGTCTAAATGAAATAAAGAAATGTTAAGAGCTGTTTGTAAGTCAGAAAACACAAACCAAGGAAAGTAACAGAAAACCGGTTCTTGCAATCCCTGTGCAAGATAACAGGTTAACAAGAACAGCAAAACAAACACTTTAATTGACAGTGATGTTTTGGAAACAAAAAGCTTTCATAAAGAATTTCAGAAGTTTGAAGAGTTAAACTCTGTTGGCAGCGAGCAATGCTTATTACCTTCTAACTCACAAGTTAAATCAATTCTTGAGAATCTATAATTAGGTAGATATGCACAAACAACACCAGAACACTTCAACAGAAGACCTGGAACATGATCCATGGGTTGATGGAACGTCAACAATTTATCAACTGACAAAACACACCAGGGTTGTATTAACTGGGAAACTGGCTAGAAGTAAACAACCTAAGAAAATTTGTATTTAAAAACTTTTAGGATTAAAATGGTTTGCAATCCACAAGTAATTACAAGAATTTTTTTTAAGGATTTTAGTTAGCATCTTAGAAGTACGATGCTAAACCATTAACAAGACCAGGTAGACAAGTCTAAGTAAAAGCATTCCCCTTCATTACGATGTTACAAATACTAAGAAGGTATATTTTGCAGACTGAGAAACTGGATCTCGGGGCAGGCTGTTAAAATATATTATCAATCAAAAGCCCTGCATTTGCTTGTATATTATACATATGCCCTAGTGGCTTGGTAAAAGAATGAATTTTTGGGGTGGTGTTTAAAAAAAAAAAAATAGCAGAGTTTTGCATTGATATAACATCAGATCAGCAAGAATGTGTTAAGAGATACATCCATGGCTGTATCTCCAGAGACACATCTAACTTGGATTATAAATAGAAGGCACATCTACTGGGGGGGGTAAACAAGATATTTGCCATATTAAAATTGCATTGTTATTCTGGTACAAAAATAATGATTTAGATTTGCATGAATAAATACAGGTTAAAGAGGCTTTTTTACCATGTTCTATGATAAGCTGTTCAAACAGTTAACTGCATTACTCAAGAAGTTAAAAGCGTAGCTATCAAAGAAAGGCAAAATATTTATAATATCCATAAGATCAGGCATTTATTTAGTAAATGTCAAAATAAGATAAATTATTTGAATAACTATCATTTTAAGAAGGAAAAAGATGAAGTTTGGAAAAAGAGACAATTTGCTTACACTGTGGCGGTTATACAATAGCTCCTTTTAAAGCACTATGATGCTTAAAGGAAAAGAAAATACCAGACTTTAATTCAGTTTACTTACTGGTATTGTCCACGTTCAGTTGGCGGTTTTTTTGGGGGGTTGGTTTTTTTTTTTTGCTGTTGCTGTGTGGGTTTTTTAAACAGCAATGGCAAAAGAAAGCTTTAAGCACAATTACACTTTTGCTAGTTGTTTGATTCCATTCCAGTCCTTATTTTCAGTGTTTTAGCAAAAGTTGTCTTATGCTGGAAGTTCACACATGTTCTACACAGAATCGATAGCCATGTTTGACCAGAAAAGGTGTATTCACTTCACTGGCTGCTGTGCACTCAGTTTGTTACATAGAAGCAGCATTCTCAAGTGCAATTCACAAGTGCCTCTGAAATGGCGTATCACATACATCAAAAGTACTTAAAAAAAAATAAAACTAAACCTTAAATCTGGGAAATGCTATATACATGTTTCTATTCTCTGCAGAAATTACAACTTGTGTCCAGGTGTGGCACACTTGGAGTGATGACATCCAACTATGGTATCAAAATGGCAATCCTCAGGGAAACCAAACAGAAAAATCAGCCTAGTGAAGCTGAACACTGGAGCACTCATAAAAGAGTAAGATTCAGTAGGAACTGACAGAATTTGTGGTTTTCATTCCAAGCTCTTGCTTCTTTCCCCTTCAGTATAGCTGATCACACAAGCCTTCCTTTTCATGTGTAAAAGCAAAATAAGAAGTTTGTTAGAAGTCACCATCATATCAAATTGCAATTGACCAGGCTATCCTGACTTACTTTAACACATCCTATTATTGATTTTACAATAGAAAAAGCTAATGAAGTGAAAACAATTCTCATTTAGTAGATTTTAATAATGACAAGTCCCAAAGTATGTGTTCACATTATTCCTTAACCCAAGTTTTGGCGTAAACATATTTGGGAAGTGTAAAAAAACCAGATAACAGTATAAGCAGTGGCAATTTCTTACCATCCTTCGTTATATTAGAATTCAAAGAATACAGTATAGTTAATTTTGAGCAAACCTGATGGTTTAAGCAATGCGGTAACAGTAAGTTTCACTCTACTTTGATTTCTTCTCAAAAACGATTATTCCACAAACACTTTCTGCATACAGGTAATTATCTTCTTTGCTTAGATATCCGTATCTTCACATTCAAACCACAGCTTTTCAAAGTAAAAAAGTCCTAGCCTTGCTCATAGCCACTTGTACAGAAACTTAATTTTCTACCTTGTCATCCTTCTCTAGATTTCTTCTAGTTCCACTCTACAATTTTTGGCATAGTGTAACCTGAACTACGTAAGTAGGAGTCAGGCTCATTCCACGTTTTCTGGAAGAAGAATTGAAAGCAAGCCAGATTTTCTTTACATTCTGTTTCCTCTTTTGATTTAGCATTAGACTGACAGGCGCAAAGAACAATGAGCTCCTTCCTACCTATAGCTGCTAATTAAGAAACTACCACCAATGCTTTGTAGTGCTGTGGTTTTTTTCTATTATTTTTACAGTTAGGGTTTTTGTCTTTCCTACATCTCCATTACTCCACATTTAATAGAAATTGGAAATAAGTGCTTTCTTATTTTTACATGGTATCATTATATGCTCCTGCAACTCTTTCAAAGTCAGTTCTCTTTTGTACAGATAGCATAGAAATCTACAGGTCTCCATCACAATACTGTCTCTGGTATGTAAAATGACCATTTAGCCACATCTTTTATTTCCTGTTCTTCAACTAACTGATTCAGAAAGATCATGACAAATTGGAGAAACAGTCTAGAACTAAACAAAAGACAGGTAAGAGAAACAAGAATGACAAATGTGTAAGAACATACAATGACAGATTAAAGAAATTGTAATTGTTTAATCTGCAGAAGAAGAGAGAGAGATAGCACGATAATGTTCAATTACATAAAAAGTAGTGCAAAGAGTAAGAGAATACGTAATTTTCCATATATTCTTGGCACAGAATATTTCACTTAAATTAGTTACACGGCTTATCAGGCACTTGAAGAAAAAACCTTAATGGCAGGAACTGCTGAGTATATAGATGAGATCACTTTGGGAAATTGTGAAGATATTCATTGGCAAGTTAGACAAGCATCTGATAAGAATGATTTGTGCAGCTGATCCTGCCTTTGGGAAAGGGGATGGAATAGGTAACCTCTCAAGGTCTTTTGCTTCTACAACACTATCAAAATCAAACTGTTTCCCTTGTTTGTCCAGCTCCAGGCAATTCAAGCACTTTACTCCATCAGGATTGTCATAGATTCATCACACGATTCCTGTACAAAGAAGGCTGAATAACAGACAAGCCATTAGTCACTTACTTGATTTCACTGACAGGTACTTTCCTCTGGGCCAGCTGTTCCACCATGCCCTTTTCTTCTGAGGGAAGCAATACTAACAAAGCTTCACCACCTTCTTTGTATCTGATCATGGGGAAAAAAAAAAAAACGGAAACCACCACACAAAAATGAGACCTCAAGCAAACATGCAAAAAAATACATTTTTTGTTGATGTTTTCAATAACCAATGAGAATTTGCATTTGCTTCCTTATAAGCAGCCCAAAGAGCAGATAAAAATCCTCACTTTACAAAGGGAAAAGAAAAGACAAACCAGTTAAGTGACTTGCCGTATCTCTGCTTGAGCTGATTTCAAAACTACACCCAGAGCCCTGAACATCTGGGACTAAGACATAGATTCAGACCAGTGGATCTGTTCTTCCCTAGGTTAGAAATATTTCTGTAGTAATCAAACAGCACTTGACCAAAGCTTACAATACTAGAAGATCTAGGTACCTGCATTCATCCTTCACCAATAGGCAAGTCTTAACACCTGGTAACAACTGATTCTCCTTTGCACATCCTGCAAGTGTAAAGGCTAGGAAAGGTAAGCGCCTTGATCCCAAACAACAACTCCTACTTTCATGTTCAATAAAGGCTACTTTTCTAACAGGTCACAGAGGCATCACTGAAAGAAAAGCATAAAACCAGGAGTTCTTTCATTTATAGAAGCAGTTTTTAGGTGCAAAAGAAAAAATACAATCAGACTGATCCCATAAGATCATATCTAGTATTCACTCTTCAATGCATTTAACAGCTGTATCAAATGTAGCTGAGTTTACTCAAGATACATGGTTGGCAAAGAAATAAAAATTCTTCTACTTTAAGAATAAAGCATCCTCTTGTTCACTTTCTTTTTATGAAAGAAAATGTCAGTTCCTACTTTTGGGAAATTTAGCAACTGGAGGACATTCATGGACAAAAAAAAAAAATACCCAACAGCATTAGTAACCAAATAAGACAATGGGTTTAAGTGCTACTGAAAAAGTAGTAATGATGAGTTAGCTTATCTGCATTATCTAAGTCCATATCTACTGTAACACATATCTTATTACTTCATTTACATTTACAGTACAGATTGATAGGAAAATATTGATAGAGTCCTCCACTACATAAAAAACAACAATCCAGCTAAATTTCAGCAATATGCCAAAATTGGACAGAATCCAACTCACAACCAGCTAATGAGAGGAGTGTGTGGGACAAAGCAAAATAAGAGTGTGGTAAGTTACTATGTAGAGCAGCTCTAAACTGCCAAGAGCTACTCACAGGGAAGTCCCTAGGCAGCAGCAGGTTGTGAGCCTAAACATAAATTGAGTACTTGTAGTCACAGCAATTTATTTAAAACAGAAAATTCTCATTGTATTATTTTTCAAGTGTCAATTTATGTCAAATTATTTACTACCTTAACAGGCCTTTGGTTTGGTTCCTACTCCAGTCATATTTGGTTTTTTTTTTTTCTCTGTGCTGGTAAAAACTTTTCATCCATCTTAAGTATATCTGGTTTGTCCTTTCCGTTTTCTGTAAGGAAAGTTAACCGTTTCCTCTGTCTTTATTCCACTCAGTCTGTTGCCATTTCATAAGTCTTCAGCTTCTGTTAGTCCATCATACATTCTCCTGTTGGGTCTTTACTCCAATTGCATTCACTCTTCCCCATCAAGAGAACCATCAGGGAAAGGATATTATACAAAAGGTATAAACTGTCAGCAGAAGGGTGGGAGATGTTATTGGTTTGCCTTTGGGTCAGAGACCACAGAGAACAAGACTGTGCCAGGGTAGGCCACATATCTTCCCAATAAAAGCTCAGCAGTGACAGAAGAAAACACCGGTTCAGTCTTTGTGCATAGAAAAGGGGATATAAGTGCTATTTAAGGAAGTATTAGAGTCAAGACTCCCTGGCTTAAGAGAGCTTTTAAGTTGGAGGACAGAGAGCGCAGAAGGATGTTCTCAGGCACACCAAGCAAGAATCATACCATTAACTGATAAAAATCATTTCAGATGGAATATAGGGAGCCCACATTTCTCCAAGCAGAAACAGTTACCACTTGGCAAAAAGAGTACTGCAAAACTGTTTGAAAACTATAAACACTATCTGTCACAGCATAGTAAGCAATGCAAGTAGCAACAAAATCTGCAGTTAAAACAGTCTGACAGCTTTTATTACAGCTCTCTGCTTTTATTTGATGAATTTGGAAAATCAAAACAAAATGCTCTTGGATGCCTTTTTTTTTTTTTGCCCAATGCTATACATGATGGGCTTGGGGACTGGCTTTTAAAGATAATTTTAAAATGTTTAATGAATGTTTTCATCTTGAGATTTTAATCCTTACATTCTAGATTTTGGAATTTTACATGGAAATCAGATTTATACAAGAGGAGGGTTTCTGCCACATGCCAACACTATGTAAATTTACTGGGTTTATATGGTTTAGTAAGAAGACCAAAAGAAATGGTAAGACATTTGGACTTTGTCCCAAAAAATACTACTTTAGGGTTGTGGGCAAGGAAGAGACACTGTACAAAAACTATACTAACTTGATTTTAATCTATTTAATTAGTAGACCTAAAATGTTTAATGTAGAAATACCAGCTTGTAGAATTTTTCTAAAAAAGAGTTCTAAAGCAATCCATATGCTTGGTTTAAGGCAATTTATTATCTTTACCAACAGCATAGGAGGATGTAAGTCACTGCTAACCAAACATCCCATGAATATTTGAGCCCTTTATATAATAAATAAGGTTGGGAATGACTTGCTTGCATAGACCAAGTGCACCTTCTAAGAAAGCTCTATGTATTTTAACCCCTCCAAATTCCAGATGGTATTTCCACAAAGTGGGTGCATGTCAGACACTGCCACTGCTTGAACAAGCAGTGAAACTGTGGAAAGCCACTGATTCTTATAGGACTTTGCATTTTATGGCAAAAATTGATGAACACAGTTCCAAGGCAGCTAATTATTCATCAAGAGAACCCAAGCTCTCAGAGCACTGTTGGAAAGAAGGATGAAAATACTCTATTTTATCTACCCAAGGCTTGTATCAGACAGGAAGACAGAGATAATATTGCTGCCAATACTAGTCTCGCCGATTCAGAGTACAGAATAACACACAGCTCTGCTCTTCTCTTCAAAACAGATGCTACAAAAGGAAAGGATTCCAAAAAGAGCTATGAGAATCCTCCGATATGTGGAAAGAATGTCTGTTTGGTCTCTAACAAGAATCTTCCTCATTTGTCAGGAAGACAAAAAAAAGTCTTGATCACACCATATAAACACCTACAAAGGATGGTTTTTGCAGATCCCTTAAATTTAGTCAAAGGCATGAAGTGATTTGTGTAGTTTTGTTGCTTCTAGCATTTCTTATGCTGGAGTGCCTGACTTGGCATTCTTGAATTGTTGCTTTATTATATTTATTTTATTCAGTGTGCAACACACTATGAAAGACCAGTGCCATACAAATCATGGAAGAAATACCCATCAAGGGTCAGAGAGTGCAGATATCCTCTCTGCCAGCCACAAACCCAAACTCTGGAATGATACAGTACAGTAAATACCACTCTAGATTAGTTTTGCTTTTATAGTTTTTCTTCAGTACCCACGAGGCCACTCTCAAAACAGGATGCAGGATCAGATGAACCTTCAATCTGACCCTTGAAAGGTGTTCTTGCGTTATTAGTGCTAAGCACATTATATGCTGAGTCAGCTGTCTTTTCAGAAAGTACAAATTCAGGAGCTGTAATTCTAAAGGCACATTCCTTAGAATATTCACAAAAAGAAAATAAACTTTAAATCTGGTATCTATGGACAACAACTAATTCGATGTTTACATTAAGTCTTGCAAAGCCTTTATACAGATAAAATAGTACTACAGCTAAAGTAAAGAAACAATCACATAAAACTAGACAAAAAAAAGAAAAAGGGATTTCCAAACACATATACTTTCTCATCTTTTGGCAACTGCTAAGGAAAAAAAAAAAAGGAACATTAAAAATACTTCTCAGAGCTGATGACTTCAGAAATTCAAAGGGACTGAAAGACATTCGGTAACTATTGATACCGTGTAATCTTTTTCCTTACCTATTTTGGAAACATTCACTCTTTTAAATGCCAACATTTTAAACGTACTCGAAGTTAAGGAGGAACAGTCTTTGCCCATTTTTATATTATAAGTGTAATTTAATTAATTAAAAAAACAGTTTAATATTAATGCTGTTCTTCAGCTAAACATGAAAATGTAATCATTACAGAAGTAAGAAAGCTGAAAACCAAACGATCTTGAGTACCATCTGGGAAGGTTTGTATCTGTTCAGTGTCTCCAATGGGTATTTTGTTAAGCAAAGCAAAATGCAAGCTAATAAAAAAGGAGTTTTACTTGGGTAGAGTATTATCTTATTTCTCAAAAAAGAAAATTATGGTCTTAAAGATAACCTCAAAAAGAGAGGTTGCTGTGGGAAAATCTAAGTTTTCAAAAGTGTTTTCTCTGTGTCTTTCATTCTAAAAGCTTCTATACGGGCAAACTTATGAAACCACAAGCTACTAAAAACTGGCATAAACAATAAAGAAAAGAACACTTAGATCTTCTGCTCAAAATTTGTTTCCATTACAATGCCTAACACATAGGAGAAAAGAACATCCCTCAGTATCCTAAGGGAATAAAGTTCTCCACTAAAGCCAAAAAAAGAACATTTATGTAATTATTTTCAGTAGACAGATAAAACCTTTAAACCTTTATAGATGATAAAGCAGCAAAGAGTCAACCTCAGCTACTGAAATGTTTCAGCAGGAGGACTACTTCTTCTGCAGATGAGAAGACACTAGGAGAAGTTGTCCCCATTCTTGCTGAGTGCAGCCTTCAAGTCGTCCATCATCACCAAAACCAAACATCTGTCTTAACAGGCTAATTCACTCTAGTGATTTATTATTCACTAAGTATGCACCTCAACTGTGCTGGAAAAAAGTAAATTAAAAACCTCAAAGTAATCAAACTTTCTTGGACTGTGTAGTAATTGATGATATTACTTATCTTGTCATCTCCTCAAGGTGATCAAGAAACCAGAGCAGGGACTCATCTTTGCATTGCGATTTTAACAGTCTCTCAGGATACCAGATACAATTCATTCCAATTCTATGGAAAATTGCATCTTACTTGCAGAAAGTCTTTGGGGAAAAAAAAATTCACATACTTCTAGTTCAAATCTGTCTTGTTTTCTAGAGTCTATTGGCTTCAATACTTATCAAAAAGTCAAGTAACTTCTCTGCAACAACTTACAAGCAAGGAAGCTGTGACAAACCATCATTAGCACTGTAAAGCAAAGGGTAAGAATGATATATTTAGGCTGATTGCAGATGAGAAAAACGATGCCTAGAATCAAGGGCAAGCACCAAAGGCTGGACAAGAAGGAAATGGGATAAATTAGTTAGGACAATGTGGTACTGGTTAATTAGAAATAGAGAAAAATGGTTTAAAAATGTCAAGAGCACCATTTCCCTAGCAAAGAAACACAAAGACTTGCCAAATAGATTCTGTCATGGTGAATAAACTATCCTCTTGATTTTAGTGTTTTATTTTATTTATTTTTTGGTATGAAATGAAACCATCTTAAACTCCTGCTAAAAATCACCCTGAGCCAACAGCTGGTATCAAGCATGAAGGAACTATTAGCATGGCAAAAACTCAGTGACGACAAGATGAGAAAAAATGTTTTTCATGCAGGCCAAATAGACTTCATCTTTGCTAATCTTAACATATCTTAACCTACCCTTGATCAGATCCAGCCAAAGGCTGCATAAACCCCTAGCCAATACTATTGAAGCAACCAATACTACCATTATCACAAAGGCAATAGATTAAAACATACCGTGTTTATTAACCGATTCCACCTTGCCGTGCAACTAGACTTGAGCTTGTTCTAACTACATTCAGAGTAATTTTACATCCTTGCCACAACCATCGTTAACATATATAGCTCAGTCAAATACAGCATATTTTAACTGTCAGTGGCATACGAGTCACAGTGATACCACAATAAAATAGGAATGGGAACTGTCTGATTGATGGTCATCAGGCACCAGCGTATTGCTGTAGGGCAGACATCCAGTAGAAAAAAAAAAAAAAACAAAAACTATGGGAAAGCAATGTAAAGAGAACTGTTAAGAATAACCTGCATGGATATGGAGACCTTACAGGAATTGTTACACAGGTTGTCTTGAACAGATGTATTGCAACATGTTTCCCTAACATTTGTATTTCAGAAGATATAAGTTGATGCCAAATTTCAAAAGAGTTAAAGGCAGTATTGCTGCTTTGTTTGGCAAGGAAAAGATACTCTATTTCAAAAATTAGCAAAGGAGAAAATGGAGATGAGGTAATTGTAAAATTTGGGGGAGGAGGTTTGCGGATATAAGGATACTTGCATTACAGTTTCCTGAATGGGAATATTTCCCATTACAGAAAACTCAATATAAAGGAGGTGATAAGGTTTTTGAAGATATTTCCACACACAAACATTAAAGAAACCGTAAGTATATAATTTTTATGCTTTGGAGGTCACACATCTACCACCATACTCAAACAAATGTGTTTTATGGTTTTTTTTAATCTGTAACTTAAATGGGACTTTACCAAGTTGACTTGATTAAAGATCTAATTTTAGCCTAACTGGGCCAGGATGGATAGTATCAACACACGCTGTCATCTCATCTGTCAAAAGACATAGAAGGAAGTAAAGTATCACGGCAAAACTTGTGAGCTTAAATCAAAGCCCATTCCTAAGAAGTCTTGCATTCCAAGCCAACAAGCCACCTTTGGATACATTAGCATTGCAGAAACTCTCCACAGTAGATGCCTTCAGGGAAAGGAAGTCAGGTATCAAGGAAGCCAAATCAGCTTCTCAGCTGTCTTTTTCTCACTCAAGCCAAATTTTCTAGAGACTTACCAGAAGTAAGCAAAAGATGCTTTCCTTAAATCTTCAAGGTCGGTAAGTTAAGCGTTTGGAATAGCATCAAAACCAAGCCCACTAAATTTGCCTGGTTTTGCATGTCCTTTATGATACACTCTAATTAAGTATCTTCACTCTTCTTCCGCTGGACCCTTTGTTCATGATACGTGGTTGCCAAACTATTAATACAAAACTATTTAATAGTTACTTCCACTGTGAAGCCAAATTATTCACCACGTAAGGTGATCTTTTATTCACTGAGCACCATTCACACCTTCTCAGAACATAAAAATTCTGGAGCACTTGATTTTGCAACAATAATGTTCTTGAAACCCTTGCATACAATTTTAGCTTCCATAAAGAATCCAGAACAAGACAATTTCATCACGTGAAATAACCGACAAGCAAAAGTCAAAAAGCAGCACACATCCCTGCCTCTAGAGCGAAGATTTACCACTGCAAAGACTGAAAGAATATGCCAGTGAAATTATATAGGTATTTGTTAATGCACACACTATTGCAATTGAGACTTGAGGATGAGGAAAAAATAGCTGGCATAGTACAGTTCTTCATCTGTTGTAAGAAGTACTTGAAAAGAGAGAATCACCATCTGAGTATGCAAATATACATCTAGTTTTTAGAAGCTAGGTTACAAACAGTGACTTTCCAATCTATAGGTTAGCTAAAAACCTAACAAGCATGCTTAATATAATACGGACTAGAAAAAAGTTAGTCAGGTTCTATTATTTCTAGCATGTAATTTATGTTTTATTTTAAAATTAATTTAAATTCCTTGATAAAATAACTACGGTAGTGAAGGAAAAAGCATTTCATTGATGCAGACATTTGTCTATGTAAAGGAACAATATAAGACATCTATAAAAATACATCCAAAAAATATCAAAATGGACAGTTTTATTCTGAGAAGACCTATTTCAATCTGATGTGCATATGAATAAATCTGTTCACCCACACACTATCCTTCAACAAAGAGACACTAATATCCATATCTACCCCTAAGGCCTTCCACTGAAATACAATAATTCATAGTTTTGTTTTAAAATTCAACTATTAAATCTGATTATATAAGCTACCATTTTTAAACATATTTCTTAACCAAATTAACAGCTTTAGGTCTCTCATATTAGTCTCAATTCAGGCAAAGCTTTGTTTCCAATTATACTGCCTTCCGGGCCTTCTGACACAATGAGGACTGGTGAAATCTAAGCTTCAAAACAAGAAAACATTATTTCTCCGAGCCCAGGAGCAAGGAGAGTTTTATCTACTGTTTATCGTAACTTCTACACTGCTGGTTTTCTTCCCTAACATGGTAATTTGTTATTCTATTTTTTTAAGTGACAAATGAGCACAGAAAACAAATGAATATCAGAATTTCTATCCCACCTACCTGATCAATGGTCTCTTTCTGTAATAGATATTTTTCTTTAAAACAGCAAATCTTTAACAAGAGATCTGTGTGCACTGCTAACTGAAACTGGGCTGTATCATCTACAGCAAGTCCTACTAAAGCAGCCCAACAAAAATCACAATAGACCAGAACGCATGCTTGCTATTCACAGCTGAGGAAATGCTGCAGACAGCCTGTGTTCACTGCTGGTTCTTTGATACAGCCAAGGAGAACAGCTCTTTCCCATGGTTTGTGAACAGTCCAACATCCCACGGAGCATTTAAAACAAGCAACAAGAAGTGAACTAGCTTCATTTTTTGGTTTTGGTTTAGCTCATTTCTAATGCTTTGTTCACTCCTATTTCTCCATTGCATAGACCTTAGTTCAGTATCCTAAAAATATTATTAGTAAATATTGCTATGAAGTCAGAGATTGCCTCAGGGTTTGTTTATTTTGAAGTTTGTTTTGTTTTCCTCTGATCACTTAATATCCTTTTCCTCCTCCTGTCTGGACAGCACCCCATTTCTACCTATTGCCGAGTTCTGAGAACCTAGGGCAACTAGGTTTTATTCATACCACAAAAACATGGTCCCCTTCATTCAGTCATACTGGCTAGGTGTCCTTGTTTGCCAGACAGACTTAGTCACAAGAAATAACGGACAAGAATAGGCAGTGGCTAACCAACCTGATCATGCTAGTCTCAAAATAAATTAAATTCAAAAGGTCTTGGGAGGTTGTTGGGTCCTCCAGCCTAAACTGTAAGCAATCCATTTTCCACAGCAGCTGTGTTCACTCTACTGCATTAAAATACATGTGCTTATTTATTTTTTATTACAGCTTATAGGATAGCTTCATATCAGCAGGTAATAACCTTAGCCACTTAATATTTCAGTGTATTGGAACATTCATACCATGCCATTATGAAGAGAATTCTAATGGATAACACAATGCCAGCCAGTAAGACTGCAGCATCACAGGCCACTGTCAGGAACGTAGCTAGGGTACAATGTTTAATTTTAAAGAATTCAATAATGTGAACTGCAAGTTAAATATGTGGTGTCAACAATTTCTTGTGACTTCCACTAGCTGCTATTTTTACTTAACTTGAGTTAGGATAATGACTTGACTGCAATATAGCATGAGATGGTCTAAATACTGCATTTATTTTTGAAGAAACATCAGTAAAAGTGCTTCAATGGGCCTTAAATATGAAAAAATAATCAAACAAGGAGCTGCCATCTTGACTGTACTGTTTATTAGGACCCAAGACATGTATCCCTGGCATATATTTCCCAATTTAAAAAAAAAAAAAAAAAAAAAAAATCAAGCTTGCACCATTGAAAAATAGTTCCCTTAAGTCACTCACATTTTTAAATGCTTTAGTGCCACTTGCAAGGATTACTCTAAATGCTTATTAGTCTCACTTTCACACACAAAATGTGCAATTACTTAAGGAGAGCCCCAATAAGCATGCTTCAAAGCATTTTACTTCATGACAGAATAAGATCGTTATACGACCTGCCCCTTTCACCTTTCCAAAATTTGATGTGTGTGTATTCTTCAGTATTCACGAGGCATCAAAAAGACTATAGATCTTTTAAGTCTTTATTCATACTTCTTGGCTCTAATCATCATACTAGCCAGTAGAAAGACGGTAGGCAATAGAGCATCCTGCTTTGGAAAGATGGACTTTTATTATTCCATTTCTTTTCAGAATGTAATTTACCAAAAGGAAAAAAGCATACATAGAGCTAGACAGAACATGCATGCCTGCATGCGTGCTATGTTTAACAACAATAAAATTACAGTGACTTTCCTAAGTCAGTTTAAGCACCTAAGAAACCTAACCAACTAGCAGGGATTAAATACCATCAGAGCCTGAGTCAGACCTAAAGCCTATATAAAGTTCTGGACATACCACAGATAAAAACCGCAGAGCAAAAAGATTTATTCTGCTTAAAATTCCACTGTCAGTGTCTTTTAAAAAAATAAAAAAGACTCCTGACAGAAAAATCACTAAACTCAAGTAATAGTTTTTCATAGTCTCCTCTAAAGGAAAAAAAAATGGCGCTGAGGGAGGAATGTAGTGCTAGGAAAAGAAAGAAATTAATTACCGAGACGTGCCAGGATACAGGTACATCCAAAACACAAGATATTTATGGATGAATAGAAAGATAAAATAGACCTTTCAGTGTCTTTTCTACTCATCAATGCAATCATGACTGAAAGAAAAACATCCCTATATATGTTCCTTTCATGCCAAATAACTTAAAAATTATGTTTGGAAAAACATTTGGGGGAAAAAAAGTTAGTATCAGTGTGCTTCAGAAATTATTATCTTCTGCTGTCCCCTAGTGGCACTGTAACTTGTTTCACAAAATTCATCAAAGAATATTTTCAAATGTAAGCTTCATAGGCTACAGAACAGAAGGCATCAATAGAAATTAAAAGTGAGAAGAAATTAGTTTTGCAGACAATTGCTACAAGTATCTCTTATTTACTTAGAATTTTTGAAACTAAAACCCATAGGAAAACACTGTGATCTAGTATTTTAAATTACAGAATTTGCTAAGAGACTGTGTGACAAAAATATAGCCAAAAATACTTATGGGCATGGTCATGATATTGTCAGTATTTTAGAAATTCTGTTACTGAACTAGTCAAAACTTTAAATAAATACTTCAAAATGCAGTTGGAAGAAATATCTTCCAATCATAGCATACCTTTCAAGTTTAAAAAAAAAAAAAATCAAGATATGACGATTCTACTATAAAGTAAAAGCATTACTGGACAACACCCAGATTTTCTTGATCTTACTTTACATAAATCAAAAATGCAGGAGCTGCAATTCATGTACTTCAGTAGGATAAAATGCAAGTGAAATGCTACTTAGGGAACACAGTGGTCTTATCCACTTAAAAATCAATGATTATCTTTCATCTTAGATAAGGCTTTGCAAAAATGTAACACAGATCTGGGAACACATCCACGATTATTAGTCAAAGATTTTTCAGCCCCATCCCCAAAATAATTTCTCTCTTGACTGTCATATTTACTTTTGTATCACAAAATAATTTGATTTCAAAAATAAACAGTATTTGGCATCCCAGTTTTAATTACAGTTTAACACAGTCACTTAATTAGCTGAGATACTCAATTTAGCTTTCATTCCATGCAATTATACACTCTCATAACCCATGAAAATTTGCAATTATCTCTAACCTCATTGATGAGGACTACTAAACTGCAGTTCAGTTCATTTTTATCAAGTTTCTAGAAGAAACAAAGCTTCTCATACTAACTGTAGCTACTGAAAAAAAGTCATGTTTCCTACTCAACACCTAAGAGTCCACGGAGAAGTACATTCTCAGTTATCCACATCTAAAACTGCACTAGCATATTTCCTGAGTGCACAGTGTTTACTTAAAACTATTAGACATTTCCCTTGGTTTATTTTCAAAGATTTATTTCATGCTGTTAAGGTCACTAAATGAATCACGTTGCAGGACCACTTTATTTTAAGGACAGAGAGAGCCTGTATGTTTCTCCAAAATGAAAGCCCCACGTAGGTAGAACCTTCCTTGATCTTTGTATCAGATTAAGAGACAGAAAATACCCATAGAGCTTTTCCTACAGAAGGAATTTGCTTTCCCTATCAGTCACCACCCCGCCAGCTCAGACGACTTGCTCAGACGTACTCCCCGTTTCAGTAAGGTCTGGCTACTGAGAAAATCACATAAAAGGAAATGTAAACGACAGCTGGGTGAAGCAAGGGGCAGGCATCCCGCACAGCCCACCGGACAGACCCTCTGCCCCGACTGCCTGTTTAAATCTGTCCCTCAAGCGATCGCAGAAGGTTGTATTTAAGAGGCCGCTGAAGACAGACCGTTAAGGTTGCAAGGCTAACGTCCTCATCAGAGCGACGTTTTATTAAAAGCACTGAGGAAAAGGGGGGGTGTTTGTCTTTATGTAGCTGCTTCCCCTCTCTAAACCTACTTACAATCGCTCTTCTCAGTGCCTAACGAGAACTGGGACAAGGCCTGAGGACTGTAACTCCAGGGAGGTGCTTTAACGCAGGGACACAGCTCGGGAAGAGCTCAACAAACCTTCCAGAAACTGCCAATTAAATGGTGCCAAATATACTGGTTTCCCTTCCACAGTGACAGTATGCCATCAAAACAAAATTACAAGCCTTCTGTGGAAGCCACACAGGATTTTTTTAAATAAAAAAAAAAAAAAAGGGGGGAAAACCCCACAAAACCCAATATTCTAACTAAGCCTATATGCTTTTCTCTCAATTGGGATGCATGAGATTACAGCTGTATTTTAATTTAGCCAAACAGCTACATGTTTTATCTATTTATATGTAACATTTGCTGATTTTGTTCATAGACAGTTTCTTTCCAAAAGCATTTAAAAATGTATTATTCCCTTCTACTGTAACAGGTATATAGGAAAATGGAGGACACAGAAAATAATGGGGCAGAAATGTTACCAATTACAATGAAAACATGACTAGAACTTCCACATTCTGAAAGAGGGCTGGAAGTACACACTCCTATTACAGAGTTACCAAAATTTAATGCCATCTAATCCAGAAAGACAGATTTCAAACTCCTATAGTGCAGAGTGCTGAAGTCCTATTCTAAGACACTGTTCTGTCATTAGGTTTGACAACTGCCTATATTGCAAACCCTACTACAAACAAATTAAATTATGTACGAGATGTAATGCCAGGTCTTGCATTTCATCCTTCAGATAATTGTGTAAAGTTTTTGATCTACTGAATTATGCGCAATAACAACTCCCGTTTCTCTTAAAAATCTTACTTCAGAGATCAAGGACCAGGTTTGCAATAGCATATCTGGGTAACTCCCTTCCATTATAAAGGCTTAGCCACAAATATTTTAACTAAAGCGATCCCTAAGAATATAATTCTACAAAAGACTTAGAAAATTAAAAACTTAACCTGTAATTAACATTATTTGATTCCTTCCTCCTCAAATTAAAATAAGGAAGAAATATTTCCATTCTTTTGAAGAGTCTTCAATGACAAAGAAACTGGATCCACAGTCTAAAGCCTTATTTATCTATAAATGGTGGTGGCAAAACAAGCTTTCCCACCACAAACATGCTCAACTCAGCCTTTGAGGTAATCTTGCCAAGTGCAAAAGATTTTTGCTTCCTCACTACTAATCTTCCCTGATCATATTAAACAACTGGGCATATTTTTTCTGTCTGCTGTAAGGAGTCTCTGAAGCTCACTAAGAAATGATTAAGTCAAACCATTACTCTTAAGTAATCAAAAGGGTCTTTTGGTGATAACAGCCCTTCTTTCTTTCCAATTTATACCTTGATTTTTCAAGTAAGTCTTTAGCCAATTATCTGTCCCTATAGCAATCTCGTTTTAAACATTAAAATATGAATGAAAAGTGAAAACAAACCTGGCTGTTCTCCCCACTCTGTGGATGTATGTGTTTGCATCTTCTGGACAATCAAACTGAATGACCCAGTTTACTGCTGGAAAATCTGTGTAAAGAAAAAAAAAAGTCAACATTTAAGCTTGCTGTAGTCAAAATTCTCCTATTCAAGAGCAACATATTATTTTGGAGTATTAATTCCTGTAAGAACCATCATTTAGACCAATTTACAGACATTGGGTGCAACCTCTGAAATAAAAATAAATTAATTGCATGTATTAGCATATCATAAACAATCATCCTCTTCAAAGAAAGCTAAAATTAATGGTGTCTCCATTTCCTAAATTATGACAGTGCACTGAATGGAACATAATTTCACGCTTGACAAGAACAGATATGCTTTGTGTCACACAGATGATAAAACACCACTACGTCTAATAATTAAATAACAATATCTGACCCACTTTTCACCTACAGTATCAATAGCCTACACCACCAGGGTTTGAAGTTAGCTGTGGCGAGAGAACACTACTTCAGCTGCCCACATACAGAATATCATAGTCCCTCTCAAAGGTGGAAGGGGATGACCAAGCCTAACAAAGAAGTCAACACTTCTGTGGATGATATTATGTGGATTCACTTCTGTGAATGATATTATTAATAAGCATTTTCTAACTGATGCATTTCAACTGGCAGCAGCATGCTTTGCATTGTAGTAAGTTTGTGTTCCTGACAAAATCTGTAGCTACGCTGTATTCCACAATCATACCTACACTCTAAACCTGAACAACCACACCCACATTAGACCCCCACTAGTGAGATTTCAGCAGTGTAAAAGGTATGATAAACAGTTTTCATTTCTGTCTTCAGTTTTCAGAGCACCTTCCTTCCTTTTGTAGAATACTGACAAAACCTTACATTTTGGACAACGGAGTTTGCTGTCTGAGAGAAGAACAAGTAGACTCCTGAAAACAGTCTTTTGTCATACTTAAATGCCTCCAAGTACTAGGAAAAAAAAAAAAGTCCAAAGTATCCACAGAAAATATGAAGTAGTAAATCATAATTCAGCAGTTAATGACCAGAAGAAAGAAACTCAAGCCAAAACAGGTCCTATAAATATTCTTGCTTTTTCCCCTCATCTGTTTTTTTGCCTCCTTAAGAATACAGTCTTATAATGCCATTCATAGGTCAGACATTAAAATTTCTTCAGGTTTTCATTGCCACATACTGGTAGGTTTGTAATTTTTTCATACCTTTTGGAATAACCCACAGGACACAGGCACATCAGAAATACTTAAAACTGCTGAAATCTTGCCTTAAGGCATGTAGTAAGCAAATACATCACTATTTCCATTTTCTTTCATTCCAGATATTTGTCACAGAACGTGGCTGGAAAAACTAGACCGTCTACAGACTTAAAAAAATAAGCTTGCACCGACTACCTCACTAACAAATGCCATTACATAACTAGTGACAACACAGGTCCTTCTAGGACAAAAAGAAAAAATAAGCACAAATTAAGTGGGCCTCTTCAGTAAAGAAACAGGAGAACTCTAAGAAGCATATCTCTTCTGAGAAACCCCAATGAGCTCTTAAGCAAACCACAGCTTCATTACCTATAAATCAAGTTGGTCTTCAGAGCACAAAGTTTGATAAAGTCTCAATAGGGTTAGGTTATCACTTTGTGAATAACTATTGCTTCTGTGGGTACCTACCCAGGCCACGAGCTGCAATATCTGTAGCAAAAAGTACTGCTGCCTTTTTTCGAACAAAACAAGTGTAGACTTCCATTCGCTTCATCTGATGCTGCTTGCCATGGAGTGCCAGTACAGGAAGACCAGGCTGAAGCTTACAGAACACTCTGAATAGATACTGGACCTACCCAACAAATCAGGGAAATTACTATGCAATGTTAGATTTGTTAAGATCACATCCAGTATATAGCAACTAACTTAGTACATCAAATAAAATACACTTTTCTCCACATCAGAGACAAGAGATGCTATTTTGACACTGTCACACGCCCAGGTACTAAAAGAGGAAACAAATGTAGCACAAGATTGGTATGCCTTTTGATGGCATTTCCTAAAAGGAAGCAGAGTAGGTAACAGCGAGAATGACACGGGACGTGGCTAGTTAGGCTGTATGCAAGGTACTGAAGTATCAAAAGTCCATCAGAAGCACTGCTTTTAGACAATACTGCAGGGGTGTAGTGTCTTATGCTTGCACTCAAAGCAGTCTACACAGTCTTGGTTTACTATCTCAAGCTTCAACAGCTTCTCTTATAAAAGCAGTATGTTTACTCTTACATACAGTACATGATGCAGCATTATTTTGTAGCAGGCAGCTATCTAATATTTTTTTAAAAAATGTTACAGAAACTGCATTATTGCAGTAACAGCTGTAGCTGAGAGAATTTCTGTACAACTGTACAACTTCACTGTAGTCACCAGGCAACTGCAGAACAACAGAAATATTGTAACCTCTTGCATAAGTGGGAGAACTGCAATGAATATTTACTACACCATTGTATGTTGTAGAATATTCAGTACATGCAGCAGTTACAGGAATAAGTACCTGTGCCATTGTCCTGGTTTCGGCTGGGATAGAGTTAACTTTCTTCCTAGTAGCTGGTATAGTACTGTGTTTTGGATTTAGGATGAGAATAATGTTGATTAACACATTGATGTTTTAGTTGTTGCTGAGCAGCGCTTGCACTAAGACAAGGACTTCTCAGCTTCTCACACTGCCCTGCCAGGTGCACAAGAAGCCGGGGGGGGACACAGCCAGGAGAGCTGAGCCAAACTGGCCAAAAGGATAGTCCATACCATATGATGTCATGCTGAACAAAAGAAAAAAAAAACACCAAACTGGGGAGAGTTGGCTGGGAGGGTGATGCCACTGCTTGGGAACTGACTGGGCATTGGTCAGCAGGTGGTGAGCAACTGCATTGTGCATCACTTGTTCCATATATTATTTTATCATCATCATTATTATTATTATTTTCTTCCATTTCTGTCCTATTAAATTGTTTTTATCTCAACCCACGAGTTTTACCTTTTCTCTGATTCTCTCCCCCATCCCACTGGGGAGGAGTGAGTGAGCAGTTGTGTGGTGCTAAGTTGCTGGCTGGCATTAAACCACGACAGCCATACAAACACGTACAAATAACTTCAACAGAATAATAACAAGACATTTATACAAGTAGATATTTGGAGGATTACTTCCTATATAACCATAAGAAAAAAGCTTTCCCTTTATTATTTCACAATTATAATTTCTTACATAGGCAGATTTAAAAACTTGTAAAGAAAGTGGGTACAACTATTAAAATACTCTGTAACCCAACTACGAAATGTGTCATGAGACAAAACTGAAATAGCTGGCCCTTAGTGACATAACTTTTAGCGTTCATTTTAACAGCAGAGCACAAAAATGGCCACGTACACTGAGGTCTCCAGGAGCTTCATGCATTGAGCCTGGGTCACTGAGCTTCCCGACAGCCAGGCCCTGCATGACATGCCTACCGGAGTAGGTGACGTTTGGTTCCTCCCCCAGTTTCCTGTTGCAAACTAGTCCAGAATCTCACCTCTCTGGTGCCTTGAAATCTATGTAAATATCTTAATTTTAACAGTTTTAAAATGCTAAGGGGGAAGAGGGGGGAATAGCCATACCTCTTTACAGCTTGCAAAAAACACAATGCTCTTCTTTTTCAAGTGACTTCTCAGGAAAGAGTATAACATGTTTACTTTTTGCTGAAGCTCACAAACAACATAGTTCTGATCCAAAGTTGCTGGGGTACTAAGAAAAAAAAAACAAAAAGTACATTTAGATACCATTAGTTCCCATAACATTAAAATGAGAAAGAAAAGAAGGGAAGAGAGAGAATAAACAGGCATACAATATCTACAGAGCTGCCTGTCCTTTCTTTTAAGTCAAGACTGTCTGACAAATACCCAAAAAAAGGAGAAGGAAAACAAAAAAAAAAGTCAAGCTGGAAAGTTCTCCCCCTTTGAGGAACAAGTCTTAGCAGCTCCGCTAGAAAGCTACTGTTGAAAGATGAATCAATTTCCTTACTAAAAGCCAGTGGGGAGGAGGGGACGACTTTTGACATTACTTCTAAATTCATTTACTATTAGCAAATCACACTCTTCTAAGTCGCTGTCTAAGCAGCGACAGTCAAATTGCCTTGACTTAAAATGCAATTTTGTCTATTAGTCCTATTAAAGCATCATTTGTGCTCAAGGCAGTGTCAAAGCACAGTCTAATCATGCACAAAAAAAAGTATTGATGTACTTCTACTGATTACAGCCTGACATGCAAAGTGACTTTGTAAAGCTCTGAATTGTCATCTTAACTCACCTTTCCATTGTTCACAAAATAAACTAAAGACAAAAAATTCTTTGGCATATTTGCCCTTGAAATACATCTAAATGCTCATCTCTCACAGTTCCTCTGCTTCACCCTCAACCAATCAAGAATATTCGAAATTATTTTATTAAAGGTGCCACTTGGGAGGATGAAATTACGAGACACTGCTCCAGTTCTGCTAGTCAATTTGATTTATGCCACAGCACCTCTTGTTTTGTAAGTCTTTCTGAGGAAACTGTTTTCATAAGGCAATAACCTATTGTATACTAAGGCAGTAAATTATAAAACAAATTAATATTTTCCTTTTTTGATTCAGTTCATCATCTAATTCCACTCTCCTAAATACTTTTTTAAAATTACATGTAATTTAAAATAGACTTCACAAAAAATGTGAGTTCTGTGAAACAAATGTATAGTCAGTTCTCAAACTCAAAATGAAGACTACATACTAGGCTTGCACATCCTTTTAGCAGAATAAGAGGCTATTAACCACACAATTTTCTGAGACAATCATGCCTATTTAAGATGCCTTTGATAGTACTACAGATTAAAAAATGGTATTTGCAATACAATACAGTGATAATCAAATCAAATAGTTAAAACTGCCTCAGGATTCGACCTGGTTCTGCTGTTCATTTTGCTGATGATTTCTTGCTTGCTCTTGTGAAAGCCATTTTTATCACTGTGATTCACCTTTCTCCTGCATCTTACATATGGAAATATACACATACTTCATAGAAAAGCAAAAAAAAAATCATACATGTTCATAAGCAATTTGACACTTAGAACCCACAGAATGCAAAATATTAAACGTTCCTCACTTAGATTTCAAAAGAAAAAAAATGTGCCAAAAAACAACGTGCATATTTTTGTCATTTAGTGACACATTAAATTTTTTGAGCATGTGTATTGGGTTTGCATGGCAAGGCTTTGGTATCCAGGGGGGGCTACAGGGGTGGCTTCTGTAAGAAGCTGCTAGAAGCTTCCTCTGTGTCCAATAAAGCCAACGCCAGCCGGCTCCAAGACAGACCCGTCACTGGCCAAGGCTGAGCCCATCAGCGATGGTGGTAGTGCCTCTGGGATAATGTATTTAAGAAAGGGGAAAAAACAACTGTGCAGCTGGAGAAGAGAGGAGTGAGAATATGTGAGAGAAACAACCCTGCAGACCCCAAGGTCAGTGAAGAAGGAGGGGAGGAGAGGCTCCAGGCGCCGGAGCAGAGATTCCCCTGCAGCCCCTGGGGAAGACCATGGTGAGGCAGGCTGTGCCCCTGCAGCCCATGGAGGTCCACGGTGGAGCAGATATCCACCTGCAGCCCACAGAGGACCCCACGCCGGAGCAGGTGGATGAGCCCAAAGGAGGCTGTGATCCTGTGGGAAGCCCACGCTGGAGCAGGCTCCCGGCAGGACCTGTGGACCCGTGGAGAGAGGAGCCCACGCTGGAGCAGGTTTGCTGGCAGGACTTGTGACCCCACAAAGGAGCCACGCTGGAGCAGTCTGTTCCTGAAGGACTGTACCCGTGGAAAGGACCCATGCTGGAGCAGTTCGTGAAGAACTGTGGCCCATGGGAAGGAGCCATGTTGGAGAAGTTCATGGAGAACTGTCTCCTGTGGGAGGGACCCCATGTTGGAACAGGGGAAGAGTGTGAGGAGGAAGGAGCGGCAGAAACAACGTGTGATGAATTGACCGCAGCCCCCATTCTCCATCCCCCTTTGCTGCTGGAAGGGAGGAGGTAGAGGAAATCGGAAGTGAAGTTGAGCCCAAGAACACAGGAGGAGTGGGGGGAAGGTGTTTGTAAGATTTTGTTTTATTTCTCATTATCCTACTCTGATTTTGATTGGTAATAAATTAAAATAATTTCCCCAAGTCGAGTCTGTTTTGCCTGTGATGGTAATTGGTGAGTGATCTCCCTGTCCTTATCTCGACCTACAAGCACTTTGTTCTATTTTCTCTCCCCTGTCCAGCTGAAGAAGCTCACAGAATCACTAAGGTTGGAAAAGACCTGTAAGATCATCAAGTCCAACCATTACACACACAAAAAAAAAAAAAACAAAAACCCCACCCACACCACACAGCACCATGCCCATCAAGCCACGTCCCACAATGCCACATCCACACGCTCCTTGAATACCTCCAGGGAGGGTGACTCCACCACCTCCCTGGGCAGTCTATTCCACTGTGTTACCAGATGAGCGATAGAGCGGCTTTGGTGGGCACCTGGCATCTAGCAGGGTCAGCCCACCACAGCATGGCAGACCACATACTTCACTTCTCACAAGGCCCTCCCATTTTGATCCAAACTGTACGGCATGACAAATTTACTTCGTGTGCACAGTAAACCCAGCGCATCAGGAAGCCACAAGACTTACCGCACATGGGTTAACGTCACATGCTTTCCTTTGGGCACCCAATACTGAATACACAAATAAGACTGTCATTCTACACTTTCCCAATAGAGTAGTCCAGTCTGGAAAGCCAGATTGAAGAATTGTATTTGTGCAACACATCTGGTGGTTCTGCACAGTAAGTATGCACCCACAGGGGGCAAGGAAGCCAAACAACAAAAAAAGTAGCAATTCAGAAGCGGGTACTACAGCCAGGACACTACTCCATCCAGGCTATAACCCACTCTGGGGCTCGCTCCTGAGGAAGAAAATCTCCAGTTTGCGAAGCTGCCTGAGGAACCACAAGGAAAGTCCAGGTTCAGCCTCCCTGTAATGAAACAGTCAGAACTAGTACTCTCTTATCTGGAAATTCCTTGCTTTCAGGAAGGCACACAACAGGATCAGACACTGCAGGAAGGAAGATGCAAAACATAACTTCTGATTCAGGGAACTGACAGTCAGAGAAGCAGTTAAGTAGGATCACCATCTGTTTAACCCCCCAGAAAAAAAATTATCACAACATACCTGAATTTGGCTTTCTCATGAACCCAAACGTATTCCGGATCTTTCAGACTCAGCCGTGCAAGATCCTTCACTGATTTTGTTTGTGTTGCAGAAAAAAGCAAAGTCTGGCGTTTCTTAGGTAGATTTTCTATGATTGCATTCATTGTGTCAGCAAACCCCATGTCTAGAATTCTGTCAGCTTCATCAAGGACTGAAGTGAGAGATAGTTTGAGAAAATCTGATTTTAGCTTTATTTATATATAAAAAAATACATCAAATCCATACAGCACAAAAATCGATGCCTACTTAAACTGCAGAGATTAACTTAATTACTGTATATGTCAGGATTCTCTTTAGATATTCATGTATGCCATAAAATATGTTTTTTTAAAAACTGCAATAGAAATCATAGCATTTCCCATAATCTATGCATTACAGCCCTCAGTTTCACATACTGAAGCATAAAAGATCAGAATTTCAAGTAAACAGTTTAGCAATTTGCAGACAGACTGCAAATTACAAACTCCCTGTCCTATTACTGAAACAAAACCATGGAATATAAAACAGTGCTGTACCATTCATGACAGAGCAAAACAGACTGTCTTGTACCTAAGCTGAATTTACCATTGAAACAAAGGGTATAAACAGAGTAGCATAGAGACAAAGCTTTAAAAAAGGGCCTACGTTTAATGCAATTCTTGTCTAACTGCCATGAATTGTACTAAGCATAATTTCACATTTTATCAGCTTCATTAGCTTCTTAATTCCTTCTAAATTCCTGAAGCTATGTTAAAGATTATGCAGCTCTTAGTGGCAGGCAAACCTTTTCATTACACTGAAATTTTTATTCAGGTTGGAAGGATGAAAAGAAACAGTGTTAACAATGCTAACAAAACAATGAAAGGAGCAGCGATCTGTCTTAAAATTCAAAGAAAAGTGTTTTCTAGAACTGGCCCAAAATACACAACTGCAATGGATATTCCATACAGTCAATTATCATGTCAGGAAAACCACAAGAGCCATAGCCAGAAAGGAAAGGCCAACACTAGCCAAGACAGATCTAAAGGATTATATGGGACACTACACTTGGTTTTGGGTTACTTACTAACTCACCTACTTGTTCTTATCATCCTAAGGAAGGCATGCTCAGCAACTGTTTGAGAGAAGGTACACACAAGAAAGGGGTTTTGTTGTTTTTGTTTTTTTTTTTTTTTTTTAATTTGTACATGTGTGAACTTAAATGCCATTTCATCTACATACCATGACTAGGATAAATTTTTTACCCAAGGAACTGCTCCACACAATTACGAAATGTTACAAAATATTTCTGAGTACTTTCAAATACTCAAAAAACTTACTCAACATTTGCAGATCAGATGCATAGAAATATGAAGTTTCATCCATGTGCTGTAAAAGCCGTCCTGGAGTGCAAATTAGCATATTTATGTGGTGAATTCTTTCAGACTCTTCTTTCAGATCCTGAAAAAGAGTTAAATCAGCTTAGCTCTAGTTGGTCACTCTAGAAGCCCAGTACCAGAGATGGTCAGGCCAGCTTAACCTATTGATAGTTTTTAGAAACAATAGTCAAGGATCAGCCTTTCCTCTTTCTACAGGGATATCACAATTTCTTCAGCATGCTCACGCTTGTGGCTTGAGCAAAAAGTATTTCAGAATAATCTAAATAAACAGGATAGTCCTGGAAGGCTTGGCAGGAAGGCCCATCCAGTCATGTAATCTGGAAAGACTTTAAATATGCAAAAGCTTCAAAAGATGCAGAGTACACAGACAGAAAATAATGGCAACCTATCAATGACCCATTCAACTACTCTCTTCCCTGACTTTTCATTTCCAGGGTTTCCTTCCTAAACTAGCACTTAATATAGCACTGGTTTATGCTTCCATACAGCAAACTCCGAGAGAGGACGCACCTTTCCTCCAATGATAAGGCCAGCTGAGAACTCATGATTCTTTCCCACTTTACGCAGAACCTTGAAGGTTTGATACGCTAATTCCCGGGTAGGCGATATTATCAAAACTCCCAGTCCATCAGCCGAAGTCCACTGATGGCGATACAGGAGTTCCAAAGCCTGAAAAAAATTATCATATTCTCATTATAAATATCTCAGAAGGAAAACATGTAACAACCACAAATTTATAACAAAAAGTGTCATAAACAAGGATAAAGCCATATTAATTAAAATAATGACTTGAAGAAAAATCAGTATACATTGCACATAGTTTGATTATATATCAATTCCAACTGATGGTCATGATACTTACTAAAGCAAAGTTCCCCAAGCACCAATCTATGACAGACAGTAATGGCTGGTAAATCGTAAACATTCTAATGCACAATTAGTCCTACTCTGCTAAATTCTGGAAATTAAGCCTTAATCACTTATACAAAAATAAAAATCAGATGTAGCAAAACACGAGAAGCTTCCCTGTTCATAAGGTTTGTAGGAACCAGAAACAGAATGAGCAACTAGAAGAAAGTCAATTATTGCAGCTTTAATTCTGGTCATAGACTTGAAGCAGTGCTATCTACACATGCTATATACAGAGCATTCCAACTAAAGTTGCCATACACCTCAGACCAGGATTATTCCTCCTCTGATGAATTTACACTGCAGAAGGACTTAGTCAGCTAATCCTAACACAAAGATTTCATAGGTATGAAAACCTGAACCATTCTGAAATTCTGAAAGCTGTTAAGCATCCTTGTACAATTTTTTTTTCGCTCTTCATCTCTTCAACGCCTATCACTTTTCTCCCGTAAAACTGTTTAAAATAAGGTTTGTAAGACCTTATTTAATCTACTCCTAGATTAAATAATTGAGCAATCTCATTTGTTTCTCAAGTTCACAAGACTATCTTTTGAACCCACCTACATTTTTTTATTCTTTACTAATAAAAAATAAATTTTTAAAAAAAACAGCATAAAGCATAAATCTTCTCAACTAGAGAGGGTATTCAGAACACCTACGGCTGTTCCCAGTTACCGACAGAATAAGCTCTAAAGAAACTTATGCTCACAAAAATGCAAGTAATGTTTAAACCAAAAAAACCTCCATAATCAAAAGGACATTTCTTTTTCCCTTTATCTAATCATAACACAATGGGGTTTGTATCCACTTACATGGGCACTTTAAGCAAACTTCTAAATTATACTTTCAACTTGAAGAAATGAAATGCAGAGCATGACGTTTTGAATAAAACAGTCAAACATGTATTATCCATGACAGGGGTTTTCATCCTGTTTTCCCACTTGCACCTGGAAGTGATTTGTAAGGAGTCCACAAAAGACAACAAGGAAATGGAAGTCCACAATCACTAAGCTTAAGTTTGCTATATAAAGTCCAAATCCTAAAATTTTAAAGTGGTGAAAACCACCCATGTAAAAAAAGTCTAAGGAACTGAAGAAACTTCACCATTGTATTCCATACACTCAGTTTTCAAATTTTAAAAGAATCAGACAACTAGAGTTGCACCAGGAGAAGAGATTCCTGAGAGAAAAACAAAGCACTTCCTAAATCACTCAGGGTCTACTAATGTAAGGATCAAAATGGAATTTCTAAGTATCAGAATATTCCTAGGGTCAAGAATATAATTCTTTTTCAGAACCTCAAGCAGCTTTATTAAATTAGTATCTTTGTTTTCTTGGAACATCTACATCAGTTGAATTATAACCCTTCTCCCAGGATCTATTAACCTAAGCTGTTTGACATCCAATACTTCCCAAGTAACTTGGTTTAAGTACAAATGGAAGGATGTAAATTACTTACTGGGACAATAAAAGCCAAGGTTTTGCCTGATCCAGTCTTTGCAGCTCCAAGTACATCTTTACCTTGCAAAGCCAAACCTATGGTTTGCCTCTGTATCTCCGTTACCACACGATACTGAGCCTCCTGCAATCCTAGTATGGGAGAGGGACGAAAAAAAAAAATCTTTATTTTTGTCTTGCCCAGAGCTGTATTCCTCCGTTTAGAAAATACTGTACATGGCAATACTTACCTAAAACTTAGTGTAAAGCAAAAACAAACTTCAGATGCAGATAAATAATACATTCATTTTTACTTCAGATTACTTTCCAAAGAAAACTTTTATACTCACCTTTTAGAGTTTTCTTTGACAATGGGAAATCTGAAAATCTTTGAATTTCACTTGCGTTTATCTGAAACAAAGTAAGTTTAATCAGTGCTTATAATCTAAGTGTAACAGAGAAATTAAATAGCATTCTTTAAGCTGCTGTTAACATAAATATGTAGTAGTTCAGTATGACCTGATCCAAGTTAGCTGGTCAGGCAATCTATAGTAGTTTGACCTAAGCCAAACCGCTCTTCTACCATAAACTGTTGATTAAGTAATAATATATAGTTTAACTATGCAGGCCAACAGCACAATTTAAAGCTCAGATCATCATGAAATCATAAAACAATTCCGGCTGAAAGGGACCTTAGGAGGCCTATGCTCTAACCTCCTGCTCACAGCAGGTCAGCTCTGAGGTCAGATCAGGCTGCTCAGGGCTTAGTCCAGTCCAGTCTTGACATGGTTCAAGGACAGAGACTGGTCAGCCTCTCTGGGCAACCTGTGCTGCTGCCTGACTGTCCCCATGGGGAAAAAGCCATCCCGACTAAGCCTCTCGTCTGCCAACTTACATCTGTTGTCTCTCATTCTTACACCCTGCACCATCTCCTCAATGATCTCCCCATGGGCACTGGGGTTTCTGTAAGGTCCCCATCCCAACCCCAAAGCCATCGCTGCTACAGACTGACAAGCCCAGCTCCCCCAGCCTCTGCCCACAGGGCAAGTGCTCCAGCCCCCCCATTTCAATGGCACTCCACTGAACTGGATCCACCTTATTGATGTCTTTTTCTTACTGGGAGGCCCAAAACTGGATGCAGTATTCTTCAGGAAAAAAAAAAAAAATTAAAAAAAATTTAAACTCCCATTTTAAAAAGATACTGCAGTATGCAAGCAAGGCCTAAATTTTCGACAATGCAGCGTGCCACAAACCCCAGACACAACTTGCAATTAAACCTCATGCTAAGCATTTCATATACATACAGTATCTCCAAAAATCTGAACGCTGTAGCCTTTTTCTCCAAAACTGTCCCAGTCAGACTAACTGCCAATAGAGATTATAATAACTTATCTATGGCAAAACACGTAACTACCCAATTATTTCATATTTCTGTGTGGCTGCAACAAGTGCTGAGTTTATGATTCATGCACGCTAAGCATAAGTTAATTTTTCTGGGAATATCCACAGAGGAGCAGTTTGTTTCTGGAGGCTACTGCAAAAGGAGTAATGATAGTCATATCCCACAAAATGGAACTCAGAGCTCTTACCTCCTTTCTTTTTTAACCATTCTGGCTTAAGAAAAAAACATTACTAAGCTGCAAAGTACACAGTCCATATCCTCCTGAAAAAGAGAAGCTCACCTGCACTTGTAACCATTTAACCCTTATGGCTCCTACCTATAAAAGCAGACTCCTTCATCTGCAAGGACCACATGCAAACACTGCTGGCAGCCTCCCTACAGCCTACAACCTTACCAGAGCTAAACTGTCCTTTGCTCATCTATATTTTCAGATCCCTTGAAGCAATGAGGATGAAGTGTATTCCAGCTGCTGTATGAGATGAGACATCACAAAAGCAGGTAAATGTTCTGCAGAGTAAAGGCCTGGTAAACAAACGCTTCAGGAAATAGCTCCAGACAGCAAACACATTTCTCCCCAACTCCACTTTTCCATTTTGACTCTACAGTTCTAGTATCAAGATTTTTTTGCATATGCTTAGCATTAGGTTATGCGATTAAAGATGAACCACTGTGGACACAAAGACCCCACCAGAATCAGTGGAACAACGCCAGGGAAGCAGCCCCACCAACGTCATCACTGCACATCAAGTTAAAGCACCCTGACTCAGCTGCTCCCGGGGACCGTCCGAGGAGAGGGGTCAGCCCATGGTTCCTGGGTGAACCCCACCGAGGAGCCAGTGGGGCCACCCCCTCCCCAGGCTGACGGGGGTCAGCGCCTGCAGGGGTGTGGGGCTCACAGGGCGCTTCAGAGGAAAAGCATTTGGGGACGTTGTACAACTTCTCATAAGGTCTATTAAAGCGGTTGTGGGAATGTGCAAGACTTATTATGGGAAGGATCAAAGGTAGGGAAAGGGAGGGAACAAGGTGGACTGGGGAGGAACCAGTGTGAGAAAACAGAGGGAAAAGGGGCTAAGAGGGGCTGGTGCTGGGTAAGAGCTGCCTAGTCAGTACACTTGTCTGACTGGGGCCTGCACCCCATCATCACAGCCAGCCCTACAGTCTTACTAAATATTCTTATATAATGATGTAAATAATTATTAAATAATTAATTCTGTCCACCTTCTGTGTGGGCACACCCTCTACTCTGAGCCTGCATAAGAGACCACCAGCGATGTTCAAGCCAGACTAGTGGGCAGCAGCACGAGAGCCAAGTGCCGGCGAATGGAGCAATGGAGCGGGACCACGAACCTCAGCGGCTGGAGGGTGCCGGTGCCGGCACCCGGGGAAACCGGGGCCTGAGGCCAGCTCTGGGACAGACTGAGTAGCTAATGCCAGCTGCCGGAGAGACACATTTTCCGTGCGTGAGTACGTATTTCGCTAGTGGATGCTAAGACAGAGAGGAACAGTATCTGCCGCCCATGCTGTTCATGTGTGTGCAAGCACTGTGTCTGTGTGCCTGCACAGGTGCTGGTGAAGGCACTGCTCTGTCTGTGTTCATCTGTGGCTGGACACGTGTGTGCGCACACATGTGTACCTACTAGGAATACATGCTCACCCTCGCTGCAAGCTGGACATGTGGACCCAGAACTGCAGCAATCTTGAATCTACCTGATGGGGACAAGAAGAGTCCATCTATGTCCCAAAGCTCACCAGATTCACCAACCTCTAGCACTTGGTATACTTAATTTTTTAGAGCTGTCCTACAGGACACAAAACATACTAAAAAGGTAGTTCATTGTCCTGACACCTACTAATTTACTTCTCGGTATGCGTCCACCTCTACAGCATACTTGAGAGCTGTTAATCACACACACACACAAAACCCCCAAGAGCATGTGTCTGAATCCATGAGCTGGCTGAATGATTTACAAAAATGAGATGTCAAGTAGAGATCTTAAGAAAAATGTAACACTTTCAAGGCTGTTGTAGCTGACAGGAGATCATCAAAAGATGTGGACAGCTTCCACTGGCAAAGTTCACAACAATCAATAGCAGCAGGACAGAAAAAACCCCACAGAAGTCAGAAAAAAAAAAAAGACTACTGTATCTATAAAGCCTGAGCAGATGAGGAGGAGGGTAGACTACACAGCTTTGAATGCATACTGACTAGCATCCATAAACTGAGAATTTCAAATGTCAAACCCAGAGCTTATACAACTTGTGCATTTCTAATAGGTATCATTTATCTCTAACAGACTGCTGAACAGAAACCTCCCAACACAGGGACCAAGCAAAACGGTCCTCAGATGTTCGTGACAACTCGTGATACCAATTCCAGAGAAGGCCTCAAATGAAGAGCTACTGAACTGTCAGATCAGCCTTATACCTCCTTGAAGTACCAAGCCTTCTGCAGGCTCTGCCTATTATAGAAAACTAAACTATTTTTTTCCTGAGGGTTTACACCTGTTTGAAGCACCTAGATAACAAGACTACTCTTTTCAGCCTACTTCTTTTTACTAAAACCAAGAAAAGTAATTTAATGCATGAATTCAATCTCTAGATAAAAGGTAATAACACCCTTACTAAAACCCATTTTTGACATATTTCAAGACAAAGCTCTTACAAGGTAGATTTCAAACTTTCACTGTGTCCTAGCAGAGCAATTAAACTTTTGCCAAACGTTACTTAGAAATCTTAAGGGTGAATTATTTTTATAAAACCTACTTGTGCTGAGAAGCATGTACTTTAAGCTAGTACATTTCTGGGAGGGGGGAGAAAATCTCCGATGAGAAATCACTATAAAAAAGTCTTTTTTTGACTTTCACAAATTGGAATTTCTGACAAATATTTCCAAGTTCAGTTGATAATTTTGAAGATGCTATGCATCACCTGCAATATTGCATATTGGGCTAATTCCCAGTCTTACTATTTTGCATGCTAAAGGATCACAACTCAGTGATGTATACAGGTTCAGTTTAATTTCAGCCAGGAGACTGTCCACATAGGAAATCAGTATGCCTACAGGAGCGAAAACCATCTTACTAACATCAAAAAAGAATTCAAGCAATCCATTATGCACAACTAAAGGGATAGATTTTAATAGGTTTGTGACATATGAAATGGGCTATTGTGGCAATGTGAAATTGTTCTAAATAATTAAGGCTGCTTTAAGTATTTCAGTGGTCAACTTCTTTTTAACTCTAGATGACCCAGTAAGAACTGATGTATTAATCACAAAGCAGACAAATAGTGTTCTGCTTTTCTACCCTAAACTCCTCTAAATCAATTTAAAAATCATTACATAGAATCATAGAATCGTTTAGGTTGGAAAAGACCTTTAAGATCATCAAGTCCAACTGTTAACCTAACACTGCCAAGTCCACCACTAAACATATCCCTAAGCACCTCATCCAGACATCTTTTAAATACCTCCAGGGATGGTGACTCAACCACCTCCCTGGGCAGCCTGTTCCAGTGTCTGACAGCCCTTTCAGTGAAGAAGTTTTTCCTGATATCCAATCTAAACCTCCCCTAGCACAACTTGAGGCCATTTCCTCTTGTCCTGTCACTTGGGAAAGAGCCCAGCACCCACCTCTCTACAACCCCCTTTCAGGTAGTTGTAGAGAGCGATAAGGTCTCCCTGGAGCCTCCTCTTCTCCAGACTAAACATGCATAAGCTCTTTTAAAGATGTCCAAGAAGGAAAAAAAAAAAAAAAAGTGAGAACAGTATTAAAAGAGCAAGGCATGGGAATGTTAGGAAAGGCCATGTCACAAAGCTTCCTATATTATTTACCTGCCTTACAAACTTCCAGGAGCCCAAGAATGATCTGCTGTAGTAGCCTTAAACTCCGAAGATACTGGTTTATTTTTAAATACAGTCTGAATGGCAGGAGTAAGAAGGATTGCAGTTAGAGGTAGATCTTCCAATAGATCTATTCTATATCTACATGTACCAATGGAAAACAACACTAACTCCTACTCAGTTTGGAGTCGGAAGTTATTACCTCCTCTAATCTGCTGGGAATCTGTACTTGTGAGCTCTCTCTAATCTGCTCTAGGTGAGAGCAGCCAGGTCATTTCAAATACTTTAGATGGTATTCTGAATTAACCTGACCAATTTGACATAAAGCAGACTAGAAAGAGTTTACACAACCAGCTCCCCAGCACATCAGTTAGCTGTTAATGCTTTTTGTGAGCACAACTGGATGGAGAAGACAATGATCATCAGCAGCCTTGCAGTTAGGCAACAAAGTCACTGGATCAACAGATAACAGATCACCTATGAACACGTAACACAGAAAATGGTCCCAAAATTTGGACACACTGAAACTAATTTTCACGTTTTCCATCTATGCTGCCACACATCTGCCATCACATGTCAACAAATGACAAAAAAAAAATCAAGTAACAAAGTATCTTGGTTATCTCTTCACTATTGTTTAATTTTGCCTTGGTAATCCATTGCAGTCAGTCTCACACTGGAAATTACAGACAATATACCCTAAGAGGGAGGGCAAGGTGGATAATCTTGCATCCAACAGCCATGCTACCCCTACTCCATGCCACATGGAAGATGATAAAAGCACATGAAGACCTAACCCACCCACAGTCTGCACGTCAGAGAACCCAGGCAGTACTCCTTACAACGAGGAGCTTACCAAAGAGCTTTCTAATTCCCTTGTCCCTAAGAAAGGCTCTGCCTCATGCAGAACTCACTGGAGACCCCTGAAGATCCAAGCACATAGCACTTCCTCACAATCCCCACCCTCACTATAAACAGGTCCAGGGTAATACAGAAGAAATGCTGGAGACCAAGTGGAAAAACCTTATCAGGGACCAGAAAAGGAGATATGAATGACTGAAGACAGGAAGCTAGGGGGGCATCCACCTGTATGTTCACAGGCAGGAGACTCCTGGAACAAGAGAAGAGCAAAAGCCCGGAAGAGTTGAGACCAGGAGTCCCCAAAACTATCCTAATACAAACAAGAGTTTACCCTGTCTTCATTCTGATGGATATATGCCTGACCACTATCAGCCTCTCTTTTTCAACCTCTATATATACATACAAGCACAACCTCCCACCACCCACTCCTTACCTATGGTGCCCCAAGCTCCACAGAGCCACAGAATTATCACCCATGTCTCAGAAATAGATGCATGTGCAGACATGCACATCGGTGACACAGAGGCATCCATACATACTCACATAGCCATATATACCACAAATAAATGCAAGTATCTATGGAAGTAATTGACAGAGGTGACTATAAGGCCAGTATAAACAGAAATCTGTGTAGAATGAGTGGCAATTAAATGCAAGTATCAAATGTGTTTCAGGGAAAAGTGACTGCATTTAAATATTAAGCAAAATATTTAAGGCTAGGAGTAGAGGAACAGACTACTACAGAAAATCAGAATGGGGACTACTCAAACTAAGAAGTCTGAGAATTGCACATCTACCCACCACAATCCAGATATACCACCCTAAAATTTATGAGGATAAGAAAGGAATACTGACCTCACTATGGAACAGCAGGGGTTACATCATTCCCTTAAAGAATGTAGTTTCATTAACTCACTGCTTGTGTGTGTTCCTTTTAAACCTCTCTCCTGCTTACATACATCTGTGAGCAACACAGTCATACCCCACTATCTGCCAAGGACGCACTCCTGTAAAGTAGAGTGGTATGACAAATAGCAAAACAGTTTTTCCCCACAAGAGCTAATGTAATAGATAGGGATACGTATATGGATTTAATGCATGCATACAGCATGAATGTATGGCAAAACTGTACAGAGAGAACATACACATTGTGTATGGAGAGAACAAAGAGGCAAAGGCAGCATCGAATGGAGGAGGTGATGGCTTCCCAGAGATCAATTTTCAAAATATTTCTGCCACTTCATCTCTGAAACCGAATGGCCAAGAGAAATCTTTTACTTCAAGCATTCTTGCTGCCTCCTTCTAAACAATTAGATTTTTTTCATTATCATCATCTTCCTCAAATGAATCCAGATCAACTAAGGGCAAATGACAGATGAATAGGGGTCATGTTTGGCCATTCAGTCTCACAGATGAAGAGGCTGTAATCCACTCCAAAAAGCCAGCATTTCCTTCAGTTGATGATTCTGGTGATCCTGCTCCTGTCTCTCAATACACCCATGCCATATATATATATATATAAAATAGGATATATATAAAATTATAATTTCAGTATACAGGAGCAACATACTACTTAAGCTTCTGCAGACATGTGTCTACTACATTAGAAGAAAAGCTATCTCCTGAACTCGACCACTTCATCTATGAGACTACTGCTCAGAGCATTAAATGACTAGTGATGGGACTCTAAAACAAGAGGTAGAGAAGAAAGAATAGCTAGATATTGCCATAGTACCCTAAGGTAATGCAGCAGCCTAATTTGTATATGGCATTATCAAGTAAATGCAAGCTATTATCAAATGTAGAAACTATTAGGGCCTAACAACATGCAAAATTAATTTCACTACACATCTCCCTGTCTCTGTTCAAATACACAGAAATATAAAGCAATCTACTGTATATATACTGCAATTTGGTATATAAACAATAAGCCCACCACCCTGGGATCTGTGCAGAGAGTTCACAAACTCTCTACACAGCCTTTGCCAAGTTGCTTTAACTCAGTTTCTCTCTCTTGCTCAGACACACACCCTCCAGAGACCACACAGAGGCAACCGTCTAGGTAATAACAAGCAGTCCAACAGTACTGTAGTAATGTTGGAGGTTTTTCATCCCACAGTGAAAGTCACATACCTACCAGTGGTTATCCCACTCAGAAAAGTACAAGCTTCTAACAAATTGAGTAGATGCTGACTGTGAAAGCAGACTAAGCCCTCTACTTCTACAGTGATCAGAAAGGTATTGCCAAAAGAAGTTAACTCAAAATTTATCCATAAGAAAATGTATTAATCATTTATGCAGTTACCATCTTTAATTTTTATCATAAAAACAATGAATGTTAAGTCCATTTTTGTCCCTGAGAAATAATCTGTGATTCAAACCAGTAATTTGACCACCTTTGGAAGCATACCATTTGCTTCCAAACCAGTAAAGCCAATGATTGTGTGAAGCTTCAGAATACCAACTTGCTGAATCTTAACCAAAGGAGCTATCACAACCTCCTCACGGTAACGGACATGTTTGTTCTATACCTCTTTGTTGTTACTTTCTGCTCAATCAAATTACAATCACCAAAAAGTCTCTACTATCAGCTACACTGAGTGCTGCATAACCAAGTACAACTGCCATACTCCTCACCAGCAGTAGCTGCAAATTCAGCAGAAGTTGGCAGGGCGTAAAGCAACACCACAGGCAGAGCACATCTAAGCCGTTATTCACAATTACAGTACTTCCCACTAATCAGTATGGCTCAAAAGCCGGCCACCTCCCCGAGGAATTCAAGGCAATCTGGGTCACAAACCCAACACCACTGACCCTGGCTCTAATATTCAAACACCCGTTTCCTGACCTGAGGTTAAACAACATACTCTCCTAGCGCGATGTTTGCTGACAGGACACCTTCTATGGAGACAAGCGTGTCCCCCCTCCAACAGCGCGACATCTGTGCTGCCCGGTCAGAAGGGCCAAGTGCCACTGCTTACAACCGTTCCCACCACCTGCTCGAACCTCCTCCGCGCTGCACCCTCAGCCAGTCCCTCCCCTCCGGAGTCTCCTACCGCCGGCTCCGCAGCCTGCCCACAGTCACCTCCACCAGCACCGCCGGCATGCGGTTACTGCCCTCCCCTCCTCTGCCCGGGGGAGAAAGGAAAGGAATGGAGGCTCATCCCTGCCTCGTGGAGGTGAAGCCCTTCTGCCTGCCACTGAGCAGTGTCACCCAACAAACCTGTTACCTACAGGCACCGCCGACGGCCAGAGGAACAGCCCTGCCAACTGGGGGTGCCCCCCACCCCTGCCCAGGACGCCCTCTCCTCCTCCTCCTCCTCCTCCCAGCCCCACCCGCACACACGCCACAGGAGGAGAGGGGCCGCTTTTCCGCCGCCCGCAGGCCCGCCATGCCCAGCGCCGGGTGCCCTCCCGTCCCCGCCTGCAAAGCCCCTCGCTCCCCGTCCCGGCCCAGCAGCACCAGCCGCCCGCCCCGGCCGTACCTCAGGGTAGCGCTGCACCAGGCGGCCGATGCCCTCCCGCTCCACCTGCCACTCGGGCCGCTTCCGCTCCTTGCGCTGCAGCCGCAGCCTACTCGTCCGCCGGGTGTATTTCTTCTTCCAGCGCTCGAAGCTGCGCACCGGGTCCATCGCCGCCGGCCCCCCGCCGCCGCCATCGCGGCCCATGCTGCTGCTGTTGCTGCTGCTGCCGCCGCCGCCCCGCATGGGACGCACACGGTCGCCGGGGGCGGGGCTGGGCGCAGGCGGAGCGCGTCAACCGGCCGCGCCGCCGGGGGAGGGCCGGGCCCGGCCCGGCTCGGCTCGGCAAGGCCCGGCTCGGCAAGGCCCGGCTCAGCCCGGCTCGGCCCGCAGGGGCGCCGCGCGGCGTCCTGGGCCCTCCTCGGCCGGTGGGAGGGTTGAGCGGTTGCACGAGTTGAAGAAAAATCACACTTGGTGTAATATAACCCAAAAAATGAGCTCTTGGTGGAACATGCAAAGTGTGCTCTACGATAGAGATTATAAAACAAAAAAAAAAGCCTTAACAGAAAGCGCGTAGGTGCTTAGTGCTGTCACAAATGCCTTCCTCTGCAATGCGGTGGTGTGGGGGACGGGGGAAGAGTTCTGTGACAAGTCTGTTAATGCTTTATTTGCCAATTCATTGCAGGGGAAGACCTGACAAATTTTGAAAAATCAAAAAGCAATTGAAAGACATACGGTGCGCCTTGTGTGTAAGATGCTGGATTTAAGCTTTGATGTGTGTTTGGACCCTTCGTAACACAGTTGTAGTCAATCTTAATGGCCTTGGCTCAGAGCCTTGGACAATGCGAAGGGCTGGCAGAGTATCACAGGGAAAACTACAAACACGCAGAGTGGTTTTACACTGGGTGGTATAAGGGTGGTCTCTATAAGAGGCACATACCTCCCAAAGTAACTAATCAACCTGCAAATTTATATTACGCTATCTTTACGTGCACCGATTCTTAACCCCTCCCTACGGGGAAGGTCTGCATCGCTTTGCACTTGTTCGACGGTCAGAAACGATTTGCTGAGTCAGTTTTAGCGCTTCATCAGCACACAGAATTAAAAACAAAAACAGGCTGCAGAGTTACTGTGCCACATCAGGAAGAGAAAATTACTAACATATTTATGCAATGTCATAAGAAGGAAGTAAACACGTTGATGAGGGGAACAGTGAAAGACTCCCAAAATAATTACTGTCTCTGATGAGGGTTTGAAATTCCAGAAAGCTGAGGGAAAAGGGAGTGTCTCTTAATTAGCTCCACTTTTGCCATACATATGTTGAGCGTATCACTGAAGATGTTTTCCCTCCTCCCTGAGATCAGGGAAACCTGTGATCATAGAAATGTTTGGTTTCCTTTTAAAATACATTAAGTTCCTAATTTCAGGAAGGGCTGGAAAAATCTCCATCAAGTATGCCCCAATGGGATCTCTCCTCCCAGGTACAGCTTTGAATGCTCTGGTTCTCTCTAGGGGTTTATTTGCTGTTAAGATGAATAAGGAAGGATACTGGAGGTTTTATTCTTGAAACAAATTTTTTTTTCCAGAAGTACCTGGTGAAAAACTCTGGACGTGCTGTTCCACCCCAAAGGATGAGCTTCTGGGGGTGGCATATCTTTCCCATGATTACAGCACATTAACTTCACATACAAAACAAGGTCCAAGTCTAACACGATCGGACTGTCACAGGGCTCAGCTGCCACTTTAAGTGTTTCTATCTGTCTGCCTGTAATAGAACAAACAAACCCCCTCCTGTGTAGAATTCCTGCTGTTGCAGCACTGGAATAAGTTTAACCTTTTTGTAAGCAAATATACAGGTAAAAGTGTTGTGTTTGAACATGCTATCTTTGCTCACCTGGTCTACGTTTTGCCTACAGGCTCATCTCTCTCATAGCAGAACCGCAGCAGTGGTCTATGAGTCACTACGGACATAAACCCTCAATGAAAAAAGTTACATGGAAAATAATATCTTGCTGTCCTATTTCTAAACCAACTTTTTATGCTGCTCTCATGAAAAACACTGTTAATTATGCTTATTAGCCAAGAAGTCCATATACCAGGAACGGAAAACCAGACAGTCAAAAGCAGCCTGGCCAGTGTCCCACAGTAGAAGGTAAAACACTGATGAGCCTCTCAGCCCCGTGCTGGAGGTCTGGGAGCCTGCGAAGGCCCAGAGCCACCTTTCCATTTGCTCTGCTGTCCTCTCACACTGAGGGGCTTGCCTGAGAAACAGCCAGTGGTTTGTAAAAGTTTCCCTTTTATACAGGAACAAATTCTACCATGTTAAATTTGATTTATTTATAATGTGCAAGACTACTTCAGTTGTCTTGTAATAGTACTGTCCCTAAAACTGTGGCAAAACCGGAGATCCTTCTGAGTAATAAAGAGTGAGAAAGAGAATAAAAATTTGTTTTTACAAGCTGACAAATAAATGATTCAAGCACAGTTGTTTACTTGCAATTTGGAGAAATGAAGGAAGGGAGTATGGCTATAACAATAGATGTAACAAGGCTCTATACAAGACCACAGAGAAGAAGGCGGCAATTTTTAATTTTAAACAAGACCTATAGGTAGCAGTCATTCTCCATAGATTTCACTCTCATGCATACTCATAAGCACAAACGTGTATGTGTCTGGGCAGGGTTATTTATGGTGACAAGGAGGACAAGGGGCACCAAGCATCAAGGTCAGGGTCCTGAGCGCATTCGTAGACCTTAATGGCCCTGACCAGCCTCATCTGATGCCTCCCCCTACACCCCAGCCCATCTCCACCCTGCGGCGTCAGGCCCTGAGTTACGTCATCTGTCATGTCGGTCCCCAGCTCAGCCACAGCCCTGCCTGTCCTTGGCGACAGACCCCACTGCTTGGGACTCTGAGCTGCAGAGTGACTTCCTGGCTTGACCCGGGACCTGCTTTGTCACTGTGGACCTGCCCGGTCATCAATGGCTGTGTCTGGCCCTGATTATGGCCACCAGACCTGATCCTGATCTTCATCTTCTTCCTCATCCTGACCCTGACCGGGGAATTGATTTCCCACCTTGACCTTGGACCTGCCTCATCACCACAGACCTGCCTGATAAGCAGGTCTCTTGGTTGACCCCAGCTGCCACCGATGAGCATGCCCTGCTCCCTCACTCAGGGGCTGGGTTACCACACTTACCTCCAGGCTCTTGGGGAGCAGTCAGCCCTCACTGTGCCCTGACAATCAAGGCCTCATCATCACTTTTTCTGGGTTCATCCTGAATGGTGACAACGGTGCACCATCTTTGGTATCCTTTATACTCTCTCTCGACAAAACCTCAGGGCCAAGCTGAGTTGCATCACACTGCTGTTGCCCTGTATCTGTGTTGTGGGGCTTTCTTCAGGGCACGGACTCAGTAGAGTTGGTCCTACACCCAAATCCTGCCAATTCCCCATTCTTATCTATATTCTTTCTTGCATTTCGTGGTTGGTCTTAATCTCTTGACTTGCTGCACGTGCATCACTCCCTGCACTCCTGCTGTGCCATTTCTTGTGGTACCTCGTGCTGCTGCATAGACTCTTGTTCACACACCATGTACCCCAGTTAAATATTTCCTTTGCAAATCTCTACAGGAATTTAAAATAACTAGGGGTTGATTTTATTTAATAATAAAAAAAGTAACATTATGTGTGCCTAAGTTAAGCTTTGGGGTTTCCATTAAATCTTTGATTGTTTTGTACTAACCTATTTTCTTTCCATTCTTGATCACCTAGCTAAGGAAGTAATCAGCAAGCCAGAGGAAGTGACCCCAGAAGTACAAGATGTTAATGAAATACCACTAAAGCCTTTCTCAATGAAACAGCCAAGTGCTAGGAGAATTTCCTTAACTGAGAGGCTCTTGACACTCTTCTCTTTATCTTCTAAAGCTTACTTGTTATACTTCAGGAGATCTGAGAGAAAGCATGTAAGAATTTGCATCTGAAGATTGCGCTTGAGTGTCTGTGAATGAGACATCGAAGCTTGAAAACACAGTGAAAGGATGGATCTTCAATGTAGTATTTCCAGTACTACGATGTAACTTCAGACTGTTTTGAAAAAAAATACAGATATGGCAGTCAGATTTGTGAATGTTATTTTTAATAGAAGTAATGTTCTAATAAGAAATTACTATGAAATTTTATCTATCTAAAGGATGTACAATATGACATCGAAAAATGGTAATCTTACTTGGAAAAAGAAAAACCACATTAAATGAGCATTATTTAGTGTGGTGGTCAGAATTGTCCCAAGAAGAGGTGGGTGTTAGGGTGGGTGTCAGGGCGCTGAGGGCACTATTGAACCTTAGCGTCCCTGCCAGGCCTCCCTCGGGTCCTCTCCCGACCCCTGCCCATGGGCTCAGGACCCCGTTTTAGCTCAGCCTAGAAGTATTACTCTGAGCCCTGCAAGCTGAAAAAAATCAATGCTGTCGGTTTAAAAGAGAAATTTCAGCACTCTTATGCAGACCCATGGTGAGCAACTCTAAAAAGGAGGAACAGTAGGTATCTGTAATGGAGAACGAAAAAAAAAAAAAGACAGAGTACAGAAAAAAAAAGTTAAGAAAACCCATATAACTGGGTTTTCTGTATTGGGTAGGCCTATAATAAAAGGGGTATCACCCAAGAAATTAAATTTTAAAAGTTACAAGTTAAACTGGATTTTCCAAAACACAGTAGAAACACTCTGTTTCAGTAATTCCTGGTCTGAGCAAATGGGTAAGTTGTAATGAATAAATATTGTCAGTTATGACCAAGAATATTGTGTGGTGTAATTAAGAGCTTGTACTTTCCTCTTAGTAATGAGCTGCTGTTCCCCAACAATAAAATAAATACAATTTTCTAGATGACATTATGGGCTTTTCTTGTGGAAGTAATAAAATGAAAATGCTTTTACCAAGTATATAAATTACAGGAATTTGGTTTTATGTAGACACTCCAAAATGTATTCTGCTCTGGAAAAAGAGTAGTCATACTATTACTCGAAACATGAATGCATGGTCCAGCTTAAAAACTTTTGGAACAAACTGTTGGTTGCAACTTTGGCAATACAGACATACATAGGCAACAAAGAGTTAATTCTGAAAGATTTCTTACAGGTATCTGGATTTAAATGTTCCTACCACAGAAAATTTTAGAATTAAGTCTTTTCCTTCCACACTGGTAAATAGTTTCATATTTTTAAAAGGCCAACTATCATATATAAAATAATATTAGAAAGTAGCTGCTTCTTTTTCAAGCCTGAGCCTACCAGAGGGCAAACGATGTCTTCATGAAGAGAAATACAGCCCTCTTCAGTCCAGTCCTTCATTCATTCTCTTTGGCCGTGGACAATTTAGTAGCCACCACTATGGAAACAGCCCTCGGTTCTTAAAATTGTCCTTCAAAAAGTTTCCAAATTGGGATTCTTTTAGGAGATACAGGTTATAAACCTGTCATCCTCTTAAAACCTGGGGTGAAACAGACTGGGAAAAGTGGGGGAGGAGAGAGGTCTTATGCTTTGCTGTTCTCTTGATTACCGGGATTTTGACTAAATGCCAATTATCTTGATCAGAATGAGAGCAACCAACTTACCAAATGTTTAAATGAAACCCACCCTCCAAAGGACAGATTTAAGTTTACACAATAAAATTAAACTTTGTGCCATGATGCTTCAAAAACACTCAACGTGAAAAGCAGCGAAGAGAAAAAATTAACCAAGTTTCTTCAAAATCAGAAACAAAAGCAGCTTGCCAAGTCTCTAGAAATGCCAAAGAATATTGATACTGTTGCTCAGGAAGTGTTGGATGGATGATATTGTATGATACAACAGAATGCTTTAGGAAAAAAGCTAAAGAGCTCTCTAATAAGATGGCATAAACACATTTCTTCTGGAATGACAAAGGACTTTTTGTGTTCTAGGGGACTGCTGTTGGTGATTCTAATATTCATGATTTAGTCTGCACGGCCCTCAAAATGAACTTTTTGCCTGGGAAAGCTCACCTGCCCTTTGGGAAAGGTGTGATGGAAGCCCTGGCCAAAGAGAACACTTCCACAGTCAAGGAAAAAGCTTTCACTCAGATTGTCAGACAAGGTGACCACCTATAAAATGAAAAGTAATTTAAAAAATGTATGACTTACTGTGTCATACTTTCAGTCTTTAAGTAAAACCATCTGTTTCTTCAAAATGTTATGCTATGTAGATTTTTTTTTAATAAAGATGCTGGATATAGGTTAAGACAACTACAAAATCAAAACATTTTTCCTTTAAGCCAACAAAAGTGATTTTATTGATGATTACAAGCATGACAAATCTTGCAAGAAATCTATGACGGGGTTTGCTGAAACTTGTTTTCCCTCGCAGAAGCATCAAACACGCCCAGGCTCTGCAGGCCCTATCTCTTCCCTGCTTCTACAGTTTGCCCTGTAGCACTGTGCACTTTTCCGAGCCTTTGGTGCCAGGACCACGATGACATTTAGGTGTATCTAAGCCACTAGGGGCCGTAACAGACCTGTAGAAATAAAAATGAGTAATAAACTGTGATCATAATAGATACACATTAAAAAGAACCATTAAATAATCAAGCTTGCTTTTTTGTGATGGCTGGGATCTGTGTACAGTCCCAGGGCACAGGCTGTTATTCCAGTTCAGGGAACTCCATCAATAGGTGTTTAATTTTGAACAGGTTTGCAGTTCTTTCGCAAACTGAGCTGATTTCCTGACTCAGATACAGAGTTGACAAATCAAATTACGAAAGATTAGTTAACCTTTCAGATGATCACGCAGTTTGGAAGAATGCCGTTTCCGAAACAGAATGGTATACACCATGGTGCTACCGAGGCTTAATATAAAAACGACACACTTAAATGCTGTCCTTTAATTAGAAAATAACTTTATGGAAAAAAGGACTTGCATTTAGCACAGTTCTTGGGCTCTTTGTATTTCAGAGTCATTTCAGGAGACAGTTTAATGTATTGTTTTTCCCAGCCCATTAGCATAGTAGAATATATTTAGTTTGTCAGATATGTAAAAAATGGCATTGCAACTTTATGCAGCAGGCACTTATGCCTTTTTATCCTTGTTTTTATATGGTTGATTATTACTGCATTTGAAGAAAGAGTCATAGTTTATTATTTTGATTCTGTAGTTTATTCACAAGGTGTATTGCTCAACTCTGAGGTGCACATTTCTCTCCTATTTATAATGACTTAATAACACCTCTTTGTGTGACTGTGAAGTGTAATCCACCCAGCCTGCCCTATCTATCTGCATGTTTCTGGCTATAGAAATTAAATTTGGGTTAAATGTTTATACGCATTAGACCCATATTTGATAGTAATGGGTCATGAGACCAGTTTCAGAGAGAGACATGGGCTGGGAGTCAGTCACAGAAAGGCAACGTGGGAAGGCAAAAGGAATTGAAGATAAACTACCTTGGTAGTACCTGTTTATACTGACAGAGGTGAGGCCGGACCCATGCCCATGTCCATACCACTCAACCATTCCTGCTGACAATCCCTATACTTGTGCTCTGGTAAGAATCCAGTGTGGGCCCATATGGATAACAGCTGCATGAACTGTAAAGTTGTCAAACCAAATTCATCCCGTATATAACTGCAAAGTCACATCAAAAATAAATTTGTCTTCATGCTTTATTATTTCAGTTGTACTAGATTTCTCAAGTAGAAAGTGTTGTCAAGACTCAGGTGAAAAGGATACTGTCACTATAGCATGAGCAGCCACGTGTCACCTCCAAAAACCAGAGCAATCGCAGCATTCTGAAAAATGGAGACAGAAAAGCTGCTGTGCTAAATCCTCTCATCTACACACTTGCTAATGCAAGAAAAGGGTACAAGATTTTCTTTCAGGGGAGCAGTGTTGTGATGAAGCTGTGCAGATTTGTCTACAGTTCCCTACTGAAGGTCAGTTCATGGTGGATGGAGTACAGCCATGTGCCTGAATAGCTGGATTTCTGAATCTAACAATAATATTTCTGTACTACTGCTGGTTGTAGGAACACAGGAAAAAGCAAAAACAGAAACACTGTTAAGAAAAAAAATGGTTTTCATGGGAGATTCTGGATACTTTTGTTAGACAAACCAACATAATGATTTAACATTTCTTAACAATCAAATCCCAGGGGTGGGATTCAGCTCCAGACTGTAGATACATACATATAGGCATCTAAATGAGGGGGCTTCGTTTAGTTGCTCTGTTGCCATCTGAGATGCTGTAAGGCATTCTGTCTGAGCCTCAGCCGCTTCTCCAGAAGGGCACAGATCTCCCCTATGCCCCATGTCATATCTGCCAGCCTTCTGCAGATGCTTCTATACCCTAGGGCACTAGATGCTTATGTTTAATCCCACTGGAAACTGTAGAGCTATTTGGCTCATTTTGAAAAAGAGAGATCTCATTTAGTCATCTGAACCCCCCTCTAGAGTCCATTAGCTGTATTGACTAGACCTCCACTCACTATAATGGGAGCATGTCATGTAGACACGACATTTAAGTGCCTACAAGCTGGAACTGACTGTCCCACATCCCTCCCCAAAGAGTTTAATGTTCACCAAATGTAAAGACTGAATAAAAGGCATGTGAAAATGTGGACCTAAAAAGCTTCACTGAGCCTCTCAGCAGATTAGTGTTCCAGTTTCACTTCATTTAGCAATCCTTTAAATCATTTTAGCGTCAACAATAACACTCAGGAAACAGGTTGTTTCAGCACATGTGGTTAATTCATGGGCAAAGTTAAAGCCTAAACAAATCTTTCAGTGGCTATTATTTTTTGGATCTGGTTCACAAAATGTTCAGTATTCTTTAATGAAATTAGCATCTCTAGTTGAGATTTAAATTATACAGGTTTAAGAGCTCATAAAAACAAACAAACAAAAAACCCGTAAGAGCTCTACACAGCTCTACAGAAGATTGGTTCCTGCCCAATTCAGAAGCTTGACAGCCACAGCTGCTCAGTCTAAGCTAACAGGCTCTGCTGCTCAGTGGAGTTTGGCAGCATAAACTTCTACCGCAGAGCTCGGGTTCGTGGCTTGCAGGGGGGAACATGGATAACCGTGCAACTGCCGGCATTCATCTATGCAGATGTTACCTGGCAGTCTCCTATTTTGCTCACAAAGGAACAAATCAAACATGCCTGAACAATATTTAAGCCATATTTCTAAGTGCTTCTTGCATAAATAAATATTTTGAAGACTAAAGGGAAAGCACCGCTGGCAATCTGTAGGGTCTTTTCCGGCCCATGATTTTCAACATAATCGGAAGTGATCCAAAAATGGAGTTAGGAGTGAGGAGGCAAAGCCTGGTCTTTGTCTGAGCTACGTTGTGAGTATGCCTGTGCCTGGCCATGCACCTCACTGATCTGGACACAGACACTGATGCGCTGAGTTGACTCCCTGGCTTGACCTTATACCTTGGATCACCACAGACTTGTGTGTTTGGCAATCACTGGCATGTGGCTGAACTAGGTGACCACCACGGGACCTGCTCTGCTTGCCCTGCTCAGGCACTGTGGGACCGTGCCTTGTCAGCGAGGAGGACACTGTCCCTGCCCACTCTGCGCTCCTGGCTCACCTTTCCTTGCAGAGCAGCCTTGCTGCACCCAACAGTATGTTCCCTAGCATGACAAAGGATTTCCTGTGAAAACTGTAGAATAACTGGGTAGGTAATATAACAGCAATTAAAATTCAATGTAAATAAAGGTGAAATTATGAACATGCGGAACAACCATCCCAAATTTATATGTACCAAAAATGGGCTCTGAGTTGATTTTTACAACCCATAAAATCTGAGTGATACGACAAGACTGTTTCTATTATATTCTGATTCTTATTTAGGCATTCACTGTCTATCTAGCTAGAAATTATCCCGTGAGGGACAAATAGGAGCAACTAAAAGTAAAAGCAACAAAAGCCCCAGTGCTATTGCTGTATACCGTTATGTTGTACATGTGAATGTTGCCCAGCTGGATGGCTACATGTAGAGCTTTAACAGCAACAGTACTTGGCTTTCTACCCCCCAGACTGTAAATGGTCTGTGAAGAATTTATACTGCATGTCAGTCAGTAAAGTCCAAAATAAATATTCTATGCTCTGGCTTTCCTTGTCTGGCACAGAAGAAAACTGCCTGCATTCATTCACATCAACCTGTATCGGTCATTTTGGGTTTTCCATACCATCCGGTCCCTCAACAGCCTTGCGATGTCAGGAAACACTAGCACCTTCACTGCACAGAAAGGGTAAATAAAGCAGAAAACATCTGAGTAGCTTAGCTTCTCTTAGAAGACCCAGACACTTGCATCCCTTTAAACATAGCAACTCAAATACTGCTAAAACTTGAAATCCAGTCCTCGGTGGAGTTTTGCTGTAGATGTCCATGAGGCTTGGGTTTCATTCTGCAATACTTCAGACGTGGAAAGAAGGTAGCTCCTTTTAGGGATGAATAAAACTGTAAGAAGCACATCTAATTACACTGAGTGTTCGCAGAAGCACACCATGGCAAGAATGCGTCCTTTCATCGGGCATCACCTCTGTGCTCAGGATAGTATCGGTGGATTCAGAGAAAAAAAAATGTGAATTCATATTGGAGTGACAAAAAGCTTCTGTTCCTCCTACCATTTATTGTTGTTGCTGCGTTTCGTTGTAAATCTCTGCCTACTGTTTGTTGTGCCATAAAAATTGGCATAATACACATCAGCATAATATGGCATATTATGCTATTAAATGAGATACAAAGGTAACATAAAATACAGGTCTTGCTTAAAAAACACGTGCTTGAAAAGGAACTAAAGAACAGAGGAGAAAACCCAGGATACACAGTGAGAGATTGCAGTTAAAATTTAGGAAAAAGGAAGAGGCATTTGAGTTGCTATTTATGGTCTTGTAGAGGAGAAGAAAAATATTTATTTTCCCTAATGTGGACTTGTTTTAAACAGTGCAGCACAAGTGAACTTGGTGGACTGAGAATCCAGACCAATAGCTTTACATACTTACAACAATTTTTGTGTGTGTTTTGCTTTGTTTTCCCTTCAGTCACCTTTCAAAAGCAATAACAACCAAAACTGCCCATTCATCACCTTCTCTTTGATCCTCACTCTTGATAGCAGCTATTTTTCATCTTCATTCTAATCACTCCACCCCATTCCTCGCAGTAATATTAACGAGAAACTTCCTGTTCATGGATGCCTTTCTGCAATGAATCCAATTACTGCGGCTCCAGGGAGGGGTTCAATGGGCAAACAAATGCAACGGGGAAGACAGATTGGTGTCACAGATAGATTTTTAAAAGCTGTTCACAGTCCTCGAGGTTGTCAGGCAGGCAAGGCAACTGCTACAGGTCGGAATAGGTAACTGCATTTTTTCAGGCCCCCCAAAATCCTTGTACAGGATGAACAGATTCTGTGTCAGTTCTTGGCCAGTATGGACTGGAAAAATGTGCTTTGCCAAATAAAGACCTTGGAGATATACTGTAATTCATGAAGCACATGAGCATCAATTCAAATTTCAAAAAATGTAGTGAAAAATAAGCTGTTGAAAAACATGCTCTTTCTAGAAAGACAAAAACCTTTATAAATTCTGCAATAGTCATAGTTCATTGTACCTTTTAAAGGAATTGCAGACTAACCATATTATGAACTATCAAATCAGCTCTCTGCGTGCTGGTTTGATGTGCCAGGCATTTATCTGAAGAGTTCAGGCAAATGGTTCCTTGCAGTACCTGGTCTCAAACGCTGCTTGCCAACGTACTGATGGCATGCTTAAATTCAATGCATTTCCCTGACTCTTCAACAGCTTGGCACCACGCTGCAGGGGAGCGTGGAGGAGCAGGGATTCACAGCGAGTCTTCTGCAGTTCTTACAGCTGCCAGGAGCAGGCTGTACTCAGAGTATTAAAACCCTTGTGAACAGGTAAGTTTCTGATGAGCTGCAGATTTTTAAGAGTCCTTGCTGTAAATTTATCACCGTTTCTGTTGTCTTTAGCAGCTTAAATGTGCAAGAAGTATTCACAGTATATTGCTTTTGAAGTATCTCAATGGTCTCAGTTGACATTCCTGTGTTGGATTAACTTTTTACTGGATATATGGAAGCTGCCCTGGAAACCTTGAAGCTTCATTTTCTTTCATATTCTGTGGTCTAGGTTCAACATTAACAGGGTGTAAACTTTGCTCCAATAATGGTTTAAATTTACCTAGAAATAAATGTCTTGGATTTACTTCATTACTTTTTTCAGCAGTAAGAGACCATTATCTGAACATAGCTCACAGTTTATTACCATGATCACTTAACCACAGCATTTTACCTCTGCAGCATGTAAATATAGAAACAATAAAAGGAGGAGGAACAGATTATGACAAGAGAGGAACAAAACCCAGGAGCATTTGAGACTTCCATTTTACTATCATAATGCAGCCTTTAAAAGTAAGTTGGGAAAGTACTTTACAGGCTGGATAGTCTCCAAAAGGTAGAAGGTTCCTATCAACCGTTAACAAGATATCAGTATTAAAGTAGTTTCTCATATAGAATTCAACATTAACAGGTTTTCAGTGAAGAGTGCAGACATAGAAGCTGTGTTTGTTTATATCATATACATTTACATGCCTTTAGAGACCTTCTGACTCAAGGCCTGATTTTGTGACATATGAGGACATGCGAAGTGGTGACATACGAGTTCCCCTCTTCTCCCGAGTTTCAAAATAAACAAAAACAACTTTTGCTTTCTTAGAAAACGGATCCTTCAAAACCAGTGACATATGCTAGTTTGTTCTAAAATAATATTACAAGTATTTATGTACAAGTATTTAGTAATTTGTCATTTTGGTCTTCCAAGAGCTTCCAATTAGAGCAAAAAAGTTGCACTGTGATTTCGAAGATACCACTGTAGTTTTTTGCCTTGTTGCTGCTTATAATATATAGCATAGCTACATACTAGAATATGTAGATTGTTATATAGAAGCTCTACAGCTGTTAAAGTGACATCATACACAAATGTTTAAATGGATACCTGCATTGATACCACATTTAGTGAGATGAATTGATGTCATTAGTCTTCTGCAAAGGCTTCTACATGTAATGTTGACAGAGAAACAAACTCTTCCCACAGAGGCACGTAAACGGTACCAAAAAAAAACCCCCACCAGCCATTTGACTCAAAGAACACTGAATAAAGAGATTCAAATAATCTAGAAATCCGGCATTACAGTAAAATCACATGCAGTTGTACTGGAAATACGGGGTTTATCTTTTTATCAGGAAGACAACTTAGGAGGAGTGGGTGGAAAATAGCAATATTCAAGGGACTGAAGAATAGACAGAAGATAAGAAAAAGCCTCAATGGCTCCATTGCCTTGTACTTTGAACAATAGTTTACGTTATCACCACATGAAAATAATACGCTAGTATTGTTGTTAACAATGCCTCCAATTTATAGTCACTTTGCACTGGAGCAAGATCTTATTTCACAAAGTTACTAACAAATTACTGATATTAAGTGTGTGGTTAAGTGGATCCCCATTTAACAAAGTTACTCAGCCAATTTGCAAATACCTCAGTATATATAAACTGTGTTTACCCTTACCCCAAGCAGCTAGACAGTATTCAGGACTATTTTGCTGGATCATTTTTACTGGAAGAAAAATATCCATTCTCTCTCTGCATATCCTGATTGTGCAAATCATCTATTCAAAGTCCTGTTTCCTAACTACAGTAACAACACACGACAGCAGGAGGATAACTTCCACATTCAGAAACCTAGCTCTATTTCCAAGTAGGTCTGAGTTCAGAATTTCTGATCCATGTAGAATTACAAGTACCAGATTTTACTGGGTTTTTTATTCCTGTAGTGGAATACAGGCATGAACATGAATTTGATGTTTCCTATTTTCTGTTGAATGAGAGTTATATAATTCCATGACAGTGATAATAGAGAATTATGTGTCATTAAGTAATGTGAATTAAAAATCCAATAGAAGATTTGAAGAAGGCTATAAGCCAGTGACTGAGTCTTACTCCTTCTTTTGGGTTCCCCTTCAGGCCACAGTACTACTCTCCAATGCTCTTTCTAACCTCCCTGTTGCTTTCATACACTCACGCAGTCTGATTCTCATGCAACATACTCAACATTCTTCCCTTTCCCTATTCTAGGAGTCCCTCTGGTTTGATCATCCACTTGAATGGAGCTGAAGCCTCCTACAACTAGGTCAATAATATTTTACCTTCATGACACAAACCAATGACCTAGTCAAAAGTATCCTCCCAGTTCAAAGTTGCTCCAAATACATTGCTGGGTCAACTACGCACTAGTAGGCTTTGTCAGATTAGGCATTGCCTCTCTGTGCAAATGATCTGTGAGACTCTCCACAGCTGTCTCACCATCCTTTTTACAAGTTTCTCCTACCCTTCCTCCTAGTCATCAGGGCTGGTGATTGTTGGGTCTGGATGCTGCAGGTTCCAATTTAACACTTTGCTTTAACTTCAGACTCTCACCTAAGACTTTTCCTAATCTTTCACTCAGTCTCTCCGCTGGACATTTGCCTTCCTCAGAGCCTGTTTTGTTCCACCCTCGGCCCATGCTGTTGTTTCCATCGTGCGCCAGCAAGGTATCACCACAGCCCACGCTGGAGCCAAAATTAGGTTTCCCAGGTAAAGAGGTCATTTGGTAGCTCCTTTCCTGGTTTCCTCTTTTAACATTTTCTGGGCACAGAGCCAGGATATGGGCATTTTGCCAGCACACATGCTGCTCTCCCTTCCCACCCTGGACCTCATGTCTTTGTGTCTACCTCACCTCTGGAGCCATGCCTGGGGCCGCACCCCTAACTACACCCCTGCAGTGGAGCCACTCCTGGTCCTGACCCAAACACCTCTGCGTCAGCCCCACCTGTGAAGCCGTGCCCTGGGCTGGGCTCCTCCCCACACCCTCAGCCTTGAGCTTCCCCACCGCCTTCCTCCCCATGTTTACCCAGCGCTAGAACCCAGCCTGCGTCCCTCAAGCTGCAGTGCCTGATGGCTTGAATTGTGAATGCAGACAAAACATATACGTAGGTACAATTATAATTTATTCTGCTTGAGAAAATGAGAGAATGTGGGCTGTAACAATATGCTTATCTCCCAGATAAGCATCAATCAGACATCTAACATGTTACGGATTTTTAATTGATTTGTAGGTTGACACGGATATGCCATCCCCAGATACATCAGGCTCCTCTATAGGTAGATCTTCCAGCACAGATGTTCCTCTTCTCTCATGATGACTTTTACTGCAGCAGCAGCAGAACTTGATCAGCACTTGTACTGGGTCTGGCTGGGATGGAGTTAATGTTATTTGTAGCAGCCCATACCCTGCCGTGTTTTGCATTTGTGACTAAAACAGTGTTGATAACACTACCAGTGTATCGGATCTTGCTGAGCAGTGTTTGCACAGTGTCAAGGGTTGGGTTTTTTTCCCTTTCTCCACTCTGCAGCCCCAGCAAGTAGGCTGGGGTGCGCAAGAGGCTGGGAGGGAGTGCAGTCAGGACAGCTGACCCAGGCTGACCGTGCCATACCACATTGTGCTCAGCAATAAAATCTTGGGGAAAGGAGGAGGAAAGGGGGACGTTTGTGGTTAAAGCATTTGTCTTCCCAAGTAACTGTTATGTGTGCTGAGGTCCTGCTTCCCAGGAAACGGCTGGACATCTGCCTGCTGATGAGAAGTAGTGCATTAATTCTTTATTTTGCTTTGCTCACACAGCAGCTTTGCTTCACCTATTAAACTGTCTTCATCTCAACCCACGAGTTTTCAGTTTTTGCTATGCCAAGTCTCTCTCCCATCCCTTTTTGGGGGGGAGCGAGCAAGAGACTGGTTGGGGGCTCAGCTGCTGGCCAGGGTCAGCCCACCACAGCACTCAAACTACCTTGGCCTTGGCTGACAAAGTCTTGAATTAATACAGACCTGTTCTTTGTCATCAGGGCTGATGGAAAACAGGTACAAGTGTCACCACCAGGGCATGGAGGAAGAACTGGTTTTGCTCCTGATCTTGAATGAGGAGGTGTTTGAATGAAAAAGTGTTTTGCTACTCTGACATAATCATCCATGACAAGGGTTAATTGCAAAGGCACAAAATTATTTCTGCCTCCTTTTTGAGCATCTTCTGCCGAGCATCACAGTGCCAAGGAAATTAAGGAGAGAGGGAAAAATTTTGCTGTTTTGGGTAGCAGGATTCATCTCCTCCTTAGAAACACAGACTGCTTTTTTCGTTAGTATTCTTCCCATCCCCAGGGCAGCATGACCAGCTGCTAACAACATCGTGATTTTTAAGATCATACAAAAAGTAGCTACCATCACCAGAGGCTGTCCATACAGGGAAGAGAAGTTAAGGGTGATAGGCAGTTCCTAACTCCCTCCAGGTTAATTATTTGTCCAGCTGGGAGCCATACTACTGCTTCCACTGCTGCTGGCAGCTGCTGCTGTTGCTGAGTAATAGTGTGTCACCCAGGTAATGCAACATGTTGCTTTTCAACGCGCTGAGACACTTAGGTAGTCAATCCTACCAGATTAAGGTAGTCAATCCTACCGGTGCCATTTTCTATTTCCCGGGGCAGTAACTGATCTCAAAAACAGGCTGTCAGGTATACCAGCACCACTATGTAAGGATCCCTATAATGCATTAGGGCTGGTATCAAAGGACCTGCAGGGTAGGCAAGAAATTATTGTGCAATTTTACTAATTTGGTAATGACTGTTGCCATGCTGATCATGTGGCAACATTTCCACCATCAAATCCAGCAGAGTAGATGAACATGATTGTTTACTGAACATACAAATCTCAGATAGTTCCCAGCCGTTACTAAGGCTTTGACATCTTTGTTCTGTATTTTACATTTGCTCTTAAGAAAGAGGCTTTTATGTAGTTCATGTGAGCTGGTAAATAAAACAAGAAGCTAAAACTGAATTAGTTATTTTGACAGCTCTTGTGCCGTCAAAATGCTTTTACTAGGATTTTTGTGCTAGTAATTAAGAAAGTGAAACGAAACTCATCCTATCGTTACAGTGTTATAAAACTTGCGTGTAATTCTTTCATCTGATGAAATAGACCTGTATAAGACAAAATTTATGGATGGTATTAGAGGAAAATGAGATCATATATAAATTCATGTCACCGTACCAAAAGTTACCAGAAAATGCTGCAGTTATATCTATATATATATGCAGCCTCTAACACCTTCCCTGTGGATTATTGATACAATTTCTCCGTTTTTCATTATTCCTTGTAAAAAAACTAAGGAATAGATTACGTATCACTGCCACTTTTAATGCACACAAAATCCATGTTTCTTTCAGTATGAAATACAAAGTCTGCAAGGTTAATTAACAAAGTGATAATTTGCAGGAAAACTACTAATGTACTTAATTCAATTGGAACAGGAAAGACTTCTTAATTCTGCATCCCTTCAGGACCCAGAGTTTCAGTTAGTCTGCACCAAATTTTCTTAAATACAGGTTGACACAATTAGAACAATTCGAGCACAGATTTACCTGGGAGGAGAGCACCAAAGGTGCTGAAGTTACCCTACTAGCATTACCTGCTGTCATCTTCAGTACTACCCATTAAAGAGCTCTGCAGAGCACAGAGTTCTCCCTTACGCACTTACACAGACCGACTATTCACAAGTGGCTGGATTTGGTGCTGCAGTCAAAGGCGGCCAGGACGTTGAGTGGACGAAAGCTAGGAATGGCATAGCAGAGCTAGTCTACGGGAGAACTGCTTGTTTAGCAAAAATCTCACGCCACAAGAATGGAGTAGGGAGAATAAAAGTAAAAGCATTTGATTTTGCATCGTTTGTTTCTAACCTCTAAAAGCTGCTTATATTTCCTCATCTAGTTAAATCCTCTTCTTTTACTACCAGGTGCACTGGAGAGAGTCCTTTGCCTTCAGCCACTCCCATACTGATCTAGTTCTTTTAATTTAATCCTGTTATTAATATGCAGAGTTGCTACTTCAGTTTTTAATATGATTAAAGGAATCCTTCCAAGCTGACCTTGTTTGCCTTTGCACCGGGGCTGTCAAACAGGGGTTGGCTGGGGAACCTATAATGCACAGTTCTCAGTGCAGAGCCAAGGAAAGACAGCCTTCTCTCTCACACTGCTCACGCTCCTGGTAATGTTCTGGCTTCAGAATCTCAAACCTGTATCACTCTGAAGCAGATTTTCAGATAAAAATAGAAACTGAATGAGAGAATAGAAGTTTAAAGTTTACTCTAACTCTAGAGTTTCTTAATCTCACTCAGATGCTAACTCCTCTGACAGAATTCCCTCTCCCCCCTCCTTCAAGACCTCTGTACCAGCTGCACATGCAAATCAATGAACTGTGAAGCCAATTAGTTATTTAGCATGAACTCAGCAAGGAGGAAAGAGAACACAAATTATTTGGCTTCATCTCTCCCATTAGTGCCAGCAGAGGCTCCTGGTTACATGTCACGCTCACAGTCATGTAAGTGCATGCCCACTGTTTACTTAGTTCCCCATATTGAGATCAGGAACGGATTACACCCAGGCTACATAGTAAATCTTCAATGGTTTCATTTAGATAGCGTTCATCACCTGTGCTAGACTCCTAAAGTTTTTATCAGACTTTCCAACTACAACTCCATTGTACTCTATGTTATAAATAGTACTATATGCCTATGGTTATCTGGGATCCAGCACTGAGGAGCTCTGCAAAACTGACAGTGCAAAGCAAGTTTCAGAGTCATCACTTAAACAGAGCAATAACATCCTGCTGGACTTTGTTGAATATGTTACACATATTAATTAAAGGGCTAATCATCCTGTGGAAGGAAACAACATCTGTACTTTCTGGTGTTACTTGAATTAGAATTATTAAATATATTTATCACTAAGGATTTATCTATACTGCTCACATATTTAATTTAAAAGATGGAAGAAAAAAAACTAATTTACAAAAAAATCCTGTTCAAAGTATGACCTGTATTTATAAAGTATCCTTTCTCATTAAGCATTGGGTATCCATTTCTCATTGAATTTAGTTAAGTATCCTTGATGAGAGAGTAAACAAAAGTAATTGACAAGCCTCATTAAATTCCTCTTAAAACATACAGCTGTTGACTTCAATGGGAGTTGAAACAAACCCTAAATTAAGAGCCGAATTGCTCAAGATTAAAACAACTTGTTTTAAAGCCTGGGGAGAGTTTGTTCATTTTTATACTGTATTGGTATTCTTCTTTATTAAGTGTACAAACAGGTGGGATGGGATTCCTCTCACCTAACTTTAGACACATACAGTGTACACTTCTGAGCTAGTCGTGCCAGACTCCCTTTATATTCAATGGAGAGAAAGAGCCTCTTTTAAGGCATGATTCATCTGACCTATTTTAGATGTCTACTATAGAATGAGATAAATTGTGTACTATAAGCATTTGGTTTTCTTCACTGAAAATAAAGGTAATTAGGCAAACTCATTTAAAGGGACCTGTTTACACTACAAGTGTTTACATTTAGTAAAATGAATACTTCCTCTGGCAGCTGAAGATATTTAGACTCGTTGTCAATGTATGTAGAAGAGGATTAGCTGGTGAATTGAACTGAAGCACAAACGTGTCTTTTACCTGATCTTCCAGGTGGAACTTGCTTGCTATAACAAAGCAAGGGTAAAATATTTTTTAATTAATAATACTCTTTATGTTTGTTCTTCTGACATACTATATTCATAGATGACCAACATCAATAGTTACCGATATTTAAAAGAAGGATGTGAATGGGCTACTCCTCCAACTTCCACTGTTAGGGGTATTTATGCAAACCAAGTAGAGTAGGGGTTCTGCCTTATCCTAGTGATCCTCCTGCAATAGAAGCACTCTTGGAGTTAGGTGCTAAAAATGATCACAGAATTATCTGTGATATAATTAAGTTCTAGACAATCTGCTTCTTGGCTGGAATGGAAGGCCTTTTCACTCCACAATTTATATTTATTTCCTCTGGTATATTCGCAGAGACATTCTGATTTTGCTATATCATAGTTGCTGTACCTCGTCCTCTAAAACAGAGCATGTAAATAAACCCAGAGTTTTCTCTGGGGCATTAATAACTGTACTTGCTTCAGGGTTTAAACAAAACATGATATGCTTTTAGCTCAAACAATTAACTAAAGATATCATTAAGTTTTTCCGTTATGCAACTTTATTTTAGATTGTGAGATTTTTATTGTTTCATTTATTTTAACTTAATTAAATTAAATTAAAATTGAAGTAATAATTTTTGTAAGATATACTACCTTTCTTCTTCACCAGCACTGGAAATTATCAGATTCTAAGGACACCAATCGCTGTTGCTGATAGTTACTACCTCTGATAATTTGGTTATTATTCTAGAGTAAAAGATGAGCTGGTGTATACCATGAAACAAACTTTTTCGCAATGGTTACATTTACATCTTGCAGTCAGTACACAGAAGCGTTACGTATCTCTGCAAATGTCTGTTTTGAAGATTTAAGTGTGACATATATGCTATAAATCACTTGGAATCACAAAGCATAAAATAATCTAGATTGACTTTGGGACATCATCAGGTTGAATCCCATGCTCAAAGCAGGGTTAACTTCAATGTTAGATGCTCAGTGCCTTCCCCAGCCAAATTTTGTGTATCTGCAACCTCCCTAGACAACCTGTTACAGGGTTGGATCAACCATGATTTCACCATTGGAAGTGTTCAAAGTCGGGTTGGATGGGGCTTTGAGCAACCTGATCTAGTGAAAGATGTCCCTGCCCATGGCAGGGGGGTGGGACCACATGTTCTTTAAAGGTCCCTTCTAACCCAAACTATTCTATGAATCTTTTTTTCATAGTGGTGAATAAGAATTTTTTGATGCAATTTATGTCCATTGCCCCTTGTCCTTCTGTGGTGGACCTCCAAGAAGATCTCTCTGTAACAACCCACTAGAAGGTTGTACACAACAATTAGATCCCCTTAACCTTTTCTTCAGACTGAACAAACCCATTTCTCTCAGCCTGTACTCGTGTCACAGGCTGCAGCCTCCTAGTCAACTTTGTGCTCCTCCACTGGGCTTGCTCCAGTACGCTAGCATTTCTTGTATTTGGGAGTCCAAAACTGGACACTATTCCAGATGCAGCCTCTTGAGTTGACAGGGAATAGCCACTTCCCCCAGCCTGCGGGCTACACTCTTATTGCAGCCCAATATGCAGTTAGCCTTTGTTGCTGCAGGGGCACATTGCTGGCTTGGGTTCAAGTTGTTCACCATGACCCCCAGTTCCCTTCCTGAAAGGCTGCCTTTTAGCCTGCCAGTCCCCAAACTGTACAGTGGCATAGTATTTTTCATGCCCAGATAGAGCTTTACTTGCCTTTTTTTCTTTTAACTTGCCTTTTTGAACTTCAAGAAGCTTCTGTCAGTCTATTTCTCCAGCCTGTTGAGATCCCTCTGAATAGCTGCGCTGCGCTGCCCTGCCCTGCCCTGCCCTCCAGTACACCATCTTCTCCCCACAATCTAATGTCACCTGCTAATGTAGTGAGGATGCATTCCATCTCATCATTCAGGTCATTAGTGAAGAGGTTAAATAGTACCAGGTTCAGTATTTAACTCAAAGGAATACCACTCCTAACTGGCTGCCAGTTAGACTTTCAGCTACTAACTAGAACTCTTTGAGCCTGATGGTCCAGTCATTTTTTCATCAGCCTTGTAGTCCACCCATCCTGCCCATCTCTCTTGAGTGTGATTACAAGGATACAACCAAAGATGGTCTTGATAGTCTTGCTAAAGTCAAAATAATCAATATCCATTGCTCACCTCTCATCCCCAAAGCAGTCATCTCATCATTGAAGGCAGTCAGGTATCTGTGGTAAAGCCATGCTGGCTGCTCTTAAATTGTATTAGTCTTTTGTGAAGAAAGAACAGATATAGCAATTCCAGGGGTTACTGATGGCTTTATGATGCAATAGTCAGATTTGGGCTAGCTTTTATATGACAACACATGCAGAGGGAAGCACAGGGACTCTTGAGCTATGTCTATACCATCATGTTAGCTTGGACCTGAATTTGCATGCCTTGCCTATATTCCTTATGTGCTGGTTCACATAAGCCTGGGTCTATCATAATTAGGTACAACTAGAGGAGTTTTGAGTTTGAACCTAATTCCTCTAAGCAGTTTGGATGTAAAAATGCACAAGTCATTTGAATTGGCCTACTCCCAATCCTATAAAGTTGTCCCATCATATAGAGCAGCCTCACCTATCCCTTTGTATGCTCTCGTATCTTGACAGCACTGTGCTTCAACTCTGACACCCCTCTGTTAGCTGTGGTTGATGAGCTGCAAAATTTTTAAGACTTTGAAAGTGAAGAATGTCTAGTATCAACAGAGGATCTGTTTGGCTCCCAAGGATAGAACATTTAGTAGTATTTGTAAATAACTGGAAAATGTTTGGGGATGGCTACTCCAACAAGATCTCATGGCAGGTGGTCATAATCGCATCAGCAGAACAGCTGAACAGAAGGCATAAAAGAAGAGAAAACCTCAGGAATGTCTTATCTAAGACAAGCAGCCCTCTGCAGCCACATAAAACACATATTCATGACTGCAGTTATCAATCTAGCTGTGTGGCAGGTGAGATCCCAGAGACAGGTCTCTAACACTGAGGCATTACTGTTCTCAAAGAATGTCCAGCTAAGGCTCCACAGCTAGTCCAATTCACAGCCCATCCAGAGGTGACGGTACTCTGCCGTGAGCCCAGGTTTCACATACATGCTCTCCAGGTATGTCCGTTAGAACATGCAAATGCTCATACTCTTCAGACCACAAGTCCATCTAGCTCAGTATCCTGCTGCCACCAGTGGCCATAAGCAAATGCCTAAGGAAGAACAAGAACAGGGCAAGTGTACATGAAGCTCTCTCAAAATGTGTCTATTCTCAGCTCAGGGTTTTTCCCGAGTGGTTCCTTTATTAAATGACCTTGAATGATTCTCTCTTTTAACTACTTCTACAGTCTCCCCTTGAAGCCTTTTGCATCCATAAAATCCTTTGGCAAGGAATTGCACAAGTTCTCCTTTTGTTTGCATTGAAATCAGCTTCTATTAGCTTCATTTGATGGCCCCTCACTCTCGTATTTGAAGAAATGCCAAAGTCAATTCTTTTCCGCCCTTGCTATGCCATATAGAAATATAGAATTCCATATTCTAATTCCGTCATCTAGATAGAGAATATATATTAATATATATTCAGAGTATATAAATAGATTAATATTGGTTCATATTGTATATAAATAAGTAATATAATCTATATTTCATACAGAATTCCATATTCATACACAAGCTGTAAGCAAACCATGGATTTATTTTTTTTCCTAATAAATTCTAATATTTGGTTTGTTTTTCTGATGTGTTCACAAGTTATGCATATCATAAAGACTTTGCTTCTGAATGGAAATAGTCAGCTCAGAGTCCATCGCTTACATGTGAAAACTAGCTTATATATAAAGCTAGGATTTTTTTTCCATGCATATTTCTTAGTCACTGTCTTACAAAGGCCTCTGGTGGTCCCACACAGTCTGCCTTTGTCCTTACTATCCTGAATATCTTCATATCACAAACTTTCATACCACACCAGCAAACTTTCTCACCTCACTGCTCACTTTTTTTCCAGGTCACTTAAGAGTGTAAAGAACAACACACATCCCAGCACAGAGCTCTGGGAAAATCCAGTGGTTACCTTCCTCCACTGTAAGAAGTAACCAGTCCTCTTACCTTCTGTTTCCTAACTTGTAACCTATTATTTACCCATAAAAGGACCTTTTATTTAATCCCATGACTACTAAGTTTCCTTGGAAACTGTTGATGATGGTACTGTCAAAAGTCTTCAAAAGTCCAAGCAGATTGGATCAACTTGGCTGTCTTTCTCCAAATATTTGCTGACACCCTTCAAAAAGAGGATTGTAAAGTAGGACATCACTTTTTAGAAGCCACACTGACTCTTCCGAGGTATGACTGGTATGAACCCACTCATTCTGCCCTTTATTACAGTTTCCACAAATTTGCCCAGAGGTCTGATGCATAATCCCATAGTTCCCTTGATTCTCCCTGAAAACTATTTTACAGCTGGTATCTATTTGCCACACTCAGGTATCAAGGACTACAGTGAGCAGTCACAGACTACAGTAAGTCTTCTTAAAACCATTGGATGAAGTGAATTCTAATACTGGTGATTTGTTAATGTTCATGTTGCCAATTTGTCACATAATCTCTTTCACAGTCATTTCGGTTTCAGTCAGATCCTCTTCTGGAAAAGTGTTCTGGCATGTGGGTTTTCCTGGTTTCTTCCACAGTGAACATCAGTTTCTTCTCTGAAAAGGTCTTCTGCTCTCTCTAGTGCTTCTTTTATACCCGGATCATTGATCAGCCCTACAGACTCTCTGATGAGCTTCTTGATGTGTTTGAAGAAGGGTTTAGTGCTGGTTTAGAGTCCTTTAGCAAGTTGCTCCTCCCAGCTCTTTTTTTTTTTTTTTGGTCTGCTTAATTTTATTTTTATATGTTATTAGACAGGATTTATGAATTTTTCTATTTTCTTCATTTAGATATGACTTCAGAGTTTTGAAGGCTGCTTTCTTGCTCTAATAACATCTCTTCCTTATTGTTTAGTCATGCCTGGTTCTTTTTACCTTTACTCAAGCCTGTCTTAATATGTTGCATGCAGTGGCATATAACCTTAGTATATTAAATGCATAATTCTGCTGTGTCACAAGTATTGGCCTCTGGTGATTATGTTTATGTGCATATTAGTGAAGGCAGAAGAGAAGGTTACAGTTTCTGCCAAGAGAGCCGATGATACATGCAGTACTAGCCAACCTATGGCTCTGACAGTCAAGACATCAGACCTACAATAAAGCAGAAATCCTGCATCATTTCAACAAAACATGTTCCCCCTCCCTTTCCAAACAGTGCTTTTATACTCCAGAGATGTACTGGTAACCACCTTCTTCATATGCCTCTCCAGGCCACAGCCCGCTCAGCAACCCCATAAAATCCCAACCTGTCTTGCCCTGAGAGGCATCCTGCTCTTCTCTCCAGTCCGGAGAAAGTGCAGTCCCAATGAGTATTTGTATTGGGTTTGCATGGCAAGGTTTTGGTAGCAGGGGGGCTACAGTGGTGGCTTCCCCTATGTCCAACAGACCTGTGCTGGTTTTGGCTGGGATAGAGCTAATTTTCTTCACAGTAGCTAGTATGAGGCTATGTTTTGGATTTGTGCTGAAAACAGTGTTGATAACACAGGGATGGTTTAGTTTTTGCCGAGCAGGGCTTACACAGTGTCAAGGCCTTTTCTGCTTCTCACACCACCCCACCAGTGAGTAGGCTGGGGGTGCACAAGGGGTTGGGAGGGGACACAGCCGGGACAGCTGACCCCAACTGACCAAAGGGATATTCCATACCATATGATGTCATGCTCAGCATATAAAGCTGGGGGAAGAAGAAGGAAGGGGCGGATGTTCAAAGTGATGGCATTTGTCTTCCCAAGTAACCATTATGCGTGATGGAGCCCTGCTTTCCTGGAGATGGCTGAACACCTGCCCGATGATGGGAAGTAGTGAACGAATTCCTTGTTTTGCTTTGCTTGCATGCATGGCCTTTCCTTTACCTATTAAACTGTCTTTATCTCAACCCACAAGTTTTCTCACTTTTACCCTTCTGATTCTCTCCCCCATCCCACCGGGAGGAAGTGACTGAGCGGCTGTGTGGTGCTTAGTTGCCAGCTGGGGTTACACCACAAGAGCCCACGCCAGCCAAGACGAACCCACCGCTGGCCAAGGCCAAGCCCATCAGCGACGGTGGTAGCACCTCTGGGATAACATATTCAAGAAGGGGGAAAAACAACTGCACAACAGCAGCCAGAGAAGAGAGGAGTGAGAATATGCGAGAGAAGCAACCCTGCAGACCCCAAGGTCAGTGAAGAAGGAGGGGGAGGAGGTGCTCCAGGCACTGGAGCAGAGATTCCCCTGCAGCCCCTGGGGAAGACCATGGTGAGGCAGGCTGTGCCCCTGCAGCCCATGGAGGTCCACGGTGGAGCAGATATCCACCTGCAGCCCATGGAGGACCCCACGCCGGAGCAGGTGGATGCCCAAAGGAGGCTGTGACCCTGTGGGAAGCCCACGCTGGAGCAGGTTCCTGGGAGGACCTGTGGCCCCATGGAGAGAGGAGCCCACGCTGGAGCAGGTTTGCTGGCAGGACTTGTGACCCCGTGGGGGACCCACGCTGGAGCAGTCTGTTCCTGCAGGACTGCACCTGTAGAAAGGACCCATGCTGGAGAAGTTCATGAAGAACTGTAGCCCATGGGAAGGACCCACATGGGAGAAGTTCGTGGAGGACTGTCTCCCGTGGGAGGGACCCCACACTGGAGCAGGGGAAGAGTGTGAGGAGTCCTCCCCCCGAGGAGGAAGGAGCGGCAGAAACAACGTGTGATGAACTGACCGCAGCCCCCGTTCCCCGTCCCCCTGTGCTGCTGGAGGGGAGGAGGTAGAGAATTTGGGAGTGAAGTTGAGCCCGGGAAGAAGGGAGGGGTGGGGGGAAGGTGTTTTTAAGATTTGGTTTTATTTCTCATTATCCTACTCTGATTTGATTGGTAATAAATTAAACTGATTTCCCCAAGTTGAGTCTGTTTTGCCTGTGATGGTAATTGGTGAGTGATCTCCCTGTCCTTATCTCGAACCATGAGCCTTTTGTTCTCTTTTCTCTCCCCTGTCCAGCTGAGGAAGGGGAGTGATAGAGCAGCTTTGGTGGGCACCTGGTGTCCAGCCAGAGTCAATCCATCACAGTATTTAAAATTAAATTAGTGATTAACTGAATCCTGGAAGTGAGGGAGGAAGAAGGACAGACAGCCAGTCATAAGCAAAAAGCAAAATGAAGGGGTGTCATAGAATCATTGTCCATTTCAGCAGAAACAACCCTGTACTGGAAAAAATTGAGGAGTTCATATAGACAATGTATGGGATAGGAAGGTATTGGGATGAGAGGCAGCAGCAGCAGCAAGCAGTGCTTGTAAGGTAAGGAAATCCGACATGTTGGTAGGGCAGAGTCTAAAAGTGGGGGAAGGGAGAGGCCCCCGCTCGAGGGATTGGGAGGAAAAGAAAAGCAGGTGAATGAGAGGCTCAACGAGAGGAAGTGCTTGAGGAAATTGTGAAAAGGAGCGGTCTGCAGCCACACAGGCTGCAAGATGTGACTTGTGAATCCGGTGTACCTTGAAGATTGGCTTTCCCTGTGGGAGCAGGCCTACCGCCTGTGGCGGTTTCAGGGTGGACAGCAATGGCCTACGTTCTGCAACCTGCTCAGCCCGGCCCTGGCTCCCTCCTTGCCTCACAAGAGGCTGCGTAGCACACAAACAGCTGTAATAACACAAGCAGCATTTGGATGCTGACGTCCAGGCCATCTTCAAAGTGTACCACTTCGCAGTTAAAATGCCTAAACGCAAGTCCAAAGCTCTTTTGAAGTGGGAGCTGAGGGCCCAGTGACAGATCCTGGAGGACACTCACTGCTCGGTGGAAATGTCTACCTGTGGCAGTGGGAACCACGCACTGCAGGCCACCACGTCCCCTGAAACTCAGCTGGACCTCTAGCTGTTAACTTAATCCACTTAAATCAATAACGACTATTAGAGTAAACTGAGATATAAATGATGGGCTTGTTAAACAGAGGGAGAGGCGCTGCTTTTGTTCTTACGAGTAGTATGATCAAACCATTTTTCACCTAGGTTAGTGTTAGAAATATTTATTTTAAACACAATAAGCAGATTTAATACATTTTAAATGAAAGACGCTTCATATTTATTCTTTGCCTTGCCATGAAGCCTCTTCCACTTAACGCAGGGAGTTAATTAAACTACCCTTTACTAATCTGCGTGACAATTTACACAGTAATTAGTTCAACAGGAATAGACAAGACCTTACAGTTCTTCCAAGCCTCAAGGCGATACGAGCCTCAAGGCCAATTGCTACAAGATTCAACCAACCCTCCTGCACATTCCCCTCAATTCTCTAGCCACCTATCAACTTCCAGAAACAGCCCCTCTGGCTTTCTGGAGTCCTACACTACGAAATCCTCCACTGAGAGTTAAGTGGAGTCAACACCACCCATTAGTACAACACTATTTGTGAAATGCATTTTTTGAAGAATTTGCCCTATAATTAAGGTATGTGTGTCAGCATCCTCTTCAGTGGCATTGGCAATTAACATTACTAATAGACGACTCATGTCTGCAGCCTCTCATATGCTATTTTGGCCCTCTGCTTCAGGTTGCTAAACAGCAGAAATGCTACTGATTTACAAGAAAACACTTCTGTATCTTCCTGGAACAGCTGTTACCTAAAAACCATGGAAAAAAATTTAGAGCATGTATCCTGTCTTAGGTTTATGCAACAGAAATTAAAGCACATAAGGTGCTAGAGACTCTAAATACTGGAATACAGGCAGTGTTTCCTTGCCATCATGATCCATATAGGAAAAAGACATAAACTTTAAAGTGAGGTGGAGTAATGAAGAGACATACGGAAAAGTGGTTATTTTTCACAAAATAAATTTCTGGTAGAAGACTCCATAGATAGCAGCTGTTTGTAGTCATGATCCAACACGCATTTTGCCATACCAAAAATGTTGTGTAAAATGAAGATCTTCTTACCATACAAGACAGCTATGCCCAAATCTCTAAATATTCTGGATGACAGCCATTGAAATAATAACCACCGTGATGTCTGGCAGCATGTCTCTAAAGCCACTAGTGTACATACTTGTCACTCTTCTAAATAATTCCATCACTTTCCACAGAATGAAAAACTTATTTCTTTGTTATTACCTGAAAGACTATACATGGATCATATATTAAATTAACATCTTGTCCCGGCTCCCCTCTGCACTGAAAATACGCTAACATACAATTTGGTGATGAAAAAAGCTCCAACTAATCAGATTGCTGGAAACAAAGGAAAAGGATGACAGAAACTTAGAAATACGATTCCCCTCTTATCGTACATGCAGGATAAACACAATTATAGATCAAGTCACCAAATTTACGTGGGAATGTCACCCCTTCTTTGTAAGGCCTGTAGTACATAACTTCCTTTGCAAACTTGTAAGAACACGCACATCCTTCCTATGTGTTCTGTATGTATGTACTTATGTTTTATCATAGAATCATAAAATGGGTTGGGTTGGAAGGGACCTTTAAAGTCATCTAGTCCAACCCCCTTGCAATGAGCAGGGACATCTTCTGCTAGATCAGGTTGCTCAGAGCCCCATCCAACCTGACCTTAGATGTTTGCATAAGAAGTTAAAGAAACACAACTTCACCAATAAGGCAAAACATTATTTTTAAGGCAAGAGTGGGCATTGATGAGGTTCATTGCAACAGACGTACAGAAAAAAGTTACTGCATTTCCCCTCAGCTCTGGGAGCAGATCCAGTGTGATGCAGAAGCATGATGAGCAATTGCTTCCCATATCCTGCAGATGCCAGGCAGAAAGGGAGAGTGATGTCTAATCCGCTGCCTGGGAGAGGCCCAGGGAGAACTCCATACGTTCAGCTTCTGCTGGTAGAACAGTCACTCCACTATGCTCAATGCAACAGAATGGGGAGGACAGTACATTTACCCTTAGAGAGATGTTCTGTAAGCTCCTAATGCACCAGTGATGCCTGTGGTCTTGCACCTTTAGAAACAACACACTTGGACTTTACCCAGAAGCATCTCCTATATCCTATTAAAAATTCACCGTGTCTTTTCTCTGTGGGAGACGCCTCCTCTCAACATCTTCTAAACATCATAATTCTTCATAGCTTTCATTACGTTTTCATCAGTTGTCTCACAGCCTTGTTTTTGTTGTTTGGTCACCAGGAATCAGGTAAGTTCCTCTTTGGGCCAGACTAGTGATGCCAGAAGCTACACCGAAACAAGCAGCCTCCTGCAACCTGTTATTCCCTCTGTGCTCTAAGGTCCTTATTTCCACTTGCACCACATGACTTCCTAGTGGGGAAGCATTCTTCCGCAGCCCCACATCAGCCTGTTGTGGGGTGGGACGGCGGCTGCGTGCAGCTCGGTCCCGCTCCTGCTGCACAGTGCCATGCCAACGTTTCCACTGACTCGCTTTTCTGTAACAAAAATTGTGGTTAATTTTCTTTCTCCGTACAGCTGCGCTCACATCCTCATTTCGGTCCCAAATAAAGCCCGTCTTTGAGAGAAAAAATTTCAAAGGACATTTTACTAACTCTTCAACTAGTACAGCTTACTAGATAGACACATGCCTTGGGGAGGCACACACCCGTTTGTGCTGCTCCCACCAGCACCAGCACAGCGCTGAGTTGCATTAGCGCCATTAGAATGAACCCAGGATGAAACTACTTCTGAGATGTGGTTATAACGCCCAGGTCAGTAACGTCTGTTCTGTACTATTGTCTCGGGAAAACCTTAAAGAAGAGTAAATATGAAACACTGCTCCGTTCTTCCCCCGTGGAAAAGTGGCTCTGCATCCACTCCGCCAGACTATAGGCATGTCGTTCTCCAGCGGCAGGACGGTGGGGACCCCGCGGAGGGCGGCCCCGCGGAGGCGGGCGGCCGAGGGGACGAGCCGCGCCCGGGCGGAGCGGCGGGGCCGCGCTCCGGTGCCGCGGGGAGCCTCTCGGCGGCGGCCCCCCCTCACGGCCGCAAGCCAGGCGCCGCCGGGGGGCCCGAGGGGCCGAGCCGAGGCGTGACAGGGCTCCCCGGCGGGAACCGCTCCGTGACCGCTGCCGGCCGCGGGGGGGACCCCCACCGTCCGGCAGCGGTGCCTCTGGGCGGGCGTGTGCTCCGGCTGGCAGCGCCAGGGTAAACACCCGCCGAACGCTCAGCGCAGGCACCTGACTCAAGCGCCGGCGGGGCGCCGGGACAGGGCGAGCGGCTGCTGCGGCCCCGGCCCCGGCAGCGGCCCGAGCTCCCCGCCCCGCCCCGCCCCGCCCGCCCCTCCGGGCCGCGCTCGCTCCGGAGGGTGTTGCCCAACGCGCGCCGGGGCGGTGCGGTACGGGGCGGCCGCGGCTCCGGCTCCCGCCGTCCAAAGGGAAGCGCGTCCCGCGGGTGCCGGCGTGCGCGGTCCTCCCGGGACTCGGCCATGCTGGTGTCGCTCCGGGCTCCCCGGGGGTCAGCGCTGCCCGCCTGCCTCCGCCCGCCCGCCCGAAAATAAGCAAAGCCATGACCGCAGCGCCTCAGGGGCCAGATCTCGGTTTTTTAAACGAGGAGGAAGCCAGGGCGATTTTTCAGGTGCTGCAGAGGGACTCGGAGCTCCGGCGGGCAGAGAGAGACAGAGTCAGGTACCAGGCGTAACGACCCTCCCGTCGCTGCCCGCCGCACCCGCGCGGGGGTGGGAGGCGCGGAGCCGGGCCGCGGGGCTTGCGGCGGGGCAGTGCGGGCGCGCGGCCCCAGGCCGGGGGGCGCGGGGTGGCGGCGGAGCCCGCGGCTGCTTCCCCCGGCTGAGTCGAGCGGGAAAAGGGGCGGCTGTCGGCCGCCCCGCGGGGAGGGGTCTGCGCCGGCCAAGGCGCCGCGGGGGCAGCGGGGCTGGGCGGGCAGGGGGAGCCGGGCGGGCAGGGGGAGCCGGGCTCGCCGCGCGGGAGGCTGAGGTCCTGCCGGGGCACCGGCGGAGCGCGGGTGCCTCCCGCCAGCGCCGGCTGCTGCGGGGCCGCCCGTCCCGGGCATCGGCAGCATCGGGATGTTTGGGAAATGCGTGTTGTGGCAGAGACGGCTCTGAGTCACGGCTGCTGCTCCCTGTGGCTCCTCTCCTTTCCCGAGGAGGAGGCGGCCACTTCGGCCTTTCACCGTCCGGCTGGCACGGGGTGTAGGCAAAACGCTGGTACCCGGCGGGACAGCGGTGGCGGGGAGGTTTTGCGGGACCTCGCAGGGAAACGTGGAGGCTCTGCAGCTCTCGGGCAGGTCCCGGAGCCGATCCTGGCAGCTTTTGGAAACCAAGCGAGGCACTCACCTGACGGAAAGGTTATTCACAAGACCCTTTCAAGTGACTTAACTGAACTCCCTCCGCGTTCATGTTCGCAAGTCACACCCCCTTATATGAGCGATATGAAGAAATTGAACAGCCTCGATCTTGTTTCTAGCTCATACCTCCCCTGCGTGCATCCCCAAAGCTATTTATGTTGGTAGTGAAAGCAAAGGTCAAGGAATTAATAAAAATTACCCTGCAAAATAAGCCATCTAGTATTAAAGGTTATCATTTCTTCCTCCAGATGGGACTTGAGGTACCTTGTGGGCAGTTCACAAGCGGAAGGCAGTGTCCTCTCAGATTCACAAGTGGGCACATTACTTTTCACAAGTAATGCTTTCATGTAAGATGTAGAGGGAATGTTAATGAGTAACATTCCTGTCAAGTGGATTTTTGTACTGTGTATTTTTATTTAAGTGAGTTTTATGATGGACATGGTTAAACATTATGTGTCAACACTGACTTACATCCAAAACTCGTCTTAGTTTTCTGCGGCATGTGAACCCAGACTGAGTTAAGTTTGGCAGTTTCTTTCTTCCATAATTTGGCATTACCTTTCTTTGATTAATTTCTGTTCCATGTGTCCTATTAACCCCCAAAAAAGAGGAGTGTTTTGCTGGAGAATTGGAGAATTACATGTCTGGATAGTCATGAGTTTAAACCTCTGGGTGAGAGTGTAAAACTCTGGGTAGGACTTTAGAACTGGAGCAAATGCAGTGAGGCTTCCAATGCTGTAGAGAAGCTTGTGAAGCAATAGCCTGCTCTTGAACTCAAGGCTTTAACCTGCCCCCAAATTTGTATTTGTTTCTCCATCTATGCACTTATAACTTTGTTGAGAGAAAGTGGTCTCTCTTTATGCAAAAGCTGTCAAAATAAACATGGTGTAAGAGGATATTTCTGGTGATGCTTTACTGAAATGGAGTCTACTTTAAATCTCAGCAGAAGAGGCATTCAGAAATTGAGCAGAAGATAGGTGAAGTGTTTATGATCAAGGCGCCATACTGAAATCTAGGTTAAACTTCTGGATCTGTCAAAGGCTTTGTATGTGTCCTTGGGCAAGTTTCTTAATCTCTCTTGGGCCTAATAAAAGTACTTTCTTTCTCACTCCACTTGTCTACCTGGTCTTACATAGACTGTAAGCTCTTCAGGCCAGGGGACTCCCATCAGGAGCAGACGGGTTCCAGTCTGTGTGGTGTTGCCCTGTGCTACTATAATCTGAGTAATAACAGCGATCACCCTGGAGGGCCAAATCCTGCAGTTCTTTTATGACCATAGTGAGCTTCAGAGGCTCTAAACAAAATTGTGTTCACTCCTCTGGGTCCCACATGCCTGCCCGCTTGGCTCTATGTCATTCTTATTATGGTTATTTTGATAATTAACTTTGTACACATTTTTTTCAGTTCAAAGGTGTTAAAATAATGCCTGTGGCAGCCCACTCCTGGGATGCTTTCAAAGTGTCATTTTGAAGCTATATGATTTATCAAATAGCCATCAATCAAATGAGGCATATAGGAGGCACTGTGGAACAGAAGGGGCAGTTTCATCAATACTACTTTTTTGCACAACGTCACTGAAGTGAGTTGTCCCCCGAACTGCTCTTGAGCATGGTTTTGGAATGAGCTAGTTGGAACTCGGCAGGGCCAGGGAACACGTCAGTAATAACCAGATGGCTCACTGGTCAAGTTTGTTCAGTAACCATCTTTATTTACAATATAGCATGTCCCTGTATAGATCAGTCTGGACTGGATTGACAGAGGGAATGAAGTGTTTGCTGGCAGACCACAAGTCAGGTTCTAATGACTGCACTCATCTTGTGCATGCTGTTTGATGTCATACAAACAAGCACATAGCTGTCGGCAGATCTCTTAAAAGAGCAATGAAAAATTGAAATCCATTCCCAGATACAACTCTGGAATCAAAAGAGCAGGAATGGGCTTTTCTCTTTTTACAAGCTGCGTTTCTTATATAAGCAAATGTTAACACCAGTTAATTTTGAAAGACAAAATCAGAAATAAGATCAAAAGATGAATCCTGACATCCCGTATGTCTTACCTTGTCCAACAAATGACAGTCACGGTTCAGGGGAGTTGATTTTCACATCAACACAAATGTATTGCAGTGCAGCATGAAATACTGACCAATTCCTCCTCAAGTGCATTGAGCTCTGAGCTAAGTAACCATGAGGCCTCCAGACGAATATATTTTTTTTCTTTTCTTACTGCTTACCTGCACTGGAAGCTTGATAGAACCACTGGATCTCTCTTCACCCAGTCAGCCCACACCTTTGTGAAATTAAATATGTACTGGGGGCATTCTTTGGGGAAGGGCTAGTTGCTTTATACAACCCCTGTCCACCTCTCTTTCCCTTTCTCTTTCTCTCTGTAGCTTCTGTGTGGAGCAGGAACATGTGACCTTTGTGGAACTCTTATGCACATTTGTGTAGCTGTGGGCCCCACTTTGTGCAGTCTCTCCCTGTTCCTCCTGATGCCCCAGCACACCCTCCGGGTACCACTGGCTCTTTCTGGGCTTCCTTGGCAGGCTTCAGACCTCTATGCCTGGCTTGGAAGACCTCTCAAGTTTTGCTTTTCTTTTTATGCAGGAATGAACTATGTGACCTGTTGGACCTTTATTTGTTCTTGTTATTGACAGGGAGCTGAGCTTGATGTGCCCTGGGCTGCTGGTTCCCAGGAGTGCATTTTTTGCCTGTTTTTCTCCTTTCCAGTGCCCTCTCGTGGCTCCTCTCAGCAGTACCTTTGACTAGCAACAGCAAACCAACCGTACCTGACTCCTCCTCCCACGAAACAGGTTAACAGAAGCAGCAACAGTCAGCTTTGGTATAACTCACATGACTGTTCACTGCCATATACACTGAGAATAATATAGAAACTTAATAATCAGTAATCACGTATTTAATAATTTAAAAGAAAAAATACATATTAGTTTTGGACATGGGCAACACCCAGCTTCAGTATTCTTTGTTGTTCATTAAATCCAGTCTCATTCATAATACCAACTTGGAGAAAACCTCATTTATCATAAGCACTAGCGTGGGAGAAAAACTGGAATGTAGGGTCTTTATATCGGTATACATGCATTGTTCTGTAAATAATTGCAATGTTGAGACAGAAACCCAACTCAGTCACAAAATGCTGTTTTAGTAAGCCTGGGTAATGAAACTGATGATTTTGCAAATCCCTGTGGAAGAAGGTTCCTCCTCCCAAATACTTTAATATCAGAGTTAGGTGCCCAAGAAGAGACAGGGAGGAATCCGGCGTGTTCAGAGGACAGTATTGTGTTCAGATGGCTCCCTAACAATTCAGTTTCCGAAAGGACACAGTGAATACTTGCTGTAGGCACAGGTATTAATACCACAGGTTAGCTTTCCATTCGTAATGAAATAGGCCTGGAAATCATGACATAAAAGCATTCCAGGTCTTATTCGACTTCTGGTTTCAAGGCTTCAGGGTGCACCCGGCTCATCTTCTCCAGCTTTGTTCTGCAGCTGCTGGGGACAGAAATTAAAAAAGAATTGGCAGCTCATATTTGCATGCAGGGCCCCAGGTCCCACAGGCTTAACAAACCTGTAGGTGCTTCTCTTTTCTGTCCCTTCTCCAAGAAGCCGATGGGCAGGGTGACAAGTGAGGCTGGCTGCCTCCAGCCTCCTCAGGACAGCACTTCAGAGCCTGGCAGGTAGCAGAGGGACTGGCAGTCCCTGGAGGAAGGCGCAGCAGCAACAGGGCAAGAAGCTATGGGATACGGAGGTGGAGCTGCTGCCTTTTATCTCCGAGGCAGCTCCTCCCTCTGCAGAGTGCGGAGAGGCGGACGGTGCCCAAGCGGGAGTCTTTCCAGTCAGCTTTGGGGCTCCGATGCCTCAGACTGCCTGAGCACAGGGTGCAGAGATGCACCTCCACCACTGGAACAGCACCAGGGCCCAGAGAAAGCAGCTGAGGCGAGAGGAGCCAGGAGACATGGAGCCAACTACTCAAAAGAGGCAGCAGGTAGGGGTGTGGCATGGGAACATTTGCAGGTTGTCCAAAAATTGAACAGTTGGAAGATAAAGCAGCAGCTACGGCTAAATAGAAAATGTATTTAAAAGGGCAGAAGAGCTCTGAATTCTTCAATTATTAACTTTTATTTAGGAGATTTGTCTGCTTTATATAATGCCCCTATTATGACAACATACAATAGCCTTGTGCCGTTTTAGTTTATTAATCCTTGAGAAAAAGGGAAATAGTGTTATCTTCACTTTCAAATGAGACACTGAAAATAACTGAGACACTGAGCCATTGAACAGGGAAGTGAACCTGCCTCCCTGAATAGCAGTTTACCTGATAGATCATGTTTCGAGAAGTAACTATGCCCGTATTGTGTGAGGAATATTTTCTTTTTCAGTGGGAAGAATGGAAAAAAAATTAATTACCAGTTCCAGAACATATCTTGGGCATCAGCCACTGTTTATGAATAGGAACTGAAAAAAAGGGGAAAGGGAAATGGAGCTTTTGGGAGTGAAGAGCACTCATTCCGTTTGCTTTATTTTGTTTTGCTTATTTTCAGGTTGGCTTATACTTTTTATTTAGTAGATTTATTCTCACAGATCTATGACAATGAGAATAGATGGCAGCAAGGCAGAGGTTGATTTTAATTTTATCTTCAAATTTAAAGATGGAAAGCAAAAGAAATTAATTGGGAGGTACACTCAGGACCACTCACTGCTCCTCTCTCGGTGACCCATTAACAACATATGATTCTTGTGGGAAAGATTAATCCCCTCCTTACTTTGTTCTAGACAGTCTCTATAACAAATCATCTGGACATAGTTATTTGTTACAGGAACAAAACGGTTCTTACTGCCTTACGGCAGATCATTTACTGAGTTCATCATTTGTTGCAAGTAATTCCTTACTGTATTCTCTTGACTGACATTTGCTCTCACAGGTCTGGCAATAGAAGATGGGAATAAAATGCTGCACAGGGAATGCATTTTTTCACCTTTTTCCATACTCATAACATCGGAACGCATTTGTTGTGGAGGTGCAGCCACACTCAGTGCCCTCTTGATGCTTCAGTTACTTTGTCTTGCTTACCGTTTGAGGGGTCTGACATTGCAGCCTTTATTTTGGCTTACTCGCAGAAGTAGTCCTGTTGACCCTCTCGCAGCCTCTCGGAGACTAAGAATAACTTCTTAGGTGTTAGAGATCTAGATTAGGGCCCAACTCCTTATTATTTGAAACAATTTTTAGAATCAACCCCAAAATACCCATAATCTGCATGGGTGAGGAGAGCAGGACACCAGGACAGCACCACTTGGGTATATTGCTGTTCCAGTGGAGCTCCCTGCCTGAACAAAGCATTAATAAAGAAATTCTTTCATAAGAGATACTCCACCCGGGATGTTTCAGGGCACAATTGCTCTATTGTGTCTTGTTTGTGGAGGAGAGACTATTATTATTTACTACTGATACTGTGCCACTGGCATGTTTAGTGGTTTGTAAACACTTACGAAAACAGGTCCTTGAAGCCCTGAAGCGCTAATACACTAAAGTGTAAATAGAAGCAAAAATGGCAGGGAAGACTGTGGTTTAAAAACCTTTACTCAGTTTGGTAAACAATTACTGCCATAAATAATCCCCCTTTGGGACTCCCCTTGTTTGAGTGGGGGTACTGTAACCAAAGGCAATTAGTTGTTGCACATATCAAGTTTTTTCCTCATCCCTGTCTTCTAATAATCCTGTCTTGTGGTGGAGCTTGAAGTCAAGGACTGGGGCTTCGCGTGAGCTGAGGAAGAGCAGGAGGTAACAGCCGAGGGCAGGTGGGCACAGTGTGTGCCGTTTTCTGTTTGGCTGTAGCCCTGTGCATCTGGACTAACTAAACCAAAGTCTATGGCGTAACTCCAGTTTTACGTCTACCGACCAGGGTCCGGACCGTCATTGCTGTCAGGTCTTTGGTCTCGTCTTTTCATAGTAAACTTATTTTAGGATTAACGAATCCTTTCCTCCAAAGCTTTGCATTTCTTTGTGTTTGAGAGCAGGGTGTTTTCTAAAGCGGGGGGGGGGGGCACCAGAAGGAGACCCAGGAGCACCTTTGCCGTGTGTTATGTTTGGAAGAGCCTGTCTGGTAACGCACTGAACGTATTTCTTCTCTCTTCACATTACTGGGGCCATGGAGGCTCCCCATGGGGCTGGCAGGGCAGGGTCTTGCCAACAGGGCCTGTCCCACCATCCCACCGCCCCAGCAAGACAGCCAGGGCCAGCCCCAGCCCGATCACCATGGTGGCAGGGCAGGGCCAAGGCCAGGCCATGGGATTGAGTCAGGGTCAGGATCAGGCCCGGTGAGGGTAACCAGGTCCACTGCCCTGTGATCATGGGGCAGGCCCATGGCAATGATGCAGGGCCAAGGTCAAGCTGTGAAGTCACGTCAGGGTCAGGCCTGGTGACAGTGGCCATGGTCAGCCATGGCCCCGTGACGGCCGGGCAGACCAGGGGTGGGGTGGCTGGGCTGAGGCCAGGGGGGGACGTTAGCCCATGGGTCAAGGCCCGGATCAGTGCCGCAGTGGCCGTGCACAGACACAGCTGGGATGCATCTGGGGCTGCAGCTGGGGCAAGGCCCAGTGGGACAGCCTCTGTTGAAAAGCAGCTCCCAGGCAGAAGATGGATGGCCGGCCCTTGCTGAGGCCTCTGGCTGTCTTCACAACAGCTTTTCCAAGGCCACCAGCTCTGCTCTTTCCAAGCTGGCCCTGGGCCTGGGCGGCCAAACCCGCAAGAGCGGGAAGGACATGCTCAGGGCATTTTCACCCATGCTCATTCAAACACAGGCCTTGTGCCAGAGTTGAAACTAATGTTTCCATTTTCAAGTGAAAAAATACTGTAAAAACAAAAATCGTTATTATCGTTATTATTATCTAGCCCACTTTCTGGTTTCACTAGGGCTGCCAAAAAGAAGATATTTGTTGAAACTGATGAGATTTAAGCCAAGGCTTGCTGTTAAGCCTATGGGTAGACATTTTCCAAGTCCAAGCTTAATGGCGAATGTAGAATTAATTGGGCTTCGTCTATGTGGATACATTGACCAGGCTTCAAGAAGAAATAGGTCAGGCACAGCAGTACAAGCTAGCAATAACTACCGAGTAGACAGTCAATATGGGGAGTTATTCTGGAGTAGCTACTGCAGAATAGTGCGATTTTGTTAGTTTTTCTATGGAGTTGTGACCCAGTTAAGGACTCGTGCACCTTGTAGGAAGTTTGACCTTTCCAATAGTAATGTTTCTATGTTCTCAACACCTTCTGTCTCCTCCACAATTTAAGTGCAGAAGTTAAAATAATAATTGATGTTAGTGGAAGTTGGAAATGGCCAACAGGTGGAAGAAGATGGCTTCCTATACTAAGCAAGCAAAGGGTCATGGAGGTACGTGGAGAAGACAACTGTCTGAAAGGCTGAAAACATCAGCAAAGTATGGTCACTCTCACTTTAGCTCAGCTTTCTTATATACGTCTATTAAAAGTTGTTTGTAATGCCAGTGGCATGTGCAGTAGAGTCACTGGGGCTCTGGAAGGTAATACCAGTGAAGTGTAACACGCACTGCCTGTCATTGCTGTAAGGAAAGGAATGAATATCCGTCTGCAGTGAGCAGCCTTGAAGGACCCCAGAAATGTTTTCAGGTGCTGACAGCCTCTACACACTGTTTGTGTCCCAACACCTTCAAGTCCTCGCACATATTTCATAAATATTAAATTGGTTATGCCAGGAAGTCAAAAAAGTGTTGCATAGGAACATGTCTGATTTATGTTCAGAGCAGCGGGATGTCTCTCCTGGTACCGAGACAGCTGTGCTCCAGTAGTGTTTTCAGGTTACGTGTGTCTTATAATCTGTCAAAGGCTGCAGCACATGCTTTCCGTGGTAAAGCCTGAGGTGCTGGAGTTTTGCTGGGTTTGGTCCCTGAGGTACTTCAGATTCTTGAGTCTGTCTAGACATGCGGCACTTGCACCTCCTGTAGACATACCTCTTGGAGAGACCTGGCTAATGGTTGAGAGCAAAGCTCGTTGGGCTGTATGTCAAGGCTTCAGCTGACGTTCATTGGTTTGTATCAGATGCTGTTTTGACAGCACGTGAAAAATGTTGCTTGCGTCTGTCTCCTTTACTTCTTTAAAGTTTAGTTTTTGTCGGTGGTTTATGTATACTGAATTTAATCACCCTTTAAAATCTTTTTGCTCTCTGAATCCGGTTTTCAAATCACGTGCAGTTTGGCCCAATGGAGGTTTTAGCTTTGGGCACAGAGACCCCATTTTCTTCTGTGTTCCGTAACTTTAACACAGGACTATATAGACTAAGGACTGACCTCAGTTTGGCCTTTCCTGTACTTGTTTTAAATTGAAAAATGACTTAATTCCCTGGAGCTGACAGTCTGAAAAGTTTCACAACTTACAGATTTCATGTGAGAAATGCATTAAAGCAAGTAGGGGAAAATTGGGAATTCTTCCTGAGGATTTGTGCATTTAAATGTTCACATGAAGCATATTTCGAATCCTTCTTTGCAGCTAGATTATTATGTTAACACTGTTAAATGTAACAAGCTGTATTTAAATGCCTGCATTTTAAACTACCAGAAACTATATTCTTTTTATCAGTCTTACCTCAAAAATAAGTAGGTATATATACTGGTACCATACTAACTGTGACCAAACATATCAAAACGGCAAAACAAAAGCTAAGAGTAAGTGATGAAAAGTGCAGTCTGTTTGCACTTTATTGCATATTAATTACACACAGTTTAATTTGTGTTTGGAATAATCAAGGGACTGCAATACTCCTGCTTGCCATCTCTCTGGATTTCTAGATACAGGGGCCTGAGTAGAGAGAGCTATAGTCAAGCAAAGCTGCAGCAGTGTGGCTGGGGGACTCTGCAGCCTGTTTCTTCCTGCATTATAGACTTGTGTGTTCTTAAATATATATGTATGTAGGTATATATATTAAATTACATACATAGAAATATTATATTTTAAAGTATTGTTATATTATTATATTCCTATTTCCAGTGGAAGAGTTGTGATAAATTATGAGATTCTAAGCTGCTATAGCAGAGGATCTGTGTAGGTATATATTATATGCATGTATATAAGCATTATATTTCCAGATGAAAAACAACCACTGTGTCAACTTTTAGAGCTTACATTCATTCTTATGACTACTTTCCTTTATTTAAAGCAATGTGAATGAGGCAATGTAAACTGCGTGCAGGTACACTCTGACCTTCTGTCTTACTTCTGTTGACCAGAACCTTGCTTCAGCTCTGTGTGAGACTCTGCACAATTATATGAGATTGCAAAGGGGTATTTTGAAAGCCCTCGGCTTCAAGCTTAGCTCTGTAAAATAAATGTCTAAGCCTGTCTGGAGCCTCTTAATTTTAGAGGTCTATCCAGACCCACGGGCTATCATACACAAACCTGCGTGCAGAGATGGGACCTTGGTCTTCTTTTGAAACCAATTCCCCTCGTTCAGAGTTCTCGCCTGGCCTGTGTCTGTTTTCTTGTTTTCCCCCTTATATTGTTACCTAGGAAAGGTTTTGCATAAAGAAAATCATACAGTAACATGAGGAATAGCATCTGCATTGTATGTCTCTGTAAGGCAGTTAAATTTATAATACATGGCTGAGCTGTAAATTACTTGCATAGATGTCTGTCTCTTTGCATGCTAACAATATCTATAAAAGGTCTCACAATCAACTAGCAGCTCTACCCTGGAAGAGCAAATATGTCTGTTGTTAATCATTACCTTCAGATCTACTGAGGGATCTAAGAAGACCTGATCCCCAGCCTTCCAACCCATCATGTGGCACACATGGTATACATCTGTATTTCCGTGAAAGATGTCCAGGACAGAAATTCAGGAGCAAAACTTAGTCCTGTCATGCAGTGTTTTTGGATTGAGACTACATCTGTCCCTGCAAACAAATCAGAATCTTCATGGAGAATTATATCCATTGCACCTATTAGCATGTATTAATGCTAAGGGGAATTCTTATTAATGAAGTCATCTCATTAGAGATATTAATTACTATTCAGAAGCTATGTGACACACTTTAAAAATGATAGGTAGCCTTCCTTTCCATTGCATCATGTATTTGTTTTGTTATTCCCATATAATATTGGTAGGTAGCTTGTGAGTATTGACAGCATAATAAAGTAACACCCTTTTTTTTGACCTGTCATTTGCAGCCCATACAGAGAGATTGTAAATCATCTGTAAAACGTTCTCAGAGTGGAGTTTTCCCCTGTTTCACACTCACTGTAGAGGAAATGGCAGAGACTCAGCCCGAGCTGGAGAGTCACTGACAGTTGTGACGTTACTAGCGGTGTTTCACCTCATTCACTCTTGTTGACTGGCTGCCCAAAGGACTAAAAGCTTTCATATTATAAGTATGTATAAACTCAATTAAAAGATACATACTTACAGCCTTTTCAGTTTGGTCCAGCAGGGCTCAAATAATGTTTTCACTGTAAACACAGGGTAGCTGCTAAAGAAATAGTTTCATGTTAAAAGTAATGTTTTGAGGCATTACAGCTTGAGATGGGTGATTAATCACCCTCAGCTCCTGTGATCTCAGTTTTCAATGCTCTGTGCTTTAAAAACTTTAAAAACTTAACTTTATGAAGACAGTCATTGAGCTCCTGATTTCTGAGCTTTAACTGAGAACTTCTGATTCCTGAGGTGCCAGAGCAGAGAGGAGTTATGTGGTTAGCATGAGAATGAACCTTGTCCTTGCCCTTACAATATTTCCTAGTTTTCTGTTTCAAAGGGAAGCGTCAGTCTGTGCTTTTGCCCAGGGGAACAGACAAAAGCTTCAAGGGGAAATGGAGCATTGGTCTCGGTGAAGGAAAACAGCAGCTAGAGTAAGTCATCTGCAGTATATTAATTTCATATAGTTTAATATGAGAAGTTAATGCTTTGGGAGAAAACAGAGGTAACTTTTAGCCACTGTACAGAGGGTGCTTAAGTTAAAAAATTGTAGGCACAAAAGACATTGTGAGTTATAGAGTGGAAAGAGGTATTCAACGCACAGTGGGAGTCCGATGAGAGTGTTTTGTGTATGCTGATAGTCTTGCTGTCTTTGTAGATTGTATGTAATGAATGTACACATTGCCACTGTATTAGGCTATCTCAAAGCAGATGATCAGCTTTAATTTAAAAGAGTAAATCTGCTGAATAGAGGTAGTGTAATAATATCAGATTTTGTGATTTTTCTACTTTTTAATTAAAAAGAAGAGAAGTGGAAATGGAACGATAGACAAGGTGGAACTTCAGCAAGGGCAGAAAACATGTTCTGCCTTTAACTGGCATATTTCCTGCCTGTATTCCCTGACACACATAACGGGACTTACTGTGTGAATCTGATGTCTATTGTCAGTAAAGTGTTCTGGGGTCAAAATGACGTTTACTGTTTGCAGCTATCTGCTTAAGTAGCCCTACTTGCTGCTTGAAAGGGTACTACAGGGTGGGTATAAAAATCATATGCAGAAGTGGTATCTTTGTGTTTAAAGTACTTCTGCCTATTAAATGTACAGTCTGGGAGATTAAACTGGAGAAGATCAATTCTCTTTTCATTTTCTCCCCGCTTCTATGTCCCAGTTTTGCACATTTCTGGAATATACATATTTAGGAATAACTGTGAGCTGGCAAATTGATGCGCCCATCAAAGTGGGATTGAAAACATATTCCATACAGTTCAGTGGTGGGCTGTGAAGTGTTTCGCCTGTCTTTCAGGTGAACCTCTCTTGGCACTTCCAGTTACTCCTTTCCATCCGGGGGTGTCACCACTAGGTGACACTCCAGCAGCCTGACCTGATGCCTGTTCAGGACAGTGAAAGTCCTTCCATTACATTTATTGGTCTGTGGGTCATGGTCAGAAAGAAGCACTGCACCAACACACTCTTTGGTCTTCCTTGTTGTGACATGTCCTCTTTGCCCATACACATCTTTAGTTTTACTGGTCAATACTCAGACAAATACATCTTCTGAAGGCAACTTAGTGTGTTAATGGGCATTATAAAATCAATACATAATAACAAAAAGGACAGCAGCAGTAATAATGATGAAAAGGATGAAGACTTACATAGAAAACTAGTATTTTGGGGGAAGAGAAAATTAAATCGGAGTGGTTGATCAGCAATGACCTAGCAGGTTAGATAGGTTAGATTCAAACATTACTACCAACACAACATTTTGTTTATCAAAATAGAGGAGGCCTTGATTTTTCAGAGAATTACTGCAGAAACGCTTAATTTTACAAACACAAAAGCTAAAGAAAAAAATGTGTGTTTTCAGTTAGGTCTTTTTACACTGTCTTGTAGTCTGTGCAACCAAAACATGGGAATCAGTTTTCCTCTCTGATTCACCTACTTCTGCATAATGTTTTACATGTAATAATGAAGCTGACTTGGTTTATTGACATTAGCCAAACAGAAAACAGTAAGAAAGAAAAATAAACAAAAGATTGCTTTAATGTGAGTAAAAATATACCAGCTACTAAGAATCAAGACTGCCTTAGAAAATAGACCTATTGTGTGTCTGACATGCTAGGAAAGAGTATCTTGGCTCTGCATATCGTTATTTTTCTTCCTGGTAGGATTAACCTGCCACAGGAGCTTCTCTGGCACCTTGGAAACGAGAATGTTGTTGTTATTGCTATTACAGGCTTATATGAAATGGCGGATGGTAATTTTTTCAAATTACTTCATCTGTCGTAGTCTTTGCCGTTGTCAGTAATAGTTCTTTTCCCATTTTTTTCAAATAAGATTACTTGAAAGTATGTCTTTAAATTATTTTTATAACATTAAAAGGAACTATAAGTAAGAAAATATTCTTGCCATATGCATTTTAGAGCTACCTGTGGCTGTGATAACAGCCAGAGTTTTCTAGAAAATTAACTGGCCATAGAAATGATAGAGACGCACAGTTCATCAGAACGGCATAATGTATAAAGCAGTGGGAAGGTGATACGTTGAAGCAAAAAAATTAGAAAAACTGGTTCTTCAGGCACTATTTTTTAACACCTCTAGCCTTTTCTCACTGACAAAGGAAGGAATATAAACAAGGGAAGACAGAAGCTTGTTTTAGGTAGCTGTTTTTGCAAATTAACTGCCCTGCTGTAGTTTTTATCTAATACTTTTGGCATTGGTTTTATCTGCAATCCTTTCAGCCTTGTCTTCTCAGAAACTGAGAGCTTTGATCTGATGAGCAAATACTGGTCTGCTTATCCTTCACTCGGTGCAACTCCTTGTGCTTGGTGGTTGCTGTATATTTGTTCTCTCGTGAGGTGTGTGGTAAGAGTCCTCTAGGGCCAAATCCTGCTTCTGCTGAAATCGGTAGGAATCATAATTTCTGCTTTGGGAACAGTGGGATCGAGTCCTCTGCCCCCTGCAAACAGCAGAGATGTCCCCAGACGTCCTATTTAGCAACCCAGTTTCTACTGCCTTACACATTTGTCTTCTGCTTTATATTCAGGATGAAGATGCTAGAGAAAATACCTTTCCTCTTACAGTAGCAATTAAAGCTCCTTATTATCCTAACAGGAAGTGTCAGGGGGAGGCAACAGCTCTTTTCACAATATTTATGATAACCCACATGAAAGTCTAGTACATACAAACATTTAGGTTAACTTTTCCCTGGAGATGTCTGTATAAGAAATACTGGGCCACGCTTATGCCAATAAGGAAGAGATGTTCTTAAAAACAGTGCAAAGGAATTGCTCCTGAGTGATTCATTAGTTTAGATGCTGTGTAGGATAATAGATGGGAAAAGGTAATGAGGTGTAGCCTGTGAGGTCATTCAGGACTGCTGTCTGCTCCAGTTTGTGGAGTTATCCTGGGAATGGAGTTGCCTTTAATCCTGCAACAGCTTACAGGTGCTTTTCCCAGTCACAATGATGTTGTCCCCTCTCGAGAGGAAGTGGCTCCAAGTGTCCAAAGTGGCTGTCGAGAAACGAGGGGAAGGATGGATGGAGCAGACAGGGAAGCAGGATTAGTACATTTGGTTTAGAGGGCATTGGGTGTTTTGACACTCCTACGGAGCAGTGTCTCAATATGTAATTTGCAATCCAAGTAACAATAGCACTGCCTCAAAGGCAAGTTCATTGCAATAGTGACTGCAGATACCATCTTTGGCTGTAATTGTTTCTTGAGACGGGCTTTCCTTCTAGTCGTTCATTAATGTCATGAGGGGGCATATAGACTTCACAGAGCAGGTATATAGGGAAATGATGTGGTTTGGCTGGGAGTCATTGCAAATGAGAAATATTTAACAGTCATGCGATATTGCAATTACATATTCTGTATCATATTAATATTGGTGCTCACATAACTATATATACAGGGTTCAATATATAGGTCTGCATGTGTGTGTAACTGTAAATACACACAAGCAATTTAAAGGGTTTGTGTCACAAGTTGGGGATGACAGCACAATTCAAAAGCAGCACATTCACAGATAATGACTACAGATAATGCCAAACATGTACCAGTAAAGACTTTCCAGTGCTTAAATATGAATGTCAGTGTTTGTGCAAGACTTTCAGTAACGTTGGTGCAATGCCTGATATGGTCGATGTTGGAGTGAGTGTGGGGTTTTTGTATTTTTTCTTCTCTCTGGAATGCATAAATGCAAAGCAAATAGGCATATATATGTATATACATATGTGTGTGTGTATATATATATATAAAAAGACCGTCAGCTTCCCCACGGCGGGTGAGCCCCCGCCGTCGAAGACCGTCGCTGGGACAAGCACAGGGGCGGTGCTGCGTGGCAGGCGCTCGGGTGTGATTCTGGCTGCCGCCGCTAGGTGGCGCCCGGCCCTCACCCCGCCGCCTTCCCCCGGGAGCGGGCGGCCCGGCCCGCCGGCAGATCCAAACGTACCGCCTTCTGGGGAGATTAACCCGTTCGTCCTGGCCGGGTTTGAAAAGACCGCGGGGGTGGATTGTAAGAGATGGTCTCCACTTTCGGGACTGCAGCAGAACTGCTGCGGGCTTGTTTTCCGGGCAATGGCTGTGGCGGCAGCCGCTCCCCGAATACCTCATGCCTGGCTCTGTGTGCTTCCGCTGCTGCTGCTGTCTTGGATCCCCTTTGCAAAGGCCACAGGAGTGAGGTCATGAAGTTGGCGCTTGAGAGCGCTTTGTTCATCGCCTCCTCCTGTTTCACATTACTGCTAGGCTGTTTTCCATGCTGCGGATGGCGTTTGCGGTGTTTAGTCACTCCCATGGTGTGGCAAGAGCTGTGATGATTAACATTTTTGCCTTTGTAGTAAGTTTATTTCAAATGGCTAGTACTTGTGCATGTGCCTGTGTAATCTTCTTCAAGGGAAACAGTCACTCATTTACCAAAAATGTCTCTGCTGCCCTCCTATTCTTCAGATGCCACCAGATGAACAGTAGGTGCTAGCATGGGCAATATACCCTGTATCAACTCCAGATGGAAATACATCCATTTCCAGACTAGCTATGTAATTTTAAGTTTGTTTTTTGAAGTAATGTTGTCTCAGAGAATATGAGTTTTTATTTAAATTGGTAATTGAAATAATTTATGTTCTCTGAGAGCATCTGTATTCCTAGGCATGGATTTTACCACTGATTAAGGTGGAAGATTTACATGAAAGCCTTGCTAAAACATCCGTGTTACATCTCCAGGCTGTGCACGAAGTCTTGTTCTGTTGCCATCAGAATCGGTTGGGGCGTGGATTTGCTGTGTTTGCATCTGTACTTTAGGCATGTGTGTAATGTATTTTGAAAACAAGTAACTTCTTCAAGAGGCTTCTTCCTCTGTGTGGCAGAACATTCATATTCATTATTAGTTGCTTCCATACGTATTACAGGCAGAATCACTATGCAGCAAGGAAAGAGGAAAATGTGATAAACTTGTTGAACATGTTGTATGAATACCTATTAGCTGAACTCAGAATTTATTGTTCTCCTTTACATAGAAAATGCGTGGTGGGCACCTTACTGTCAGGCCCTCAGTGATCTTCCTCTTGAAAATCAGAATAATGTTGTTATTGCTTCTGCTTAAATGAGTGAATAAATATTTCAAGAATTGCTTTGTTAGAGTATTATTTATTCTAATTCGATTATTGGCTGAACTTAATTAATCTTACTTTCAACTAGTTTTATAATGCTTATGAATTATTACCTCATTTTTGCAGGGAAGAAGGATGCACTTCTTCAAGGCAGAGAATAATGCAAGCATATGAGTTATCCACTTAACCTGGTCACATAATCTCATTGTTAAACGGGAGAATTCTGCTGTCACTAAAACTTCTATGTGACTGCTGTGAATGTATCATGTCCCACTGTATCTTTTAAAAAGTCATTATATGTAGAAATATACTGTAAATACTTAAATGAACAACAGGAAGAGTTCCTAATAATGTGCCTGTATCTAAAATGGCTTAAAAATAAATTGTTTTTTTTGTTTTCCTTTCTAGCAAACTTCTGAAGAGAAAGAAGGCTGAAACAGGGCTGCAGGGAATGACTGGAGAATGGTTTGAAGAAATACAAAGAAAAAAATTTCAAAATTGCATTGATGTCAATAGGATGCTAAAACCACCGTTAGAGCATCAGCTAAGGAAGAGCAAAACCACCAGTGAGTTGCGTTTTCCCATTTCCTTATCTATATGATAATGCCCACCAAATCAATGTCTTAGAGCGTTTCAGAGTGTAATAGCTAAGGAGTTTCTGAAATTGCATTGAGTTTCTTCTCACGTCAGAGTTTTACCCAAGGTATATTTTCAAAATTACTATGTTTCTTTAAGCAGATTCTGTTTAAAACACAGCTGGGAGTCACAACAGAAAATCCCTGATGTTCTTATCCCATAGTTAAGAGTCATAGAACAGCCAGGTTGGAAGGACATCGGAAGATCATCTGGTCCAGCCTTTCGTGGGAAAGGGAGCCTGGATGAGATTATCTAGCACCCTGTCCAGTCGCATCTTGTAAACCTCCAGTGATGGGGACTCCACCATGTCCCTGGGGTGACAGTGATTGATTGTCCTCACTGTAAAAGATTTTTTTCTTAATCAAGATGAAGTTGCTGTAATTATAGTAAATACAGTGGTGGTTTCCCAATCAAAGCAGTGATGTTTACTTTGTACAAAAACTTCGTTTTACCTAGTTTTCTTAAAGGAACTAGACACACCTAAATGACATTTGGAATAAGTAGGTAATCTGGGTTTGGGTGAGAGAGGTTTGACTGTACCAGTGGAAAACTTTTCCCGTAAGACTGGGCTAAAGGCATGCCAGTGCTGATTATGAGGGCAGGTGACAAAGCCTGGAAAGTTGGACTGACCAGGAGGCAACTTCTGGAGATCTCATTTCACAAGTTCTGTTGCCCATCCAGAATGAATATGCACAAGAAACATGGTGTCTCTATACCAAGCATGGCATTCTGTACTGTCTTTTTCATCTTCCATCCAGATAGTTTTCATGCATAATATATGCTTTTATTCCATTCACATTTCTGCATGTTTTTCATTGAGCTCTTCCTATTTGTGCTTCATAGCAACTGGAAGCAGAGTCATGCATTTCAAAAGAAAAGTGAAACCCTAAAAATTTTCCTCAAACTACAGACCTACACAGAACATATCTCTGTCTTTCCTGCCTGGTTTTCCCCAACATCCCCTCTAGTCCACAGCTGCCTAGTTTTTTTCTCTTTCAGAGATGGTCTAATTGATGTGTTAGCTAACTAAACTCTGTGTAATTGCTGTCTGGTATTTAACTTTGAAAGCTGCTGTTTCTATTTCAGATTTGAAGAAGGGGTTGTGTGCCTCAGAGGCTTGTCCGATATTTCCAATTGTGTAAGTTAGTTTAATAAAAGGTACTACTTCTACCTGCAAGCCTTGCTCTGTCTACATCCCTAGACCACCCTGGCTACGGCAGAGTGCTATTAGAACTCTCCTGATATCATCTTCATTGTCCAGTCAAACAATGCCACCAAGAGGTTAGGCTCTGAAAGGGGTAAAGGATGCATCATTTTCTAATACACAGTGATTGTCACTGAAGTGGAAGCTATGTATTACACACAAGATTTAAATCACATGACATGAATTATTCACTTCATTTTGGACTAGCTCCAAAATGCTGCCCCTTGCTGTTGTTATCAGTGACACTTTGCTCTCATTTCTGGTTTTGCTTTCTCCTACAGTCATTGGATAAGCTATTTTCAGGTGGTTGTATTGTTGCAGGCATGTGATGTTTTAAATGGGGAAAAAAATGCAGTACCTTATTCCTGAGTGAAGTCTTGTTTCCTTATATCCTCCGGTTTTCTGTGGCATGTTTTAATAGCAGACGCTGCAGTTTCTTTCCCTAATCTGTGAGCAATACTCATCATCTCCTTCACATCAATTGCCAGCTGCTTTTACAGGTAGACTGGGTTTATGTTCCGTTTGAAGAAATCAAATCATAACCTTCCCAAAGAAATCATTCATTATATCTTGCATTTAAAATACAATTCTGATATGCAGTTTGTAGCAGAAAAAATGTACTCCAGTGCCCATGGGAATCCCTTCATAAAGGATTGTATGATACAGAAGACACCTTAGTCTCAATTACTGTTCTGTAGTTACATTACAGTCTATTAAACCATTGTATATTCAGGGTTGTCATATTTATATTTCTTACAAAGGTGAAAAGAAAGTGACTAGTGATTGTGGGTGCCTCAATTTTCAAACGTCTAATTTGCCTATATTTTAAAATGGTCCTGGTTTTCAAACAGTTAAGGGCTGATTACTTTCTGAAAATCAGCCTCATTTATCTCACGTGTGTCACCCAAAACCAATAATACTTTTTTAAACTTTAGACTGTTTATCTTTCTCTTAGTCTTCTAGTTAGTCATTATAAACCCGCATGTCACATAGTCTGTCCAAAAATGTCAATAAAACTGCATTTTCCTGGCATAAAAGGTAAGCAAAAGAAAATTGTTCATGAAAACATAACTTTTAATGTATGTTTTATTACTGTATTTAGTAAGAACTTGAAACAAATAAAATTTTTATAATATTTTTAGATCATAAAGAATTAAAAATGTCATCCTGCACAAATCCTCAAGCACAAAAGAACACTTCAGCTTCCTTTCTGGGGTTCAGATCACCTTTTGCTTGGCTTTTCTCCTTTAGAAAATCAAGGAAAAACCAGACTCAGAAGCAACCACGGTGAGCTATAATGAGAACATAAATTATTTCCAGCTCTAAAAAAGTCTATGAATTGTTCTGTGTTTTGCTTAGAAAACTTTGTTAAAATTATTTTTCCAGTCTCTTGCCTTTCACCTCACTGGGAAGACTGGCATTTTACTTGGTCATGTAATGAGAGATTATCTGTTCTGTGTCAGAAGAATGAGGACTTGCCAAGAGGTGGCAAGCGATAGGTAAAGTCTCTTGGCTAAATCTGTTTTGCTCAGGTTTTGCATAAAGGCTTTAAGTGTGTGAAAGCCCCTATACTTAGCAGCTGCTGCATCCTATTTAATTCCCTCTGAAGAGGACAAGGTGTAAGGCGCATGGGGATCTGGTGCCCTATGGCTGTGATATAACAGGAAAGCGTAGCTTTCCCAGGCCATGGCGGAGAGTACCGGCCCCAGGCAGATCTGCTGCATCAGTTCCCACCATTTCTAGCCCAGAGGCAGCTTAGAGGCAGGCCTACAGCTTTAGCTCTAGCCAGGCAAACAGGGCGGCTCTACAGTGTTTTTGTCTTCTGTGCTTCGTCAGGGCTTTGGTTTCAACTGGATCTGAACCAAAAATGGCCTCATATGCAGTGCTGGAGCTGCTGTTTGAAGAGCGTCCTTCTCCCTTGCCATCCACAGGGTTAAAGCTGCTGTTCAGAGGGAATGGAGGGCTGCGTTCAGGGCTCTTTAGGCTGACTGTTCTCTCCTAACTTTTGTCCTGTATGGTCCTGTATGTCAGCAACACCTAAGTGAAATACCGTTTTTGTGTGCATCTTAAGGTAATGCTTGGGACTGACAATCATAAGTAAAGGTGCATTCTGCAGTGCTGTGAAATCTGAGTATGAAGCTGCAAGATCTTTGGCACAAAGAGCTGATTTTCACTGTTCGTGAGTCTCAGGCTGGTATCCTGCTCCATGCCTGGGGCTCCTAGGTGGCAGGATGCTAAGACAAGGAACAGCTATAATAAACAATGACAGGGAATGCAAGCCTCTAAAGAAATGATGATTAGTCTGATACATAGGTTTTGTAGCACAGCAGCTTGCCATTGTGGAGTGTTTGTATCAAAGCAGAAGGAGATTTAAGGAGAGGTTTGAATAGAGGCTTGTGAGGTTAGCTTTGTGGGTGTTTACTGGTAACAATTCTCCTACATAGCAACGCAGCATAGAAAAAAAAATTTGCAAAGCAGTAACACTGCTCCATACATGTCATCTGCTCCTCTTCCCTGTGACACGGTAATGCCCCTTGTGGTGGGACACACCGACAGCGGACCACAGCCCTGCCTGCAGAATAAAGGGGCACTTGTGGGACTGAGAATCAGATTTCAAGGGTGCTTTAGTGTGGTGAACGGTCCGGAAGCAAACGCACAAGCGAAGGTGTAGATTTTGCTGTAAAATCTAAGCATTGAAATGATTTCTGAATTTAAGAAGGCAAAAAAAGAAACCATGCCTACTCATTACATCAGATTTTCCAGTATGTGTTTATCTGGCTTTTCCACAGAAAATCTGTTGTAGCTCAGGCTCAGATGCCTTTGACTTCTTACAGAGCACAGCTTGAAAAATAAACAAGTCAATCCTGACGTGTAACTGAGCTGATTGCTACATTTTCTAGTCACGCCTCTCTGTCGAAAACTACCCCCACCCTCTTCTAGGTGTTGCCGTGGCATGTGGTTTGCTTTATGCATAGACAAAGCACTGAAATAATCTGCCTCTCACCAGGTAGAGTTATTTTGGAGAGCTAGTGAAATACAATAGGAGGCAGTACTGTAAATCCTGTAAGTAAGCCTAACTGGCAGAAGCTTTTAAATAGCTAAATATTAATGGCTGTTTAGAGGGTCCTTTCTGTACTGGAGAGACAGTTTCATCAGCTGCGGTGGTGTTTTGCTGTGAGAATAAATTATGGATGCTGCAAAAAAGAGTATGCTTATGTGGACATACAGAAGATGCTAATAAAAGGTTTGTAACTAGTCTGAAGGTAGTGAAATGTTTGATCACTTTTGGTTCAAGGGTGTTCGGTGTTCTTGAATTCTTCATTATTCTTTTCTAATATGTAACTGTGATTCATACTGGAAAAGAAACGCTGTTTAGTTGTGTTTTCAGCATATTTGAGTTATGTGTTTGTTGCTTAGCTGGCTTCTTACGTAGTACTGATAAGAATAGTATAGAAGAAAACGGATTACGCTCTTGCATAAGACAACTCAGAGATGGCCTGGGGAGGACAGGTGCCTCAGTGGAAATACTAATACACAGAAGATTTTAATTCATGGATTTATAGTATTGTTACCAGTAGTGATAGTAGTAAGTAGAGTCATCTTTTACTTTTAATCTGATATTTGGTTGTCATAAAAAAGCTACATATGTATATAAGTGAAAAAGTATAAAATACAACTTATTTTCCATAGCGAGTAGTATTTTTCTGACAGCAAATACTTTTGAACTTGAGCAGTAATTTCACTTCTTTTCTGTTTATGAATAATAGATAATGTTTACAAGTATGTGTGTATGTGTGCGTGCATGTGTGTACGAAATAATGTAAACATTGCTCAATATCCTTAACCAAAAAAGAAACCGAATTACTTTTTCCTAAAATTAAGCAATATTTCTCTGGAAGTAAGCAAAACTTTAATTTTGAAATGCTGAAAAACTTAAAAGAGTTCAGAAAAAACAATGAGGCGGTTTGAGAAGTGGAGGGATTGGCATAGGGAAAAGACTAAAATAACCTTGTCTTTGTAAGTAAGTTGGCAAGGAGGAAAATAAAACAGGATGCAATGAGCAGTTATTTCTGAAAGAACAGTGACAACAAAGACATGGAGGAATTTAGAATAGTGCCAGATGTGCAAATGAAAATTTAATTTTTGCCTAGACTATCAGAAGACATTTCTAACATGCCTACTGCATGTAGCTTCATTGGAAGGAGCAATTAACGCAACACCAAGCACAGCACCAAGTGGGGAGAACTGTAGCGCAGCTTTGCACAGTAAAGCTGAGGAAGAGAGCTTCTAACAAAGCTTTTACATTTTTGTTATGCATATAATTAAAAGTAAGGTAACTGGCTAAGCCACAGGATTTCATTGAACTTCATTTGCAGAGAATCATTGTAAAAACTAAGTTTCATTCTTAATTTGTTGTAGAAGCATTAAAACATATTCAACATTATTTTAGTTTAAAGGAAGAGCTACATACATCTCTGAGTCCTGGTTCTGTAAACTTCATTCACAGGGAGCGGTAACCCACTGAATTAATGGCTGCTCACATTCAGTGCTACAAGGAAAAACTAGGAATTTCGAATTCAGATTGTCTGTCCAGATCCTAAGCCCACTGAAGTCAACAGGCTTGTTTCCTTTGGTTTCAGTTGGACCCCATGTCAGAGAGGAATCCTGGTTTTACAGTTCACAATTACAGAAGCAAAAACAAATTGCACCTTTCAACTGTTCTTCCCTGCCTGCAAGCACATTTCAAACAAATGACAAAGCACTTCAGGAGGAAAGGCTGGGCCACAAAGAACCTGCCAACAAGCCGGTTTATACTTGCTGTTGAAGCACAATAAAGTAGTCTACCTGAGCACAAGAAGGTTTTAAGAGCCTAAGAACAAGGTCATTCAAAAAGACTTTGAGACAAACAGGACTGAGCAGAACCGTCTTTCCCTACTTCACTTTCTCTCAAGAATTAACTTCCTGGGAAAACACAGTTTCTGAGACAAGGAAGAACTGGCAATAACACAAGCTGAGCAACATTTCCTTCAGGGCTTTTGAAGGGACTGGGTTTGCTTAGCTGTAAAATAAGAATCTGCAGACTCAAATAGACTCAGTGAAGTCAAGTCCTGTTCTTGTTTCTTTCGTTTATTTTGTATTTGTATGGCTGCAGGTCACCCCATAGAACAGAACACCTTTTATGTTCAGGGCTTGTTCTAACCACTGCATTACTCACAGGCGCTCTAGCCAATTCTCTGCCAAGCTCTTGCAGTCCTACGTAGCTTAGGAAAGCAGACGAGCCTTCTACCATGTGTTAAAAATTGGTAAATAAAGGCTGTTTTGGGTGAATAGCAGCAAGTTCCAAAGTTCACACTGAAAACAATCATCTGCTGTCTGTCTCTCCTTCTTCGCAGGGGCAGAGCACAGCACTGAGTCTGAGCAGGGTGAAATGGAAGAGAAAAACAATAGAATTGCAGATGCTAACCACTTACAGATTTACAAGTGGTTAACTTCGGTTATTTGTAGTACCTGCTAAATTATTGTTGTTTGGAAAAGGAAGTAATACCATCTTATTATAATGCTGGATTGAAACAATTACTTTATGGCTGTTGCAGACATTGAGATATTAGTAGGTTGAGTTCATTCTTGGTTGTGCAGCTACGACATTTGCAAGCTGACAAGGCCAAACTGAATGGTACATTTCCTCAGAATTTTTTTGTTAGCGGGTTTTTTTTGGGGGGAAGGATGGGTTCTTCATAGAGCAGTCTTTTTTTCAGATGCTTCTCAATAGCTGTTAAAGAAAAACTGCTGGATATTTACTACCTGGTAAAATTACATCATGTACCTTTTCAAAGCCAACATTTAAATCCTTCTGCCTACAGATATGACAGTTCTGCTAGCCCATCTTCGAAAGTGGAAGAAATGGCAACGGTAAGTAGCTTATCAATTTCATTGTCAGCAATGTTTAAACCACAGATTTTTCAAAAACTAGTCCTTATTGTTCAGGCTGTTGATATAACAGCTGTTTAGATATTATTCTTGCAGTTCTTGTTTTAAACACTGAGTAAAATGTTTGTTGTGAACCTGTTGAATGCAGTAGAATGACCTAGCCCTGTTAACTATACAAGTCCAAAGCTTTTCTAGGTAAGCCCTAAGTCTAGCTCTGGTGAGGTTTCAGTTCTCTCTTAATGATGGAATAATTGCACGGATAATTTCCTAGGCCAAAACCGTCACTTATTTTGGCAATTGTAACCAACCTGCAAATAGGTCAAAACTCACACTAAATAAATAATCTAGTGTATTTACTTTGTTTGTTTTCATTTGTACAAGGGTGAAAAAGAGTAGCTGACTTGGGCAGGCAGTAAGCTAGAGCCTCTCCTGCAACATTTCCATGCACAGAATTACCGTGTAAATGTAAATTTTGACAGTAGGAAATTATTTTTTGGCTGAATGTTCCATTTTATAAGCACAAGCTCGATTTAAGGATGAGACAACAGATTTATGTCTGATGTAATTTAAGTGCATGCTGTTGAAATAAACAGATTTCTTCCAAGGATGATATTTGCTATTTTAGTTACTTTATTGTCCTCTGTTACTAACATGTCTTTCGTCCTCTTTGATTGTGTGGTATAACCACAGAGGGGACTAAGAAGGTACACAGTATGTAATCAGAGGTATAGAGGAGGTAAATTGGCCACCTCCCTTCTCTCATATTTCAAAACCAAATGGATAATCTATATTAATATATGACTGGACAAAGATCTTATCAGAGAATCCTGCCTATTCTATAAATAGACTATTAATAGCTAGACAAGTAAAATATTACAAGTATTGAGAACTAAAAAGTAGTACGGGTTTTTATTAAAAAAAAGGAGGAAGAGTCTTAGCTAAAATAAATCAGCAGTTCAGCATTTGTCTGCACTTTTACCACCTGAGAGTGTGAGCTGAGAGAAATATGGATGGGATAGGAACCTCTCCAGCTTAACATGTAAACTAAACTCAGATGGGGAAGAGGATGACATTTTCCCCACTGCTAAGGTAATTTATCACAGCCCCCTAAAGTGCTGTCTTGCAATATGAAAATGGGTTGTGGTGTTAAATTATTAAGTCTCTGCTGGGAGGTCAGTGTGTGAATTTTAAAATGTGCTGGTCAAGGAAGAAGTGGTTAGGAAAAACTAAATTAAGAGATAGAATGCAATAAGGATGCATATGGAGAAAATAAGTAAACTATGCCCTTTATTATAAGGTCATTATAACTCATGTATCCAAAACATGCTACAGCATGAGGACAAGATGAGCAAATCTCCTTATTATGTATGTAAAAGTCGCTAAAATACATGCAACTTTACAATCCTCAGTTGTATATGTTAATAATACAGTATTTAATGGACCCAGAAAGAGTTTACTGACCTCTGTGACTTGTGAAACATGATTTGAACCCACATGTAGAACTAAAATCATGTTGCCTTGCAATTTTTAACAGGCTGAAATGTGTAATTCCCCAATGTCCACTGAAACCAATGGTCATTCTTTTGATGCAAACCAAAATGAAATGATGGAGAAAAGTATACAGGAATGGAATGAACAGCTAGAGAAGGAGTTTTTCAGTGGTAAGTGCGTGTCCTTGCTTTGTTCTGATTTTATTGTTGCCAGAAGTGACTGTGGTGACTGGTTTCAGAGAATTTTCTGCAAAAGCATAGGCTGTGAAGATATGGCTCATTACTTTCTAGCATTACTTTTTAGCACAGTGGCTACTTTTTGCTGGCTTCACCTGACAGCAGAATGTCTACTCTGACATTGACTTCAAGATGTGTCACTCTTCGAGTGGATTTCATCTCATACTGGTCCAGTTCAGAAGAATCACACCTTAAAAGCATACATTTCTCTCTGCTGATTCTGACAGGAGCTGATATTGCATCCTTTAGATGCAGACATACAGTTATGTGAGAATTCCATCCCAGTTTCCTGCATGCATAATATTGATAATGATGAATTGCTGGCCCTGGTTTTATGAATTGTAAAGCCTCAAACCACAGAAGCAAGAGGCATTACAGCATTCTGTTAGCTTTCTGGGAGCCCTTGTAGCACCAGTCAAAAGTTGGTGGTTCTTTTTTTTTTTTCTCACTACTGGGAAGTGAGGCAAGATCAGACCCAGCCTAAGGGACTACAGAGATGTTCTTCCATAAACTTTCTCAGATCGATGCAAAAAAAAGTCCATGGGTATTACTACCATCCAAAATTACAAGACATCACAGATTGAAAGCATAAGCATGATCAGGAAGCAGTGGGTGAGTCAGCAGTGCTGGAAGAGGATGGCACTGCATGGTGGACAGTGGTTCTTCTGAAGCTCACATGCCTGTCAGTGCTTTTGGGTGTCAGTCATAACTGTGTGCACTTGCCCACTGACAGAGAAAAACTGCATATAGCTTGGCTGATGTCCTCCAAGTGGAAGACTCAGAGACAACTTGTCTTTTTTCTTGTTCTAAACTGACTCTCTCAGGAGTCTTCTCTCTTCTATGCTGAAGAGAAACTTAGAAAAATGGAAAATTTTAGTACCTTTGTATCACCTTTTATTCCAACTGTACACACCTAGCAATGCTTTCTTAGTGATTCTGTACTATTAGCATGGATCTGTAATGACTGATCAATCAGTCCTTTTTATTTAAATGTATTAGGAAATGCTGTAACAGAACAGCCATATCCATTTGTGTTCATGTTATGTGTGCTATTTTCAAAATATAAGAAGAATACAATTAGCGAAGGCGTAATTGTTTTTGTCAATAAAAATACTTTAAATACATTGCTGTCACTTAGTCTTATGACTGAATAGCTTGGTTAACTGAGCTGTATAGTGTTCATGAGACTGTCTATATGTATAAATACAGCTCTGTTGTTAGAATGAATCACAGGTCCCTAATTATTTCATTACCCTTTTTTATCCAGAAAATGCCATTTTCAGTGCTCATTTTAAAGTAATAAGCTACAATTTAGTGGAGAACTTCTTTCCTGAATGAAACAAACAGTGGACATGCCAGACTACTGAATATGCTTGTTTGATGGTTTGCAGGATTCTGTGTTTTCTTACAGTTGCATCATAACTGTGCTTTGTGAACACATAGAAAGGTCCATGTTTGACTAGTGAATTCTTTTCAGGGATTTTTTGCTTACAAACTAGATTTGGAAAGTTTACACACACACACACATACACAGCACGTGAGTAAGAATTCAGACTTCAGATTGTTTTGTTTTTCTTTTAAATAGCATAAAGTCCAACATTTACATAAAGAGCAGTTTTAAGATCAGTCACGGAGCAGCGCATTTTTTTCCTTGCAGTCATAATGCGTGACCGCTGAAAGGTCCTCTGGAGGAAGAATATGTCATTTGGGAAGGGTTTTGAATGCTGAGAAGCTGACTCTTTTCAAAACCAGTTCTGATTATTCATGTAGTACATAAAACTTTTTAACATAAATAGTCAGAAGATTATTAAAGAAACCAAAACCAAATATCTTTTTTTTCCTGCGCAGTTCTAAATGATCTGGATGACCAGCTGGCCCAGGAACAAGCCCAAGACCCATTGGACAGGACAGTTTCTACTAGCAGTGCATCAAATGTCCAATGCAGTAGTGCATTCCCTACTTCAAAGAGGCAGACTGCTAGTAGGGGGCAACACAGAAATGACTGGAGTGACATGTCTAGCACATTTTTCCCAGATGGACTGAGAACAATAAGAGCCAAAGATGAACACAAGATTTTCATCAGACCAAGGAAATTACATAGTGCATATATAAACTGGCACCAGACAGCCTTTCAAGAAGATTACAAATATGGTGATCCAGTCGACGGAAATCCTCATCTGCTAAGCAGCAGGCTGTCTTCCGTTTCTTTTGGACGATCTTCAGAAGGTAGCTTATATCCTCCTTCCATAACACAGAACAGTGGATTTAGGCACAAGAGTTATATGAACAGGGATACAGCTGGCAGAAGTTACTCTGTATGTTCCCTTCAGAGATGTCCATCATCAGTATCTTCTGACCAGCTATCAGCATCTAGTTTACAACATCCATTGGCAAGGGAGAGCAGCAATGGTTTTGTACCAAGGTTTGGTCGACAAAACCCAAAGAGAATTCCTCTGTCTTCTATTGTATGGAACAACACACCAGACTCTCCTGGACAAACATCAACTCAAGAAAAAATGTTTAGAACCCAGTCACTGATGGAGTTTCATGCTCCAGACCATGGTAGATATCCTAGCTCTTTGCAAGAAACCAAGAAATACGCATGTTACCACTCAAAACACCACTACAGAAGATCTATTTCAAGCAGTAACTGCTTTAGCAGAGTTAGTTGTCCTGACAAAGCTGCTTCTCCGTTGCCCTTTGATAACTGGGAAAATTATCCATTATATAAATCCGAAAATAATCTCTCTAGATCCTACTATAGAGATACTTCCTCTCATGGCAAGTTGTATGCAAACCAAAAAAATTCTCCTTACGGAAAAAAGGACAGCTATCCTTCTTGGGCTGATACTCCTCAGTACTACAGTGATGAAGTGTTTATTTCCCCTGATGCCAGCTATGAAGTGATTATGGCTAATTTAAATGACCAGCAGTGGGCACATACAAAGAATGCCAAGTTTGGTTCACAGCACCTGCAGAACGATTTTCATGTGTATTCTCCAGAATATACGAATATCAAAAGGATAACAAGAAGTGCAAATAGAACTTCTTCAGAATACACCGAGGGCTGTCAGCCTTGGCTAAGTTGTAACTCTTCTGTTTCTTCATCCAGTATCAGAACTGATGAGTCAGTCTTCCCTAATTTGAAGGACCCAACAAAACCTATAGGACTAAACAGGAAATCAGTTGTACAAAGAAGTACCAAAGCAGACTTTACACAACCAGAAAAGGTTGAAGGTATGAACCTGCCAGATGAACGCATGCCATTACAGTCAGTTTCTCAACAAACAGATACAAACTACATCAACGCCCAGAGTTTTCCCTCTAACAGCCCTGCTTCTGCCATGTTGCAAAGTGATGTATCTCTCTTTAACACAATGAGATCAAAGAGACAAAACCAAGTCACTGCCAGAGGAGATACTGCAAAAATGTATACATCAAACAGTGATAAAAAAAGTGTACAAAGGAAGGGAAATGATCGCCCACCCAACAGTGTGTTCAGTCAGCCTACCTGTATTTTGCCAGCTGACGAGAGCAGGAAGGAACCTTTTCTTCCAAGTCAGAAAGAATGGGAACATAATCTACATTATGCAGTAAAAAGAGAAAGCATCAAACAGGATAATCGGAGTGCAGAAGCCATTAACCAAGCTACTCCAAAGAGACAGTCCTCACCGCTGAATGTTGCTTCTGCTGCATCCACTGAAAAATTAGCAAACTGTCAAGGCATGTTGTCCTGTCCTCCTGAATGTTCATCTAGCTACTCACAAAGCTCTCCACAAGCACTTTCTCATAAAGACAGGTCTAAATGTTTAGGAACGCTAACTAGCTCTTCAGTAAATTGCACAGTTACTGAATCCGAAGCAGAAGGTGGAAAAACAGCTCAAGTGAGCAGAATAGGTGTTACCAAAAAGATTTCACAGAAAACACTGCAAAGTATAAGCACTTTAGTTACTAAGGACTGTAATGGACAATTCACTACTGGTTCTCCACAAAATGGAAATTCTGGAAACACTTACATGCATAGCTTTGATGGAGACCCCAAGACCTCTGAACATAGTTTAAGTTACTTTTGCCTTGAAAAAGAAAGCAGAAAAATAAGCAGTAATTCTCCTTGTATTGAAAGGCTTCACAAGCAAGACAGCTTGCTGAGACATACCAGTAGCTGCAGTGTTACTGGCTCCCCTAGCAGAAACAGCGTCAAAACTCCTGACCCACTTGTTATTTATTATACTTTGCCTAGAAAATCAGCTAGCATTGCTGGTAGTATTATGTCAGATACGCCCATCTCTTTACCTAGAGAAAGTAGAACAACATACGATTGTTTATGGTCTGAAACTCCATGTAGAGCTGATGCCTTTTGTTCTAATCAGAGAGATGTGTCTTGTTCAGACTCAAAACATTCCTTTTTAACATCAGCATCATTAAATGCTGCTACAAGCAACAAAGATTACCCCAGTCCTTTAATCAAAAGTCATAATGATTCAGTAAGTAGTAGTACCTCAGTTGAACTGGCAGATAGATGTAAACATCTAAGCAGAACAGAATCCTCTGTGTTTTCAGATTGTAAGGAGAGGGGAAATTTTTTGAAGAAATATAAAACTACAAGCACATTTACAGTTTGTGTTGATGAAGATCATGTCAAGTATCATGAACTAGTTTCAATTTATTACACGTTACCACGGAGGCATTCAAGAACATTTTGTAACCTCTTCAGAGATAATCCAGAGGATGCAGATTTACCTTGTCCCAAAGAAAATGCTCAGTCACCAAGAATACAAAACAAGAAAAACGAAGGTCATGTGAGTTTAGCAAATGTTTTTTTCCCCAGTACTGTGGAAAAAGAGGTGCCTGCATATTCTTCTGACCAAGTATCTTCAGCTCTGGTCACACCTCAGAACTTAAGAACTGCTGTTGATAGTAAAGAAGAGAATTCCCACTTATCTCCTAGCTCTGAGAAGATATGTACTTCAAAGTCAATGAGTATGGTACATAACAGGAAAGATAGTTCAGCAGACCTTTCATTAGGAGAAAATGTGCTTTCTGACATGGTTACAAAAGAAATTTCTTTTGGTGGTCCACAATCCCCTGCAATAGTGGCTAGGTCAGGTAAGGCCATTTCTGATGCATCGAGCAGCCAAAATACAGAAATAGGTCTAAAAGAAAAGAAGGAAATTTTACCAACAGCCACACCATTACTGTCCACTTTATCAACCCCTCCCAAGCCAGGCAGACATTTAGAGAATCCTTCGTATTCTACTTCAATAAATAAAAATATTATACAGAAGGGAGACTCTGAAAACTGCTGTCAGCCCCCTAAAGTGAACACCAATAAAAATCTGAACAGTTTACTCCTCCACCCAGGAGAGAAGAGTTCCCTTGGAAGGAACAGTAACACAGAGCATGCTGACATGCCGCTTCCTCCTGCAGGAGATACGTACAGGGATAGTACCGAAGTCAAACAGAGAGTAAATTTCCTACACCAAACCACCCCTCTGTATAATAATACAAGTAGTGGACGGCAGTTAAGGGCTGACAGTTCAAGAAAAAATGCAAATTATTTAAACTCTTGCAGCAAAGTGCTTTCAGAGTCTCAGAACAAAGCATCTGAGGTAAGCACAGCTTCTAGTGCTGATTCATTACATCAGCTGGATGAAGTGATTTGCACAGATACAGATGAATTAAAGAATTCAAAAATTAAAAAAGAGCAAAACTCACAGAGTACTTGGATAGGTAAAGATTTTAGTGGTTTGCAGGAATCAGAGAGGCACAGTGAAGGCAGCCTGAACATTAACTGTAAAGATAAAGTGGTCAGGGTTACACAAGATCAGAAGATAACACAGAGTGCAGAAGATGAGACCAAGCTTCTCTCTGACTGCACAAGAGACAAAGTCAAAGATATAGAAAAAAGGAAAAACAGACCTTCAATTAAAAATAAACTGGCAGCTGTTTACAAAACAAGTCGAAAATTTTCAAGTAAAAATTTACCCCCCAAACCGCACATAAGTAACATTTTTTCACAGAACGATGGAAGTGCCACTTCTTTAGAGGTCGACGTGTCCCTTGACTCATTGATTTCAACGGATTCCCATCAGGCATTCCTGCAATTGGACAGTGAAAATCAGAATCACAGTCTGGACCCTGATAAGAATACGCCAAAACCAAGAACAGCTGAGAATAAGAAAACTGAAAATCAGAATGATCCTTCTTTGCTTGTTAGTAACACCAATTGGAGGTCCTTTACAAGCTCATACACCCAGAAGAAAGCCATCAGTCCCAAAAAAACTACAGTGAAAGTGGAAAGTAGGCCAAGTCTTACAATCCTGTTTCCAGATAAAGCAGTAACCACAAGAAGTAAGAATTCCCAAACACTTGATTTCAGGTTAGAAAGCAAAAGCCAGCCCATTTCTCCCAGTGCTACTACATCAGACTGTCTGGATGATGAGAAAAAAAGAGCTAGCAGTCGTGCCTGTAGTCCTCCCTTGCCACTTCTAACTGACAAAAACTCAAACACATACATAAATAGAGGCTTGCAGGCAGACATATGTCCAGAGCAAAACTTGACTTCCCAGACAGTGCTTGGTCAGTGTCAAAATACCTCTCAGTCTGCTAGCTTAAAAAATGCTAACTTGCATAGCTATCAGTTGCGCAAGAGTGATGCCAAGAGTCCGCGTGAGCGTCACCTGTCTGAGAGTATTTGTGCTCGAGATTCCCTTGAGACCTTTGCCTCGGGAAGCAATGTTCTACCAAAAGATGGTATACATGGGAAGAGATTTAAATCTTACTCAGAGCTATTGTCTTGTGATGAAAATGAAAACTGGGCATCGGATGATGAAAAATGTTACAGCACTAGAAGTTTGATGTATCCTTCTGTTGAATTTGGTATATTTGGCAAAGAACAACAGTTGGCTTTCCTGGAAAATATCAAGAGGTCGCTCACAGAGGGACGATTATGGACACCTTGTCTTCTTAATAACCCTGGTGCTCTCCAAGACGGAGAGACCCCTTCTGTAAACAGGGCTGAGCTTTCGAGCTCAAGTTCTGCTGGGAGCAAAATGTCATCGGCTGCTTCATCTCCCCAAGAACTGACTGGTATCTATCAGGAAGACCTAGCAGCTTATTCAGACTCCGACAGTGATACCACCACCGATGACGAATACTACCTAGATGAGATAGATAAAGAATCGGAGCTATGAAGGGCGCATTGTACTAAGATGGTATGATAGCTCAGTAGTTTCTGGGCAGGCAAAAACATGTAAAATACTTTGAGCCAGTTCTTGTGCTGCTATAAATTGGTACAACTTCATTAGTTTTAAAGAAGTTAGCATGTTATGTTAGCTGAGCATTTGACTTTTGTATTAAATATGTGGCTTCACCATTGTTGTTTCTCCTAGCAGGGAAAAAGAATATAAAAAATCCCTTCCCAAAATAATAGAAGGTAAACAACTGTGGAGCTTTGGGCAGTGTAACTCCAGAGATGGCTTTCCTCCGAGTCAGCAAGCAGTCGCTTAGGCTCCTGCCAGCTATGCAGTGCTGGAATGGATGAATTCTAGCTTGAACTACTTTTTCTTACAAGACTTAACAGAAAACCAAGAGGTTACTTTGCTGATAAATTGCTGTTTCTCCAATTTTCCTCATTTACCAGATCAAGTGTGGTAATGCCAGTCCATCCCACCCAAGAAACATCTCCACAAAACAAAACCTGTTCAATTTTTACAGCATATTCTGTATGAATATTCTTTTTCTGTATTCTTGGGAAGCGTAGCACAAGGTCCTCGGTGGTGTTTGTTCCGGCGTGCTGTTGAGGCAGATTCCACACTGGGATTTTTCTCCTCAGCATTGCAAGAGTAGTGAGCAATGTGAGTTACAGAAGTGTTGCTAGTGCATGGGAGATAGCTCAGCAAAGGGCACAGCACTGGAAAACTCACCGAAATTCCTGAGATTGTTAAGAAACACAGCTGAGCATGGAAATGTGCTTTTCAGACATGGGAGATTCATAACCAGCAGTTTTGGTTACAGCCGAGATGAACAGCCACATTTCTGCCTTTGATTTAGGAAGAGGTTAATATGGATTAATAATCCGTCACTTAAACCATGCAAAATGTAAAAAGACTTACCCTATTTATTTCCTATATAAACCTCATAGGTTGGATCCTAAGTTGTCCTAATAGTGAGAAGACAACCATAACCAATACAACTTGTTACGTCCCTAAGTCCCTTGTCACGTTCCCCCTCTGTGCTCAGCCCGTCTCGGGGTGAGGCACCTGCAGCTGCTGGGCTCCTTCAGGGCAGCACCACAAGAAGTGGCCCAAGAGGGCACTTGGTTGGGTTGTGACTGCGCCGTACAGGCTGGCAGGTTTTTACATACAAAGTAAATAAAAACAGTAAGAAATGTTCTTTTCCTTCGCTAAATTACTGTCCCCTTTTGGTATTTTTCAACCTTTCCCACTGTCACCATTGTACTTTTTATCCTTTGAACTGAACAGCTGTAAACATCTTCCAGTGGCTCTTCTTCAGCCACACTAATAATGTAGTATTATTAGTCAGTAGCCAAAACTTGTCCCTGGCCATTAAATTTCTAACTAAGCTTTGATCTCTTTTTATGCAAAATCAGAAGTGGCTCACTGAGCCGGAAGATAGTATTTTAAAATAATTATACATTTACTTCTACTTTACGTCTGATTTCACATATGGTCTAAAATGATGATCCATATTTTTGATACACTTTTTAATTCAATAAAATTTCTGTAGGACATAATTATATTTTTGTAACTGGAAGGACAGTATACTGGACTTTTAAAATAATATATTTTACACAAAACAAGCAATGCTTGTATCACTGACTACTCCATAAGAAACTAAAAGATGAAAATATTATAATAGGTAACTGGTATCCTTATTTTTTTATACTGTAAACTTCGTTAAAGAAGTGGGTCTGTAGTTCAAATCTGTACCGATATGTAAGTATTACTACTTTATACTGGGGTAATTTGTCTTTTGTTGTACATGGAAGGACTAATATAAACTATGTATTTATAGTCAGAATTGAGCTCTACGACATGCCTGTTTTGGAAGGATGTAAGCATACGCTGACATAGGCAATGCTGGAAGGAAGTGACTACTGTATAATTGCAATCTTGTAAAATGTGGTATTCTAAGTACAAATTATGTTTTTCTGTAAACGGCTCTATTCTATACGTACCGGATTCTGTAGAGTAAGACAATAAAACCAGCTGAGTATCAGTGAGGTATTTCTGCTGCTGTACATTTCTGCAAAATATGTTAATCCAAAAATTGGAAATACCAGTCTACATAAGGTAAAGAATAATAAAATAAATGTTTACAAGGGAAGTTAATGGACATACAGTTTTTCTTTACTAGAAGTGGGTGGTTTAGAACATTTTTATTTGTAAATATTTTCTACCTGTTCAACAGAAGTTGGATTAAGTTCTCACCTTGTTGGCATAAATTTTTTTCATTTGCTATGCTATGTATGTACAGGAAATCAGGTGGCTTGATTTAATGTAAGCAAGTAAAAACTGGTTTTGGTCATAAATCAGTTGTGGAAGACTGCAGCCTATTGAGGATCTGTAATATTTACACTGAATAACGGTATTCTGTAAAGCAGTCAATTGCGTGAAAACATAGGGAGAAATACCCTTCGAATAGCGATCAGCTCCATTCAGTTTAGCGGAGCCAGATTTTGACACCTTCACTCTTCCAAGCTTTTTCTTTGGCAAAAGTGTATTCTATAAATGTTCGTCATTTATAGGATTTTCATATTTTAAATTATTTGTTTGAAATACATTCTGCATTCAAATGAAAAAATGTATCGGTACTGTGTTTATTTGGCACTGTGAATACCATAGACAGTTTATTTAAAAAAAAAAAAAAAAAATGCAGCATCTTAGTATTGCTGCCAGGGTGCTGATGGCAAACGATGCCATAGATTTAAAACGGGGCACCCAGCCTCCGTCCATCACGTAGTGGCCACCCAGGCTGGGTGGCTCAGGCCTGCCTCAGGCAGAGGAAGGATGTGCCGCCTTAGCGATGTGCGTACTGCTGCCCTTGCCTTTCCTGCCAGCTGTAAGTCTCCAGCAGGAAAATAGTTTTCTATCAGTGGTAGTATCTTTACAGTAGACATGTTAACCCCTTAGCAAGCCATACGCCTACAACTTGCCTTGAGGAGCCGATACTCCATGTAGGAGCCAAGGGTAGTATTTCACGAGTAGTTTTACAAGGTGATGAGCTCCACGTGAAAATCACTGCAGCTGGAATTTGGCCTGAGTGGAGCCTGCCTGCCACGTGCAGTGTGATGGTGTGTGAGACGCACTGCTGTCTTTCAACCTTAATTACTACAGCCAGTATATGTGGTACCTGAGTTCATTGACACAGTCCCTCAGCCTGGTTTCAGAAGGAAACACGGTTTACGAGCTAAGGTGGTGTTTCTGTCTAGATCTCGGTCCACCCATTAGGTCACTTGTGTCCTCAGATGACCTTTGACCTTTCTAACCACTCAATGACATTTGCAAGAAGGGACAGAAATCTCATGGTTTCATCACAGGATAGCTCAGGCTGGGAGGGACCTCAGGAGGTCTCTGCTCCAAGCTACTGCTCACAGCAGGTCAGGTCTGAGGTCAGACCAGGTGGCTCAGGGTTTCATCTAGTTGGGGCTTGAAAATCTCTGAGGATGGAGACTGGACAGCCTCTCTGGGTAACCTGTGCCTCCACCTGATTGTTCTCATGGAGGTACTCTGTTCCAGGCTGAGCCTCTCTTCTTTCAACTTCTGCCAGTTGTCTCTCATCCTTCCGCCCTGCACCATCTCCTCGATGATCTCCCCATGGGCACTGGGGGCTTCTGTAAGGTCCATCCCCTCCCCAAAGCCATCGCTGCTCCAGGCTGAGCAAGCCCAGCTCCCCCAGCCTCTCCCCACAGGGCCAGTGCTCCAGCCCTGCCATCTCAGTGGCCTCCCCTGAATTTGATCCAGTTTATTGATGTCTTATATTGGGGAGCCCAAAGCCGGACCAGTATCTAGATGTGGTCTAACAAGTACTGAGTGGAGGGGTCTAACAACTCCCCTGGAGCTCTGGCTCTGCCCCGTTCACACAGCCCAGGGTGCTGTTGGCTGTTGTTGTTGCCAGGACTTGCCACTGGCCCACGTCCCCCTCACTGTCCACTGGGACCCCCAGGGTCGTTCCCTCAGAGCTGCTCCCAGCAGCGTGTCCCAGCCCATACCAGTGCAGCGGTGGCTCCTTCCCAGGCACAGGGCCCCAACAGCACCAACAGGCCCTGACCCCCCTCCTCCCCAGGGGTGCCCCCACCCCACCCATGGCCCAGGACACTATTTCAGACCAGCCTGGAGCTGTAAGTCCCTGCCCCAGCGATGCTGTAGGACATCGGTCTCCACCTCCCCACAGCCCTGCCTGGCTGGCCATGGGTCCCCCAAGCCTGAACCCGCCTGCAGGCTGACATCCCCAGGGCGCTGCAGCCATCCCACATCTGTGTCTGTGCTGGTGTTGGCTGGGATAGAGTTAATTTTCTTCACAGTAGCTAGTGTGGGGCTGTGTTTTGGATTTGTGCTGAAAACTGTGTTGATAACACAGGGATGTTTTAGTTTTTGCTGAGCAGTGCTTACACAGAGTCAAGGCCTTTTCTGCTCCTCACCCCACCCCACCAGTGAGTGGGCTGGGGGTGCACAAGGGGTTGGGAGGGGACACAGCCGGGACAGCTGACCCCAACTGACCAGAGGGATATTCCATACCATATGATGTCATGCTCAGTGTATAAACTAGCGGGAAAGCTGGCCGGGGGACCGCTGCTTGGGGACAGGCTGGGCATCGGTCGGAGGGTGGTGAGCAATTGTTTTCATTTGTATCACTTGTCTTTCTTAGTTGTTTGTTGTTGTTATTTTCCTTTTCATTACAATTTTTATTATTATTATCGTTATTATTTTATTTTATTTCGTTTCACTTATTAAACTGTTCTTATCTCAACCCATGAGCTTTCTCGCTTTTACTTTTCCTATTCTCTCCCCCATCCCGCTGGGGCAGGGGGGGAGTGAGTGAGCGGCTGTGTGGTGCTTAGTTGCCAACTGGGCTTAAACCATGACAGTGTCTGACCCCAGTTGCCCTCACGGGGCCTGATCTTGATCTGCAGATTGACGTCCCCACCTGATCTCGGCCCTGCCCTGTCCCCACAAGCCTGCTGGGTGATGCGGCCTCTCGGCTGCCCCAGATGCTGTTTGCCACGTGCGGGGCGGGCCCTGGCGAAGCCCTGCTGCCAGCCATGGTGCAGTGCTCCCCATTCCCATTCCCCAGGGAGCAGCCTGCCCTCGATGCTGCCTTGCACCCGGGTGCAGGACTTTTTGTTGAATTTCGTGGCCCATTCCTCCACCCTGCCCAGGTCCCTCAGGATGGCAGCCCTGCCCTCAAGCACACCGACTAGTCCCCCTGTTTGGCATCATCTGCAAACCCAATGACATCTGCAATGACATCTGCAAACCCTCATCCCAGGCCAGGTCCCTGCAGCGCTCCCCCGGTTACCAGCTGCCAGGTAGAGATGACCCATTAGCCAGACCCCTCTAAGCCCAACCAGCCATCCTGCAAGTTTTCTACCCATCTGGTTGTCCGCCCATCCAGACCATAACATCCTAACTTGGATACAAGAGCCTTGTGGAGACACTGACATCTTTGCTAAATTCAGGTAAGTGACATTCCCTGCCCTCCCCTCACGCACAGAGCCAGTTTATTGCCGAAGGCTATTGGGTTGGCCAGGCACGGTTGGCCCTTGGTGAATGCACGCTGACTGCTCCCAGTCAGCTGCTTCTCCAAATGTGCTCCCAACTGGTGCAGCAGGAGAGGAAAGCCACCCTCGCTGATCCCGGCTCTGCAAGCAGCAGCCAGGGATGTCCTATCTGGCCAAGAAGCACATACGTAACTCCAGATTAACATTATGCATGTTTTCTCTTGCCTCTTGGGAGTATCATACATGGTTATGTCGGTGGAGATCTGTGGTTATCTGAGGTGAGGGAGTTTAGGAGACTAAAGACAAAAGCAAGGAGGAAACCAGACTGGATAATTCCACTTTCAAGGAACCTGTTTTTCATGGTCTGTACGCACAGAGACTTGAAGTTCATGTTATTCAAAACCACGCAGCATTCATTTGTGCTCTCATTGTTTTGCATGTGAAAATCCAGGCTTGCATGGAAGCTTGATTTAATTCTCCTACAGCCTTGTAAGCCCCCCCCATATACCGACACCCTGAAATAATTTCCTAGTAGCAGCAAATGCTTCTGATAAAAATGATACAAGAACCTTAGGAGACCAATCATTGGAGGTTTTTGCTGTTTACTTTTATTCCACCATTTTAAATCCATGAAATTACTTTGTTGTTACATTTTCTAGAGAATAATACCACGATCCCTCTTTCCTCATCACCAAGCATTATCGCACTGATGAGGGCTGCCTGCAATATCTCGCCTGCAGGCCCCAAGAGCGCTCTTCAGCTCTTGAACGTGGGAGGCTCTAGGACGGGGCGCTGGGCTGAGAGGCGTGAGCTTGGCCTCCTCCTGGGATGGGAAGGTGAGCCCAGCGCAGGGACCAACGTGCCAGTACGTCCCAATAGCATCCCTGCTCTTTCCTTGTCTTTAAATACTGTAGGAAATCCTAGAAACAGCGAGGACGAATTTTAAATTATGTTTTGGGTTTGTTTTTTCTTTTATAGCAGTCTCTGTACATAAGCTGATGCAGGCAGTAACAATTAAGGAGCTTTAGAGACACGGGATTTTTTTCTCTTTAAATTGCAGACGAGCTGTTCAGCTGCCGGCTGAGCTGTAGGCTAAAACACGGGCAACCTGTTGTTGGGGGGGGACTCATACAGATCGTCTGCTCTTCAGTTTGACCTGCACAGCGCCCACAGACAAGGGAAGGAAGATCTCTTAGGACATGAAACCCTAGGTTCAGCGCAGGCAGGTGGGCCTGAGGCTCGTTCCTCACTCTCACACCAGCTTCACTGTACTTTCCCCAACTTTCTGGAAGCGGACAGGCTCACTCAGAACCTGGAACCACGCTCGGCGCACAGAGGCCGCTGCGTCCTGCCCTCTGCCTCCTCCCCCCCGGCCCCAGCCCGGCGCGGAGGCCGCGATGCGGGGCAGCCGTTACTCCGCAGCGCAGCCGAGGCGCCGCCGGGGCCCGGCCCGCAGCAGGCCGCCCCCCGCGCTGCCCGCCCGCCCTCCCTGCGGCGTGTGGGACCTCCGCGGCCGGTCGGTGCGCGGCAGCGGGGTGACCGCGGGCCGTTGACCGGTGCGGGCTGCCTGAGCCCCCGTCGGCAGGGCACGGCCCCCACCTCCGGCGCGGCCCAGCGCACACGGGTTTTGCAGGGGAAGGCTCTCGCTCCCCGGGCTCCCAGGCGGGACGGCCCGCGCCCCGCGTCCTGCGGCTCCTCCCGGGCCGAGGGGGGAGGCGGAGGCGGCGGGCGGGCAGCGCCGGATTCAGCCGCCCGGGGCCAGCCCAGCCCTCGCCGCGCCTCCCTCCGGCACTGCCCGGCCCCGGCCCCGGCCCCGGCCCCGGCGGGCCGCCCCGCGGGGCGGGGAGCAGGCGGCGGCCGCCCGCGGGGAGCGGGCGCGGGGCCGCGCAGGCCCGGAGGAGGCGCCGGCCCCCCGCTCCGAGCGGGCGCGGCCAGCACGGCGCGGCGGCGGCGGCGGCGGCGGGGCGATGGGGAGCCGCGGGCTGCTACCGCTGCTGCTGGGCGCCGCGTTGCTGCTGCTGCTGCGGCCGGCGGAGTCGGCGGACCCCGTGAGCGCCGAGCGGAGCCTGGCGTGGGGCCCCGGGCTGGAGGCGGGGCTCACCCTGCCCGTGCGGTACTTCTACATCCAGGCGGTCAGCGCGGCCGGACACAACTTCTCCCGCTCCCCGCCAGGTACCGGCCGTGCGCGGCAGGGGCGCGGGATGAGACCTTGCCCGGGGCTGCCCTTTACCCGGAGGAGCTGGTCGGAGCTGCCCGCCCCTTCCCCTCGCCCGCTTCCCCTTTTCCCCCTTCCCTCTTCCTGCCTGCCTTCCTTGCCCCCTCCCGAGCGCTTGCTGTGCCGTCGCCGGTGCCTGGCTGCCCCCGCCCCGCCCGGCCCCGCATCGCCCGGGACACGCAGGTCCGGTGGCGAGCGGAGCGCACGGTCAAACCCCTCCTTTCTTCTGGCACAACGGAGTGCCTCCTTCCGTAGGGCTCTGCGTCTCACCCATCGCCTCCTCTAAACGGAATGCGGTTCACAGCAACAAACCAGCAAGCTCAAAATAAACCCGAGCTCCTGGGCTAGGGGATGTAAAGAAATCCCAGTACCCCGCTCAGAAGCGCTAACGTAATTATCTTTAATGCTGCACACACACCAGTTGCTTAAAATTTCCGTCTCGGTAAGCACGGCGCTCTGGGCTCCGTTACCCTACTGCTGCTCCGTTCAGGAGTAATTTTCATCTCTTGTTTACTCAGCACAAGCACAAACGGTCCCGTGACACTTCTCCTCAGGGTGGAAACGGGGTTTTGTTCTCCCCGTCCGGAGGTATGCTGCCAGTTGGCTGTTTTCTGCTGCAAGTTAATTCCACACGCTCGCTCTATATTTATCATTTTAATTAGGAATAAAGATAACTTTTGCATCGCCGATTTCATGATGAAGATAACCCTGAGATAGCCAGCCAGTGGAAATCCCGCGTCGCTAATTTATATAGGGTAGAACTAGTTGTTTTGCTCTGTATTATTTACTGTTCATATAGATGGTACGGAGAGGCTATCTGCCAAGTATGCACGACCTCTTCGTGTCTTGTAGTTAGAAGGCTGCTGCTTGTGAAATTAAAGAATAGACATATATAACACAGGTTATGTCTTCAGTCTGACAGAACCCCAGCTCAGGTCTGGACTTTCTCCAGTTGCTGTTGGAACTTGGTGCTGGGTTGCAAGCGCAGTTTTGTAATTGCACTGAAGAATGCAACTGCATGCTCACTGCCAGTGAAGTGGAGGCTGATTTCAGCCGCGCAGGGACAGGCTTGGGTTCCAACAACAGGTTGCTAAAGGTAAAAAGGTGTGAAGCTCAATTGGATTCTCATGCTAGTTTAAATCCTCTGATAGGACGTGGGTACTGAGAGCCGAGTTTTGACCTCAGTGTGCTCGTGTATGTTAGTATTTATATTAATAGATATTAATATAAATTGAATATATTAAATATATATTAAATATATATTGACTATATTAAATATATTAATAAATCCAACGCCTTTGGAATGTTTCCAGGTCCTGATGCCATCTGGCATGGAGTGGTCTCCATTCGTACTATGACGTGCTGTAGCCTCCAAACCAAGGCGGTGCATGCGCGCTGCCGTGGGGAAAGAGCTGTTGGCTCGGCCCATATTAACTGCTGAGCCATGCCAAGAATTATTTAGGAGTGTGCCAAGGATTCTTTAACAATTTAGCGGTACAGTTGATCATATTCCAGTGCATGAGCACTGTTCAATGTACTCATATAGACATAGGCTATAAATTTGAGTTCTCAAATGATTTTATATGTTCAAATTGTATTTGTAAAATGTCAGTAAGAATTGCAATCAATAATATTTACTAAGGAACTGCTTTCCAATATAAACTAAATACATCTCAAAATATCCCCGCTGGGATAGCTAAATAAATCCACATTATCACCTCCGTTGCACAAACAAGAATACCGCGATCAGAGTGGGAGAGCTGCAGTGAAGGCTTCCCATTTGTAAAATTTGTCCAAATCTATTAAATTGTGCTTTGTGCGGATTACAGTTTCAGTCAAGTAGGTCAGTACTTACTGGTGTCCAGTATGAAACTTATATAGGATAATTAGTAGATTTTAAATCCAGATGAGTTTTCCGAGTGTCAAGTCTAATCACCAGAATTAATGTGCACCGTTGCACATCACACAGTAATTTTGACCTACAGGCTATAACTCTTTGACGCGTCTTTTTAGGAAGATGTCAAACGATGCAGAATTCACTCTTTCCCTAGAAAAAATTTTCCAAATATTAAAAAATCACTGCTGAATATATAGAACCTACTTTCAGTATAAACTGCATAGATTTTTTCTTTGGATACTTGGATCAGCTTATCCTTCTTTTCTGCTAGGTTTTCCCCTAGGTTTGACAACTGCCCACTGTGTCTTTATGCACAATTGAGCATGACAAAGTCAGCTGTTAACTGTTCTTCAGATGATCTACGTGCTCTGCTAAGGAATATTTTCAAGGCCTCCCAGGTATTCTTGCAGGTTTTGCCAATACTTTTAAAGAGAAGTGGCACACTTCTTCCAGCACTCATTTCAGGGTAGCTCAACAGAGTGCATCTTGGTTACGCTCACCTTCGTACCTGCCGCACTGCAGGACCTCCCTTCAGGTCTTTTGTTGACCACGATGCCTGGGCCTTTGTGGTGGTCCCACACAACTTCCTACCACGACCTGTATTTCTTTGTTCTTGGATACATGCCCTCACATCCAACTCTGTTAAAGTATATGCTATTCAGAGGAGCCCATTTTGCTAAGCAAACCTGTTTTGTTCAGCTGCTTCTTTATTGACTCTATTGATTTCGCAGTTGCCATCTGTGAAAGTAACCAGCAATGATTTCAGTAAAACAGTAAAACAGAGGAAAAAAACCTTCTTTTCAGATCCTTTTTGGGTTTTTTGTTCTTCTCTAACAATTTGCATAAATCAATACCGTCTTACCTTTTCTTTCTTTCCATCCCTGCATTTCTTCACTCGTTCATCCATGCATGGAATACCTCTTTTGCAAGCTACACAAGAGGGAAAAAAAATGCATAAAGCAAGTTTCATCATCTGGATTTCTTAATCCACAATTTGACTGTGTCTGTATTTTAGTCTCTCTTCAGGACTGGAAAATTATTTTGTACTTAAAATGCTGTCCCAGACAGGTTTTCAGGGTAACACAGAGGAGCTAGTGTTGACAATTCAACAAGGACACATTTTTCTTTTATCATTTCTTTGGACTGAGAGAAACAGAAAAATGTGAGTGAAAGTACCATGGTAACCTTCCCCCAATTTTAAAAAAAGAAATCAGCAAAAAGCTGTTATAATTAAATACTGTGGTAGTACTTAGAGGCCTTGGCCCCGTTATACAACGAATGTTGTAAATCATAAACAAAAATCCTGTTGCCTCCAATGAACAATTTGTACTTACATTAAATATTCTATATCTCCCTTTTCTTCCCCCTCCCTTTCAGTGGGGTTAGCTTTTTCCCCAGAGAGCTTTGTTATCAGGTTACTCTTCCCTTATCAAATGTTTCCTGCATCTAAACTGCCACCAACTAAAAGTAACATATCCTTTGGGTAGATGCGGAGGTCCTCATGTCTCTAGAATGGTAAGTACATAACCAGCTGGGAACAAAGACCTGCTTAGTTATTTCCTGTAGATGAGGACAAGGAGATCAAATTCAGCAGTATTTGACTTGTGATTTCTCAATAGTCACTCATTTTTATGATAACTGAAAACTTTGTTTTCTCTGGTAAGAAATCTCTATACCAAGTTAAAATGCCGTTTTATAAAATGGGTAGAAAGACGTAATACCGACAGAAAACTATTTTCTCTGCGATCCTACCTCATGACGTGCTCTGGATTCGAAGGCTTCTTCATCGAAATAATACTAGGTGATAGTTATAGGGAGAGGATACTTGGCTTAAGTTGGCTGCTTTTAAACAATTTGAAAAAGGTGGTTGTGACCGGCAGTGACATTTAGAGGCAGAAATGTGCATTCCTTCGGAGAGTCATTCATGGAGTCCGTTGCCAAATTCAAAAGGAGGGGACTCACTCCTGCGTTAAGACCTCTGGCAATATTTAGCTGAATGAGGAACAGAAATCGTTACTCACCTTTGGAGAAATGTGCCTTTCCTCTTATTTGGACTACAGCTCCACATTGTGCTCATGCAGAAGACCATTCATGAGGAAACCGACTCCGTGATGTTTTCGTCTCAAGCCTTTCAAAAGACTTACCACAGTCTTAGTGTTTGTGCTGGCACTAGATTCAGAGTCTTCCAAGTCTCTGAAGTCTCTTCACTCTGGTAGAGTGAAAAGCAGATACTTTGATCAAAAAAATACAGATCACCCAAGAGATAATTAATAAAATGCTGTCCCAACTGTCTTCGACCTGGGTCTAAGAGAACCTGATTAAATGACGCTTGGGTCTCATTTAATAAAACCGTTCCCAAGTCTTAACCACAGGGGCTCAAGCATTTGCAGTGTCATCCTAGTTGGCATCTATTCATTTTCTCAGTAATCCAAATCCAAGAGAAGTCTAATTCCATCAGAGTCATTGTGAAGAACGAAAGTTAAAATAGTCCTTCTTTTCTGAAGAGGAAGTCTTTCCCTGTTGCTTTCTCAGCTGCGTGATATTCAAGGGTTGCCTCTCCTAGCTCAAGAATGGACCATCCCTACCAGCAGGAAATCAAAGAAAGATGGCAGGAGGCCTGTAGGGATGAACAAGGAGCTTCTAACTAAACACAGACAGAAGAAGGAAGCATACAAGAGGTGGAAGTAGGGGCAGGTGGCCCAGGAGGAATATAGAGATGCTGCCTGATTGTGCAGGGATAGGGTTAGGAAAGCCAAAGCTAATCTGGAGTTAACCTGGTGAGTGATGTGAACGGCAACAAGAAAGGATTCTACAAGTACATCAACAGCAACAGGAGCCTAGGGAAAACGTGAACCTGCTGCTGAATGGGGCAGGGGACCTGGTAACAAGTGAGACAGAAAAGGTCAAGGTACTGAAATGCCTTCTTTGCCTTAGTCTTTACTGGTGAGATCAGCCTTCAGGAATCCCAGGCCCCTGAGACCAGAGGGGAAGTCTGGCGCAGGGAAGACTTACCCTTGGTGGCAGAGGATTGGGTTAGGGAACACTTAAAAATCTGGACATACCCAAGTCTGTGGTGCCTGATGGCATGCACCCACGAGTGCTCGGGGAGCTGTCTGACGTCGTTGCAAGGCCACTTTTGATCATCTCTGAAATATCACAGCAAACAGGAGAGGTTCTTGAAGACTGGAAGAAGTCACGTGAAATTCAGTCTGAACACAAGAAAACTTTTACTGTGAAGGTGGTCAAACACAGAAGCAGATTACCCAGAGAGATTGTGGAGTCTCCATTTGTGGACGTATTCAGAACTCAACAGGACACCGTTCTGGACTGCCTGCCCTGGCTGACCCGAGCAGGGGGGTTGGACTAGATGATCTCGAGGTCACTTCCAAACGCAAGAGTTCTGTTTATTCTCAGATTCTCATTATTCTGTGTTTCTCCATTATGTTTCTATTGTCAGGTGTTGCATGGTACAACATAATCTTGCACAGAGCAAAGAAGAGCGGAAGCATATATTTAGAAAGAACCTGATTACTCTCTGAATGGTTCTAGATATCTGACTCATGGACAGTTCTAAAACTGGCTACAGGATTCAGGCTAATTCAAGGAGAAAACAAATGGGGAACTAGAATTCATTCTTTCCCAGAACTTCCTTTGACGCCTATAATTCTTGTGTTATCAGACAGAAGTTTTAAAACAAACATCTTCTCTGTAATAGGTAATCACATTTTGGAAAAAGAATTGCCCTAGGATGCTTTTGATGCAACAAATACCAGAACGTTTAAATGACGATTAAGCAGTCACAGAAAACCTTCACTGGAAGCTGTTGGGATTATATATAAGCAAGTTGTGATTTTTCAAGTCCTTTTGTTGCAGATTTCTAGAAGGGGAAGACAGTAATCTCAAAAGTATTCCTCTGTAATTTCTTTGTTCTTCCTATCTTGCACATCTCTGCTAGTGACAGTAAGGTGCAAGATACTGAGCGGGCCCTTGGTTTAAAGGTCAATTTGTGGCCTATGATCATAAAGCCATTTTTACATTATCATTTTACTTTATGGCATCTTGAAAGGTAATCAGTAGCTAGATGTCAAAAAATGTATGAAGGGGGCAAAACTGTACTTTTCTGCATCTTCTCTGTTGATGACTCTGCTTGCAGATACACCAAAACAAGTTGAGGAGCTCCCAAACTGGGACCCAATCTGAATCGATTCTACTCACATAGATCCAAGCGGTAGAGATCCCAAGCTGTGACAGTCTTAAATCTGAACCAATATACCATTCATAGAAATTGTTTTGGAGTTTAAGTCTATTAGCATTGCTTGAGCTATAGTTACACTTGCCCAAGGAAGTGTGACACTGCATAACTGTACTAATGTGTCTTCAGCCTACCACCTAAGCAAGCAGGGAGGTGTCCACACTCATCGTTCCTCTGAAAAGGAAGTACCACATATCTGGAGCAACCTTAACATTCCTCTGCTTCTCAGAAGTCAGAAGTGCACTTCTGGAAATCATTCTGGACTGATACTTAATCATATGAGGGCTTCTCAGGATAGATCTGCTAGCTACTGAAGACAATATTCTGCATTCCTTAGTTGGTGGGAGTGCTGCTTGCCACACTGGCGTTCCAAGAAGGAATGAATGCTTGCTTCATTTTATTTCTTCAATATGTTGTCAAAATAACGTATTCTGACTTGCTTCTTGGCATCTTTAGCTGGCATGGACTTTGAATAGTAAGAAAACTGAGGGATGATTCCAAATAATCCACATTTTATATTCTTACATTGGAACACAAAGCAGAAGAGGGGGGGGTGTTCAGCCGTGAGAGATTCTTCTGCTCACAGACACTGACCATATGCTTACTGATTGAGGGATCGACTCTCACAACAGTGTCTGGAAGAATCTGAGTTACTCAGGGTAACTATTCTCTCTGTGAAGAGGCATGACATGTCAGGAAATACACATCTGAAATCATAAGGATTCTGCCTAATTTAATCTGGAGACTCTTGCACAGTAGTTGACTTGAATCCAATTTCAAGATCCAGTGCTCTAAGGAAGACGTGATTGATCCTTGAAACCACTGTTGTACTTACCACATCAGTGCATTTATTTGTGGATGCAAAGTATGTTGAAATATGGATTGTATAGAATTAACTGTAACATCTCAATCATTTAGTGCTGTTGGGACACATTTGAATTTTAGTAACATCTTGATTTTATCTGGATTTTTTTCAGTGTAATTTCCTTCTGTGTACTACTTCGTGATAACATTCATTGCATTTGTCTGTTTTGCAATGCTTAGACTATAACACTTTGTGAATAATCTGTCCCCCTCTTTTTTGAAGAATAAAGTTGATACCGACCGTTTGTGACAGAAATAAGGGAATGTAACAGATTTATGTTTATGCATACTCGTGTTGTCCACAAAATATTCCATGCCCAGTTAAAAAGTCACAGTGCATTAATGATGAAATGCTGGTGATCTTTAAGCACAGGTCAGACTGATGTCCAGGAAACATATCTACTACCATTCTCTTATCCCTGCTTTTCAGTAGCTGGGACTTTAAATTTGCAAGACAGTCAGCTACAGCCCAAAGGTGAACAATTTGTATCTGACTCCTGCATGCTGCAACTGCCTTTCCACAAGCTGGCAAGTATTCTTTTCTCCTGTTACTTTAACTTGGTTTCCTATCTTTCTTACTCTAGAGGAAATGATTGTTCCTCAGACCACTAACTTGAATACTTAATATTAAACCTAATCTTTGCTTCAGAACACTGTTAACCTTTCCTTCTATCTTGTAATCATTATTTAACCTTTTATCTCCGCATCTACGGGTTTTCCATTTATTAGGTATGTCATGATCAAGAAAATTTGGTAGGATGATCTTCCATCACTGAAAATTAATTTTACCACTTGGTATAATAAAAAAATTTCTAGTGCAAAGTTAAATTAAATTCCACTGACCTAATCCAGTAGAGTTTGCTCTCACCTTTATTTCATATATGTGATTCTAATAGCTTAAAGTGCTTTTATCTGTTTTTATTTTCCTCTTTTCAGGAAGAACACAGTTTAAAGTAGTAATTAAAGCACTTTCTCCAAAAGAAGTCACCAGAATTTACACCCCTCGCCCTTTGGATAGAAACGATGGCACATTTCTTATGCGGTATCGGATGTATGGGAGTGTCAGAAAAGGGTTAAAAATTGAGATACTTTATGGTGATCAGCATGTAGCTCAATCTCCTTATATTTTGAAAGGTAAGGGTATTTTTTTAATTTAATGTAATATATGATGGTAGCTACAGAAATGCTATGGACTAATTTACTGCTAGAGGAGGACGTGGGAAATCAGAGGTTTGTTTGCCCTTGTTCATGTAGTCTGCTCACAAACGTTCTCCTTATACAGAGAAGTAGGCAGTGACAATCTCTCTACATTGCCAAGTTACAGGACCTAGATACATAAGCATGCAGACTATGGCCTCTGACATTAAGGTGATGTGTCTGGACATCTCTTCTTCCCTCTTGCATAAGGAAATGGATCTCTTCAGATTTGGTAGGGAATAAGAGAGCAGTGCTTGCATTTTTACTGTTTTCAAGCAGGTATTTGCTTAAACATTGTGTTACTTTTATCTGAAGTAGAAAATGCTACCTGCAAAAGCAAGGAGTTTGTGTTGTTTCCAACACTTCATAATTCAAATGTCTGTGATTTCTAAAAAGTGTGATCCTTCATAACAACAAAGACAATATTTCTTTCACCAGACAATATTTAACTTTTTTCCATTAGCCCAGTTTAATTCAGTGCAGGTCTATACTATGGAAGAACTATTTAAAAGCAGGGAAAACAAAGCACATCATTCTCTCATTCCAGATCTGCTTCTTCAACTTCCTTCTCTTGCTCTCAGATGGACAGCTGTTTAGCAAAGAAAAAGATAATATAAAGTTACTTCTATGGAGAGTCTTGTTTCAGTTCACCACTGCGTCTTCTAACCAGAACTTGGGCGTGGTTTTTTTTTTTTTAATAAAATTTCCTAAATACAATTTAGAAATGTCTTCCAACTGAAATGAAACTGTCCTGAGTCCTCCAGGTGGTAGTATGCCTTCTTTTTGCTGGTGTATATTTGGTGGCAGCCAAGAAACTATGACACAGGACAGAACCTGTTTTGGTTAGAAGTCCATGAAAAAAGGGCTTTTTTTACTGCTCTACGAGGCTCTTGCTTACACCTAAGCTCTCTGCTTCAAAAGGACAGAAAGAATAGTTGATTATACATAAAAGAACACACCTTATGCCAGAGGTAAAGACTACTGTGTCAAAGTGCTGACTTAGGCTAAAATTGAAACTGTAATACCTGAGCTTTGGTGGTTATGGACAATTAGAGCAATTCTGAATACCCTATGTGGTTGGCAGGTAGCACAATAATGGGGCTTCATTTTGCAGATGAATTTTACCTCGATAACAAAAAACCTAGTATTTTGATTTCTGAAAAGAGAAGAATGTTGCTGTTTTCTCAATTACATTGCTAAACCCCAGAAATGTTATAGGGAGGATGACTTCCCAGGAAAACTTCAGAAAACTTGGAATAAAAAATGTCAGGCCACTCTAATGTCTACATTTATATGCCCATGTGTTTGGGGAATTATCATTGTTGTAGAATCACAAATACAGACTCTCAGTGCTTTGTTTTCTGCAGGACCAGTTTATCATGAATATTGTGACTGTCCTGAAGAAGACCCTGAGATCTGGCAGAACGTTATGTCTTGTCCATCCCAAGAACCTCAGATTACAAAGGACTTCATTTCTTTTCCCACCATCGACCTTCAGCGAATGCTTAAGGAAATCCCAACAAAGTTCAGTCAAACAAGAGGTGCTATTGTTCATTACACTATTCTCAATAATCACATCTACCGTCGCTCCTTAGGGAAGTATACAGACTTCAAAATGTTCTCCGATGAAATGTTCCTGTCACTGGCGAGAAAGGTATCAGTTTCGATCATTTAAGACTATTAAGTCACGTTCTAATATGGCAATACTGCATTTGTTGTTGTATCTTCAGAGTTATAATTCCTGAAGTAAGATTTGACTTTTGTTTTTTCATCAGGATGACAGTGTATCTTAGGGGCAATGTGTGGGGGCTGAGCTTGACAGTAATGAAATTGCTAGGAAAGCTGTGGGGGCTAAGGCCCGACTCTGCAAGCCTTTTCCTGGCCTCTGTGAGCGTTCCTTTCATACTGGCTTGCGGGGCAGAAAGTTGAAAGTCATACCTTAAGCTTAGCTGAATATATTAACTATCGAGTAGGTTTATTGATTCTGCATGACGTAAGAGAAGTAAGGAATATATGTAAGAGTGACAAACAGCTTCTATCTTTGTGTTATTATCCTTTCTTGGGTATACACTTAGGTTCGTCTTCCTGATGCAGAGTTTTATCTTAATGTTGGAGATTGGCCAGTTGAGTATCGGAAAGCTAATGATACACCTGGTCCTATACCTGTCATTTCGTGGTGTGGCTCTATGGATTCAAGAGATATAGTCCTTCCAACGTATGATGTAACGCACTCGACTCTTGAAACCCTGCGTGGAGTCACAAATGATCTCCTTTCTATTCAAGGAAATACAGGTAAATGAGAGATCATGGATTTAAAAAAATAAGTTGTAAATTCTATCAAAGAAGCAAGTCGCATAAAAGTCTTCAGTTCACAAGTGCCTTAGGAGGTCTCTTAATACAAGCAGGTTAGACTCTACAGATTGTAAACACTTTCAACACTGCTACTAAGCAGGCGTTTAATATGGATTTAGAGCCAAAATTTAAGAAGTCCAGTTTACAATAATGGTGAATTTTAACTTAAAGGTATCCAGAAGATAGCTACTGTGACCTGTCAAAAGAAAAGTAAATACAATTAAAAGGCCTTTCTCCTCAGTGAAGGACTTGAATATATTCCTTCTGATCAAATAGTAATCCTTTTCCTGACAGCTATGTGGCCCAATGTTCTGTTTACATAAAAATTAATTTGGATCCTGAAAGAACTAAACTAGTACTATGCTGCAGCCTCTTTCAAATAAGAAAATATTGTCTGTATAAAAAAACACCTCAGAGTGGAATCTTCTGAATTGTTTTTCTAGCTTTGAAGGAAGAGTCAGTTTTACTGACGGGTGTCTTCCTCGCCCCCAGGAAATTCATGAATACTCAGTGATCAAACAAATAGCATGAACAATACCTAAGGAGTAAAACTTGAGTGAGGAAGTATTTCTTTTTATTTGATTAGTTCACCACAGTTTCTCTTTTCTTCGTTAGTTTTTAAATTAAATATTCTAACTAAATTATCAGTTTGAAGCACTCTGTGTTTACTCATTTAGTACAGCTGCTTTTCCAAGTAGGAGACAATAAGAGCCTACTCCACTTTAGAAGGTCCTTTAAGGAAGTTTCCAGCAGAAGCATGAGGAAGGACATATTTAACATTTTTAAAAGCAGGCAGTAAGCAGAGATGAAGTCTTTCAGGTTCTTGCTAAGTATCTTGGGGACACAGTATAGCCATTGTTTTTCCTCTTTAAGTCATCATTAAGTGATTCCTCAAAGACCTAACTAAATCGGTGGGTAACAGAAGTGGATTTTACTAAAGAAATTTTGGTTATTGTGGCAGGCTTTATGGATGGGGAATTACTTTAATTATTAGTATTTTACTTACATAATTTTATTATAATCCCTTATGTAGCTTTCAAGATATTTCAAGTTATTTAAATATAAAATTGTTGAGTGGAAAAGCAATTCTCTGATTTTCCTTTTATAAGTGGCTCGGTTTCTCACCCCAAAATTCAGGCAAAACTGGGAGTTTAAACCCTATATTAATAAGTGATTATGGATTGGCTATGAGAAATCATGCTTGTTTTACCATGTCTCTAAGCATAATGCCACTGTCATAGCAAGTTCCTTATTTGCACTAAACATATCACGAACATTTCATTACTGTTTGCTTTTACCTTATCACTCAATGCTCATAGGCCCGTTCTGGGAAAACAAAACTGAGCGAGCTTTATTTAGAGGTCGAGACAGCCGAGAAGAACGTCTCCATCTTGTCAAGTTATCCAAGGAAAATCCAGAACTACTAGATGCTGGAATAACAGGATATTTCTTCTTCAGAGAAAAAGAAGAAGAGCTGGGAAAGGTTCAGCTGATGGGCTTCTTTGACTTCTTTAAGGTAGCAAGCAAATTACAGTCTTGGATTAATTTTGCTGTCAAGTTCTTACCAACTGAAAAGGCAAGGCTTACTTTTGCTAATTCCATTCAGTAAAAAAAACAATTATACTACACTGGAAACACTGGTCCATGCGGGGTAGATAGACCACCTGTAATCAAAGTCATAGTGTGACACATTTCTAAAGAAAGCCACTATACTTTTTTTGTGGAGTCCCTTAGAAAGAGTTCTTGGAGATTTTATTTTTTTAATAGATTGAGAAATTTGCTTTCTCACCATCAGGGTTTCTTTTGTTTGGGGTAAATATGAAAACAATGGACACAACTTGTGTCCATTGCAAGTACGTTATGGACGTCAGAAAGAGTCCTTGTAGTAACAAGTTAGAAAAATAGATGGGTGTTTTTGTTGCACTTTGACACACAAATTTTACTGCAACAGATATAAAAAGTAAAGTGGACAGAGTCCTGTAAAAAGGAATTGTAATATATGGTAATTGAAGTTCTGTTCCAGAGATTAATATATCAGAAATGCTGTAACAACCAAGAGCATCTGCCAGAGCAGTACATTCATGGTTACTTTTAGTATACTGTTTCAGATTATTTTATATAATAATATATGTTTCAGATTATTCTGCATAATAATGTAATTTTAAGTCAGAATAAATTTACTCTTTTTGAAATTAAGTATAGATTAGTTTTATTTCCTTCCCAGCAATACCCCATGCTCTATCCCAGGACACTTTAATAGAATACCCATCAGGCAGTTCATGTGACACAAAGGTTCTTGACTGTCAGTCTTGGGTTGAAAACAAATTCTTTTTCCACTATGCTATCCAGAATATCATGAAACTATACCTGCTTAACGCTAAAACAGGTTTGAAGATGAGAATTAACCACAATTATGTCTTGCCTGTGAAAATAATCTTTTATACAGTCGGTGTTACTACTCCGATTCAAAACATTTCACCTTTTTTTCTCTCTCATCTTCATATTGTAGTACAAATACCAAGTGAATGTAGACGGGACCGTAGCAGCTTACAGGTTTCCATATCTCTTGCTGGGTGACAGCCTCATATTGAAGCAAGATTCCCAGTACTATGAACACTTTTACATTGGATTAAAACCTTGGAAACATTATGTTCCAGTTAAGAGAAACTTAGAGGATTTACTAGAGAAAATAAAATGGGCTAAGGTAAGTTCCATTACTAATTCAAGTTCAAAGTGATAAACATGTAAACAACTCATCTTAATACTCTCTTCTTTTTGTATTTCCACATACGTATTTTGCATGAACTCTGCTGAGATCCTGGGATAAAAGAAATACATTTTGTTGTTAGTATAAGATGGGAAGGCCTTAATTCAAGTAATGACCTCTATTCAGGGAAATACTTAAGAATTCATTTTAGGTATGTACAGAAGTGTTTCATGAGTCAGAACCTTAGTATACTGACTAATGCAGATAATTTTCAAAGAAACGCCCAGAATCCTAGATAATACTTAATTATTTCTATCACTTTTTTTAGGTCCTGACTAGAACAGAAGTCATTGCATGTTCTGTTTGAATGTACAAAAAAATTGCTGCTCTGTAACATGCTCAGAATGAGAGGCTGGGAATCTGTAACCAAACAAACCAATACAATTGTGTTTTTGAAAACACCATTTGTGCTTTAAGCTTAGCTATTAGGTTACAAAAACATAGGAAAAGTTTCTGCTCTGATAGTACTGTAGTTCTTCATAAAGAATCAGATGAGAATACTAAAAGCTTTGAAAAATAGACCTAAAAGACTTGAGAGTAAGTACATGAATTCTAGCAGAGTTATTTTTAAAAGGAAGACATTGAATTACATTGCATAGGAGAGGACAACAGCTGTGGCTTTGTCTTCTGTAAAACTAAGTATGTCTGGGAGATGCCAGACCTGATTTTGAAGAGGCTTGTGGCTTGGACAGAACAGTAGAGCAGTAATCAATTGAGTTTTCAAAACTGTACAATTATCCACAAAAGTTGTTATTGATAGCCCTAAGGTACCAGTTGTGAACATAAAAGCAATCCAGTATTTTAAAAAAATCTGCAATTTAAAGTGTGCCTTTGCAGTCTACCAGTAATTGCACATAAAGTTGTAGATTTGAATAGCCCCTTTAATAAAACTTCTGCCAGTCAGGCCTTGAGTAACTCACTGATTGCTCTATTATTCATTCATTTGGTCTCAATTTTCCAGGAAAATGATGAAGAAGCAAGAAAAATTGCTAAAGAAGGACAATTAATGGCAAGAGAATTACTTCAGCCTCACAGGCTTTACTGCTACTATTATAAAGTGCTTCAGGTTAGTACAATAGATCACTTTATTACTTTCCCTCAACTGCTATTGCTACCGATGCTACAGATTTCATATTCAGTCCTTACTTATATCAGTAACAGACACAGTTCATATTATTTACAGGAGATCAGTGTGAAGAGCTTTGTTAAAACTTGCTTCATCATTAAGGAGGCAACCTGACGTAATAGTTGTTTTACAGAATCAGAGATTTTCTTTTTTTTGCCCCCATCCCCCAGTCAGACCTGTTTTCAGTGTCATTTGGTATGTGGTTTCTAATAGACATAGGAGATAATCTGTACATAGCTTTCTTCCTTTTTCCATTCATACTTACATCCTCATGAGCTACTCTTGCTATGTTACCAAACAATGAATACATGGAAAAGAAATTCCAGAAGTATGGCTAGTAGAGTCATAAGGGGTAAAGTAGGCCAAACTGTCGTTGCTTCCCTAGGAGATGCAAATCTCTAGTGAAAGAAGTTTCTGTTCTGTGAAAGTACTAATTTCTTTTTCCTGTTTTGCTGTGCAGAGTTAGATCTCATCTTCAGCAGCCACGGGTTGACACAAAGTTTGGAACTGTTCAGTGTACAAAAATTACATCATTATGTGCATAAAGTGGTTAGAGGCAAAAATAATGACAATATTCAAATTACCATTAATAATAGGACAGGGAAAAGCATTAAAGGAGGTTTTCAGAGGCAATGTAGCCTATTCGTAGGTGTGTTATAAAGACACCTTGTAAACAGGTTGTAAACAATGACATAAGGAGCCTGGATGAAGGCAATCTTGCGAGTGGAAGGGAGGAGGAAAATTCTGATTCATGAATTATACGTTGGTGCTTAAAGCATTCTTAAATGTTGTTTACATATTTCAGAAATATGCCAAACGCCAAGCCAGCAAACCTGAAATACGGGATGGAATGGAACTTGTACCTCAACCTGATGACAGAGACTCAGTATGCAGTTGCCACAGGAAAAAGCCTTTAAGGGAAGATCTGTAACTGTACTGGATGGAGAAAATCACCCACTTTCTTACAATGCAAGAATTTAAATAGGAATTAAGCTGTGAAATCTAAGACACTTATGCACTAGCAAACATTCTTAGTTATGTATTCTTCTTGTATTTACATATCCTTTTTCACACTGACTCTGATCTACAACATTGGTTCCCACAATTTTGTCTCCATGACCACCACCAGACAGATACTGAGCCTGTAATGGGGAGCATTTAGGGGATTTGTTTCATGTACTGCATCATGAGGAAGAAGAGCACCGTGCTGCTCGTGTTCCAGCTGGGACCTAGTTTTATGAGGAACCAGTCATCCACAGATCTCCATGAGTCAGTGCAAGTTATTCTAAAGGAGCATTTGCAACATACTAAAACAGTGTTATGATTTCTTCATAAAGTTTACCTCATTGTTAGTTTGTTTCTTGTATACAAAACAATTTTCTAACTAGACAAAGAAAATGAATATTTGAGATTTACAGATATCAAATCTGGTGTTGCTTTGAGATTATTTTGTGGTCTATGACAGATAACAGAATAGAGAACATGATATAATATTTATCAATTTCAGAGGAAAATGGAGAGGAGGGGGAGAGATCAGAATAATATTTTTATAAGCACCATGGCTGTGAATCACCAAAATTAAATGCTTCTTTAAAGCAGACTGTGTAGCTACCACAATCACAGTATTTTGGCTGCCAAGACGGCACTCTGAAGAGCTGTTCCCTGCCAATGACCGTGTCTGTGAATATAGGCACAGATCCACAGATTCAGGTGAGGCCAGGTGAAATACTGGTGTCTTAGTTCAACAATACAGTGTTCTAGGCTACTTGACTATTCACACATCTGCAATTTGTTAGTAGAGTTTTAGAGTGCCTAGGTTTAACTTCTGTGTAGAGCTAAGAATGCCACCATCTTTATCACTTGGGTTCGTGAACTACTTTTTCCTGTGCCTAAGCCCCCAGAGACATCTTACACATTTTCTGAATTTAGATCATACCTAACCTCATACTGAGATCAGACAGCAGATCAGACTTCATTGTTTTGGTTCAAACATATGACAGAAAAACCTATGCTGCACTTTCTATGTAATAGTCTGGGGGTTAGAGACCATACTAAGCAATTGGGAAGCCAGTTGTCCTCCTTGGGTTTATTCAAAGCCATTTTTCCAGAAAGTGCCTTAGCTCCGGACTGCAGAAGAGGTCTTCAGGTCTTCCACTGAAGTTGTGCCGCCATGAAGCTAACAATACAAAATTCGCAAGGCCAGAAGGAGCTGGTCATACCATTGCAATAAAGTGTGCCTTTGGATGGGGTGGAGGAAAAATCCTAGTCCTGGGTGTGGCTCCCAATACTTCTGTTGATTTTTACCCGTTTGTCACTTCAAAATGCATAAACAGTCCTGGAAGGAGACAGCAATGCCAATACCAAGACCAATGCCCACAAACACCCATTTCTGTCCTCTGCATTTTCGTCTTGGCTCATGTAGGCTGCCTGAGCAGCTTCCTACTCAGCTACACTGCTACACTCAGATAATGTCTTTCATGGATACCAAATTCTCCCTTGCACAAAAAGGAATGGAAACGTCTTAAGAATGTGGACTTGTCTAATTGCTTAGGTTCCCAAAGTTTAGTGCTCTACACCTCATGCAGGCTTCATTCTTGGTTCTACACTGCAAGGTACTCTCATAAAATACATAAAGTTTCTGCACTAGAACAGGAAGAAAGGCTAGATATTTCAGTATGCTAAATATGGAAAGACCTTCAGGTTTCTAAAAAGGTTAATGCAACTGTCTGTCATTTATTACGTTATGCCAGTTAAGAAAAAAACTGGAACAGGTTGCTCTACTCATCATCCTCTTTGTTCTGGTTCTAACACTAATATATATAGTGGTTATAGTTTTATTTAGCATGACAATCAGTCCTAGAACTTCAGACTATAAATATACGTTCAGCTCATCTGACATAGAATTTTCTACATCAAAATTCAGGAACAGGGTTCCATTGCTGAAACTGACATTTAAAACTGAATATGTGCTCCTCTCTCCTTCTCTGTGTACAGTCATTTTTACTGTATGATATGATCTTATTTTGTGCTATTATCCATTATACCATGTGCATTTTATATTCACCAGTGGTGTGCTCAGCAAAGGCAATTAAGCATACCAGATGGTTGAAGCAACAAAGTTTTCCACCTCTCACATGCATATTTAAAACCAAAAGTCCAAAAATTATCTGTTTATTTTTTAAAAAATGGGAGGGAAGAGGGGGAGTCATGACATATACTTTAGGATTCTTTGGAAATATCTGTGTAGGAAAACTTGCCTGGCTTGAAACAGAAGTCTTTCAAACTGGAAGAAGAATCAGATAAAATTTAAATGGTCATGAATATAAATACATGCAAATATTTCATCCCTCCTTTCTTCCCTCATGAAAAGGGAAAGAAGCTATTCTAAATTATTCTCTGCCAAAAAACCCTACTTGCTTTTGAAATAAGCATCCCTTCAAAGCAAAGGCTAGTTTGTCACAGAATGCCTTACAGATGATTTTATAGCTTAGAGGCAAGAAATATCCTGAAAAATATGAATACATTCATCTTCCTGCCAAAATTAAAGAACAGTGGAGACATGGTAGAACTTTCATTAAAAGTGCTTAGTCATTTGAGAAAATCTGGTTCAATTTATAAGTACAGATCTTCCAAAGATAAAAGACGGTAAGGCAAAGCCTCTCTTTTTTCCATTGGAGGTACTATATGCAATTTAAATTGTAATAAAGAGCAATCCTAACAACTGCCCCTCCAGGCCAGAAAATATGCCAGATGTATTTCAGTTTGATGACAGGATGATACTCATTGGGCCTGGTGTGTTACAGGAATTGCTAAATATTCAGTAAAACCTGTTTGTACAAAGTGTAATACATACGTTACACAGTATTTTTAAGCGACATACATACACTAGGGTTTCTATTATTCTGTAGTAGTTCTTGAACAGCAACTGAGTAAATTTCTTGTACACCTAACACTTGGTGGTAATTTTAAAAAAGAGTTACCGTACCACAGTACTGAATTTTGCTACAGTAATTTCAGCTTTTAACGCACAACATAGAATTTAATACAGAGAGTAAAATCTGTCCTGTTTTCATCAATGGTAGTCATTTTTAACACACTGTAGAACTTATCATTGATGACAGAGACAGGTTTGTTTGTTTGAAATAGTATGTCCTAAAGTCCAGGACCAATATTTTCAAACATAGGAATCTACATGGAAGTGGTCTGGCTTCCAAAAATGTGGGTCATGCAGAGCCTTTACTTAACGTTCCTTGTTTTCAGATCCCTTTAACCTTAACAGTAGTTTTGTACAGTGAACACTCCAGAAAATTAGTCTTTTTATGTTATGTCATGTATATGTCCTAATATATTTAGGCACCCACATTTGGAAATACTTACCCAATCTCAATTTCATCTTGAAGTGAGAACTAGTAAATCATGATCTGTTGAACATAAAGGAGATATATATTCAGTACATTTTTAGACTGTATTTTTTGAGATTTACCTCAAGATAACTAATATACTAGTTTCATGACAGTATTATGCCAGGTCCGCCTTCTAGATTAATAATTAAAAAACCCTATAATCAAAGCTTGCCTGATGGAATGTTAGATTCAAGCATCCATCCTGGGAAGCATACGCCCGACATTTATTACATTAGAAAGTAAATTATTTAGTTAGGGAGAAGAGCAGACAGGGAAAACATACATCACCTGTTTGAGCATGTTTGAGAAGCTTGCAAAGAAACGATAATAAGGAAAAGAAGCATTACATAAACCTAGGCTATTATCAGCTCCTTTACTGCTTCAGTTTTTCAAAAGTTTTCTCTGTAAGGGCAGTGATGAAGTGCAAGATCTTATATAAATATATTATTGCTTAAGTTCACAGGATTTAACCACTAGAATATTGTTGTCTGCGAATACTTTTATAGCATTTTAATGAGGCTGTATGAGTACTAATGCTTGGCTTTTGTTCTGAGTTGTTAATAATGTAAGAAAATCTGTACTAATTTTGTATTTTACTGTAAGAATAAGGGAAAAAAGATTATTTTGCATACCTGTTTGAAGACATTTGAGACATCTGTAGCACATACCTTAATTGAGTCGCACCATGTGAGTGGTGATAAACAAGAGGTGTATTAGCAAGAGTGTGGCCAGCAGGTCACGGGAGATGTTTCTTCCCTTCTATTTGGCAGTTGTGAAACCGGAGTGCTGTATTCAGTTCTGGACTCCCCTATACAAGAAATACATTGCCATAGCGGAGCAGATCCAGCCGAGGACCGCCAAGGTGATAAAAGGGTTGGGGCACATGAAGTACCAGGAGAAGCTGCGTGAGCAGGGTTAGGTCAGCCTTAAAAAGAGAAGGCAAGGGAAAGATTACCTTGCTGAACTCTAAAAGGAGGGTGTAGAAAAGATGAAGCCAGACTTCTCAGAGGTACACAGCAGAAGGCCTACAAACAACAGACACAAGCTGCAACATGGGAAATTCGAATTAGATAAGGGAAAAAAAATCTTCACACTGATGCCCCCAAGGAGATGAAGCTTGGCCTACATGACCTCCAGATGTTCATTATTCTATGAACTACATTTTGGTCATACAATAAGCATTTATCTAGTCACATAGCAGGAGGATGAAAACATCCAGCTCTTGAATGTCTCCAAGAGGCAATGTAGCCTTTCGGTGCTGACACTTTCAATACTATTGTGTTTATGTCTCCCCTGATAATATTGACTGAGTTTTGCAGATATTTTAATGTTGGCTTACAAGGCTATAAAATTATACATTAATATTATATATTACTACTATATATTATCACAATATATCATAGTCATGTGGTACACAGAGGATTTGACAGAAATGGGATACATTGATTAGGCATTACATGCTTGGGCCAATTGAAAGTGCAAGACCTGCTCTTTCAAGAAGCTGAACGTACACTTTACATTATAAAAGATTTTGAGTACAGTTATGAACCATCAAAGTAATTAATTTTAAGCAGTCAATGAGAATATTAACGTACTTTGTAAGTCATACATATACTTAAATGCCAGCATACTCTGTAGGCCACTGGTGAATGAGCATGACATAGTCCCATCCCACTCCCAACACTAAAAAAATCAGTCAGGATCCATCCGTACCACAGATTTGCAATGTAGCACAGGGATACTCAAGACAGCTCAGCATAATACCAGAAGGGCCTACCTGAAATAGGAGAGAGCTTCACATGATTACCTTCCTGCCAAAAACCTGTGGAATACATTATTCTGGATGGAACCTGTCTAAAAGCCGATCAATTCAAGCTATACTTGTGAGACTGTAATTTCCACTACAGCTTATGCAACTCAGAGAGGTTGTTTAGCATTAGCAGAGGTTGTTGCTTACCTTCGGGTCAACAGTAACCACACTTCCAGTTACTCTTTTTCTCCCAGTATGTACAGCCAAGCTGTTATACCACTCCAGCTGTAGAGATATGCCACCTTATGACTGATAGCCAGGATAAACCAAAACGGTTGCTACCAAGTTAGCATCCTGCAAGTCTGACACCGGATTCCACCTTGCATGTTACTCTCACCAAACTTTTCACTGTTGCAATAGAAGTAGATTTGAGTGTTTTATTAATTTTAATATGGAAATCTGCTGACAGAGTGAAAATTGTTTAGAGCAAAAGTTGGGTTTTCTTCCAAGTGATTATATTTTTGCTCTTATGCTCAAAACCATCAGCTGTTACCTCAGGAAGAAGGTAATTTTGTCAGTACAGTTCATTTCATATAATTAATTTAAAAAAAAAACAACAAACAATAATATCCCAAACAAAACCAAAAAACCACTCTTCTGGTAAAAGTTGTTACTCTTTTAAAGAAAGATTGCTGTTACAGATACTTTGGTATATTCTTCGTAGTGAAGGCAAAGCATGAAGTGAACGTTATAAACAAAATAAGTTTAAAGGGATGCTTCACGAATAGTCTATACTGTATTACTGTACACTAATAGTGAACTCCAAGATTAGATAATTCACAACAGTGAAGTTAAGAGTCAGAGTTATACAACAAGATTTTATCTGCTAAAATATAAGATACAGAAGAATCAAGAAAACATCATATCTCTGACATAACCACTCAAGAAAAATCCTATACAAAGATTCAACTCATTCTGGCAGGTGTACTTAGGATAGTTTACTTATGCTGTTTGGTAAGGTGAGTTATTTAAAAAATGTCGGGAATGTATGTTGCTGATAGAAGCTGCATCTCTGCCAATAAATTCTGCTTTCTTCTGCCCTGTGAACAAAGCTACTTTAATGTGGACTAACCCTTGCTGACCAATTCTAGCATGCCTTTTCACACTACAACCATTCCATCTTATTTACAGACTTTGGCATTTCCTTTATTCCCTGAGATTCACTTGTGTCTATAAGGTAATCAACAGTCACACTGATCCAAAACTTCCTGTAACTGAACCTGAAAAGTAGGTGTAAATTTGAAATACCTGATCTGTACTTAATGATAATTATCTTTTCACTCTTTAAAAAAACAAGGCATTTAAAGGTGGTACAGATCACGTAGATATGACTTCATAACATATCATAAATATTTGGCAACACTTAAATGCAAGTAGTACATATATAAGACGCAGAATAATTCTGAGCATTGCTTATGAAATAGTTTCTAAATTATGATTATCTGCAGGAAACGAGATTTTCCTGTGATAAAATGTTGTATCAAATAAAAAATATTCCCAAGGATCCAGAAAAACTGCAACTTTTTCCTAACTATTAATAATACCATATGTACAGTGCATCATTCACTGGAATTAAGACCATGGCTATTGCCATTTACTCTTTTGCAAGATAATATATTTCACTCATCACAGTTCCATTCCAGTCACAGAAACACACACTAGCAATTGGATCTTGTATTTCAAAATGAACAGAGACACAGGAAAACTGGCTTCTCCCTGTAAAACTTGAACCTATCACCTCAAAAAAGGCAATCGGTGCACTGCAAGATCCCAATCTGAATGAGGTCTCCTCTAGGGACAGTTGCTATCATATGCCTGTTCATGACCAAATGAAATGAAATCTTGGGGAAGTCCTTCATGAACACACAGCTCTAAGTACCATTAGTAAACAAATTCAAGCATCTACTTGAATCTGATGATCGAACTACCCTCATAAGCAGTAGGTGTTTTCTCCATTCCAGTCACAAGGCAGTATTACTCCAAAGCCAAACAATTCCTCTGCTCATATTATCACTTTCAACCTTCTCAAGCAACTATGGTCCACTATCAAATGTGTTTGCTCTATTAATTTAATATTAAGTTACACCCTGCTTTGATGACACGCACTAATGTGTAATAGTTGTCAAACTGGATCTGTTAAGTAGGTTACTAGGTGCAGTTGTCATCAGTTCCTTGATGGATTATCTTGTTAAGAAACCCATTATAAAATCACTTCTGATGGGGAATACAAATTATAGTCACAGAGAAAGGCCAAATTCTGGTCTCATTAGAGTAAATGGCATAGGATTTTTGCTGAGTGCATTCATATTTGTAATAAAAAATAAGGTCTAGAAGGTCGTCTGATCCAATGAAAAACCTAAGTGAGGGAAAAGCACCTACTGTTCATTGGCAAATGAAAAATTAGCTTGAGTATCTTTGGGTTTCAGACACAGGACATCTTCTAAGACTAGCTAAGCAGTTTCCTATTTCTAGGGACTTAATACCTTGACAAGTTGTCCCCTAAATCAATACTCCTGAATCACTCCATCATTTGTCAAGACTAGCCAAAAACCTAAAGCAAGTAAGAAATGATATGCAAAAATGGCAAAGTTATGGAGAAGAAACCTTTATTACTTGCCAATTAGGTTTATTTCTTATTGTTATACCATCAAGTACGATTTCAACAATCTATGCCCAGGTATGAAGAGCCTAATGAATGTGGCTGATAAACTATGTAATTTTCAGGGCAACTGGAGCAACATCAACTTTCACTGAACTCATAAATTGGCCCTTGAAAATTACGTCATATCAGATTGTAGTCTTCTACACGTTTCTGAGTACAAAATGGTCTGTTCCTAAGGAATTCTCAGTTCTATAGAAAAAGAGAAATTATGTAATGATACTGGTCACTTAAGTAACCCAATTTAATAAGTAAGTGAATAAATTCAGATATTTTCTGGAGCTTGTCTCTTAAAATGGTTTAGCTTTTACTGCAAAACTGTTTTAATTAACCATTTTATTAATTTTGGACTTTTTGAAGTCGATCACTATGCTACATTGTCCCAAGTTAATAAATGGTTAAAATCTGTTTCCTCTAACTCAGCATTTTCATGGGAAATAAACATTTTCTGATTAAATAAATATATTCTGATAGTGCCCAAAGACTTAAAGTGGGTTGCCTGAAAAAGAAGACAGAAAGAACTAAGCTAGGGGTCTCTTTCACACAAGAAATACTCTATATTGGATTGAATCAAAACTTACAAAGTTTCTCCTCTTTCCCATTGACTGCTGAGAGAGACTTTCCTTTGGGAAAGAAAACAAGCAAAGAAAACAAATCCTGAACGGCAAAATTAGTGCTCCGACTTCACAGGAACACTTGCTCCTGGCATGGAGCTGGCAGATACTCCCTCAGTTAGCGTCTGAAGATCTGAGAGCCATGACACCTCTCCTGGCAATTCCCTATTATCAAGCAGTCACAGTAGAGAAACTAGCCCCTGTATTTTCAGTTCAGTTAGCACTTATTACAGGGTCCTCTCCATTCTTCCAATGATGAATGTCATGTATTTATCTTTATAGCTACCTATTTGTATAATAATGTGCATACATTTGTATTCTTTGTATATTGTCAAACTAATACTCGTCTGGATTTAGCTTTGCATTTTCATTTAATATGAAATTACCTGTAATTACTTTCTGTAATAAATTTTAATTTGGAGTACTGATGCAGATGAAGGCCTCTGGCAAGATCTGGCTCTTAAAACTGGCCTGAGCACCTTTCAAAAGCTATCTTGTGAGTTAGCATGGTTAGGCCTACTTTCAAACAGAATTCATATTACTTACACAGCTTTTTGATCACTGTTTCAAAGTCTTTGTCTTTGAAACCAAGTCGCAATGTCATCAGTAAAACTAGAGTGGGTTTCTTCTTGTGCTTTATGACCTCTTCTTCATTCAAGGATTTTGAATCTCGTGGTCACATACAAGGCAAAAGTTTTGGTGAAACAGTATCTCCTGGCTTAAATCAGTACAGGCATTCTCTCCTTCTCTTTTATCTATCTGATTTTATCTATCTAGCTGATCTAACAACATTAGCCATATTTAAAAGATTTATTTTAAAATATTTTAGTTATTTTTTGCACTTGATAAAATAAATAATACAGAATAGTATGCTACATGATAAGAAGGATTAATAAATCAAAATGAAATAAAGTTTCCTCTTTCTCTGATTAATTTAAAAATTCCCATTACCTGGGACTGGATCTACAGTATGAATATGAAAGTCATCTATCAGGTGTTTGCACTACAGACAACGAAAGTCAAAGTGCTGCTACAATATCTAACTGATCACGGAACAATTTAGGCTGTCCAGAAATAAAGGAATTGATAAGGTTATCTAGTAATCATTGATTTAAGAAACAGAGATTCTACTTACTTACCAAAGTGATGGACATTGCATAAAAATACAATGGGACATACATATCCATTTAAAAAGGGATTGATCGAGAGATTCAATTGCATATCTTCAACTATCATTGAAATCAGTGACAAAATTTACCTTGTTGACAGTGGGTATTATTTCCTTCTTCTTAAATTATTCTTTAAGAAATGAGATATTCTGACAGGGAGGATACTCACCAATGTTTTCCTTCCTGAATGTTAATGATTCAGTAATAGTTTAAACTCTTAAACTATTCAGTAATAGATGTATCATACTAAACAAATACCAAATTAAAAAAAACCCAACACCACCACCTTTTTGCTGCTTCCGTTGACAGAAGTCAACAGAGTAATCGAAAGTCTTAAATACTGTCATCTCACTTTGGTACATGCTTAAAAACTAGCAAAGGAGGGGGAATGGTCTGGTTTGCCCCCTGTAGTACCCAGTAGTGTTCAGCAGTACGCTGATTTCTTTGTAGTCTGTCTTTTCAAGGGCTATAAACACACAGCAGTTGCGTTTCACAGTGATTTATTTTCTGAAATAGTTGTTTTTGTGGCCTCGTAGCTCTCTTTGGCAAAGAAATTCCTCAAGTCTCTCTTAATTTTCCTCCTCTCAAGGAGTCTACCACGGCCTTGATCTCAGGTTGCTGCAGCTTGGGAGAGCCGAGCTCTCTCCAGCAACTCCGTCAATCCCCGTGAGGGAGCGTGTTTCACAGAAAGTGTAGCGTGTTGCTACAGGACACTGCCCGCTCTGCAAGTACCCACTTCTGCCCACCGAGACTCTCCCACTCCGGCAGTCATTGAACGCTTCCCTGCCTGGAGCAGGCTGGATTTGCTGTGGGACTGCCAGTTCCCAGTGAGTCACCCTCTCCTCCTTTCTTGCTCCTCAAGGAAAAAGGCAGATTGCTCCTCTCATTCCCTGTACCGTGGAACACACTCTTACTGGTGCTTCCTTACCACAAGCTCAACCTTAAATTTGGAGCGGTCTAACAAAGCTCTTACCTCCTCTGCTGGGAACCGGGGTTCCTACAGGCTGCCCGACAGGGGCGGGAGAGCGGGAGTAGCGACACGAACACGCCGTGTTTAGTTTGAACACTTACTGAAACCATCCCTTTCCCGGAGAGGCTGTCAGCATTCCTCTCACCAGCGGAGGACCACCACAGTTCCCGAGAGCCAGCTGGCCTGGGGGTGGTGGGCCCTCAGGGAACACTTCCCCACCTGTAAGAGACTGGAATGTCAAATAATTGTCTCAAAGCTTGCTTGTGTGTGCTTGCCTGTCGAAACTGCGAAACCCAGCGACACTGCAGCTCCCAAGGAAACTTGTGCAAACTTGCCGTAGCGGCAGACCGTTCCTTGGCTTATCAGGCACGGCCAAAACCGACCACTGTCCAGGCTGGGCTGTCAGCCCACCAAACACAGGTCCTGTTTACTACCGATAGTCACGCGAAGGCCGTGTGATAGGTGAGACCTGAAGCACATGAACGGTGCATGGGACGAATGTGCGTGCGCCTGACGTGATAGAAGACCGTGGAAACAAGCCGTGGCGCGTGCCCACCATCAAAGAACGGAAGAATGAGGACCAATGGGACGCCGCTGGATCCGGGATGACGACTATCCTTTGCCTATCGCTCTGGATGCTTGCTTAGTTTCCTTCTAATGTTTCCTGCCTTTACTATTGCTCCATTTCTCTGCACCTATTCAATAAAAACGTCTGGATTGGTGGCATTTGACCTCGTTTGTGTCTTAATCTCACCCTGGGTACCACAATGAACCTTCCCCGAGTCTCAGATAAGACTGGGTCGAAACATGAAGTGGGGTCACGGACAGGATACCCTGAAGGGAGAGAGCCGCACTTTTTGCTCTTTTGTCCATTTTGCCTTTAGCCTGTTTCACGTGCACGCCTCTCGGGGACGTTAGGGGTGCAACTTTGCACTCATGTGGTGCCTCCCTGAGACAACCACCCCGCTGGCTGGATATGAGCTATGATAACACTGTCTCTGCGGGCGGGCAGAGATGTGTTATATACTCTTTTAAAGAAACATAATGGATGCTCGTCAGTACTAACTATCAAATGGGCACAAAACAATGGGTATAATTTGTCAAAGGTTGTAGTCAAATTGGTGACCTGCAAAAGACAGCTAAGCCTGAGTCTGAAGAAAAAGACTCTGCTATTTGCGCCATGCTGGGCACCAGCCTAGTTGCAGCTGTAGAAGCAAAAGACCAACAAATAGTGCTGAGTCTCAAGTCGTACAGTCTCTACAAGCTCTTGTTCAATCTTTGCAAAAACAAGTAGATGACTTACAAGAGCAAATAAAACAAAAGGGATCTCGAACAAACTCCGCTCTCAAGAAACCGTTCCTGCTAGGCAAAAGTCGTAGCAGCTTTTCACCTCCATCTCATTTATGCCCTAGCGATAACGAAAAGGCAACTTTGGCTAAACCTCATAGTGTCACAGAATCACAGAATCACAGAATCACTAAGGTTGTAAAAGACCTGTAAGATCATCAAGTCCAACCATCAATCAACAAACACCACCATGCCCATTAAGCCATGTCCCACAATGCCTCGTCCACACGTTCCTTGAACACCTCCAGGGATGGTGACTCCACCACTTCCCTGGGCAGTTTATTCCAGTGTCTCACCACTCTCTCAGTAAAGAAATTTTTCCTAATATCAAGTCTAAACCTCCCCTGGTGCAACTCGAGGCCATTTCCTCTAGTCCTGTCACTCGTCACTTGGGAGAAGAGACCAACACCCACCTCTCTGCAACCTCCTTTCAGGTAATTGTAGAGAGCGATGAGGACTCCCCTCAGCCTCCTCCTCTAGTAAAAACACATCAAAAAAGCGTTATACCTTGTGGATCATGGTGTGGCAAACAGGTATCCCCTGGAATCTAATTAACAGATTGCCAACTGATAAACTTGAAAAATTAGTCGCAGTGTGGCCCAAAAATCCCAGCTTTTAGGGCTCAACTCCTAGTTATCAAACCAAAATATAAAGGGTTAACCAAGATTTCCTCGACCACTTTGTATAAGAATAGACGATGAATTGTCCCATCTTTTTAATAGTAACAACCGATTCTGGGTTCCCATAGCGAACTGAGAAAGTTTTTTCTTTTTTTTACAGGTAAACACTTTAAAGAATCGCGTCACAGACCGCAGCGAAAGGATCCTTGCATAAATTTTAACTTTTCATATCGTATTAAGGTTTACCGAATAATATGTTTAATATGTTTAACATGCCTTGTATATTATCGTGAAAATTGTTCTGGACAACCGTTTCCCTCATTCTTAGTCCCTGGGGGGGCTCCAGCTTTTCAAGTGTTAACAAAGAATGGGAAAATGAGTTTGTGACTTTAGGTTATTCCATGGCCTATACTTTTAATCTCACCAGTTGTTGGGTGTGTGGAGGACCATTTGGCCTGGAAAGCTGGTCATGGACCTCCGTCCCCATTTCTCCTGAATGGCTGGTAAGCAACTACAGTGAGGTCGAAAATGATACCTATTGGGAAGAAAGTGCACCACCACCCAGGCCAATACGATATCCAGCCCAAGGTCAATATTGTCTGAATCGAACTCAGGAAGGTGGTATCTTTTTAGGAATCAGCAAGTGCAATTGGACTTACACTTATGGGAATCATTGTCTTATTGATGGCTGTGTACCTATCAACTGGTCTCAAGCCAACCTAGTGTCACCATTCCTTGTCAGTGGAGAAAAGGAGTACTGCCTCTTGTTTAACACAAGCAACAGCTCTTTTGTACCCCATGGGACAGGGTGGGCTTGGGTAAATGAAACCGGACATCGGAAACTATTTTCTTCCTTTTGGTCTCCAGACGATAAAACAAAAATTTATATAGCCAACAACACAGACAATTCTGCGTTGACTTATAATGTTAGTATTAAATGTAACTGGAAAAATAATACTGGTGCCTGGTCCTGTGAACTCGCAGATCTAGACCGAAATAAAACTAAACAATTATACCACCCTCTAGGAACAGATAACACAACATACTTCCAGTTACCCCAGACATCTCCAGGCCCGTTTGAAAATGGCAGCCGAGCCTTAAAAGGCCACTACTGGGTGTGTGGTCAGCATGCATACAAACTGTTACCAGTAAATTGGACTGGAGTATGCTATGTTGGGGTGATTCATCCCTTGTTTTTTCTACTCCCTGGGGATAATGACAAAGATCTGGGCGTCAGGCTATACGATGATCTTACACGAAGTAAGCGATCCATTAATACTGCTATAACGGGTGGTAGCGGCCAAACATGGGGGAAGAATGACTGGCCCCCTCAATGGATCATCCAACACTATGGGCCAGCCACCTGGAACCCCAATGAAGTGATTAGCGATGCTCGAGAACCTGTTTATAATCTGAATCACATTATTCGGTTATAAGCTGTTTTAGAAATTATTACCAGTGAGACTGCTCCTGCCCCGGACCTATTGGCAGACCAGGCCACGCAAATGCAAATGGCAATTTTGCAATACCACATGGTTCTCGACTACCCACTAGCTGAAGAAGGAGGTGTTTGTGGTAAATTAAATGATTCAAATTGCTGTTTGAAAATTGATGATAATGGTCAGGTTGTTAAACAGATAACTTGTGGAATAAGAAAATTAGCCCATGTCCCTGTTCAAACCTGGAAAGGTTGGGAATTTGATCCCTTCTCATGGCTTCCAGGTGCTCCATGGGTCAAGCTTATCTTGTTTTATATGTTGTGTGGCATAGCAATATTCTTGTTTTTACCATGTATCATTCCATGTTTAATACAATTAATTCAGGGTGTTGTGACCAATATGCAGTTTGTAGCAGCCACATCACCAGATGGTGCTAAATATATCCGTGCAGTATACCAGCCGAAACCTTCAGTTGTAAAAACTGTATAAAACAAATGCTCTTTTCCTACTTCACTGTTCTCTCCCTCTATCACCACCTTGGACCATGAAGACAGCAACAGCAACCTTTGAGCCACGGGGTGGTGTAGGAGACTGGAATGTCAAATAATTGTCTCAAAGCTTGCTTGTGTGTGCTTGCCTGATGAAACACCGTGGAATTGCGAAACCCAGCGACACTGCAGCTCCCAAGGAAACTTGTGCAAACTTGCCGTAGCGGCAGACTGTTCCTTGGCTTATCAGGCACGGCCAAAACCGACCACTGTCCAGGCTGGGCTGTCAGCCCACCAAACACAGGTCCTGTTTACTACCGATAGTCACGCGAAGGCCGTGTGATAGGTGAGACCTGAAGCACATGAACGGTGCATGGGACGAATGTGCGTGCGCCTGACGTGATAGAAGACCGTGGAAACAAGCCGTGGCGCGTGCGCACCATCAAAGAACGGAAGAATGAGGACCAACGGGACGCCGCTGGATCCGGGATGACGACTATCCTTTGCCTATCGCTCTGGATGCTTGCTTAGTTTCCTTCTAATGTTTCCTGCCTTTACTATTGCTCCATTTCTCTGCACCTATTCAATAAAAACGTCTGGATTGGTGGCATTTGACCTCGTTTGTGTCTTAATCTCACCCTGGGTACCACAATGAATCTTCCCCGAGTCTCAAATAAGACTGGGTGAAAACACCACCGGGTAAGGCCCAGCCCGGCCTGCCGTGCTCGGCAGTGGCTGCAGGACCCTTGGCAAGAGTTAGCTAAGAGTTAGCATGAAGTAAGGAAAGAGTATGTAGGTAGGAATTACAGAACCATATCATAACTTTCTAGTGAAAAAAATACACGTGCCATCTGTCCAGTGAGTTAGAACTCCAGATGAAAGTACTTGGAAAGCCAAAGATTTTCTGCTGGACTCGTCATTGCCAATCACGATTCAGCATTTATTTCTAAAGTTTGGTGGTCATCGCTCCATACACAGGTGGTGTTCATCTTTGAGAAAATAAGCAAATACTAATCACTCTTATCATGTAGGTTGATACTATCTAAGAAAACTGGTTTTCCACAGTGAAGCATCATCTGCAATTATTGCCATGAACCCTCCTCTATAGCAATATGTAGCAAGGGAATGTCAGCTGAACCCCAAAGCCTTAATGGTCCATTAAAGCATGGTTCGAAATATGCAACTGTTGCAGTCATCAAGATTTCTGTATACTTTATCTATACTTTTGAATTACTCTAAGGATTAACTAGTTTTGTTGTCTTTTATTGTTGCCATATGGTTTTGTTAATCAAGGTTGTAATACAACTGCATGTGTACTTAATGTACAAGGTGGTAATACAACTGCATGCATACTTAATGTATTTTAGAATTAAGTTTGTTTTGTTCCTGACTGTACTTTTTGAAGAGAAACAGACGATCTCATAAAGGCAAATGCTGTTCTTTGCAGCACTTTCTTTCTGTTTATATTTAGCACCTCTAGTATTAGGAAACGTGTGTCTTCTTGCACGTAATAAAAAATGTCACAAAGGCCAGACATCAATACATGGGAGTGATCTCATGAATCTTTCAGGAAAAACCACTGGTCCATATTATTCCACAAGGATAAACTGCTCTCAGACAGTAAAAAAATTGAGCACTCTACAAAAGGAAGCCATAATTTTCTTCTTAGTGGATGAAAAAGCATTTTTCAGTAAATTCTAATTAGTTCATAGAGAGACTTGGAAGACCAATATCAAAATAATGACTTATTCATAATTGGATATGTTAAATGCATTGTGACAGCCAGCATTTAAAGTAAATTACTTATTTTATATACGGAACATGTTGTAACAGCCTCCTCCTCCAGCTAAGAAATCCATTAAACTCCTCGGTGTATAGTCAATTGGATCACTTGCTTACTGAGACATTCATATTTCTAATAAAGAGTATCCAATTCAATAGGATAGAAATGTAGAAAGAATTTTTCTTTTTATACGATCAAGACTAATTTATTAAAATGATTTCACAGAGATGCAATTTCTTAAAGCATTATTTAACTTTAAAAGCTTCAAGTATGCCTATAATTAAGAGATGAGTAGTTCTTTCACAGCAGCAAACTGTAAAAAGACCCCTTAGCTACATCTGGAATGCAGATGCTGTAATGAAAACAGGGAACAGTGAGTAACGTACTGGAGAGACAGGCTGAAAGCCTCATCCAGTAAGGGCTTTTGGAATCAAAAAAAAGGATACTTCAAAACCATTAGAACCAAGACTCAAAAAATAGCGTAGGAGTGAGAATGACAGTGGGAACAGTGCGAACAGGGAGCCTAGAAGCTTACTTCTGTGTTTTACATAAAGTAAAGCTGGTAATTTGGAACTGAATGATGACAGAACACTTTTGCTTTAAGTAATCGTTGTATATTCTGAAGGAGAACCACAGTCTCAAAGGTCAGTGTTTATCTTTCCGAATATAATGCCTACCTTAACACAATACCTCATGTATTGTTATCGCTTCAGGAGACCTTGTGTGTAAATGACAGAATTAAGATAAACAGATAGGAGATAATTATAAACAGATGTGTGTCACATGGAGGTTTGCACCCACAGTGATTTTCACAGACCTAAATAAATTGGTTTAAAACTGGTTTTAATTACACCTGTAGGACTGCTGTGAGCTGATAGGGCATCAGTTAGGCCTCAGTTTCTGTGTTTTGACATAGCCAAGGGGCTTTTAGTGTGTATGATCTACCTACACATTATGAAATGCATAGGTGAGTTAGCATACATCATCGACTGATTAAGGTAGTGAGACAAGTCAAAAAACCAAAACAAAATCATGTAAAGAGCCAGATTGTCTTCTCATTTACACTTACATAATTGAAATTGTTTTATGTAATTTAGGACTTACACTGCCATCTGGAAAACAATGGGCCAACAAACTGATTTTTTGAGAAAGATTAAGTAGAAATTATTAAGTAAAAAACCAGAGCATTGATATCAGATTATGTCTCATAATTACCGAAACTGGCTTGTTAGATGTGCAATCTTGGGGAAAGTTAATTCTCTTCTATCTCCATTTCTGTAACACAAATAGAGCTGTCTCTAGCTTTGATTTTTATTTTCTTTCTAGTTTCAAGTTAGTGTTATAAGGATTTGTAGCAGGTATAGGTAAAGATAGTGTAATTTTAAAGATCTAAATTATATCTTTACTTGCATTTCCACTCTTTTGTTTAGACTTCCAGTTCCTTAAGTCACAGCATGATCCATATGAATTGTCTCAGATTCCACACCATAACTTCGAAAGAACAGAAACTTTTACTCCCTTTCATGTCAGAGAAGCAGACTTCTTAACAGGACCAGATGTAACACCAGCGAGTTCACCTTTTCTCTGAGGAAGACATTCTTCCAATGGATACAAATCCTACAGGGTAATTTTGTTAATACTTGTTTATATTTTGCTCTCCTCCGTTGTGATGTGAAGTAGAGTTGTAATTTCAGCAATAGAAGCTGACTAAATATGCACTGCCTGACTGAAAAAGCAAATGTCAGCTGCTTTATAGTGGACTCTGCTGTTTATAAACACAAATGGCAATGCAATCCAGTTATGCTCTAAATCACATTTGCAATAATTTCCCTTTTCAGAATGCATTTCTTCAGAGCGCAGCATAAGGCTGCTGTACAGTTGGTTGCTGAATTAAGGCACAGACTTATACTGAAAGCTGAAAAAGTTATCACAAAGTGATACTTATTTTTAGCACTTATCACCCGTAATTTTAATCTTTAACCTGTTTCGAAAATAGTTACTTAAATACCTTTTGCAGTCCACCTGTAGACTGTGATTATTCTCTCTCTCTCTGTTCAAGGCCGTCTGCTTGGCTTCTGGTGGTTGACTGAAGGCAGAAGCCCTGCTCAGGAAAGGACGTTACAAGGGGGTATTTTGTTGCAGTCAGTATGGCTTTTAGGGAAGATGAAGCCTGACCAGAGGGCCTGTCTGAAGCATTAGCTCTAACCCCTAAAGACCCATGTCATTCACCTCGGATTTTGCTTAACTAAAGTCTTTGTCCGTACTGCTAAACAAGAAGGGGGCTAAGAAGCATGCTGGAAGGCCATGGGCCAAGCAAGCTGGATCCCTGATTCTCCACGCTGCTTAATAATCATCTCATTTCTGGGCTCTGCTTTGGGCAGCACCACTTGGCTCTTTCTGAGCAATACTCAGCTTTGTTTTGGGAGACAGTTAATTCCAGGAACGGGGTGCAAAAGGGACAGTGGATAGCGCTGCACCAGGTTTAGCTCCTCCCAACTACACACTGGCCCAACAGGCTTTATAGCCTCGAACACTCCCAGGAAACCTGATGTTACACCCCATTCATGCAACACAGGATTCAGCGTCATCCTAAAACAACTGCGGATTGCTCTGCAACAGAGAGGTATTTCAGAAACTGACCGAAAATCTCCTCTGAAGGCGGTAAATGTACCCAAAAGACCCCCAAATAGGGATCCATCCTTGGACTTGGTCTGTGGGTGCAGTCAGATAGTCGCTAGAAAAAGGAAACACAAACCAACGTGAAGACAAGCAGAGTGAGAGATACTAACAAGGTTGGTTAGATATTGCCTTATTTTTTACAACTGATTAGAGCAATTGACTTAATTTTTAAATTTTAATTGAATAAGCTGATGTTACTTTCAAATTAAAGATTTGCGTAATGTAAAAGTTATTTCGGGTATCTTGGCAAACTTCACAGAATGAAAATCTTTAAAGAGGAGTACTGGTCTAGTCCTGAAGTGCCAACCACTTGAACACAGGTCAGGAGCACTCCAAGAGTCTCTTCTCCATGAAAGCATTTGGTTTGGAAACTGCCCATGGGAAGCACTCATTTGAGCAAAGACTCTCCTGTTGACAAGTGTTACCTACAACTTCCATGGCATGTTAGGGGGCTGGAAGCAGGGCCGGAGACCTGAGGACTGAAACTGTAACTCTCTATCGAACAACGATTGCATTGGTAAAATTTATGTGTACAATCTTGCTGGTAAGAAGTTAAATTCCCTTAAAGAACAGGGCAGTGGGGGTGGAAGATACGTTGTGGAATGTGCACACTGCAAGCTTCAGCTATTGTACAACTACATAATTTCAGATTGTCCTCAGGCTGACTGATGGCATGCACATTTAATTAATGGTGGGCCAAAATCCAACAGTAGCGTTCAGTCAAAGGTAAGCTCAGGGGTACCGTAACTGGAAGGTTTCTGGAAATTCTGGATAAGTCATGAGAGACGAAGTACCACTACCTTATTAATTGCTTATTTTACTATAGCCTGAACTCTGTATGGAGCACTTCTGGGTAGAGTTTCCAAAGCCACCATTCTCTCTGCAGTGGTGATAGAGACCTGAGAAACAACTGCAACTAAATGTTTTGTCTTCTAGAAATAAAAACCTATCTCTATGGGAAATCTGGAGAACTCTCTATCACAGATGCAGGTAGTTTGGGGAAAGTATATGTGGAGGCAAAGCTGTTTTTTGTATGGAAGTCTTAACACCTTTGCTGAGACCCTAACAGATCATTATCTAGATGGAAAAAAAAAATCACATAAAAGCAGGAACCTACTCTCCCTTTATTGAGGTTATATACTGTGCAAAAATACTAGAATCATTAATAAAAAGTGGAAAGCATAATGCCATGTGTTCATATGAGGGACTGGTGAGAACTGAAAAGATTAAAGTTTCTTGGTGGAATTAGATCTTTTTTTTCATATGGAAGTATTTTAAGTAGATACTTCAATAATATATATATACGCTTATATAATGGATGTGGAAAAACTACTTAACCATCCCTTGTTAAATGATGCACCAAAATCACAACTGTATGGACTTTGCTCAGCTTAAGGAACTGCCATTTTGGTACTTTAAGTGCTGACATGTCACACAGCATAAAGGAATTTTTCCAAATACTAAGAAATTAATTCTGCCCACCAGAAAAACCTATTCCATAATGCTGATCAAGGCATCACAGGCTGAAGAACTTCATATGCGTGATTGATAGCTGTCCAACTTCCTATAAAACAGGTTCTAGCTGTGATGCAGAAGCAGAACTACATTTTAGGAAGTGGCTTCACTCCTGCTACGCCACTTGCTTAATTTCCAGAACACAAAGTTGCCAATCCATAAGCGCAATTCTTTCTGCTTTTGTGAAAGCAAACATGGGGTGTGGGGGTGCAAAACAGGGGCTTTGGGTGAACAGACCAAGTACTAAAAAATTCCTGCAAGTCAAACACGTGTTCTCTGTGGCAAGATTTTCCTGCACTTGTAGAACAGTACTCTGGGAACAGTGAGGTGACTTGGCAATAACTAGCATTAAGGATGCTAGTTATAATCCAGAGGCACAGTCAAACTGCATACGCCCTGTGACTGGAGACTTGGAAACTTTATTTTGCAGTAGATAGGAAAGCATGCAGAGTCTCTCTCTCCTTCTCTCCCTCCACCCCCTTCTTCTCCCATTCTTACGTTCTTGATGTGCGAGCATACGAAGAGGATGCCCAGCACCATTTCAGTTCCATCTTAATCACAGAAAAAAACCCTGTCTGTGAAGAAAAATAGTACTTGGTCAAATTCTGCTAGTTAACAGACAATCTTCGAGAAGCAGACAATGGCCACTGAGCACCCGCGTTGTAACATTGCTTCATCCCGGCAGCTGCAGGGAAGACTCGGTCCAACATGGCCGAGGAATTTTTAAGAGAGTGGAGGACTTCTTCACAACTCAATCCAAGAAGAAAGTTCCTTCAAAAGGGGGATCTTCTACAGGTAGTTGCATTTTCTTATAATCCCTTCTGCTTTGCATCCAGCATGGGTGGTATACAGCAACGGAGGCAAACAAATAAGCTCATATCTGTTGTATGTTGTGTGTTGTTTGGCAAAATGGGTGTGGAGAGAGGGAGGAACAGCTATGGATGCTGCAGCGGGAACTCTCCATGGCAGGCAAGGGTGTAGTCACTTGCACCACTTTTTTTGTGGACACACGTACAGTAGTGAGGAAAGAATGAGGGAGCGGGGAGAGCAGAAGCTGGGTGCGCCCTTCAAGATGTTACTGACATTATTCACTATGCAGCTCCGCAGGCTGAAGTATAGGTGTGCTTACAGTGTTAATGGGCAGGAGGGATGATGAGAGCATGTGTTATGTGAACAACACTTTAGTCTTCTCATATAATCAGGATACAGGTAGGACTTTGAAATGTGGTGGGAAGACAACCTACACCCTCCCTTGCACAATTCCCAGCTTTCATGCTATGGTTTCACTCTTCAACCTACCTGCTGAAATGAACAGTTTTATTTAATGCTACTATTCAAGTGTCATCGTTAAGTGCTAGTATGAAGTAATCTCTCCCTGAGAGGTGTTTCTGGCTATCTACAGGTTCCACAAGACAACACTACTGGCTTACTTTAGCTTTAAATTCACAGGGATGAAAGTAGCAGTAAAAACGTGTAGTGTCATCACTTACCAATCGTACAACCAAATTCCCCAGGCAGGTTTTGGAATTGCCTGTTTACAAAGGTATCTTTATTGACCCTTTGTCATTGAAGTATTACCACTTGTGCAGGTATGGAATAACAATATTCACGAGGAGTACAATTAGTAACAGAGTGCATTATTGCCTGAAAATATGAAGCCTAACATTTTAGTGCATTCATGAGGAGCGGCTGAGGGAACTGGGGTTGTTCAGTCTGGAGAAGAGGAGGCTGAGGGGAGACCTCATCGCTCTCTACAACTACCTGAAAGGGGGTTGCAGAGAGGTGGGTGTTGGTCTCTTCTCCCAAGTGACAAGTGATAGGACAAGAGGAAATGGCCTCAAGTTGCACCAGGGGAGGTTCAGGCTGGATATTAGGAAAAATTTCTTTACTGAGGGAGTGGTGAAGCATTGGAACAGGCTGCCCAGGGAGGTGGTGGAGTCACCATCACTGGAGGTGTTCAAAAAACGTGGCACTTCGGGACATGGTTTAGTGGGCATGGTGGTGTTGGGCTGATGATTGGACTTGATGATCTTACAGGTCTTTTCCAACCTTAGTGATTCTGTGATTCAAAAATGCTTAGTAGTAGTGAATACTTTTTATAAACTCAAGAGTTTCATAGTAACATAGAAGAATGACCTAATTAATTAATAGTTACTGAGAAAACGATTTTTGGGTGGTTTTATTTGTAAGAACAACAGAAGTTTTCAGATCTGCACTCATGAAGACTGACATCCTTGATTTATTTAAATTGGATGCACCTCTCCAGGTGGCCAGTTTAATCTGATTCCTATTAGTGGGACAGAGCTCCTTGCTGATGGAAAACTTCAGTCAAGGTATATAATTCAAATCGGTTTACGTGCTAACACTTAACTTTTTCACAGTTCATACTCCTGAGGACATTTCTCCAACAGACATTTCACCAGAAAAAGCTCATTTCAAATAAATATGTTGCTATTTAAAAACTCTTCCCCATCATACTATATCACAGGCTCATTTTTCCTAGAAATTATCTTTTCTAAATGTAAATGTTTAAAATTACTAAGATGCATTCCAAGAAAAAAAATAATGCTAAAGAGGCAACTTGAATTGTTTCACATATTTCTAGCTTACTAATATAGTAAATATATTTGAGGCTTTCAAATTCTAATCCACTTTACTATCAGTAGTAGCACTTGTGACAACATTGTTCAGAATTAAACGGCATTTCCATCCAGGTTTTATTTTTCTATTCTTATACAAGGAAGGTGTGTATCTATAGTTGATACATTTTTGCAAACCATTCACTTTCTAATTTTGACTTCTAAAAAGCCATTACTGGAACAAAAAAGCACAGTCTCTGATTTGGTTACTATTTGGCTACATGAGGCTTTGCACGGATGACAATTATCTCAGGAACGTTAGTTGAACTCAGATCACAGTAACAGGATTGTGTCACATTGATTTTTCACAGTGTTTTGGAGACTCTAAGGTTTGTTAATAATTCAAACTCTTTTCACATGCATTGCATTTGCATGGCAAGGTTTTGGTAGCAGGGGGGGCCACAGGGGTGGCTTCTGTGAGAAGCTGCTAGAAGCTTCCCCTATGTCTGATAGAGCCAACACCAGCCGGCTCCAAGATGGACCCACCACTGGCCAAGGCCGACGAGCCCATCAGCAACGGTGGTAGTGCCTCTGGGATAACATATTTAAGAAGGGGGAAAAACAACTGTGCAATGGCAGCTGGAGAAGAGAGGAGTGAGAATATGTGAGAGAAGCAACTCTGCAGACACCAAGGTCAGTGAAGAAGGAGGGGAGGAGGTGCTCCAGGCGCTGGAGCAGAGATTCCCCTGCAGCCCCTGGTGAAGACCATGGTGAGGCAGGCTGTGCCCCTGCAGCCCATGGAGGTCCACGGTGGAGCAGATATCCACCTGCAGCCCATGGAGGACCCTATGCTGGAGCAGGTGGATGTGCCTGAAGGAAGCTGTGACCCCGTGGGAAGCCCATGCTGGAGCAGGCTCCTGGCAGGACCTGTGGAGCCGTGGAGAGGAGCCCACGCTGGAGCAGGTTCCTGGGAGGACCTGTGGCCCCACGGAGAGAAGAGCCCATGCTGGAGCGGGTTTGCTGGCAGGACTTGTGACCCCACGGGGGACCCACGCTGGAGCAGTCTGTTCCTGAAGGACTGCACCCCGTGGAAAGGACCCATGCTGGAGCAGTTTGTGAAGAACTGTAGCCCGTGGGAAGGACTCACATTGGAGAAGTTCGTGGAGAACTGACTCCCATGGGAGGGACCCCACACTGGAGCAGGGGAAGAGTGTGAGGAGTCCTCCTCCTGAGGAGGAAGGAGCGGCAGAAACAACGTGTGATGAACTGACCGCAGCCCCCGTTCCCCGTCCCCCTGTGCCGCTTGGGGGGAGGAGGTAGAGAATTCGGGAGTGAAGTTGAGCCCGGGAAGAAGGGAGGAGCCAGGGGAAGGTGTTTTTAAGATTTGGTTTTATTTCTCAGTATCCTACTCTGATTTGATTGGTAATAAATTAAACTGATTTCCCCAAGTCGAGTCTGTTTTGCCCGTGATGGTAATTGGTGAGTGATCTCCCTGTCCTTATCTCGAACCATGAGACTTTTGTTCTCTTTTCTCTCCCCTGTCCAGCTGAGGAGGGGGAGCGATAGAGCAGCTTTGGTGGGCACCTGGTGTCCAGCCAGAGTCAATCCACCACACATACGTTTGTCAGCTAACTGGTGTTTCACTGCTACAGGAGCTTACAAATAATGTAAGCAGGTTTCAATTACATTTACAATATTTACATGCATTTTTATTTGCGTTTCATTCAGCTTGAGCAATGAAAATTTATAGACATTCAAGATCTAGGCACTAAAAACCAAGTTAACAGCATTGCAGAGGAATAATTAAATTATTTCCTCTGAAGTTAGACTTTCCTGAGACAATCGTATTAATATGAGTGTTTCACTGTTTGCTGTAAGTATAAAACCTAAATTGCAGCCCAGCATGATGAAAATATTCAAGTGGAGCACTAATAACTCATGAAGGAAGGGCAGGATCCGCCAAGTGCTTTTATGCAATATTCATTTATATGATAGCTAGAGTTCCAGTATTAAATAACCCCAAAACCACCTAAAGAACTTCCTCTATAAGAAGCATGAGAACAATCTCCAGAAATACTACCAGATTTTTTTTAAGTCTGTGCTTAAAAATCAAAATTCTTTAAGCGCTTTTTGTTTAGTCCTTTCCTACCTGCCGTTCTGTAATTGCTGGGTAGGACTTTTCTCCCTTTCCTAAGTGTAATTTAAAATTCACATACACAGTGTGTGCTCTGTCAGTTAAGTTTTATTTTCAGAGAACAAATCAGTGTATCCCTGGATGAGAGTTCTTCCCTACAGAAAAGCCAGGACGCACTTTTTGTTCCAAGGATCAACAGAAATTTATGGCAGCTTCATGAAAACATAATACAAAAGACTAATCTTGCCATGTTGACATGAACTTATAAAACAAAGGTACAGCATAAAAATTGTGGGAACACTGTACAAATAAAAACCTGTGAAATGCTAATTAGAACAGAAATTCTTCACTTATACTGCTGTTAAAATGCATAAAGTGTAAACTAAAATAATGTGAGAGTCCGCCAAATTTTATTCATTTTTTTAAATATAAATATGATTCCGGAAGATTTATTAAATATACCAGTGAGATTGTTATTTGAGTGGATTCTCCTATTATCCGTGTTCATTGACTATCCAATTACAGTAGATCTTTTTATTGAAAAAGGAGCAATGTCTTCTGTAAAACTGCATGCAATCAGAATGAGATTTTTGTGCTCAAAATACAACGTCAATGTTTCCGACTTTATTCCAGATACAGAATGACTATTTGCTTTAGAGGCGTATCTGGTATGCTAAGCTTCATTGTATAGTCAGTCTGTTTTATGAAGGAAGTCTGAACTACAAAAGCTAAATATTTTTTATTGTTTTATACTATTAAAGTAATGTTATATAGGACCAACATAATTTCATTTACAACAGGAAAAAAAAGCAGCCATATTATACTTGGCTCAAAGTCCATATCTGTATAAAGAAGTGTCCATTTAACTAAGCTAAAAAAAAACAGCCCCAAGAACCCTCAGAGTTCATTAAACATGAGGTTCTCTGGTTTTCTTTTACATTCACTGTAGCACTATCTTTAAAGTATAACTCCCCTTTTGAAATGCACTTTAGCTAGTTGTTTCATGACTCCCAGTTTTTAGATCATCCATTCTACATGGTCATGTTACCATACAAAATTATTATATACAAGACTGGCTATTTAACATATACACAAAAGTGATGACTCTCAGGCTTTAAGAATGTAACGCATCCAGTATGCCCAAGCAAAGTCCTTGCAGGTGACAAGGAACATCAAAGCACTGGTTGGTGTTTTATACTGTATGATGAACATAAGTGGACAAAAAATGGTTAACAGGTTATAGAAAAAAAACCCAAAATGTCCACCGAGTACTAATACGTATAAGCCTTCACAGTTGCTCCTGATACAAGTTTTAATTGTGAAATACCAATTTGAAATGTTAAGACAGTTGCTGCATGAAAATAGAGTTCTTCTAAAAACATATTGGATCCTTCCAAGTCACACCCAGGGTTTCCATCCAGGAAAGAGTCGGCTCAGATTTTTAGGGTCCATGGCCTGCTGTATGAGGAGGTTCACCTGCCCTCCCACACTGAGCACTGTTCCCTCCTCAACACCTTTCAGCTTCTCCTGAAGCCTCATCAGAACACGCTCAGCCACTTTGTTAAAACTCTGGTCATCACTGCTGGCAGAATACAAAAAAGAAAAACAGGTGCACTAGGTATGGATCCTGAGCAACGTGAGCAACATTCAGTAAGAAAACCGCAAAGCAAGGCAACAGCGCAGTAGGCAGACAGTAAGACAAAAATCCTGCACCTGGCCTTTCTTTTACATTCTTGTGGATCAGTATTGAGCGTAGAGTTCATGTCTGCCTCATCCTCCGGTCTCTGCTGCAAATACAAAGCTTTCAAGGGGTTCATGGTCCAGTCGAAAAGAGGATCATAGAGCAGCACCTACACAGTAATTAAACCTCTATTTAATTTACACTGTTAATCACAGCTAGTCCAGTGCCCTAGCAGGAAGAGAAACACTCAGTTGGTAATGCTCACGCTAACCGCAATATTGGGACCCTTTTTTTTTTTTTTAAATCAAATAGAATTGGGCTAAATTGCTTAGTAGACAATCCAACAATAAAACCGCATCTGCTCATTTGCAGGTATTTGTGTTGTTCATACTTGACTCAGTTTTGCCACTCAGCACCATCTCAGCAATGAAGATGTCATGTTTTAATACGCTTCTAGGCGCATCGTTATTTTTTAATGCATAGTATAAGCCGCTTTTAAAAGTCAGTTTAATTTTCATCTTTATGACTTACACGAAGAGGATTTAATTCAATCGGCACTATTCATGCTAGGAATGTTGCACTATGGCCAGAAGCATTTAGATACTGAAGAGGGAAAACTTCATATGCCTGCAACGAATAGTTCCCATACAAAATGTGAACTGGTCTTGATTTTATTGAAGATTACATGAACTAACAAATCTGACCAACACTACTAAACTAAAATTGAACAAAAAAACCCTACATGTGTGTTTGGTATAGTAATGCATATGAAGACAAAGACAAGGCATTCTGGCAGGTTACTGTCAGAAAGAATGAAAAAATGCTCACCTCTACAATGGTCAACAAAGCTTCTTGAGAATTTCTCATAACAGCCATTGTTTTCTCACAGCATCTAGAAAATATTTTATTGTATTTTTAGGTTCTTTTCAGTAAAATGAAATGGTATTTTCATAATTTAAAAAAAGGATATTTGCACCTTTCTTAAAGGTTAATTTCTAACAAATGAGTAACCTCTCTGATGTTTCCATTTTGGAAAAAAAAACCAGAGAAACTTAGCAATGTAAGACCAGAAGGAGACTGGGTAGTTCACTGATTACACTCCCTATGGGAAAGAGATTACCTGTTTCACTGTCTGAAATGTTTCTATACATAGAATTAACCACTGAGTTAACACTGATCGTTGAGGTACGCCATGATGGCAGAATTGCTTGGCTGGATGAAAACGTGTGTGCCAGAAGTGCTCGGCAACATGCTGGAGATTCTTGGTAGGGTTCCTTAACATGGAATGAGCAGATCCAGTAGCCAGTCATTAAGCCATTCCTAAAGTCTCTCCAATGAGTCTAGATGCAGAAACGGCTACCTACATTCACGCCCAAGCAAACTCAGCTTGTGGAAGGAATACGAAACTTTCCTGATGGGACAGGTACTCCAGTGAAAGAGGGATTAGGCCTCCTGTCTACCTCAAGATGAGAACACACACAACAAAGTTAACTGACTATGTTCACACCCCCTCTTCAGATGACTTGTTTAGGCACTTACACCTATACTGTTAATTACAAGTCAGTCTGGCTGAGGCAGAAACAGTATCTGCACCAGTGCCTTTTATACTGTATTTACTTCGGCTGGAGCCAAACAATTAATGTTTTTCTGTATCATGGGACAAAAGTTTCAGAAGCAACACGGAACTGTGAATTTGACAGCATTATCTTTAGAATAGAAGTGGCAGTGACTGTTCCTTCACAGGTCAAAGGTATTTTAGGAACTACTTATTATCGTTAATTGCTACCCTACAAAGACAACACTTACACTACGTACTTTTTTAAAGACATGAGATTTGGGGTTTGCAAGCACTATGTTCATGAACATCATGAAAGTCTTGAATGAGAGAAATGTCCTGCTTTTTAGGGCTCTCTTGGGTCATTCACAGGAGATAGGATGGAGGCTGACAGAAACTCAGCCCTTTTGGGAGTTTTCTGGTTTGCAGCTCAAATCTGTTGTGGGATTTATATTTTGCACTTGCAAACTGATATCAAATATGTGATCCAAAAGAGGAAAAAGACAGCAAATTACTTAAATAAAACTGGACAAAAATTAAAGACAGAACAGAACGGTTCGAAGAAACTTAATAGCTCCAAATATATAGTATAGCTCTGAAAGAAATACATAGTTCTGAAGGAAAAAAATCCAGCAGTCTAAATCAAGGGATGAAATTTAGCTGTGGAGCCTTTGGAAGCACTGAGCCATCCCAGAATTCCACAAGAGGGTGACAATAACCCATTAGTTAGTGAAGAATATAAAAAAATGGGCAACAATAATGAACTTGGCATTGCTTATATAAACAAGAACATATGAGTTAGAGGACAGCATTTATGTTTGGATACTATCAGCAGAAATCTGAGTCTCCTCTCAACATCAGAACTATTCGACATACAACTATCATCATGCTGAAAGTACTCTGCTGCCTCCTTACCCCTATGCAGAATTGGAGCACTTACCTTCTGAAGACTCCTTCCACGCCAGTAATACCCATTCCGTCCACAATGTCCCTGGTTAATCTAAATGGAACAGTCTCTGGTGTGGGAAGGATTTTACCTTGCTCAAAAGCAACACCTAAATAAAAGGATAATAAATGTTATAAATAATGTTAAAGAAAAATTAAGGTTCTCTTACCTGTCCCACTTACCCAGATCTATATGCACTAGTTCTGCCGTTTGTTCATCTATCAAGATATTCTGAACATGTCTGTCTCCAAGTCCAAGAATGTAGCCAACTAAAACAAAAAACATATTTACATGCCATAAAAATCAGGGAAAATTTAACAATGAGAAGATTCTTACAATCAGTGTAACACACACAAACAAATTAACAGTGAGAATATTTATTCTCCCATGTATACATATCACTCCAGTAGAGAGCAAATGCCATTCCACAAATCCAAAAAGTTAACTGAATGCAATTGGAAAAAGGTTATTCTCATACAGATGTGTATTGTTTTATCTACTCCACAGACTTCTTGCCCGTTTCTCTCTGTAGATAAGTTAACCAAACAGTTTCACAGCTTTCAAAAAAAAAAAAATATAAAAAGCAAGTGCACAATCAAATTAGGGTTTGTTATTATTACTATTTTTAAGAAAAACTTTTAACTCACAGCATCATATAATCCAGAAAACAGGACTGGATATAATTCAGTTCATAATTCAGTTGGGGCAGCTCAACTATACCTAAATAGTTCCTGAGTTATTCCTATCTAAGTCAGTTTTAAAAATCTCCAGTGATACAAATTATAAGATCTTTCATGTAAGCCTATTTCAGTGCTTTACTGTCCTTAAATGTAGAAAGCCTCCAAACTAAATCTCCCTTTCTGCAGTTTACGCCTTTATTGTTTTTCTATTAGCTGATGGACATGAATCTTTCATCTGAATTCTGCTAAACTGTAGGTTTACTTTTTTTTTCAGAAAAAATGGGGTGTATTAACAACATGCTAACATCTAAAATAGGATCTACTGCAATGTATACAACCTACTATCAAATGTCTTCCAGAGACTCAATACAGAACTGAGTCATCCAAAGGAAATCCACAATCCAAGTACATATATTTCCTTATTAAGACAGAAAAATCAACAGAAAAATGCCAAATCTTAAAAAAACATTTCAGCCATGGCTAATGATGCCAGTACAAAGAAAGTAAAAGATTAAGCTTTTCAACTCAGTTAGAACATTTAAGGCTACAGATGAAATGAATAAATTTAAATCGAAACAACAGAATTAGTCAGGTAGAAACTTCAAAAAAAACTACCAGAACCCAAAAATACAAACCACTATGTAAAACGAAGAAACACAGAATTTCATTCTGTCTTTCTCCTGCAGAAAGGGGGGGGGGGGGGGGGAGGTTGGCAGAATTAATCAGAAATCTTAATTACAAAAATAATGCTGGGGTTCTTGCTGGCATTTTTGCCTCCTACTCCCCTTTTTCTGACATGTGTCAAAAGCAGAATAGCCATTACCTCTGAAATGGTATAAATTCTTTGTTTACATTATCTAAAAAGTCAATATTAATAATCCAATATAATACCTATAGAAGACGTAGCCACACTGCGAGTGTACGCCAATCGCTTTTCAAACCACACAGCTGGATCCAGGAATTTTTCCATGCAGAAATAACGAAACACAGGTTGAAAGTTCTCGCAGACTTTCATGAAGACATTGTATTTCTCTTCAAAATGTTTCTTTTGTGCATCCTTTAAACAAATAAGAAATGTTTTCCCCACGACTGACTACTTTGAAAAGAAATTACCTCTTCCTTTGAAAGAAATACATTCCTCCTCTCTACCTCTCTCCCCTCCATTAAATGCTGTTCTCACTCCTTTCTCTCTCTGAGCTATGAATTAATGTCTTTTTTACAGCAATCATTAATGCACCTATCTATCTGTTTTACTGAACTATTATATTTTCATACACAACTCATCGGCTACATCTAAAAAACACACTCCCATTTCTTTTGCTTAGCAAGTGTATCTATTTTATATCGCATGCACAGGTAAATGCATCTTGTTGGGAGATACTTCCCCTTGCACTCTGTTCTGTTTGCTTATCTGATGGCTCATGTCACTGTGAGAAAGTCATTCTCACTCAATCACATGCAAAAGCTGCACACAAAGCAAAAACCAAATACACTTTCGTCGTGTTAGTACTATGCAGATCTAAAAGGAAATAATTTCTTGCACAATCATGAGGATACAAAGTAAAATTTGCAATTTTCTAAACGTATGGTGAGGTGGTTTGTGGAACTAAACTAAACCAGCTGAATCCCTCTAGCAGCTACCTACCATCAGAAGAAAGAACCTTCCCCTACTTCTGACTACTGAACCGGGTATTCTTCTCCCAGTTTACATAAGGTTAGTCTTCTTTTGGCTTAGCTCCTTGAACTGACCCACTGTGGGGGACGGAGGGTACATGGCTGTCACAGTGGAGGAGAAACCAGACCCCTTCACACTGTCTAACAGCAATTAAGACATTACATTAATCTCAGCTGCATTCTAAAACCATATTTTTATTTTCAAGGACTAATATTTAGAATTTCGGCTTATTCATGAAAATAAAATGATTTTTCAATGCATTGAGAAACATGACAAATATAAATTAAAACTGTAAGATAAGTTTATACTGACTCTGTTGGGTCTCTGTAATGATAATTTTGGAATTCCAATAGATTTATATTCCAGAAAAGAGTTCACAGACTTCTTGGAGATTCACCCGTATTCAAATCTTTCCTGCAACAGTCATTCATTTAGCTATTTTTGGTTTTGTAAAAACTCTCCCCAGGCTGCATTCAGATTAGTCTAAAGAACTATTAATTCCATACCACTGGTCACATTCACTATTATATACTAAAAGTATAGTATATAATTACAGAATCACAGAATCATTAAGGTTGGAAAAGACCTGTAAGATCACCAAGTCCAACCATCAACCCAACACCACCATGACCACTAAACCACGTCCCGCAGTGCCACGTCCACATGTTCCTTGAACGCCTCCAGGGAGGGTGACTCCACCACCTCCCTGGGCAGCCTGTTCCAATGCTTCACCACTCTCTCAGTAAAGAAATTTTTCCTCATATCCAGCCTAAGCCTCCCCTGGCACAACTTGAGGCCATTTCCTCTTGTCCTGTCGCTAGTCACTTGGGAAAAGAGACCAACACCCACCTCACCACAAGGCCCTTTCAGGTAATTGTAGAGAGGTAATTGTAATTCTCCGTAAGTACGCAAAAAACCCAACCCTCTGTGTAAAAGAATGTAAGACAGATATTTTTCTTTAATTATTTTGACTCACCATCATTATTTTCTGACACTGATAACTGGAGTAATCTTTTGGCCTGTATCTCTTGTGAGCTCCGTCTTCGACATTGACGAGGAACTCCCCAACAGGAGTTGTTCCCGAGCACCACTCAAGAACACCACTTCTCTGAGAAAGGGGAACCACCTGTAAAAACACCACCACTGCTGCATGGGGGAGGGTTATACACACACAACTATGAATATGCATGCTGCAGAGCATGGGTATTTGTTTAAAAAGAAAAAAGACCATACCGTACAGCTGACCACAATATACGTTATAAATACACATGTAAACATACATAAAATACACTCAAGGTTTTCTATCAAATACTTGCAAATTTCTTCCTAGCCTAGAGAACCTTCCACTAGGTACATCAGTACAACTTAATGATTATACTCAATTTGCGTGTTTGCATCGGTATTCTGGATGACCTGTGATTGCCAACAGCCTGCTATGCTTGAATGGGATAATACAAGCATTGTGCGAATTGCACATAAAAAGTAAAATCTGGAACAAACACATGGTAGCTGCATGGACATATTAGGCTTGTCTTAGTCTGCTTCCCATCCTAGAAAACAGTTTCTCACTTCATAACTGGCTGTAACAGTTACCTCAATTGCTGTAGCAGACAGAACTGGCCAGAATGAACTATCTCCTGTCCTCAGAGAAATAGCTACTGCCCATTTCCTTCAATTTTCTTTTCTTATGAAAGTCTCTTTATCTCATAATGCAACCCCCCATTCTCCTTTTCCCTGCTCTCATTCATTTTTACACATGTAAAAACCTGAGTCTTCACTGAAAATTATTCAAAAAATGTGACTCTTAACTCCACCTGTGAATTCTTAAAACTGTGTTAGCAATTCAGATAAGCTCCTTTACAGATTCCGGAGCGCACATTTCTCATTTGTCAAAGACAAGAACTTTTACTTAGAGAGTACTTACTCAGAGGTCACCTTCATAGCTATTATTATAAACCCAAGCACATAAAAAGGAAGGAGAAGGGGAAAGTTCCTGTTCAAATACACTTTCTGCATTCACAATAAGAATTTATTCCTGTATTCCCAATTTAAACAAAAACAGATCTCCAATTCAAATTCTGCATGAACAGACCCTAGATGGGACTTCTGGATTCAATTGTAAGGAATACTGCAAGACTAAAATTAATTATGAATTAATTAAGGAATATCACAAGACTAAAATTAGTAAGAATTCATAAACAAACTCATATGCTCAAGTTTAATGACTAGCAACTTACAATTCAAGGACAGTGCATAACTTAATTTCTTTTCAGTTATAAGATCATATAAAGAAAGCTTTGAAGAGTATTTAAATATATATTTGGCATCAGATTTTTTTTAAGGATTTGGGAAAAATTAAACTGTAATAATTGCTGTAATTGTAATAATTAAATTGTATTAATTGTTTATTCCATGCCTTAAGGAGCAGTGACTATTTTAATAACACAAAAAAAACCACTTTGATACTGTCTTTGGGTTAAAAAGAGGAGAACGGGGAAATATACTTTATCGGTAGCATTTATTTCTCTGCTGCAGCAGCTGTTCAGGGTTACCTTGTATCTTCGAATAGTTAATTTTCTCTTTCGTGTTTCAGTGTTTTGCTGGAGCAATGTATTGCACATCTGGAAAACCTGTTGCATAACAGCATCTTGTCTCAAGTCATCACGCCCCTTTAGCATAAACAGAAAAAGCAGTTAAAGAATGCTTTTCAGTATCCAACTTCTTGTTCAGCAACTTAAGAAAATTATTTTAAAAAATTCCCCAAAACACAAATTACTTTTCTACAATAATCACCTGTAATAAAAAGTAATTAACAATTGTTTTTTCTCTGTATTTGGTTTTCTAATAGTGCTCAGCTGCTTAAGCAGAACCATCATTAGCTTAAATCATCACCTTTTTCTTCTTTTTTTTTGGACAAACGTTATTTGTTAAGGTTTCAATCAACCTACATGCCTTATGGTACCCTTTTAAAAAATAGATACTTCATTCACCATATTTAGCAATCCAGCACACAACTGAAGCAGCATCAGTTGGTACTGCAGTTCCGATTATTGGATGCAGATCTAGTGATTCGTGCTTCTCTTTAAAACTTTCAAAACTATCCCATACTTAACAGCAAAACAGAATTCTCCCAGCAGCTGCTGAATGTTTACATTCAAAGACAGACAGAATGAAATCAATTGAGTTTAAAGACAAATTTTTTTTTTTTTTTTAGACATTTATGTTTCTATGTGCATGTTTTTGACTGTCTCTGAATTGCAACTCTTTTTATACAGGGAAGAAAGAAAAAGGAGGAATTTAACACAAAATGTTGATGGCTTTTGTTTGCTGTACACTCCAGGTCACTAGTTGAGACATGACCATGCAAGTCACAGGCCTGGTAGCTGTCAGGTAAGGTACTGTATATTATATGCATTGCTGAAAAATAATTACAAAAACATTTAATATTATTACTTATTATTATATTATATTCCTATTTATATTATATTATTATTATGTTACTTATTATTACTTTGTAATTTCCTTTATTAAAGCATTCCTGAACTAAGAAAACTAACACTGAACTGTGAAAAGTCTGCTCATGGTACAGAAGTGACACATGAGAAAACTGACATGAGAACTTAAAAAAGTCTCCGAGATGTCAATACAACTGACAGAACCTACCTTAACCAGCTGCCTCCTTTCTTTACCATCTGATCCTACACAATCTATTATTTTAGGCAGATTCAGGCCTCCTGCTAACCGAAATTCTGGCTTAAAAGACCTTATTGTCACCAATTTTTCGTATTGTCCTGTGGGATCCACCTGAAATTACAAATTAGTTGAAAATTAATAGAAATATTACCTCCATTTCGCTCAGAGAAAGTGGTAATGAGTTGTTTACAAACTTCATTAGCAGATTGTATGCTAAATATTAATATCAGCATTCCATCATCTACACGGATAAAACCCACAAAGGCTACAAAAATATGCTGAGCGAATGAGTGAGTTTGATTCTTCCTTGTTCACCCCACTGGTAGAGGGGAGCTGGTGCTGCAGACTTCCACTAAACAAGCTCTGACACAATTTCAGCCTGTCCCAACAAGCGTTCTCTCAAGAAAACGTTCCTGTACAGTGGCGGGCATTAGGCTTACATTAGGCTGCAAATGGACTCAGTCTACAATCCTAAAACTATTGCAATCTACCAGACCTGTATCTTCAGCCGTCCTCCATATCCTCATGTCACAAAGCAACCCTACTTAGTTAGCTGTAAGGAAAAGCGCTCCAGCTGTTTACATCACAGACCTCCAACTATTTCAGATAGTTTGTACTGGAGAACAAGAAAGGCAAAGAAAAGGACAATCGAGTCGTACAACGGAGCAACACCTGGGGCCAGTAGGAGCTCTACAAACAAATGCTATTTTGCATAGGTGGCAATTTCTGGCCTCTGAAGTCAAACGACATAATGTCACTTGGCTTCTTTTATTTAGCTTTATAGACATAGCCTGAGGGACTTCAACATAGGGAAGTATGGCTTTGTAACATGTAAATTTTAGGTGGCTGGCCCAAAAAGCAACTCTACACTCCTGAAACTGGTAAGTTTCCTAGGTAGAGCATGTGGCATCACCTAAGAATGAGTGCCTATGCACCCATCCAATCAACCACTTATGCTAATGGGAATGGATCATTCACCATTAGTGAATGGTAAAAACCTGTAAGCTGGCCATTTAGGAACAGATGAAGAGGCATATCTACTAATTCTCATAATTTCCTGGACATTAAGTGTCTCCCTGAAACTCTGAGCTAGCTCCTGCAAAGTAAGATCCTCTCTGTGATTTAGGTAGCTCATCACCCCTTTAGGTAATGAAAGACTAGTCAGTGGTAACAGTGGCAAAGCCAACTTCATACAATACACCACTATCCAGCAAATGTAAGACTTGGGGTCAAGGTCTTCTAAAGCCTAAGGAAAGCATCTCACTCTGCATCTCCCACCTGACAGGAAAGTACCCATGGTAGGCTGACCTGTAAAGAACATGGGAATTTGATTATATGCCCTGACTGCCATTATAAAAATTGGAAGCTGATTCCAAGATCTGATATTATAGTGTATATTTATTTCCACTTCAGTCACCTTAATTTCCATGGTAGGAACTACAACATCCTCCAAGTTCTTCAGTTTAATAATTGGCTGGTCAGCTGGAATACTTATTCCTTCTGTAATTAAAAGGAATTAGTATTTTTAAATTCAGAACTATAAACATACATCAAAGTTCACAAAAACCAGCTTACACTGCTTTTGGGACCCAAAACCTCACTGCGTGCTTCTGTCAAGCTGATGAAGATGACCACAGGACAACTGGAGTTTTCTGGAGTTTCATACTCAGAAAGTCTGAACCTTACAATGCAAGTAATTACTATGACTTTTAATCCAGACCAAGTTCTACATTTATCAAAAATAGGACACAGCGCTAGCATACTATCTCCTTTACATATAAATATTTAGAAGTATACTTTTTAATCCAAGAAAATAAAATATATCTTCATCACTAAAAACAAAAATAATTTTTCCAAGACTTACTTCTTTGAGATTTCCATGGAGTAGCATCTACATTTGCTAATGTGATGTAAGCATCACACAGTGCTTCAACATTTCTAACCATATGAGCTCTCCTTTTTCTTACGATACTGATTATATTGCTAGCAGCCTCCATTCTGTCCTAAAAACCACCAATGGAATACAAATATCAGATCTTGCAAACTACACCTTGTAAGATTAAAGATGCATCATAACACACAGTCAAATAAGTACAGCTGAGGTACATCCCAGGAAAAACAGCGAAAATTGCAATAATGGACATCCCTTTGTGATATGAACAGCAATAACCTGAAGGAACTTCTGTTTTGTCTAAACTGAGATAACGAATAAACTAAAATATTTGGGATGAAGAGAGAGCAAATCTGTCCAGGCAAAGTGCAAAAAACCTGCAAAAATTCTTCAGAAAAAGGGACAGGCAGTCTTAGATGTTCTTCCACCACCTTCCTGCTTCCGTTATTTCCTCCCAACTGAAGAAAAAGTTGGTATGCAAAAGGCAAAAATCTGACCATGCATCCCTTCTGTGCCTAACTCTGAGACACTTAGTTGAGTTTAGCATAATCCTACTCCTAAGGGTGGGACCACAGAAGAACTACAGATCTGAGAGAAAGCCACATAAAAATGTGGTAAAAAATTGTTATCAAGTGTGGTGGGTAAGAGGATAATGACAAACAACCATGCCAGGCCTATAGCGATGGGGGAAAGAAGGAGCACTACTCTAGATATGAGATGATTCCAAAGACAGGTTCCAACAAAAGTTAAGCGATAACAACATTAACATGAAGCCACAGTTCAGTATTACCCATCATCATGGCTTTTAACATATAAAGGTCATACAAAGGAACAAAAGATACACTGCACAAGGCTAAATACTTAGAACAGATCTTATCACTCAAAGCAGAAAAAATACTCAATTCAGTATGTACTTTCAATAAACCCACTCAAGTCTTTGTGGCATCTAAAATGCCTTTTATGGAATCACACATCAAGGATATTTATCACAAAATTCTTTGCAGTAATTGTGGCTATTTGTTGCAAGAAATGTTAACCATGTTTTGTTCAACCCCATAATTACTACTTTCAATAGTAATTACCAATGTATGCACAACAGGAGGGTTTTTTATTACTAAAAGTACATTTTCCCTCCTACTTTTTCTTAACAAAAGTCAGCTGATGAGCTCTACACTAAAATACACTTTGACTTTTTTTTTTTTCATTTTTTAACAAAATGAAAGGACTGAATGTGATTAATAGAATAGAATTTTTTTGTAGTCACCACATCAAGCTGAGAGATTTCTTTCGGTGCATTTTTAATTAACTTATTTCTTCTTATTGCATCTGGTTTTGTGAGGAGTTCATCTTTGTTAGCATTTGCCAAAGCTAGTATTATAAACAAAGTATGATGTGGATGATCCAGTGAAATTCTAGACATTAGCTGTCAAGAGAAACAAAAAGATCCCATTATTGAAAACTGTACAGAAGAAAAAAAAATACTTAATTAACATTTTAAATTCTTTTGAACTGCTAAGGTTCCTAATAAGAAATAAAAAGTAATACTTAGATGGTATTTCCACAACAAAAATACATTCAAAGTATATTCCTAAACCTGCATAAGACTATTCTTATACAAGAAAATCAATTAAGTAGCAAGGAAAAAAGTCTCCAATCCTCTCCCCCTCTCCCCCCTCTCTAATGATTTTGCATCACTCATTTTTAATACACCTTTATCACCTACATAACTCATTTACCTATAACTGCACAAAGGAAGATATTTATTATTTAGAAGTATGCACTACTAAGCCAATCAAGATATCTTTAGATACGAAAAGCATAAATTACATTATTCAGAACTTCATGAAAACCTAAACCACCCATCATCTTGGTTCCCATCCGAGCAGCCAGCTGGTACATCAGAGGCAAAAACTTGTATGAAGGGATCTTCTCTGCATTTTTCTGTAGTAGAGAAAATTCTGTTAGAAAGCTGTACTAAACACCAAAAAAAATGGTAATCAGAAAATACCAGGTAAGGGCTAGCAATTTTGGTTTTGCATTTTTTTTTAAACTGAGAAATCATTGCTGTGTGATCAAATGGCAATCCACTGAGTATCATGTTGTCTTGGTCCCTGTCTTCAGTATGCTACAAGTCCTTCAGGAGAAAACTACTATTTTGTATTCTAATAAAGCAAAGCTTAGATATATTGATTCAGATTAATTTCTAGATTCTTTGTGGCAAGAGACAATCCCAATAAAAAGAAAACCAAACTATCTAGTTTAAGACAAGAAACAATTGTATGTTAAAAATATGAGTAAAGGAACACCTTCTATTTTTCAAAGTTAATTATAAGACAAAGGTTAGAATTATACAGATCTCTGTTATAAACAGATCATTCAGGTAAGAATTAACAGATTTCCTGCACGATCCTAGAAATGACAGAACCAGCCTGAGAATGAGAATTTTACTGGTCTCTGGCTACTGTGTTATAGAGCCAATCTAAATGCACAACCCTTCACCCAGAAGTATATATAACGTAAAACTAGAAGAACATACTAAAGGATGTCGAAGATGGGTAGCATCCAACATATGTAAAGAACAAGGTGACAACGGTGAGAGATCATGAGATATGCTTAATCGTACAGACTTGTCAAATTAAGATGCTAAATTAAATTAAATTAAAATGCATTGAGAATCACAGCTCTCTGATGAAAAACTAACTGATGAGCAGTGATGACTGAAAAAAGTGAGTTTTGAGGGAAAAATTAAGGAGATACATAGAAAAGCACACTGCACAGCACTATAATTCATCTGCTAGAAACACAGGAGGAGAAGGAGAATAAAGATGGATAAATTAATGTCAAAGTGTAATAAGGAAAAGCAACAGCAGACATATACTTTCATCATTTCATTGACTCTATCAACTCCAGAATTTTCAAGCCACAGGGAACAGAGTCGGAAGATCCACATATCATGTTCTTCTCCACTTAGTAAACAGCTGATGTAGTTCTCCACTGCTTTACACAAGAAACGTTTACGATCCTCAGTTAGGGCATGTATGGCACATTCATCCAGTTCAAGTTCTCGCTGAACCTTCACTGTATATCTATGCGAACAGACATTTTTAAACAACAAATTATCTCTTAATGAACTTAGAAGCAAGGCTGTTCCTACTTCTCTTGCTTAGTAACTTAACACTTTTTTACTTGTTTCGTATGTACAAGCACAATAAAATAAACAACTGAGAAACCAAATTGTGGGAGATATTTCTTTGATGTATGTCCACCAGACCCACCACTCTAAGTAAATTTTCAGTCAGTGCCTTTTTTCTTTTTTTATGATTTAATCTCAGTACTGGTGTAAATGTGAATACCCAGTACAGATCATTGTGTAAGGACTTCAGTTTCCAACTGCTGAAGTTCAAATTTTTCTGCTCACTTGCAATTGCTCTTACTAAGTCTTTAAGAGTTCTGTATTAAGATGAATTCTACACTTACACAAATGTGTGATGGAGAAAAATCTTGAACATTCATTTTTTAGTCTGTAACATATTCTCTGTCAAATAAACTAAACAGATGCAGGGAATAAATGTGAATTCTGGCCCATGATCATCCACGCTATTTAACTGTTGTAACAATCCTTGGCTTAGTTTTGGCCCACGCTATCTAAGCACTCTCCTAGACCATATTCAGGGACAGTTCAGAAACTATCTGCAACAAGTACTACAGATTAGGCCACTATTTTGTGAAGAGAAGGAAAAATTCAGCTGTAAAGATGTGACCCATGCTATACTGCTTCCCCAGAGGGACAGAGAATTAGTAAAGATGGAACCTTTGATGGTGCCATAGTAACTACCTCTCCATTTGAATGCTCACCTATTTGTCTGAACTCTGCGCTCCCTTAGGAGGCCAACCTCCTCCTTGGCCTTCTTCAGTAATGCCTGCTTATTTTCAAACTCTGAGGATTTCATGTAATTCTCAATTCGTTGGTACTGATTATCTGAGAAACGAGCCAAAGACAGGAAAGCCTTCATCTTTCCTTTCTTCAGCTCATCACTGCTGTCTCCACTATGGCTTGCAGCAATTTCCACAGCCTAAAAGGGAAGTTACAATAAGGATAAGACTGATAATCACATTAATAGTGCTGCATAATACTTGATTAAACTCTATTATCACAGAAAACCAGAATGATTGAGGTTGGAAGGGACCTCTGGAGCTCATCTTGTCTAAACCCCCTGCTCAAGCAGGGTCATCTGCTCAAACAGGTTATTTAATGTTGCCTATGATGGAATATATATGCATACAAAATAAGATCTACCAGGCTGAATATTTTTCTCCTAAGTGAATTTAATCTTTGAGCAGTGTTTCAGTGCAAACAGTCAAAAATATTATCCTGTATGAAACAGCTTTAATAACCATGTAGGAGTCTCCTACAGCTATCTATATTGTAGAGTAACTAAGCATGAACTTTTACAACAGTTTTACAATCTTGTATCATAAGATTGTGAGAAAAAAATAGAAGACAGTCCAAAGAGTGCCAAAAAGAGAAGGAAATTATATGTGAAAATTTGATCATCAGAGTGAAGAAACCATGTAGAAAGTAACAGAGAAAAGCAACTATGTAGAGTTTCACAAATTAGCATGAAATAAAGAAATGCAGAGTAGGCAAATATTAATAAAAATGTTTCTACTACTGACTAAGAGTTGAAAAAAAAAAAATTACAGCACTTTGAAACACTAGTACAAGACTTTCCAGCACCTGGAAAGAGACTGTTGTGAATACAATCCCCATACTGAAAACATGTTAAGTGAATAATCTGTCCTAAGAAGGAGAGGATGGGGTGGAATAGGAAAGGGAAACAGGACTAGCAGTCATTATCACTGAACTTGTAAGCCAATATTACACAGAAGTTTCACTACGAATTCTGTAAAGCCATATTCTGAATATAAGATTACAATGTTATACAATACTATGTGAAACTATAATTTTTTATAAGAATCCGTAATTTCAATCCCGAAAAATAAAGGCTGCATTGTAAAATTTCCTTGACATTTTAACAACCTATTTTAGCACAGCATTATCTCAAAGACTGCACATTTCAAAAACTGGATGCACCTTTTCTAAGTATTTCTGCATGATGACTGTAGGGTTTTCCAAGCATGTTTCTGCTAACCAGGTTCCGCATAGCCTCAGACACTCTGTATACATCAATTTCAGATGAGGATCATTCTCAACCTTTGAGAAAGCAAGTTTTGGGAAGAAAAAAGAGGAAGGTATCAAATAAAAATTCTCTTTACATATGAGGTAGAAAATTTATAAAGCTTTTAAACCCTGAATATGATACAACCACTCGGGCCTATTACACATAATGTATCTACAGAGTCATTTACCATCCACAGTAGTCAATAACTTTAAATCACATTCACATTCTATGTTAGACTAAAGCAGAGCACATATTTTTAAATACCTGACAGTTTGAACAATGAAAACCAAAATAAAACAATGAAAAAATGGAATATAAATTAAATAAATTCACAGCATGTTTCCTGAACTGTATTTTCTAATATCCCCATTTAGTCTGAAGTACCATAGTACACTGTGTAGGAAACATTACAGAATTGCAATAACTATGTGTGATCATTAAATCTTTCAGACAGACCTCTACATGGGAACTTGGTTAAAAGTGCTCTGAGATGATGGAGCAGGTTTCCAAAGGACTTGCCTCCAGATTGGAAGCTCAGTTTTAACTGTATAGTAGGACGAGTTTCCAAAATACTTTAAGTACAGGGTACGTATTAAAGACCACCTGATCAAGATGGCAACGCTGACTGTGAAATACTGAAGGATATCACAGGCTGTGAAAACACAAAACCTCCTTATGTGGACAGGGTGAACGTAACACTGGAAGGTGAGAGAAGGACTAAATTTTTGGAGGCCCTCATCAACTGATTCATGGAGCAATCATGAAAATCAAAAGAGGTGCAGCAACTCTTGATTTTGCCCTGATGTCTATGGAGAACTTGGCCCAAACTTCTCCAGCTTTTCGGAACTGTGCTATTCTGTAATAATGTGTATATGGGTTCAAAGCGAATGCTTATTACCCTCCAAAAAATATCCAAAGAAAGCCATCATAGCTAAACACAAAGGTAAGGATGATAAGAAATTTCTACCACATCAGTACACAAAATGAAGTTTTGTTCAAATGAAAAAGAAAGTATATTAGAAAAAATAATAAAATATCCTGACAAATAAAAAATAAAAACCCACCATCAGGCTGTCCAAAAAACCCCAACAACTTGAAGATGACTCAACAAATAATAAAAAAGCATTTTTTTAAACTTATTAGGAGCAACTAGCCACTGGACAGTCCACTTGATAAAAAGACAATAGAGTTATAAAACAAATAGCGCTCTGAGAAGAAAAAGCAGAAACAAAATTAAATTATTTGCATTTGTGTTCACTGTGGAGGAGCTTGAAGAGTCCTACTGCAAAGCCTTTCTTTATGAGGGATTCAAAGGTCTGTCTGCTATTGAAGTGTCAACAGCAAAGGCTACTGAACAAACAGACAAAATGAAAACTATCAACTCACAAGGATCACAATGTATTTTTCCAAAAGGTCTACAGCAATTCACAGATGAAATAACTGAACTACTAAAAGAGGTATAAAAGCTTTTGCTTAAACCTGCCTTAATAGAAGAGGAGTGGCAGGTGGCAGATGTGACACCAATATTTTAACAAGTTCCAGGGAAGCACAGGTCAGTAAGACTCATATCAGAAGTGGACAAATTAGCAAAAAAACCCAAAAAACAAAACAAGAACAAAAAACCACAAAAAGAACAGATGAATTAGTATGAAGAAAAGCCAGAATAGCTTTTGTAATGTCAGAATGACAGAAAAGTTGAGGGTGGAAGGAACCTCCAGAGACCACCCGACCCAACCTTCTGTTGAAAGCCTGGCTTTAGATCAAGTCTTCCAGGACTCTCCTAAACTGAGTCTTGACTATTCATTTCCAGCAAGGGAGATTCCATTAATTTTTCGGCACACTGTTCACAGTGTTTAGTGATGAAGGATTTTCTTCCTGTATCCAGATAGCATTTCCCTTGAAACAACTTGTGCCATTGCCTCTTGCCCTTTCACTGTGCACCTCTGTTAGCAGAGTTACCTCCATCTTCACTGTAACTACCTTTCAGGTATTGGAAGACTATCACTAGATCCCTCTACACCTTCACTTCTTAAGGCTGAAAAAACCCAATCCCTATCACCTTTATTCCTTTGCCAAGTTCTCCAACCCTCTAATCATTGTGGTGGCCCTCTGCTGAACCCCCTCCAATTTTTCAATGTCTCTCTTGAACGGTGGACCAAAACTGGACACATTATTTCAGGCGTGGGCTAAGAAGTGCCAAATAGAGTAGAATAATTACACTTCTTAATCTACTGGCTATACTCTTAGTGGTGCAGTCCAGGACATGGTTCACCTTTATTGCTACAAGGGCACACTGTTGAATCATTTTAGCTTGCTGTTCACTGGGATACTCAGGTCCTTTTTGGCAAAGCTACACCCCAGCCAGTCAGACCCCTCCCTGTAATGCTCCTTGAGATTATTCAGTCCCAGGTGAAGGACTTCCCACTGATGTCATGCAATTCCTATTGGCACAGTCTTCCAAACTATTGAGGTCTCCATGACTGGCGGCTCTTCCTTCCAGAATATCTATCTCTCTTTACAGTTTGCTGTTACCTGCAAATTTGGTGAGGAAATTCAGTCCTCTTATACAGATCTCAATCATAAAAATAGTATCAGACCCCATAACAAACTCTAAGGAACTCTACTTCTGACTGGCTACCAGGCTGCCTTTGAATCATAAACAACCACCCTTTGAGCTCAGCAGTTCAGTCAGTTTTCCACCTATCTTGTGGTCTTACCTATCCAGGCTGTATCTCACCAGCTTGTCAGGAAGGATATTGTGGGAGACTGTGTCAAATGCCTTTCTTAAATCAAGGTATGCCTTTCTAAAATCAAGGTAGATGACATCCACAGCTCATCCCATGTCTACTGGGCAAATTATTTCATCACAGAAGACAATCAGGTTGGTCAAGCATAATAGTATATTTCTGTCGGCTTTTCCCAACCACCTTCTTTTCCTTCATGTTCATGACAATAGCTTCCCTAAAGACCCGTTCTGTAATTTTCCCAGGGACTGAAATAAGTCTGACTGCTCTGTAGTTTCTGATCCTGCTTTTTGCCCTTTTTGTAGATGGGTGTGATTATCCTCTTCCAGTCATCAGGACTTCCCCGATCCCCATGACCTTTCAGAGATAATACGAAAGTGGCTTTGACATGATGTCAGCCAACTCTCTTACATCCTCAGATGTATCCCATTTCCCAATTCAACTGAACTCCTTGAACTCAACAAGCAAAGGAAGATCTGTCTGATTCAGCCTACTCCAATAGATTCCAACAGTCATGTGACATGGTTCTTCTACAAAATGCTCTTGAAGAAACTAAGTCACAAGAAATAAAATGCATAATTCTTGGAGGGATAAAGAACTAAGATAGGGAACAGAAAGAGAAATACATGGGCCACTTTTTTACAGTGGAGTTAGGTCACCAGTGAAAAGCTTCCAAAGATCTTGATATTGAGTAATTCAAGGTGATAAAAACAAGGACAGACTGAAGAACTGCAGACAAACACCACAGGACAATAAATGGAATGGAAAAAACCTGACGAAATTACCAGCAAAAAATAAGTGTTAAGTGATGCATGAAGGCGGGGGGGGAAAGACTTCTTGTATGTAATGTTATTCCTGTTTGGAAATGTAACTACAAAATGTTACCTCACCATGGAGAATGAAGACAGGGAACATGGGTTCAGCGTTTTTATCAAGGTCAGAACTAACACTAAATGAAGATAGGGGGTTCAAAACAACCACAAGGAAGCAGCTCTTAAAACAGTGGGAACTAAGCTGTGAAACTCCTTATTGCAGGGTTGTCTTGGATATTAAAAGCTTAGAGAGACTCAAAAAGTAACTGGACAAATTTACGGTATAAAAAGCATTGGAAGGAATTACCTACAAGGAAACTACCTCTGGTTCACGAAGTTCTTATGTTACCAGTCTGGGGGAGTACTCTGGCTATAGAGCCCAACTATTCTTTACGTTTTTTCTTAGGAACTTTGTATTGCCCATTACTGAGATAGGGGAGAGGGATTTTTGTTTCAGTTCTTGAATTCTGAACTGGAGAGGGGAATATATTATTTGCTTCACATCAAAAGAAATTTTTCAGAAAGCTTACAAAAAGATCTAAGATAACTAAGATTCAGAGGCACTTACTGAAGTCCAAATTTGAAGAGAAAACATTCCCCAGTTTGAAGTACGATTCTATTTTCAGAAGTATAACATAAAACTCACAGCTTAGTGTGCTTGTAAATGGGGGAGGATTCAAAGACATGAAACAGCACTCCAAGTTATATCTATGTTCCTTGATAATGGATTAGTTCAAGCGACAAAAAAGTCTGCGGTACAGTAGTGAATGTTTATCAGTCAAAAACTTGCCTGGAATTTCTGTATACTTTGTGATACAGCTTCAGCCCCACCGAAATAAATAGAAGCCTCAACTCATACTCCCACCTTTGCACAAAGATTCCCTACAGACATGAGGAAAATGCCTGCAACAGAAGTATGCTTCTTTAGCATAAAATATATTATTAGTGTCTCCCTGTATTAGTCTTTTTTTACACAGTAAGGACCAGAGATAAAATCTTTTTTCTTCCTCTTCTAACAAAAACATATACACTATTACAGTTCCCAACATAATATGTATCAGAAATAGCGCGGCCAGCAGGACTAGGGAAGTGATTGTGTTCAGTTTTGGGCCCCTTATTACAAGAAAGACATTGAGGTGCTGAAGCATGTCCAAAGAAAAGCAACAAAGCTGGTGAAGGGCATAGAGCACAAGTCTGATGAGGAGTGGCTGAGGGAACTAGGATTGTTTAGCCTGGAGAAGAGGAGGCTCAGGGGAGACCTTACCACTCTCTACAACTACCTGAAAGGGGGTTTTAAAGAGGTGGATGTCAGTCTCTTCTCCCAAGTAACAAGCAAGAGGACAAGAGAAAATGGCCTCAAGTTGCACCAGGGGAGGTTTAGATTAGATATTAGGAAAAATGTCTTCACCGAAAGGGTTATTAAGCATTGCAACAGGCTGCCAGGGAAGTGATTGAGTCACCATTCCTGGAGGTATTTAAAAGACGTATAGATGTGGTGCTTAGGGACATGGTTTAGTGGTGGACTTGGCAGTGCTAGGTTAACAGTTGGGCTCGATGATCCTAAAGGTCTTTCCCAACCTAAATGATTCTATGATTCTACACCTAAACAATCCTGCTTGGTCGTTAGTTTCTTTAACTATTGGCACAGAACAAGATGATACACCTCTAAGTAACAGTTTTGTTTAAAACAAGTTAATTTTTTATTGAGGGAAATCATCTCTGATTTTAAAAAGCTATATATTTCACAGTGGTGGCACTGGAGGCAAAATAATGATTAATGAATTCTAACATTTGCCACTCTTACAGTCTCGCTTTGAAAACCCCTGATAAGATTTCCTAATACAGTTTTTTTTGCTTTCAGACATTTTGAGAGTACAAAACAGATTTAGTAATACTGCAGACAGCCTTTTAATTTTCTTCCAAGGGAAAACTTCAGGAAGTGGAAATAGGATCTTAAATAATTTAATTCCCATAAGTTTATACATTATATAACACATACCTGAAACCAATCTGCATCTAATTTTTTTATCATCCTTTTAAGAATATTCAGTGCAAGACTCTCTTCCTTTTTAGCCCAGAAAACCTGAGCTTCTTCTAGTTGCCATTCAGAAACCCCATATCCCGTTGGATTGTATTGTTTGATCTGAAACATAGCTCTTTCTGGAAGCTGAAATTGAAAAAACATTATAAACAATTCTTTAAGTCAAATACATGTATCTCACAGTGAATTTTGTTTTTAAACTCCATCTTCATTTGCTCTACTTGTGCAGCATATTCTGCCTATCCAATGCTAAGAATTTATTTGCAGCAAAGAGACAAAAATTATTTTGCTATATACTTGCAGAAAATCCTGATTTGTAACAAAAATAAACTACGGAATTAAACTTCACAAACCCCAAAATAAAGTATCAATGTTTAACATTTTAAATTACTTGGACGTGTAAAGTATAGAAATTCTACAATCAGTACCTACTGAAATAATGAATTTATAATTTTAGCTTAGTGATTATTATTACATCCTAAGACATCGCAGAAAAATAGTAAGAAAAATAGCACCACCATACACTAATTCTTTTGTACGCCTACTTCTTCACTCGTATCACTGGTGAAGTAACATCCTCACTATTTAATAATCTAGTATCACCATGATAGTACAAAGAGCAAACAATATTTTTAACGTCAAAGATTGAGCCTAAAACGTATTTTCACAGTTGTCCAACCAATAACCAAATCAATCAGACTTTTAAATAAGCAAGGTAAACAATTAAAATGTGAGAATGCCTGTAAATGACAACGTAAGTTTGGGTACTTCAATTAGTGGTCAGTGTGATGATTCTGTATGGCATTCTCTTCCTTCTCCTGATGGATGGTAGTGGCACCAAAGAGGAAGAAAAGCCAATAGTTGCAAAGAGTGGTCCCTCAAAAACTTTCCTACATCCAGACACTTAGTGTTATCAACTACTAGTGTGCCAAAAGAAAGGGTTATCATTCCATGGTTTGAAAGACTGACAAGGCCCAGAAGTATGCCCCAAAGATTGCACATGACCTACAACACTGAAGAGGCTGGAACTCTGTTTTCAGAAACACACTAGCTCAATCTTTCAGAACCTTCTAATCCTCCCAAAATATGGCACCCCAATTTTAATCTTCTTCTGTAACTAAAAAACAAATTAAAAAACAAATTAACTTCCATTGAGGCTCTTACAGGACACTCATCACCACAGTGTTAATGGCTGGGCAGGCATGAGATAAAAAAAATTCTGAAGATGTAATTTTCCCAAACAATTCTGGAGGCACTGAGTAAACCTTGCAAATGTATGAAATCAAAGACAGTTGTTCTACTGATTTCATCATTATTCACAAAAAGATTTAAAACCTTCCTGAAATCAAAATTGAATATAGTTTCACATATGTGAAGAGTTAAACATCTTTCCAGGTTATATATTTAGCTGGAACTATTTTCTGCAGACGTTCTTGGAGGATATTGCTCTATAAATTCTTGTTGAGTTACTGCTCCAGATGCACTACCTAGAACAAGCCAGGGCTGACTCTGGATCTTAAATGCATTAGCAGCTGCAGAAATTACTGATACTGCAAATCCCATTAAGTCATTCACAGAGAGAGATTTACCACAGTGCAATGTTGCTTTGAGAGTGTAAAACCTTGAAGACAACACTAAATATACAGATGAAATGGAGTTCTTTCAGCAGCTTTACTCTGGAACACTACAACAGTAAGATGCAAGTGAAAGCTGGATATATAAAACTGCATCAAAATAAAGTAACAGAGCTATAAGAGCATTCTTCACTAAAAACGTCATTTTTATATCTACCTTATAGAGTAGCTTACAGTTATGAACAAAATTCAGAAAACATGCCCATAAATACAATTTGTGAATAAGTTCTACATAGTTTAAGTCTCCAACTAACTGATTCATTGAATAAACTTAGAATACAGTTAATCTTTAGTACTGTTAAAAAATGAAGTTCTTTTATAAACTAAAAACCTTAACATCCGTCACCAATCTTTCCTGGAATTTGTTACCTGTGTATTTTTAGCAGTTCTTGCCAATCTAGAGAGCTCCACTAAATGCTTGGTCAGGATGTCTTTAATACATTCTCTTTTGGTATTCTCACTCTCCTTTTCAAGTAAGATTTCCAAAATTACAGTGCGCAGAGCCATGATAGGTTCCTGGAAACGGAAGTCACTGTCCTTGAGAAGCTGGGACTGCCTCTGCCATTTCAAATAAATATCATTCAGTTGTTGAGTAGTAACAGACCTGCAATTGTTACCAAAAGAAAAAAGACCTGTATTAGTGAAATGTAAGATGAGTAACAAAAGTAAACTACAAAGGTAGTTCACAATCTACTGTTCAAAAACAAGAAACAATCCATAAAACCCCACAATTATTAATATGCAGAATAAACTGGCAGGCTTCCACTTTTAACAAACATGAAGATCAAGAGATCAGCATTAGTAAGGTGAACAAGTCTAGTGTAAACATTCCTGATTAAGCATCAAAAACTGTTGTGTTAAAGGTCCATCAGCAAAGGGAATTTCATTCAAACACAGGGCTACTTAAAAGATTAGAGACCAAGATTCCTATTTTATTATATAGGTTGTATATGGATTAATATAACAATCAATTCCAAACTGTGACATTGTAGCTGTGTAGGTTGTCACTCCATATATTATTTTCTTAGGCAATTCATTAACTGCAAATAGCATTGGTTTGTAAAGTCCTGGACATGCTAAATGACTATACGATGACTATAAGCTACCAAACTGATACAACTATAGCAGAAAAAATTCAATGTTAATAGCACTACAGAGATTAATACCTTCCTATGATTAAAAAGCAAAGTTAAGAATTCAGGTAGAATACTGATGGTAATAGTGGTCCATGAAAAAAGTGATTCAAACTGAAACAACTTTCAATACATCTATGGGTATCATCAAGGAAATGGAAAACATTTTTAGAAAGGGAACTAGGAGAGGATGACTCAGTTACTTTAGTAAACCAAAGGCCCAGAGATATGAATGCTACCTTGGAGTATACCAGGGAACTCAAAACAAAGGAAAGAAAACAATTATTTAAAATACAATATTGGCATAATATCAAATAATTGAAACTAGACCATAAATAAATCCAGTCTGGAAATAAAGAGAATCTAGATTTGTCTTCACATAATAAAGCTAAAATCCATATAATTTTTAAGATGAAGTTTGAGATGTTCATGAATAAAATTTGTTGAGGTCATCTTATTTTTGTGCTAGACTTGGTTACCAAAAATCCTGAAAACTGAGAAAGGAGTATGAAACAAGCTTAAAAAATACCTGGAGAACAGCAGACCTATATTTTCCAACTCTCCAATTAGCTGTAGTCTGCAAAGAGTTGGATATAATGAATAAACAGACTCAAGACTGCCTTTGCACAGCTCTTCTACTTCATTCACTCTACGGATTTAACAGAGAAATAGTAAATTTTTTTTTTAATTTCCACAAGTAATTCCAACTATCCATAACATAACTTCTGTACATTGAACAGAATTTAAACAGCAAAACTATTCAGTTTGGAATTATTTTGTATTACCATTAAAGTTCAAAAAATTAAGTTCGTCAATAAATGAAAACACACTAAGCATATATAAACTCCAAAGTCTATGTGATAGCTCAGCTAAAGAATAGTCAGCATTCAAATCCACTTAAGAGGAACACAAAGTAAGGGATGTATACTACAGGAAATGTATCTTAAATTAGCACACAAATTGTATATGCACAGAAGAAAAATTTAAGTTTAAAAAACTTAGAAATGAAGTTGCAGTCCAGAAGTATTAATTTTATTCTATGCATGAGTCTTTATTTAAGCCCATAAAACCCCATAATAGTCTTTTATGAATAACTTGTGACTACAAACACACATACACTCTCTGTCTAACAGCAGAATATTTGCATAGAGTTACCTGGCATCTTTAAGACTGTCATAGAAAGCAGAGAATTCCTTATCTCGTAAAGACTGAAGAGCATCATACAGTGATTCATGGTACCCTGGTCTTCCTGTCTCATCTCTTTAAAATAAAACAAAAGTGATATGATATTTTTACTAGTACATTTTCTGCAGTTGGATGGATTGCTGTTTTGCATGATAAGAAAATAATAATGCAAACCTTTAAATCTTAAATTAATTTAGCATTTTATAAATTCAAGCTGTTCTTTTAAAACAAAGACAAAACAGTAACTGTCAAAATGTTTGCAATACGGAGAATATGTTCAAGGTTGTATCAAAAATACAACACAAAACCAACTGCACAATAAAAATTTATTTGTAACACATTTCTCACAGTATTATGCTGAAAGTTACATTATGGTATGTATGCAACTTCAGTTTGGCATTAACAATTTTTTACATTTAACTTTAGAAATATTTTTAAAAAGGAAAAAATAAAATCTGAAGGCTGAAAAAACCCATAGTGTTCAATTTCATTTTCTCTTCTTTGCCCTTTTCACTTTTCTTTCTTCTTCTCCTTGACCCTCCTCTTTCCTGCCATCTCATTCTCTCTCTTTTGATCTTACACGTTTTTCTGCTCCTGTATTACGGCTGAATATTCTATTTGCCTAAGAGGTTTATAACCAAAGAGTTTTATACAGACCCTAACCCAGGAATAAAGAGAGCTCACCTATATGAAGTTTGTTCTGATTGTGGCATGACATATGCCCTTCAACAGAATATGTCTGTTAAGTCCTCCAGGTGCTTCTAAACAGTGATCTTAAGACAGTGCAGGAGAAGAGAATAAACACACCAAGAGTATGTTCCCTGGACACATCCCTCTGTAAGAGTCTTAGGAAAAAAATCCTCCATTCTCCTAACTACTCAAAGTTAGTGTAGAAGGAGTTACTGAAGACCCCATCATGTAATTTCTGCTTTTGCCAAAATCTAGTCAATCTATTCTGTATTCCTCCTAAAATGTGCGATGATGTAGCTGTACTAGGAAGGGACAGAGTTCACACTATATCCTGGCCAGTCATATGAAATAACTAATGCCAGGCATGCAACATTACACAAGGGAGGAGATTACTCCTTATGAGGGAGCAGCCATGAATCAACACTGGTGTTTACTTATCCAGGTCTTGATAACCTCTTGTGGCTTACCGAGTAATATTTTCCCCATTTGCTTATAAATTAAATATTAAAAACTATCTATCCCTCATATGTACTTAAGACATACCTACTGAGTCAAAAATGGAAAATTTCAGTTTATAGTTATGAACAATCAAAAAGAAGAATCAACTGCATACAGTTTCCCAGGAAAATGAAGTGATGTCCATACAAAACAGACAGGTCTAAGTGAAAAAGACTGCTTTTCAATTTAATGATTAAGATAAATTAGGTGACCTGCTTCATAGAAATTATATTCCAATGTCATCTTTTTGCTTGGAACTGAAACCACTGCCTTTCACTTAAAAGAACTAGCAAAAAATTAAATTGGTTTACTTGACAGAAGAGATGTGGCCCCACTGCATATTCCTCCATGCTGCCTGGTAACGTATTTCCTGTAGTTCTGCACACCACTCAGTGTTTTCATGTTCCAGTCCTTTCAAATACATGGAAAGAGTGTGGCAAAGCCCAAAATTCTGCAAAGCCTGGAATTAACAAAATTACTGAAAGTTGGTTTTCTTCCTTTAATAAACGGAACTGTTTTTTCAAAAGGCTTTGTTTTACCTTTGGAAACAAAGAAGCCTTTGCAGGTAAGGCAGAACCATAAAAATTTCTAAACTCAGCACTATATAAGATGAAATTTTTTTAGTAAGACTACTAATCACACTATTGATACCTGCAACCCCAGAAAAATGGTTTCATTATTACTGTAGCTGGCATTCTTTGAAATAAATTTCCATGTTGTGTTTCAAATGAACTATCTACTCACATTTCTCCATTCCATCATTCCTGGGTATTAATCCAAAACTGGGTTTACTTCTTAAGGAACTGTTTTTCCTGGTGGAGATTTGAAAAGGTTTCCTATGACTCCTAAACTCCTATCTGTTTGAAGACCATAATGACTTTATAATTGTGACCACTTACCCAGATTATGTGTGCAGCCATTATGAACACAATGGAATTTTAACAATGATACTGAATAATTTGGGGTAGGAAGAGCACCATAGGAAAATGAAATGAGGGGAAACACAGATACACCTGTGCTATGTTATTACAGAACAGGTGTAAACATTTTTAGGCTAAAAAAGCAACATATTTTTAAGGAATCAAAATAAGACAACATCAATTCTATTTATTATCAGAAATACCAGAGTTTCAGTAAGATAGCTGCAGTAAGAGAGGTTTAAAGAATGAGATGGCAAAAATAACCAATTACATTGCTTTTTATACACTGTCATTTTAGGAGCTGGCCAAATTCTGCATAAAATTAAATATATGTATTTTGAAATATTTCACAAAATTCAATACCCAAGATAGGGATTACGGGTGAGTGACAAGAGGACTAGAAGCCTCTATGTTTTCAGGACAAATATTGAGTTGTCTTATATTATAGTTTGGCTGTCTATGCCAGTGGGCTGGACTTGATGACCACAGAGATCTCCTTTAGTCCTAAACCAATTTTGCATTTGCTACAAATGTCTCTCAGTATGATGGATATCAATTCCTACATTCATTTCCTATTATAAAACAAAATTACCTCTATTATTCCTGCCTGGCGAGTAGATGGAGAGAGGCTTGCCTCAAGGTCATATGTTACAAGGGCTTTCTCCCATACTGCTTCATGCTCATATGTTCTTATCCTGTTTTAAGTTAACAAGAAGTTTTCAGTTTAAGGTCCTTAATAATAAATGAAAGCAATGACTTCAAAGAACATAAGAGCATTAATAAATCATACCGAGCTAATGGCTGTAACATTCTTCCTCCACCACAGCCATAGAGACTGTCAGGTTCTCCAATGCTTCTATATATGTCCATGAGAAGGTCCTAGAATATGTGCCATAAAAAGAAGAATTACCTTTTTGGAACCAGTTCAAGTGAATTTTATACATATCATGTAAGTTTATAAATACAAGTCCTTCCATGTAACATGTTGTTATCATCACTTTATTTTCCTTTACGAAGTATCTGAGCCTGCTATCATCACAGGAAGAAAGTTTTGTAGTCTAGCAAAACTCTTCAGGACTACCTAACTTCTCCAGTAAGTTATTAAAAAGACAGTGCTGGGCCTTAGGTGGACTGGTTGAAAAGAAAAAGGCAGTAGTACTGAACAAGCATCAGACATACCAGCCAAGAAATGGATTTTAAAGATAAGCAAGCACAGTTCTGCAACAATGAACTATGGAAAGAAGTAACTTAGACAAGGCTACTGAATCAGATTTTATGTATCAAATAAGCTTGTAGGAGATAATACTACTTTGGTTTTGATTATTACAACTTGCTACACCACTTGTTGATTTTTAATGAACATATCTCTCTAACAAAACAAACTGAAAAATACTTGGCTGGTTATCACATAAGGTCAGTTCTTTTGGGGAACAAAGTCTGCTTTGCTGTGATTTAAAATTTGCCAAGTCAGTTAGTGTTTCAGGTGAACGAATACTCAACTTAACTTGTCCAGCAAGGCCACTGAGTTAACTGAATTAGAGTATGAGGAGAACTTTCAAATACAGTTTTTGAAGTTCAACTAGATCTGCCTTCAGCTCAGGTGAAACCTACTGTTAATTGTAATTATATGAGAAGGTTTGCTTTCAGATTATGAAGTATGCACATGTACCTGTAAACTTATGCCAGTTTCTTCTTTACTTTTTTCATTCAAAACAGTAATAGTTGTTCTTTGACTTTCTTCTTCAAATGTCAAACTCTTAGCTGCTTTAAAAGACGACCTAAAAGCAATGTTTCAACTGTTAAAGTTAAATGACATTTCATACAAAGAACTAAAGAAATTCTGAAATAACACTTAAGAAGTAAGGGGCACAAACACCATATGCAAGATCAGGCCTGTCATATCCCCAGGTTATTCAGAATGGCTCTCCACCAGAATGACAAAGTGATCAGTTGAACATCAAAGGATTTCAAGGTCAAGGTGGTTTTTCAGAGAAAAACACCCCCACCTTGTCATGTCTAATCTTTTATTACATCAAATTGCTTTTGTGAATGCCTGAAGCAAGAATGCTCTCTTCTGGGAAAGAACAAAAGCAACTACATAATACATGTGCTTACAACCGTACTTTTGTTTTACATTCACTGCCTTAGAGTCATTTGTCGCCAAAATGAAGCTAGTAAACTAGTTCCATATTTTGATTTTGCTCGACCAGAAGACAAAGATAATTGTCGATTATAGAAGAAAACTCCTTCTACAAGGATCATTCAGCTCTACCCACACAATTCTGGTCATCATTCTGTGGTTTCTTTCTCCCCTTGATTCACTTCTGGCTGTAATTTAACCACTAGCATACTACTGATTATGAGAAACAGAATCTGAAAAGTGTTCAATTTAGAAAGTGAGATTCAATACATTTTAGTATTTAGAAGCATTAGCTTTAGTGAAGTTTCTCCAGAACACACACTACTAAGAAAACTTTCTGGTTAGAAGTCAAGATGACAGTATTTTGAGTGGGTCACAGCTAGCAAACTAGCAAGGTTGGGATCACATTCAAGGACTGGTAGAAATATTTTCCAGGTCAATACACACACCTAAGGCATTATTTTAAAGCTTCCTTGACTTTCCACATAACAAAACACTGCTGGGACACAGAAAACATGATCCATTTAATGAGAAATATCAAGAAGCTGCATTCCTCAAGCCTTGTACCTTTCTCGCTGTTTGTCTATGTTTATCTTGTCTGCGTAGATTTCTGAGTAGAGCAAGGCTGTGAAGTGAGCAGCACAGGACTGTGCTGCTATAGCAACCTCAAGATAATTCAGATCTAGCCAGAAGCTGTCATCAAAAACTGTACCTGAAACAGATCTGATTAAATAAAGACTTTAATATTGCTGTAACAGGCCTTCTCTCTAATACTAAACAAAATAAATCCAATCCAAGTATAAAGCCTTCCAAAGGCTAATTTTGTCTTAGCTCCCCCCAAAACCCATACCACAAAAAGTTTATCAGATAAAAAGTTTTTAGAAAACTCCTTCAGCATAATTAGAACCCTTCAAGGCTAGCCATATCACTTCTGTAACAAATGCAAGGTCACTACTGTATCTTCATGCTTTTAATAGACATGTTCTCTACCACATCCTTCTTCCTTAACCTAGAGCATCAACAGATCTTGTAACAGTCAAAACTAAATTAAAGCAACATTTTGGAAAGCTATAATTCACCTCTTTTGTCTTCTTAAGTAATCAACAACAGCAAGCATGGCTCGTCGAGATACTTTATCCAAACTTCTAAAACTATGGGTTTCTTGCTCTGGGATGTATATTTCAAAAGAAAGAATATAATGAACTTTTGTCGTAACATATCCATTTACAAAATAAACAGGTGTATTTTGTACTCAAGAAAATAACTAAAAACTTCCTTGGATGGCATTTCTGAAATTAAATTAATAGTTTGTCACAAAATGTATTTTCCCTCCTTATATGATGTTAGTGACATTACAGTAGTTTATACCACAATTTTCTTTACCAAATTATCTTTGCATTAATAATTTGTGGATTCTATTTCTTCGTATAGAATTCAGAGATGATCCAACATCATTGCAGAAAGCTCTATAGCAGACCTCTTCCCTCAGGCTTGAGACATATAAAAGTTATTCCAAAGCCACAGAAATACTTATTAGTAGCTTTATTGTAATTTTATAGAGTGTGTATGCTTATACAAAAAACACTATCTCCCACACACAGACACATACTTTTAAAGAATTCAGATTTCCATGCCTTGTTTTTGGATTAAAAAAAAAATCGGATGGCTACAGGCTGTGTTTTGGTCATTGGGTTAAGAATTTTTTCATTTTTCTGGACACTTTTAATTTATAAATTATAAGAAGCAAGAAATAGGGAAAGCATAAGTAAAGGTTTGATTACTACTACGCTACAGTAAGATACAGAACTAGAAGTTTCCCCTAAAGAAAGCCAAAGCCACGTAAAAAAAGAAGTATCTGGGCATTTCATATCTTCCAACAAACAGAAATGAACAACGCTTACTTTCCACTGCCACCAAAGACCTTATAGAAGGAACACCAACTCCTTCTTCATAAGTCATCTCCCACATGCTTAACTTTCAAAAGGTATACGTGGGGACATCCGAGTCTCAGTTCCTAATGCACCATGACATTTTGCTCTCCAGATCCATCCCCCAGTGCCGCATTACTTCCAAATGTAGACATAGCATCTCACAGGCAAGGTCCATTCTGTTCGCACTGTACAGTCAATGCCCCAAAGAGATTGCTACTTCCTCTTTCCTAATTCGATCAGATGAATAATTGAAAATTTCTGAATGTGTTATATTTGGGTACCAGAAAGTATTAACAAGTCAGGGGAAGGAAAAGGCACTGGTTCTTCTTCAGGATTTGTTGAACAACAGACCAAATGACTATAATGGTAATATTAAGCTGTCAGCATGGTGTTCATACTCACTTGCTAACAAGAAGCTTACAGACAGAAAATGAAAATGGTATTTGTTTTTTCATGGCATCAGATAGAAATTCTAAATTCTAAGGGGAAATAACTGAACATGTATTTTGAAAGATTCATTCAACAAAAAATTACATCGCTTCTGCAAAATAATAGATTCAACTGACACATGATTCTGGCCAGACTAACGTGCACTAAGTCCAAAATAGTCTTTATTTTTCATTTGGCGGGTCTGACTCTTGTCAAGCAGTTGGCAATTTACGATTAGGTTTGGTTTCTCAGGCAGAGCAGTGATTGGCATGATGTTCATACTATTTATGCTTTAAATTGCCAAGATTAACAGCCAATTCCTTGAACTTGCGTGTCAAAATGGATCAACAGGAAGACTCTCGTTCAGAAGCACTCAACTCTCTCATGTCTAACTGCTTGCTCTTCGCTACAGTTTGAATCCTGGTGGATTGGAATGAAATTTGTCTAGGTTTTCCAGGAAGATTTTTCTCCTTGTTTTGATAGGGTAAGAGTTTCTCCTTGAAGAAACCAGTAGTCACCAGATGTTTAAAATTTTTGTTCTGAATACTGCTGATGTTCTATCATTCCAACTCTGGAATTAACGTATGGCTAGTGCACCTCCAGTTTATCTGTGAACAACGAGCCGTGTGCTACTTCATGTATTTTTTTTTTTGGTACCATGACAGTTTTTCATCTGAAGAACTCCATTTAAAGCTTTTACATGTTCTTTATTTTGCTCTTATTGCCTTGTAAGATCCCTTGCATAGAATCACAATGTTTCAAGAGGCCTCATTGGTGTCACTGAACTAAGTACAAGTTTACAAAACTTAGAAAAATCCCTTCATATTTTTCATAGAACACTTTGGGTTATTCTGTACATTTGAGATAATTTTGTACAATAGTTTCCCTGGCTGCTTAGAAGAAGGAAATAAGAAATTGTTAATCCTTTTCTATCTTACAAAGTGGGACAATAATAAAAATATGCGGATTGTGGGAACAGCTGGTTACCTGACTTCAAAAATGTGAAAGAATACTGCTCTAGTCTTTCTGGTCAGGCTAGTCAGCATCTATAAAACGTACCTTAAAACACACCTAGTATCATTAAGCTTATTTGCACCACTCTTAGTATAAACTGCAATACTAAGGGTTCCTTTACCGCTCTGGCAACCTGAAGCTTGCATGACTTGCTTGTAAAGAGATTGCAAGACATTGTACAGACTCATTCCTTCAGTGATTTGTCACTGAAGAAGGGAATTGGAAGATACAGCAGAGTAGCTACTGCACAAAAAAATATTAACCCGAAGTTACTGTATTTGTGTTTAGTAAGGGACATGCACAAATAAAAGAAATACATTATTTCAGCTCCTGAAAAAAAGCGCATGTACCATTCCCATAGTCTAGTAACAAAGATCTTATTTTTTTTTACACAGACTTCTGCTAACTTCAACCATAATCTAACTGGAAAGGACACCAGCCAGCTTGATTAGAAGGTGCTTTGTTTTTAATGGAACTTACTGCATTACTCATACTCAGCTGCAGTTCTTTTGGTTACAACTTCCTTTCATTCTGCTGGAATGGAACAGGTCTTTTGAATGTATAGGGAGACCATTATCAACATTAGGCAGAAGCTAAAGCAAGGGTTAGGTTTTTTTCCAAGCGGAACATCCAGGTGAAAACTGCCTTTAATCGCTCTTGTTTGAGTAAGAGAGGAATTTAACTGCCAACTAGTCATTTTAAGAGACAGTCCAAGACTCAGTCTTGTAGCACACAACACTGGATCACATCTAAACTCAGCAAGTGATAAACATTATCCAGCTGTGAATAAGGGAAGAAGCTATACAGAAGAAACTATTTGGGTACTGCCAATGAACAGCTTCAAAATTACTGGTATCTCCACTGAAGAAGACCTAACAATTGAACAGAAGCTTCTAAAATTCTGTCTACCTACAAGTGTGCATCATACATTTGATGTCAGAAGACAATTTTTTCACAACCAGAATCCCACTTTCAGCTGAAACAAAAATGTTATGACATTACCTGAATCAGAATTTGGAGGTGTAGTAGATCTACTAGATGATGCAAATCTGCAACAGGCTGTAAAAAACTTCTGGATATGAACTGACAAGAGATTTCTCCAAGATTCATCTGAGTCATGAAGAAGGATATCATGAATCAGGTATGGAAGCAAAGTTTGACACAAGTCTGTTTTCACCTAGAAAACAATCATGCACAGCAGCTGCTAAGAAAAACCACCAAAAGCCTTTCTTTCTCAGGTTATAACCAAACTGACAACTACTCCAACAACTATATAATGCTTGAGAAAGAACATGTAATATGAAAAATGTAAACCACTCAATAGGGCTATGCTGGCATTCAGTTAAAGTAGTCATATAAAGTTCATCTATGTTTACAATTATCTCTCAAATCTTGTATTTCAAGAGCGTATTTTACGGGTACCTGCAACATCTGACTGCTAAGTATCTGAATTACTGTTAAGAAAAAGTAGTAACTTAATAGCAGAAATTACTATTTGCTATCAAGATAAGTAATCATATAATTTTGTGCATCACAGCGTCCATACATATACGTCTATACATACGTATAATTTAGCTCACCTCACATAGCGGCTTCATTAACTGGAGAACTTCATTTTGCACACCTCCACTGTCCAGTATTGAACTAGTTAGGCGCTTGATCCAGGTCTCATGAATTTCTCCCAGAGGAATCCACAGGTTTGTGTCATCTAAACTTTCTAAAGGAGCCTCTGTATCATTAGCAGGTACTACCAAAAACTAGAACAAAAATATGTATGTTGCAAATATAAACAAATTCTACAGCACTTAAAAAAACCATACTGCAATCTGCACAGATTAAAACATATTAAATATTAAATGTGCTTTAGTTGATTGAGAATATCAATTTTGTTCATGTAAATATAAAGTTTTCCAAGGAAATCTGAAAGTATTAAAAATAAAATTTTACTGATAACAACAGCAAGGCCACATTAGACATCACATTTAGGTTACACATCAAAAGTTTGAAAATTAGGAAATATCCAATTTATCATTAATTATGCACCTTTTTTTCTGACCTATTTTCCACTAAGTTTTTGCACCAAATGACACTGGAATCCTGAGAAACAATGTATTAGATTACTGAGTAGGTAATAAAAAATTGTCTGTCTAATAATGAAAGTACACAGCTTTCTAATGTCAAATTGGTAATTTCCTATGAGAAGAAGCCGCAAATGCTCAAACATCTGCAAAATGAGAAACGAGAAATAGATGTACAAAAGCAATCACATTTGGAATCAGACTGATGAAAGTCCAAATTTTGCTTTCATCAAAGCCTATCTCAATAATATTTTTAAATTTACTTTTTAAAAAATACGTATTTTTATGTTTTGTTTTCTCTACCCCATATGCCATATAAATGAGGTATATCAGAAGAAGTACCTTTTTCCTAGACATTCTGAAAGGCTGTAGATAGATTAACATGGGATCAGCTTTATTTTTATAAACTTCCCAAAATTCACTGCCAGACTTGGTGGCTAATATGTTTTTCAAACAGGAAACAGCAGCAGCTCTAACATCAATACTGAAAGAATAACATACACAATGTCATTATTACTAATTTCATTCAAATATTTTATTTTCAAAATCACCTTTATAAACCTACAAGACAATTCCACAATCTAACAACATGTGCATCAAATCAGAAAATTCTGGACTAGAATATGCATTTGCATATTCTGTTGTAAAGCAAAGCCTCAGTATTTACTCCACAGCACTGCTATCCTCTACAGCACAGAAGAGACTCTGGCTCGAGTCCGGCTAGAGAATTTCTAGGAAACATCTAAGCTTGACTGGATATGTAATCTGAGCGTTGAAGGAACACATGGTTGGACATTAACAGGTGTTAATAACACCTTCACAGTGTTACTCTGAGGTGGTTTGAAGAACGTACAACTTAATGGCACCTATTAAACTTTGAACTAAATAAATTAAATAAATAAGTATACGCACCAATTATCTGTTAAAGCAGTATTTATTTGAGTTAACATTATGAAGACACACTGAAGTTTTCTATCTTCAAGTAGGTCCACTGCTTTAGAATCCAGTGCATTTTCAGCACGCTGAAGAGCTATGGTGGAGAAATCCATGGGACCTATTTCTCCCAAGCAACTTCCAACAGCCTCTGCAAAAGCAGGTAACTTTATAGTCTCATGCACACTAAAACAAGGGCTCACCCTAAAAAGTTGCAATTAATATAAACTATTTTTAGAACTGAGATTATTATGGGGTAAAAAAGCTGCAAACATTTATAAATAATCACTTGAGGAGCTTTATGATTAAAATGTATAAAAATTTTGCAACTTAAGACTCATAAATAATAAAGTTATGCTTTCTAACGCAATCTTCTAGGAGTGCCTATGGCTCTGGATTTTGCAGTTTAAATCAGATATGGATTTTGGTTTTGCTTGTGTCAGAAACAGGTAAGTGCAAAAGGTCAGAATCACAGCTACTAACAGACAGTCATTATCATTCCCTAAGGTTATGATAAATACAAACAGTAGCCTGTGAAAACAAACAGTAGCCAGTAAACTCAGTAAGAATTACCGTACATTTTACATAAAATGATGTATCAATATGTTCCTCATTTGCTTTCCAGACAAAATTTTTTATAAACACATGACTACACGTAAGAAAAAACAAAACAAAATTGACCTTGAAAATAGTTTTTAAAAAGGGATGTTAATGTTTGTCAGAAAGAAACCAAAATGTATTTCCCTGCTCTTTCCTTCATACTTGGCATCGATGGGCTGAGGCCCACCGGATGAAGTACAATAAGGCCAAGTGCCGGGTTCTACACTTCGGCCACAACAACCCCAGGCAACGCTACAGGCTTGGGGACGAGTGGCTGGAAAGCTCCCCCGCAGAAAAGGACCTGGGGGTGTTGATCGACACACGGCTGAATATGAGCCAGCAGTGTGCCCAGGTGGCCAAGAAGGCCAATGGCATCCTGGCTTGTATCAGAAATGGTGTGGCCAGCAGGAGTAGTGAGGTGATCGTGCCTCTGTACTCGGCTCTGGTGAGGCCGCACCTCGAATCCTGTGTTCAGTTTTGGGCCCCTCACTACAAGAAGGACATTGAGGTGCTGGAGCATGTCCAAAGAAGGGCAACGAAGCTGGTGAAGGGCCTAGAGCACGAGTCTGATGAGGAGTGGCTGAGGGAGCTGGGGTTGTTCAGCCTGGAGAAGAGGAGGCTGAGGGGAGACCTTATCGCTCTCTACAACTACCTGAAAGGGGGTTGCAGAGAGGTGGGTGTTGGTCTCTTCTCCCAAGTGACTAGCGACAGGACAAGAGGAAATGGCCTCAAGTTGCACCAGGGGAGGTTCAGGCTGGATCTTAGGAAAAAGTTCTTTACTGAGAGAGTAGTGAAACATTGGAATAGGCTGCCCAGGGAGGTGGTAGAGTCACCCTCCCTGGAGGTATTCAAGGAGCGTGTGGATGTGGCATTGTGGGATGTGGCTTGATGGGCATGGTGCTGTGTGGTGTTGGGTGGGTTGGTTTTTGGTGTGGGTTTTGGTTTTTTTTTTTTTTTTTTTTAGGTTGGACTTGATGATCTTACAGGTCTTTTCCAACCTTAGTGATTCTGTGATTCTGTGATTCTGTGGCATGGGTCTTGAAAACGTTTCCGTTTTCTACAACATTCTTTTAACCACCAGAGCAAATAAAGAACAGGCTGAAGATATACAGGTTGTGTTTTGAACTAAATTTAACAAATAATCTAAGGAAACACAATGCAGAAAAGGCTGAAACTTACAGCTTGCAGAAATACTGAAGAATGTATCATACTGAAGTCAAGGTGAGCTTCAATTGCTCAGCATTTGTAATTATCAGTTATTTGTCCTTTAGACAAAAAATATATTAAGGCAAATGTTCTCATTACTTGTGTTTTTGTCTAGTTTAGACATCTAATTTCAGTAAACACAACCTTCATGGAGGTACTCCCCACTTGGAGAAGAGGGGATTTTTGGTGCTTTGGATCAAATATTTATCAGGTGCTCAATGTAAACAGTGAGAATAATTTCAGTAATATGTAAGAGGTTTTAAGATGGAGAACAACTATTTTAATTTCCACTAAGAGATGCCTTTCAAATTTTCAGGTAAGTTGTCTTCAATTCTTCGCACTATTTTTCGACCTAATAAAGTGACCCATATAACAGCAGCTGACTTTACTGAGTATAGAAGAGACCAGGGTCCAAACTGATGACAATTCAAGTTATTAGTCAAAGCTGTAAAATACAGTGACTGAAAAGAAGACGTATCACCCATTTTAACATTCCTGATGGCTACATCTGGCAGCAAATGCAAAATAGCAGTGGGAAGTAACATTCAGAATGGCCACAGTTTCAACCTGGGGTTTGCAATGACAGCCCTAGAATGCCCATGGGACTAATTAACTTACCCAGCACTGCTTTTTCACCTGTATGGTTAACTGCCGTCTTGGACAGCTGCAGTAAGCTCACCACCAATTTCACTACTACAGAGTCTTCTGGCTTTTCTATCATTCAGAAAGAAAAATAAACACCCAAAATGTCATTGTGTATTTGTAATGTGAACATATAAGAAGAAAACACTGCTTTAGTATCTTTTATCTACAAATGTCAACATGCATTATTAATGTTGAAGCAAGTTTGTATTAAACAGTATATTAAAAAAATTATTCATGTTTTTTCTTGATCATGTCTTGAAAAAATTTCTATGCATTTGACTATGCCAAAGAATCCCCAAAACTAGAATACACAAATGCTACTATTTTCAGTGTTTTGATGTAGAAATTATAATTAAATACATGAAATATTAGCATAAGTTAGTGTAAGAATGTTATTTGGAACAGTGAAGTCACACTATGTGACTCCACTGACAGCACTTAAGCTAATACCATCATTCTGTTCTAAATCCGAATCCAAGGAATATCCCAAAATAAGGCTTTCTGCCAGGAATTTCACAGAATTTGACTAGCTTTCAGTTGCCTAATTAACTTTGCCACATTATATACTCTCAAGATGGGTAATTCCTTACATATTTGCTGCCTGCTTGAGGTCCTTTTTTAAATAAACATTCCAAACAAAATGGTTTTGCTGTTTCCAGGATCAAGGTCTAGGAAAAAGTATGATGATTTGCCAATGTAAAAAAAATAAAAGCAGTATTTTCTTTAAAAAAAAAACTGCCGTCCTGTTGATTGTCATGGAAACCTGGAATCGGGCTTTATGCTTGTCAACATTTTTATAAAAATGAATACATATGTGGCCAAACTGCAGTAGTTACTTCTTAATGTTATCTTTCAGAATACAGTTTTATAGCCTTTATAAGTAACTGGTTTTTTACTTCTTTTTAGCAACTAAAATAATAATAAAGTTATTTGTAAGTGCTTAAGAGACTTTTAGCATACGGCAAAATCAAGGCAACAGGCCCATCAAACCTGCTAGCCTGCCTCCAACAGAGCAAGACTGTATTTCTTAGATTTTGGCAGTCAGCAGATTGGGGATTTCTGAGCAGAACTTCATACCTAATATAGGCTATGAGATATCTCAAACCCCTTTTAAGGTCCATTATGCTTCTAATCTCCACAGTAAGTGGCAGTAACTTCCATGCTGTATATATTTTGTTTGAAAAAAAATGTGGTTTCTCTTGTGTAACTGCTGCCAAATAATTAAATCCATTTTGTACTGTGATAAAAGTGGTAAGTGCTCCCTACTCAGCTTCATCCCACGATTCATCAGTTCATACACCTCTCTGTATTCCTATTCAATCTCTTTCCCAAGCTCACAAGGCTTTCCTCTGATGGAAGTTGGTCCACACGAGCTTGTTGCCCTTTTTACCAACTCTCTTTTCACACATGATTTCAAGACTAAAATGTAAACGATATTCAAGATATGCGGACATAATGCACTTACACCATGGCCTTATGACAGACTACTATTCTTCCCCAAATTTTACTTTGCACTTATTTACAATGAATTACATGGGCTCTTTTTATCTTCCCGTCATGCACACAAGCTGATGAAGACTTGAGGAGAAAAGTGAAATCATCTGGCACAAGCATCTGAAAACCAAAATAGGAAGGAACTGGGTCTGGACTGAGGGCTGAAACAGAATGCTGGGATGTGTCAAGGTTCAACTAAACTAAATCCTACCATTTTAAAAATTCTGTGAGCTTTATTTTCTAACATACTATGCCTTTAATAAAATCTAGCTTCATTACACTTAAAAGAGTAGGAAAATTTGTATACAAGGAAACTCATTAAGCACCCATAAAGCAATACACTCTTATTATACGTTATTCTCGTCATTCACAATCATAAGTGCCCCATGCCAAAACCTGGAGGGCCATTTTATCCTCTCTGCCATATAACACCTCATATAATATTGATAATACACTCTGCTAAAGATACTTCAGATTTTGCATGAATAATAAATGTCATTCTACTCTGCATGTGAAATTATAATAAGGTTACACTGTTAAACATACAAAAACCAAGACACAAAATAAAACATTCAATGTCAAATTAGAATAGGTTTACATTGCTACACACTTAAAACCAGATACAAAAGAAATAAAATACATAATAAGATGTCAGTACCCTGGAAATTTTTTAGGAGATCCTTCATCTGATCTTTGTATTGTTCTAATTGTTTGCGTAAATCATACAGTCCTTCAAGTCGTGTTAAGGGCAGTGAATCACAAACACCAACTGAGAGAAAGTGATTAATTTCCTGCAAAACAACATTTTGTATTAAGCACATATAGCACACAAAGGCTTCAAGTAAAGAAGTGGCTCTCAGCAGTCCACAATGTGGATATTAATAGATGCAAAATAAGAATGGAGACCTACTAATATCTCAGTGTCTGAAACTGGCAATAAAAATAATCCGCATATCTAATTTAAATATTTCTCAACTACACCTATGACTAGAAAATGTTTTTTCTTTTGAAAGTTTGCATTAAAAAAACAATATGCCATGAGATATATTTTAAAATGTAATTACCTCCAAAAGAGAATACGGTCCTTCACTGTATTTTATCTTCTGTTGAATTGCTCGCAAATCTTTAAAAGCAGGATATTCAGGAAAAGGATCTAAACAACTGATTGCTTGGCACAGATTTTCATTACTCTTATTATCTATCACCAGATACTTCAACAAGCGTAGGACCTGAACATAGAAAGTACATTAAAAACAAAAAAGACAGAGAAACATTTTTGAGCCATATTTCTTATTCAGGTTATAAAGTTTGTATTTCTCCAAGTTCCATTAAACTGAGAACTCTATAAAAAAAGGTAAGATAATTTATTTAGGCTGTTAAAAATTATAAAATTATTAGAGGCTTGGGGAAATCACAGCTATATTCTAAAATGGTGAGGCGTTTTTGCTAGTCCCCCTCCCAAACAGACATCAAAGCTTTTATTATCACAGCCTGCAGTTTTATCCTGTCTTTTGATGAAGCTGATTTCAAATACTGGGCAATACAATCATTACAATATTGGCTACGATTTAGCAATACACTGCACCCAAGCAGTCCTTCTGATGTTACTACAACTTTATTATTCTTACTAACTGAAGTGCCAGTAATTTGAAATCCAGACAAATGCCTAAATATCGTAATTTATTGCTCAAATCACTGAAGTCTGGCAGAATTTGTTTTATAACAGATCTACAACTTGAATAAATGCTTGCTAACAGGGTACCATACTTTCTTTGCAAAAATGCTGCTTTTATGCTTTACTTACAAATCAATGCAATTGGATATTCAATCCAGGCAGCTTTGAGGAGTCTGCAGTCTAAATGATGAGGTTTTTATTTGGGGACTTGTATTTACCTGAAAATTATTAACTAGCCTCCATTCAATGCTAGAAGAAAAATAAAGAGAAGAAACTGAAAAGTGATCACTAGAGGAAGGACTTCCCTGCAGGAGTATGATATGAGAAGGTTTCAGATTTGATATTGGTTCCAATTCAGAGAAATTTCTGCGCTCTCCACTTTGTTTCTGCCTAGGGATGCCGTGACATGTTGCCTTTGCAGTGGTGCATGTACAACTGTTTGCACAGACATACTATAAAGCTGATCATAATCATTAAGCTGGGAAAAAGATTGTCAGGTTATTTTCAGCTGGATCAGCGTAACCCTCCAGCTGAACTGGAAGTGAAAGGAGGAGGACAATGTAGGGCTACACTGCAACCACAAAGCTGCATATGGTACCATGGGATCAGATCAAGTCAAAAGGCAACCATGAGGACTGAAGTGCAACAGGCATACTCATCTCACCTTCAGCTACTAATTATAAGTCTCTGAATCGAAGTATATTTCCACCCCCAGAAGAATGCACATACAAATCATCACCAGAACAAAAAGAAGGCTTGTCACACAACAGAAACTGCTTCATTTCCCTTTTAAGACCTATGTGCTACATTTACTTTTAATGATAATTTGTTAAGTAAATAGCTGAACTACTGAAATCTGTTCTTTGTACATATATCCTCTTTGTCCTCTAGACACCTTCCCTTTCCAACGGTCTTCATAGTATTTCCTGCAAAATCATCCACAGAGCTTTGTAGGTAACTGCTTGGCTACCCGATGTGCTTGTACTGATTAGCTTGCCATCACCAGCAGTTTACCAATGCTGATGTTGGCTCTGTTCTTTCCTTAGGGGTACCACTGATCTGGAGTCTACTCAACTAAGGTAATAATTTTTCTGAAACTTACCCTGAAGGTTTTAAATCTCTTCAAGATTTGGCTGAAAAAGGTGCACAGATTCAAAGCACAGATAAAAGACATTACAACACCATTAAAGCTCTTTAAGAAATCTGATTTTTTATAGACTAAGTAAATAGAGAATTAGAAAGTAAGCGATACAGTAATCTCAGCAATTATGATACAAATACATCTTAATCACTGTTTAAAGCCATAGGAATTAAATATGGAACACAATATTTGTCAAAATGAAAGTACCAAAAGTAAAGATGATTTTATTTAAAAAATTAAAGGCATAGTGTTACAACCCAAATAATATCTTTTATATAAACCTACAAAGCATAGAAAAAAAGAATTAAAATTGAACATGAGTATAGATACAGCTTTTACGACAGTGAACATGAACTAAAAAGCTAACGGATAAGGAATAACCAGCAACTCAAAACTACCTGTTCCTGAATCTCAGACTGCTCCACAGCAAGAGGTATTAGGGTTCCTACGATAACATGGAGGTGGCTTTCTAGAGCATCATTGCAACATGTAACCGCTGTGTGGCAAACATGATGAAGAAGATCACAACAGAGTGAAAAGCTGCGTGTGGATATATCTCTGATAATAACAGGTCTGTCAGAGGAAACAAAAAAGTGAAATTAAAGAAATGCAAATTGTCATTGTCTCAAGTATTAACCTATTATACAACAGGGAAGAATAGGGGAAAAGGGGAAATATAGATCAACTTTATAGGAGGAACTGATTCTAAAATTTGAAATTATCAACTTAATCAGCTCTAAGGATTCAGCTCAGGAGACATGGGAGAAATAAAACACACAGAACTTGACTGATGACTTTGGAAAAACAGTAAAAAACTTAAAGAAAAATACATTCCAAAAAGGAAAAAAACCCAAAACCAACCCAAAAAGGCTTTTAGTTTATTATTTGCCAGAACAATGTTGACAGAACCAGAACAAAGTGGAAAACATACTCTCTGAACCCTCCTCTCTCACATAACCATTAGTTTAAAAAAAAAAAATTAAAAATATTTAGGTTACAAAGGACACCTGGGGATTATCTAGTCCAGCTTCCTGCCTGAAGCAGCATCAGCTTCAAAGACAGATCAGGTTCGCACAGTTTTGTTGAGATGAATTCTGATACATTCCTTGAATGGAGAATCAATAGCCTCTCTAAGCAACCTGCTCCAGTATTTGACTATTCTCACTGTGCAAATCTTTTCCCTTATACCCAACCAGAATTTCCCATTTTGCAACTTGGTGGGTGCTACCTCTTGTCCTTTCACTGGGCACCTCTAGGAAAAGTCTGGCTCTACTGTCTCTACAAGGTATCTTCCCCTCCAGAAACTGGAGAACAGAAATTAGATCAACTCCACTTACCCCCTTGGGGGTCTTCCACTCAACCCATCCCAGTTTGCCATCGTATCTCATGTCCTGGCTGGAGCAGCCCCACACTGGACACAGTGGTCCTACTGGAGCTTCATAAGACTTGGAGGGGAATGACTACTTCCCTCAACTTGCTGGTTACACTCTTGCCAGCACAGTCCAGTACACAGTCAGCCTTCAGTGATGAAAGGCACACTCCTGACTCATCTAGCTTGTCCTCCAAGACTCCTGAGTTCTCTTCTGCAAAGCTACTTTCTAGACGGTCAGCTCTCAAGCCTGCATTCATGCATGGGGTTATTCCATCCCAAATGAAAGACTTAGGAGTTGTCTTTGTTCAACTTCACAATGTACTTGTTGTCCCACTCCTACAGCTAGATGAGGTCTGTCTGAATGGCAGCCTTGCCCTCCGCTTCATCAACTGCCCCAGTTTGGTGTTGATCGCAATAAGTCGTCTCATAATAATGGCATTTACCATAAAATCCACACCTCTCCAAGATTTCAGGGTATAAAATGCTTCCAACAAGCAAAGCAATCAACTTGCACTTAAACTCAATGATATTTAGGTGAATAACTGTCCTGGAAATCCAAAGCTAAACCTCAAGTAAGACAGTATCTCTAGTCCTTATGAAAGGTAAGAATCTCTATTTAAAATCTTAAGGCTGATGAAGTACCCGTTTTCTCAAACCAAAGACAAGCTAAGATAACATCTACCAATTCTCACTCATTTTGTTAGCTACTTATTGGTGAGAATGTAAATGTCTCTTTATTAACTCAATAATGTCTCTTTATTAACTCAAGAAGCACATTTTATTTGACATGTGCTTACTTTGCAGTTAACTCCACAATCTGATTTTTTCTCCCATATCCTCTAAATTCCCAAACACGCTTTCTGTCATCAAAATCTCCCCAAACTTCTTATTTCTACAATTTGATAGCCTATTATAGATACAAAATTCTGCAGTATAGCAAACATTTAAATACAATGATAGCACAAAACATTCCACATTTTACTAAGTTGTAAATTTAAATTCCAAAATTACCAAAGAAAGGCAATTTAGTTTTTTCTTTCAGGAAATTTCAATTATTTCTATAAATGAATTAACATCTACTAGTGATACTGAAATGTAAGGTTCCAAGAACAAGGGAGCACAGACAGGAAGAACAAGATATAATTACCATATTTACCTGCTATTGATGTAGTGAATTAGGGTATAAATTACATCTCGGAGGACGAAAGCCCATGCTCCTCCTAAACCATCTTTTATCTCTTTAAGTAACAGACTAACAAACAAGTGATAAATGGTAAGAACTCTGTGCTTCTTGTAAATGTTGTTTGCATCTGATGCATACTTACAAAGGGCTAGAAGGATTTTCTGGAATGAATCCTAAAAATGAATAAAGTATGATTAAAAAAATAATTCACCATACCAATATAGATACACTTTATATCAAGAAAAACTTGAGCGATAGAGATACATGGTTTTTTTAAAGGACATAGAAAAAAAGGCTTTGCTATTTTTACTGCTTTAAACAAAAGACCTGAATAGAAACCAATTCTCCAAGAAGGACCATAAGCCCCATACCTCCTAATTTTCTTTCTTCTTTTTTTCCCCCCACATGAGAAAGGTTATGCACATTTTTCAGAAAACCAAACAGTTATGGCAGTTTTCACCACAGGAGAAACATCAAATAAAAACTATTAAAACATTGGGTAGTGCTTCGATCTATATTCTTTCAAACATAGTGTTCATATGTACAACATGCATTATTTGACAGAATATATCAATACAGATCGTAACTGTTAAAACTGTAAACTTAAAAAAAAGTATCTTAAAGTACTGGGCAGGTTGTGTTACATTTTAAAGAATTTACTCCACTGGCTGGCAATATTAACTTTTACACTCACAAGATTTAGACAAACATAGTCCAAAATTTTTTTTTCTTATTTTTAGATTGTTTATGGATAGGCAAAGTAAGCTGTTGACAATATATGCAATAAAACAGCATAAACTTTGAAAAGATACGTTTCTAAGGAATGATGTTACAAGACAGTAATATGTTTGTGATTTATTGCTAGGGCTGCATAATTTTATATGCCTTCGTATTTGCCTTTAACAACTGAAAATCAAATGTCTAAAAATATCACAGACTATAGAATTTCACACTGTCAGTAAGGGAAGCAAACTTTAACATCTTAATTGTAGATAATATTTAGATAAAATTGTCCAAATATAATTATTTTAGAATGTTCTTCAGACATATGCCAAAGAAATAAATTGCATCTAATTTGGGTCTGGTACACACAGATTTCCCGAACCTTTAAAATAATCGTCTCTATTTATACATTATTTTATATGTATTATATAATGCACGTAGTAGTTCAAAGCATGTAATTTTTGTAAGGTTACTGTGCCCCTGAACTCAAGACTTCTTCCATTTCAGAAGGCAAACAAAAGAACAGAAAGGTTTCCAAGGTTGTATTTTTTCCTCATATATACATGATGAAAATGTCTAATTAAACTAAAACGTACCCATAAAAGAAATTTTACATACTACAGAAAAAGAAAATCATCATTAAATACTTACAGGGCTTTTAGAAAGAACTGCTACAAGACTTTTTAATTTGCTTTTATGACAGTTGCTAATATAGTCCAAGGTTGCCTTAATCACGTAAGATGGAAAGTGAGGAGGATTAGGAGCAGGATCCAGTTCCCTAAATGAATAAAAAAGAGATTTTTTTTTTTCTTCCCAAAATCAAACCCCGTGTATTAAATAAAGTAAGTCTCATTGAATAAACATGTAACTCCTAGGAAATCTTTTCCGCTTTCAGTAACAAGCAACAAAAGCACCCAGCAGTGACATACCTCTCATTTTTAGCTGTCAGTTGTCCCTCTATGGCAGCTTTCTAAGTTGTACCTTCTTAACATTCTTTTATTATTTTTTGAAAGATCATATTGCTTAAAACCCACACATTTGTCTCATCCAAGGTACTTTGTAGGAAAATCTAATACAAGTCATGGATAAAGCTTCTGCATTTTGTAATTATGCAAAAAATTTGGTTGAGAAAAAAGTAATCATGAATCTCCCCATTATAAAAAAAGGGTAGGCAACTTTTCTGGGGCCTCAAAAAGAAACAAAATGCATCATGATAGTAACAAAACACTGAAATCTAAGTTGCATCACTCTTATTCTTACCGTTCCCTTCTTAGAAAGAAAAACTTTGGTTACAAGCAGACACCACACTCTGTTAATAAACTCACTGAAATAAATTTCTTATTTATAAAGTTCTGAAATCCTCAGCCATTTAACTTTTGGCAGATTTTCAAGGAAATCCTTTTGTTTCTTTCAACTTTATATTTCTACAACAAAAATAATCTTCAATAACTTCAGAAAGTGTAATGTTTTTCCAAATAGTTTGTATCTAAACACAAAAATCTGGAAACTTATTTCCAGATATAATTATGCAGTGATATTTTTAGGACAACAACAAAGACTGAAAAGCTCATAAAAATGAAGATATTTATGGCATTAGAATATTTCTGTTAATTAGGAATTCATTTATTTGGCATTGCTTAAACAATGTCCTTACCAATGGCAAGAGCTGCCACTACAAGAACTGTTAAGAAATGGTTCACTTCACTTCTCAGTGACTTCTAAATATTTAAAGACCTTTAAAAGAATCACTTTAATTTAGACATTAAAACCTGACCAGTTTTACAGAGAGGGCAGTCCATCCAAATTTGAACTAATCTAAATTGGCATTGCCATGGTCCAGCTCACCGACATAAAACGGCATTCCCTTCAACACCCCATTCATTCTTTCCATTAACTGAAGTATTATAGAGGTTCTCCATCTGATACTGGGGAATAACTATGTGAGAAAGCATGCCTATGATACATCATTACTAATGACAATAAAATCCTTTAATTCTCAACTTCAGGGCCACCTCTTCTTATGCCTGAAGGGCACGTTTTAATGCACAATGTTATACAAACACACTCAGTATTTAGAAAATCTACAAACACGTACCGTATATATTTACTTAGATGAGCTCCTTCTTCTACCATGGTATCAGGTGGTTCATGTAAGGTCATCAACAGTTCAACCACAATCTCTGGTAAGTTATTATGAGATAAATTGTCAATTTGCTAGAAGGAGAAAAGTAGTGTTTCAATAAGAAAAAAAAAAAATCTATAATAATTTAACATTTCTTTTCCTTCTGAGAAAACCCATTTTTTCATGTCTGGATTCTTTATTTGTTCAATTATCCATGGCATACAATTCATTTTTAAATTAAGCCTGGTTAAGTCTTATCTATGGCAGTCACAGGTAGAACAATTTACTTTCTTACAGTATCTGGAAAAAAAAATTATATTTAATTTTACTACTAGTTCGGAGTATAGTTCCTCAGGGGTCGGTACTGGGACCGGTGCTTTTTAACATCTTTGTCAGTGACATGGACAGTGGGATTGAACGCACCCTCAGCAACTTTTCCAACTACACCAAGCTCTGTGGTGCAGTTCACACGCTGGAGGGAAGAGATGCCATCCAGAGGGACCTTCACAGGCTTGAGAGGTGGGCCTGTGTAAACCTCATGAAGTTCAACAAGGCCAAGTGCAAGGTCCTGCACCTGGGTCGGGGCAACCGCAGGCACAAATACAGGCTGGGCAGAGAATGGATTGAGAGCAGACACAAGGAGAAGGACTTGGGGGTGTTGGTTGATGAGAAGCTCAACATGACCTGGCAATGTGCGCTTGCAGCCCAGAAAGCCAACCATACCCTGGGCTGCATCAAAAGAAGCGGGACCAGCAGGTCGAGGGAGGTGATTCTACCCCTCTACTCTGCTCTCATGAGACCCCACCTGCAGTACTGTGTCCAGCTCTGGGGCCCCCAACATAAGAAGGACATGGACATGTTGGAGTGAGTCCAGAGGAGGGACACAAAGATGATCAGAGGGCTGGAGCACCTCTCCTATGAAGACAGGCTGAGAGCTGGGGTTGTTCAGCCTGGAGAAAAGAAGGTTCCAGGAAGACCTTATAGCAGCCTTCCAGTACCTGAAGGGGCCTACGAGAAAGCTGGAGAGGGACTTTTTGCAAGGGCGTGTAGTAATAGGGCAAGGGGTAATGGCTTTAAGCTGAAAGAGGGTAGATTTAGATTAGATTAGCTATTAGGAAGAAATTCTTCACCATGAGGGTGGTGAGGCACTGGAACAGGTTGCCCAGAGAAGCTGTGGATGCCCCAACCCTGGAAGTGTTCAAGGCCAGGTTGGACGGGGCTTTGAGCAACCTGGTCTAGTGGAAGGTGTCCCTGCCCATGGCAGGGGGGTTGGAACTAGATGGTCTTTAAGGTCCCTTCCAACCCAAACCTTTCTATGATTCTATGAATACAGAGTCTGCCTCTGGGGAAGATGGCTCCACACAAAGCATTAACAAAATATTTTAAGAGGAAAACATTACTTACTTAAACAGATATATGACAGGGAAACTCGGGGTTGTAAAATGAATGGTAAAGGTTTTTTTTATTACATTCTGAATAAAATTGTATTTCAAGTAAACTGCCTGCCTGAAAGTTTCTAATGAATAGCTTGGGATAAAAATTTGGCTAGTTCCGCTTTATTAAAATAATAATTTTGTATCTATAAACTCAAACTATCTACATTTTAACAGAATATACAAAAGCTTCTTTCAGATCTGTTAAATGGCACAGAACTCAATTTACACATTTAAAACAGATACCTGTTTTCCTAAGCAGTTTTCATCCTTAAGCATGTCGTAGACTTTAGAAGCCGTATCTCTTTGCTCTGCTACTTCACTCTTTCCATGGCTTTGATAGGCAAAATATGGGAGGATATTCACAAGTATCTTTGGAAAACAGTCTGCTAGAACCTCCCTCCAGTCTTTTTCAATCTTGTTGGCAAGTGATTTCACATCTTCAAATTGACTTCTAATCACCAGGTGTGGAACCAAAACTTTGTAACAAGACCTACATGTAGTAAATACGTTTCCAGAATGTCCTTAAATTGAATTTTTAAAAAAATCTCAAGCATAATATAGCAAATACCATTCCTCTACTGTACAAGTAAACTTGTAATTATTGTTTAGCTACTGCTATTCAAAAAAATCTTACCAGCATAAATATAATATACAAGATACTTGGAAAACATTTTAAAAGCTCTCCATATGTTATCTTACAACAAAATCCTGATGCATTACTACATTTAGAAATTTGAAATCCTGTGTCATAACTGTAAATAAATCTAAATAAACTGCTTTCATACAGCAAACTTACCTGTAGAATTCCTCAAGGCTAGTATAGTTCAGAAGAACATAAGGAAAAGCAGACAGGCTATATCCACTGTCATTTATTTTCAGCCACTCCATCACCAAATAGTCTAAATGTGATGTCATGAAGTCTTCTATACTTTTATAGCCGAAAATGTCAGATACTTTTTTCAAAACCTGTGCATGAAATAAGATTGCAGAAATAGCATGCAGAGTACATGATACTATGGCAAACTGTCAGTACTACACCTCCATGTTCCCCCGCCAGCCTTTTAGTGAATACTTGTATAACTCAGCTCCTATTTAGCATAAGCAATTTTTTTAGTGTTTGTATTGCTGTATCTCGAAAGAGTGCAATCAAGGAACTACAACTATCCTGTAAGAGGTGGTATGCAAAGAAAGGACACCCAGTACACATTTTGTGGGGTAGAGACTGTGTGGAAAAACAAGAGGAAACGAATAGAAAGAAAGGATAAAAAGGAGAGAACATGTGCACTAAAAAAATGACAGACACAAAAGGCTGCAGTATAAACAACAATTATTTCAGTACGCCCTTAGGAACTTCAAAATAGAAGTCCACAAGACACATACTATCTTCCAATACTTTGCATTTATTTTACGTATTTTCTACATTGGAAAACTCGCTTTACTTCTACTGGGTAGAAAGATTTTTTTAAATGAGATCTGCAATCTTCAATGTATAAAAATCTATTTCTATTTCAGATCTGTACTTTTAACATACAAGATTTACCATTACAATTGCCTTTTACGATGTCTATGTAGGACATTAAATATAATTACAAATTCATTCAGACATTTAAGTCCCACATTAGCCACGCTTTTATGAAATTTAACAACTTTCAATACTGACAAAAGCATTTTGTACCGTTCCAGTTTTAACCTAAACTTAATTTATAACCTAAATATAAAATGGAATTTTACACTTGCTTTTTTCACAAGGTGGGGTTCTAATCCATTCTCTTTCACAGACTGGCAAATAGCAAACAAAGCTTGCTTTTCACAGACCGGACTGCAGCACAGAACCATGGTTATAAGCATCAGCAAAACCGCTTTTCCATTACACTGTTTGTCCAAAAGATCTTCAGGACTTGCATCACCCCTGACCTTCAATAAGAAATAATGAAGAACTCAAAACAAATATTCTGTTAAAGCAATCTCCTAATTAATAAATTAGCATAAATAATTTAAAATTAAGGGCATTGACATAAATACTGCTGAAAATCTTGCTTTGGTTGCTTAAAAATTACTTCCCCCAGCTGTCTGCCCTACTCCTCAACCAGAAGTTACTGCCTCCAGCATGCCAGCACACATGCCGATACCTCACACACTCCAGTTCATGTTATAGTATCAGCAGTTTAAACAAAGGCAACGCACTTAACAGAGAAATGGTGGAGGTGTTGACAAGACAAGTCTCCTTTTTGCTCCTCCCTGATGCATATAGGAAAGAAGTGCCTTGTAATTCAAATGCAGTTCTTCCCCTATTAAGGCATGGTGTTGATAAGGGATGAATAGTGAATAAAAGTAACAAGAAACTGCAATGAAAGGGCAGAAGCTAATAGACAACAGCAAGCTGAGGTTACAAAACAGGGAGCCAAGGCAACAGAGAAATGAGATGAGATGACAAAGAGCTGGAGGCGACAGTACAGGGAAATGAAAGGAGATGACAGAGAGATGAGGCCTCAGCAGTGAGCCCAAGCTACAAGACAGCAGGCAAAGGGAACAAAGAGAAAATGCAGCAGAGAGATGACATGCAGATAGATGACAGCATGACAGAAAAAAAATGGGAAATGTAGGTGATGTAGATGACTTAGCATAGTAGCAAGGAAGGAGGAAAAGTGAAAGACACTAATAGAAAAACTAACAGTTAAAGAAATTCAACAGTAATATAGACCATTGCATTTCCAGTCACTGCAATGAAGTAAAACTTTCCCTTCACTTGAAGTTTCTTCTGAATAGTTAAACTTTTTAAGCAAATTTTGGTTTTGTGAGAACCACTGCTCTAATACCACTGGAAACATGATCTTACTGAAATTTACAAATCTGTTTTTATACTATGAAAGGCAGGTCCTGCCTGACTAACCTGATCTCCTTCTATGACAAAGTGACCCACTTAGTGGATGAGGGAAAGGCTATGGATATAGTCTACCTAGACTTTAGTAAAGCCTTTGACATGGTTTCCCACAGCATTCTCCTGGAGAAACTGACTGCTCTTGGCTTGGACAGGTGCGCTCATCACTGGGTAAAAAACTGGCTGGATGGCCAGGCCCAAAGGGTTGTGGTGAATGGATTTAAATCCTATGGTGGCCAGTTACAAGTGGTAGTCCCCGGGGCACAGTACTGGGGCCAGTTCTCTTTAATATCTTTATCCATGATCTGGATGAGGGAATCAAGTGCACCCTCAGTAAGTTTGCAGACACCACCAAGTTGGGTGGGTGTGTTGATCTGCTTGAGGGGGGGAAGGCTCCGCAGAGGGATCTGGACAGGCTGGATCGATGGGCCCAGGCCAATTGTACGAGGTTCAACAAGGCCAAGTGCCAGGTCCTGCACTTGGGTCACAATAACCCCATGCAACGCTACAGTCTTGGGGACGAGTGGCTGGAAAACTGCCCAGAAGAAAAGGACCTGGGGGTGTTGACTGACAGCCGGCTGAATATAAGCCAGCAGTGTGCCCAGGTGGCCAAGAAGGCCAACGGCATTCTGGTCTGTATCAAAAATAGTGTGGCCAGCAGGACTAGGGAGGTGATCGTGCCCCTGTACTCAGTGCTGGTGAGGCTGCACCTCGAATCCTGTGTTCAGTTTTGGGCCCCTCCCTACAAGAAGGACATTGAGGTGCTGGAGCGTGTCCAGAGAAGGGTGACGAAGCTGGTGAGGGGTCTGGAGCACAAGTCTGATGAGGAACGGCTGAGGGAACTGGGGTTGTTCAGCCTGGAGAAGAGGAGGCTGAGGGGAGACCTTACCACTCTCTACAACTACCTGAAAGGAGGTTGTAGAGAGGTGGGTGTTGGTCTCTTCTCCCAAGTGACTAGCGACAGGACAAGAGGAAATGGCCTCAAGTTGTGCCAGGGGAGGTTCAGGCTGGATATTAGCAGTCTGGAACATACAGTGAAGAAGTTTACAAACTTCCAATGTGGGCAAAACAGTGACTGACTGGATGTGTAAGGAAATTTCCTGACTACCACCTTGTTTCACCACCTCAGATTATAAGAAGTCCAGAGAATTAATGTTCTTGGAAAACTAAACACAATTATTTTAAAAGTCATCTTACTCATAAGATGAAAACTAGACAAAACTAATGACTAGATGTTGGTACCAGATTTCTCATTCCTTCCTGAACTCTGAGATACGCATTCTCAAAAGCCTTTTGCTGGAGCTTCAAGGGAAGAGGTTTTGACATTCCAGAAGGATCTCTCTGTTTCACATCTTGAAACAAACTTCAAAAAAAGAACAGTAATTATTAGCATAACATTTAGTCTACAGAATTACAGCATATTGTGCATATCAAATAATAAGATTCTGATTTTCTGAATATCATTATTTTCTTCTTAACTTTCTTCTGTCTCCTTCTCTGGAGATATTCAAACCTTGCCTGGACACATTCCTGTGCAACCTGCTCTGGATGAACCTGCTCTGGCAGGGGGAGGGGGTTGGACTAGATGATTTCCAGAGATCCCTTCCAGCCCCTACCATTCTGTGATTCTTGTACAGCATTCTTTCCTTCCTCTCCCTCAAACATTATCAATAACACTAAGAATACCTGTTGGGGTGAATTGGCGGAGAATAGCCTGAAAACATATAAAAGTTTCCCAATCTCTCCCAGTGCAGGAAGCCAAACTTCAGTTGTCCGTCATAATGGAACATTTCATGTCATTAACTACTTTGGGAATATATTTATTGAACAGATGTATATGTAAAAAGAGATTCTCAAATAATTTATTTTTTGTAGATAAAAGCCCAACCCACTTTGCTCTTTGTAACAAAAATGGGAACACCACAGTGGATTGGACCAAATGTTACTCTAGCCATTTATAAGTGACCATTAGCAGATACCTAAGAAAGATCACCATATGCTTGCCTTATATGCATAATAATTCCTTCAATATAACATTTGACCACAGGCGACCTGGGCAGATTATGAGTTAGAAGTGGTGCCCGTCTTCAGTAGCCTTCAATGATTTCCTCTTTCATGAATTTGTTGCTTTCTGAACCCCTGTAAACATCCAGACAGTTGAAGGCAGTAGGATTACCCCCAGGTTAACTGAATGTTTTACGAAAAAGTAAACCTATTTTCTTAGAATCTTGAATCTGTTAGCTTCACTTGATGTCCCCTAGTCTTTAAACTGGAAAAGACTGCCAACCTTCACTTTGTTCCACTCCAGATTTTGTAGAGTTATGTTATGCCTTTTGCAATTCAACTCTTTTGTGCTGCAGGGCTCCAGTTTATGCAACCAAAAGCTGTGCATAAAGTGTTTCATACTTTTGAATGTCCCTCCTCTACTCCTATTCCAGTTCAATTATATCCTTTTTGACGTCTGGAGAAAAAACTATATACAGTATTCAAAACACAAGATCCTTTGAAAAAGTTTTTATGCTACACAACGCACCTGATCTATTTCTAGAGGATAAACAACTATTTCCTATTCAAGTTTTGCATAATAAATTTAATGCAAAATTTGCTATCTTATATAGTTTTTTATATATAGATTGTTTATCTTTATATATGTATCTATCTCCCATCACAGAATAATTGAAATGTAGACAAAGTCTGAACACATCAACCAAAGTAACTTGGTACGCTTTTATATTCCATCAAGATTTAAGCCCCAGAAATACTGAAAAGAGCAGCTATACAGTAGCAGAAGTAACACCCAGTTAAGTGAAATTAAGCGTTATTCTTATAAACAGAAAAAAGATCTACATTATCACCTGGTAATTGACTTTGCAGCAAGAATGCGAACTTGATGGTGACTATCTGCGAGAAAATGTGGGAAAGCATCACTCACAGGTAGATCTTTATTTATCACATTAAGGATCGCCCACTTGCAATGAGGATCAGCCTGAAGAAAATTAATACTGTGGTTTAAAATACACAGAAGACCTACAATAGAATATACACTGATGCACGCAAAAGAACTTTAGATACTGTTTTTAAGTACACCTCAAGTATATACTTAACATGCTAATGAATGTCAGAAAATCTGGCATTACCTCAAGTAGAGCTTTCATGCAGTTTAAAAGGGCCACTCTTACTGGTGCTGTGCATTTGCCTCCTTGAGCTAAATGCCTAAAATAAGAAAGATTTAATAAACGAAAAAGTTGCCAACAATTTTGAGAAAAAGTCTAACAAGTTAGTTTCTGCTGCTCACAGTTCATTCTTTCGTGCTCAATATGCGTGTTTGGGAGGATTTGATGTTTTTGTTGATAATCTACAATTGTAAACAATATTCATTTTCGGTTGCTGAAGTTATCACTTGTTACAATTACTGATGCAATTCAGAATACAATCAGTCTTTGTTAATACGCAACAGTGTAGCATTTATTGTTCTAATACTATCTTAAGGACAATATGATTCTTTGCTATAAATATAACATGACACAGAAAATCTGGAAAGTTAAATGCTGGATAAAGATGCCACAGGATACCAACAGCAAGATGCACAAAAGCACATTGATAGCAAAGTTAAAAATTTTATGCCCAACAGACTTCTGCATTAAATAGATAAAACATACCAAAAGGCTCCAACAACTGTCAAAAACTGTCCTTGGGCATCCCCTGTCTCTTCAGCATGTGCGTTGGACTGGGCCAATCCTACTGCTACAGGAAGCAAGTTATTTAGAATTACTTTACAAACTTCTTGATCTCGACGGTACAAAGAACACACAGCACTGTGAAAGAAAGAAAGAAAAATTATCTTGAAACACCAAACAGCCCCCAAATCCTCTAGCTGTTGAACTAAAATAGCTCTAATACATGCTGAATAGTTTCTCTCTTACGAAAGAGGCCTAAGAAGCATAAGAACATCATCTTCAGGCAAGAGGTGTTCTTCGATAGGGAGCTCCTTCAAAAGGACCAAGTACTGGGGAATAAAAAAAAAAGAACCAAAATGGAAAATAATACTTAAGAAAAAAAGTAGACAAAAAGAAAAATTATAAAACATTTTAAGTAACTCTTACATGAAATCACACAGCAAGGATACCTATTGTCAGCTCTTACATGTTAGACTCTGACCATCTTTTCATGCAAAGACTGTCACACAGTAATATGGGTCATGAAAATTTTAGTTGTGGCAATTAAAAATATTTCCTTTGTAAACTAAAACACAAATCCTATTCTACTACAGAGACCACTTCTAGCTATTTAAGAAATAATTAATGATAAAGGCAAGATGTTTATACTTCTCAACTCTTTATTTTCTGGCTTACAAATTCTAACTGCTCTTTCCCTGACCGCAGCACACTTCAAAACACTAAAAGTAGCCATTTTAATGTCTTCTCAGGGGACCGATGACAAGAGAAAGACAAGAAGATACAAATTTAAAAACAGTACAAACACAGAGGTGGGTCTGCTGTAAAAAAAGCTCACACTCACCATGTGCAGATGCAATGGCTTAGCACTGTCAAAGACACTGCCATCAGTAAGCATTAACAGCTTTCTCCGTATATCAGAGGCTCGGAAGCTCACTGTCTGAATTTGGACTGTAGTTACACAAATACATAAGAACCTCAGAATTTCAAGGAGAAGTAAATCCTGCTTTGTCAGCTGTTCTTCAGCTAATGGGCTCAAAGCACCTGAAAATAAGATTTTCATGTAAGAAATGCTTCTCCAAGGACAATAAAACAGTTGGTAACATTTTAGGTCTTTACAAAACTAATTTAAGTTCTCAGAATAGATAGAATACGAGCGACCTTTAAGTTACTTTGTTATTGAGCAATTACTGCATCAATAACAGCTTCTTGAGTGTTTCCCACTTCTACAAAGGCCCTCTCTAAAACAGAGGCTTTTAATTTTATGTGCCCATACAATATGGCTGATTTGTCCATCAAGGTTACAATGAACTCAGAGGAACCATCTGCAGCTGTGTTCTTTTGTGTTGTTAACTATAACTTAAGATATATTTTAAACTACGGATTCAAAGCTTCCCCAAAATTCAAATTATGACAATTACCACTATGTTAATATCCTCATTGAAATTTCAATTATAACCTAAACAAAATAGTTACAAATGCCATTTACCTGTCACATTTAGAACTCTTGTAACTTTCTGCAACCGCAAACTTTATTTATTAGAAATATTTATCAGATGGTGGAGAAGATACTTCTAAAGACACTTATTCAACATGATGGTGAAAACAGACCAGCTGCTGTTTGTGGCATTAATATAAAACCCTGATTTCCTTCTCATTCAATAATAAACAGAAGACATAGTCCTGATTAAAAACTAAGATACATACTATTTTAAGAAAGAATTTAAAACAAAAAAGAACATCAGTACTTGGAGCTCCTAACAGGAATAAAAAGACAGATTCATGCTCCTGTCCTTCTGCAGGTCCAGAGATATAAGAAAGCTGACCTTGCCAAAAATTACTGATCAGGAAAAGAAGAAAAGTTAAATAGGACTACTTCAAAGAAAATGAGGCACAGTTTAATGACAGACAGGTATCCTACAGACTGACTTTGAACAAGTTAGCTATCTTCTCTGCTTGCATTTTACTATTTATAAAATAAAAAATAAACTTTTCCTTTCCAAATGAGCTAGAACACTTCATTAACATCTTTAAAACACTAATGAGGTACAAAAGAATTATTTTTTATGAAGTACCTGATTCAACCATTACCTGCTTCAACTATTAATAAAGCTGCACAATTTTGTACCTCACTGTCATTCAAGCACAGAGCAATCTGTAAAAACAAGCTTTTGCAAATAGTTTTGGACACAGAGAAGACTTACCTGTTACATTTTGCATCTCACCAGATTCATTTGTATCACTGATGTCAGTCACTGAGCGATCATCAAATAGATCATCAGATACCTGGTTATCTACTTCCATTATACTCTCCTCAGGATCATTCCCCGTTAGATCCACTTCTCCCAGTTCACTTGGTTTTCCAGTAAATGTCATCTGACAAAAACACCACATTAAAGTTGGCTTTTAAGGACAGGAGAAACACCACAGGCATAACACAAGGAAAGACACTACAGTTCCCCAGTGAACTGGAATGGGTGAAGACAATAAGGGCTACACTGAATTGACTAATTTAATCCTTTGTGATAAACCTGTCTTCTACAGACGTGAATTGAATGGTTTGATTTGAACTATTCTCTTCAGGACACAAGCTTCCTAAGACAGATACTAGTCTCTGTGTTTTAGATGGTGCCAAGGACATTGTTAGTATTTGAAAAACAACTCTCTCTACCAGACTTAAAAACTTCTCACTCTAATTCACAATTACAGAGAAATGAAAGGAAGGCATATGACCTTTTTGAAGGCACACTGATTACTGCTTTCCCTACCAGATGACAAGTTAACAGAAAGTAAGACTCTCCTCACCTGAAAAACCAAAGGATTTTGCCTACCTAGACCTGACTACAGGACAATGGGCCAAAAAGAGAAGTGTTAAGAGTTGTGCTAAACACAGTCATGTGCCACCCTATTACTTTTCTTAGTGAGAAAGGGGAGTAATTTACAGTTAGAAGATTTACTAGCTATAAATTAAACACCTTCAAAGTGTTTTAAGGCACCTAAGTCCATCAAACTACAAAATAAAAAGCTTTTAAAACTTTACAGGTGCATTAAAGTTAAATGTCATGTGTTACAGAAATTCTTGCTGTGGCATAAAATCTGTATATACTTTTACTCTAATACAATATTAAAAATTTTCCAAAAATAACATAATTTGTTTTTTAATGTGAGCTGGCATCCTAACCTTGATCAAAGGTTATCCATCTGCTCTTATTTTTCACCTATGCCTGTGTTCAAATGCTAAACAGAAATGTTTCCAGTTAGGAATTCTCTATAAAACTCAATGTATTTTTATTAATTTTTTTAGTAATAATTATCTCATTTGGTTTGCCTCCAAATTATTATACTGTAAAAATAATCCTCTCATAGAAAAGCACTGCATTTAGAAACAAGACAGATCATACTTACCAGATTTTTGCAAATATCTACAAGATCATTCATAAATTTTGATGTTAACAAACGCAGGAATATATTAGACAGCATCTTATTAGCACTGTTCTGTAAGAAAGCAAGATGTACAGATAGGTTAATTAATTTTTTTCACATACCATATGTACGATATTCAACTTTGTGATCTCATTAATGAAGAAAGAAATATAAATTCCTTTATAAAGTTTACCTTGGTACAGTTGCATAAACATTTTGTACACTGCATTATCAAAGTCCTCAGTGAGTTGATCTGGGCATCTTCATTTAGTTTGTTTTTAGACTGAGAAATGTTTTCTCCGACATAATGAATAAGAGACTAGTAAAAATATAACACAGTTAATATACCTCAGTTAAATTCCTTTATATATTGGCACATACACAGCACACACACAGAGACAAAAGGACATGATTCTCATTCATACAGCTTTGATATTTATAGTGTGCATCAATGAGTTTGGACGATTTTTTGTTTTTTGTTTCACTCATTCTGCTCCAAAAGGGACAAAAAGATGGCCTAGACCTGCCTGAAACATTGCTATTTTCATCACAAAAGAAAAATACAGCATCTGTCCATAATGTGTAAGTTTTGGGTTTCCATATTTAAGCAAGAAACCACCTCAGATAGTAGTAGTAGTAGTAATAATAATAGTAGCAGCTGTCTTCATACTGGTTTAAACCATCAAATGATAGTAACAAATTCCTGCATAAAAGACCTATGAAAGGTCTTGTTGTCCTCTAAGTAGTCCTTTGTCCACATGTCCATGATTTTTTTTTTTAAAAGGGGTGACTCAGAAATGTATCAATATTTAGAATACTCTCCACTGCAACACTGATACACTGGTGTACTGACAGAATTTCAGTGACTCCTCTCTTTCTGCAGCAGTAACATACTTAAACCTCTCTCAACTGCCTTTTTTTAAGCAGAAAGCAGTGGAAATATTCATGCTCTAAAAATGTGTCAATATGAATTGAATTTTTAAAATTATTTTATATTTAATGGTCTATTTCATTTTTAATAGCTCCCAAACACATTGCTGCTTACCTTAGCGCTCTGGAACAACTCTGATTTACAGGCATCCTCTTCTTTAAATATACCAGTGTAGCAATAGCAACCAAGAACACCAATCAAGAGACTGACACATCGGACAAGGTGTTCTGCAGCAACAACCTTAGACTAAATCATACACACTGTATAAATACCAGCGGTTTATCATTAAACTTTTTCACCAAAATACAGAATTTTTTAGTCTTTTGTAAACTCTTTTATATACAGGTTTCACCAAAATTAATGAAGATTTGCATCCTAGTGTTTTGCATTGCAGTTGCCTCAGCTTCCTAAAATGTACTCTTGGCTCTCCATGTTATAGTATTCCCTGCATGTCCCATGGCCCTTACACTTCCTTCCTTCACAATACTTTAAATTCTCCCTCTCCTTTAGATTCCATCATAGCAATACTTCCAGCTCTTCCCACATGCTCTGTTTATCTATTTAACCTCCTGCCAGTACAAGAGACAATATGAGCTCGTCAGGAACTACACCACATTCCTACTGCTGTCTCTCCCAATCTTAATAAATTTCTAAGTTGCTTCTTTGCAAGCTACTGTGTCAACAAACAAATGGCATAGATGGTTGTAAATGCATGCAAGCTTACTGCAGGAGTATTCTAGAGATCCCTTTTTACCTCTCTAAATTATTTGGATGAAAGAAGGAGAAAGAGAAGACAAAAAATTATTTGTCTGTCTTTCTCAGGAAGGGAGACCAAAAAGGATTGCTATCACATTCTTGAAAAGTAGGTACCTATAAAAAAATATGGGCAAACTTACGCATACATGCCATTGTTACACATGCAAAACCAGGGACAAGTTTTATAGCTCCTAGCTGGCAGTACCTTGTTTCAAACCTTGGTACTGCCTCTTTTGGCTCACTAAAGATTACAGGACCGTAGCAGTGAATTGCAAGGAAGGCACACCACTATATTAAAACCAAAGCTAGCCTGCCAAAGGAACTGGAAGTTTAAAAAGCCTGCTGCTTTTGTTTTCACAAACTTTTTACAGTTATGTGGTGGGTCTTCCTCTGCAAGTCAGGATTCTTCTCCAAAGGAGACATTCTGTACTGTTTCAACAAGTGGAAGATACAAATAGGATCACAGGATAATTCAGGCTGGAAGGGACCTCAGCAGGTCTCTGGTTCAACCTCAGGCTCACAGCAAGGTCAGTTCTGAGGTCAGAACAGGTTACTCAAGGCTTGATCCAGTCAGAGCTTGAAAACCTCCAAGGATGAAGACTGCACAACCTCTCAGGCAGGGCAACTGCCTGACTGTCCTCAAGTACATAAAATTCTCCTTGTTCGCAGTGTGACCTTCTCTTGAGTCTGCCTGCTGTCTCTCATCTTCCCACAATACACCACTGTGAAGAGCCTGGATCTGTCTTCTAGACAATCTTACAGGCACTGGCAGGCTCCCCAAAAGCCTGTTAGGTCCTCCCAAAGCCACCTCTGCTCCAGGCTGAACAAGCCCAGTTTCCTCTGTGTCTCCTCACAGGTCAAGTCCTGGAGCCCCTGCCATCTCCGTGGCGTCCACTGAACACACTACATGTCTGTCTTGTACTGGGAGGCCCAAAACTGGATGGAGTATTTCAGATGCCTTCTAAAGGCACTGAGTAGAGGGGGATAATCAGTTCCCTTGAGCACTGGCTGTACTCTTGTTAATATAGCCCGTATTTGCAGCTTGCTTTAGAATTACTCCTTTACATAGCTGCCTCTTTTTACAAAACCTAATTATTTGAGACCTCTATGCCTCAGGCTACCTTGGCTGAAAACTGACAAGAGCTTAAAGCATTACAGGGGCACAGAAGTTGAAACCAACGTCACAAAAAGGAGGGTAACAGTGGTTTATGTGGCAACTTTGCACACACTTCCACTTCTATACAGCTTCTACGTATTCCCACATGAATTCCCTTATGAAACCTGTAGATATTTTGCCAATGATGTAAAGAAATACAGACTTCTCTATTTCATATTATTTTATATAGTTTTTAAAATGCTTGTCGTTCATTTTTAGTGGCAAAAGGAATGAAAATCTATATACTTTGCCTTGAAAATACGTTGTTTGGGAGCACAAATATGAAGATATAACAGTAATTTCTAACTTACCTTAGGAGTATAGCTGCTTAAAAGCTTTTCTGACATTGCTAAAAGACAGTACTCCAGTGTTTCCCTAAGATTTTGGTTGATGGCAAGTCTTGAACCAGTCACATTTTTATCTGCAACATTTACTGCAAAGTTAGTGAAAATATCCATTTCATCAAATGTTGTCTGCAGATACAGCTCTTCAACATCAGAAAAATCGTTTTCTTCTTTCCCTTGCAAGTGTTGCACACTTGAAGAAGAGACAACATTTTTACGTTAGCAGCCAGTATAAGACTTAGAAGTCTTTACAACTATTATTGAAATGCAAAAAATAAACAAAAGCAAAATAAAATATTTTATCCTTTTGTGCTTCCTAACTCTGGTTGATCTTTAATTTCTAAGGTGACTTTCATTGCAAAATGGATATTAACATTTTAGCTGCGTCTGAAGAAACTGCAAGGAAAAATGAAGCCTGCACACCCATCATACATTTTACTGTAATTCATATAGCAGCATCTGTTTTGTGTTAAGATGGCTGACCTCAACCTACTTTACACAATTGCAGCAGAAATTCACAAACCCCCTGAAACCAGCATTTTTAACTTCCATCAGAACAAGTTATACACATTTTAGTTTCATTAAGAGGAAACAGGATATAGTCCAAGAGCTTGAACATACGCATCCTTGAAAGATGCAAGAGCATTCTTAGAGTGACTCTGACAGACTCAAGTAACGTGTGGCTGGGGCCACAAATATAGGTGGAGTGGCATGAGGACATATGGACAGTAAGCATCTAGTGAACTTTCTACTTAGCATCTATCTTCAAGAAAAGATGTGCTTCCTTTGGAATGGACGGTAATGTTAAAAAGCACGAAAACACATTTGTATAAAGTTAGAAATTATTTGAAAAATGTAATTGCAATGAATTAAAAATACTTAATGTACTTATGGATAAAGAGACAAATATTTAGCTGAATTACTGAAGAGAGATGATACACATATGCCTTATAAGGTATTTTGTTCAGTACCTGAAGCTTTGACTCTGTCAGTGAAAGACTTTTAACATCTGCTTAAAGCATCTTAACAAATTGCAAAAGCACTATTATTTCTATGGGGTCTGAAAGATGTTGTACAGAAAGATGCAAAACATGAGGAATTAGGCATTTCTTTATCTGTGTGCTAAAATGACAACTATAAGAAGTTTAACTATCTATAAACATTCATTTAAAAACTTACCATTTAGCATCATTTTGGAAAAAAATCATGGCAGCTCTACAGTTCTTCATTGTAAGGCTCACAAGAATTTTTTGTAATACAAGGTGAGGAAAATCACTGTAAAAAAAGAGAATTGTTTTGTATTTTCTTGCAATCAGACAAGCTCTTGGGATTCCTGAAGTGCACCCAAACATTCACCAAATTAAGAGTGTATCTTCAAAGAAGCTTAAGTTTTCACTTAAGATTTCTAACACATAGTTCATGTATCTGCTATGCTATGGACAGATAACCAAATTATGTCCCCAGAATGACATTCTACAGTAAACTTAAAAACCCTATAAACTCTACCAAAGCATTAACATAATACAATTCTGCAAATCCACTTTTCCCTGCGCAATTTTCTGTGTTATATGGTGAACTTACATATAAAATTATGCCACAAAGACTTTACCTGCAGAGCACAGGAGGCAACTCTGCACATTCGTCCATTTCTTCCTCCAAATAGCAGGACAGTACCCATTTCATTATTGCCTCCTTTAACACAGAATTCAGATTTCTTTCACAATTATTCTGCTCCATTCCTACATCCAAATTTTCTGGCACTGAATAGGCAGACATCACTAACGATAAACAACATACAGCAGAACTGTAACAAAAATGGAACACAGGGCATTTGTGAGAAACAACGTGGTATTTGTTGATCAGCACTCCAAAGCAAAGTCAGTATTTCTGCATACTCAGGGAGCATCAAGTACATAAGGAAGTTAATAAGCACGCATACCGGAAAACTCCTTTATTTGAATCTTTGCATTTTCAAAAGCCACATTTTAGCTATTACAGACATTTCCTGTCTATTTTAAAGACTGTTTCAGAATACTCATTTCAGAATCAAAATACATTTAGAAGAAAACATACGTTTTAACTTCAAAAAATCAACATCTCTTTCAGTCAGATTTTAAATTTTTAGTCCATTTTACATTTTTAGTCAATTTTAAATTTGTAGATGCTTGCCTCTCCTCTTCTGCCTCTGCTTTCAGACATGCATCTATTTATGCCCATTTCAAATGCTTAAAACATAAACGCGGGCAGTTCTTAACTAGAAATACAGCCACAACAACAATAATATTACTTTGAATAATACAGTGGTCTTGGTTGCACAGTAAAGAGCAATGTGAATCAAGACACAAAATATTAACCTTGCTTCCCATTTTACCTTGAAGGCTTGCATGCAGGTCCTGAAAATATCTTCCAGACTTCTTTATCTGTTACAACAAGGTTTCCTTGAATCATAGCTCCAAGTAGCCCAAAGCTCTCCACTTCAATTTGCTGAAAACTTATGCTACGAATGGTAAGAGACCAAATCTTTGCCCAGGTTCTCTGGAGCTCCAGCTTGTGAGTGCTTTTCAAATCGGTTTTCTGGTTTTGACACAAAGCTACCTCTGTAAGACACTTCAGCACATATGGGGTCCTTTCCCCTCGGCGCTGCTGAGGCAGTAACTGATGAAGTACATTGAGTAAGGGAGGTAGCTCACTGTTAGGAAGACTCATGGGATACTTTGATATTAATTGAGCTGTAATCTGTAACCTTGAAAACACAAAGTGAAACAATTAATATCAAACATACATAAATTTGCATCTTCAAAAGTAAATGAACAAACAAAGCATGCTCTGATTGTCATTTCACATTTATACTTTCCAGTATTGAGCTGATTTGTTTACTATCAAAGGTTAAAGATTCAGTATTTCTACTGTTTTTACTTGTAAAGTCTGCTCATCTAGTCTCACTATCACTAATAATTTCTTACAAGCTGACTTCACTGATTTCTAATTTCTTACAAGCTGAGTTAACTGATTTCTGACCACAAGGGAAGAAAATTTCAGGAAAAAAAAAATATTTTTCGCCTTCTTCTGGACTAGCCTGTTATACATTCTGATCCAGGGAGTGACCTCATGGGTGAAATTACATAAACATGAAACATTACAACAACATCTCTGCAGATAAGAAAAATAAAATTCATTAAATGAACAAAATGTTAAGCTGGGGATGGTGAGTTGGAAGGGTTTTGCTCATAGCAATGGTTGCAACTCTACTCAAATTAGTAAATTACAGTACTCAGTATTTCTTGGAGATTGCCACCTTTACACAGAATGGCATGTTAACTTCTCAATTGGATCCTAAATAGCCACTTGCCTCAATACTGCAAGCAATACACACACACACACACAAACCTGCTGCCCCAGCTCAGGACCCGATTCACAAGCAGCTACACTGTTCTGGTATCTTGTACAGCAGTTTCCAAGAAAAGTCAGAAAGACGGAGAGGAACAGTAACAGCAAAAAACATCCAGTATAATCTATTTTAGCTAAAAAGTCAACATGCTTGGGCTTAGGACTACAACTGGTAAGTTCTGGAAAAGTTTAACTGTGGTCTTTTAACAACGACTTAACTCCCTGCTACAGAGTCCTTCTCCTCCAGCAGTCAGTGGAAGAAGACATGGAGCTATACCTCCAGTTCAGAAGTCCCTCATGTCAAACAAAATACCCCTCAATCAAGGTCCAAGCTAAGATGCCAGGCCTTGCACTTCAACACTTTTCAGGCCACGTATTATGGCAAACTGTGTGAACTAGTCCAAAATGGCCAAACTGTTAATGGTTGCTGTCCTATGACACAGTCAGCTTAAGACAGCAGTACATCTCGTGTTAATTTCCTAATACTCATAAGCTGGATCACACACACAACACTTCCATAAAGACTGGTAATATCTAGCGCAAAAGACAGGTAAAAAAATCAGAGGCAGTAATATCTTATACACTACAACACAGTTTACCAGACCCCATTTGTTACTTCTTAGGAAATCAAAGATATAAAGTTTTTAAAGCAAGAGTGCCAAGAACACTACTCACTACTTTCCAAATGCTGTGAGAATCTAAGCTTAGTGCTTAGACACATAATTACAGCATGTGCAGACACATAATTTGAAAGCACAACATAGTCAGGAGAACACTTAAATGTAAAAAGATGTCTGTAGTGATATTTGTTTCATGTAAAGATGTTATTACCAAGGTATGACATCAAAATCCTTCTGGGATCTTTGCAGGTTGTCTCGTATTACCTCCCAGCCTAGTTCAATCCTCCTGCGCTTGCTTGGTACTGTTTCATCACTGGACTCTCTTTGTGAAACAGCATACGACTGGGTAATTTCCAGAACTTTGGTATCCTCTGTAAAGACCTTTTATAAAGAGAAATTAAAAAGTACACAAATAAAAAAGAGTAGTATTTACAGAAAACCTGAAATGTTTTCTGGTCCATTTTTCACTGTGTATAAAGCCTCCTAAGAAGCAACCAGAATTATTACTTATTATTCTTCACTATAACAAAACCTCTGTTTATAGTCTAGTAAGAAACACTAGTGAAACCTAGTATAATTTAGGAGCCCACACATTTCTAAACTGTACAAAAATTAACAACTAAACAGAACAGAACACGGACAAAAGGTACTAGTATTTCAGTAAACGATTTTAAGGAAATGCTAAAGCCATATTACTTTAAAAAGCAAAATATACAAGTAAACAGTAAATATATATTCAACTTTATAGTGAAATAAAAATGTTACCTGGTGACAAATATCAGCCATTAACTCAATCAAATTTTCCTTTATAGCAATATTACGTGAGCCTGAAGAATACTTTCCTCTACTACCGATGAGATTTATTTCATTCACCAGCAGATCATATAGGTTATGTAAGATACTTTGCCATTTTGTTGAGTCATATGCACCTGTACATGCAAAACCAATTAAAAGATAACATGTACCGCCCACTTGATACAATACGTAAACCTACCTAGACAACGCAAAATACAGCTAAAATCAGAGTAAAGCATACAAAGCTTAACAAATGCAGGCCTGCAAAACAAGTCTTATAATGGAGAATGAATAAAGTAAAAAAGTGAAGGAAGTTAGGACAGAATATAATCAGCGTTTACAAGTAATTAGGGTAGGAACGAGGTTTCTAATAAACAATTCTTTATCTAACTGGAAAGACTACAACAAAATGCAATGGATAAATTTGGACTAATTATGAACTTTTTGCCATTTGTAGACAGAGTAAAAAAAAAAATATTTTTTTAAAAATGATGCTGTAACTGAAATAGGCCATGACAGACAAACACAACTACTGAGCGATGTGACTTAGACCATAGTAGTAGTTTCTGGACTTAAACAAACCTGGTAAGATATGAATACATGTGGCAATCTAAACTCAATCTGAACTATTACCTCCCTTCCCCAAAGACTCTGTGTTTTGATTTAGTAATTAAAATCACCTTTTGATTAAAAAAAACCCCAATCAACCTTTACAGGACTTAATACAATTAATATTCTCTTAGTGCACACAATTTGAAAACTTACTTTCACTTTCATTCAATATTAACCTATAGCATAAAACTACTGACAAGTAATCATCACTCCCATTAATGCTTCCAAGACTCGTACCAAAATTCAGAAAGTTGGCACAATTATTCGAACAATCACACACAGTGATTAAAAAAAACCCAGAGAGATTTTAACTGTACCTTTTCCCTGAGTTTTGGCACCCTTTGGATGATGAATATGAACTTGGAGACGAAGTAACTCAATTATTGATTCTTTCAGGGAATCCTTTGGTCTATACTGAGTCCATATATAAAGCACGGTAGGTAAAACTTCTTCCCCTACTTTACAAATCCGTATGCGACAGTTGACAGCAAACTTATTGCAGAAAATATTAATTGCTCCAACAATATGATCCAGACCTGCAGTATTCTTCTCCTGCCTGCAACATAAACCAAACACTCAAATTTCCAGAAGAAATAATCTCATTTCTTTTTACAGGAGTTGTTTAAATGTAAATACTAGCAAGTAACTATATTCAGAATATTATTTGCCTAACAAATGCAGAAGTTATTAATATTTTAAAGAATTTATTAAATTGGTGTTCAAAGACAGAACAAAGTATGTCTAAAAAAGAATTACCTGTTATTACTCAAGTCTAATACCAAATTCTTACAATGAGTTATTCTTTATAAGTAGATATTAGCATACAAAAGGAGGACTTGCAACATACCTCGCACACTGCATTGCTTTTGAAAAGAAGATAAACATATCAGAACTCAACCCATCAGTTTGGAAGCAGTACCCCCTCATAAGTGTGTGAATTATCCTAGCCACCAGGACTCTATTAATCTTCCCAGAAGGTTGGAGGTATAATTGGCCATACAGGATCAGCAACTCTGCAAAGGTATTAAAAAAAGTACGTATGATACAGTGTGTATATATATTGTAAATATACAAATATATATATAAACCTATATACTACAGAGGATTACATAAAAAAATGCTTGAAGCAAAATATTGCATTAAATATACAGAAACCACCATTCTGAATTCAGCTGCATGTCATTATTCGCAAAAGTTAACTGGAAAAAAAAACCAAAACCATGTGGTCTTGTCTATAGTGGAAGTAAAGCTCTATTCATTCTGAGCTGGGATACAATCTACTTTGTGTTACACTGAGCAAAGTAGCTACAGCCATGTGATCAACTTTCACAACTACTTCCACACTCAGCTTCTACTCTACATTGATTGCTCAGTGCAGTGGGCTCCATTTGTTGCAGAACACACAATAAAAGTACTCAGACACAATTTACAGCCACACATACATTAACAAAGGATTTGGTGCAGCAGGAACAGGTAAACAGAGGAGAACAGTTGGTACTGAGGCTGCCCATACTTCGATTATATGCAGTTCACCTAGTTCACTCCAGCCTGCAGACCAACACATCCATGCTTTGCACACATTCACAATTTTTCTGAAGGAAAGGCCCCTTCCTCAGACTTTGCTTTCTTATCTCAAGGCCCATTTAGGAATCATCATGCTGTCCTTTCATCAGCTTCATACAAATCACAGTAGCGCATTACCAATCCAGCCATCACCATCAGTTTAACACGACACATACAAAAGCCTTGCTGCTATTTCATTTATGCCACCTCTGAGGCACTCTCTCAGAATCTCTTTTTCTGAATACTCTGCATGGATGACCTTGATGGCATCACCAAGGGTCCTGAGCTCTGGATTCCTATATTGTGGAAAAGCCAGCTTGGGACAACTATAAATAAATAAATTGCAATGCTACTGCTTCATTGTTGTGCAGGCCTTAGTAGATTTATGGACATCCTGGACTCCAGCAGGACTCATAATGCCACCTTCACCAAGTCTTTTGTAACTCTGGCCTCAGATTCAATAGAGATACCAGCACCTTATTTCCAAGCAAGCACAGGGTCATTTGCAGAACTCAGGTGACTCTCTGAATCATGGGAATCAGAGACAGTTCACACCCCTATATTACTGGGTGACAAAGCTTCAACCTGGTGACAACAGTGCCCAAGCCTGGTTTAACTGTGTCCCTTCTGCATAAAGGGTGGAAGTGGAATGTGCATCAGTGACCTCCCAACATGCTCAGAACAGTGGGCCCTACACAACTCCAAGTGCACTGCAGCCCAGGCTCACAACAGCCCACAGCCAACGCTCCATGTCCCTGCAGGGGATTCTTATACTGGGACCTCCTCAGGTTGGGAAACCACTCCTGCTCACACCTGCAGAGCACTTACTGGCTGAACTCTTTTCACATCTACTCTCCATGCTCTCTGCTGACCTCCCCTCAAAGAACACACATGCAAGGAAAGCACAGAGCTTTACACAACGCCTAGAATCTTAATAGGAGCAGAACAAGCATGTGAACGAAGCATTCAAAAAATAAGAAAACTTGATCCCACAACACCAGCTGATCTCTTCTCATAGCTGAGCCTGCTTCAAGTACGGGATTGGACTACAAATCTCCTGAGATTCCTTCCAACGTGAATTATTCTCTAATTCCCTGGGAGAGCCAATACAGCTATAATATATACAGAGATGAACATGGAAGAAGGAAAATATTGCCTATGATTTTTTAAAACCAGGTTCTGAACACAGGAAAAGTATAGCTATAGCAGCCAGCAATATGTTCCTTCTGAAGGCCAACAGACTCTACTGGAAACTAACAAAATCTGGTTGACCTGGCTGAACTAAAAGAGCAGGCACAACGCTTCTTTTATCCACGGAGGAAAAAAGGTCCAGAAAGTCATAATGGTCTCTAAACCCTGCTTTCATGCCTTATCCTCCATGCTCTATTTAGACACCTGAATAGAGACTTTCTGGTCCAGCCCCCCCCCCCCCCCCCAAGTTGTTGGAAGAGCTGAAAACCCTTTCTCTGCTTGACTGAGCTTCCTCTTTCTTCTCCAAGTCCAACTGCCTGCACACCAGTCACCACTTAAGAGCACGGTCTAGTGTATTTTCATGCTGGAACTGCTACTCCTGCCACGTCTCCAGCACTTCATGTTCCCAAGCTTCTGTCAAGCCTCATTTAAGTGAGCCAAGACCTGCTATCAGTCCCACTTATAAAGCTTCATGACCCTCTCAAACACAGCTTTCATGCTGTCCTCCATCTCCACCCCCCTTCAGCCCTGCAGTGTTGCATCCTCCTCTCTGGGATGCCTGCAACAACATGGGGACCAGATCGGGGGTGAAGAGGTAGGGGAAAGAAGCTGTGTGGCACCCTCCTCTTCAGAAGAATATGCAGAAGAAAAGCAAGTCTGTTGGTCCTTGAATATATGTGACAATGCATGATTCTGTTGTTTATTGCTATCCTTCCCACAGTTCTTAGGGTATCAAGGACACAGTTTTCTGTAGATGGCAGTAAAACTGGTATAGATCCAGTTCTGCCTTAATTCCTACAGCACACAGGTGAAATCAAGCTCTGAAAACCCTAAGATGTGCTAACTTCAGTACCAGGGGGTGGCACAGCAAATAGAGCATCTAGACATTTAGATTAAGGAAGACACAGTGTAATTTGTTAAGCAGCAAGAGTGCAAAGAGGCCTCCTTGGCAGTATCAATTCCTCCTTGTTTTGGTGGCTGGTGTTTGCTGGAAGATGGATCGAGAATCTTCTGCTGCTTTGAGTGCCTGATGGAGTACTGGAGGAGGTCTTTGAGCACCAATGGACTATCTCATCCATTTTTGCTGTGAATGTGCTCTGAACAAAGCAACTGCCTTCCTAGATTAAGGAACAGTTTAGGCTTCCATCCTATGGAGATCACACAAACTGCTCACATCAGTAATCAGCTACCTGGAATTTCTGCTGATGCAAAAGTTTACTTATATCGCATCCTACATGATGACTTGGCATGTCACAATCTTAGTGTACTCTTAGAAACAACAGCATATCAGCAAGTGGAACAGAACATCCTTTTCATCCTCTCCCCTTGTTGGTGACCCCCTAGTTACAGACTACCCAATGAACTCTATGTATTATATTCTTACGAACTGCCAATGCTGTGAAATAAAAGTCACTGTTTAGTACCACGTAAGAGTCTCTGCATTGGAACATTCATGACTGGCAGAGATTTAAGGAGTAAGAGTGCTCTCCCATAGCTGACGCAGGACAGCTGAACATGCAGCCTTGTCAGTATGCATACGGGGATGTGTGGCGAAGGGGGTGTCACCACAACTGCCTGCTACCTCACTTGATAACAGACATGCTGAATAAATGGAAACCTTTCAACCTACTGTCATGGTTTAGGTCAGGAAAGACTAAATGCACACATTAATTGCTGCACAGTAATTTGCATATTTATTGCCTCTGAGGAACTACAAACAGAACACTACAAAGTTGCAGAAAAACGGTTCTCTCTCCTTCCGCTCTCCTTGCTGAGAAGAGCAGTGGTTGTCAGTGGTAAGGAGCAGCAGAGTGTTATGTGTGGTGGTTCTGGCTATACAAGCTTGGTCCCAGGCACGCCTAGAGGTCCTCCACAGTCTAAAGGCAGAACCGTGGTGACACACCACCACCACCCCCTTTGCACCTTCAAGCTGAAGTAGATGAGTTTTGGTGAGGTGGAGAGCACCTTCCAGATTGTTTTGTGTTTACTGGTCAGTGAAGTGCTCTGAGCTGTTGTTCACTGATTGGTGTAGCAAGTCACTGGATCATGTAAGCAGGCTTAGCTATGAGATCAGACCAGCTGGTGTTATTGAATCAGTCATTCTTGTGTAAGTTTGGTTCTGCTATTTCTGCCAGTTACATCGGTTTTTTGACCCACAACACCTGCCTAACTGTGCTTTATCTGACAAGAAGTTACATCCCTAACACCTGCACAGCAGCACACCAAAGGTCAAACTGTGGGCTCTCTGACATTCACCTCATTACTCAAGTTCTACCAGCTCCGTAGGCCGTGACACTTTCCACCCCATGCTCTACACCTCCCTAACACTCACTCGTTTAATGGTACATAGTGGGAGGTTACTTGCATCATAAATTACATCCTTTGCAACAGTCTCCAGACTCAAGGCTTGGAGATAATAGAAGATATGATGTATCTAGTCAATCCCATATTCATCTGCCCATAATTTCATCATTTTGCTTTTGAAGTGAGATCCATTACCAGACTCAGTTATTTCTGGTGTACCATATCTCCACAAAATTTATTTTTCAAGACCTACTACAGTGCCTTCAACAGTGGCATAAACTACCGGGCAAGCCTCCAGGCAGCTCGCAGCTTTAAAATAGGTACAAGATACTGATTCCCCCTACTAGGCCTGTACAAAGGTCCAATGTAGTCTACCTACCACACATCTCCAACCTGGTGGTTTAAAGGACAGCTTGCACACTTCAATACCTTTTGTGGTTTAGCTTTTCTCACTAGTGAACAAAAATTCAAATACCTTTATTACTTGTAGAACGGCATCTTTAGACAAATCACTCCTCAGTCTCTTGCCCAGAGACAGGTGGAATCCCATCTTACATGTTTCATGAGTCCATCAAGTTACAAATAGGTCCACTCTACACTCCCATTCCAGAACTTTGTTGATTGCAGCAACTTCAGTAGTTTGGTCTGATTGATGTTGATTTGTTCTTTGGTGGCTCTTCCATTTGGGACATAGCTAATGACGTGTCACACCCATACATTGAGGTTTTTTTCAAATCCCATGTGATGTTTTTCCACAAGGTAGCTATCCAAATAGGCCTCCTTCATCTCTGTCAAGTCCTGCTTCCACTGTGTAAGCCAGCCCCAGAGGGCTCTGGCCACCATCCACGAGTCAGGTAAAACCTACGCTGTTTCCTCTGTAATGCTGCATCAATGGCCAGTCTTATGGCTTGGACTTCTGCATATTGACTTGGCTGTCCTTCACCTTCATCAACTTCTATCACCTGTTGGTCAGGATTCCAAATGACAGCTTTACATCTTCACCAACGGCCAACAATTAGGCAAGAACTGTTAGCGAACAGGGCACGTTACTAATTTTTTGAAAGCCTGTCATATTCCAGGGCTTCTTGAGCAAGTGGTAATACCTTGGGTGACAGCCCAAAAGTCACGATGTTTGGAGCAATCCATCAACTCCTCCTGTAGGACGGAGCATCCCTGTTTTCCCCTTATGAGTCAGTATATTCCAGGTCACACTTGTGTGGAAAGTCAAAGACATTTCTCCTTTTAGAAAACAGTGAAGTACCAGCAAGTGGGAAGCCAGCAGCATTTCTGATTCCATTGCCGCTACTTCAAACGCTGCCCAGATTCCTTAACAGACGGCCAGTATTTCTTCTTCTGACAGGGTATAGTTGGTAGCCTATAGTCAGATCTTATTGTTGCTCAGGTTGTCACTCAAGTAAGCCCATTTTCCTAGTGACTTGGTACAGCGGATTCATGAGCGGATTCATGAGCGGACTGTATCCAGGAATGTGCATTTACCAAAATCTCATCATTCCAAGAAAAACTTGCGTTTCCTTTTTATTGATAAGCGCTGCCACTGCTGCGATGCTGTAAATCATGTCAGTAGAAATGCAATAGCACCCATCTTGCCCTTTAACACCAAGAAACTATTTCCTGCACAGGTCTTTTCACCTTATCTCTTCTGAGCACACATCTTGCATTTAGTAAAATTCACTTTGCTTTTGTTACACACCTCATGGGTAGTGTTTTCCCGTACTACAATGTAATCAATGTACCGTAAGTGTTCTGGGGCACTGTCCTCTCCCAAGACCTTTTCTACAAGTCCATAACAGATGGGCTATCCTTCCATCCTTGTCGCAGAAGGTTCTAGGCATATTGTACTCCTCTCATGCTTCCAGCTTCAGTCCATACACAAAGAGACTCAGCTCATTTCCATGTTCCTAAACTACCTAACTACCACACAACAACTCCCATAGGCTCTCATGTAACCTGTATGTACCCTTCCAGTGACACTCAGTCTCAGTTTTCCTTCTCTGCCTTCTTCAGTATCTCTCTTCAATGTCCCTGGCTTCTTGTCCCATTCCCTACTTGCCTACCCTCAGCTCTACCTGAGTACCCAGTTCTTCTTCAGATGCCTTTCCTGATTATTGCTCTGAACTCCAGCTTCCAGCGTCCTTATCTGATTAGTCCCTGCCTTCGCATTCTGCTCCAACCTGCAGGCTGACAGCCCTCTGTGTTCTCCCTAGCTCCTAGTCTCAGGCAGCTTTCCCACACACTTCCAGCTTCCCCTTCTACCCTCAAGTTCCAGTTCTATCTCCATGGCCGTACATGGTACGAACTTGTTTAACTTCTGAGATCCCACCCTCAGGCTCTCCAATCACATCTCCCATCCTGAATTGTTCCAGATCAGTCACTTTGCTTTGCCAGTCTTCTGCAGGGCTTTATGCCTCCCCTTTCACTCCCAGTATCACCAGATCCCTCTTCCAAGTTCTTTGCAGGTTTATTTCTATTCTGTAGTTAAGCAACTCTCTTCAAGCTACAGAGCAGAGTATTTTCTCATAAAATACTTTTCAGAAATCCAAACTTAGACTTCAAAAAAATAGATAGTATTTCTACGCTTTCTCCAGAATTGCACATGCAACATTCAACAAACTAGACTGTAAAACTTCTAATACCTTCTTTCTTTTTTTTTTTTCCAAATTACAGTGCTATTACATCAACAAATGAAAACAGATGGGTTGAAAGCTTACTTCATGTCAGACAGATGATTCAAAATACATTAACATTCTAAGTAACATGCTAAGTAAGTTAACTGTCTTGGAGTCAAATCCAATCCTCTGAAAAGTGAAAAATTATGTTTGCATTTCCGCTCAGTTCAGGTTGCATGCAATACTATGACCCAACTTTTTAATCTGTTTTTGTCTATTTAAATCTTAAGCTTTCTATTTTTTCTTTATATGCAGTATGTGCATATAACAATGAATCAATGCTTTTTTAGGACCTTCATGAGCCAACAAAACTCAGGTAATAAAATTTAATAGTAATACATTAACTATATCAAAACTATACCAGCCAATACCTAATAACTTGTAAACCACTGCATGCCAACACGAGTTTTACCGAGGCTATTTCCAGCACGCACATTGCATGGATTTGTTATACACATTAAGCGCTGTGGAGACAATGCACACGTAACCTGATTGTATATAAGTACATATATTTCAGTAAGCAACAGACAAACAGTATGCAGAAAGAAAAAAAATCAATTCCTCATCTTTGCTGCTTTAGTTAGTTCAACTGTAAGTCTTCAAGGCTGACAATATTTTACTCCATGGTTTGCGTAGTATTTCACATAACATGCCATTACACAAATTGAAATGCACCTAAACATGCTTCTGTAATAGAAAAACATATTTGTAAGTACGCTTAAAAATGTTACCTGACCACTGCTGCTGGGATATCTCACACCAATATTTCCTGACTGAGAGGATATCTTTTAGAAGTACACTACTACAGTCAGATCCATAAGCAGCACAACTTGCTGGATCTCTTATAATTTCCATTACATAAATCAGAAGTTCCTGACATTTCAGTCTGGGTCCTCCTACATGAAGAAAGAACATGAGACTGTAATTAATCCAAAATGTGCCAAATAAATCTGGAATTAATTGTTTATAAATGTTTGCTTAAAAATAAAAAACCCCACCCAACAGTTCAGAAACAGTTCTGTTAGGAATCATCTTCTTAAACAAACTGTTTCTAAGAAATAAATGACTTAAGAAAGGATACGTCAGTTATATACACATTGAATAATAAGAAAAAAAGCACTGTGAGCATCAAGAAGGACAGAGAAGGAGCACAAAGGATGGATTCACATGAAGGTATTTAAATTGTAAACATCTGGAAGTGAGCAAGATGAACCCCACTGTGGTAACTTAGTTCAGAGTAAAAATTAAAAGTTGAAAGCAAAGCACCAAAACAAAATGTTAATTCTATATGAATATATATTACTGACTTTTATTAGCACATCTGATGAAATATTTGACCAAACTTCCAACTTCTTGCATCTTTTTCTGTCTGGTAGTTTGGGTTGAAGCAGCTGCATTTGGTTTTGTCAGTTGGAGGTTTTTCATTTCTTTCTGGAGATATTTTTGCAGGACACTTCCAAAATAAAAGAGATATTGATCAAGGATCTGCACATTTATAACTAAAGTAAAATACGTAAATGTTGGTTTAGCCTAGAATGCCAGTGCTTGTTCTTCTCGCAACTCTAATTATCAAAGACTGAAAACAACTGAAATAGATTACAGTCTAAGCATGACGGAAATAGTCTATAAAAGGAGCTATTAGTTTTAAAGATAATCCAGAAGCAGCTTGGATAGGAACCAAACTTTCCTTTAAACTTTTCATAATGCTAAACATACAATTTATAATATGGAAAAAAAGCAATCTGAAGCCTTTTTGTTTATGCTGCAACATTATACAACAAAATATTAAGAAGTACTCTTCATTGTTTTTATTGGGGAAAACCTTCAAGTCCTATTTCTCCATCATTTAAAATTAACATATAGATTAGATTTTAGATCTAACAATAAATTAAATTTTTCACTGGCTTTGTCACTGGCAATTACTGGAGACTTTCTGGCCCACTAGTTGTATTCAGTTCAGAGTCATCTCTATTTTTGTATTCCTCCTATGTATTTCTAGTATTTTATTGGCCATCTCAAATGCAACATACAAAATTTATCAAATACTTCTTATGACATTTTTGGTACAGCCATGAAACAAGAACTATTCCAATGCTGTCCAATTAAAAAACATAATGGAAAGCTGACCAGGCACCAGGTTATGGAAACTAATGCTTCAGATGCACTCATAACGTGAAATTTAACACTGGTCCCAGCTGCTCTAAGAATTTATCACACTCACGCTCAGTGCAATCTTGTAGTACACCTACAGCAGATTAAATCAAAGACGGGCCTCTACAAACCTCAGCACGGCTTCTTTAATTCACAAGCCGCAGTCCTTCTATCATGTCTTGAAGAACGCAGTAACACAAAAAATTCTAATGAGCTATCTATAATCTACATATGAACTATACATTGAAAATCAGATGCAGAGGATAATTTTCAATAAAAGAAAGTACCTATTATTTTTGCAAGGAAAGAAGACCACCCGATTAATGATCAGTTTCCTAGCAGTTAAGTTTTCTGTATGTGATAAGTGTTGCATTTTTGGCTATTTTAAATTTACTTCTTTTAGAGACTAACATAAGTCATTTCTTGTTTACAAGCTAACAAGAAATCTAAATCAATCTGCAGAAAGATCAGCATTAAAATAGGCCTGGTAAACAAAAGAATGCTGTTCCATGTAAGAAAATTGCGACCATTCATAAAGGGAAAAAAAAAACCCTACCTAAATACAGCATCCCAGTTGAGTTGCTTTCCTTGTTTAGAATCAGAATTCCGGTCCAGCTGGAGAACTGTTTCAGAATCACGGAGAAGTCGCTTGAAATTTTCAATTTCTTTCTGAAAATATATTTCAAGAAAGATAATTATTAATGATTCCCTTCATCGCTAATTGAGGCACACACACCAAAAGAAAACTTGTTACCCTTCGCTCCACAGCTTTCTCATTTTCAAGGCGACGACAACAAATGAGCAGATCATGTAATGCAAGACTCATGGTTCAGTTTAACAGAAGAGTCATTTGTATCTGCAAACAGAAGAAAAGGATAAAACAGTAATTATTTTATTTAACACACAGCCCAGTCAACCAGTCCAAAAGTTGGAAATGCAATATACTGAAAATCCAGTATCAATCACAACCACACATGTTATTTCACTCATTTGTCTCTGGGTTAGTCTTATTGGTCACAAGACTGAAGCAAAGTCTCATGTCAAGAATGTAATCTATTCCCGCAGGCAACAATTGTAAAGAATAACAGCAGAGATCCCCTTCACATGACTCTGATTTCCGCCCTTTTTGTAAGTGGTAATAAGTTGGTCAGACAATATGGAGTGAAATTATAATAAGATTAAAATGACACAGAGCTGAACACATTCAGGCAAAAAGCACTAACTTTCAGTAGACAGCTGTTATCAGTAGCTGTCTTAACCTGATGCTGCCAGAAGGTAGCACTTTGAAAACTCTCTCTTCTCTCACATCCTACATTTTCACAGGTATGCACTATCATATTGACAAATCCCTCTGGACTCAACATGTCAAAGGATGCTCAAGTATCAATCGTAAGAGGAAACAACTTTTCTTCTGTGACCGCTTAAAATTATGCCTCATCTCCTTCAACAGAGGTTGGAATTAGCTAGACCTTGCATGTCTGGTTTACATAAAGTTATGCTGATGCAGATCATGACAACGACATTGTATACAACTTCCATGCTTCTCCTTTTACCCCTTTAAAGCAGCCCCAAGAGAAACTCTGTCTGAAAAAGACAGGTAAGACAGGTTGGAAGTAACTCCAAGAATATGCTGCTGAGGCTGCAATAAGCCATTTAGAATGGGTGTTCACGATGCATAGCACTGCACCTTGAGCACTGAAGTGAGAATATAAAAATATCCATTCAGACAAATAAAACTTTAACTATCTACTGCCTTACAGTACATTTATTTCCTTCGGCTTCAATCAAGATCAGGCTGGAACTAAGTATGATCAGAGATATGGTGACTGATCAGGTGTGTATGAAAAGGAAAACGTCGTAAGGGTGAAGGCTGGCTGTACTGTACAACTGAACTCATTTAGATGATGAACTGTTCCTCTACTAACTTGCTGCTTTTGCCGAAATGAAAGGAAGAAGCAACTTTTTAAACACTAATGGCTTCTAAAATGCTGACGGGCTGAAAAATAGTTGCCCGAGAATTGTGGCAACATGGGTTGTACGTTGTAGGGACTGGGTATCAAAGCAGAAGAAGTCAGCCCTCTCGTTTGTATTTAACGGTATTTCAACCGCCACAATAGCAACAGTGAAGAATGCCTAAGGCTGAATCCGTCTACTATTTCCCTTACTAGTTACACAGTTCTACAGCCACCGTATTATGATCACGTCCACCCGCTATAATAATTACATAGGGCACGGCAGAAACACAACAACAAACCAACCACGGGGAGGTGTTTACTAAGCATCCAGAAAGCGCTCCACACAAGCGTGCAGGGCAATTACAACCCGCGGGCGCCATCCCGCCGCTCCCACCGGACGAGCTCTGGCTCTCCCGACACGCCCCCGAGGCCGCCCCCCGCCCCCGCTGGCGTCCCACGGCACGCGCCGAGCCCTCAGGGGCCCGCACCCGAGGCCGTCGCCCGCCCACGCCCCGGCCCCTCACCTCAGCCGCCCAGGGGTGGCGGGGCTAAGGGCGGGGCTCACCACCCTCCCCCCGGGACTGGAGCCCGGGCAAGGCACGGGAAGCCCGAACAGCCCCTCAGGGCCACGGAGCCTCGGGCGGAGGGAGGCCGCGTCGCCACCGCGGCCCAGTGCGCGTCGGAAGGGAGCGGGGCCACCTCCGAGCGGCCTGGCGGGCGGCGGGAGCAGACCGGGGAGAGCGGCCGCCCGCGGCTGCAGCGCGCGCCCTCCCCTCCTCCCGGCGGCGCGGAGCGGACCGGCGCGCACGTGTGGCGGACCTGGAAGCGGATGCGCGGCGGCGGCGGGTTCCGGCGGAAGGGGCCGGGCGCGGCGGTGGCTGGCGGAGTTTCCGCGCCTTCCCCTCGGTGGCGGGGCGGCCGCGCTGCGCCTCTGGGAGCTCTGTTCCGCTGCCTCCCCTCCCTCCTCCTCTGTTCCCCTCGCCGCCTCGGGCCATGCTGCTGCCGTCCGACGTGGCCCGGCTGGTGCTGGGTGAGTGAGTGAGCGAGCGAGCGAGGGCGGGGCGGGGTCGCCGCTCGCCCCTGAAGCGCGGCGGGGACGGCCGGGGCGGGGGGCGGGGGGGCAGGCGGCGGCCGCGCCGGCGAGGCTGTGCTGGGGATTGTCAGCCGCCGGCAGCGCCCTTGGCGCGGCAGGAGAGTGAAGCGGCTGCGCCCTTGACCCTCGACCGCATCGCGCTCGTCTCCCCTGGGCTGGGGTTGTCACTGCCTCTGCCGCCGAGGCGTAGTCCCGGGACCGGCGGTCTCCGGGCTGTCCCCCGCGGCCCCCTCCGGTCCGGTCGCTAGTAGGAAACAAACGCAGCTCGGTCTTGAGGGACTTGCGGGCCCCTGGAGCCGCCGCGGGCGCAGGGCAGCCCGCCAGGCCGTGCGGGCCGGGCCGTGCTGCTCCCCGGCCGTGTCCCGAACTCGGGTTTTCCACGAGTTCGAGAAAATGTGGTGGTCTCCGGTGTCCTCCTACAGACAGCTGCCGGGTGAATGGGGTTTAATAAAGTGCCTGATTACAGGAGGAATGCAAGGGTGGTCCAAAACACCAGAGGAGGCTAGGTTAACATTCAGCTGATTTTTATTTCCCTCCCTGTTTCTGTCACCTGTGAGGCTGCATTGAGAGTTCGGGTTTGTTCAGTGCCTGTGAAAAGCGCAGAGTAAGTGTGTTCAGGATGTCGGCAGCAGACAGGGAGTTTTTAAAATGACTGTGTGCTTTGGATTATTTGGATACTGCCAAAGATAATAAAAAATGGATGGCAATCAAAAATATGACCCACGTATTTAAGTCCCACACGTAAGCACCTGTTGGCACAGGTGGCAGGATTTCCTGGCAGCTTGCATTGTGCGATTCTGTTTTCAGTTGTCCACAGTTTTTTTTTTTTAATCCAAAGCCATAATGGCTGAGTTTTTTCTTTAGCGTTCCCTCCAGCACAATTTATTTTTAAATACTACCCGAAATGTTTCTTGCTACTCTCTTGAGAAACAAGGCTGGTAAGAGATGCAATGTTTTTATAATCATGAAGTAATAGAGGATTTTTAGAAACTCCATGCATTGTAAAAGAAGATTTAAAATCATGCAAGGGAGATCTCTTGCTGTACTTTTCTATAAAAAAAATATGTTACAAGATTCTGGGTAGAAAGCTTATCTCGCATGCTTACCAGAGACTTGCAGACGTAGTATACAATCTTGGCAATGTCATGCATACTAAGGATGATCCATCCTATCTTGTGTCTGTTGTGGCATGGTGCATGCATCATGTCTAGAAAACTTCTGAGCAACCTGAGGTTGTAAAACAGGATATTCCTTGTAGCTATTTCTGTCTTCTAATAGGGATTCCTCTTCCGTGAGGCACCTCTGAATTTGGGCGGATAAACAGGCTTCCCAGTGCAGCTGCTCTTCCATCTTTTTTTTTTTTTATTTTATTTTTCCCTCTCTAATAAGTCTTTCTTGTGTGGTGAAGGTTGATGAATATTGGTTTAAGAAACAAAACTAAAATGTTAGTATGAGATCACCCATAGAAAAACACATAAGAATCATAGAATGGTTTGAGTTGGAAGGGACCCTAAAGGTCATCTAGTTGCAACCCAGCTGCCACAGGCAGGGATGCCTTCCACTAGACCAGGTTGCTCAAAGCCCCGTCCAACCTGGCCTTGAACACTTCCAGGGTTGGGCCATCCACAACTTCTCTGGGCAACCTGTTCCAGTGCCTCACCACCCTCATAGTGAAGAAAAGAAAACTTCTCTTTTTCTAATTAACGTAAGAGTGAATTTGTACTGTGAGTTAGATGTGTGTCTTTACATTTCTTAAGATAGAACAAAATATTGAATCATTCCTAGTTCAGAAGGTAGTCTACCTTTTGTGCCTTTAATTTGGTTTTGGTGGTGTTAAAGATTGTGTACTGTTATGTCATTATACAGTGTGTGCACAAGCAGTTCAGTTCAGTTGCACAGAAGATCTTAATTCAGCAATTTTTGAACATTGGAATGCCTTATTTTGCAGGAAATTGATGTATGTTCCAAATGTGCCTGTATGCAAGCATTTGGTCATCCCTTGCAATACTGTAGTAGTAGGTTCAAGAAAGAAAAATTGCGACTTTTTACGTGACTGTCCAGATGAGTTTGATTGTAACAACAGCCATACCAGCACAGATCAAAGCTCCACCTAGCCTAATACCCTGTCTTCCTTCCATCCTGGTCAACAGTGGATGGTATGGTAGATAGGAATAAGACTGGCATATAATTGTGTTTCCCCAAAATACACTTTCAGCTTCCAGCATTTTGTGGCTTGAGAGTTTTCTAGCAAAACGTATTTGAAAAACTAAATAGGTACCACTAATGTTTTCTGTTGGATAGGCCGGCTCATACACCGTGATTAAACTCACAGTGGTTATTCCCAAACTGTGTTTGACTTTCAAGTTTGCTTATTTGTTGAAGACCTGAACAAGAGCTTATGTGTCTGAAATATGATCTGGTTTTTTCCAGCTATACTCAGATCTGCTGAAAGATACTTGTCTTCATGCAAACTTAAAGGCTGCATTTTTCTATAGTGATTCCCATACTGAGGTGGACCATTTTGGGGGTCCACTGAAATAGATATGATAATGTATATATATCCTTTGTTGTATAATTAGGCACATATTTTATCCTTTCTTCAAAACTGCGTGTTCAGTTCTGCTACAAGCAAGAAGAGGCATTTTCTTTTGTGGCTCTTTGTTCTAAAATCCTTCATTCAGATTGCTCTAATTCTATCTTTTAATGTTTAGAGTATTTGAAGATTAAAGCAGGGCTTAAAAAGTTTGATTAAAGCAGAACATATATGCTGAGGAATGGAATTTTGAAAAAGTATACTTTTTCGGTGTACTTCCTGTTAAGGTAACTACTGAGTCTTGGGGTGTGTACAGGGCACAAGTTGCAGCTAGTACTTCTCTTCGAAATGAAAATTACGGGGGGGGGCGGGGCAAAAACTTTTTCTGTTCTTAATCTTTGTACAATGCCAATTTTTTTGAACAAATCTTATATACTGTTGTAAAAGCTGCACAGGTTTTGCCTATTTTGAAACAGGAGGATAGATGGAGAGTTATTATTATGCAGCAATGCATTTTATTAACGAAGTATTGTAGAATTCCATTTAATTATCAAACTGGGTTGTTTGAACTTTTATTGTCTGTATTAAAGATCAATCAGAAATTGTCTATATTGTCTCACTTCCAGTCTTGAATAGTTTGTAAAGGCAGTATAATATCAATAATATTTTGTGCTCTTTCTGGTTTTAACTACTAAAGAAATACTTTGCAAGATATATGCTCTTTGAAAATAACTTCACTTTCCTTGTCTAACATACAAATCTTTACCTGATTATTTCAACACTGTATGCAGCTGGTTATGTTAATGCTTTGATACCTATTGAGCAGAAGTGATGAATGAAATAGCAAAATTTTCTGTCTGATCTGTTGCAGGATATTTACAACAGGAGAAACTTCTAGCTACTTGCCGTGAGTTTATTTTGGAAAGCTCAGATTTGAAGGAATATGCAGAGCACTGTACAGAGGATGGGATTATTCCAGCCTGCTTGCTAGTGAGTTTGTATTTGCAAAGCAGAAAGTTAAATTGTCTTGCATACATGGAAAAGAAAATAGAGTTTTCTCAGTGTAACAGTTATTTCTCAAATGCTGCTTAAAATGGTTAGATTGTCCCCTCTGTTTGGGTTTTTTTTGTTTGGGGTTTTTTGCATCCTATGATGTTAGTGTTCTACTATTTAATCTTACTAAGAAACACTTAAGTGTAAAATACACAAATTGGTTTCAGTATATTACATTTAGTCTGCTTTTTAGCTTTGAGATTGATTTATGGAAGGGTGTCGCAAGGGTTTTATTGATTTCAGGGCTGCTCTTGGTATTTATTGGAGGTTGCTTTCCTATCTTAGGCACAGCAGCTGGTAATGTTCCATTTCAAGTACATATTCAATATTTAGGTAAGGTACCCCAGCTTTATCTAAGGCTACCAAATTTTGTTGACAAAAACTGCTTCAGTTCAGCTTCCTCTTTGATCAGCATCATCTGCTTTGTCCCAAGTGAAAGGTGGAACTTTCGGTGTGCATAAATACAGTGTGTAGCTACATATGTAGATATGTTCATATAGCTACAGGCTAATTAGATACTTTGCATTTTTAACATATACAAAATGGGATTTTTTTTAATATAGTATGCAAATTACAGGGTTTAGATATTGCTGTGTATCAACCTTTTAATGTTAATATGTGCATCTTCTTTCCATTTCATTCTTCTAATATATCAGTTAATTATATGGTCTGGGATTTTGTCCACAGTATTCAAAATCTGTGGAAATATTTTCTGAGATCTGAGGTCCTGATGCACCTATTCAAAACAGACCATTGAACTTATTTCATTTACAAGTGTGTAGTCATCTGTACTTTGAGGGGAGGGAATTGAGAACCAAGCCATGGCCAGCAAGAATTAGAAAAAACAAATGTAAATAGGTTATCCAGATTCTTAGAGTTTTTAATTATCTTCCTTTTCTCAGTAGAAACATTTTTCCCATTTTTCATAGAAAAGTGATGATATGATAGTGTTTAAGAAAAGAGTCTCACTGCAGCTCAAAATACTTGCAATAAAGGGCTGTATTTGTCATACACTGTAGAGTTTCCACTATCAACAAAAGAAGGTACAGCAAATGATAGTGGTAACTTGAAAAACTTAATTCTCTGTTTGACCTGAAATAGCAGAACAAATAAATACGATATGAAAGTTGAATCCATGTGACTGTTATTTTACTTTAGGCAGAAGTTCTCTTCATGTTTGCATCTTAATGCATGTTATGTTCTGGAATGATACATGCTTATTACTCTGTTAACAGGTGTTCATCGTCTTATTCTTGTGTCTTTTTTCCATAATAACAAAGATGAGTGGAGGTCATGCAGCTCTAACTACTATACCAGTGTTGTATGATGAGATCAAGCACTCCAGGTTTTGTGTTTGTAGTGGCATTTTGTTCCATAGATCGCTCTCTACCTAGTGTGAGACAACTCAGCACCAGCAACATAAAGTACAGTTCCCTGTGTTGAGGGTCAGCATGTTGCAGTCTTCTAAAGAACTGCTTAAATATAATGTGATAAAGCAGATGAAGTATAAGTTATTAGTGAAGATTCTAAGATTCTTATGTTTTTTTCTAGTCCCTGTGTGGGAAAAACTTGACAACTATTCTTAATGAATATGTCGCCATGAAAACAAAAGGTAAGCCTTCAGAATGAGATTTATTTATTTATTTTTCTTCTTTAGCTGTTATGAACTCCTTGAGGAAGGGGTAATGTCGCCACCTATATTTGGACTTGGCACAATCCCCCATCTATGCTAGAAGTTGAAGGTTTCCATATTAGGTAGACAACGGCCAATTAGATCAGCATCTTGTGAGCAAAATTAATTGATTATCTTAGTTTGGATTTGCCAGCGTATGCTTTCACTTCAAATTTGAGCCGAAATCCTAATGTAATAAAGCACAAAGATATAATATAAGCACAAAGTGTGCAAAATGTAAAATTACACTGTTTATTGTGAGATAAATAACCAGGAAGAGTCCTATGGTGTGAAATGTTTGTTGTCTTGTTTTTAAAAGTAATTAAAATAAATCCAGAATAAATTAATATTGTGTATGAATAGTAGAGACAGAGTTAGAGCTTTTTCTGTGGTTAAAAGCAGTTCTTGAGCTTCTTAATGTTGCCAAGTCTTAGAATTTTTGATAAATGTTCTACGATCAGATTTTAGTAGTGCTTAGTTCTGTGACTCGCACTTTAAGACATGTTATGTTTGGAAGATTTTTGAATGGTTTTTCATTTCACACTAGGTTTACTAGAAATGATAACTAAGACACAAACATACTTTCTTCAGAATACTTTGTACTTGACTCCTTGAAAAACTTTGTAAATGGATCTGCTTACATCTTTTCATTTATACTTTAATGTTCTGTGCTTCAATAATACCAAGTGTTTTTACCTGTTTGAGTGACGTCTTAAAATAAACCATTACTTTTAAAGGGCTGTCTGCTGGGTTACAATTTTCAAAAGCACACAAGTGACTTGGGAGTATGAATGCCATTTCCAGAAGTTAGTTAGGTTAGGTTAGCATGTGTTTGCCCAGGAGTCAAAATCACGTGTAGATTCCATTGAGAATTATCATGATGAATGTCTCTGCCTCAGTTTCATTTAGGCTTCTAAAATTGAGAACTGTATCCATGATGAGTATGTGTTCATATCAAAGCTCTTAAATTAGGAGTTAGGGCTCTCTAAATAACAGAGTATTAAGAAGGCAACTATACATCTAAAGTTAGATGATGTCTGAAACACCCCATAATAATTAGCATGTGATTTTACTTTTTTCAAGTACCTGTATTAGGCATCTAAAATGGTTTTTTTAATGGTTTATTTTAGAAACAACAACTGAAGTTCCAGCAATGATGTCATCTCTGTGGAAAAAATTAGACTATACGCTTTCTCAGATCAGGTAATATAGTTTTGAAATCAAGAAAGTAAAATTTCACCCTAAAAGCAAGGCCCTATGTTGTTAAACTCCCTTTATCATGGTATGAGAATGGTTTTGCTTTCTATTGCATCTGAGAGATGATGAAAGAGATAAGTATGTGAGAGTTGGTAGTTGAGTAGACATTTCAAAATTTTAAGGCAGGACTAGCAGGTAAGCAGAGCATTAGTGTGATTATGTGGCCTTCCTGTAATAAAACAATATACTATGACTCATTTAGAATCCGATACCGTTGTGGTTACTTGATCAAATATATAACAGTAAGCTTCATTTGAAGAATCCGTGACCATTGTTTTTAAAAGAATAAAAACAACAATCAGTAGGTTGAAGCTTCCTGAAGTAATGTGTGGTTGGGACCAGACTGACATTAACTATGCAATAGATGGTATAGCACTGTGTTGCTGAGTGTTTCCATTGTGCTCCTTTTATTTCTGTCACCTGCTTTATTTTTTAGGAGCATGCAGAATTCCACAGGATTTTCTGCTAATCAAAGGGGTAAGTAAGTGGGCCAACTGCATGAGATCAATAGCCTTTATGTTCAAATTATCTATTTTGGCAAAAAATGGGAGAATGATGCAGCAATCAGTAATGCATCCTTACCCTTAAAACGTCAAATCTCTACTGTAGTGTTTTCTTCAGCGTGGCTGTTGTCTTCAGCGTGGTCTGTGGATTACTGTAATGATTAAGAAAGGAAAATAAGAGAAGCTGAGCTTTTTGCAAGGGGCTTAAATTCTCTATATAGCGTTTTCTTCTCTGCTAAAAACTTTTTAGAAATCAACACAATTAAAAGGCTTGAAAATGGCTGTTTCAGTCCTGAAGCTGTTGACTTAATTTGTGGTTCATAGAGGAACTGAAAATATAACCAGTCTAATTATGATGCAGTTTCATTTCTGTGGAAGGGGAATATAAAAATGTATTGCAAACTTGAAAATTATTTTTATGTATACAAACATATATCTAAGCAAAATATGAAAAGATACTTGTTCTATCTAGAATTGTTTCTTTCATTACAAAAACTGCCAAATGAACTCTCAAAGAAAAGTTATTTTACTTAATAAATTTTTCTCTCTGTCCTACTTCTACTGAGTAACCTCTGTGAGAAAAGAGAATGTGAAATATAGGTAGTGATTGTCTTGGATCTGAGATTCAGTGGATTGGGTGGTCTGTTGTTTAAATTTGTCAGATGTAGTCTGATAAATAAATGCAAACTTACATTGGTTTAGCTATTTCAGTTAAGGTCAGTTACGTGATTGGTATATTATGTACCAAAATATAGTTTTGATATGATTTATTCCTGGAAATATTTAAGCAATGATGCAAGCATGGTTACAAAGTCTGTGTAAGTTTGCTGTACTTCTTGAATTATTTTGGCTCAAACCTGTAACACAGAAGACAAAGATGGGCTTTGCTTACTTTTTGAGTTTCGTAAATTAGTTGTTGAAGCACAAAAAAGCTTCCATGGAGCATCCTTAATTAGGTCTTGGAAAATCAGCAACCTTTTTGAATTCCTTTATCATATATTTTTATCTTGTCTTTATTATCTCCAGCACGTACAAGAAGTGGAATTGTAGAGATGAAAAGACAGAGAATGCTTCAGCAATCAGCTCCTGCAAACTCAGGATTGTTGTCAGTAGCCCATCAGTCAGGGCCACAGAATTCCTCTTCTGTTGTATCTCCTCAAGTTATTCACAGGCCAACAATAAATCAAAGCATGTCACAGACAAGACTGAATACGCTGTTTGTACACCAGTCACAAACCCAAGAAAACAAGATCAGCGGTAAGTTGCACACGTTTTTAAACCTTTTTTGTCTGTGAAAAATCTGTGGCTATAGATTGAAGTTTTCTAGAATCAGGGCTAATCATCTTATACCAAAAATGTTTCAGAAAATGCATGCTTTGTTCCCCTAGTTCTCCAGACTGGTTCAGGTGATTAAAATAAAAGGAATGCCCAAAAGAGAAATGACTCTTGCATACTTGCTTGCTAATGTGGGTTCAGAGATCAGAAATGCATTAATTTGTCATTATTCTATCCTGTGTTCTCACTCTCACCCAAAACACTTGTTTTAGCAGATAGGGATGATCCATATCAAGTGGATGTTTTTCTAAAGATATATTTAAAAGGAATGGTTCTCGTTTTCATAGTAATAACAAATTATTTTGTTTGAATTCCCAGGAATTGATTGGAGCATAATCAGTAATGTGTAGATTTCTATAGTGCTTTAAGAATGTCACTGGAAAAGGTACTGGCATCATGACCTTTTTTTTTTCCTTTATAAAGCAGGAGAATTCATACACATTCAAGTTCCAGCATCACAAGAACGAAAGGTTCATTCAAACTTGCTTTCTCCAGGAAGACGGAAAAGGTAAAGATGGGGGTTTTTTGTTTTATTTTTAAGATCATTTAGCGATTATGCAGTGTTCTAATCTCTAGTGTAAATTTTCTCAGATGGTGGCCTGTTTCACATTTAAGATCCACTGAGAGTGGCCAGTGTGTGATGTTTCACAAAGGAAAAGAAAGTCAAAGGACTTAACATTAGCCTGATAGGAGGCTATTTGTGCTTCTTTATTGCATATAGCTGATCTTTACATTATTCCAGTATTAGGCATAGGCAAATAATCTTGGAGCCTGAGATTTAGTAATCCTCCCAAAATATCCTTATCAATTATGAAAATTCACAATATTGATCTAAATGTGCGTTCTGTTTGTTTTTAACTTAGAAAAACTATTGGCTTCAGTAAATTTTGTCAGCAAAAACTTTCATTCGCAATAAAAGTGGTGTGAAAACCTGTTCTTACACTAGTTTTGCATTTTTTATTCTTTGATGCCAATGTCCTTTTGTTTTTAATTAGTTGAGTGTTCTCTTTGTATTCCATTTGTTGTCTTTATCCCTGACTAAATCCCAGTCAGTGGTTATGCTTAGAATTTTTCCAGATCCTTACTCATTTATACCTTTTCCAAGTCTGCTCTGTTCCTACAGAACTTTTTTATATATAAATTACTTTAGTGCCAATCCTGAGTGATGGTTTCAGAAGAGCGTACACCGTGACCTCATATAAAAACATTACATTTCCTATTCATCATCTAAATTCTTATGCAACCTAACATTTGGTTTTGCTTCTTTGACAACAGCTGCTCTTTGAGAGAGAGCTTTATTTTCAGTGGTGATGCCCAAATCTTTTTCTTGAGTGGCAGTTAATTAGAACCTGTACCACCAGTTAAAGTAACATGTACTGGAGAGGGGAAGAATACTGAATAGTGGGCATGGAATTCAATTTGCCATTATGCTGTTTACCCACAATCTGTTTATTTGTTTGTGACGTCAGTGAAGTCAGACATAATGTGTGCATACGACATAATGAAACAAGTATCGGCTTTTATTTTATTTCCAATATGTAATTAATTTTCTGTTGATCATAATCTTTCGTTTGCTAGGAAGGAAGAGAAACACTTGATTTACTGACCATGGGGTCTAGTGTTTGCTATGTTCTCACAAAATATGTAATACATTTCCTGGAATGTTTCAGTGAATCTCAGAAGAGGAAAACTATTGCAACATCTGGACCTCTTTCAACAACCAGAAGTTCTCAAGACCCTGATGAAGTAATAATAGAAAAAGAAAGTGAGCCCCTTGAAGAATTCATCGATGGTAACTTCCCAGTGAGTACATACTTACGTAATCTATTTACATTTAAGAAAAAAATTCGAACTGAAGAGAAATAGTCTCTTACATGTTGTTCATCTTGGGAATTATAGAAGTCAACATTAGAAGATAAATTTGTTGTTTTGTATTTGAACTAGTTCTTCTGTGTACTAAACTAGTGAGAATGGCATGGCTATGTAGAGGGTTTTTTTTTTCCCCTCTATTTATTGGCTTTGCTAAGATACCTGTAAGCTGTCAGAATACAGTAATTTTTTAGCGAAGGGAAACCAGAAAGCGCAATAAGCCTTGCTGTACTTTAGGAGAGTAGAAGTACAGGAATGTTTTGGGATGGTTTTCATAACAATGTCATGCAGTCACAGATTGGCTGTCTCCGTTATAAAGTGTTCTCTGTGTTGAATTGATTTATTTTTTTTCACCTGTAAGTTGGAAATTCATGCTCCTTTTCTAGTGATGATAAAAATAGAAACCTGACCGCTTTAAAACTGTGTTTTCCAGCAACTGGTTATTGAAAATGCCAGAGAAAAAATCTTGAGCAACAAGTCTCTTCAGGAGAAGCTTGCTGAGAACATCAACAAAATCCTGGGCAGGTAATAAAAGGAATCTCTAAACTTCATACGTATTCTTAATGTGATTTATTTTTTGAGTCCTGAACTAATGACTAATGTGTTTCAGTGATGGCAATGTCGCTCAGGCCCCTAAACAGACAGACAGTGGTCCCACGGAACAGGAGACTTCAATTGATGAAATCCTTGGACTTCAGGTAGGTGCAGATTGCCCTGTTCACATTTTTTTAAGACCAGGCACATGGAGTGATCCGCTGTGGGAACTATGCTGAACCTCTGTCTGCTGTCTGAGATTGCTCTCCTCTTTCTCTTCTTTCTTTTTATTTATTTGTTTGTTTTACAATACAGCTAAGCCTATCTAATGGCTAGCTTCTGCCCAGGGGCAGTTCCATAACTTCCGTTGCATAGGCATTAACTCTTACCTTGTTGTATGGTGGTGGGCAGGTTTGAGGAGCTGAACTGACAGGGTACTAGTATTTTGCTGGGGTTAATTTTGTGCCAGTTCAGCACCCTGAATTCATTCCCAGTGCCTGTATAAGACAGCATAAGCATGCAGCAGGGTCAAAAAACGAGGGAGTGGGACTGCTTCTGGCAGTGGTTAGCTCTTAACATTACCCTCGGACTGAGATTTAAGTACACTGTCCCACAGTCACCAGCTGCCTGCTTATCACTGGATCTTTGGTACCAGTAATTTGGTACCAGCTTCTGACTGGAGATCTAGTCAATAGCCTTATAAAAGAAAAAGGAATTTAAAATATCTTACAGTCTCCAGACATGTTTCGTCTGATCTGATTTCCTGCAAGATAGACATAGATCGTCTAGTATAGCAAGAGAAATTGTCTTTGGAACCTAAATGAGGATGCTTTTTCTTCAAATCTAGTATTTTCTTGCTTTTGGAGGAAATGTACGTTTTACTTCTACAAAGTAAACTTCTAGTGTTCTCCTTCCGTTTTCCTACAACCCTTGAGCTGGCAATCACAGTGATAAAGGGCTCTTAATAAGGGCAATTATAATCTTCATGGCCCTCATGAAAAGGGCAGGAGAGTAGAGGCAGTTGCTGTTTATGAAGTAGAGATGTCTGTTTTTTAAAAGCTATTCTTCTGTCACTCGGTGATTTTAGGTCAATTTTTGTCAAAATACAGAGCTGAAAAGCTGTATTCCATTTTCTTGGGCAGAACAAAATCAAAGCAGCTTATTGGTTTAGGTAGAGTAGCTGAGACAAAATAATCAAGCATATCACATGGGATATCCACCCTTACAACCACCATATCAAAGGCTGTAGAGTGCTTAGAGACTCTCTGGGAAGTCAGGAGAAACTTTGTATTTCAATGCTTGAATATGTACTGAGTGCCCCGCTTATTTTCTTCCTGGGCTGCTACCAAACAATTCATCTTGAAACAGGAACCTGAGAGCAGTGTCCTATGTAGCTGTGCCTTCCAGTTGCCTTCCACAGAAAAGTAGTTGGAAGTTATGTTATAGAACATGTAATGGGTAAATGAAATAAAACTTCCCTTTGCTTAGCATTGTCTTCTAGATAGACGCAAAAACAAGAAATTGGGGTTAATTTGGGGATTTTTGTTTCCAGTAGTTGGCTAGTGCAGCCTCATGGCATTCATACCATCTGTATAAGCTTCCAGTGTAGCCTGAGATTTAGTCCTTCTTAATGCTGATCATGATGTGGAGAATACTCCAATGTGCACGTGCAGGGTGTAATGTCTGACAAAGATGTTTGGGTTTTGGGGAATTTTATTTCTTAATTTCAGTCACTAATATTTTTTAACAGACATTAAATTTGTGGCAGAAATGTTTCCAGCATTAGTCTTTATGTTTCTGTGCTGAGCAGAAGTAATAGAACTAAAAAGAATCTGAGAAGAAAACAACTCGTCTGTTTTTCTTTAAGTTATTGAAGTAACTGTCTAACAGTTCTGTATGTCTTGTCTTTTCTCAGGGTGAAATTCATATGTCAGAAGAGGCTATACAGGACATTCTAGAACAGACAGAATCAGATCCAGCTTTTCAGGCACTCTTTGACTTGTTTGATTATGGTAGGGTATATTATTCTCGATTGTACCATTACTATAAAGCATCATGAATGATGAGTTTTCCTAAGTATTGATTGAAGAAGCAAAGGTAATTCAGCTGGCCTCTTTTGCAAGAGAAATGGACTGGATGGCATCTGTGTCCCTCAATTCAGAATTAGATTTTCATACACATTTATACATGACTATAAAGTACAGCGTTTTCTTGTGGCTGAAGTTTTGGTTTTGTGTTGGCTCAGTGATCATTTTATTGCTGTTATTTTAGACTGTTCTGATCTAAAGGATGATAGTTCATACTTGTTTTTCTATTTTGTTGTAAAATTTTTCTATTTGTCTGATCACATAAAATACAAGGATGTTTTTATGCTGTTTCTGGATTTGTAATGAATATAGAAAAATAGTTCTTTGACTTTAGGATGGCATTTCTTGAATTTGAAATCTCCATGCTTCATTTAAAATATAATAATAACACTTGTGTGTAAAATGACATATTTAATCATTCTTTGTGCTTTATTTTGAAAACAGGAAAGAGCAAGGTAAACAAGAACTTACCTGCTGGTATTTCTGGTCAGAGTGGAGTAGAAAATGCAATCCTGGTGGATGAGGATAACCTGGAAACACTTGAAAGTTCTTTAGGAACAGAAGAAACTAGTAGATGTAGGTTGTTTTGGTTTTTTTTCGCTAAGATCTCTTCTAGTCTGTTCACTTTTCGCTATGAAAGTATTTTCAGACCATTCAAAATCTTTGTTTTCAATGATAATATCCAATTTGACATTTGCATTGCATGAACATACGAATACACCTAGTTTGTTAGAAAGTTTCAGTCTATTAAATTTAACAGTAGTCCATCAGTGTACTTACAAGTCTTACTCGATCAGCTCCTGAATGAAACCAGAATATCCGCAAAACTGTTTTCTCATTTAAAACAGAGATGCTTCGCAATTTTCACTGTGGAGCATGTAAATATAATATACTGCATCTAACCATACTAATTTTTTCTCTCTGTTCTGTGATGTATTGGTTAATTAATACACAAAAAGAGTCTTACTCTGGACAAAAGGTATGTTTAATCTGTCTACCCCATTCTGAACAATAGTCTGTCAGTAGCAGATAGTTAGAGAAAGTATATGAGAAATAGAGCTGAGAGGTCATTATCCTGAGATGTTTTTTATACTTCGGGAAATCTGATTTAGTGACTTGAGCCATGTGCTTATTATGTGTCTACTTATTATTTACGTACAAACTGATTTGCCAGATTACATAGATTAGGCAATCTAATCATACGTTTCATATACTTTCCACTCACCTTGAAAGTAAGGATGAGTAACGTTATTCCCACTTAGTTTCATGTGAAACAGTTTTCCATTGAACTGATAAGTTGCTTCTAAAATGCTGTGAAAGGATCATCTGTTCTAATAATTGTGGAACTTATTTATTCTCTGTTTTACAGGTGATAATTCTAGAGAATCACTATCCTGTAAAGGCTTTCAGTTAGGAGAAGCATCATGTGCCTTGAAGACCAACATTAATGATGATGATACGGCTAAGAAAAATTCAACTAACGAACAGTTGCATGGAAATTGTAGACCAAGGAAGCAGACTGAAGTACTTAAAACCATTACCCCTGAACATATTGGAGAGCTTGAAATTGCTTTTGACTCTGTGCCTGGTTTGACTGAACCTAACAAGAGACAGACTTCTGATAGCGAATGTAATGAACACTGTGGAGATTCTTATGATAAAAAAGATTTGTCTGCATTAGTATCTGAAAGTGAAAGAGCTATGGAAGTTGAAAAAGGCCCACTAAGTCATACTGCTCAAAGTAGTCCTAATTTAGAATATGTTCATTCTGATAGTCCTCAGATTTCTTTGATTTCATTGGCAGAAGGTACTACAGCCAGTGAAAACAAAACACATTCTGGAAGTAAATGTCGCTTATCACCAGATACGTCACTATCTGAAAAAACACTTACTAAAAGCCCTTCTGATGGGAGCCCTGGCCACAGTGTACTGCTGAGAAAAAACAATTCATCAATTTCTAGCCCGTCAGCAAGTGCAGGAAAAGAACAGGCTGTAATAAATGATACAGCTGGCTTACCTGGTATTTTACAGGAGAACTCTAGCCACTGCTCTAACCATCAGGAACAGAGTACACAGTCAGACTGTGCTGCAGGATCTGCAGTGAAGATTTCGGGTCTTGACAAAACAGAGTTGCAGCTTGAAGTTGTTGATACTTCTAACAAACCTTATTCAAATGATCAGCATACACTTGATAAGCCTTGTAAGAAAGATTTTAACCTCCCTTCAGGACTGTCAAACTCGGAGGGAACACAAGGGGAAATGCAAGAACCTTCATCTTCTACAAAAGTAGATGCTGATAATATATATTTCTCTTCAGGTGATGATGCATGTACAGAAATTTCTGTAGTGTCCACTGAAAATAATCTAACTACATCTGAAATATGCCACTCTCCTCTCCCAGAAACTACATCCTCAACAGATGAGTCAGGTACCGAGGCCAAAAGTATAAGCGGTGTATCTTCTAGTAGTCAACCAATGGATGTTGATCCTTCTAATATAATGTCCCTCAAGATCATAATCAGTGATGATCCATTTATTTCATCAGACACAGAGTTAAATAATGCTGTTTCCAGCATCACAGGAGAAAATTTGCCAACTATAATACTGTCTTCTCCAGCCAAATCCCCAACCAAAACTGCAGGCCTGTCCAAATGTCTGTCTTCAGAAGACACAGAAAAAAATGTGGATTCAGCTTTGGCAGAGCAGAATCTTCTTGTGCTTAGACCTAAGGATCCTGTGGTCACCTCAGTTAACACTCAGAATGAAGACTGCACTGTTTTTTCAGTTGCAGGTACAACTAATCTTTCCAAGGAAGGAGGATTTATACAGTTGATGCCGGCAACTAGCACAGCTTTTGGGAATTCAAACAACCTTTATATAGCCACCTGTGTGACTGATCCAGCTACTTTGGGCACAGCTGTAACACCATCAAATGTAGTTGTATTGCCTGGCAATTCTATGCCGCTTGCTGCCCAAGCTCCAGCTGTACAACAGCTACGGACTCCTCCTAGATCCAGCAATCCATTTGCAGCAAACCAGACTGTCTCCCCAAACTTCCCACAAGGTAATCTCATTATTAGAAAATTACTGAAAATGTGGTGTTTATATAGCTTTTTTAATTCCTTTTTTGTAAATGCATTAAAAATAAATGGAATTCTTAAAAACTGCTCCATCTGCCCCGTGAAACTAGCCAGGAGTTATGTATTTTTTGAGTATATTAGTTGCTACTAAAAATTAAATAAAAATTATGAAGAGTCATTGACCAGGCTTCTTTGAAAAAAATAGCCATGTATTTCAGAAACTTAAACTATATAATTTTAGCAGTGATAAATTTAGGAAGCATATTTTATCTTACACTAGAAAAGATTCCATTGTTTTGGTTAAATAAAGCCATTCTTTTGTTTTTGTTTTAATAAGATTCCTGTTATAAATAGTATGCTATGTGTCATCTAAACTAAATATGGATACCTATAACTGGCTAGATGTAGATAGTCCTTCCAGAATTACTTCCTTGTTTTGTTTTGTTTCATTTTCCAAAAACGTACTCTACACTAGAAGTACATTTAGACAAATACAAGAGTATAACATTATTTCTTTCCATAATATAAAATGTCTCCTGGTACAAGCATTTTTATTACTACAGCAATAAAAAATTTAAGTGGCTTTTAAAATGTTAAACCTAACTATAAACCAGCTGTAATCAACACATGTAGATTTCTTTCCAAAACTAAACACTTGTTGCAGTTATCCTTGAATTTCTGTGTGTTGTCATTTCATCGTGGTCAGAGGCCATTGCAACAGTATGTGCAAGACCTGAGAGTGCTGGCCTTTTCTATTGTTAGGATTTCTTTATGCAAGTTATCTTCATTTTTTTATTTTTCATAGAGAAATAGAAGAGAGAAAATAGAATTTTTCATAGAGAGAGAAATAGAATTTTTCCTCCTAGTGCTCACGTAACTGAAGAACTGTATGGAATAAATTCTTCTTTCACTTTTGAAATTTTTATTCCACTTTTCAATTAATGTGCTATAATAGTTCCCCTATTTTAGAATTCCTGTATGTCTGGCAGCTGGACGCTTTTAAAACCTGCTAGAATAACTGTTTTTAAAACAACTGTTATAACAATGATTTAAATAGTTAACAGGAAACTTTGACTTAAATATTCCAAATTAGTCTTATTGTGCTTTGTTTTTTTTTTAATAACTAATTTCAAACCCACTAATTAACTAGAATCTGTGTACTACGTTTAACACCTCCTACCAGCCAGGAATATACATTAAATATCTACATACGATCGCAGCTAGCCTTTCCCAGCTTGTTGTGGGAAGGTGTTATGGGTGCACTGGAAGAAAAAAAAAAATAAAATTCTGCTGATGATTTTTGAGCATGCTAATTGTAGAGAATAGGATGCAAATACTAGTTTGTTTTTACTAAGCAGCAAAACGAGCTATTTGGTGTTATTTTTACTGGTTTTTATAAATCACTTAAAATTAAAGTTCAAGCCTTAAAATCATAGAATAGAATCATAGAATCGTTTAGGTTGGAAAAGACCTTTAAGATCATCAAGTCCAACTGTACATAGGTTAGCATAGGTTTGTCATACTTCAAGCTTAATTTTGAACCATTTCTTAAAAAGGAAAACAGACTTTAACTAAAGAATTGGATATAAACTAAAAACAACGCCAGTACTTACCCTGTTTTGTAGTAGTGATGTATATAGTAAGGACAGTGAAGTTTTTCTAAAAAGCCAGAGCTTTTCTTGCTAAAGGTTTGACTGTGCATAATTTTAAGAAATCCTGCCTTGAAGCTTTTCTTTGCACTGAAGTATTTTTAGTTTCTGTACAACTTTAACACTTTGGTATTTTTTAGGTTCTGCCATTATAATTGCATCTCCAGTGCAGCCTGTTTTGCAAGGAATGGTGGGAATGATACCTCTCTCAGTAGTAGGGCAAAATGGAAATACATTCTCAGCACCTGCCCGCCAGGTAGCACATCACAAATAAAGCTTTTCAAAATTAAAGCTGAAGTGATAAGTAGTCTTTTGGTAAATTGTAATGGAATATTTTGTTCTTTCAAGGTTCTGCATATGCCTGTGGCTAATCCAGTGTGCAACAGAAGTGTCCCAAAACTTCCCATCCCTCCCAAATCACAAAAGATTGCTGGAGCAAGAAACAAGACTAATACAGGTACCTGCCTTGCATTCTTGAGAAGGGCAGAAGAAAAGTGGGGGTTCTAAAGACATGTCAATTCTGAGTAATAAAGTTTTATAAATACCAGTGCTTCTCTACCAGATGGCTGCTGGGATGGCTTTGAGAGAGGCCTGTACCTGCAGTTAGTAACCGTATTTGCTCAGTTTAGAAAGAACAATATCTCCCGGCATATAAAATAATTCCAGATTTGGGATCAAGCTTATTTCCAAAATTTAATGTTTCAAGGCTCTAATGCAGTTTTAAAAGCTTACTTTTGTTTATGTTTCTGATTATTTTTCATCTCATTGGTTGTAAGTACAGTTTACTGCTGCCATTGAAACCAAGCCACATGGTAAAAAAGAAATTATTAGAAGAGTCAGCAATTCTAAACATTTATTAAGGAAAATATTTAATGGAGGTCTTGCACATTTATACAAAAAATGCACTCTGCTATCTGTTTTCTCTTTGCCATTTCAGGTATATGCTTCTGATTATTCATTTCATTGAGACTTTGCGTCTTTAAATAGTAAATTGAAACAAGACTGCTTGTTACATTGATTTCTTGGTGTTGGGAGGGGCTAAAGAAAAATAATTGAAAACAGAAAATAAACTGAGTTATAAGGACAACTTGTGCTTTAGCTTATCTACATTTTTTTAAAGAGAGTAGGCTTACACATAAAAATGAAAATGGAATGAAGTTGCAAATTAAGAAAAAAGCTAGGATTGTACAGTTAGTCTGCATTCTGGCTTGCTGATGGATAACAGAGTTCCCTGTGGTTATTTCCCTTCTACTTGGAAATCCCTGCTGTGCGTTTGTAAGTCCAGCATAGTAGGTTTTGTCTTGCCAGGCCTACGTATTATCTAAGTGTAGACAGCAAGCTGCTTGTTTATACTTAGCTGGTGACCTTTGCTAATCTATTAATCTGTAAACGTCAAAATTACAAAAAAATTGCAGAGTTTTGTTGCTGGGTTTTTCTTTATTGATTCTCTGTGAGGTGAAATGTCATTGTGCTAACTGTGAGATTATTTACTTGGAATATTGTAATTACTACTTCATCTGTTGTTCCAGGAAAACTGGTACCAAGTGTAGCTGAGCCTTTGAACCATACAAATTCTCGAACACAAAGGTCAGTAGTGCTAGGTATTCAAAATTGCTTTCTTTTTCCTGCCATGAATTTCTTCATACAGAATTGGTGGACAGGAGAGCAGCTCTTTTGAACAATGGCATAAGCAGTATCCCCTTTATTTCCTCCTGTCTGTTTGCTGGGAGTATTGATACAGATGTGTGCTAGTACTGGTGCAGCCTGTGCTAGAATTTTGTTGTTACTATTTCTGTGTTAATTTTATACGGCTTTGTGTTTATTTTGTCCTGTCTCAATTGTCAAATAAAAATTGTTTGACCAGAGTCCCAGCTAGGAGAAGTTGCCTGTTACATTTACTGGGAGATTTTAATGACTAAAACTTTTTTCTTCTTTTTTTTCTTTTCAGATGAGTGGTACCCATAGATTTGTAGTATAGCCTCATTGTCTTTACCACTCTCTGGCCCAAATCCAGTAGAGCTTGTTAGGTTGGGTTCTGCATCTGTGTTTCACCTATGCACATTAGAACGCTGCTTGGTCATTTATAAAGTGAAAAGTCAAAGGAAAGATGGCAAGGAGAACAGCATGCTAACCTTATATTGATGAATATAACTTAATTGCTAACTGGTGTAGGTACTAGTTTTCTGTTGGACAAGTGAGAGAGAAGAAAGCAAGGCTTCAGTAGTAACTCTCCTTATCATTAATGGACTTAAGAAACAAAAGGATGTTGGAATGAGCAAAAGAGTGTAGGAGGAGATAAGTTCAGTTTAAATGTTAGAGGTGAAACATTCTTTTATTGTAAAAATAAAACATATTTTAAAAAAATCTACCTATTCAGAACTCAGTTAAAATGTTGGAAAAGTGGAGGAAAACAGAACAATAAAGTCAACTTATTAAAAAAAAATATATATATACACACACCAAGGTATACGGTATAGATGCATGCAATAATTAGTGATTTTTTGAAAAGCCACAGAAGCAAGATTTTGAGTAATATCACCTTGATAATTCAGCTACCTGTTAATTTTAATCAATCTCCAGACATATGTTTTGCATAGCAAAGAAAGCAAAATGTTCCCTGTAAGGAGATGTAATTTCTCACTTCTACTGTCTACCCTCTGTCTCATCTCAAATTTCATGGAAATAAAACAAACTGCTACCACCCATACCTTCTTTACCATCCCAAAGTCAGTTTGACTTTTCTTCTTACAAACCAGAAAGGCTTATCTGCATGGGAAAAGTCTTACTAGCGCAGGTGATTATGCAGAAGCTTCTGGGCCCCTCACTACAAGAAGGACATTGAGGTGCTGAAGCATGTCCAAAGAAGGGCAACGAAGCTGGTGAAGGGTCTGGAGCACGAGTCTTATGAGGAGCGGCTGAGGGAACTGGGGTTGTTCAGTCTGGAGAAGAGGAGGCTGAGGGGAGACCTCATCGCTCTCTACAACTACCTGACAGGAAGTTGTAGCGAGGTGGATGTTGGTCTCTTCTTCCATGTAACTAGTGATAGAAGGAGAGGAAATGGCCTCAAGTTGTGCGAGGGGAGGTTCAGACTGCGTATTAGGAAAAATTTCTTCACCAAAAGGGTTGTCAAGCATTGGAATGGGCTGCCCAGGGAAGTGATTGAGTCACTGTCCCTGGAGGTATTTAAAAGACATGTAGATGTGGTGCTTAGGGACATGGCTTAGTGATGGACTTGGCAGGGTTAGGTTTATGGTTGGGCTTGATTATCCTAAAGGTCTTTTCCAACCTGAATGATTCTATGATTCTCTTGGAAATGCAGCATAATCCAGGAAGAGGGCACAGACATTACAGTGGTATGAGCTGACAGAGCAGAAGCACTTTTCTTTTGACATTGCTACAGTGCAGTGGTGGCTTTTTCACACTAATGTGGCTGGTTGTCAGGTGGAGACCAAGCCCCAGGGGGTTTGTATGTTCTCATCCAGGTGCCCACTGAAAGCTTTTTGTCTTGCTCTGTATCCTGTCGCTTACAGCAAATGCACAGGGGAGAGTACAAGGCACGCGCATGATGATATTGCCCAGAATATTCTGGCAGCCTCTTAGCAGTTTCAGCTCCAAGGACTTCCGGAGCCACAACCAATATTCTGGGATGGACTGTCCTGTCGTGAATGTGCTCGGTTTCTTTTTGAACTCAAGTTAACTACCAGCATCCACAAATATCCCAGGGTAAAAAGTTCCCAGGCTTAATTACATGCAGTGGCCAAACTTCTTTGTTTTGTTTTGAATCTGATGCTAGTTTACTTGATGCCCCTAGTTCTTCCACTGGAAGATATAGCAAATAGTTTCCTTTTTGTTGGCTTTTTTCCCAGAGCTCTGTGCATTTCCCCTTAGTCACCTCTTTACAGGCTGAAGAGCCCCAGTCTACCTGATTGCTCTTTGTACAGGCTCTGATTCATACCTTTTTGTCATCCTTTTTGGCCTTCTGTGAGCTTTCTGCAGTTGTCATCCCTTCCTCTTGCTCTTTGCATGTTGATAAAATACTTACATTTAGAGAATGGAAAGAGCTTTAAACAGGTGTTTTGAGGGGCGGGTGGGGACTTCCAGCCAGCTGAAATGAACTTGCCTAGGAAGAACAACTATGTTCCTGAAGTGCGTTTGTCTCATTTTCAGGACTGGAAATTCGGACAAGCTTATCACTGCAGAACTAGGAAGGAAGGTGGAGGAGAACTTACCTGTTGTAGCAGTAGAGAGCACAAGCTCAAATTCAAGACAAAGCGAAAGTCACAGGAGAGTGCTTTGCTTTGATAACGTCCTACCCCCTCCAGGAGGAAACACCCAAATTCAGACTACTAAGAGTTTATCCCAAAAAGAAAGAAACGAAAGTACTTTATTTGCTGTTGACTCTGCATCATCCTCTGCTAAGGCACAGGTAACAAAAAGAGAGAAAGATAAAACGTTGCCTAGAATTCTGTGTAAGCCAGAAGTTGGTAGCAACAGAAGCGCATCTGCAAAGGAGCCACAGCCCGAGCGGAAGGTGGCAACTGCAGGGCTTCCATTAGATCCCTTCCACAAGACTACAGCAAATAAAGAAAATGAATTACGAAGGGATACTGATGAAAAACAGAAGAACCAGGACACTGCCAAACTCTCAAATGGCCAACAAAGTGTTAGCTTATGGAATGAGAAGACAGTTGCTTCAGTGCAAGAGCTGAACAAAAAGCAAGGGTCACTGTCAAATGGGAATGGCAAATCTTCGGTGTCTGTTTCTTTGTCTTCGAAGGAGCCAAAGCGAGAACCAGCTAAAGTTTCCAACCAAGGCCTTTGCCTGTCAAGTCCGTTCACTAAACAATGTGTGGAAATGTTGCAAGACATTCAGTGGCATAGCCCAACTAGTAAAACAGTTGAAAATGGAGAATTGCCAGTACCCCGTACGCCGTCTGGAGTTGGAGACAGGCATACAGATGATACTACAGATAGTGTACGGACACCAACCTGTCGGCGCTTCAACGAGGATAGCACGACCCCTAGAATCATGGTACCCCCTGCTACGCCAGACCTGCCTGCCTGCAGTCCGGCTAGTGAAACAGGTAGCGAAAATAGTGTCAGTATGGCTGCTCACACGCTGATGATACTGTCACGGGCAGCTATTGCAAGGACTAGCACTGCAACCCCCCTGAAGGACAATACTCAACAGTTCAGATCTTTAAGGAGCACAGTAAAGAAAAGGAAACTAGAGGACTTGAATGAGGGTGAGAGAAATTCTCGTTCTGCAAATAGAAAAGACCTTCAAAGCTCTCCAACACCGTCAAAAAAGAAGAAAATAAAGGCAAGTACAAGCATTTACTTTTTAATTTAGAATTCTAAATATATATTAGACGCCGATATACACACACATATATACAAAAAATCTACAATGGGATGGTTCAGAGGTGCTAGTCCAAATCCCTGACATCCTATTTACATTTATCAGGTTTACTAACTTTGCCCCTTGAGCCTACTCTGAATTAACAGTTTTCTTAGGAGTAGTATAATCTTCAGATACACACAAGTAACTCCTACTGACTTTCTGCACATACCTATGAAAATCAAATTATTTCTTTTAAAACATGAATGAGTTTTTCTAAATTCTAACTTCACACTAAGTTTCTAGGTGGAATGTGGGTATTAGGCCAAACTCAAACGAGGCCTTACTAGAATTCAAGCTATTCTTGCATCCTCGTTTACCACCAAGACTAGGAATCCACATTTTGTGTATTCCCGGTCTCTGTAGTCTGCAGCACCATGCTTTTGACCTGGGGATTTAATGGCAAATTGCAAAGGTGTGAGACATGAAAAGGGGATGTATGTAAATAATCAAAAAGGAGACAAGGTATAAGTTTGTAATTCACCATACTTAGTCATAGCATATTCCCCAAATACTGTAAGTGAAAAACGCTCGCTTACTCGTGCTGGGTATGTGACAAGAGCTTAGAGGCTGTGCCTGCCTGCAGTCTGGGTGGGCTACTGCTGAAGCCGAGAGCTCACCTACTCCTGTCCCATAACCATGCCGTTTGTACTCTGGGGGGCACATGTAGGTGTATATGCATTTCAGTGTCTGGGTGAGCTTTGTGCAGTTAATGTCTACGAGGCAGATGGAAGGATGAGGAAGAAAGGAATGCTTACAGACTCTTCAGTATCCCCAGGTTCTTAGTATTTAACACAACTGTTCTTCTCCTCTTCTACAGAAAAAGAAGCTACCCAATTCTTTTCCAGCAGGAATGGATGTGGACAAGTTTTTGTTGTCTTTGCATTATGATGAATGAAAAAAAAGGAGTTGGACTGTGACTGTCTAAAGCTAGGTGTTGTCATGCTGAGGTTTTGCATGGGAAGAGAAGTTAATTCTAAAGGGTGAGTTGCACTTTCAGTGCACTGAAGTTTCACTTTATAGCAAAATCATGCTGTTTCTGAAGCAGGTTGCTAAGTGTAAATATCATTGAGTTGGCATATGTTTATTTTTGAAAAAGCACTTGCATAATTATAGAGCCATTTAATTTGCAAAACTGTAAATTTGTATAAATGTAATGTAAGAAAAGTTGTATGTTTCCTGTTACACCACGTTGTCTGTGTTCTGCTGCATTCTCTACTTACCCATCCAAACCGCATAGCCAGTTTGTAAGAAGGTTGTGAATTTGAAGACAGTGTTTGTAGTTCACCGTTCTAAGACACGGGCAGCTAACTTGGCCACTTCCCATGGTCTTGTTAAATCCGAAAGGGACTTAATCTTCAGATGTAACTGGCTCATACTAACACTCTCTTTCATAACTGTCAAACCCATGTTGTAAGGCTTTGAACGAGTTAACAAAAATACCAGTAACTAAACATAAGGCAAAAAAACCCTCCAAAAGTATTTCTTATCTAATGAAGCTTTTCCTGACCAGTCATTCAGATAAGAACTTTAATTTGGATAGGCCTCATCTGTTTACAGTACTTGCTGCATAGGATGTCATTTGAATGCAAAAGCTGTTTTCAAAACAATGTACTTTGTTGTGGGTTAACCCCTGTACTCATACCCTGGTATGAATACTTAAACTGTAGCAATAGCCAGACAAGAATTTCAGTGTGTTCTATTGCAAAAGTCAATTCTTTTAACTGTCATTTGTACTGTTGCAAAAGCATTTGTTAATATCACTTATGCTTTTAGCCAGACATGGAGAAATTTGCATCTAATCTTTCTGTTTAACATAGAATTTGTCATAGCTGTTATACAAACTCTCTTCAAAACAGGCACAGGAGAAGCTTAGCCTACATTTTAGTAATAATTAGCATGGGTGAAAATTACCACACTAAGCCTTGCTCCGGTACTGCAGAATTTTCTCTACTGGTGTTTCCTCCTTTGTTCCCAAATCGTTGAGGTCTTAAAAATGCAAGTTTTCTTGCAAGAGGTCTGTACAGCAACAGGGCAATGTTTCAGATAGTATACAAGGATTCCTAAGGAACCAATATTATGCAGTAGATGTTTATATTAAACCCATCCAATAACTAAATACTGCATAGCATTTACAGCTTGAATAAATATTTTTGTTTTAATAAAAAGTTGTGTGTCTTGCTTAGAATTTTCTAAGTCCACTAAGCAGCTTTGCAGATACTGTATAGAAAAGTCATGTTGATCAGTCATTTTTTTAAGACAAAGAGTTCAGTGTTAAACACTAATAGCAGCAATTGTCAGAGTGGCAAAAACAATTGTCTTTCTGCTACCTGGTGGCATTTTATGCTTAGTAGTATTCTGACAGTTGATATGTGATATTTTAAATAGGTTTGCAATTTATTTGAGACATAGTGTAGCTCTTTCATGGGACAGCCAATATCCACTGTAGTATTTGAAGAACTGCTTAAGAAGCAGTAATGGTAATTATACTCCTTTGGTCTTGAATCTGCCTCTACTTAAAAGCTTGTTGACAAAACTGTACATCAGAGGTTTAAATGAACAAAAAAGGAGCAGTAGCATTTTGAGGCCGTATTAGTACTTGATTGTGTAAGTTACAACACCATCTCTTCAAGTTTGCTTTGATACTGCACTCCAAGCCAGGGTGTGTGAGTGCTACAGCAGGGCTCCTTTTTTGCATTTGACCTGGCTTCAAGGTACACAACAGGAGAAAACCAACCTTTGAGTAGAGTTATTGTTTCCATGAAAATCACTTAGTAGGAAAATTAAGCAACAAAACTGTAAGAAAGTGGCTGCTTCTAGAGAATTCAGTTTCAGTGGCATTTGAGAAACCATACATCAGTGACAGAGGAGCCACAGATAACAAATATTCTTTATTGTCAGGTCTCAAGACACTATCATAATTTGACATTTTTTATTTGTACTGTATAAAAACTTGCACTGAGTCAAAGTAATAAAAGCCCAGTTGTCTGTATTGGTATCAATAATCAATGATGTTTTACGAAATTCTAGAATAGCAGTTAAAGAATTCATACACTTATTGATAAATAAGATGTAACAGGTACCACTCATCCATTTGATCAGAGAGTGTTTAAGGCTTTGTTTCCAACACTGTTTGGGCCTACAACTTCTCTATCAATATTGCAGAAGCACCTCCTCCTCCATTGCAAATTCCTGCCAGACCATATTGTCCTTGTTTCAACGCATGGGCCATGTGAACAACAATTCTTGCTCCAGACATTCTAAATAAAAGAAAAAATGTATATAGCTTAGTTTAAAGGAAATTCTTAATTTGATCCACACAGGATAGTTTGCAGAATATAGTACTGATTCAGTGGAGGGGAAAACACCACCAACAAAAAGAAACACCAAATAAACCCTTTCATCTACATTTAGATGCAATACAGATTATTTTTCTCTAGCTACAGTACTTAAAGATTCTTATACATACGCAAACAAAAACTCCATGTTTATCTAAAGTTTCTTCTGGAAAAGGAAATCGCCTCTAAGTCAGTCTGTGTATTACGAGGTATCTCAACATGTAGCAAAGCTCCTTCAAAAAAGGTAACAAATCTACCACAAAAACCAAATCGATAGTAATAATTGATTTCAAACTGTTGTTTGCTTGCATCTTGATGTACTGCAGTATACTACTTTGATTCACCTAATGTGCAAAATCAGACATTTAAATTCTGTCATTAGGCCATCAAAATTAACTTTTACGACAAAAAAATCATATTCCCTTATCAGATGAAGCAGATACTGCAAAGGAGATGTCAGCACATCTTGCGGGGTTATGCCTTGATAAGAGCTTTTTATGAACCATGAAGTACTCCTACTTGTTCCTGATGCATGAGGTGGTTACTTCACATCTGTATTTACTTAGAGGTTTTGAAATGGGTTTTTCCTCATAGACCTGGACCATGCAGCATGATCACCCTTAGGGAGGATTAATGGGATATACTTAAGTCATGAGTAAGTTACAGCTGTTGGGGAACACAGCAGGTGATCCAAATCCTCTAACCAGATGACAGAACTTCAAAAGACCCACCACCATCCCCCAGACTACCCCTGTCCACTGCGTTAGGTGCTTGGAGACTTCTGGATGCATTGCCAAAAAATGCTTTGACAAGACCTGGAATTTCACTTTGCTTGTCTAAGAAAAATAAAAGTCCCTGGTACCATATCCTATGCTATTTTCATAAGTTTACCTGTAAATTTTGTTAGCTTAACTACTTGCTCAATTATTATTGTTTATTCTGTCATGTTAATAGTTATTTGTTTTTAATAGTTCATAAATCCATATAGCTATGGTAACAAGCAAGCTCTTTATAAAAAGTAGGTGATAACTAACAGTGAAGAGAAAAATGGGATCGTGCTCTTTTCAAGGTACCCTGAAATTTAACACCTGAATTAAGTCACTACGTACTTCATAGCAAATTTCTATTACCCTTCCTACTTTCATTAAATTTGAGAATAAAGGTAAATGCGTTAGCAGTTTGTCTAGAAAACAATGCCTCTGTGCAGAACAAAAACCAGTGCTTATTTTACTCACCCTATTGGATGTCCAAGAGAGACAGCACCTCCGTTAATATTTACTTTTTGTGGATCAATACCCAGCATTTTAATATTGGCCAGCACCACAACACTGAATGCTTCGTTGATCTCCCACATTGCAATATCTTCTTTTTTCAGGCCTGTCTCACTTAGAATCTAGAAATAATAGTAAAAATAATTACTACTATGAAAAAATCAGGAAGCTAATTATAGAAATAATTAGGTCTGTTTTGAAGTCAGTGACTCAGGCTGCCTATAGTCTGATTCAAGTTCACATTCCAGAACCTCTTTGTCAGATGGGAAAAAGCAAAATTGGGATACTGAAGCACAAACTCGAGTTTTCACAAAAGAAGAAATGGAGAGTGCCCTATGCCAAGAATACATTTTCATCACACGTATACTAAGACCGCAGCTACAGTAAGTACATTTAAACTGTTACAGTATTGCCTCACGCCATACACTCATCTTCAGTTCCTTTTTGAACTGGTCTATACTTGTATAACGATATTTATTTTGTCTTTTAGCCACACTAGCTGCAAAGCTTCAAAAGTGTAAACAAGCCCAAAGTTGGTGAAAGCAGTATGAAACAATATTCTCTTTCAAAATAGGTGTGAGAAATTTGTTATTCTGAAACTCTGCATTTTAGCCTTGATCCTCTGAAAAACGTGTGTTCTTTGTATCTATGACATAATTATAATTTCAGCCCTAATTACAGGAAGACCCACTGAGGGATGAACCAACAATCCAGTGCTAGGGAAGTTTGTTGTTTTTCAAAATTCACTCAGTTTTATTCCTACCTTGGGAACAGCATATGCAGGTGCAATTGGGAAGTCAATGGGATCAACAGCAGCATCTGCAAAAGCTGTAAAAATCACAAAAGCTGTTTTCAAAAGACCGTTTGTTTTTACCATACGTGATTTTTATTTGTGCAAGCAGCAAACCCAGCCAAGATAGAAAAATTCTGAATATAATGGTCCATGAAATAGATACATCTGAAGTTTAGTGCTTTAAGTGAGCCACAGAATAACATTTTCATATTTTTAATATTATTCCATGTAGAAAACTCTGTTTATGATCAAAAGCCTGCTAGTACGACACTTGAAATTTCAAGGACTATATTGAGAAGATGCAGCCATAATGCCTATGGGCTCACCTTTTCTGTCCCGTGAACGTCAGATAACCAGCCAAACAGGACTCCCAGGCTGAGCGCATACTATGGGAGGATTTTCCAGGACTGTACTCAAAGATAAGAAAAGAAAAATCTTACCTACTATCCGTGCCAATGGCTTGACTTTCAGTCTCTTGGCTGCCTCAGTAGTCATCAGAACCAAAGCAGCTGCTCCATCATTCAGAGTGCTGGCATTAGCAGCTGTAACTGTTCCTAGAAAAGGTAACACATTGTTTACACAGAGGGGAAAGTGTGATATGGCTTGGGTATATCCTGTTAATGGTGTTTTTTTTACCTTAGGCCCTTGAACATAAGGTCTTAACAATATGGTAATATCTGTTGCACAGAGTCAACTAAAAATGAGCTGGTTTTTTTAAGTCAGTTTGATTAAACAAGTACAATCACATGTATTCGTATCTTTATCCAAGTGGTGGTTTAGATCATGTCTTCCATGTCGGCTGCACTGCTGGCATTAACACAAAATTCCAGCTCAACAAGGGTTGTGAGTGAGTGGCAACTTCAATTCAGCCAGAAAGACTTCTCAATTACAGAGTCAGGGAAGGAATAGGTAACTATGTAAAGGCACTCCAGCTCTCACTGAAATAAGCGCTTACAGTTGGCGGAGACCAAGGCAACAGCTAAGCTGAAACCAGTCTGTTTCATTCTTTTTAAAGTGAATGTCCAAAACAGAGGTTTTCACTGGTTTAAGGTTCTTGGACCATCTTTTAATCCAAGCCAGTTCATGCTGTTGCGAAGCATGTTTCTTTGTCTTAGCAGATATTTAAAAGTTAATGGACTACTGTTGGGCATTCAAACTCTTGTGAACAGTACTCTTCACTATAACAAAGTATCCTTGCCCTTGGTAAAAAATTAAGCAGTTTATTTAACAGTATTTACCATTTTCTTTTTGGAAAACAGCTTTCAGCTTTGGAACTTTACTAAAGTCAACACGTTTGTATTCTTCATCTTCTTTCACTTCTGTATCTGGCTTTCCTGAAATTCAGATTTGGTTTAGTATTTTATAGTACAGTCCATTCTTAAGACATTTAACACAGTACTTTGATTAAATGCTGCCTTATTTAAACAACTTATTTCCGTAAAAAAATATAAACGCATGTAAAATACATGTGCTTATGAAAGCTGGAAAAAAAAAAATTATTCCTTAATCCAATTTATTCACAGCAAATCCATTTATACTTCCTGGTGGCTGAATGAAAGGGACAAAGAACATATCTTTAAGGTAATTAACAGGGAAGCTAAAACACAGATGTCCTCAAGCCATACTAGCTAAGTTCAATAGCTAGTCTTCCACTTACGTAAAAAAGGAAGACGATACAGTATGTAACATTAAAGAAAAATTAAAACACAAAAACAGATCACAGGTCACTGACTGCTGTTCACCAGAAAGTCTGCGTAACAGAAAATTCTTAGCTTACCTAAAATTACCGTTCCTGTTACCTGCATGTTTAAACAACACAATTTGCACTGAACACAGACAACATTACAGCTTTCAATGAGAAACACAATTCATTTTATCACACCTTTCTGTAATACCTTTTTTTGAAATAGTGACGGGAACTATTTCATTCTTCAGTATTCCTGAATCCCAGGCTGTTTTGCTCTTAGTGTAAGAGCCTATGGCATAAGCATCTTGTTCCTCTCGTGCGATAGTAAACTTCTTCGCAGTATTCTCAGCACAGTTGCCCTTGAAGAAAACCAAGCACGTTAGGGTTTGGTATTTCTGGAGGTGCGAACTACAAATGTAGCTGAAAAAACTCAACCAGAAGATTTCCAGAATTGAATGTGACTAATATTTGGTGTCCATTTCTAATTTACACAGTCATGATCAAATAGTAACTTCTGGTTTTGGAATATGAACTTCAGATTTAGCAAACATTTTCTGGATCCAGATTATTAAAGTCATGAAGGAACATTCATTACAAGGCCTTTTAAGTTAAAAAAAGAAAAAACTTTTAAAGTGCTTAAGGTTGATGTCTTCAGAGACTGAAGATCATTGTTCGGCCACAGAACAGTATGTTCACATCATCTTACTAGTGTTTTCATTCCATTATTAGCTTGTCTATTCCAAAGGTTAGAAGAACAGGTCAACACACAGGGCTTATTTAGCCTTCGGGATCTGATGCTCTAAAAACTGTACAAATAAAAGTATGTACACCTTTTGTCTAATAACTGGAATGAAATAAGTAGAATGAAACAAATCAATTTTATATATAGGTCAATCATAATCACACAATCATATTACCAACACTGTGTAAATACCTGATGATAAAATAAATGAAAGGATACTCATTTAGTCAACTTGAAAGGTTTGTTCTTAAACAGGTTTTGTTCCACCCCTCATTTCTGTAGAAAACTCAATGAATCCACACAAAACCCTTTAGTACTGTATTCCTCCAGTTCTTCAAACAAGCAAGTTCACTTCTATGCAGTTAAAGAATTTAAAATCTTCATAGCACCAGCAACTTAAGTCTATTGTCAAAACATAGACATGAGTAAGCTCCTAAAGCCATTGGATGGGCCTCCCTGCGTATTCTCACACAGACTGTTAAGGTTTTCCAAGCAACCTACAGCTGCCATAATAAAGATGAAAAGTTCTGAAATACTGTCCCAATTATTAAAATTTTGTGTATTATAACCAACTCCTAGAGTTTTTCCCCACATACAGGAACTAGCAAAGCTACTATTTACATTCCTATAAAAATCCTTACAATCAAAATCTATTTCAGCTGGAATGTGGGAGTGGATTTCAACCAATAACCTAAGCAGAGTGCGCTATACTGCAACAAAAAAAAAAAAATATCACACGTAGAAGCAGTGAGGTCTGTATCAAATATATGGATCACAGTAGAATATTCTTCATTACATGTTTTTGTGCACAGCAGCAAGAACACTAACTGATCAATCAATAATGCCCTACAGTTGTGAACTACCACAGGCAAAGGTCAGAAATATTCATAAACTGAAAGTAGTCATTCTCTTTTCAAACTGTTCTTCCCTGATGCTTGTTCTTCACTATCTTCTTATCAGTTGTTTTCCAAACCCATCCTAAGTTTGCAGTTGTTTGTCCAATTTAAGTTACCGTACTGATGAGTAAGCGTATCAGCTGACTCAAACCTTCCAACAGAAGACATGAGATATGTACACTGGGGGAGGGAAAATAAACATGACAGCCTGCTGAACCGTACGGAGTAGGTACCCTCAAAGACACCACATCACTCGATTGCTCTCTCCCACAGATAGAGCAACAGCAGTCTATCAGTGGCAGAATTTATTTTTTTTTTTAATAAATCCCTGCTCTAGGGTATTTAGACTTCAATCAGAGACAGATAAATATTAACACACAATTTGCTACTCTGTTTTGGTCTTTTGCCTAGCCCCTCCATTACAGTTACTACAGCAAGCCTGGAAATGGAAGACTTTTTCCTCCTCCGTTAATGTTATTCCTCATTTCTAGGTTTGCTAGATGAAGCAGTTTCATAATAATTATAAGCAAGCTCTTAAAAGCTGGATCAGGTCTATGGTTGATACTTTAGTACTGTGCAAGAATATTTACCATGTGGATATGGTTATAAGCATCTGTAAGCCCATCTTTTACTATCAGGTCTTCCAGCTTTACTCCTCCATAAGGTGTTGATCCTCTGCTCATTGTATAGGGAACATTAGACATGCTCTCCATTCCACCAGCAACCATTACATCCTGCTCAAAGGAAACAAATTAAAATTATTAATAATTCCGCATGTTCTCTATGACTTCTTGTAGGAACAAATATTAGCAAAAGCTTAAACGTGAACACTTTGTATTTCTGAGGAGTCTTAGAGAAAGAGGAAAAAAAAAAATCTCTGTGCATTTAAAAAAGCAAACAGCAGGAAAAACAGCTGAAGACAGTTAATTCACCCTAACAGAACAACTGGACTTTTGTCTCATATGTACTTTTAGAAAGCTGCAAGAGCCATGTCAGTCTCTTACACTTTTACTTCAAAAGCTTCCGAGATCAAATTACAGGTTTTACTTTAAACAGTTTCTTTTTCTGTAAATTTCTCATTTTTGTTCTACATTAGCAACTCCATATCCCTACGGAACAAGCAACAGTCAGAATCTAAGAAACCAGTAAGAAGAGACAGAGGTTTACAAGTACCTGCAGCTTTACATAATAGTGTTTTATCTTACTATATAAAGACAGATGACTTATAATATCGTTTTATCATCTGAAAAAGCGAGCAAAAAAAGGAGACGCTAATGATTACTGGACTTGAATTAAGCTGAATCATTATGGGCATTTATAAATTAGTATACTTTTCAAGCTGAGACAAAGCAAACCAACAGAAAACCGACAAACAGGAAAGCTACAAGGACCGTAAGTATACATACTGTTCAGCAGGCTATACCCCCAAAATGCCTAGGATCTCAGGATGTGAAAAATAGACACAGTTGTGTTTAATGGCATATTTGAAATGGGGATAAATGTAAGAAAAATACAAACAGCAGTGTGAGTCTTTGAGAGTTCAATAGTGCTGTTAATAGAAATGCAAGAAGATTTACATCAAAACAGTCATAAGAAAAAAATGAAAGCTTTTTTTGTTTCTTTAAGACTCAGAGAAATAATGATTTCGTTCAGAATAGATTATAAACTAAATCCAGGAACAGTGACATGAAGTAATAAAGAAAGAAGGCTGGAGACAAACTGGGAAGGCAGAAAAATCAGAAAGGCAGCTGAGGCATGACGCAGCAATAGATCAGAGCAACAAGAGTCCCTGGCATTTCAATTCCGTAAAGTGAAAGACTTGAAGAGAGTTAATAACAATTGTTTATACGATGTTGTACACTGACTCAATCCACTGGGAACCATCACTGATTTTCATACCACAAGTACCTCACAGTCCACATCCAGGAAAAACAAACGGATACCAAAAAAGCTCATAATTTATAGCTCTAAGAGACTAGTAACTGGCTGAGTCTCTGCTTTTGCTGAGACTGGCAGCACAGCATGTATGATTAGCTCCGCTGAAAACTCCAATTCTCTTCAGAGCTCATGGCCTGCATCTGTCAAACAAACCAAATGCACAACCACTCTCATGAAGTCACTGGATGCAAATTACTAAATCCAGATGGAGCTGTTTACGCAGACATGCTGGGCCTGGTTCAAAGTCCAGTGACAAGACTTCCACCGACTTCAGTAGGCGCTGGACAAAGTGCCGATCTCCGCAGGGCAAGGCCAAAGCAATAAGTAGTTGCTTAACTCAGCTATACTGTTATTTTCACAGAAGGGACAACAAAATTTAAATACTTTACTTTTGTTCTAAAACAACAAAACCAAAAAAGAATAGTAAGTACATTTCTCACTTATGAGCCACTTACTTTGCAAAACAAAAATATATATTGAACTGACAATTTTTTCACTTCAGAGAAGGGGAGATCTTGCCAAAATGCTTTTGAGTATGGAATTAAAAACAAAATTGAAATGTCTTTCTTCACACTCACACTTCTCCCGTATTCTTTGCTGCATAGCATTTAACGGCTTGCTGAAGATGGTGTATTCTGCCATCCTCCCATTAAGTGATACTATTTTTCCCCATCGTATAGAGAATCTTAGAACACAGTTGACAGAGATGAGCAGTTCCCCTCCATCAAGCTCTTCAATGAAAATGCCTATTCAGCAACAATAGATTCCACTTCTTCTAAAACAATAAAAAAAGCCTGAAACATCTTTAATGTACTTGGAAGCAACATTGCTTTAATATGTATATTTAATTCATTTAAGTGTTCAAAGTGTCTGAAAGTCAAGATTAAATATGTTTCATCAAAAGCTAACTCTATAAAAATTTCTTCAATTTTTCAAACCAGGAAGCTTGAAAATTCCCTTAATTATTTTTTGGGGGTGGGGCAGGAGGTAGGGTGGGGGAAGAGCAATAGAGAGAGGTTGTAAATACCAAAAAAAAAAGAATCCACCTTACACCTTATTTGCTCAGCTCTAAAAATACATTTGACAATTTCCTAACTATAATACTTACGATTTTTTTTCTGTTTTAAACCAAAACACAATTAAGTGACTATTAAATTAAGGTTGCATAAGCAAAACAAAACCTCGCTAATTAGCTTTATTATCCCAAATCAAAACACAGTCCCAAATCAAAGAGCAGAGTCATCAGTAGAACAGGATTTACAACACCAGTTGTGTGGTTTTTCCATAAAACAGCAATAAAATTCACATACCTGACTCCCACACATCAGGCTTTGTGCTGCCATCATGATCGATTTCATTCCTGAAGCACAAACTTTATTGACAGTTGTAGTAGGAGTGCAGATTGGTAGACCTGAGTCAAAGAAGTGTACAAACAAATGTATTATTTAAAGGGTAGACTAACACTTCATTGTTGTCTCAGCAATATTTCATACAGGACCAATTTTTATCTAAGCCCAGGGTGTCCAGCTTGCACTATTTAGCCTGCCAGGGCAATTTACCTACCCTCACCCCTAGTTACTATCCTTCTTGGAGAGTCTTGTTATCTCTTCCCTTCCAACAACTCATGATAAGGGAGCAAGCAAGTGAAGAATCAGAGAGACAGAAGATCAAGGAAGCGACTTCAGAACTATTCGTCCTCCTTGACACCCCCATCCCTGCCTCTAAAAAGCACTCAAGACTGCAAAGTCTAAACAAGTTGTAGAATTTAGCAACTAGCAGCAGGACAGACCCCAGAAGTATAGGGACTCTAAACACATGCAATACTGAACAAGACCAAAAGTGCTAGGTGTCACTGTCATTCACATGGTTATTATTGAGTTACTTTTGTTATTGAGTATTCATTACAATAGCTTTGGGCTCTGCTGTGTGCAGCTTGGCTCAAGACCATTGCATCACTGCCTCTACCCTAGGCTTGCTCTCTAGTATTATGGCTCTGCTACCAGCCCATCACCTCCATACCAGCAGTGAGATGGGGAAACTAGCCCAGGGAAAGAAAAAAGCCATATTCATCCCTTTGCCTCACATGGAAGCAGTTTCTTCTCTTTCAAAAACGTACAGGGACAGAGCCAAGAAAGTATCCAGTTCTTCCCTGACCCATAGACTTTCCTAGAGTCACGCTAAGGTATAGAATCCCATCCCCACAGCAAAAGGGAGAAAAAAATAATTCCTGCATCCCAATAACATTCATGCTGCATTTAACTTTATAGAGTGAATCCTTCCAGCGACAGCTCCAGACTCCACGGGAAGATGAGTGTAATGACATACTCTCATCTGCAGTTCAAGGAAACTCACTGACCCCTTATACAATAAAGCTTTAGAGTAATGATACACTGAAGAAAAAAGGTCTGTTTCATGAAAGATTCAGAGCAGCATCCATCATTAGCATAAAGTGCTCTGGAAGTAGCAGTCTGTTCTCCAATATCAACTTCTCCATGTTCTGCAAACACCATAGGCAGCAACATCCATTGTGCATATGAAAATTAATTCCTGAGGATGCACAATTGGGCCCACTTACACCCTTCACCCACCACGGGGAAAAAAAGCATACACAGACTGTCTTAACAAAGGGCTGGGCACCACCCTGCTTTAACTCATAGCTCAATAATCTACGCTGTCTACATAAAGACAGAAAGCTTTTAACCCCAGTATCAGGAGAATGAATACCTGCACCCAGGACTGCTTGTCTTGCTGGAGCTTGTCCTTGCCCAGCCTGCAAGACATTACCCATATACACTTCTTTCACTTCTTCTGCAGGGATACCTATAAAAGAGAATTGTTTTGATTCAGGATTCTTTGCATGGGAGATGTAACTCCCTTGCACAAAGCTTCCCATTGAAGTTTTCTATCAAAGACTAATGAAACATGTCATGTCCAACCTGTGTGATAAAAGCAACACAGAGGCCCCTGTTGGGTGCACCCCAGATCTCTGCCCTCATATTCATGGGACATGGTGAACTGGTGACCCCCACAGGACAGAATTCTCTTGTTACCCTGCAAAAAGAGCTACAGTTAGCTAACTAAAGCAAGCATTTCCAAGTCTCACTAGGCACCTGAGCAGCTCAATTTACATGGATGGTTAAACGCACAAAACTTTCTTTGGACATAATTGTGCAGGTAGAAACAGTTTTGTTTGTTTGTTTAACAGGGGTGCCAAGGCCACAGCTAGCTGCCACCAGACAGAAGAGGCTGGCCTGCTCTCCTGCTGCATCTCTTGCAACAGCCCTCGTGTTCAAGTTCTTGCAATATGCTGTTTCAAGACACCAGATTTGGAAAAATTAACCCTCCTCTCTCCCCAAAAAGACTTTTTTGCTGATTTTAATCCATGAATAGACTCACAAGGCTGTCCTACAAGCATAAGTGCCCATGTAAAAAATGGGCAGGGAAAGGAAGGGCCACTGGTTTCAGCAGCAAGTAGCCTTCGCATCAGCTTAGTTGTGTTGTAAAATCCCACCACAGACAAATAATTAGCATGTTCAATCGGATTTGGATTAGCACAGATATCTCTAAATAATGATCTAGTCCTAGATGCAGCACTTAATTCAGACTGAAACAAAGCCCAACAGTCAACTTTAAATAAATACCATTTATGGATAAAGACTTAAGAGTGCCACAGGAGGAAAAAAACCCAGAACCTTTTGTTTACCAAGCAACTTAAAAACAAAAGACACAGACTGATGCTGTTCAGAGCCACTTGAGGCTTTCTTTGTCACAGGAAAAATATTTACATATACCTGCTCTGTCAATTGCTCCCTTAATTGCAACGGAACCAAGTTTAGTGGCTGGCAATGATGAAAGAGATCCTTGGAAAGATCCAATCGGTGTCCTTACAGCACTTGCTATCACCACCTCCTAAGAGGAAAAGCATGGAGTAGAAGTCACAGTCTGTCTCACATATGCACACATATACCAGTATTTTTTAAATTTATCCACTTCTACTCTTTCATTCATGTCACAGCTTCCCTTTTATCCTGCAAGTGTTTCAGAGGGCTAAAATAATCTTTATTAATGCATGCAGAACAGAAAATAAACAAGGAATTAGAGATCAATGTGCAGTTGCAGGACTACAATCTTGGAATGATGGAGCCGTGGTGGGATGGCTTCCACCGCTGGAGTACTGCCATGGAGGGATAGGGGCTCTTCAGGAAGGACATGGGGGGTGGAGGTTGCCTTTTATGTGACAGAGCAGCTGGAGTGCACTGAGCTCAGCCTTGGGATGGATGATGCTTGCAAGAGTCTCAAAGGTCCTGGAGCAAAGGGGGGTTGAAAAAAGCTGGTAACCAGCTTGTTCAAGGATTACCCCCTCCAAGCTCAAGAGCAGTCCATTCCAACAAGCAGTAAGTCAGGCAAAAATGCCGGGAGGTCTGCATGGATGACCAAAACTCATACACAAAAAGGAAGCATACAGAAGGTGGAAGTTGGGACAGGGAACCTGGCAGACACTGTCCAAGCATGCAGCGACAAAGTCACGAAAACCAAAGCCTAACTGGAACTGAATCTGGCAAGGGATGTCAAAGGCAATAAGGAGGGCTTCCATAACCACCTAGGAAGCAAAAGGAAGTCTAGGGAAAATGTGGGCCTGCTGCTGAATGGGGCAGGGGACCTGGTGACACAGGACATGGAAAAGGCTGAGGTACTGAATGCCTTCTTCACCTCAGTCTTCACTAGTAAGACCAGCCTTCAGGAATCCCAGGCCCCAGAGATAAGGGGGAAGGCTGGCACAAGAAAGATGTACCCTTGGTGGAAGAGGATCAGATCAGGGAATACTTAAGCAAACTGCACATACATAAACACATGGGCCCTGCTCAGATGCACCCACGAGTGCTGAAATAGCTGGCTCACTCTCAATAATCTTGGAATGGTCACGGCAATTGTGAGAGGCGCCCAAGGACTGGAGGAAAGCAAGCATCACTCCTACCTTCAAGAAGGAGGACCCAGGGAACTGCAGGCTGGTCAGCCTCACCTTGATCCCTGGGAAGGTGATGAAACAACTAATCCTGGAAACCATTTCCAGGAACATGAACAACAAGAAAATCATCAAGAGTCATCAGTATGAATTCACCAAGGGGGAGCCATGCTCAAACAAGCCAATAACGTTCTACAGTGAAATGACTGATTTGGTAGATGAGGGGACAGCAGTGGACATTGTCTGCCTAGACTACAGTAAGGCTTTCAACACTGTCTCCCATAAGGTCCTTATACAGAAGCTAATGAAGTATGGGCTGGATAAACAGACAGCGAGGTGGACTGAAAACTGGCTGAATGGCCAGGCCCAGGGGGTCGTGATCAGTGGCACAAAGTCTGGTTGGAGGCCAGTAACTAGTGATGTTCTCCAGGTGTCAATACTGGGTCCAGTCCTGTTTAACATCTTCATTAATGATCTGGATGATGGGGCAGAGTGTACCCTTTGCTGGTGACACCTTTGCTGATATACCAGAGGGTTGAGCTGCCATCCAGCGGGACCTCAACAGGCTGGAGAAATGGGCTGACAGAAACCTCATGAAGTTCATCAATGACCAAAGTCCTGCACCTAGGGAGGAACAACCCCAGGCACCAGCACATGCAGGTGGCCAGCCAGCTGGAAAGCAGCTTGGAAGAAAAGGAACTGGGGGTCCTGGTGGACACCAGGTTGAACATGAGCCAGCAACAGGCTCTTGCAGCAAAGAAGTCTGGTGGTATCCTGGGCTGCATTAAGCAAATTATCCCTAGCTAGTAAAGTAAGGTGATCCTTCTCCTCTACTCAGCCCTGGTGAGGCCACACCTGGAGTGCTGTGTCCAGTGCTGGGCTTCCCAGTACAAGAGAGACATGGACATGCTGGAGAGAGTCCAACAAAAGGCCACAGAGATGATTAAGGGACTGGAGCATCTGACATACAAGGTAAAGGCTGAGAGAGCTGGGACTGCTCAGCCTGGAGAAGAGAAGGCTCAGGGGCACCTCATGCATGTATATTAATACCTGAAGAGAGGGTGCAAAGATGACAGAGCCAGGCTCTTTTCAGTAGTGCCCTGGGTCAGGACCAGAGGCAATGAGCACAAACTGAAACACAGGAGATTCCCTCTCAATATTAGGAAACACTGTTTCACTGTGAGTGTGACTGAACACTGTAACAGGTTGCCCAGACAGGTTGTGGAGTCTCCATCCTTGGAGACATTCAAAAGCCCAGGTCCCAGTGTAATGCATAAGCAGTATTTTAAGACACCTAGTAGCCCCTCAAAACAGATTTACTCTTATTTTGCCTCTTAGCTTTAGTGCTACATCAACATGTCTACCTGCTAACCCTGTGAGAGTAGCATGAGGACCTGGCACCAAGAAGATGCACATTTCAGAACTCTGGCTGCCCCGGACAGCTATTGGGAAGAAGCAATTAATACCTCCAACTGTGCTGGTTTCAGTGGAAGTTAGACACAAAGCTTTACAGGGTCTCACCATGAGTTCTTTATTTAGAAAGACAAACAAAGAATGAAAACACTAGAAAAAATTAAACCAAAACAACAAAAAAAGACAAATTGTACTTGTTTAAAACTAAAAAGGTCTGTCTGCTTCTGCAACCCCTTCTTCATCATGATTGACTTCAGTGATAGTAACATACTTGTCCTCATCTTTTATGTTGTAACAAGTTCCAGGATAACACACAAATAACCTGAAAGGGAGTAGTCCAATAACAGGTAGATAGTTGCATTAAGCTTAAGTTAGCTGACACACTTCTAACCAATTTTGTCCCACAGTACCTAACAATTAGCTAACCAAAATAAAAAAGGAAATCTGACTTTTATTCCAGATTTTGTAGTAAAGTGTGACTTGGGCACAAGTCACATTGTCTTCAATGCAGATTTTTTGTGATAACTTTTTAAAAAACTCCAGTGATTAAGAAACAAATTTAAAACAGTGATTTATGGCAGTCAGATGGTGCTTTATACTTACATTTAAAGTACGCTGTGATGCATAGCCACGGCTTGTATACTTCAAAGCCTGAAAATAAGAAAGTCCTCAGAATTTCATATCAAGAAAGCCAATGCCATGACATTCAGTAATGTACCATTTACATAGAAGTCATTATTTTAAAAAATAATATCTAGAAACACTGGAAAAAAATTAAATTAAAAATCATAACATGCCTTTTAAAAAAAGTGTAGTCTAGCACACAGTCTCACCATAACATCTGTGATAAAATATTTTCTGAAAAATAAACAGATACTCCTTTAAAAGCAAAGCCCAATTCGTTTTGGCCAAGTCCATTATGTACAGATATAACATATGTCTAAACCAGGGAGTGAGTGGTGCTATCCTGTAAAAGTTTACTAGTCCCTCTGTCTGCTTCTCTGGACTTTGGTTCATTCATTCCTATCATTAACTTCACCGCTTTTTAAACAGTGGCAGTTTGCATCTTCAGCTTCATTTCATTAGTGTTTAATGAATAAAAATGAGGATAATGAATTCAGAATGCTACAACAAAAGATGGTATCACCTGAGAAGGCTAACTCACCAACTACTAGCTTCATCTAATTAAGCAGTATAAAGATATAAAAATTCATCTGTAGGTATTGCTTCATACATTAACAGAATGATCTTTCAATTAGTGGTTTAAGCCACTTTCTTAGCCATTTCCTTAGACAACATTTCAGCACACTGGAAACTTCTGGTCATTACTGAATTACAGCTAAATAAATACTAACTAAAAATAACTACTTAAGCACACCACAAAACCACCATCAATTTTATAAATCAAAGAACATCTTCTAGAATTGTGTCCAAAATACGAAAGTTTAGGCTGTTTCTCTCTTCATTTGACAACCTTCAACTAACAAAAGACAGATTTTTTTTCCTACTGTTTTTCAATTAGTTCTTCCCCCCCCCCCCCCCCAGCTCAGGTTGTAATAGGCAGCATTAAGTTTTAAATTAAACTTCTCTCTGAAAATGAACTATGTCCCTGCAGGGCTTTAATAACAAGGCTTTCAAGCATTAGTGTCAAAAAAATGCCTAGCAAAGTAACATGCCCATACAGGACAACACCTGAAGTTTACCTTTGTAGTATACCGGACAAACCAGACAACAGTAACTGTTGTGTAACTGGCAGCTGCTACTAGTGTTCATGCTCTGTGTCAATTACAGACTTTAAAAAAAAAACCAAACCCCAAAACACTTCTACAGCTAGTAAAACACAACCTTCAGCTTTGGATATGGCAATATGGATGCAACCCAGCACAATGCAGATGCTTTACCTTCCCCCTTCTTCCTAGTACAGCTCTCTATACCAGTGACAGGATCCCCAGCGCTCCAGGCAAGCCAGGCACCCCCACCAATAAAGTCAGCAGTGCCCCAATGCAACCATGCACAGAGGCTTTTTGGGCAGGAGAACTCTGTATCTCACCTGCCAGCTGTCCTTCTGGTGACCCTACCTCATGCACATCAAGGCAGTACATCTGCCCACCTGGGCCTGGCTAGAGAAAGCCTTTGACAGCTGCCGCGCACCCTTATCGCTGAAGCAGGTGACAGATGGATATAGGGGCTTTATAGGGCAACGAATTACAACGGAACGAGCTGAAGAGCCGGGCGAGGGCCCTGGCCAGCCCACTGCACTCCCAGCGCTGACAGGCGGTTATGAGGCAGTGGAAAAAGCCGCTCCCAAGATCGCGGCTAAAGGTCCCGCCGGGCTTAGCGCGGTACCCGGCATGGGTACCGAGGCGGGGGAGCCCGCCCTTCACCGACCAGGCGGCACCGGGGCGGCGCGGCCCACCCGTCCCGCAGGCCGCGGCGGACACCGGCCCCCGCTCCGCCAGCCGAGAGCCCCGCCGCAGGAGCCGGCCCGGGACACGCTCCCTCCCCTCTGCTCCTTCCCGGGCCGGGGGGTCCCTCCCGCCGCGGGGGTGAGGCGGAGGGGGTGAGGCGGAGGGGGTGAGGCGGAGGGGGTGAGGCGGAGGGGGTGAGGCGGAGGGGGTGAGGCGGAGGGGGTGAGGCGGAGGGGGTGAGGCGGAGGGGGTGAGGCGGAGGGGGTGAGGCGGAGGGGCCGCCTTCCCGTCCGCAGACGCGGGTGTGACCTTGGCCCAGTCTTCCCGGGCCCCGAGGCGGGGCCGGGGCCGCACAGGGAGGGAGAGGGGAAGGGCTGGGGCCCGCCCCGCGCGCCGCCCGCCTCACCCGCAGCAGCTCCGCGGCCGGGCGCCGCCAGCCCAGCATCGCCACCGCTGCCATGCTCCCGCCGGCCGCCCTCCGTCACCTTCACTGCCGCCCCCACCTCGGCCTATAGACAGCGATGCCCGGCCCCCGCCCAGCTCCCATTGGCCCTGGGGCCGAGGGCGGTGCCAATTCCATCCCTGCCATTGGCTAGGCTGGAAGGCGGGCCGCAGTGTCAGTGGGGCTGAGTTAGGAGAGGGCGGTGCCCGCCCCGCGCTTGCGGTTGGGTGGCGCGCGGCCCCTGAGGCGGCCGGGGCGGGCGGCTCGGTAGCCCTACAGCGCGGGCTGGGTGTCCGGCGGGTGCTCGGCGGCTCCTGCCGCCGCCGCGGGACCTCCGCCCTCTCCGGGAACCCTTTCTGCAGTGACAGGCGCATTTCTTTCATCACCGGTGCCGCCGGTTGGGGACCGGGCGAGGCGGGGGCGCCGCAGCCCGCCCTGAGGAGAGGGAAGGGGGCTGCGGGGGGGTTTCCGTGCGGAGTAGAAAAATAACCAGTAACGAACGGTATGGAGAGTGCGTGGAAGCTCCCTGCGGGGCGTGAGCCACCTCCCGGGGCTGTCTCCTCTCCTCCGCAGGGAAAGCGGCAACACTGCGGCTGCGCTCCGCTGACCCTCGGCCCAGCCCCTCGCCCAACCCTCTCTTCGGTGTTAAACCGAAACGAGCCACGGAAGTTCGTCCCCTGCGGAACCCCTGCCAGAAAAACACCTGCGCAGTTACCAGGTCTGTGGGGAGGCAGGTGCTGGAGTATTTCTGAGTCTGGGATACTTTGCGTCTGGCCTGCCCTTGTGCCGTAGCTGCATGCAGCTTTCACAAAAGCCAGCAACTTAATTCCCCTTAAACTCTTTCCTGTCTAGCCCTGGGCATAAACGTCTAAAAGTGTTACCTCGGAATTCAAACCTGGCTGAGAACCATCTCGGCAGCTGCCTGCACAGAAAGATTGGTACCTGCTCTACCCCTGCTCGATCTCAGGACACTGATTCCGCAGTCTTCCCTGAATTTTGCTTTCCCCCCTCCTGTTCTCTGTCTCCAAATCGAGATTTCTAAATGAAGGCCACTATTAAACCCCTACAGCTGGCTGGCTGGCTGGCTGGCAGTGCCTCTTTTCACTCTGCCTATCCAACAGGTATGGAGCTAGGTTACGAAAAGCCTGGTCCTTCCTGGTCTTGAGCTTTATATCGCAGAAGAACAGGCTCAATAGACAAGGTGACATTCTCTGTGGACTGTGCTGCTGCACACTGTCTAGGACAAGCAGTTCCGTATTTGTTTCTGATCAGTCCTGCTTAACTTCTCCTCAGCAGCTTTTTTAATTCCTGAAGCAGTCCGCATACTGTCTGTTACAATATCCCATGACTGACTGCTGCATTCCCTGGAGCTGATGCCTACAAGCCAGGTAAGGCATTGACTTGCAGCCTTCCTTCCCTTCCCGTAGGGCCACAAACTGAAACAAATGCCAAGAGACATCCTTTCAATATACCATCTGGAAAGCGAAAGTATCTCCACAACTTGTTACCATCCACTTGCTATCTTGACTGTTTTTTTTTAAATTATTACTTTTTCTTCATATTGTAAACCTAACATTCATCAAGATGGCTTCAGTTCATTTTCTGTTGTACATCTCATTCATTTCCCTTTGAGATAGGATTTAACTTTCTGTCTGTCTGCTCTCAAAAGTAAAATATTTCTCGCTTTCCATATATGTCTAAAGATGCTCCAGACACACAGTAAGAGGCTGATTAGGACTGGCACAGAAGAGGGAAGCTATTGTACTCTTTTGCTTCCTTGACTGTCAGTAGCTGATGTTTTGAGAGTTTGACCAATCCAGTCTAGACCTTTGATTTAGAACCAAAGTTTTCAGGTACCAACCAGAGATAACATGGGAATTGACAAATATTGACTCAGGCAGAACTGAAGATTTTTACTCTGAAAATATGTATGCACCATATAGGAAAGAAATATACAGAGCATCATGTCCCTGGCCTAAAGGGAAAGCAAGGTTATCAGGTAATTTACCAGTTTTCAGCAACATATTAACTCTATGGGAATTTAGAAGATACAACATAGCACTATAATAAAACTATTTAATTGTTTTACAACTCCAACAAGATGTTTTACAGTCTCCAACAAGATGACGGATATTTTTGAAATAACACTAGTTTAAAAGTTAGTCTGGAGCTGTGTAAGAAATCCAGTGCATAGAGAAGCCAACTGAAGAAAAAAGAAACATTTCCTCCCTAGAGTTAATAAATGTATTTCAGGATAAAAATCCTTCAATGCAATATCAAAAAAATACAGAAAGAACACCTTTAATAGGTCAAACCAGAAATCCATTGCAGCCAGGCTTTCCTCACGTGCACGCAAGTGCCCTGGGATGCACTATGGTGCAGTCCCTGTCCCGGCAGTTTGGGCTGCACTTTCCCCCACATCTGCTTATTTACACCCTCCCCTCGTCCTGACTCCACGCCAGCAGCAGGATGCCCTCACCAGCTGCCTCCTAGCCCTGGCCAAACGGCCATTCACACCACCAGCAGGAAGAAGCTGGAGGGAGAGAAGGGAAAAAAACCTTTTGCCTGTGGGATCTGCGTCCCTTCCCATGAGGCAGGGGCCAGGGGCTGCTCGGATACCTTCAGGAGATGCCAGACACTGACAAGGGTGCTCTGCTGGGTGCTCCTGTACGTTTTACATTTTTGGTCCTGTGATCATCACGCATCTTCTTCCTCCCCTCCTGCATCTGTTGCTTCCTCTAGTCAATTTGTTACTTTTTTTTTTTTTTTTATTTATTTTCCCCTTCCCTCTTTAGCCCTTTTCCTCAAGATGATTCATTTTTTCAGGATAATTCATACTTAAGAGACTTCAAGGAGAGTTCAACAGGGACTGCAGCAGAGTAGCACCCCCTACAACCACTGCTTGAGGCTAAGCAGAAGAGCCAGGGTGCTTTCTTTAGACTTCCCCAGCATCCACCTTCACTGTTTAGTGATGTTAGAGGGTCTATCCTTGCCTTTATTACCTGTTTATGGACTTGTGATCCATGAATTTGTCTAACCCTCTTTGAACCTGCTAATACCTGTGATCTGCAGCCCCAGCTTCGCCTGGAACCAGTCCTCTTTTAGTGTTTCAAACCAATCTTCTGCTGGTTTTATCAAGTAGCCCTAGTGCCGATGCTACAGGGTCCTGTGAAAATTGTTCTGCCTTAACTCTTTGCCTTTTTGCTTTCGTAAAGCTCAGTCACATCCACGTTTGAATGCTTTTCTCCCAGCTGAAGCCGTAGCTTCCCCAGCTCCATCGTGATTTGGTTTCCTTCATACCGTTTGCTGTGGAACCTAGTCAAAAGCTGCTGGCAACCCACCAGTGCCCTGCCACCAAAGCTGGTTGTAGTGATAGGCGACACACCTTGGCCAGCAGTTCTGTTTCACTCCTCAGTTCCTTCAGCAGCAATGGGTGAATGTCAGCTGGGCCAGGGGGGCTTACTGACATCTAGAGTACCTGTTTGGTGCAATAACTCCCACATATTTACCTCAGCTTGAGCTAAGTTCCAACTGCCTGCTACAAAAAAATGCAGGTGTGGTGATTTCCTTAATGTCTTCACTAGTAGAAATCACTGACTGCCATAGATGGGAAATCCCGAGCTGTACATACATAATACTGGACTGTGGTCTTAAAACCAGAAAAGCATTCAGAAAGAAAACCATACTGCATTCCCTTCTTTAATTCTTTCAGAATTTCTTCTCACCAAGAACAATTATAATGTACTAATTTCAAAGTCACTAATTTTCAGTCTTTTAGACTGTTAAAACCAACCACACTGTGCTGCTCTTCCTTAGCTCAGGAGGTAAGATTCACTTTGACCATGCCCCACATCAGCAGAGAGAAGCAACAGCCTACATGCCCCCAACTGTTCTCTCTTACAGGTGTTTCAGATCGACTTGGAGCACAGGATCCAGCTGAAGTTACACAGTCGATCTCCATCACTAGAATAAATGAGGACGAAATGCAGGCACCATGCCTACACCTAGAGAGAGGCGTTTACACGCAAAGCAAAGAAAGAAAGAAATAAAGCCAAGGTCTTAGTTTATCAGAAGAATGAAGCAGGTCTAAAGCCTTTCATATTTAGATCAATGATTCTACCTAAACTGTGATCAATTTAAACTGGTAGGAGTTGAATCAGCTAAGCAACTCCTGTGATAACTGGCTTATTTCCAGAGAACAACTTTACCTGGAAAACCATTGTTATGAAAGAATATACTTTGCCCTAACAGAGAAAAGAAGTTTGGAAATAATGGCAGCATGCTATCAAAGCTCTGCCTGCAAGAACTGCCAGTTTGAAAATTGCCATGCGCACTGAATAGTGACTCAAAATTAGTTATTTATTCCATACAAACAGTTCTAATCTTTGCATATACCAGGAAGCACAAGAGACTGATGTTAGCTGGTGCACTTAAAGAAAAAAAGAGTTGAAATGTAAAAAGAGATTCACATTAAAAGGCAAGGACAATCAGAGAAGAAAAGCCATGACAGTAAAAGCGCTCCTTCAGGCAATCGACTGTTCCCACATCATTGGTTTTTTACTGTAGGATCAGGAACCTGAAGGTCCCAACAGGCTGGTGACAACACACCAGTAATTTTCAGTGACGGTCATTACAAGTAATTTCAGAGACAAATCAACCAAAACATTCAGCAATCCAAGTGCATCCCAGTAAGTTACACAGAAACATAACCCTTTTTAAAAATGCCATAAACAGAAAGGCACCCTCAGGCACTTTTGGCATGGCAGGCTTTGATCAATTTAAATTGAAAGAGTACAGCTCATCTTTAAATACAATTTGGTAGACTAAATAGCTCTACGTATAACCTTAAGTACTTGAAAAATCATAACAAGAAAAGAACTGGAAGTCTTTACCTTTGGGTTTTTTTTTTTTTTTTTCAGTACTCTGATCATAACAGACTTTGGGACTTGGAATCAGGCAAATTTCACCCAGTGGTATTTTTCAGGAGCAGCACCTGAATTCAACTTAAAAATTTTGCAGGGGAAGACACCAAAATACCTTGCTAAATGAGTAGTCTTTTATATTACATTTTTATTTTGCAAGAAAATAAATTATACAACTTAAAAAATAAAATTCAAAAATTAAGCAGTACATCAAAATAGTTTAGCTGGACTGCCATACAGAAACTACCACCATTCAAAATTGTACAGCATTATTATCTTGGTAGTGGCACACATTCAAAATTGTAAATACCATACGTAGATAGATATTACAACTCAGGAACTCAAGTTTGCTCAACACTCCAGACTACATATAGTGTATATGACAGGAAAGCTTTCATGTATTGTTTATTTCACAAATATGACCTCAGAGAATTACAAAGATAGCATCCCAGTCATTTAGATGAAAATAGAAAACAGTTTGAGTTTAAGATAGCAAATCTTTCTGTAAAACTATCAAATCTTTTTGCCAATTGTATTTTTAAAATTTGCACTTTACAGGACAATGGCATCCCAATGCAAATAAATGCAACATGTGAACATTCAGAACATCTGTATTAAGTTTAAAAAGGTGAAAACGGGAAAGTCACATTGTCTCTTGGAAATGTAATTGCATTACAGTCACAACAAATGAAAGATAGATGAGTAAAAATAGAAGCTAGGGACACCAACTGTGGAAAGAGGAAAATGGAAGACTTCAGAATTGAAACTGAGATCCTCATCAAGTTGTTGGGACAGAGAAAGATTTAACAGTATTTCTTAATTAAACCCATTAAGAGTGATTTCCCCCCTGCTCTTCTACACCAGATTTCATTCCATAGCTATTCACCGTGGCAGTGTGTGTGGCAACATGTTTTTCAGATGCAGCACCTCTTTAAGCTAGGTCTTTGGACATATATATTCATAGCTAAAAACTGCAGCCTTAAAAGTGCGTTGTTGCCATATTGCAAGTGAAGAATAGTTCATTTTCATTTAGATCTGAACTCTACCCTCCCCAAAAGAACAGTTTACCCCAGATATCTGCCTGTGCCCCAGGTGATACTAGTTTTAAGTGCATATTGGTGAAAGTGACCTGATGAAGGATGCTAAACGTGATTCTGCATCTTGAACAAATTTGCTGGTGTGAGTCTCAGATTAATAAAAAACCCGACATCCATTTCCGTATATATTTAAAGAAAAATGACCATGTCATAGGCACATTACCGATTATATTTCTGCATCCAGGTGTTGAGAAATATATAGGTAACATTTAGGTTGTATTATTTTACATTTATTAGTTGAGGGAACATGCAGCTCCTTAGCTTTTGGCAACCTGTTTGCTTTCTGCATACACTCCAGCTTCCTAACAGTTGCATCTGAGATGCTGTCTCCTAAACTTCTCTCTCAAATCTACATCAATGGCTTCAAAATCAGCATTACCCCCTTTGCAGCTCTTTCTGCGTGACAATTTCACACCTGTTCATCTCTGGTTAAGGGTTGAAATTTTTTATGTTGAAAAGAGTGTGCTCAGACTGTCATGTTTTCCCCCAATTATCCCAAGTGAGCATTTATTACTTCCAAGTTACAAAGACTGAAAGTCTTGCAGCACAAAGTTTTTTATTAGAATTTTGTTTTCTAATGTTCAAATAGTTTTACTGATTAACCACACAGAGCACCACTTGCTTTTGATTCTGAATTGCAACACCACAGGGCCAATATAAAAGATGCAAGATTTTTTAAACAGCATCTAGTTCCGAGTATCAATAAAAGCGTACAACATAAGCTGTGGGATTTCAATAAATTGAAATTGGCCAAGTCTCGATTTCTCTCCATCTCTTGTTCATGAAACCCTCACTACCAAAAATTTCTTACTCAAATAGATGTCCAAGTACACACTGTTCTCAGGCAGTCACATCAGTATTTACATTAGTAACAGAGCATGCAGCCTGTTTAAGGGTGCAAACAGCCATTCTTGCCATTTGCTTTTAAACCACTCTTAATTTATACTTTATTGCAACCATGTGAAAGCAAAACTTCTCCTCTTACTTACTGGAAGGTTTTACTTTTTGACCGAAGTTAATTGTATCCTCTCCCCCCTTTCAATCATCAAAGAAGATGAGACCTTTAGATGTTGTACTTGAACTGGTTAATTAAAAAAAATCCGCACACTTGCGATTTATAGAAGAATATTCATACAGAACTCAGTAAAGCGCAACTTACCTTTTGTCCCAAGACAGGCACTCTGCTCCAGTGATTCATGTTATCAGTCCAGTACATGCTGGGACATTTCAGAGTAGCAGAGAGGCAGGCAGTGCCAAATGACTACTTAAGATGATTGAAAACAGAAGAGGTAACGTTAAAAAGTTGAAATTCCTGATGCATATTTGGCACTCTCTCTGCATACACTAAACAAGGTATTGTTCCTTAGCTTTTTACCATTTTCGTCAGAATTGTATTTCCTACCCTGCCAGTTTCAAAATAAAAAGCAGAGGGTTGGTTTTTCGTATAAAGATGTTGACTTCTAAGCAACAAACCAGTCCAATTGGTTTAACTTTGTATGTAGATAACAAAGTTACCAATGAGGAATTAGTACAGGGAACTTCAAGTGTTACTTTCTTTCTGGGGGACTTGTGCATCAGTTACTCTTTAATGCATTCAGATATATAAAGTCATACTTAAATATTTGGAATACAAATATTAAATGTACAAGGAAATACACTTAATATTTCTGTTCGGTATAACAGACCCACCCATGGAAACTGCTTTTAGAGTGAAGTATCATTCAAGAAAGCTTTACCTTCTCAAAAAGGATTGTAGTAAATCATCTGTCCAAATAAGGTAACAAATCATGTAGATCCACTTGTTTACAGCAAACAATTTAAAAACAATGATCTCTTGCTTAAGGAAAAATATCACCCATGACTTGGAATTACTTTTATGTCACTTGTGTCAATTATTAAAATCCAGTTACTAGATTGAAGCACTGCTCTAGCCAACAGGTTTTAACTGTAACAAATACATACCAGTTGTGATGCATGTGTTTGTGGCTCTCAAATGTTATTACATAAAAAGGATCAAAAGGTGGACAGTACATTACTCTGTTGATCCAAAACACAGAAGTGAAAGTGCTACTTCTAGTCCTAATTGCATTAAAAAAAACAAAACAAAAAAAACCCAAACCCAAAACAAAACTAATAGAAGTTCCTCAGTGCATGAATATTTGAATATTTTTTCCTTGTGCAAGTACTGGTCATCTAAAAACCCAAACCTGTATTCTTCCTGGTGGGTGTAAATCAAATCTACTTTAAAAAGTTCACAATGGGCTCTTCATGAATGCAAGTTTCCCACAAAACAGCATGCTGTTAAAAGTGTGCAACATGAAGGGAATGCCATCATGCTAGCTGAATGAGACTGGCAAAATATAGTCCTCTGTAAGGTAAGGCAGGGATTTCAATACATAACGAAAGTCAAAACAAGTCCTTCTGCAGCACAAACTGTTGCAGCTGTCTGTCCAAGCACCCTTCCATTTATGTTCTCAACATCCTGCAGAGTCCTCAAATTATGCCATATATATGAAGGTGTTGATATCCGACTCATCTCTTCTGATATACTTGTGCTCTATAAGCCATTCAATTTGCTCTTTTATCATTTTCTTTTGTGGCAAGAACATGTTTTTCAATATTTCTACCAGTTCAGTCTGAAGCTGGGCATTAGTAATTTTCTTCCGCATTTTCATTATTTGGATGATAGCCTCCTGGTGGGGGACAAGAGAAAAAAAAATTAATTTTTTTTGAAATGCCTGGGTGAAGTGACAAAGTGAACACAGTGTTAATAAGGGGCTCCTGGTAAGGCAAGACAGCAAGGAATCTATATTTTTTTCCTCAAAGATTAGATATATGCTGCATTTCTTAGCCTAAGTAGAACTGAATTGCTTTTACAAAGAAGTTGATAAAGAACAAAGCACTGGCAAGATGCAAAAGATATAAGACAAGTCCAATCAAAGGAGAATCTACAGTTAAGTCTTATACCTAGAGTGTGAATTACTCACTAAAATCTACTGCTCAGGGAGTGAATGAACGTAAGTCGCCATTTCCAGGGCGACTTGTGATATACCCTGTGAATACCTCATGAAATGCAAGCTTGATGTCAAATTGGAACTTACAAGGAGTTCTCATTTCATAAATACAACCATGCTGGAAGTATGGCTGACATGTTAAGTCAGGTGGTACAATTCACAATGTGCATGGCCTGGAATCTAATCTGACTGAGAGAGGAGACCTGCAATTTGAAGGTAAGATGGGATTTTTGAGATGCCATTGCAGGTAATGATCTCTGATGCCCAAAAAAATTCCTTTTTTTTTTTTTTTTTTTTTTTTTTTAGAACTGTCAGCTCAAAAGATCTGACATGAGTACCTAACTGAAGGACAACCAACCACAAAGCAGGAAGCTGCAGTCTGTACATCTAAGATGTACTTACAAACTTTCCCTCTGCAGAGAAGGCCTCTTAAGAAGTCATACTGCTGCTACTAAAGTGTGATCCCATCTCTGAAATTACTCTCCTCTCTTCAGAGTAGTCAAAGAGATCAAGATCAACAACACTGTTTGTTCATGTTGGTGGCTCAAGTCAGTCAACTTCACCATTTGCTGCCACCCACCACTACACAGTTATGCCTTCACCACTTGCTTAATATCTGTTTTGTCCTCTTTAAAAGTGATGACTTGGTACATCAGAACAGGAGGCTGATAACTAAAAGTGCACAAACACACATGCAAAATCCGGTATTCACAAAGGATCTAAGCCAAATAGCAAAACCAAGTTCCAATGGCATCCAAAGGCACCTATTTCATACATCAACATCCGAGTGTGGACAGCATGCAGCAGTGATAATACACCAAAAGAAATAGGGTAATTTTATATTCCTCTGGCAGTTTACTTGCCTGGGTTCGTAATATTCTTAGCTGGACTATTCCTTCATTTTCCTCTTCCCGCATTCTCTCTGTAGTAAGTTGCAATCGACCAATCAAATTTATCTTGCCCCTTTTTTGAACTTTAGCGTTTTTTCTGAAAAAGTTGTAGTGTTCGAAAATAAGCACAAAATGAATTTTCAATTAGGGAATTCCAATTAAACTCAAATTACAGCAGCAAGGAGTACCATACCACCACACATCAGATATTTATAGGCTATTAGCATTGCAGCAGTGAGATAGCTGGCTGACAAATCAACACTCATTGCCAATGTCTCCGCACAATAAAACCTGAACATACTAGCATTACAAAAAAATCCATCAGCTGAAACTGACAGTATCCAAAGTCAAAAAGTTACCAGTACTATTTTAAAGAATAAAATTCCAGAGAAATACATGTCAGTTTAATTATATAAACCTAGGGTTCTTTAGAGGAAGTTTTTACAACAAAGTTCAGGAAACAGGACTAGTTCATTTTTCATCAGAAGAACTGTCTGTCCAGCAGAAAAGGACAAATAACAGCTATTGTAACAAACATAGCAAAAAGCTGATGGCATTCTTCAGTGGTCACCCACAAACTTCCTGTACAGCCTGTCTCTTCTGCCATGCCCTCTCATCACTTCCCAAAGCTCATGATCCTGATGACAGGAACAAACATCATGGCCCTGGGCAAGAAGCTAAGCCCCAGGAGTAGCAGATCCATCACCTCTCTCTCTCCACAGATCCAGATGTCCAGCTGTTACGGAGAATGAGGCCCAGAATCTGAGGTTACTAGCAAGAAGCCAGTTCTAATCATACTCATTGATAATAAGAGAGGCAAAAAGCAAAGTAAAACATGCTAAATGTAGTATATACCATTTAGATACTCTCTATACTATCTCATGCTCTGAAGGATTTCAAAGTACTAGTAAAAGAGCACTGCAATTCTCACTGAAATAGAGACACTCCTCTCTGGTGAAAGTCACACCAAAAAGCCCAGCTTTTGATGGCATACCATATTATTAAGCAGTTTCACCTCCTTTTTTAACTTATCACTCTGCTTTTGAAACTCTGTGTGTGTGTAATAATCAATATAGCACTAGTGCTCTGCTTACATGCTGTTCTTGCTATACGAAATTTCATGGGCTCATTAGTAAAAGGAAGATAGCAACGCCTCCAATTTTGCACCTCATCCCTAGGTGTTTAAGACATTTAATTTCACAGAAATCAGAATCATAGAAACATTTGTCTGAAGGGGCTGCTGGAGGTCACCTAGTCCAACCACCTACTTAAAGCATGACTATCGCCAAAACTAAGTGAGGATAGCGCAGCAAAGCATGTGTCAACTTTCAAGGATGAAGGTTAACTTAAAGTGAATTCCTTTAATTATAAAATAGTACATTATTTTACTTTTCAAACATCATCTTACATTAAACTGAACTCCTGGTTCACCGAGAAGAGGGTTCCTTCTGTAAAGTCTTTGGGTGAATTGACTTGAGGTTCATACAATAAAACCTGACGTTTCAGCTTTGGAAATGCTACAAGAGACTACAGAGAAAAGGAGGGGAGGGGGGGAAGAATGAAAATAAAACACCAGACTTTCTAAATTAAAACAATTACTTTTTAAGAACATAATTCACTGCTGTGCAGACTGCAGTGAGGGAACCATGTAGCCTTGTTTGAAGCTGCTAGAGGGCAACACGAAGATACTAACAAAACCAGAGAGGGGACACAGTTTTCCAAATCTCCTTCTGAAATGGGTTAGCGTAAGTAAAATTATACAAAGAAGTAAAATGCATGAACTCACGGCTACAGAAGTGGTGTTAAGTCTGATTTATGTGATTTCTCTCTTTATTCTTGAACTAAATAATTAGAAGTCTCATAGAGCAAACACTGAAGTTATTTTTAAGCAACATATAATTACCAGGTGCCACTGATTTCCTGGAATTAGACCAGTCACACTCCAAAAACCAGAATCCTAACTGTGTGCTTTAGGCAGTATATGGTCAAAAAGATATTGCTGTTTCCAAAAGCTTAAGTTAGATAACATTGGGTAGAGAGAACGTGTTAATGTAAAGGCTGTGTGTTCTCAACAGTGGTGCAAGAGCCAGCATTGCAACTGATTAATTAGCAAGAAAGGCGTTCACATTTCAGTTTCAAAGTGTTATCTGACAGTGCTTTAAAAATACTAATCCAGTATTTCAGAGTACAAAAATCAAGAAGAAATCTGTTTCAAGAGAAAGGGAAATACCCATAAAGTCCTCCTAAGTTCTGCATCAGGGAGTTCAGTTGCCAGTTTAAGATTTTCAAAGCTGATCTTCTCTCTGGGTCTTTGGTTCCACGCAAACAGCACAGCCAGCTGAAATGTTGTCACCTCCAAGTCATACTGGCCAACCTCATTCTTAAATGTTATCTGTGAATAGAATGACACTTTTACTTATAAGCTTCTGGATCACAAGCTTTGTTACTATTACAAATACACAGAAAGTACAATCATTGAGATTGATGCACCGAAAACTATACACTTACAATTCCATTGGACATGAGGTGGTGCCAGTGCAGTTTTCTACCACTGTGATTCTTTTTATAAAATTCTTCAACTTCTGGGATGAGATCTTCTAATTCCGTGGGCAGCGAGACAAACACTTTTTCAGAACTTCGGGACCAGGCGCCAGCATTTAAAATTTTAATATTCACAGAATCAGCTGTAAGACAATATTGGTTTATATGAATCTCCAGTTATAACAGATAGAAAAACAAAATGCATTTTTTTTTCTACTTAAAATACAATTATGAAGGACTGAATTTTCAGAAAGTAGCAGGGTGTCTACCTATTTAAACATTAAAGTACTCTATGCACCACTGGCTTTCTGACAGGAACACTAATTGAAACCTCTGGTTTTTTGGTTTGCCTCTGCAGAGCTCCTTAAGCCCTGATGCAGCTTTACAGTTGATGCTTGTAAGCACTACTCAAGGGTTTTCAGCAATAGCAGGTCCAAAAGTGGATGTTCCTCAGTCTCTCTCATCAGTGAAATTTAATCTCAGAAACATGATTTGAGCTCTTCATAGCGTGCACCCAGCTCTCCTGCTGGCAGGTAAAGGAGGAGCACAGCATGAAGCACTCATGAAGAGGCATAAAAGAAGGGGGTTGTTCAGGCATTCACCTGGTTGATACCAATTCAAGCCCCTGCTTGGAATTTAACTGCAAGAGTAGGGGGTCTGTATCTACAAGATTGCTCATAATGAAAACCCACAATAACTTACAGAATGAAATGGCTCCATTATCAACTGTAAGAGAAAGCAGAGTCTACACATACTTCCAATCTACGGGTAACAATGCCCTGAAGACTATGTTCAACCTGTAGTTGATACAGTTTTTAACTCAAGATTCAACAGAATTATTTTTCACTAAGAGAAATTAAAAATAGCAAATCATTTGAAAAGAATACCTGGTAAAGCAAGTTTATTGTTTTTGTGCATTTCTTTGAAGGCCTGGTTCAAGTCTTCAGACACTTTGATATCCTGGAACATTCTAGCCAGCTTGTTTACATAGTCTGCTGGCATTCCTACCTCCTGTATAAATAAACAGAACACTAAACGATGACACAGACAACTATAAAAAAAAGCTTTATTTTTAAAAGAAACTCAAAAAAATGAAAAGCATTAAAATACACAGGTATCATCACTTTACAGTAACAGTTAACCTGCAATGCAAGACGAAGTTTTTTTGCATGGATCGTAAGTAGTTACCCCTTAAGGGCATATGATGATTCTTTTAAAGAAATCCAAGTGCTGAAGAGCACATGCATGCATTAAGGAATCAGTGAATTCTGAGATTTGAAGGAATGCTTAAGGCATGCAAATAATATTCTAATCTACATAAAATTTCACAATTAGAACACATCTCAAATTATTTACATACCTAAACAACAAGGACACTGCTTTTTGCTATTTGCATATGGAATATATGAAACCTTCAGATAATCATATGTGAAATATTTCAAAATCTATCTCTACCACTATTAGGACCAACATTTCTCTTAGAAAAGAGCTAAACTGTGTCACTTTCACAAAGTATTACAATGAAACAGAAGATGTCCTGAGTGGCCTGCAATTTAAGATAGAACTCACCCAAGCAAGAAGGATATCTAAGTTCAAGACTGGGAATTAATACCACAAGCAAGAGGCACAACCAAAGAAAGAAAGATGTCAGGCTACTTACTCTGAGCCATTCCACCATATTCTCCTCAATTTCACTATCAGCTGATATATCTAATATCAGGCGTCTTGTTAAGTGAGCTTTGTGATATCGCATGAAAACATCTTTATTCTGTACATATTTAAGTACCAAAAGCTGTCAAAAAAGTAGATTTTAATATTTTTATTTGCATTGTCAATCAGACAAGTCTTTGAATGCTGATCTAATGCCACTGTACACTATGAAGTAGAAAGAGGCTACTTGACATTGCCTTAAGAGCATCTGTGTTAATACTATCACAGGCATCAGCTATGAATCTTTCATAATATCACACCTCCAATTTCATTTGTCAACCACCAAGAACGTTCTCTTAAATGAGAAAAGACATTGACACTGGTATGTGAAAGTCTCCTGTATTATTTTCTAGACTAACATTAGTTACTGTAATACATTACAGTCTGATATAGGCATTAATTTGCATACTAATTTTGTGAACTGACAGAGACATGAAACACTGCATGGTTTACAAGATTTAAACACACACACACTTGATGACATAATGAACTCTTTTCCCTATTACTACACCTTGCATAACTTTTTGAAGATCAAGGCCTCGACCCACATAAGGAAATAAAACAAACAAATTAATTCTTCAGAATAATCGAGAGGTAGAAAGCAAGAACATACCACTTCTTTAAGCTTTGCTTCAATTTCTTCAGAGGTTAGTTTTTTGCTTAGTGGTGTTTTTCTTAGCAACATGTCACAGTAATTAGCAAGAAGCTCAGGGCATTTGGATTCAGGCTGTGTTTTCAATCCAACACTAAATAAAAGAACAACAACATATCTTCAAACCATATAGAATCCTGCTATTCTGGAGTAGTCACACTGTTAACAAGACAGACCACTCTTTCCTGATCCTCTCGGCAAGGATCCTGGTGGTGAATTCATATCCTTGTTAAAATAATGAAAAATTAGGGATAACTCCCTTTTCTTCTTGAAAGAATAAATACTACCAGCATTTTCAGACAGCTTCTACAGCTTGATCATTCCAACTGCTTTTAATTTTAGAACTCTAACAATGAAGGGTTATGTTCAAACTACAGTTTGAAACAACTAAATATTGCATGGCAGCAAGTATTCCAGTAAAGAATTAACAACTGCTGCAGCAAAATGTTTCACTCATCTTGTCAGTATGCAGAGCATACTCACACCTCAAGAACAGCCTCCTGCAATGCATTTCACAGACTGCAAAACCCGACTCATCTATTGCATAGTAACAGGGTAAAATTATTTTATAACGGTTATAAACAGTGGACTAACAGCTTGGAATTAAAAGCAGATTAAAGTTGAACAAGAAGATGCTACAGTAGACAGACTGCTGTTCTTCAGATGGCATGCAAGCACAAGGTCGCGTTCCGAACCTGTGTCCAGACTGGTGAATAAAATAGTGCCAAGGACCAAACCTATTTCTAGAGTCAAATGGCACCAACTTGATTGCTGGTCTCAAGGGCCCAAAACAAAGGCAGCAAGTAAGATAGCAGGTAAGAAGCTGTGGGGATGCCCAGGAATCCAGTGTTCTTTTCATTCTCTCACCCTCTCATCAACTAGTGTAGACAGTGCTAAAACTCTGTTCAGACAACTTGTCCTTTTTAATTCATGAAGCAGCTTGCAGGCTAGTGTCTTCTACCCTCCTGAAGACCATCTGGAGTAAAAGCAGATCACTAGTCTCTTGGTTATTATAAGACAGAACCCTTATTTAATCAATGTGTTCCCAAGTATTTCTGAACAGGAGTCTTCAAGATCCTGACAGCAATGAAAAATTACCAAATTCCATATTCTTAGGCTGAACTTAATGGCACAAGTTAAGTAGGATGAAGTTTCATTTTACTTAAACCAGGCCGCATATGTAGACAACTTGAAAGAGCTTGGGAAGAAGAATGCTGAACAGAAGACCTTCGCCATCATGGTGGTTTCTAAGGAATCACTAGGCGGGTTTAGCTTTAGGAGTGAACACAGTTTGAATGAGGTATTGATCTGGATGCTCCCAGGGGAAATGAAAACATTAGAGACCTGAAAAATTCCTCTACCTTGCCTACATCTATACAAAGTGCAGAAAGCAGGGATCCAGTCTTTTGTGAAGGTGTTCCTCCAATAACATAAAACCAGCAAGGCTAATCCCTGTCCAGGCTTACCATTCGTGCAAAACCAAACACAGAGTAAAAACCAGAATGCCGAACAGATAGTTATACCCATCCACCCCTAACTAGAAGTAATTGGAAAGGGAAGCTGGCAGCCCAGCTACATAAGTTTTATTTCCACAGTAAATCAGACTACAAACTATATATAAGCAATCCCAAACATCTAAATATATACAGATTCCTACTTGAGTGGCACATCACATGTTAAATGTTAACCATCAATTAACTGACTGCTACCTTCCCTTGGCTGAGTTAGCAGAGTGGCTACTGTAAGCATGGTTTTTCTTCTTGAGTCACACAGGTCTGCTTATCTACTGGAAGTTGTTTAAACTAACCTGGTTAATCCTGCACTGAAACAAAAATGTAACACCCAGACAGGTCACACTCACAGCTGGCACAAGAAGAGGTGGTAAACAGCTTGTGGGTGGTTACAGCTTAATCGGCCACAGTTATTCCCACAAAGATCATTGCCTCAGTTTTCCCCAGGACTTTTACTGAAGTTGCAGCAGTTACACAGCTCAGGTTTTTGGAATTAATAACCCAAGAAGGTATTATTAAATTCAGCTAACAAATAGACTCATTACTCTACTATAAAAGAATAGATCCGCAATTACTGCTATTAAATTTGAGTTTAAACAGGCTGCTATTCACTGATCCACTGCCATGTGAAGAGCATCTTGCCAGAGGTTGATAAGCAATCTGAAATGCCATAATGCAAAGAACACAAAGCACTTTTAAACACAGTGTTACTTTATTTTAAAAGAGAAGCTCAATCTTTAACATGGCTTACCCCTTTTGCTTCAATGGCAATTCAAGTTTAAATATTGTAGCATCATTCACAACTGCTTTGTACGCCTGAAAAATAATTACAGATTATTAGTGCTTCACTCAACTTCTCTTTAACATATGACTCACAAAGGTTTTACCTCTCTTTTTAGGTTCTGATTTTTATTAGCCCAAAGTTTGCAGATTTTACTTTCAATACGAGAGTTCAAATCCTATGACTCAATTTCCCATTAACTGATGTTTTGCATTTTCTTCTTTTCCATTAACATACTACTTTCCTTTAAGCAACAACTTAGGAAGGGATTGCATGGGGCAGGTTGCATATCTGAAGTCATGAGACTACACCCAAATATGTAGTAAATTCTAAACAGAAATATATTGCTGAATCAGATATTAAGGTGCTCAACACAAAGATCATCTTCTGATGTGCTCTACATTACAAAGCTGAACACCAATGCAACTTTATGCATGACTACAACACAAATTAAAAGCTAATCATCTGGTAGTAAGTTTCATCAATATTTTAGTCTGCATATTTACTAGAGTACAAGCGTTTCTAGATTTAACAGGGAATGGGCACAGGATTTCAGAGACATCAGAATATGAATTACAACAATTCTTAAACTGAAAACAAATGATCAGCAGAAACACATACCTTATCTCTTGCAGTAAGAAATCTTGGATCATCTTGAAAAGCTTCTTTAACCAACTTACTAAATCGATTAAATAGTGTGAGCAATTGCTCTACATATTTCTCAGAATCCTAAAGAGGCAAAAAAAATCAAATAAAAAACCGAGGCTCCACAGAATTCAGTGTGAGCTTACATTAATTCCCTAATCTGTAATAATGTAGTATCCTCAAGCCTACATACTATGAATGAGCACTTCGTCTTTATTCTCTATACTGAAGAGCTCTACAGCATGTAAGCCTCAACACAGACTTTCAGGATAGTATTTCCAATATACAAACATTTGTGTATATAGAGGAAAAAAAACCCCAAAACTTTCAAATATTGTATAATGCATTCTAAATAAAAATAAGTTTTCAGAGACCAATAAGAGTCACGTCCTAATTGCTGCAGATACTCAGGCCTCCTAGACCCTAAGATAATAAAAAGCTGAAAAAGAACAGTGGAAAAAAAACTTTTAATTTCCACACTGAACAACCACTCTTAGACTGAAAGCAAATTTCAAATTTCATCAGGAAGTTAGAATTCTGAAAAAATTGATTATGCCTTTTTAATTAAGATGCTAACACAATCCTACTGTATAAGTATCCCATGTACTTAATTTATAACCTTTTCCTTACTGCAAATTGGATTCACATTTTAAAGCTACAGCTGAAAGTGTAAGGAATAAAAAAATTATTCTGAAGACATTTAAAACTTTCAGTAGATCAGAATTTGATGTTTAAACATAAAATCTTCAAAAAGTATTTCCATTCACATGTATGTGACTATTTAACTTCTGCAAAGTTGTTTTTTCATTGTTATTTTATTAAAAACCAATACACTTACAGTAGTAATAGTTTCAGCAGCTGCTACCATATCTGCAAGTCCAGCACTAACAATATGTTCTTCCAAGTCTTTTAGCATTGGCTCTATGCCATTCGGAACTTTATCCATCAGTGAAAACATTAAATGCAACTCTGAAAGATACAAATACTGATAAAGCCACCAGTCAAAGACCTGTATAAAACCCACATATACTGCACTTCCGCTAGGGATATCTCAATGGAACACTGAATATGTAAAGAACAGATAATCCAATTAATCCCTTAAAAGGAAAAATGTTTTGAATAGTGTTCTAATTCTGGTCCCACAAGGAGACTCTTCTGAAGGCAAAAAGAGGTATTTATGGCAACGTAATACTTGCTTATGCATATAATATCACAAGCTTGAATAAAACCCCCTAAAGTCAATGGCAATTTGGATTAAGTCCAGATTCTCAGTATAACTGCCTTAAAATCCCTGGCAAAAATAGGATTCCAATTTCAGTTGGAAGCCTACAGGTGTTTATGGAGGAAACTGTATGGATTCAAGATTTTTTTTTTTAAATTAAAGCTAAACAGAGCTGTCTTTGTGTATCTTCCAATACCATCTACAATGTTTTGTTTTAATTAAAAGCATGCCAAATTCTGAAGTAACCAAAACTGACTAAGGTAAACAGCATTTTCTCCTTTCTGTTTTCCCAGAGTTTTAGTTTTTCTGAAAGTTACCAGTTCAAAAACTTTCAAACCCAATACGGTTTATTTGTCTACTTTTTGTGAAGGTATTTCAACACTGCTAAAAAAAAAAAACCCCAAACCCAAAAAGGTACTGAAACATCAATAATCATCTTGACAAAGCTGTCCACAAAGGAACACCTGGATTAAGGCCACCAGATTGTTTTAGAGAGACTACAGAGATTTGAACCAAACACAGCAAAGGACTCTGCTTAATGAAGTAGAACAAACTGATCATGGACTCTGATTCCTTTTTTGATAGAAAAAAATTAGTAGATTCGCTTAGTTCCTCAATGCTATATCTACTGTGAAAGGGGACAAAAGCCAGGAGCCCTGTCTTTCTTTTCTCCTCTGCAATACTTTTGCCAGCAACATCAAGATCCTGTCACCACTGAGGATGAAATATGTTATCAATTTCTGTATCACAACTGTTGCAGAACCAAATAGAAAAGCAATGCACAGAGAAGGAAAAAATCCTTTTAGAACATAATGCAAATTAAAGAATGGAAACTACCAGCAACCTTCAACAAGAACTTGCAATGCTACTAGAGACAACTCACAATGGGCTAGATGATGGCATTTCAGGAACTAGAAAAAAAATGGAGTCAGAGGTATTCTCAGTGCAATTTAGATGTACTGTAAGTGATGGCAGCACTGTTTTACGTAGAGTAAGTCCAAAAAGCTTACTCAACTTTTACTGGATCTTTTCATTTGTGAGGGTGAGAGGGAGGAAGAGATGGTGGAAAAAGGAAACAGAAAGATACATTAAAGGGTTCTACAGTTGCTTCTGTAAGCTAGTGATGGCATGAATAATTCAAGAAAAAAAATAAAAATCAGTGGTTTCTCCCAATAAACAGTGGCAAAGGAAGACTTCAGGTGCATCCCCAAAACTGTAGGAACACAAAAAACCCACATTCTTCAAAGTAACAAAACCAAAAAGAACACTGCAGTGGAATTTCTCTCAGAACACATTATGACATTGAAAGGTAAAGAAATCCTTATCGTAGTTGTTGGGGCACTTAAACAAGTTGTTTTCATTTTGTATTCACAAAAGCCAAGTTTACTTTTTATTTCTGTTATGAAGTACCTCAAGAATAAAATTCAGGTCTCCCACCCCTAATACTGTAAGCAAACAAAAATGCACTAAGCCAATTCTGAAGAGAGTTTGCAAGTTATGAAATCTTTGATAGTTTTTAGTTGGAAAAAATTATGCCTTCCTTTCTTTGCATGGCATGTAAATTTTAAGTACTTAATGTGACAGAGTACAGCAATGCCCAGCTCATAGCCAAAAAACCCAGCCCTTTAATAAAGAAAACTTCATTAAATTCTTTGGGGCAAATAACATCAGAAAGAGATATGCAAAAGCAAAGCATAGCAGAGGATACTATCAAATGTATATATTACTATGCATAGCTCCAGTCTTTAAATAGATTTTTAATGACCTGCACCTGCATCCTTCATTAAAACATTTTAAACAGCATAGGTAGGTCTAGGGGGAAAAAAAAAAGATTTTAAAGAGATGCTTGAGTTCTTACATACTAAATGGAAGTATTTTGCAATCAAGCATTATCACGGGGCAGACGTAGCCGCAAGGAAAGAGGACTGTGTGAATACTTCAACAGGTTTCTAAAGAAAGATGCTTTGGATGCTATAGATGAACCCTTCTGAAGGTCTGCATTTAAATAAGCCTCCTCTATTCTCCCAAAGGCTGTAACGTATACTTGTAAGAAGTCTGGTGGCTTTCTAGATTTAGCTCTGGACCACTGCCAGAAATCATGCTGCTACATGAACAGATCAGTATGACATAGTTTTGAGGTCAAATATTTTCTGAAATGCTAGCTTTAGAAGTGAGTATTTTCTACACTGTTCTAAGTCATAAAACAGTTTTCACATTTGCATAGAAATGAAAACTTCATATAGACATTAGTAAATATTCCCTGGCTTCAGGATACCAGGACTTAAAAAAACCAATTAACCTGCAATTTCACCTTTTAATTTTTTCAAATTCCCTACTTGAATTATGACACTTTAATGACTTACCTAGTTTGGTTTATCATACAGGACCAACACAAGTCTTTTGAATCACACTAACCTCTCAATTTATGGCAGCAGAGTAAAAAAAGCTTTTGAAAGGTTTAAAAAGGCATGCAGAGCTAACATTCAATACTCACGGGGACATACTAGCTATAAAACTAGATTAAAAACTTGCAGAGATTTTTTTCATTGACCTATTGGTTCTGCACTAATAATCAGAATAAGAAAAAATTCTCCCTGCTTTTCAGAAAAACAGCTTTGTAAAAAGATGCTTCACTTTTTTTCCAGGGGGGAAGGGGGTAGTGGGGGGTGGAATGAAGGGAGAGTGTTTGTATCTGAACTATTCAAATAGAAAATAAGACACATGCAACATTTACCAGAGTTGGTCAACACAAGGAAAAATGAAGAAAACAGAGCAAAAAGTATTCTTTTCTTTCAAGTAAGATGAGAACTATCCAGTCATTCAAATTAGGGTATTGTACATACAGATTTCAGAAGTGATATAAAAAAATACTAACCAATGATGGTAATTTTTTATGGGATAAAATTGCCCACATGCAATAATATTTTATCTACAAAACACTGCCACCATCTATTAAAAACAGTAATTTGATACATCTACAAACAAATCTATTTTTACGCAGTTGATGCCAAGTTCATCCTGCACTACTCTTGAAGCTTCACTTACTTTCTGTTTCATTTCGTTTGATCATGCCTTGGCATTCAGCTAAAATAGTCTCTTTAAAAGATGTCACCAGGGCATTGACGCAGCACTCCATTAGCTGAAATACATTAAACACAGAATTAGCTCATTTAGCCATTCGAACACCAAAGTCTGATCTGTCTCAAGTTTCCCATGACACAAAATCTAGCCCATTTGCAACAACTGTGCTCTATAAAATAATTAATTCATTCACTGATTCAGAAAAGTATGTGTAGTTTGAATAAAATCTATACAGGAAGCCATATTTCTCCAAAAATATGTGTAGGTTAGTAAATGTGGTTAACTCTCTTCCAAAACAGTAATGAGCTTAATATTTCTGTCGCCTCTTTTCTCTCAAGGGAGCCATCATTTTTGGAACACCAACTACCCTACTTATTTTCCAAGTATACATCCAAGAGCTAAGAATAGTTCTCATTCCAGCATACCCTATTTGGACCAGGCTGGTTGGCTTGAACAAGACACTATGGCTAGATCTAGAACAGAAACTGCTTGCCCATGTCAGGACTATCTCTCTTTTGTCAGCCTCTTTATACAGGTTACAATTTATAGCTGTGCAGAATGAATGATTTACAACTTAACAAAAGACATAAAATACATTTTGATCCACTGCAGAAAATTCAGATTTAGAGGGTATTTATTTAAAATAACCTGTTTCCTGAACTAGTTTCAACACAGACAATTATGAACTAGTCATTGCAGTTAAACCTTTCTCCGGGATCTGAACTGTGTAAAATATGGCTCAAGGGGGGGAAAAGGGAAGGAAAACAAGAAAAAACCCATCCTTTGTATTAAATGGCCATATTTCAGCGTAAGAGGAAATCTAGAACAGTTTTAATGAAATTTCTATTGCTCCTTCTGATTGCAATGAACCATATTCTATTCTATTCAGGAATTCTAAATGAGCACTGACAAACCCTTTACCTACTAGATTGGCCAGCTTGTTTTCAAACATCATTCTCATCCACTTCTAAGCATAGAAAAAAAATCATATCTGACTCAAAATGAAAGAATAAATCAACTTGAATAAAAACCTGCCTTTCAATCTGAACTTTCTACCTACGTTTATATTAAAACATCTGTATAAATTGTAAATTGGCGGATTGGAAAGTAATACAGATTTTTGCAAGAAAAAATATAATGTATTATTAAAAAACATAAAATCAACAGTTTCGTATCAATCTACTGCTACCAAATAATACTGTAACACACACACAAAAAATGAAATGGCAATGTAATAATACTACATAAATATAAAATACATAAATTTTTCTACACATTATACTTACTGCTTCTACAGAGTTACATTCACGCCTTGTTTCTAAATATCGTAGTGCTCTTTTCTCTTCTTCTTTTAGTTTAGCATCTGCCTGTGCAAAAGTAGAACAGCAATCATTTTAAGTACTAACACTTTCAGAACAAAGTTACAACAGAATTTTTACTTACATATTTCATATAATTCTGTACACCGTTTTGTTGTAAATAAGAAGGAGCCTGTGTTCTATAAAATCTCTCTGTTGAATCCAAATATGCCTTCTCAAAGTTATCCCGATATATCTGAAGTTTATCTTCAGGATTAGAACAAAGATTAACTGCAAAGAGAAAGTCCAAACTTACTCTCAAGTTTTGGAAACTTACGTGGCTAATAATAAGCAAATCTCTCCTATTAAAGTGAGTCTTGCATTAAAAGGTTGCATTGAACAATTTGAAGTGCCCTATAAATACACTCTGATCCCTAAAGGTAACCAAAATTGTCCAGTCTTTGCTCCAAAAACATTTAGATTAACTATAGGGAACTGGAAAGAACTGCATACCTATCTCCAGCATTTTAGACATTCAAACATGGTAACCAGAAATACACATACAATTGCAATACTGGAAAGAAAAAAACAAAACAAAACAAAAAAAAACAACAACAAACAAGCTCAGCATAATGCCTAATAAAGTGAAAACTTCTCCACCTGACTCAAACAGCTTTTCTTAGACACTGTTCTTAGAATCCCAATATCTTCATTTTAGACTTTTTTTTTTGCACTGGCTTTTTTCTGTTTTACAAGAATGGAGACAGTGAGCTTACTGCTACCCAGCAGTGCTTTGCACTATTTGGAAAAAAGTGTCCACCTTCCTCTCAACTGCTACAGAGAAATAAAGTCCTTAAATGGAATATGCTTAAAAAAAAAAAATAGAATTGGACATCTATAAAGCCATCTGAGAGAGTATTAGCCACAAGCTGAATTCAACAGGCTGCAGAGCTTTGAAGAAGAGGCAGCCAACGGTGAAATGTTATAGAAGTTTCAGATACACCGATCTGTTTTACAAAGCAGAAAGACTGGGAGTCTTAGATGCAGCCTGTTCAGCATTTCTTCTTCAAACTGTCTGAAGACTCAGGAACAGTATGGAAAGGAGCAGAGACATAAGGTTATATCTGCAACCCTAAAAGGTCAAAAAGTAGTTTGCTCTTTGAAAACACTGATTTTGCAGTAAACTGATACGTAGCTATATCACTTAGAAGTTAAAGATTTTAAACAGAATTTAATTGGTATCACATATCAACAACAACAAAATCAATATAAAATGCTGAGATAATAATTCCAACCCTACTACCACAATTGTGAACTCTGTATGATGAAAATTCATTTACTATAGAGAGGAGGCAACAGAGATCAGTCTGTGCAAGACATACCATAAGATTCTCGAACTCCAATAACAAGCTGAGAGTCGAAAGCTTCTCCTAGTCTTTCAGCATGAACTAGCTTCATTGCACTGTCCTGAAGTCTATTTTTTATATTTGAAAATATGGATTCATTCCATGTATCTAGCATGAGCTGTGTATCAGGAAGAAAAAAATAATATCCTGTCAGAAAGGTACATGCAGACCTAAGTTTGTGCAAAAGAAATACAAGAGATCAGAAACAGAAATCAAACAATTTATAATTTAATTTTCAGGTTATATACAGCAGTTCAACTACCTTAGAACTTGATCTTGCTCTAAACTTGTTATAGAAGTAATATTCAGCTTACATTCTAAGCTTACTTTACTGAACTGGGCAGCTAGGGGAAGCATGATTCAATTCATATATTAAATTCCATAATTTTGGGTTATTTATATACAGTTCTCAGTAATCAGCCAAGTAAATTCTCCAGCAATGCAATGTGTCAGGAGTTGCAACTTCAGGGGGTACTTCTGAGCCAAACATCCAAATACAGTTCACTATTTGGCAGGCTCAGGCTTAAAAAAAACTAAAAAACTCAATTAACAACAGTTATATAAAGAAGAAAAAACTGATTTTTTTTATTTATGTAACATGTTCAATATGCAAGTGATGCATATATAATTTATAAAAAACTCCAAACCTCATGTAAGCACTGCAAAGTTTTAAAATTAGTTATGCAGGCTCCTAACAAAATCCTTATCACACAAAGGGCCCCTTCGTATTCCACTGTGTGATTTTTATTTTTTTTTTTATTGCTACTGACACTGCTGCAAATGTATGGCATTACACCTAATCACCAGACCCAATGTGCTGCAGCTGAGCAACACAAAAAGCTCACTGGCAAGCCAGGCTACACTTATGGCCACCTAAGCTCCACTAGCTGTTCAGCAGTAAATACTCGAAGCATGCTACATGTTTGTTAAAAATCTTAATTTGCTTTAGAATTCAAGTTACTGTGGTCACTATTTTTTTTTTCCCTTAGACACTGGATCTGGTTCTTCCTATATGCCACTGAATACCTAATGAAATTATGCCAAAGCTTAAAAGATAATTTTTATTTTTTCTATCCAACTCATGCCATTTCATTGCTTTAGAAGAAAGCTCAAATTTAACAGTATCTTCAAACTTGACAGTAACTGCTATGAATGCAATTTAAGCATGCCAATTGTCAGTCTACACTGGCAGTGAAAAGCAGGTTGGAATCATCAAATTTACCAATCCAAATTTTACCTCATGATGGTGAATAAGCTTACTAAAAACAAGCTAAGGATGACTTGATACAGTTGTATGGCAAAGTTAATAGTAAAGATTAGATGGTCTTATTGCTTTCTAAGTTTTAGATTTTAACACAGCAAGCACCTAATAAGTCAGATACCCTTTTGAGAGAGTTAAGTTTACCATCCTTTATTCTTAACTTCTCCATAACTGTCTCTCAATTTCAGCTAAATTTCCATTTCTGACACTGAAGTCACATGTGTTGGACAGGAACTATTATTCAAAACATTGGAACATTCTTGGAAGCAAAGATTTATTTGATTACGCTTCCTCAATTACTTTTTTCATTATCTTAACATTACCGACATGCATATTATGGTTGCACTGTACAACCAGGGAATTAGTTTACAAGAGCTGAAACCAGTAAAAAAATGGAGAAGAAAACAGTGAGATAATGTCAAGCAACCTGGCAGGCACATTAACAGCTTTGTCATGATCAAACTGCTTTTAGGCATTATGGATAAGAAAGTTTTATGGAGATATTTGAAGGAAAACACACATATCATTTTGGGTGACTACACAAAAACCTTCTCAAGCAGAGGTAAAGTTTTCACAAGGCACTTTTAAGAAAACTACAGAAAATGATGCCAGAAACACCAAGTGACCTTCAGCAGTGAATATGAAATAATAAGAAAAGTTGGGGACTCTGGGCTTTGATGTCCCAGTCGTGAGACGGTCCTAACTGGACTGCATATGAGAGATAAGACACATGTCCATCAGTTTCAGTCCTGAACAAAATCTGAATTGTTAACACGATTTTTTTCTCCCAGTTTCTCCTCACTACTTTTTTCACGCCACCTTGTTTTTTCTTTCATTTCTTAGTTCTGTCTTCTGCATACAGCAGAGTTAAGAATTCAAGTTTGCCAGATCTTGGAGAGCCTAATAAGATTACATGCTTTCTCCAACAAACAATGAAAACAAAAAAGGTAACTTGAGGTGGTGATTCCTCTCTTTGCTGCTGTTCTCTCTTCGTTTTCTTCAAGGGGTATAGAGGATCAGATGTCAAAATAGGAGGGCAAAGAAAAAAACCTTGCCCAAAGTAACACATTCGAACTATTTTGTTCTTCCCATCCTGGAGATAGGGGGACAGTTAAAATGATCTTCAGTACCAAATGAAAGACTGCTAAAGAAATTTCATTTCCCTACAGATACTTTCTGCAATGAAAAGCGATAATTAATGACATTAAACTAAAGGACTTAACAACTGATATGCTCTGTTTTTCTTATAATAAAAGACTAAAGCAATTTGAAGGACCATTATTCATGGGACTCAGAACACTGAGCACTCCATACTCAAAACCCTAGACTTTCTTTAGGTGTTTGATATGAAATAGTAAAAAGATTGTATTCACAAGATTCTACATGTCCAATCTTTTCACTGATATGACTGACAGTTTGGAGGAAAAAGGGGAAATTAAGAGATCAATAGCCATATTTAACTTCAGCTGACAGTATTTAATTGGTCATTTACAAAACGTGGAGATGTGCCCCAGCTAAGATCTTGGCCTAGGGAAATAAATTAGGGGTAGAAAAACTACTCACTTGTATATACAAGTACACTTGCTACTCACAAGTATAGAAACAGTAGGTGAATTTACAACTGCCTCATGCCCCAGGATTCAAGTCATAATTAAACACACACCCCACCTCCCCTAACCCCCCCCAGAAACCCCAAACAAACCCAAAGCCCAGAAAAGTGCTTTAATAACCTCAACAAAACTGTTAATAGCCAAAGCAAAACTGAATAAACAGTGTGAAATTATTGTGGAAAGAAAAATAAAAACTTGCAGGGTTGTTCTGACCCTCACACTGAAGCAAAGCGATGTGTCGTATTCCATGATTGGTGCAAATTCATCTTCAGCTACAGAATCCCTTCTGTACTATTACTGTAGGCAAAACAGTGTGCAACAAAACTCTCAATACCTATCACTTACCTTTCGAACAATACTGTCTTCTACATTAGACTTCTTGTTGCTGCCCTGCTTGCCCATTAAAGTAATCTCTAATTGACAAAATGGCTTGGGCAAAATATCACACTGTGTGAAGAACTTTCGCCACTCCACTATATATGCTTTTAGTAAAGCTGTATCATCTTGATGACTCAGCACTCTCTGGAGGAAGAGGGGAGAAGAGGAGGTAATTTATAAACAATTTTCTGCACAAAATCGGATTAACTTTGCTTATACTGAAAATAACTCCCCATATAAAATTCAAATATACAGATATATCAAAATAAGAAAGTCTACATATTTAAGTGTCATTTAGTTTAGGGCAGTAGTTATCAATCCATGCCACATGGACCATTTCTAAAGGGTAAAGAAAGGTAACAGCAAACGAGTAGTCAGTACGTTTAACTTTTCCAAATGAACCATTTTTTTTTTCTTTTAAGCCATCTGGAAGTCAAAAAGATCAAAACTTTTGGTCCAAAGGCATGTACTGGTACAACCGTATCTAAAAAAAATAAACCTGTAAGGACTATGTTATATTTTATACAGTGAAAAGTTTAATTCAATGGCATTTACTAACCTTTTGTTAGACCCAGACAGCTAGTTAACATGTATATTTTATTAATGCCTGGAAACTACAACTACATTCCACAACGGCTATCTTAGTGCCTAAAAAGATGCCCTTCAAACAACAGCCAACGCAAACTATATTGAAGGCCCCAGTTCAGCACAGCATTTATGCATGTAAGCAAGCAAGCTGATGGAACTTACAAATCAACATTTATAATGCCTGGTTATACAAAGGCCTATATAATGAACTATTTTCCTTTAAGCAAAGCCTTAGTGGTGTAAACCTCTTCACTAAAGAAAGATTTTATAGATTTTCATTTTCCCCTTTCCAAACCTTTGTCATTGTTTTGTTTTTTTTTTTTTAATCTCACAACAACCCCCTCTTAAATCCCTTATTACAGAAAACATCTTTTGCTATGCATTTTACAAACACAAAAATTTCCTTTGAATCTATTGATGATTTCAGTCATTTGGGGGAAAGCCCACACAACTGGACAGCTATGCTTGCTGAGTCGCTATTTCTAGTATGCCATACATATGGCTTATTTTAAAGACATCCACGAACATGTTAGCATAGCACTGAAGCTAGACAAATATTTTTTTTTCCAGACAGTAATTTCTTACAGAAAATTTTGCCTCAAGAAGTTTTCAAGTAGAAGAAGATTCCGTAAGTACTGTTTGATAAAAATAATGCTGTGTTTTGGGGTTGGTTTTTTTTTTTTGATATAACACAAAATTCCTTGCCCACCCCAGTTTCAGGACTGTAAAAAAACAATGAGCCAAGGCAAATGCTCAAGGCTAAGTCTTCTTTGTCAATAGAAGTTCACAGGGTAATTACGGTCTCCAGAACATCACAGAATTTCAAACAAAAAAGCAATGCATTTAGAGCCAATGAAAGTCAGAACTATTTGGTTATTCTTCTAACGATATGAATAGAAGTTATGAAACATTAAGAACTTACTGCTTGTGCCTGTTTAATAAAATCAAGGATGTCTTCCTTCAGAGCCTGATGGATTTTTGCTGGACCTTTATCATCCCACAAGCAAACTGCATGTACATCTCTAGAAAATAATTTATCCAGCTTTTAGTAACAGCTACTCAAAGTTCAATGCTGTGCTGTATGAGGCTTAAAAAGTGATAATTTAAGCACGTCTAAAAAATTAATACACTTTTTATCTATCATTGTCAAAAAATACACAGATCCCAGTGACACATGCAAGAAAACATGTTTGGATAAGAGACTGAAGCTGTAAGAAAGTCTTGGAAGCAAGTAACAACCACCTATCTAGGAAAAGGCTATGGTCAAGAAGGAGATGCAGAAGCCAATTCTGTTTTCAGTATCTATTCAATAATCCTTATTGCATTAAGGACAATGTTTAAAGCTTTTCTTCGACAAAGACAGAAATCACTGGCCAGTAGAAGCATTACTACTCAGCCCATATTATTCTAAAATACTCTCATTAACATGCAGCCTTCACTCAGTTTCACAATCCAAGCACTACAACATCCTTGTGCTACAAAGGAAAAGACCTTCCTTGTGAGAAATTCGAGCTCAGGGGCATCAGGTAATTTAAAAGACATTTTAATTAGTTTCGTAAGATCACTTAAACATTTCATGACAGCGGTAGCATTTTAAAGTGAAACCCTACTGCAGGAAAGCTACCAAACAGCATCGCAAAGCAGAATTCTATTAATGAGTTTTAACCAACATTCAAATAAATTCCTGTTTTTCCTAGCTGACAGCCCAGCAAGTGTAACTTAATTTCTATTTTCTTTCCATACTGAAGACTAAATAAAGCAAGTTACACTCCTAACCATACATCATACATAATGTGGCCTAGCAAGCCTTTTTTTGACTCACTACCTTCCTCTGGTTCTTCTTTCTGCTTTCAATAGTAAGGCCACAGCTTTGCAGAAAACCAACTATATAATCTAAAGGTATGACTTCGTTCCTATTAAATCAATACAGTTATTTCAATACAAAAACATCTTTTTTAGTTTAACTGAAAAGACAAAACTTACAAGGTAAAAAGTTCCTCGGAGACAGATCAAAGGTGCTGGCCCAGGATTTACAGAGGTTTACCTAACTCGTGAGACTTATGCCACTTTCACATGCAGAAAAGGTGTTACTGTATTTAAAATGCCACCGTTTCCTGACAGCAGTGAAAAAAGCAATACTGGATAATTATACAATATGAACCTAGAAGAGTGGGATCCTTTCCCGCAACACCCTTAATTTAGCCATAAAATTACTTAAGTTCTATTCAATAATTCAGCTACAAGAAAAATAATCAATGGGCAATTTTAATACCAATGCAGAATTATTGAACTAGTTACTAAAAATGAAAGCAATGACTCAGAACCGAATTTGTGCCTTAACTATACCATGTTTCTGGCAACTACTATAGCCATGACATCATAAGATATTAAAACTCATTACATGATAAACTACCTTTCCTTTTTGTTGGCAGAAAAGCGTGACAGGTGCAGCAAGATGGGTGTACAAAGAATCACTGCACCATCCTCATCAAAAAGAGCAATAAAGATACAGACTGCAACAAGACTGTTTTTAAATAAAAACCACTTTTGTGACAGATTTTAAAAAGCGGAAGGAGGGACTGCAGATGTAAGCTACAACTGTATTTGAGGGAAAATAACTACGTTGAGACAAAGATTATTTCAGATATGCTTTCGATATATATGTTTTAACTCACTTCCATATTATATTGGCAAAGGTCACATCATGTATTTCAAGACAAAAATCATCACCTAACAGGAAGCAACTTGTGGCTTTTTGGAAGGAGGAAAATGGCAGGGTTTTTAGAAAGTACAATAATGCAAACACTGTCTGAAAAATATTATATTTATTATTCTTAGGGTATAAAACTATTCACATTATACCAGTTAAACTGCATTACTCCATTATTTCAGTGGCATTCTTAAGTTATTTTAGAAGAAAACCATTCAAATCAGAAAAATGTAACATTCAGCAAACTGCCTTTAAATGAACTTACTGACAAAGCAGTAAACAACATTTTCTCTCTAATTCTAACAAAAGTTTTGTGGGCAGGTACAAAACTTGTTTACTATGATTGGCTGAAGTCAAAAGCTCTGCTGTTCTTCCTCCATCCTATTTGCAAAGATGTGAATCTCAACAAAACTCTACTTTTGCACATTTACAGTGATGAAGGCACACTTACCACTTAGTAAAACTTAAACTAGTACTGTTGTTCTGTGTGTTCCCACACAGTCCGTGTTATATGTGACTTCTGTATCAGAAGTAGTACCATAAATGTATTCCCATTACACAGAACGATGTAAGATACTAAAAAATTACTTACGAAAACAGATCAAACCATTGCTGTTTTGTGACAGACTCCTGACGAAGAAGTTTCAGAACGATAGGGCGCATGAAATCCCATTTGTCTTCAAACTGAAGTGAACCTTTATTCTAAAAAGAACAAAAAAAAAATTACTGTTAATAAAACAGTTTCTTATCCTTATTAATGCAAAAATATCTTCTTCTCAGAGGTGTCTCTAGTAAGCTAGCATTTGAGCTACACCACCATTGCCGAACAACGCTTTTCACTATTATTTTAAAAAGTGACAGATCTATTATTTGTTTCTTAGGGAAGCAGACTGCCAACTTCTTCCTTTATTCACTGCATTAGCTACAATGCAACAAGTTCCAGCAAGTGTTCTTCACCTGTTAATGGAGTTACACGTGGACAACATGAATGATACTTGGTCAGCTTTGTTACCCCAGCCAAGATACATGCAATGGAAGTCAGGAGGCAGAGTTGAAACCCATCTTGAATAAACTACCATTACCAAAATGGCAGCCAGGAATCAGGAGTAGTACCTGTGGATGCTGCCATGTACCTTTTTTCTCCACTGTGCATTTGGCATCAGCAGCCAAGAGGGAGGAAGGAAGCAGAGTAACATAGGAGCTGTTGTATCACAGACTCCCTTCCTGGGGGTTAACTAGCCATAGACAGTTTGACGGCCAAGACTACAGTTGGTGCAGATAAAAATGATTTACACCATGCTGAAAAATCTAATCCAAGGTGAATTTTTTTCAAACTTACGATACAAATTAAGAGGAAAGCTAAAGAAATGAAGTGCTCCCATATAATTCCGATTATTCTGAAAAAAATCTCACTGTAGTATACAAGCTGACTTTCACTATTAAAAAAAACACCAAAACTTTAAGAGAAAAACAACAGTTCTATTGTATATGTTGTGATCCTGTTTGCTTACAGTTCCACATTTTAAAAAGAAAAACCTGCAATTAAAAAAAATGTTGATGGAGAGTTCTGTGGCAGAAAGACTACTGGTTGAGTTATATGCAGTGTTATGTTCCAACGCACCGTTTACTTTTGAACAGACCATTGTCTTGGCTAGTAATACCACATTTGACACAATTCACTTCAAATACAGCAAATAATACAGTTTAATTACTTGAAATTCTGACAAGTGCACTGTTCTGCCACTAACATCTCTTCAGATAAACAAGCACAAGCAGCACGCCACATTCTTTCAGCCATCTCCTTCTGATTAATTTCTACATGGAAATTTACAATTAAATCCATTATTTAATATTCAGAATAAGCACAGTTTGGAAACTGTATCCCCTGCTGCTCTGAAGTGCAAAGATGTCTCATCTTCAAGTTATAAAGATGCAACAGGCATCACAGGAACTATTTTTACAGCAACAGCACCTGGAGGCCTCGCAGCATTATCAAACCATTGCTGTAGGTACTGAACATGGGTTTCACAGAAGCAGCCCGTTTGATAAAATTTATAATTCTTTCAACATTAAAAAAAATAGAAAAAGAAATTTTTTTCCAATTCAGAGAGACAGTTTTGCCCGTCCTCTTCCACTGCAAAAAAAAATAAAGATTTGAATGCATCATCTTTGAAAATCATCAACTACATACTTCCTCCACCTACAGCTAGCTTTACAATTATTCCCTAAACTTTGATGAGTTGCTCTTATCTTTCCCAGTCCTGTGAAAATAATTAGTTTCTACTTGCAGATATTTCTGTTCCCAATCCCTCTTTGCAGGATAATGAACTTGAAAGACCAGCTACTGAACAGTTACAAGTTCCAGAAAAGGCACTATAAAATAAGTAAAACCAACTTCCTCAAAAGTTTTCCTTTGGCGTGAAACTTCAGAGTAGGTCCTGTAAGTTTTCTGGAAGAGGTAAAAAGCCTGTTCCGCAATTTTGGAGAAGTACAATTCAGCCCTTTGCTGAAAACAGCTGAAGATAAAAACCGAATGCTCTATCTTTGTGAGTAAGATTAGTTTCACTGTAAACGTGGAGGGTGGTGGGGAAATTGTAAATACTAGTGTTTCTATGATTTAGATTGTGATTACCCAGTTCATGCTAAGAAGCACACGTAAAACTCCATTTCAGTTGTAAAAGCTGCATGTCCACCTGTAACAAACGTGTACCTACTTAAAAAGAATTCCCCAAATAAAGCTTGATAGAAAATGCCATTAGGGAAGTTTAGAACTTTGTTTACTATACATAGGAGTAAAACTTTTTGGATTTTTACACTTCCTCCTTTATTCCTAAATTAAGCAGAAGAAGAAATAAAAGTAATGGATTAAAAATCCCACTCAACTGAACTATTCTTAAATTTCAATAAAAAAATTCAGCATCTTCTAGATAGATTCAGGCTTCCATGACCTTACGCTTTTGTACTGAAATTACAAGAAGAAAGGGTGCATAATACCACCTACTGTGTTTCATTCACATTCATTAATTCTACCCCTACTAGTGCATGAGCAAACCAAATTTTATAGTAGAAGAGGAGGTCAAACAGTAGTAATTCTTAGTTGTTACCAAAGTCACACATACACCAGTGACACAGACAACACGAAGAAGCCACTTCCCACTTTGCTGAGCCACCCACAAACCTATGCAATTTCTGAGCAGTATTCCCTGGGTAACTTTTCATTCTTCCCTTGTTGCCTCCAACCACAGTTCCCAAGGGAAGGCAAGCAAGAAGGTAAGTCACACCTTTGACAAAATAAAATTACTCTACTTACAAAATCTCCTCTGAAAACATGGATTACAATTGATAGCCATACCCTGTCTAAGTAACCATTCCAGGAGTTTAAAATTTAATGCTTCGAAAAATAACTCCACTTATGAAATACTTTATGTTTCAAAAGTCACTTCACTAAATTCGTCCACAGAGATTTAAAGTTCCATTTTAACACTAAACTTTACTTGAAATATATACTACTTCACACACTATATGGAAATATATTCTACAACTTCACTCCTCAAACTTACTTCCTCCTGTTCTTCACTTCTATGCATAAGCCCCTAAACACAGTATTTTAGGATAGCAGGTAAAAAACCTTCCAGACTATGTTGGTGGATGTTACGTAAAATTAGTACAATGATGCAAGTGGAATTGTTCCACTAACCAGTTTTCCTGATTTGGGTATTAACACATAACGCAAAATTCCTCTCCTTAACTGTAACCAAGTTTAAGAAAAGCATAGCAGAAGCGGGCACAGAATATGGTATAAAAGCCTAAATAAACGTGAAATGTAACAAGGCAAGGCCTCCAGGCTACTGTTCCTCTGAACCTCGAAATGTCTATTTGAACATTCAGCTCTCTTTACTGTGTAATTTAGATATTTCAGGCCACATACAAATTCAGCCCTGATCTCTGACAGATGCTCTAAACAGTACTGTAAAAAAGCAGCATCCTCTACATCTTATTGTACATCTTATCTACATATGAGCAACATCTTCATCTTTACTACTTCACTGTTTTCAGACACTATATATACTAAGGCTAGTTCACAGAGGGATGAAGTACAAAATATGAGGTCATAGACTGAAACAAGCATCAAAACTCACTGTCTGATTAATCTCTGCTACCAGCAGCTCTACAAAATCAGTGTAATGATTGTAGCAAAGTTACTACACAAAGCACAAAAGTAGCCACAGGGAAAGCTCTGCTATGTAACTAACTTGTGTGCAACATTCCCTAGCTTCTTAAGGATATCCTAATTGGAAATAGCCAGGAAGAAACAGACAAACCTCAACATATATGTTCACTCCTAACACCAGGCTCAAGCTGCAATTCATGTTGCAAGGAGAGACTCTTGCATTTGCTGGCAGCTCCAGTAAAGCTCTACAGAAGTGTCAAGATCTGCTAGCATGGATACAGCTACAGGTTTTCTTTGTGGTGCAATAAGCTGAGGTGCTTTCTGTTCCAGAAATTGCAGAAAAACTCATGTATCTTCATGTCACATGAGCGAACTGATTTAGACTATCTCGTCACTGCAAAGCGAGCAGGTTACAAGTCCAACACACCCCGAGAAACAAAGCACCCCACTTTAAAAGTGCCAGAGTCACATGTACGTTGAGAGAAAACACTCTGGTGGACTCACCTACAGGAAAGACACAGCCTCAACGTGGGAGAGCAGTTCTGCTACAGGTAGGGTACACACTAGCTTACCATGTAACAGCTAGCTCTTACTAAGTTCTTCAGTATTTTCACCACATTACAATTTGTTGTATCTCGCCAGGATTCAACATGATGGGTCATTCTAATTTTGCACTTAAAGAAGGCTCTCTCAGAATATGCTTCTCACTAAAAAAATAATTTACAATTAGGAAAATTATGCACTAGTGGAGTTTAAATGATGCCCGTTAAAATTATGACAGTCATATTTGGATTCAGCTAGTATCTGTTACTAGATTAAGAAAGGAATATTTCACTTCATTTTCTCAACTATGTAGAAAGTCAAACAAGAATGGGGAAAAAAACAGAAAACTCTTAGTTCCTGTTTTATCCCAGCAAAAACAAGACCTGTCTAAACCCAACTTAGATTTGATTATGCAGACTTAGTTGGAAAAGATATGGAAAAACCTTACAGACTTTAACACCTCTCCTTTCTCACCCAGGGATTTTTACCGTGCCGAGACATTGGGTTTTTCTCCCTAAACATTAAAGCAGAAGTACATTTCATAGCCTCAAACGGCAGGAGGCACTGCCAATCAACACTAACCTGGAATCAACTGTTTGCTTCTCCATGAGCACTGTGAAGAGCAGAATTGGGGAACAGAAGACCTTATCTAGTTCCAGCTCCTGCATTGGTTTATTGTGTCATTATAAAAAAAGTCAAATCACTGAATAATCTTTCCTTTTGTAATGCAGGACTCATACTTTATTGTCTTTAGAAAAGTCACTAATTAGTAAGTTATACTGCTTAAAAACACTCCAAGTCACCAGAAAGGCCTATTTTAGAATAGGTATCTCTGCAGTATTTTTCCTAAAACTCACTGTGCATATGTATCTTGTTGTCAATCTAAAATATTAATGATTCAAAGGCCAGTTGCAAAAACATCACTAGCCAACCCAAAGGTTTCAGTTCAGCAAAAGTCATCTCACAGAATCAAGGCCTTTGACACTATTTTCACCTACTGTACACCTATTATTCTTTCAAAACAGCTGAAGTGGAATGCTGACAAATCTCATAGGCCTATGTTTCTTCTATCTGCTGTGGACTATACAACCACATGTCTCGTCAAAGCATGCATCGGTCTTGCCAGAGATCCTTGATGTACAGCAAAAAGATGGACTAAAACATTATCAAGTAGATAAACTGCCTAAGCCCTGCTCTAAACCCACGCTTTTCCACAAAAAGCTCATTTGTTCTTATGGGACATTATTTTTTTTCCACCAGTGTTCTTGGATTCTTCAATTTCAGATTTTTATTTAAGTCTTACCTGCTTAAAAATTGTAACTACCCACTTAGGTATAAAAATATAGAGAAATAAAATTAATTTCAACTACATTTCAAGAAAAAAATTTTTAAAAATTATCTTTTTAATACTGAAACCTTTTTTTGGGATACAAGGAAGAAGCAAGGTTATCAATTATTTCTCATTTCTTCACACTGAGTGTCACAGAGTAATACAACCAGCAGTTTCAGGCCAAATCTATACATCCAAAATAGGTCACGTTGCTAAAATGTAAGCAGCACCTCTTCAGAACCACCTTTAACTATAATACATAGTGCTGAACACATGTAGACTTCTATATTTATATATATATATAAAATACATAAAATAAATATATATTTTTATACATATATATATAAAACTGATAAAGTTAGGCAGACAGACTTCCCAAGGCCTTTCACCCTAACCACACTGATGTTCTAGAAGCACTTATTGGAGGCATTAGTAGCAGTTGTTTAACGTAGGCCCATCTTTTATGTGCTGGCATGGCCTCAAAGGCCACACACAGTCTCCTCCACACGCATGCCGCAAGTATGAGGACAGGCAGTCCTGCGCTCAAATACTGGACTGTCACACTGAAAACTTCTGTTCCAATCTGCAGCAGCTTGGGGTGGCTGACATCTGTCATCAAACACCGGGAAGTGCTTGAAAACATCCGACTACAAAAGCAAAGCTGCTTAACATAAGCAAAAGGCCTCCAGGAGTTCTTCTTTGCAGAAAAACTGCAGTTAACAAAAAAGCTGGAATACGGTGGCAACCCAAACAACGACACCTGCCCCCCACGAAGACGTTTTTCAACTCTGTTTAACTTAAAACTCATTTTCCGTACACCTAGGTCTTCTTAAATAAACAAAGGGACGACACCGTGCCCTGTCTAAGAGCGCGACGCAACGCTGTTTCCCAACGACGCGTGTTTGGGAAGGGAGAGCCGGGGGGGAGGGGGGTGCTGGCAGCCAAGAGGCCACCGGCCGGGCCGGGCCGGGCCGGGCCGAGGCCGAGGCCAGCGGTCCCGCACCGAGCGCGACGCCAAGGCCGTTCACCGGAGGGAGGGCCGCCGCGCCCCCCCCGCGCCTGGGGCACGGCAACTTCGGGGAGCGGCGCCCGCGGCCTGCCCCCAACGGCCGCCCAGCCCAGGCCGGCCCGGCCGCCCCAGCCACCCGCAGGGCCCAGCCGGCGGCCGGGCAGCCCCGGCCCCCGCCGCCTCTCTGCTCACGCGGGGCCCGGCCAGGCCCGGCCCCGCTCTCACCTTTAAGAGATTAGACGTCGCCATGATCCCCCCCGCGGGGCCTCCCCGGGCGGCGGCGGCGGCTCCTCTCCCCGAGCTCGGCTGGGCTCCCCCCGGCCGCTGCCGCTTTACATGGCCCCGGGCCGCCCGCCTGCCCGGCCGGACCCGCGGCGGCGGCAGTACCAGAGGCCGCAGCGCTGGGCTCCCCTGCCCGGGGGCGAGGCCGGCGCCAGGCTCGGGGCGCTCCGCAGCGCGACCGGCTGGGTCCTCCGCACGCAGCCGCCCCTCAGAGCCTCATGGCGGCGTCCGCCCAGGAGGCGCTCGGCAGCACCCCGGCTCCATGGAAGGGGCCGGCCCACATGATGCGGCGCTGAGGAGCCGGCCCCGCCGCCAAGCGCGGGCGCTCGGGCTGCGGGCTCCGCCTGCAGCGCCCCCTGACGACCCGCCGCCGCCACTGCGCCGCGCGGGGGGAGCCCCGCCGCCCCGCCCCGCCCCGCCCCGCCCCGCCCCGTCGCGCCGCGCGCTCCCGCCCGCCGCCGGGCTCGCCCCCGCCGTGGCCCGGTCGCCCCGCCGCGGGGAGGCCTTTGCTTTCACGGCCCCGCGGGGACGGGCCCTGGCAGGGAGCCCCTTTGGCAGGGGACGGCCGCCGGGCAGCTCCTGGGAAGCCAGCGGGCGGCGGCTGTGCGCGGCTGCCCTCCCTCGCGGCCCCGCGGCCTTCCCCGCCTCAGAGACACCGCCCGCCCAAACCCCCTCCCTCTCCTTCCTAAGCCCCCGTACCTTCTCCCTGGCAGACCCCCGCCAAGTTGGGCCACGTCGACAGAGGAGCAAATTCAGCGTGGCTGAATAATGTGATTTATAAGCAGAGAAAGAAATCTCCTTCTTACTCGGTGGAGGTCGGCGAGCGTGGGCCTCCACCCCGGCCCACCGTCCCTCCGAGGCCGCGGGTGATGCCGCACCGGCCTCCCGCACCCCTGGCCGGTGGGAGCGCTCACGGCAGCGCCCCGCTGTTACCGGCACGAACCCCCGTTTTGCGAAGCCAGGCGCTTCCCTGCGCCCCAGTCTCTGGCTAAGCGGTCACTTCCTGCGAACTGTTCTCACAGGTTTTCTATTCAGGAAGGAAAGTTTGGGTTTAGGTACCAGGTTTGGGTTTAGGAGGGATTTGGAAACTTTCGGGGTTTATTTATAGTAATCAGACTTTTGCTTTTCTATTAACACGTTTAGCCTTCATCTAAAACGTGTCTTGAAGAAAATTTTAACGAGCTTTTCTTACAGGTTAGGAAAGCTGAGGGTCGATGCCATCCGTTCAGCCTGGCCTGCGGCACGTCCCCTGCGTGGAGGGGACGACAGTGCTCCCTTCATCTTTCCTGGGGCGTAGGGTGAGGGGCGTGATTTGAAGATAAATTCATATTACAGAGCATTGGGACCCTGAAGTGTTAGAAAAGCTGTAGTAACGTATTCAACAAATCTGTACACCATGGAAGTTTTGATAATGCTGACTAAATATGGCCTGCAGCCTTATTGACTTAATGAATCAGGATAGCCATATTAAGGCCTTCTCTTAATTGAGGAGTAAAAAGGAGGTACTGAATAATTTCCTATGTTGACAAAGTTTCCAGTCTCTGAATGCTTCAATTAGGCCTTAATTTTTTTCTTTGCTGTTATTATATATTGTGTGTTCTATACAATAAATATTTACGTATATTCATTGCACATATAATGCATGCAGTTATACAGTTGTATGTATAGTATATAATTATGCAATTGTATTACATACTGTTCATTGCATATATATTCTACAACAGTGCTGAAGTTACGAGGCCTCTAGCAGGGTCAGTAAAATGTGTGCATTGTGTATGTATGCATTGTGTATTTGCACATCAGCCACTCCGCCCCACAGCCTGCGTATTATGTTACAGGTATGTAAGTACCAGAGAAGCTGAGATACAGGCAAATGTTCTATAGACTGTGATACGGAGTTAGTCATTTCTGGGAGCCACTATTCCATGAACTGATTTATGCTCTTTTCCTCAAACCCTTTTAAAATGTGATTATTTCCAATCATTTGAGATTTTTTGTTCTTTTCAATTTCTATTCCATCTATTGATTTTTTTAATATATACTTGCTATTAATGCCACAATTCAGTGATGTTTTTAAACTGCTTTTGAGAAACAATGTAGACATCATTCAGCCAGAAAATAAACTAACTACAGAGAACTTCATCTCAGTTCCGTTTGATGCGAAGCTTAGAGTACAAAACCACAATGCAAATCATTAGAATGTTATAACTGCAAATCTTGCTTAGCCAGGATTTAAGCTCAATGAAGTTGGGCTGTGGTTTAAAATGCTATGTTTTGAAATGATGGATTTCTCTATATGCGGACTTTTCATGCAAACCTACCAAACGTTGCCACAAAAATGTAAGAGTACACAGGACACAGCAGTATCTGAGTACCTTCCATGGTCTTGTCTGTTCTAAGTATCCTTAGGTACCCAGTAGCCATCGCTGTAACATTTATGGGGTTGGCCTGGAAGGGTCAGCAATGAAAGTACTGAGTCTGAGAGTTCACAGACTCACAGCATCACAGAACCATTAAAGTTGGAAAAAACCTGTAAGATCATCAAGTCCAACCATCAACCCAACACCACCATGCCCACTAAACCATGTCCCGCAGTGGCACGTCTGCATGTCTTTTAAACACCTCCAGGGATGGTGACTCCGCCACCTCCCCGGGCAGCCTGTTCCAATGCTTCACCACTCTCTCAGTAAAGAAATTTTTCCTAATATCCAGCCTAAACCTCCCCTGACGCAACTTGAGGCCATTTCCTCTTGTCCTATCACTTGTCACCTGGGAAAAGAGACCAGGACTCACCTCTCTGCAACTTCCTTTCAGGTAATCGAGCACTGCGGGAGCAGGCAGGGCAGGCCTGCAAAACGCCCGCGTTTGCCTTCTTGGCCCTTGCCAGCTCTGGGGCTGCAGGCACCCTCCCCAAGGGCAGCACTGTGGAGGGCTGGCTGCAGGCCGTGGGGCTGGGAGGAGACCCCACCGCTCCGTTCCTCTGCAGGTGGAGGTACGGCAGGGAGAGTACAGGTGGTGGTGGGCTGGTGCGGACACGGAGGGGGCTCTGTGCCCTCAGCAGCCCTTGCTCCCTTGCATCCTGCCCAGATATGCTCTTGTGCAATAGTTATGAGTAGTGCTAGCCAAGGAATAAAGAGAACCTGAACAACTGAGAAGTTATGAGATGAGGAAACAGTGGGACTTTTTACTGATATTAAAAACAATGTGCATCTCTTTTTGCATGCCTTACATAATGACTGATTTTTTTCTAAAGATCTGTGCATTAATTTTCTGGGAAGTGAAGACATCTATGAACCTCAAGGTTTTGCGGTATTTTAGTACCACTTCAGGGCGCTTTGAAAGTACACAGTGTTACATAATCTTGTTTTATTTGCTTTAATTCTATTGCAAATGGCTGATTACTAAATTCTGATGGTAATGAAAATATTAATAATTGATTAGTATATGGTACAACACTGGCCTACAATTTTATATCCTTTGCATGGATTGTATAAGACATAGTGAATGACACTTAGTCCCAGAGCTGTCCATGGGTTCAAAGTGATTTGCAAGCAACAGCTCATTAAGATTTGGATGATCAGTGAACTTAATACCGTGCATAATATCCTAGATGTCTTGATTCCAGGCACAAATCTGCTGACTTTGAATGAGTTGTATCAGAGAGAAATAGGCGCTGTTATGTTCTTTTCTAATGCCCTGAAACACATGGTACAAATAAGACGTATGTAGTTTCTTCTAATCTTCATTCAGTGCATGATGAAAAAAAGCATTTGATGCTTGATTAGTCAGTTTTAGACTCATCTCCAATCAAGCTAGATATATTCAGCAGGGATACTTAAACTTATGTTTTTTCCTTCAGTGGGAAATCCTCGTTTATCACTGCTGGAGACAGTCACGATGACCCTACGTGCAAACCGTGCCATGAGTCTTTGAAGACAATCTTTTTAAAAGGGCAAGGACACATGGACATCTACCTGTAGCTGAAAAAAGAAGCACCGTCAGTGACCAAACTTTTCACATGAAACAACTTCTTCTATGTTTGTTTCTATTTCAACAAGAAAGCAAACACTTTTATTTCTGGTGTTTACTATCTGGGCTTCACCTCACCCTTTCAGATAATAACAATAGCATTCTGGAGAAATAACCTGCATGTGGGAGTAAAGATTACTGTTGCTTTCACTTAAAGTTGTTTAAGATTTTGGTATCTTAGCATCACCAGAACCACCTATCCTGTGCCTCTCGGGATGACCTGTTTGTTCTTATGCCAACATTGTCCCTTAGCTTAAATAGCTTTTCTCCGCTGATGTTTATTCTTTTTGATGTATTTTTAGGCAACAGTGCTACTCCCTCGCAGCTTCCTTGCTGGAAAACTTTGCATTTTTTGCCCTGAGTAACACTGAGGATGATGTGGGTTGGTGCAGAGCGACTGTTTACAGGCAGAACCTGCAGGAGGGTTTTTGCTGAGACCAAATTCCTCCCAGGACATGGAGAAGCACGTGGCGTGCGTTAGGCAAAATGTGGCCATTGTTCCATGCCTGGACACAGAGTTGCAGAGAATTGCTGCAGGGAATTACATCTGATCTAATTTTTCCTCTCCTAGCCATTTTCAAACAGCTAGAAATTTACTGTTCCATTCACTCTGTATACTTGGGGAGTTATAGTTGGTCTGCAAAGCATGGTGGAGTGAAAGAGGCTACAACATGAAAAATTACAATTTCATGTTCTGCTTTTCTGACAGTTGTTCACACATGCAGCTCTTTTTCAGCGCTCGGTAATCTTTGTCTCTCTTTTGTTTTAGAAGTTTCTCTGAGAATCAGACTCTGTTTTCCACAGAGCAAAACAGAGAAAAATCCCAATAAAATGAACAGTGTTACTGTGAATGTCAATGGTCTGACTGATGGGAATCGAGACTTACGTCTTCTAAACTTAAAACATGGCTCTTTTAATGCATACAACACCAGCTATATGTCAGGGGAATGAGAAAAATGATCTGCACAGAGGAGGCTTTTTCCCCTGAATAATAAGCAGTAATTATTTTAAAATAGCAAATTAATATAAATTATGACTAAATAGCTAAACTATTTGCTTGGCATTGAAAGCTTTAACCAAGATGGACAATTCTCGAAAGTGCTGCAGCGCAGTGCCAGCCCTGCAAGGTTTTTATTACTAAGATTATGACTGAAATATTTTCCACAATTCCTCCCCTCAGTGTTAGTACCTTAATACTTAGCAACTACCACTAACATTTTAAACTATCGCTCTGCTCACTGTCAGACCTTAGTGCCAAATATGGCTTCTGGCAGTCCCTTCCTGCAAAGAAACCACGCAGGGGAGGAGGTGACAGGGGAAGAAGCCTGCAATGTAGATGTAGTGCCGGCATAGTTATGCCCAACCATTCCTCTTGGGCAGCTGTCCCACAGAATTAACCGATCCTTAGGGAGCTGCTGGAGTTGGGGAGTCAATAGCCTGTGTCTCTGTGCCGACTCTGGGTCCTTGGTGCTTTCTTTCATCCCGCAAGACCCATAACAGTGATGGAAATTTCTGTAGGGTCTTAAAGGCTCTGGCTGTGGTTAGTCTCACTGCTCCCTTGGGGCTGCGCAGGGATGGAAGAAATGATCTGTGCCTTCCTTTCCATCCTTATCTTTTGCATCCATTTCCCTGGTGACTGAGTTTATTGCTACAGGAGGCTCAGTCTGTCCCCCCACTATTTTTATGGAGCAGGAAAAATCAGTTTGCACACAAGCAGATTTGAAGCCACAGCAATGAGGAATCACAGTAATTGAACTGTAGCTGTAACTTCAGCTTGTTTACCTGAGCATTGGTTTTACTTACAATGCATAGAGTTTCTTCTTGTTACTTCTACTCTTATGTTTCTGTAGAAGCTCTTTAGCTGCAAGATGGGCCTTTAGCAGCCTGTGAAGGTAATCAGGGTTATTCTTAGTTTGAGGTGCCCTTGTAGCCTGTGAGGCTGCCGAAGGTTGGTGCCAGCTGGGTTACAGCACTGCTCCCACGGAGTAGTAGTCTCTCAGCAGATTACACACTGAGTGTCTATCCCCACGTAGCTCAGGCCTAGCCTAAAACGTGACTTTCTCTGCTAAATGGGTGAAAGAAATACTTCAAAGATGGTGATCCATTCTAGCAGCTCGGGATTGGGATTTTGGATTCCTCAGTTTGAGTTTAAATGAAGATTTACCTACCTCCACATAAAGAGCCTGCTACTCCCCATTCCTGTCTGGCCGCGGTGGGCGATAGGCAGTCGCGGGAGGAGATGCCATGCAAGTGCTGGAGTGGTGTTGGCTGTCAAACAACTGTTGCCTGTCTCCCCAGAGGTAAAAAGCCCACAGTGTGTATATTATATTTTGGGGGATTTGTGCTATCAAATTCTTTTCCTGGACGCATTTTAGCCATGTGTTTGGTGTTCCACTGGTTGCCTGTGGGAGCAGCAACTCCATGAAGAAAAACGATTGCTCTGTGGAGTTCTGTGTCTATGGAGCCAGCTCTTGAATGTCAAAAGTGCTGCTTAGCAAAATATTTTTGGGTTCGCAGAACCAACTTAGTGGTGAAGTGAAGCATACTTCATAGGTATGCTACACTCCCACTAATTAAGTACTACGCAAGGCAAATTGTCTTCAGGAACCTGTACAACTTTATAGGCTTTATATTATGCTAATTAGCACGTCTTCAATCGCGTTACTTTCATCAGATTTGCACGTACATTCACCTCGCCATTGTAGGTGCTACTGCATACAGTTAAGTACTAGAGCAAAGGATCATTGCACAAATGATTGCACTTTTTTTTTTTAGAATCTGTTTATATTGTTGGGCAGTCGTATCCATTAGGCTTTTTAGAGAGATTTATATTTTACAGATTCCTCTCTTAGAATTTTAGTTTCATTGACTTATTTAAAAGATTGTCTTTGGACTCTGAGAAATAAACAATGCAAATGTTTGCTATTGACAATTGTGTTTTGATATTTAACGATTCCTTAAACAGTCCAGCATGCTTGTGGTATGGTTCCATGCCCATGTAGAGAATAAACCCTCATCCCTCCTTCTTTCTCTCCGAGGCTGAATAAAGGCTGCTGAGATTGCTGTGCCAGCTCCGGGCAAAAGGCAAGGGTGGAGACTTGGAGGAGCTGATGTCATGTGCTGGGGTCTACAGCTGGGGGAAAAGCGCTCTCCCTGGATGTTAATTAGGTAAAAAGAGGGCAATGAAGCATGTATTCTGTAACGGAGCTGCAACACTGAGACTGATACATCTGTGAGCACGGTGCATCTGCCTATCTTTGTTTTAAGTTAGGCAACTTGGGTACCAGTAACGGTTTGGCTATGGCACAAGGGATCTCAGCACAGAGCAACTGCAGTGTACTTGGGTGCTCAGTCAAGCCTGTATTATTTTCTGTGAGCACAGGACAGTCACCAGGAATTGAGTCATCTAGCCTGACATTAGATTGGTAAGTCTATTCCATACCGAAGGCATAAACGAATAGCATGAACATACACTACCTCAAAATTTTTTCCTTGGTTGATTCCTAGGCTGTGCGGCTAGGTTCTGTTTCTTACACAGAACAGATGCAATTATAAGCAAGCCAAAATATCTGAAGAATTAATCAGTAAAATATTTAAATGGTAGAGGAAGATTTTTATTCTTCATCAAGCTTAAAATAAAAGCAATGAAAGTTTAAACATTTTAGGAGTCCAAAACAGTACTTTATATCCATTCATTTGCCAGGTCCATGAATCCAAATACAAACTGTTTACTGTTTCAACAGGTTTTTCCTTTTCCTAACTGGGATTTACCAAACTTTAATTTGCAGAAGCTGTGGGTTTTTCTTAATAAATAATTTCTACTTATTAATTTGGCTGCCAAATGAGATTTTTCTAATTTCTGTAATTTCTGGAAATTTCATTCTGGTATCAGTATTTGCCCTTCCTTGGGGGAAAAAAAGAATATACATGCACTGAACTATAATCTGTTCTAGAGCCTATTCAAGCTGTTACTTATATAATGTACTGCAAAGCATCTGAAAACAGAATGATGTATTTCAGCAAATCATCTATTTATCACACATTTCTATCAACTGCAAGTGTGTAGTGAGAAGGTACAGTAGTGATTTAATATCTATGTTTTTAGGAATTACAAATAAGACAACTATGCGCACAGTAGTTTAAAAAGCAGTGAACTTCTCTTCTAGTTGCAATGACAATCCCAGTTCCTTACACAGTTGAATCTGGTTAAAAGCTGTATTCCCAGTGTGGTAAACGTGACACTACAGGTACAACATTGACAGCAGAGATCATTGAGGCTCTGTTCTGATGATTGTTTATTTCTCTGTGCATACCTCCCCTCTACTCCCTTCTTCTCCCAGTCCCTTCCCCCAACACATCCCATTTTTTTCATACAGAATGAAAATCTCATTGGCTCCAGAGTATTCAGGAAAAAAAGTTTAAGATGAAAGATTTTAACCTGAAATATGTGATGAAATATAGATTCATAGTAATAGCAATACTTGGTACTTATAAAGCTGTTTTAATATTTTTGATTTTTTTTTTTTTTGGTATGGCAGAAGAAACCAGTATCCACATCCCATGGTGCTAAACACTCTCCAACAGGTAGCAAACAGAGAAAAGAGTCCAGACTGAAGATCATACAGTCAGATTGGGTCTCAGCAGTCTTTGTGAATTCGAGGAAGAACAATCATCTCTGTTTTTGATATACAGAAGGTGAGGCACAGAAAACGTAAATGCCTTGCTCAGAAACACACATTGAACTAGTGGTAGACTTTGGGTCTGTTGACTCCCCACCCACTGATTTATTCATTGGCCCATTCTGTCCTCTTAAACAACTAAGAAGATCTTCTGAGATACACAACATGGGCCTAGTATCATAGGGGAATCAGTGTCAAATGTACACAGCCTGATTCTGCACTACCTTTTGGCACCTGTAGACACCTACGTTTATGTAAAGAGGGCCTAAAATGCCCTCAAATCAAAATTGATTTGGTGTAAACGACTAATATATGTAGTTTAATAGAGAATCAGGCTCACAGCAATTACTTTGTGGCATGCTGAGACTAGAATTAACTGTTTTAATTGCTAATGAATTAAGGCTGATTCCTGTTTATATTAAGGCCTCTGTATCCTTCTATGACAGTGTAACTGTGCCTCAGTGCAAGTGAGACTCAGGCTGTTGAAAAAATTAACCTTTCAGTTCCCTTTGAAGTCAATTTTAGTGGCCTTACATGAATAAAATAACTGGAACCAAACAACCTGTCTCTGTACTACGGAGTATTTACAAAAGGATTGTAAAAGGATCTAAAAGTAACCTGAGGGAAAACCAATTATATGTTTGTTGAAGAGAAAAGTTAGATTAGATAGACTTGTTGTCTGGTCTTGAAAATGGAGAATTGTAACATGATAAACACCTTTATATGAAGATAACTGGCTTGATGTTCAGAGGTAATGAGTACGCCCAGATAAATTGTAGATTCTTATCAACTCTGGAGATCAAGTCATCTTTTTATACTACTACAATAAAATGGAAGTAGACTTATTTGGTATTTAAGTGCTAGACATATAGGGCATAGTTTGCATAAAGCTAGTGTGTGTTATATTCAGAGGAGTAGGAAGATGACCTCAAGCTCAGTAAAATGCTACATGATCACAGATTTCTCCTATTATTATTGTTATTAAAAGCTATTATGTGTCGCTTTCTTAGAATAGGGATTCTCCAACTTTGCTCTCTGTAGCCAAGCATTATTTTAGAAATTCTCTCCTCTCCAAACACTCTATTCATAACAGTTTTGGTTTTCAAACCTTCATTTTTTAGACAACAGTTTAACATTTTCTGACTGAGAATAAAACAATCCTTGCTCTATTAAAATTTAAGGCCTGGGTCCCCATGGGTTGCAGCACTTTTTAACTTACATTTACTTCTAGTTAGAAGTAGATTTATTTTTTAAAGCTAATATGGACTTTGTTTGTGTAAATTAGTATAATACCCTAGGCATCAGTGTGGCTATGACAATCACCCAGCTGAGGATCTGGCCTCCGAAATGTAATTCCAGTGGTTGGGAAATCTGTTTTCTATACAAGTCAAATAACAGCTGGATCATATGTGATGTCACATTTAGTTTCATTGGCAATTCAGAAAATATTTAATAACAAATTTCATTGCTTCTATTCTCCATTTTCATATACAAATAAATCATCTTTTCTAAAACATTCTTTTTCTTTAGTAAGGCTTGTATTCATAGTCATATCAAAAGTGTTTGCTATTGGAGCAATCTTTCAGCTTGCTTTCTTTAGAGTTACCTTTATTATTAAATTCTACAGCATTCTAAACTTTAATGGTCATTAGCAACCCTGCACTTGAGTAAAGAATCACATTAAAAAAGTATAAGGTATAATATTTTCTTGTCCAAAACTAAGGCAGAATGAACAAAAGTAATGAGCTCATCTGATCCTCACCTATCAAGCCTTGATTTTAAACACTATTCAAAATACAAAGGCCAAGAGAGGAGGATGTCACGATGATTATTGCGCTTTCTCAGTGTGTTGCTGTAGGATTATTTTTTCCTTTAGCAATATGTAATTTCTTTTCCTGACGACCACACAAAATTATTGTATGCTGTAAAAGAAAAAAAGCACTTAAAGTTTTATGAAGTTATGACCTAGACAGAAGGATACAAAAACAAATTACTGTTCTATGATTCAGCTATGTCATGATCTAATATTGTTTCAAAATTATTATTCTGTTTTTTAGGTTGGCATCATCTTCTGAACACCCGATGTGCTCTTTGGCATGCTACAAATTCAGCAGATGCACTGTCTTCTGGGCTTTACAGCTTCTTCTGATGAATGTACAACATTTGGAACAAAGCCGCTCTTGACACCTTCCCATCCATCTTGTATTGAGATTTCTCCTTTTTTTACAAGTTCATAGATGTCTCGTGTAAGAATTGTAAAGGACTCTTCAACATTCGTGGCATCTTTTGCTGAAGTTTCTATATATTTCATACCACAGTCAGATGACAGTTTTTCAGCTTCTTCTCTTGTAACCTCACGCTGTGACACTAAGTCACATTTATGTCCTACTAACAGGAACACAATCTGAAAGGGCTGCACATGCATTTTTGCTTCTTCTAGCCAGTCTTTCACATGTTCAAAAGATCGTCGATTTGTGATGTCAAACACTAGTAAGCCACCCACAGAATTGCGATAATAAGAGCGTGTTATTGATCTGTGAAGGAAAAAAAAAAAGAAAAAGGAAAATTAAAATATATTTTCATTTTATTTGTAAATCGATTACTTTTCCATGTGGCAATGTGTTTTTATCTACTATAAGTTTTATGAAATATCTTTGCTTTTTAAAAATTAATTTGAATTTATTAATTTACCTTCTGCACACAAAAATGTTCCTTTTTCATTTTTTTCTTGCATTCAAAACTCACTTTCTAAACATTCCTGAAGGCAACATCTCTAGCGTGAATTTTGAAAGCTGAATTATTCTGCAAAGTACTCTCTATTAGCAAACTGTGGCACCTGTTCACAGAATAAAAGATACATATTTATTTGTCAAATACTTGTTGGTGTTAAAGTCTGAGTCTTCCTGTTTTATACAAACATGCACTTTGCTTTATTCTGATCAATTATTTCAAACTGAAATATGTAGGCAGACATTGAAAAACCTGGAGCATAAGCTTGCCGATGTAGAAGCATATCCTTTTGCATTTGTTGCAGAAATATTCTCTAACAGAAAAGTTTGTATAGATAATCATAATTCTTTGTGCTTGCAGAAGTCTAAAGGTAACAGACTAAGAAAGGAAACTCCCTAAATAAAACTGTCCAAAAGAAACCAAGCTGGGCAAACACACACTTACTACGGCATTGGCAAGGAACACTTCTACCTCCAGCATCTCTCTCACACAGAGGTTCAAAAGCCCTTTATAATTGCATTTACTCTTTTTTTGGCATGAGATTTCCAGGACTGGCAACAGATATTTTCTACTTTTAAGCCCTCTACGTTCCAGAGCATTCACTAGAAGGAATTTTGGAAGAAGGAAATCCTTCCTCTGGTTGAAAAGATTTTTAATATGCTCTAGAAGAAGGAAAAATGTTTGTTAGAATGTAGAGAGAGAGAAAGATACAGGGACTGAAAAAAGATTGTAAGTCTCTAATCATGAGCAACAGAGGAAGATGGAGAAGATGAGAAGAGACATTTTAAAGGAAGTGACAGTGTATCAAGGAGTGGACACCAGCACTCGTTACTAGCATAAATGTATTGCGATTATGAGGACGATGCAGCCTCAAAACTTTTGGAATCAGGATGAACTGTACAGAGTAACGTATCTTTCCATAACAGTAGCTCCCTCTGATTTTCAGTTCATTGCATTTCATATAGTGTTTTATAACAATTTGAACATCATAGAGGTATAATTAGCAGCAGTAGCCGTATTACAGATAGGTAAGTGCACAGCTAGATAAGGCTTAGGTTTCTTGGCATATCTAAATTCATTTAGCCACAGCAAACGGCATTCAAAATGGTTTTATTTAGATAACAGGGAGGCATTGTTTGTCCTAATGTTTATAAAGATCTTTTCTACGTTCCCAGCAATAGAGTCCATGGAGTGTCTCTCTGAACAGTTCGAATGTGAAGACAATAGGATCTTACCCTCAGATTAATTCAAATAGCCTGGATATGAAAAATGACACATGGTTTCACAAAATTATTTAAGACCATAAATGAAGGGGGTCACATTTTGTGAAGTATTAAATAGAGGTGCCATAAAGATCTGTTTCAGGTTTTCTTAAGCATTTTTCTTGCTGTAGAGCAGTTGCAAAAACAAATGAGTACATTAAAATAATTCAAGTGGTTCTAGAAAGAGCGGAAGTGGGTGACAAAAATGGGATTTGATTTGGAGAAGTGGAAGATAACACAACCTATTTTCATTTTTAAAAAAATCTTGAAAACAGTTATACCAGAGAAATGCATTAGCCAGGGAAGAAAGTAGGTTAGTATTGAAAATGCAGTGCATCATTTACCAAGCATTTCTATATAGAATGATATTATATCATGTATCTAAGAACTGGAGTACTGAAAAACAGCCCTCCATGTCTAACTGGGTGCTTATAAACAGCAATCAGTACCCTCATCTGTTGTAACTCACTTCTGCACAGATATGCTAATTTACACTAGCTGATGATCTAAGCCATTATATTTAATTATGTGTATGTATTGCCTGTAACGGAGATGATTAAAAAGCATCTGTAACTTTGGGCTGTACATCACAAAAACTGGGTGACTATATGGGAGAGACAGCAGTCATTTTTTCTGTATTTTTGGTATGTAGAATTTGAAATTAGTATTACCAAAAAAAAGGTTAATATACTAGAGAGACCTTAGAAAACAGTAACAAAAGAAAGAAGTAACACAAAAAGTTTTAAAGGTACATATGATACCACACTATGTGATTGTCTAACATCTGAGAAAAGGATGATGTTTGTTAAAATATGGTCTACAAATATTTGAATAGTTCTACTATTAAGGTGAGCTACTATTTGCAGTTACATTTTAAAAGAAAGTATTCCTGACAAATAAGACAAAATTTTGAAGTAGAAAGTTTAGGCCATCAACTGGGAAAAATGTCTGGGCATGTGAATGCGGTAGGTTGTATTGGGTTTGCGTGGCAAGGTTTTGGTAGTGGGGGGCTACCGGGGTGGCTTCTGTAAGAAGCTGCTAGGAGCTTCTCCTATGTCTGATAGAGCCAATGCCAGCCGACTCCAAGATGGACCCACCACTGGCCAAGGCTGAGCCCATCAGCGACAGTGGTAGTGCCTCTGGGATAACATATTTAAGAAAGGGAAAAAGTTGCTGCACAACTGTGCAACTGCAGCCGGAGACAGGAGTGAGAATATGTGAGAGAAACAACCCTGCAGACACCAAGGTCAGTGAAGAAGGAGGGGAGGAGGTGCTCCAGGCGCCGGAGCAGAGATTCCCCTGCAGCCCCTGGTGAAGACCATGGTGAGGCAGGCTGTGCCCCTGCAGCCCGTGGAGGTCCACGGTGGAGCAGATATCCACCTGCAGCCCACGGAGGACCCCACACCGGAGCAGGCGGATGCCCAAAGGAGGCTGTGACCCTGTGGGAAGCCCACGCTGGAGCAGGCTCCTGGCAGGACCTGTGGCCCCATGGAGAGAGCAGCCCACGCTGGAGCAGGTTTGCTGGCAGGACTTGTGACCCCATGGGGGACCCACACTGGAGCAGTCTGTTCCTGAAGGACTGCACCTGTAGAAAGGACCCATGCTGGAGCACTTTGTGAAGAATGGCAGCCCGTGGGAAGGACTCACATTGGAGAAGTTCATGGAGAACTGTCTCCCGTGGGAGGGACCCCACGCTGGAGCAGGGGAAGAGTGTGAGGAGTCCTCCTCCTGAGGAGGAAGGAGCGGCAGAAACAACGTGTGATGAACTGACCACAGCCCCCATTCCCCGTCCCCCTGTGCTGCTCAGGGGGAGGAGGTAGAGAAATTGGGAGTGAAGTTGAGCCCGGAAAGAAGGGAGGGGTGGAGGGAAGGTGTTTTTAAGATTTGGTTTTATTTCTCATTATCCTACTCTGATTTTGATTGGTAATAAATGAACCAAATTTCCCCAAGTCGAGTCTGTTTTGCCTGTGATGGTAATTGGTGAGTGATCTCCCTGTCCTTATCTCGAACCATGAGCCTTTTGTTCTCTTTTCTCTCCCCTGTCCAGCTGAGGAGGGGGAGTGATAGAGCAGCTTTGGTGGGCACCTGGTGTCCAGCCAGGGTCAACCCACCACATAGGTTGTTCAACAGTATCTGAAACACCTTACAGATGCGAAATATTTGACTTAAATATGACAATCAGATAGATTAAGTATTAGATATATTTTTAGTAGACAGCTTAGAGTTATTTGGAAAATGAACTGTCTGAAGTGGATGTACTTCTGCTCACTTATGCCCTGTATCACACCTAGAAAGAATGAAAGAGCATTGACTTAGATGGTCTGGTAGGTCTCTCTGCTTTGGTTTGGTTTGTTTTTTTCTCTATAAAACTAAGTGCAATGGCAATTTTTGCCTCTTACTATTGCTAAAGATTATAAGACTTTCAAGTTTATATTATAGATTATAGGACTTTCAAGTGCCTTCAACAAGGCTTAGGCAGACATCTGAAGGTGTGCTCCACTCAGCTGCGTACCTAACCATGGTGCCTGAATAAGTTCCCTGGGGATGTGAGTACTTTGCCTCTGTGCAGACTGTGAGCCGCTCAGCGGGGACAGCCCTGCCTTCCCTCTTAGCTCAGATCTGAGCTGAAAACAAACCACTGCTCCAGGTGAGTGCCCGGAAGGGTTCTGCTTGGGAGGGCTTCCCAAGAGCATGCCAACACCCTCAGATGGGTTCACGCTCCTCGCAAAATGTAGAGGAACTTTCTTTTAGCACAGTGGAGGTCCCTATCTTTCACACAGATTCCTCCTGCACTACTTCACAAGGCACAGGTCAGTGTTCACAGAGCCCATGGTACAGAGGCCGCTCAAGGGGTTTTGCTCAGAAGACGTACAGCTTTATAGACTTTACAGGCCATGTCAATGTACTGCGTTTGTCTTCACTGAAAAGCTTGATGATGAGAATGCATGGTAGCCAACAAAAGATAAGGAGGGCTGACAGTAAAAGGCTTTTCATGCAACAGCTGATAGACTTCTAGATCTCCTTGGGAAAGATGTTATGAATACAAAGAGTTTATCTGTATTCCATGAAGACTGAACAAGTCCTGAACAAGAGACTGAGTGAGCTTTAGTAAATAGACAAACCGCATCAGTCTCCAGAAGTCCCTCAAGATGAAAGTACAGAATAGCAGAGTACTCAGGGGAATTCAAAGACTCTATCAGAGACAAGGTATCCAAGTATGGACCATAGACAAAACCAGACTGGCCTTGCTTGTGTTCTTGCACAAGAAGGGAATCCACATACACGATTATACACACTTTGGTAAGTGGTGCAAGATGAGACTCTAAAAGCAAAATGAAGTTTTAAATTCCCTTATTGTTGTCACTTTTTGAACAGAGGGAAAAAAACCCTAGGGTCCTGCAAGTTTTACAAGTCAGGACGAGGAACTGGTGACAGGTCAGGTTTGATGTAGTCCAACTTATTCATAAAGGATGTTTAAATTTCCATTTCTCAAATTATCCCCCTGCAGATCCTAAATTATTGTTGAAATGATGGCTTCTCGTATAGAGTAAACTTCGGTTCAGCCAATTCATGTCATTAAACTAGCACTATGGAAGGGAATGTGTTACTTGCAGCACCATGATTAATTTTCTGTGGGGAAGGAGGGAGAGGGGAGTGCTTCCTTTAACAGGGGGAAAGCCTTAAATTAGGGGCAGGGCGGGATTAGGGTGAAAAAGTCATGGCCAAAGAGCAGCCTTTCTTCTAAAATTGGGGAGACAGCAATGAAGCCTTCCAGAAAGCGGTTAAGTGGAGGAGCTGGCTGGAAGTGGGAAGCAGAACTTCGCTCAGATTTAGAATCTGGAAAATCTGCCTGTGACTGGAGATTGAGTGAAGAAGCCTAAAAGGGATCAAGAAGGACTTCAAAGCACTGGGGAGACTGGTTGAGGGATCGGGAGCACAGGTGGTGTTTTCCTCAATCCCTTCAGTGGCGGGGAGGAACGCTGATAGAAACAGGAAAGCGAATCTGGTCAACGTGTGGCTCAGAGACTGGTGCCATCAGAGGAATTTGGGGTTTTTTGACCATGGGGCGGTCTACGCGGCACCGGGCCTGCTGAGTGCAGACGGTGTTCAACTATCCTCAAGGGGGAAAAGGATACTCGCCCATGAGTTGGCAAGCCTCATTGAGAGGGCTTTAAACTAGATTTGAAGGGGGTAGGGGATGAAGCCAGGGTACCTAGAGATGAGCCTAGGGGTGGCGTGCCAATGTTGGGGGCAAGATCGATAGCCCAGCTCAAGTGCATCTATTCCAATGCACGCAGCATGGGCAGCAAACAGGAGGAGCTGGAAGCCGTTGTGCAGTGGGACAGCTATGACGTGGTCGCCATCACAGAAACATGGTGGGACGACTCGCATGACTGGAGTGCTGCAATGGATGGCTGTAAGCTCTTCAGGAGGGATAGGCAAGGAAGGAGAGGCGGTGGGGTGGCTCTGTACGTCAAGGAGTGCTTTGATTGTATAGAGCTCGATGATTGTGACGACAGGGTTGAATGCTTATGGGTAAGGATGAGGGGGAAGGCTAACAAGGCGGATATCCTGCTGGGGGTCTGTTATAGACCACCCAACCAGGGCGAAGAAGCCGATGAAGCATTCTACAAGTGACTGGCAGAAGTCTCACAGTTGCAAGCCCTTGTTCTTGTGGGGGACTTCAACTTACCAGATGTCTGCTGGAAATATAACACAGCAGAGAGGAATCAGTCCCGGAGGTTCCTGGAGTGTGTGGAAGATAACTTCCTGACACAGCTGGTAAGCGAGCCTACCAGGGAAGGTGCCCTGCTTGACCTGCTGTTTACAAACAGAGAGGGACTGGTGGGAGAAGTGAAGGTCGGAGGCCGTCTTGGGCTTAGCGACCATGAAATGATAGAATTCTCAATTCTTGGCCAAGTAAGGAGGGGGGTCAGCAATACCACTACCATGGACTTCCAGAGGGCAGACTTTGACCTGTTCAGGACACTGGTTGGGAGGGTCCCTTGGGAGACGGTCATGAAGGGCAAAGGGGCCCAGGAAGGCTGGACATTCTTCAAGAAGGAAATCTTGAAGGCGCAGGAGTAGGTAGTCCCAATGTGCTGTAAGAAGAGCCGGCGGGGAAGACGACCGGCCTGGCTGAACAAGGAGCTTTTGCTGAGACTCAGGGAAAAAAAGAGAATTTATCACCTCTGGAAGAAGGGGCAGGCAAGTGAAGAAGAATACAAGGACCTCGTTAGGTCATGCAGAGAGGGAATTAGAAAGGCAAAAGCCCAGCTAGAGCTCAACCTGGCCACAGTTGTGAGGGATAACAAAAAATGCTTCTATAAATACATTAACAACAAAAAGAGAGCCAAGGAGAATCTCCATCCTTTCTGGATGCGGGAGGGAACATTGTCACGAAGGATGAGGAAAAGACTGAGGTACTTAATGCCTTCTTTGCCTCAGTCTTTAATAGCCAGACCAGATACCCTCAGGGTATTCAGCTCCCTGAGCTGGAAGACAAGGATGGAGAGCAGAACAAACTCCCTGTGATCCAGGAGGAAGCAGTTAACAACCTGCTATGCCACCTGGACACTCATAAGTCTATGGGGCCTGATGGCATCCACCCAAGGGTGCTGAGGGAGCTGGCGGAGGAGCTTGCCAAGCCACTCTCCATCATTTATCAACAGTCCTGGTTAACAGGGGAGGTCCCAGATGACTGGAGGCTTGTCAATGTGACGCCCATCTACAAGAAGGGCCGGAAGGAGGATCTGGGGAACTACAGGCCTGTCAGCCTGACCTCCATGCCGGGGAAGATTATGGAGAGGTTCATCCTGAGGGTGCTCACAGGGCACGTGCAGGATAACCAAGGGATCAGGCCCAGCCAGCACGGGTTCATGAAAGGCAGGTCCTGCTTGACCAACCTGATCTCCTTCTATGACCAGGTGACCCGCCGAGTGGATGAGGGAAAGGCTGTTGACGTTGTCTACCTGGACTTTAGTAAAGCCTTCGACACTGTCTCCCACAGTATTCTCCTGGAGAAGCTGGTGACTCGTGGCTTAGACAGGTGCACTCTTCGCTGGGTAAAAAACTATCTGGACAGCTGAGCCCAGAGAGTCGTGGTGAATGGAGCGAAATCCAGTTGGCAGACGGTCACAAGCGGAGTCCCCCAGGGCTCAGTTTTGGGACCGGTCTTGTTTAATATATTTATCGATGATCTGGGGATAGAGTGCTCTCTCAGCAAGTTTGCAGACGACACCAAGTTGGGTGGGAGTGTTGATCTGCTGGAGGGTAGGAAGGCTCTGCAGAGGGATCTGGACAGGCTGGATCGATGGGCCCAGGCCAACTGGATGAGGTTCAACAAGGCCAAGTGCCGAGTCCTGCACTTTGGTCACAAGAACCCCAGGCAACGCTACAGGCTTGGGGACGAGTGGCTGGAAAGTTCCCCCGCAGAAAAGGACCTGGGGGTGTTGATTGACATCTAGCTGAATATGAGCCAGCAGTGTGCCCAGGTGGCCAAGAAGGCCAACGGCATCCTGGCTTGTATCAGAAACGGTGTGGCCAGCAGGAGCAGGGAGGTGATCGTGCCTCTGTACTCGGCGCTGGTGAGGCCGCAACTCGAATCCTGTGTTCAGTTTTGGGCCCCTCACTACAAGAAGGACATTGAGGTGCTGGAGCGTGTCCAGAGAAAGGCGACGAAGCTGGTGAGGGGTCTGGAGCACAAGTGTTATGAGGAGCGGCTGAGGGAACTGGGGTTGTTCAGCCTGGAGAAGAGGAGGCTGAGGGGAGACATTATCGCTCTCTACAACTACCTGAAAGGGGGTTGCAGAGAGGTGGGTGTTGGTCTCTTCTCTCAAGTGACGAGTGACAGCACTAGAGGAAATGCCCTCAAGTTGCGGCAGGGGAGATACAGACTGGACATTAGTAAAAATTTCTTTACTGAGAGAGTGGTAACACAGTGGAGTAGGCTGCCCAGGGAGGTGGTTGAGTCACCCTCCCTGGAGGTATTCAAGGAGCGTGTGGAGGTTGCATTGTGGGATGTGGCTTGATGGGCGTGGTGTTTGTTGTGTTGTGGGGTTTTTTTGTGTGTGTGTGGTGTTTTGGTTTTTGTTTTTTTAATGGTTGGACTTGATGATCTTACAGGTCTTTTCCAACCTTAGTGATTCTGTGATTCTGTGATTCTGTGACTTTGAATGAAAGGGGGACAGAACTCTTAAATCCATCCCTGCATCTGTCTTTATTCACGTGTCTGATCTCTCTGCCTAAACCACTTTGGTTTTCTTCTATTCCTTTGTGCCCAGTACTTCCTTGCTGCCTCCTCTCTCAGCTTCTCTTTCACAGAAGACTCTGAACTCTTCTCTAAGAGATAGCTAATGGAAGTGCCCAAACCAATGTGTCTGCCCGGTCCTTTGTTCAAGGTGCAAGCTGATAATTCAGGAGGGAGTTTGCCGGCTTCCCATGGCTACACTAAATGAAAGGAAACGACCCTCCTACTTAACAGAGGTGACTGTAACCCCTTGGTGACCGGAGGCATACGTGGCTGTGCAGCTCCTCCTCTTCCAGGCTGGAGTATGCCTGTCATGCCAACCACTGATCATGGGTGTGCTGCAGCCTCCAGTCGGTCCACACTAAATATGTGAACTATTGTACCATCTTTGCCTGAGAGTTACAAAAATTGACATAAGCATTATTGAAAAGGTAATTCTTATTTTCTCCCCCACTCCATATAAAGAAACAGAGATTACAAAGCTACTTTTCTGTGCTGTTGTTAAATATGGACTGTCCTAGCATCCTCAAGACCATCCTAAGTTTTTATTCTCAGCAAGAATACTTGTATAAATAATATTTATGCTCATTTTGCATAATGCTTGGCATTTGTAATAAAGGTAAATAGGGATAAAGGGTTGGAGAAAATCCATTTTTTCCCTATTGCAACATGGTAAAAAGGTAAGACTGCGCTAAGTATTAACAGAGAACCACGACACTTTGGTATGGAATGCTGTAAGGTTCCTCCAGATGGTTCTGTATTTGAAATTGCTGGAGGCAAGACTGCTCCTCAAGAAGTTATACGCTGTGATGTGCAATAATGATACGTTAGAATGTTTTTCCAAAGGATAACTTTGAAGTCTTTAGTTTTAATTGGGAATACTTGTTAAATGCAGATCCTAAATTCTTTTGTAAATTATGACTTCCCATGTAGAGTATGTACTGGTTCTGCTAACTGATTCTGCGTAAACTACCATTATGGAAGGGGAAAATACTGTCTAGAACAGAAGACACTCTCTTAGCTTAATCTAAATATTAGGTTCAAGATGTGAGACCCTAATTAATAATCTCAAGAAAAGCCTTGGTGAGATGATGGCCGCAGAACAATTGTTTCTGAATATGAATGAGAAGATGTATTAATCACATCAGACTATGGCTTTAGGGTGACTTTAAATCAGTCACAGTGTTTCTTTCTCATAATGATCTTACTGATCTTTACCAGATGAACCAAACTTAGATAAAAGCTTTATCTAATTTTGAAGATGTATTTTTATACTATGACTAAAGGCTACATTGTAATGGTATTAATTTTGAAAATACATATTGCTTACTGAAAAAGAAGAAGGAGAGTGTTTTATTTTCAAGCCATGTGTTAGAAACAGAATGTATCTAATACCATAGTCTACTAAAAAGTGGGTTAATATAATTGAGGCATTGCCACAATATTTTGCCCCTATGTTCTTGAAATGAACTCTCAGTCTTAGCACCACTAGCAAGCACTTTATAGCCTTGGAAGTTTTATGATTTAAATATATTGTTGGATTTAAATACAGGAAAATTAAACAAAAAACAAAAAAATCACAGCAAAGTAGATGATGTGAAACACAGCCAAAGCAGCAGATTGCTCTAAATGACAACTAATCTCAAGATAGAAAGAAACTTAGGGTGTACCCCTCGTTTACCTTTGTCTGCATTACAGGCCTGAGTCTGTACTAAGCAAGTCTGTAGGTTCTTGTTCTAGTAAGGCGTTAAAAGTTATTGATTATGTTGTTGCTGTCTGTATGGCACCTAGCACAATGGGAGATTCTGCTTAGAGATATCAAAGTAAATATAGACAGTAACTGCCCTGTCTGAGCTCAAAATAAGTAAACTGTCCAGCACCAGTGTCTGCAGCTTGCTCACCCTTCTTGTGGAAGCAGTGAGAATTACTTTATTTGAGAAGTAATCCAAACGGTGCATGTTAAAGAGGATTTCTAAGACCATGCATGAAATCCAGTTCAAATACAGCAGCATCAATGAACTAAACACACATAAGAATTTTTCCAAAACAGTTTCTCCAAGAAAATACGTGCTCTCTTTCAAGAGAGCGTGATGGCAGGTGTGTCACACCTTACTCTTCCCCTGGGAATGGCCCTAATGCCTGGGACCAAAAGAAGGGGTTGTTATGCAGCCAGTAGTTTGCCCTGCAGACAGGGAACTCCCCAGGGAGCTTTAAAGCCAGGTTTTACCTCCTCTAAAGTCCCAATGCAAGTGAACCAGAGCAGAACTGGGAATCAGAACTGCAAATCGCTTGGTGTTCCACAAAATTAGATTACTTCTTGGAATAATTAGTTCTTCCCCAAGACTGTCTTTGCTTGTGTTCCGTGGTCTTCTCCATTAAAAAAGAACAGAATGTGCGAGATTTTAACCTGTGGTGTATAACTTTGTAAAATATTTATAATTTACTTGAGTAAGTGTAAAACAGACTATGCAATAAACACTATGCTATCTGGTACACCAACTGACAAGAAACTCTTAGAAAAACAAACACAAATGCTTAAAACTACTTCCTTCAGTTTGTATCTTCTGGGTATTAGAAAAAACACAGATGTATACTAATGGTAAATTTAAAAGCAACTGACTGCATGACTCATCACTGTATATCCCCTGAGCATTCCTGGGTTAAAGGATGGTGATCATTTGATTTAAAATGTATGCAAAACTCTCTGCATTTGCATTCCTTTCAGTCAAGTGCCTTGTCATTGGCCATCCCGGTTATTTGTCAGCAAATTCAAAATAAAGAGATTAAACATTCTTAGTCACTTGTTTACAAGTATTTTACATTCTTTGCTGGAAAGCACAAGGAGGGTGAAAAAAGCCTTCAGAGGCCTGCCTGCAAAAAGACGTATAAAGTCACTCACACGAGCCCAGGGAAGTTTTTTGTTGTTTTCCTGTAGTGCTTGTTACTGAAAAAAAAAAAGGGTTGGTGTCCCCTGGTAAAACACTGAAATCCCACCTCTTTAGCTGAGTGTGAGAATCTGCACAACTGTTGCAGCGGAAGACAGGGAACATAAAAGAATCGATTCTGGCCAGCGAGGAGACCCATTTCAACCCTCCTGCTAGCATCCCAGTAACAAGTGCGTGGGTCGGGGACCACATAGATGGGCTACGCATTAGCCTCCCACCCAAATTCATACCTACTGAACCCCAAGTACATATGCAACTTGCCCGAAGTGGCAAGCACTACAGATACAACAGAGCCACAAGAGCCAGTGAATGACAGTACCAGTTTGTATGTTGGGCAATGACCGTGACTCTTCTGGGGCAGGAAAAGAGGGTAGTTTTGCTCCCAAACAGGGAGGAGAAAGGAGGGGATTTAATAGTGCAGCATTCGAGCTAGCTTAGCTACACTATAAATGATAGAGGTATTAGTGAAGGCTCCTGGCAACCATCAGTGCAGAGCAGGTGCAGAAGGCAGATAGAAGTGTAGTAAGGGACTGTAGCTGGCTGCCCGGTGGCTTCCACACGGCCAAGGTTGCACTGGTGCTCGCAGTGCTGCCGTGCTGGAAGGAGGCAGAGCAGGGAGGTGGCCTGCTCTCTCCAGATTGCATGGGAGGGAGAGTTACGGCAGAGGGAAATACTGCAGGGGAGGATGAGTTCGGAGGTGATGACAAAGTCAGAAACGCAGGGTGAAGCAGGGGCCTCCTGCTGCAAAGAAGGGGGAAAAAGGCGGAGGAGGGATTGCTACCCTAGGTCCGGGGCTTCAGGGCAAAGATGGGGGAGGGAAGGAGAAACAGGACAAGGCCACTTGTTACCCCCTAGTGTGAGCTGGGAGGGGAGGGGTACCTGTTCCCTGGCGGGTGTGAAGGGAAGGGGTGGGGAAGGGGGAAGCTCCTGGGGGGGAACTGGGGGGCAGTGGGGCGAGAGGGATGGTGGGCAACAGGGGTGGGGGGCAGGGGAAGGCACTGGTGGTGAGGCTGGATGGCGAGGGGGTGGAGGGCTGTGTGGGGCACAGCGGCCAGGCGGGTGCAGAGCGAGACGTGCAGGGGGGCAAGGCGAGGTCCTTGGGGCAGATGTGCCGGACGATGAGGGTACGGTGCCGGGAGGGCGGCGGGGGCCGGGGCTGCGGGGCAGGGCGCGCCCGGGGGCCGGCAGGTTTGGGGGGCGGATGGGGGGGGGGCGGGGGGGAGAAGATCCCGGGTCCTGTACCTGAACCGCTCCTGCCCCGCCGTGTCCCAGAGCTGCAGCTTGACCCTCTTGCCGGGCTCGATCTCCACCAGCCGGGAGAAGAAGTCCACCCCCACGGTGGGGTCGGAGTGCAGCGGCCCCGGGAAGCGGCCCTCGGTGAAGCGGTGCAAGAGGCAGGACTTGCCCACGGTCGAGTCGCCCAGCACGATCAGCCGGAACTGGTAGATCCAAATCGCCGCGTCCATGGCGGCCCCGGCCTGGCCCGGCTCCGCCTTGGGGCTCTTCCTGGGGCTCCTGCGCGGCCGGTGCCTGCACCGCGCTCCGATCGCCCCCACGCCCGGCATCGGCGCAGCGGGCGGGCGGCGGCGGGGGGTGCGCGGGGCCCGGGGAGCCGCTCCCGCGGGTGCAGGACGGAGCCCCCGCGCCGGCCGCGCCGGGCAGGGCGGCGGCGGCCGGCGGGCGGGCGGAGGCCGTGTCCCCCCGCCCCGCTCCCGGGGCGCCGCGCCGGGCTCCCGCTGGCTGCCCGGGCGGGGCGGGGCGGGGCGGGGCGGGGCGGGCGGCGCTCGCGGGCGCTGTTCCTTCAGCACCGCGCTCCCCGCTCCCGCCGCCCGCCCCGGCCCTCGGGCCCCCGCTCCGCGCCCCCGCCGCGGCTGCCCCGGGCCCTCCGGCCGCGGGGTGCGCGCTGGGGCCCGCCTCTCCCCCCGGCTCTGCGGTGGCGGCGCGGCCGAGCCGCCCGCCGGGGCCTCCCACCATGCCGTCATGTGCGCGGCGAGACGGGTCCTCCCCCGCGGCGGGCAGGGCGGGCGGGCCGCGCGGCCCCGCGCCCGCCGCCCGCAGCAACGGCGGCTCTGCGGAGGGGACCGCCGGCCGCCCACCGTCGTGCTGCGGAGCCGAGGCTGCCTTGCGGCTCCAGCCCGTGCCCGGGGCCCAGCTCAGCCAGCAGAGCAGCTCCTCCCGTGGGCAACAAGTGTAGGGGTGGGCCGGGAGAAGGGGGATGCTAGGGGCAGGGGGAACCAGGCCGGCCTGGAAAACCAGGTGAGAGCCAGTCGGGCTGGTCGAGCGCGAGATTTGCAAGGAAGAGTGGGAGCAGAAAGGAAATACCGGGGAAGCAGTGGCGGAACCAGATCAGCAGGTGAAGGAGGGGCAAGGAGCTGGGAGGAAGCTGTCCGGGGGGTGGGAGCTGGGCAGGGGCTGGCCGGAGGAGTGCGAGCTGGAGAAGAGGCAGAACCACAAGTAGAGGAACAAGTGCCAAGTGGTGAAGACGGGCTGGGCAAGTGGCGAAAGGGAAAAGGAGAGTTAGCGATCTAGATATTCCCAGAGAGAACCATGCAAACTGCCTCGAGAAAGGGCATAATACTGGAAGTGACAGGGACATACACTCTTCATTTCCCGGTGGAACGAACTGCAAGTATCGGGCCTTCGTGAAAGTACCTTTACCTACAATAATAGAACAATTCTGTCTGTAGAGATGCCCGCCAGAGAAATTTCTTTGCCCCCCTGGGATCTTCAGCTAAGTATCATATTATGATAAATCTGCTGAGCAATAGATTCCTCACAGGTCCTTTATAGTCCTAGGACCATGCGGGATAACAAACACTAACAGGCCTCAGATGGCTGGTAAAGGCATTAGAGCCAAATAAACAGAAATCCCGGGACTTCTGGTAAACAGAATTGCAGCAGCTTCTTCTGCAGATTGGGCTGGGGTGAGAGAGCCGGGGGCAGAGAGCCTGAGAGCTGAGCACAGTAGGCTGGTTGAGCTGGGCAGTAGGTTGTTGCTGGCAGCAGGTCAGCAGCGAGTACTCGTATGAATGGGCACTTTGAAAGTGAAAAGGATCAGAGAGGAGATGGGCAACATTTTTTTTCACACAGCCTGCTGTTTTCCTCTGTTAATGTCAGGCACAGATGCAGCTAGAACCATAACTGCCTGTGGCTGGTTAGGGGCATATCTGAAACCATGTTTCTTCTGTAACTCTGTGGAGCAGTTTGTTATGACAAGTATTCTCATTGCCCAAGTCTGGTTTTGTTACTCCGATGTGTTACACGGTCACCAGTGTGAGACTAGTATGTTTCCTCACATAGGCTTAGGTAGACCTTGCAGCTCCACAGCATGGATGAGGGAGACCAAGGGCACCTTGGCCCTTCAACTGACCAAGTGCAGGGTGAAGTGAGAAGAGGGAGTTGCATGCACCGCTCAGGAGATCATGTCCTCCAGCCCCCAAATGAGTCTGGGTGGGATGTGCAAGCATGGCTGTCCCTGGAAGACTTCTCTGGGTGATCCCAGAAGCTTCCAGCAGAGACAGCCTGGCAGACCAGAATCCATAAAAGGCACAGCCAGGAACTGCCAGAGGGTTTTATCTTGCTGTGCACACTGAGCTGAAGCTGCAGGATGACGCCAGCTCCAAGAATCCGGACTCTCCAGGGACCTTTTGGGCTGCCCAGTCAGTCCCCAGGACTTAGTGATTGTGTGCCTGTGCCTGAGTGTGTCTCTGAGTGTGCTTCCTCCTGAACCCTGCACATTTCTCCCCTCTACTTTCAGCCGCTATTCTTGTAAAAAATAAATTGAACATAGCTTGTACTTGACTAGTTGCTCCTTTGAGTAACAATTAAAATAAAACAATGTTAACTCAGGTAAATGAACCTTCAGAAGGGTAAAATCAGTCCAGTTCTCACAGTTTTACATGGGACCTAATTACAGGTGATTCCTAGGGATCTTTTCTAAGTGTTCTGACAAAAGTGGCACCTAGATACAAGAAGTATTTGCATGTGAAACAGAGGTGTAAGGTATGTGATATCAGTAGCTCTGATACTTGCCTAATGTGAATAGGGCAAAATTTGAAGTGGACTTTGCTCATTTTATAATAGCTGGATCCCGCATGGATCACCACCCTGGCTGACACCCACAGGTCTTCAAAGCCTCAAGTGTGTGCTCACTAGCTTAGATGCACAGCAGATTGCTGTCCTTTGCACATCTGGGCTGGAAGAACCTCACACTAATGAGTTACACAGCTCATTTAATTCTTAACAGGTTAGGGAAGTCAACTTGCCTACAGCATTTACAGTTGAGCTAAATATGTTTGCAAATATTTTCAGACTTCCAGCGTCTGGTCTGTCTAGCTAAGCTTGTCATTGTAGAAAGACAGTGGTATATAAATTCACATATATCCAAAGCACAAACTTACACCTTCATTTGGGACCTTCTGAGTGTCATATGTTAAGTGCTACTTAAGGTACCTGCATTTGTCATATCTCCTGTGGAGTGGACAAGGTGGGTGAATTTTATCTCCAAGACATACAGTTTTTGTTAGTTTACCATTGAGTACAGAGGCCCTGACAGCATGCAGGCCATCACAAAGATCTCTGACCAGCAGTCAGAAGAAGCAATCAAAAATGGGTATGCTTTGAGGAGCTGGCATGGTTAAAGTGGAGAGGTTAAAGCAGCAACATAAACCCGACTTTCCCTCAGACAGTTTCCACCTCTTGCACATAGGCAGCTTGAATCTGCTCTTCCCAGGAAGGGTGAATCACACCTAAATTCTGGGAAATAATAAAAAACCCAAACAAACCTAAACCTCCAAATCTACTGCATTATTAGCTAGTTGACTGCACTAAGCTATAAATCCAAGACCTTACAATCTAAAAATTCCTCATTTCTTTTCACATTTTTGATTTGGCATGGATTTTTCTCAACCTTTGGCAAGGGGGTAGGTCACCAGGGATTACACAGATCACAGTGCTCATGAAGAATGTGCACATGTGATTCCATGGATCTTAGAGAAGCACGAATGAAAGTAATTGATTCTCAACCCCAGTCAACCTGACACTAAGAAACTATGCTTTCTGCTGCCACCCAAGAACCTAAGAGGGACCAGCCTGGAAGCAAGATGCCATTCATGCCTGTTTTAATTGCCTAGACTATTGGTCTGGAGGCTGATACAGCTGCTTATTTTATTACAGAGAAAGTTTCAACAGATGTAAGCTGTTGGAAGATGCTGCCAGCTATCTCTTTTTTTGATAGAGTAGTACTGGAGGTGATAGAGTAGTAATGGAGGTGGGATACTCCCGACTAATGAGCAATGACTCTCCTTCCTCTAAGATGTCATCAAGCCAGGTAGGTTTCACCTGATGGCAGGAAGGACATTTCTTAAACCACAACATTCTGGTAATGTTTCTTCCACAGACTTCTTTGATGCATATGTATAAATTTAGTATCTGAGTAGCAGAACAGCACTATGGTGAAATGATCAGTCTGCCCCAAAATCTTGTAAGTGGTATGAGAACAAATCTACTGTCCTTTTTACTTTCTGCAGTTCATAGTATTTGATGGGTTTCACACTTCCTCCTGTGGTGTTAATTAGTGAGTCACTCCAGCTCTTGGTGAAGCTAACACTCCCGCTGCTGGCTGGGAGGGTCGGCAGGAGCGGCAGGTTGAGGCTGAGATTTTAACACCACTCTTGGTCTAAGCCTTCCCTTCTGAGAGTTTCCAAGAGTGCTTGTATCTCCTCAAACGCCAAAGGCAATTGTGTAGGACAGGAAACCTGCAGGTTACAAGACCTGCTAACCCTGTGGTCCACAGAAATCCTCGCCAGTACTGACAGGAGCAATGGAATGTTCCAGCTGCCCAGGATCAAGTTCCTGATCTCGCACCCAGGTGCCAGGGTTCATCTCTGAGCTCGCTGTGGTTAACAGCTCCACGTTATGCTGGGGCTTATCTCACTATGGCAATTTTACAGTGGTAAGAAGTAATGGGATAGCAAAGAAGTGCAGAGAGAATATTCACCTGGCAAGATGGTGAAAAAAACCCTGAGTAAAGGGAAATGCGTTGGAAAGTTTTGTGTTTATTGCATTTGTTATTTGTTGCTGGAAGTTTATTTCTGATACTGTGTCTGGAACACCTGGAGCTATTCACAGGCGAAGGAGAAAGGAATGTTCTAGGAAAACATGGTAGGAGTTACAAGCTTCTTCAGTTTATGGTATTTTTAATGATTTCCTATATAGATTTCAACAAATAATTAGTTGGTGAGGGTATTTTTATAGTGTCTCTGTGTGGCAATGTGCTCGTTCATTCAAAGGTACAATCTGACCACTTAGAAGATGTCCTTGTTTGATAAGCGTGTTCCTTATGTTGTTGAGGTAGATATGTGCATGGTAGAACATCAGTAATAAACATTAAAAAAGAAAAGCTGCACAAATGAGTCATCAGAATCCATGGATCCTACACATACAGATCCACTTTGTTCATGAGGCATTAAAATGTCTCTGTGGAGATGATGCAAGTGAGTCTAATCCACAGCAGAATGAACTCACATAGGCAGTCAGTGAAGAACAGAAACACCCAGCTGGGACAAGGAAAACTTCTCCTAACTCTTCAGACCTGATCTTCCAGAAGGACCTACAACTTAACTTCAAAAACAAGCCTGGAAACTAAAAGTCATAACTTTTTAGAATATTAAAAACCAAGGTCTGAGTATTTACTCAATAAACATTTTATAACCATAAAATATTTTTTTACTTTTCCTCACATCTCAGCAACTGTTAAGCCATCTCTGTTCCACACAAGTAAACAACCTCTATCTGATCTATAGCCCCATTGTAGTCTAACCCCTTTGCCAATAATCTCCTCCCTCAAAATGTTAGTAATACTATGTTATGCTCAGAGCAATCACTCCCAGCTTGATGTTTGCTGTGTCTAGATCAGACATACAACAAGAATTGTATTTCCCTCCCAAATGTCCGTTTACTCCAAGTGTAATAGATGGTATCTATCTCTGCAAATCTTGCCATCTTAGACATCTAAGAGGGCATCTTAGAAAGTCACAGTTACAGAAGCACATCTAACTCAGTAAAGTGTCAGGAAAATACAGGAACACGCAACCTGCTCCACTAAAATGCTGAACTGAATTCATGCGCGTTGACATTTCAGAGTTAATGCCTAAACTGCATAAGAATCTGTCTTTAGGCAGGATTAAGATTGCCTTTAGCTGAGATCAAGAACCAAACCCCAAACGGCAATTTATTCTACTATGTAAAATTCTACTATTATTTATTCTACTATTATTTATTCTACTATGTAAAACAAGTTTCTGTATCAGAAATGGTGTGGCCAGCAGGAGCAGGGAGGTGATCGTGCCTCTGTACTCGGCTCTGGTGAGGCCGCACCTCGAATACTGTGTTCAGTTTTGGGCCCCTCACTACAAGAAGGACATTGAGGTGCTGGAGCGTGTCCAGAGAAGGGCGACGAAGCTGGTGAGGGGTCTGGAGCACAAGTCTTGTGAGGAGCGGCTGAGGGAGCTGGGGTTGTTCAGCCTGGAGAAGAGGAGGCTGAGGGGAGACCTCATCGCTCTCTACAACTACCTGAAAGGAGGTTGCAGAGAGGTGGGTGTTGGTCTCTTCTCCCAAGTGACTAGTGACAGGACTAGAGGAAATGGCCTCAAGTTGCGCCAGGGGAGGTTCAGGCTAGGGATTAGGAAAAAGTTCTTTACTGAAAGAGTAGTGAAACATTGGAATAGGCTGCCCAGGGAGGTGGTAGAGTCACCCTCCCTGGAGGTATTCAAGGAGCATGTGGATGTGGCATTGTGGGATGTGGCTTGATGGGCATGGAGCTGTGTGGTGTTGGGTGGGTTGGTTTTTGGTGTGTGGGGTTTTTTTGTGGTTTTTTTTTTTTTTTTTGGTTGGACTTGATGATCTTATAGGTCTTTTCCAACCTTAGTGATTCTGTGATTCTGTGATTCTGTGAAGTATTTGTTCTCACGCCTTCCTTTTCGTCATTTGTCAATCTTACACCTCACTTTTCCAGTTGTCATTTGGAATGACTCCTTCTAGGATTCTGTGCATTCTTTGCTCTGATGCAGTCCATCTCCTACATCTCTTTTGTGTTTGGGAAATGCTGGTGTGTGAAACAATACAGATTTCTGCTAACAAAGAACACTCTTTGTCTGAGCTTTGTGCCATGGACCCTTTGGGTATGTTGATCAAAGAGGTACTTTTTTCTGTAAGCACTGCATCTCTGACGGAACCCTACAATTCATTGCCCAATGTCATGGTGATCTGTTTTTCCCAGATTCCCACTTTTGCTCCAAATGCATTCTCTGATAATTTCTTAAGAGGAGTATTATTTCTAATTGCCTTCCCAATGCCTCTGTCCTATCCAGTGCCTGCAACTCTTCTCATGCTTTATACTGTTGCAGGCCTAACAAAGGACATAGAAGACACTGACAGGTAAACGTAATTGCTGAACTAATTCAGGACGGGCAAACAAGTGTCCCTGCACTGTTTGAAAAAATTAAACAAAGAACTTCTGTGTATGGTACGTGCAACTGAGTTTAGCCTACCTGGAAGAATTGCCCAGACAAATGGGCTGTGATTACATCTGCTAATCTTGAACTGACTAGATTAATCCAGTATGAGCTGGTAACACAGGTCATGTTTCTTTTCTGGTAAATTACTTGGGTGGGAGGCTGGAGGGTTATAGAAACTGCGGTGGCAACTATTAATTGGCCTCAGGAATGGAGAACACCAAAGAGATTGGGCCTCCAGCCACGTGATTAGCAGAGCCATTGCCAGCTTGTATCAATGATCCAATATAAAAGGTAATAAATAGTTAAGATTATAGCCCTTTGGGGGCGACCACCATACATGGTCGTCTGATACACAGAGAAGATGAAGCCCAAGAACTGCAACACACAGGAGCTAAGCTGTCATCCATAAACCCAGCATGTCAACCAGTCAGAATGAGTGACCTGTTCCTCTGTGGTTACTGGTATAGGACTGGTCTAAACGAGACTGGTGGGGATGAAGCTGTGATCTGTGTGTTATATACATGTTTGCAGAACAGGAATCATTATCCACTTGCTATACCCATCCTCCCAGGCAAATATATGTTCGATTGTGTATCACTGAGTACAGCACTACACCACCCAGTCTCCCTGTGACCACTGGATGCACAGTGTGGACAACTTTCATTCCAAAAACGTGACAGCTGCCCTGCACCCCTACTACGGGTGCAAAGGCTTGTCTTAGGCTTTGTAACTGGAAGTAGATCCCATGGTCTTTCACCCCAAATGCCATCCTTTACGCTTCCAGTTGGAGTCCAACCTTGTTTACACTGGAGGTAGACTGAGTGCCTTTAAGGCAGGAAGTCTTCTCTCTGCCCATGGGAATTTAAAGCCATCTAAAAGTGAATAAAGTTTCTTAAAAATTTAAGAGACTATGCCTCTGGTCAAAAAGCACGCATCACATGAGGATATTTAGAACAAATAATAGGTTTGTAAAAGTGTTTTAGCAGACATTCATGGGTGAAATTTTCATAGTAGATGAAATCATCAGAAGGGGTTAGATACCTTTCCCTTGTACTGTTAAAAGACTACTGTCACGAGCTATTCAGGGACCTTTTACCCCAAAGAACTTCCAGAGTGAACCTAAATGGGGACAGAGTTTACAGACTGCTAGATTATGTGACTGAAGGCTCATCCCCACAAACACAAAGGAGCAGAGGCACAATGACAGGCAGGGGAACCCCTGTAACCACACCAGAGCTGGCTGAGCCCCTGATGGGGTTGCTCCAAGGGCTGTCACAGGGGAGCCACCAGCCCCATGGGTTGGGGGGACACCCCCAGCTGAGTCAATGGATGACACTACCCATCAACTCCCCATCAATCCCATTACAGACTCAGAGAGAATTACTGCCTACAGGAGCATGGGACTCACTATGGGAAGTTGGAAAGAACATTTTGGGGTTGTGCAAGACTTACTATGGGATGTTTAGGGGAAGGACCAAAGACAGGGGAAGGGAAAGATCAAATTTGACTGGGGAAGAACAAGTGTGGAAGAATACAGAAGAAAGGAGATAAAAGGATCTGGACATATGTAAACAGGTTGCTGGTCAGTATGCTTGTGTTGAAGCGCAGCAAGGGCCAAGGCCTTTGCCAGCCAGGGCTCCATCCCTGGGGGAGATGGTTTTGGTGTGCTCAAGGACACAGATAGCCAAGCTGTGCAAACGACCTGTTGATCATCAAGAAGTGCAAATACGTCCAGAAGTAACTGAAGCAAGAATCGGAAAACAACAACAGATCGGAAAACAACAACAGATCAGAAAACAACTGGTGTAATCATCAGTGAGGTATTCCTGTAACTTAAGGACACGGAAATCCTGTAACTAAGGACATGGAAAGGTACTGGGGTAACTGGAGGTGGCTGAAAAAAGACTCTGGGTAGGGAGGACCTATGACCCTGCTCCAGGATGCAGGACCATCTCTGCAACCTCTGGGGCACTCAGGGAGTGGAAAAGAGCCCAGGGAAACCCATGACCCACCCATGACCCTGTGCTAGGATGACACAGCATGTCAGGAATCATCACACTGACCCACCCAGCCTTCTTCCAGGATTGCACCATCTCTCACGCAGAACGAGGAGTTTGTGAAAGAAACCACAACGCCAGCCTGCCCAGCTTCTCTCCCTCACTGCACCATCTCTCCCACGGCACAGGGAAGTAATGTAATTTGTAAAATTGCATACATCTTTGTATTGAGCATAACTGGCAAGGGCAGGGGGTTTTTTGAGGGTGGGCTGCAGGGCTGACCTCTGTGGGAAGGTCACAGCTGCACCAGACACAGCCATTTCCAGCTGGCTCCAGTAGACCCACCGCAGGACACAGCTGAGAGCATGTCAGCCAAGCTGGTGGTGCCTCTGAACCCATCAGATGAGTTTATAGCACCTCTGGAAGAGATGTATTTAAGAAAGGGTAGAAATTGCCAGCACAAAAGAAAGAAGAAAAACATACTGGAGGAGGAGGAAAGAGAAGACCATGCCTGAGCATGGGCGGGAGCCATGTAGCTGCCCGAGCAGGGTCTGCAAGGCATGACTCTAAAGGGACTGCTACTGATGGAGGAACCACCACTGACCCCAGACTCCTGTGCTGCCCATTGCCTCACCAAAGCAACTGAGTGCAATGGCAGTGAGGGGATGGGAGAACAAAAAGAGGGGGAGAGGTGTGCAGAGGGAAGAAGGGGTGTTTTTTCTGAGGGTTTGTTTGCACTCCATTAGAGAACCAGCTCTCTGAACTCCTTCCCACTGCCACTATCCCTCTGAGTCATTCTGTGTTACTGTCAGGAATATTACTGTCCTTCCAAATTAGGCTGTTCTGGTTCAGAAAGAAATGCAGACAAGCCTTCCACCAGTGAATTCCTGGTCCTGATCCCAGCTAAAAAGTACATTAAATTGAAACAGAACTCAACAGATCTTCTGAGCCCAGGAATGAAAATGAAAAATTATTATAAACAGGTCAAACCGTCACCCTAACACCTGTCTGAGATATCTCAAAGACCATTTGAGCATCGTTGCTCTCAGCTCTTCAGTTCTTATGTCCCCGAATGTGTCTGGGTTCAAAAGGAAAGCTCTCTGGTTTTGTAGCAATCAGTCAAAGATGTTTAGGGATCCTCAATGTTCAAATCCTGGAATGCTGCTACTCACATGCTATGACTGGTTCAAGCCAACATATTGATGCTAATAGGTATGTTGCTCTTTATCTGCTGAAGGATACAGTGTTGAAGGAAAGGAAGCTCCTTAAACCTACCTGGTGTGCCATAGCAGACAAAGCTGACAAGCAGCACTATCCACCGGAGGGCAGCGAGAAGCTGGGGAAATTTGGCCAGTGGAGCAGCTGAGGTGAGACTGAAAAATGCTTCTGCCTAAATATGACCCCTAACTAGAAAGATCCTGAGTTGCCCAAGACTGAAAGAAACTGGTACATTGGCTGCACTGGCAGAGTTTTGGTAGTGGGAGGCTACAGGGGTGATCTGTGAGAAGGTCGTGACCGCCCTTCAGTCACAGCTGGTTCCAGCTGGCTTGGCAACAGACAATGCCAACCCACCATGTGCCAAAACTTGAACCAGAGGTGCATATAGCACCTCTGTGAAAACATATTTAATAATGAAGAGCAGCTGCTGGGAGGAGATGTGTGAGGATACGTGTGATGACACACAGAAGACACAGGAGCAGATACTTACTGAGGGGACTGCAGCCCATGAAGGAATCCCTGCAGAAGCAGGTACTACCTTGAAGGGGACTACAGTCTGGGGAGGAATCCACACTGAGGCAGTTGAAAAGCATAAGAAACGTGGAGTGGCAAGAAAGGAAACCGCTACGCGCTGATGCCAACCTCCTGTGCTGCCTGATGACTCGCTGAAGGGACTGAGTGTAACACTTGGCAAAAGCAAGCAGAGTGGAGACTAGAAGGGGGGAGAAGAAGTGGCTGGATTTAATTTGAGGTGTTTTCCATAGGCATTTAATTATTATCTTGTTTCTCAGTACCCCTGAATCAGTAATTAAAAAATATGTAGTTGGCAATAAATTAAAAATCAGTGAAAACTCCTGACATGAGACTGCTTTGTCCACAACAACTAGACAGACTAGAAAAGACAACTGTTGGTCTTTCTTAAGATTATGCTCTATTTAGGAGCCAGCCTGGCTGAAAAGGTATAATTTGGTGCAGAATGTGAATCCTTGAGCTAAGATCTGCTCTGGGATGGTTCCTAGCAAATTCATCCCTTAGAAGAAATGATAAAGAACAAATGTTAAAGGCAGTAAGAGTGAGAAGCTCTTGTGTTTTGTTCTTGCAGATAAGAAGGTGTAAAAGACCTGTTCTGGTTTGAGGTCCATCTAGGCCATTATCTTTTCTGAGCCAATTATGGGAAAGGCTGTGATGTGAGGTGTGACTGAGACCCATCTGCGCGTATAAGTCTCTGTGCATGAGTCAAGGAGAGAGCAGGGGATACAGAGACAGTTACTGGGGAGATCCATAGTGCGTACGTGTAGATGTTGGTCTGTGTGGGGCCATGCAAAGTAAACTGGAAGGCCAACTTCAGTTACTGGACAGACTGTCTAAGGCCAGCTACTGGAGGAATCCATATTGTATATATGCATGCATTTCACACTAACAAACCTTTAACTGTCAAAGAGGGGCACAGGATTAGGCTGTTTGTGCCACCTGTGTTTGTTTGTGTGGTCAGCTGTGTGTTAGGTGTGTGTATATATATACACACACACAGTGTACAGCATCTGTGTGCCTATTGGGATAGGCAATAAGACCACCTCACTACTGACTGCATGTGGCAACATGGAGCTGCGGCAGCCTTGCCTCTGTTGGGATACCAGACTCGGCAAACCTCAAGCCAATGAGTTTCTCTCACAATATAGAAAGAAGCTCCAGCATTTGCAAATGAGTGACTCTGCACAAAGTACACCATTCTCACCACGCCGTTCCCAAAGCCTCCAAGGCCCAAGCCAAACAGAGGTCTTCAAGCTTTGTCAGGTGTTGTGCTGCCCAGTGAAACAGAGAAAACATGACCATTCCTTCCTGGGATTTGATGCACCAGTTACAGAAGGCAGATGAGCCATTGCGTGGCAGGCAGGAGGAGGTCAGGTCCTCTGTGACAACTGGCCAAACCTATCAACTGCTTACAACAATCAGAGGTCATCAAAGAGCACTTCTCCCTCAAACATGGGGAATCAAAAAGTCAAATGGGCAAGAAAATGGCAACCAGTTCTGGGCAGTGGGCCACCTGCATTACCACTGGGCCAATGCACTAAACAAGTTGGATTATAATGCGTTGCCAGTACAGGAGAAGGCTGGACGAGCCCTTGGCTGAGGCAGGGATGCTGTGCTGGTAGAGAACAGGCTGTTCCTGTAACGCATTTGAGCTACATCTCTACAGGGACAGGACTGTTTATCTTAATGTTTTAATACCACAAGGTGGGCAGATGATCCCAGAGTGTATTTCTCTACAGTGCTTCTGTTTGATACTGCAAATTTTTCTTAAGTTCACAACAGCAGCCTCAGGTTATTGCTGGGCAACCTGACTCTGGTTTCTGGCCTGCCTCCTGTTGGTGGGGGCTTGCTCTAGCAAAGCCTGAGGAAGAACTAGAGTGGAAGGAAAGCACGTTTTAATTTCCAAACCCCAGAGAGGCTGCAGTGGACAACAGCAGCGCTATTGTGTTCTCTGCAAAACCTGATCCCCTGCCAAGTCTAGGAGGGGGAGAGGACCTGCTTGCCCCCTGTGGGGAAACAGCACAGACCACACATAAGCTAGGATTGACTAGGAAGATCTCAGAGTTCCCTTCTCAGCCATAAGAAAAGTATAGTGCAAGTCTGAAGAGATGTACATAGGGAGGCAGAGAAAGGGATAAAATAGGCAGAATTGGAAGGAAGCCATACACAACTTTCTAGAGTACTAATGCTAGAAGTGGATGCACCCGAGTCTCTATTCAGATGAGTATTTGTCTGCATCGCATGTGCAACAGTCATTTAATCCACCAACAAAAGGTCACCATGAATGCAATGCAGCAGAATAGTGCTGAAACTTCAACTCACAAAATTTATTTATAGTGTGGAAGTGCAGGGACAGAATTTGTAATTTTAGCTAACTTGAGAAATTAAAGAAAGATCTCTGGAGTATGTCCAACATCCTCACAGTTCTTAAAATATACCTACTCCATAAAACAAAGGTGTAACATCTGTATATCTGTAATATTTCCATGTGTGTGTATTACTGATTGGATAGAATTCATATTTTAACACTTAGAGTATGATGATGAAAAAGATTTTCCTGAATAAGCAAACAATGAAACTACTTTTCCTTCCTCAAGATGTATGCTATGGTCTGGCATGCTGGACAAATGTGATATATACTGAGGAAATGGCTCTTTACTCTTAAAAAAAAATAAATCAAACATTACCAATGAAATAATTGTTATTATTTACTCAGAGTATCAGAGAAAGCTTTTTAACAGAACATCATTTGCCTTTTTTTTTTTTTTTTTTTGTCTTCCCACAGTGATTATAGAACTTTCAGGCTTTTATCATCTTAATTATCACTTGCTATGCCTATTGTCTTTCTTGCTTGGACGGAAAGGTGGTTTCTTTGAAACTATTAAGGACCTTTGCGATTTCATAGTTTGGTTGGTGCTTACTTCAGTGCTGCCTCAAAGTTGTCTTATTGCTGGAGAAAAAGAATTCAAAACACAAGCAGTTAAAATACCCATCTAACAATGTTTTTCCTTTCTCCCTTTGAATCTGAGCGGCCCTTCTCTACACAGACCATAGTCCAACAGGGCTGCTAGTGTAGCCAAAGCAGAGAAACATGGCGCTGTCTAGAAATTCAAACGTCTTATGAAAGTACAAGATCCCAAATTTGCTGGGAGGTGGGAAGACGAAGCACACCTCGGTTTCAGCATTTCTCATGAGAGAGTTCTTGAACCTAATCACTCCTGCCTTGGTGACCAAGGCCACCACTGACCGCGGTCGTCAGGGCTTACAGCGCAGCATCAGTTTCACACTGTTGTATACTGACACCTAATTTTTGATATACTGCTGAAGGTAGTTTTGATTATTTAGTGATAATGATAAGAACTAACCATTAGTGTGGAATGTCTTAACAAGTATTAATTGGATAAAGTTTTGAAGTTTAAAACTTACCTATCACTTTTCTAAACACTCTTAGTGAACCCTAGCACACACAAATATGCATATAAATATATATACACACACATTCAGCTGCAAAGCAAGTGCTAGTGTTTTTGTATAGTCAGTATTAGCTTTTCCCGCCCTCGCAGCCCCCCCGACGCCTCACGCCACAACCGCTCCTTTACACCTCAGCCGCAGCGGGGCGCCGCACGGAGTCGGCGCCGCGACTCAAGCGGCGCGAGGAGTGCGCATGCGCCCACCTCGGCGGCAGGCCGAGCGCGAAGGGCGGGCTGTGCCCGCGCGCTCCTGCCCCCCCCAGCCGTTGAGTGGCGCGGTGGAGGCGCCATTTTAGCGCGAGGGGGCGCCCGCCGCCGCGGTGAGGGGAGCCCTCAGCCTGCGCCGCCGAGAGCGGGGGGGCTCGGTGAGGCGTTACGAGCTGGAGTGCTGGGAACCCGTAATAACGTTAAAGTACAACTTTTTAAAAAACAAACATTTTAACACAGAATTATAGAAAAAGTCCATATTTCACCAGCCAAAATCCATACCTTGCCTTAAAAGCAAGTTGAGTTTAGCCCATTGTGTCTTGCGGAACACACTGGGTCTCTGTGGATGCGTAAGCAATAATTAACCGTGGTAAGAAGTTGCGATGATGTGTTGTGCTGTTGGTGTGGTATGCTGGAGATGTGTCCGCATGTTTGTGACCAATGGCATTTTAAGATGGGAAAAGCACTTTGATAAAGTATTTTTTGCTGAAGCCAAAGGGAAAACACTCGGTGCCGAGGAGATTCTCAGTGGTTTTCAGGATCAGACCCACCGACAGTTTTATAGATGGATCATTTTTATAAAAAACACTTTTGCCAGAAATAAATTCCAATTGCTGTGGTTAAGATGTGTTTCCCCCACTGTCTTCTCTGAAGTATCCTCAAATGACAGCATCAGGTTCACTGCCCTAACAGAAACACCATAATGAATGTTTTTTAGTACAAGCAGTTGTCTATATGAGACTATCAAACAGTTTGGAAAACAATTACCCAGCTGCTTTTAAGAGGGTTATTTTATGAACACGGGCCCCCTTTCTGGGAAGTGCCAAGCATGCACAGCTCTCCTCTTGGCTTTACAGGTCAATCGCCAGCTCTCTTCAAGCCAGACCTGAAGATAAAAACTAGCTTACCTTGGTCAACACTTACTAAGCCTCATTAGTCTTACCAAACATTCTGGTTTTCATATTTCATTCAAATAGATGCATTTATGTCAAACAGTTGTAGAGGCATTTTTTGTAACATCTTTTTTTGCCTACATCCCGTAGTTAAAGCTAGCCAAAGCCAGCTGGCAAGCTCAGCTACCTGGTCCTTTGATTTAGGTCATTTTTCTATGCAAGCCTTCGTGATGATCCTTGAAGTGTGACTAGATCAAAGTTCGAGTTCAGAGGTATATGTACAGTCTTGGCAATCACTCTGAATTTATTCCAGTATAACTGTAATCAAAACCTGGCCAGTGATTTTCAAATAGCAGAATGCCTTTTCTTTCTTTTGGTAAAGTTCTGACTTAGTTGTGTAAGGAAATGGGAAAAGGCTTGACAGTTCCAGCTAGGTCAAAATACAAGTAAATACATATTTGACTGCAAATTTAGAAAGTTCTTTTTCTTGAGTATGCATTGTCTAATATATTGTACTCTTTACAACTCCAGGAAGCACAACGGTCTTTTCACAATGCAAAAGTAATTAGAGCTCTTTGAAAAAGTTCTGACTCACCATTAATGCACTGCAGATAACAGGAGAGCGTACCTCAGCATGCTGAGAGAACTGAACAACCATTGATTTCTACAGACTGCTTATAGAAACAGGAGGGGTCTTGGAAGTGATCACTGTAATACTGAGGTGTCGTGATGTGACTGCTGAAGTTGTGGCTGATATCATTGTGGTTTGGTAGGCTGGGTAATGGTAGCAAAGCGTTTGGTGGTGTAAGTGGTGGACTGAGGGATATTGGTGGATCAAGTGGTTGTTAGGGGGGTACCTGAAAAATCTGTAAGCCAAAGAGACATCACACAGAAAAAAAAATGTAAACAAAAGACAGGACACATGACAAAAATTACAGTTTTAATAAAACTGACTTTGTAATAAAATCATGCAAGTGATTCCTGTAAATCAGTCTAGTCATTCTTTTTCTTCTTTCACAGATGTAATAATAAGTCATTTTCTTGAATGAGATCTTGCATTTATGATACTCAAACAGAATGACAAAGCAACAATCATTGTACTCTGTTACATGGTCATTCAGTCTTGGATACCAAATCTTTGCCTGTGTATTTCTTGTGGAAAGACCTAACTTGTAGTTTCTAGGACTGAAGGCCAAGAATGTAAAGAAAAGTTGTAAGAAAAAAACCAAATAAAATTCTGGTCAATGTTATAAATTGCATATCTTTGAACAAGACTAGCAAATTTCATAGACTTATTGGTACCTTACACTGTTATAAATGAGATAAAATTCTGAAATGTAGAGAAAGCTTTACCATGAAACAGCTAAGCTTTCAGATAAGAACATATTTTATTTTTGTAAACCCTCCCCCAACGAATCTCCAAGAATAATTCCTCTATCATTAATTTATTTTTCAACATAACATTGATTTTACTAAGGTTGCATATATATTAAGACTGTCAGATAAAGAGAATTCTGTGATCAATCTTAGTCCTAATGGAATCTTACTTAATAGGTATAGGAAAAGGAATAGGAATGACTAAAACTATCTAGTTACATTTCTTAGTAAAAATGTTTAGGAAAGCATTCCAACACATGAAGTTAAGTGGGTACTTAACATTTTCCTAACCTGGCAAATAAGCTCTGCAAGTGTCTGGAAGACTAATATTTTCTGACACTCATATTGACCAAAAAAAAAGTAAATTAATGTCACTTATTTTGTGTTCATTTATGAGAACAACTAAACAATTTCACTTTCACAATTTCACTGTAGGTTCAAAACATCTTCCAATATCTTCCCACATGGTGAAAGTTCAACTAAAGTAATGCTATGTTAAAGGCACAGCTTACATAATTTACTCATTAGTGGACTGTCTTGCCAAGATTAAAACAGAGAGTGGAATGCTGTTCCGCAGGTCTGGTTGACACCTAACCTCTTTAACTTTTATTATACTTTTACAAAACATTTTCCTCTCTCTCCTCACTTAAAGAAAGCATTTAGGAACCATTCGGAATAAAAATACCAAGACATAAACACCAACATGGATAAAAGAACAGACATATTAAAAAAAAAAAATCTTTAAATACTTAATACCGAAATAGAAAAAGGTAATTGTTTTTCTAAGAAGGAAGTGATATGAAACATGAGCATGTTATTTAACTAAAATTTAATTCAAGCAGGAAATTCTAATGAAATGGCTTTTGTATTTGTAGGAATTTTAGTAAAAACAATTTAAAGCTGTTTAGCTCTGCATTATTTGTGTAACCTTATAGTATCTGTTTTCTACAGTATCTTTTTACACGTACAATAGTTTTATTTTACACCATTCAAAAGTCTGGTATTACTCACACTTTGTTGATACTGACAAAAACTAAGATGAAGAAAAAAAAAATTGATCTTGGTTCCACATTGAAGTTGATACTCAATTTCTGCTTTTTCTTTTGTAACACCTAATATGCTTCTACATAGTGCTTTTCCTCCAAGTATGGTTTAAAATGTCAGAAGACATGGTTCGATTTTAAGAACAATGTCTTTCCTAAGAATAAATAACACTTCATTCAATATAGATATCAACAGCAAAAAGAATGAAGAAACAATAGATAAGTAAGGCAATGTAAGACTTCAGAAAGGAACTGGCAGAAACCATGCTTCTGAGACATTAAGTGTTAAAACTACTGAAATAACCCTGCATCATCAGCTCAATAAGCATTACTGTGTTCAGGTTTGGGCTCTCCAGTACAAAAAAGAAAATGTCATGTAAGAGGGTGTCCAGTGGAGGCCACCAAGATGGTCAGGGGTCTGCAGCATATGACATCCAAGCAGAAGCCGAGGGAACCTGGAGAAGAGAAGGCTAAGGGGGATCTTCTTGTAGTCTTCACCTTCCCGATGGGAGGATGTAGAGAAGACAGAGCCTGACTTTTCTTGGCGGCACGCAGCAAAAGGACAAAGGCCGACAATCACAATTTGCAGCAAGGGAATTTCTGACTAGAGATAAGGTTTTTTTTTTTTTTTACCATGAGGGTACTTAAACACTGGAACGGGGACCCAGAGAGTTGTGGAATTTCCAACCCTGGAGATATTCAAGCTTAACAGGACATGGCCCTGAACAGCTAGCTGACCCTGTTTTAAGCGGGGGGTTGGGCTAGATGGCCTCCAGACATCCCTTCCAACCGAAATTATTCTGCAATTCTATCAATATTTTTTTATAAACCCTAAGAAACACTTTGAAAGGAACATTCATTAGGGTGAAAAAGCTGGAGAATTACATCCATGTGCTTGCCTTATAATAATTACGACATTCGTGTGCAAAATAAATACAATTCAGAGTAGAGTTTAATATTTGTAGTACTGATAGTGTACTACTGGAGACTACAGAGGCTCACAGTGTGATTACTAGAAATTTTATGATTTATAAACCCCACAAATACCACACAGAGCATTTCAGGGTAGGCAGATTATTTAAAGGGAGCCTGTCATGTCTTAAATACATGCAATATAGAGATACTGTATTCAACACTTGAAAACAAGAATATGGCAAAAATGGACAGGAACAAAAGAACTAGCTTTTCTTTACTTCTTCTTTCAGAGATGACCATTTATCTGTGCATCACAGACTGCACAGCTGCACGATATACTGCCTCACATCCAGTTTTTCACTGATGAGGTAAATACGCTGGTGCAAGCTCTTTCAGAAAACCACTTTCTCAGTTCCCCATCTTAATAATACCGCATTGACCCAGGCCAAGTCTGCAACCTTGCAAGTCCAATTGGATGAACTGCTTGTGTGTCAAGCTAAACTGTCTTCAAATTATACTAGTTGATCTAATGAAACAATTTCTTCTGCCTGGAAACCACATTTTGTTTGTGGTGGACCATCACAATCCTGCCTTAGACATTCTTACCTACAACTCTTTTGCCAAGGTGTGAAGGAAAAGTGAAAGTACTAGTAAGGTATAAAAACAACCTTTGAAAGACTGTCCCAACTCTTCTGCTAGATTGGGAGTGGAGACAGGGTCTCGTCTGCCTGTAAAATACTGTCCTACCCTTAAGCCTGTTTTTGGCAGCACCTGATTAGTCTCTTCTCAGCCCTAGCCTGTATACAAGTGGTAAGATTTAAAGGTAAATCACACGATGCAAAGTCTGGCATTCACACACATGCAGGGCAGATCAATTGTGGATTCTGGCCTTTGCCACGGTGAGTTTAGTCTTGATCATTATGGCAATATCCCATCACAGACAAGCAAGTAATCGGAAATGAATACTAAGGAAACAATGCAGTCTTAGTTAAGAAACATCTCAGAATGACAAGTTTTGCAATTAAATATACACTGATTGTATTTTTCCTGTAATATCAAGCCTGAGTGCAGTGTCACAGGGTATTTTGATAAAAAAATGGGATCAATATAGTAAACAGACTACTTTGTTAGTGATTTTCTTTTAAAGACTAAAATTCCTAATCTGGTTATATTAAAAATGGGGTGGGAGCACAGCTAAAATGTGCCTCCCCAAGAAGAACCCAATCCTGACAAAATGGATCTACATCAGAGCTGCTCTTGTCACCCCAACCCCTTACCTGGTATGCCTCTGCCTTTGCACTGGAACTGCAGGTCCTCTCCTTGAGAGGAATCTGATTCAGAGAGCGGAGTCAATAAAACACTGATCTTATTTAAGAAAAAAAAAATAACCCCCACAATCCCAAGATGTTTTCTGGTGGCTCAACCAGCTGCATGGGCTCCCAGCAGGATTAGATGAATACCAGAGAAGGGGCAGGACCACGCAGCCTGAGGAGGAAGGCTCAGCATAATGGTTCATCCTAGAAAAGGAAAGCCAGTCAGTCCCCCGGAGTTATGACTCCCAACATCCCATACCAGAGCAGGGCAGGGATGCCATGCTGAAGTCATGAACTGAATGGTGGACACAACGCACACCGGGTTATCAGATCCCAGGCTTGTAGTGCAGGCCAGAATAACTGTTCTGTGTGCTTTGCCCAGTCTGGCAGAAATGCAGCCAAGTGCACCCACTTGATCCCCACCGAATTCGTATTGCCAGGAGTTCCTCCCTGGAAAACAAAATGCAAAGTCTTCCCAAACTTTGAGAATATTCATTGGGCTGTAATTCCTAAATAATGTGGAAAGCTTTCAGATAGAGTTGTACCCTAGTCTGTATAGAGGAAACTCTAGGCAATTTCCTGGGTCTTTTCAAATATTGTTTTCATAGTCGCCAGGGCGATCAACTAAAAAAAATCAAAACTATTCTGTTTAGTCCAAAGAGCAGAAGATGCCTGTTGAAGAGGTCTTATTGTAGGCTGCTGCTGCACACTCAGAGGTGTGAAATGCTATTCCATGAAACCACTGGGAGAATACGATTCTCTTACGAGAAAGAAATCTGTCTGAGGACTGAAGAGCAGATTCAATCAAAGCAGATTGAAGAGCAAGAGAGATTGAATGCCACCCTCCATCTTGCCATTTCCATTGGCTCTGGTGATTTTCAACAACAATCAAGTACCTGAATTCCATTCTTGATCTTTTATCTTAAATAAAACTCTCAATATATTGAAATTCTCACCCTTCCTCGTTCGGTTGCTTTTGCTTAGTTAATACCTTTTTTGACATTGTGATGTGGAAATGCATTCTGCTTCATATTCCTTCTTGGTAGAGACAGCAGATCCACCACTGCACCGCAGGATATGTCGGTGCAGCCATATGGCGTGTTTTTGCCCTAAGTAGCTTACTGTGATGTTTCTCAGATTAATATTTTTATGGCCAATTTTAGAGAATGTTAGAATATTTAAATTTTAAAATTGTGATTTTCTTTGTCTGCAAATCCTTTTTTTCTACAGACAGAGAGCAGGAAGGAATCTCTTGGCTATCAGGGCTAATGTCCTGCTGTCAGGTAGTAATCTTCTTGTTTCTGCTACTCCTATGGAAAATCTGTTCCAGGACCTGATGGTCCTAATAGAGACAGCTGTATAGCAAATATTAGTAAGGAACTGTCTTCTCATTTTCAGCCTAAACCTAATAATATTTCATGTATACATGTTGTTCTTGTGCTAACACTGTCTTTTACTTTAAAAAGTTTCTTTCTTTTTCTAGGGTTTGCTCTCAGTGCATTTTTTGATAGCAGTCCCGTCTCGTGTCCTTTGCTAGACTAACAAGCCAAGCTCCCATGGTCTCCTATAGATCCTTTTGCATCTTTCTGCACATTTTTCTTGAATATGAGTAACTAGCACATACACCATATTTCAGAAGAAGCCTCTCCAGGACTTTGTATAGTCTAACACATCTCTGTCTTGATTACAGCGTATGCATCCTAGGATTACATTTGCCCTTTGTGCAGCTATTAGGCCTTTTCAGCTCATGGCCATCTTGGGAACAGCAAGTATTTATTTACCTTAGTTCCTAATAATTTCCAAATGATGAGTTTATGCTACAAATCTTTGTTACGAGTTTCCCGATAAATGACATTGTGCTCTGTAGTGATAAGTTTAATCTCAGTCCTATCATTCAAGTTCCCAAGGCTGCACAGTTCTTCCAGACAGTTTTCAAACGTTTTTAACTGTCTTTTAACTAGGAAAAATAAGAAGAAAATAATGAAGCAGCAGAAAGAAACTGCCTTACATATTGTTTTATTGTTCCAGTTGTTTATCCTAATTTCACTCATTAGTTTGACCTTTGTTTCCTTCCTGTATTTTTCTAAGAGAAAAGTGGTTATGTTGGAGAGGTGGTGTACGATGATGAAAAATTGGAAATGTGAAAACATGCAATTGTTGTATTAAAAAATAAATAACATTTTATGTCATAATAAAACAGGAGCTTTTATAATTATTTCTATTTGAAAAATCCTTATGTTGATATTTTCCCTGAAAAAGCTTAATCAAGGAAAAATCAGTCTATTATTCTAGGATTGTATTACATTAAACAAAATAAATTTCTTTAGAGACAGTAATTCTTGTATGTAGCATGGATAAAGAAATAGGAAAAAAAACCCCACTGTGGAGGAAACCATAATCTGACCATGAAGGACATCTAGTGGCATAAATACTTGAATTAAAAAACCCCTAAAATTATGCTTGCTCATCATTTTACAAGGAATCACTTCTTCAATTTCAGATTTTAAGTTAGATGTGTGCAATATTTTTTGTCTTTCCTTTTGTCGATAAGGTAAACGCAGAAAATATAATATTGTTACAGTAGTACACAATAAAGGTTCTAGGCATACAATGGTATTGCACTTTAAGTTCCCTGAAACTTAAAGCAGAAGCTGTCAACTAAAAAATTATGTTCTGTGTTTTTACTTGTTATCATTGTTATCTACTTTTATCACCTACTGAAACTTACGATTTTCTTAGCAGGACAAACAGATAAGACACACTGAAACAAAACTGTTTAACAAAAAGGAATTGAAAGCAGATGAAGATACGAGAGCTATGTCTGTGTCTCATTTGTTATGGCTGTGCTAATTCTTTTATTTGTTCTTAGCTCAAAAGTAATTTTTTTTTTTGAAAAGCAGCAAAAAAAGCTATGCTGTTACTTTTGGGTTATCCTTCAACCATTCTAGAAGATAAACAACTATAAGGAATATTTAGATTCTTTGTTCCTTTCAATCACACTTCAAAATAGTTTGAAATTTAGATACAAATTTTGAATAGAAAGAATACATTTTCAAAGAATTCTACAAATGTATTGCTAATAGTTCTTTGTCAACAGTTTTTCTAGGTTAAAAAAAAGGTCTATGCCTACTAGTCTAGAGGCTCATTAAGCATCCAAATACATCCTGCATACAGATAAACTATAGCCACTCCCAGGGATTCCACTCACTGTGGAAAAGACACAGTAACCAGTGAAGTTAGTTAGTTCTGTAGAGCACTGGGAACTGAGTTTTCGTATCTGAAAGAGGATGCACAGCCTTAGCTGCACACACTCCCAAGTTTCCACTGGTGAGAGAGCACGGGGGAGCGATAATACCAATTCTGGGCTGAATGGAGGGCGTCTCCAGAGCCAGGCAGCCTGGCCGGCACACGCTCCAGGCAGCCATGGCGCTTCGCTCTGGCATGAGGTAAACTCAGGGGCTGACAAAAATCCAGAAACACACATCCACTGTCACACTTCAGGTGAACCCTGAATCGTGCTAAAATCAAGAGCCTGGAGGAGGAGTAGTTGAACACAAAGTCATGTTTAGACGTCTCAGATATCTCTGCATTCATGGCCATGTTGTCCACAAGCCATAAAAATTTCCTGAGATAGCAAAGTTTATCATACTCTGAAATGAACTTAGTCCCCAAAGTCTAACAGAGGGCACTTTTAAATTAAAACTGTTGTTGCTGTTGTTCTTTTTTTTTTCCCAAACCTTCAATTTCTTTTTTGTTAAAATAAATTAAAAAGAGATCCCTGGCTATTTAAACTCTTATTACTTTTTTTCATATTTTCACAGTACACAGATACCCCTCTGGGACTGCAATCCTTCTGCAGCTGAGCAGCTCTGGTGTAAAGCCCCAGCCTGGCAGTGGCTTTCTGGCGTGAGGCTGCTGCAGCCTACCTGTAGCAAGGAATTCTGAGAGCTGAGCTTAAATGGAGACAAAAAGCACCAAAGACACAATTCTCCATCTTTGAAGAAATCAGCAGCAGATTGCAGGTATAGGATGAATAAAATTAGAGGCGAAGATAATATTACCACAGTTGTGGAGCTCAGATATGATGAAATGTGCAGGGTCTGATAGTTCTGCTTCTTTTTTTTTAATCTTGTTTTTATTTTAAGTTATGGAAATTTGTGACCTGCATGACCTGACTTATAACTATCACAACACTGAAACTAATCTTGACAGACTGATTTCTTGTGGGAGTCACAACAGGATTTTTATTGGATTAGGAATCCAAAATTAAAAAATCCATAAACTATTGTTATACAAGTGAAGGAAAAATACATAAAATCTCAATATAATATAGAAATGGGTATGTGTATGTATATAAATATAGCAGTATATTTATGAATGCTCTTTTAAGTCATATAATTATACAGCTTTTCTCTCATATTGACCTGCAGCTTTAATATTACATGACCACAGAGTCAAAAAGGGGATTTGAGGACCAAGCCTCTCCCATGTAGCCAATACCTTAGTGGTTAGGGCCTGGCCCTTGGGAAGTGGGAGACTAAAATTCACCTTTCTGCTGAAAAGGGACTGTCAGGCACATGCAGTAATAAAGATGACCTGAAAATGGCAGAGTAATGCCTCTTTTACACTCCTAAATCCCATTCTGCAAGGATGATTTGAGTAATTGCAAAGGGAGATAAACACAGCTTGAATGAGAGAACTGCGATAGGGAAAAACGTGTCTGAAAAAAGACTTGTGGTGTGGGGGAGCAAAGATCAAACCATGGTGCTCTGCAGGGAACAGGTGAGGGTAGAGGGAGACAGCGTCTTGTGGCAGAAGGGATGCTGGCACAGCCAGGACAGTGACAGGCATTTGCACCAACGAGGGCAGGAGATTGCTCTTCCTGGAGGCACCTCTGGGGTTTGAGTCCATCACCTGTGACACATACAGAGCATCATTAAAAGTGAGAGTCATTAAAAAAAACAACACCTTCAGGATATGCAAAATTCCCCCAGGTTCTACAGGTGAGTTCTGCTGAGATGTGGGTGAACAGAGGACAAGGGAAATCATTGGGTGTGGGGGTTGTCAGCAGAGAGGTGGGAGTTGAAGCCTTAGAAACGGAGGAGCTCAAGGCTGTGCACAAAGCTGGGAGAAGTTAAATTGAAGGGTTTAGAGTTACTTTGACTCATTTAACTGGAAGAAAGGTGAGACCTGAGCTGCCTGCACACGAGGCCAGCCGCAGTCAGGCCTCCACATGTCCTGGGGCTTGCAGCCTGTGGCGGGGCGGGGGCCGAAGTGGCCTTGGGGGGACCCGCACCCGGGCACCAGGCTGGGGCTGCTGCCGGGAAGCCCCGCAGGTTGCCTGAGCTGGGGAGCAGGAACACGAACTTCGCGTTGTCGCTTCTGGAGCCGCCCTTCGCTGCCGCTCTGCTCCGCTCTGCTCTGCTCTCACCTGCACCCAGCGGGTGGAAGGAAACCTGCGGGGCTGGGGCCCGCTAAGGGCAAGGAACAGCAGGGGCATCCCGCAGCAGAGCTCCGGCCCACCCGCCCCAGGACAAGCCATGCTCCGCCTATGGGCGGTCCTTCGGCGGGCACAAAGCTCGGCTCGGCCACCGCCAGCAGAGCTCCGTTCCGCCGCCCCGGTGCCGCCGCTCCTCCCTCCAGCCGAGCGCCGCCCGCCGCCTCCGCAGGGCCCTCTCGCCCGCCCTCCCTCCCTTTCGGCGGGCGCAGGGCCGGGGCAGCGCCGCGGCATGGAGGCGGCCGCTGCCGGGGCGCCGCCGCCCGGTGCTGCGGCAGCCGCTGCGCCCGGGGCCGAGACGGCGCCCGGGGCTGCCGCCGCGCCTCCGCGCCGGCTGCTGGCGCTGCTCGGGGCCAAGCTCTGCACCTGGTGAGTCCCCGGCCGCGGCCCCCCTGGCCTCCGCGTGGAGCCGGGCAGCGCCGGCCTCTCTGCCCGCCTGCCTCCGGGGCCGGGGCGGCGGGGGGCCGTGCCCCGGGCCGGGGTCGCACTTCGCGGGAGAGAGGGGCAGGGGGAACAATCTTTCTGTCCTCGGCGCGTTGGCCGATAGCGCGGTCAGGATGCGCTGGCTTATCTGTGCCGCCGGGAGAAGCCATGTGGTGCCCGGCCCGGAGCCGGCGCCGCCGTGGGGCACCCGCCGCCGTGGGGACGCCTCGGTGCGGGCCCGGGGTTACTGCTGGGAGCGGGGCGTGGGGCCGAGCAAAGCTTTGATCCTTCGGGCGAGCCTTTAAAGCCGTCGCCCTGGCAGAGGTGAGACCGGCGAGGCGCGGGCGGCAGCCGGGAGGGTTTTGGCTTCTGGGGGTGGAGGGCTGCGTGAGCAGCCTGGTCTGTTACGGGGGCCGCTGTGGAAGCACAGCCAAGCTACAGCCTGCAACTGCTGTGTGTGAGTGTGAAGAGCCACTTCAGCTAAGATGAGTGTAGAATTAGCGAGTGATGTATTTGATTTTGTTAAACTAAGAATGTAATCCCACATATGCACACATGCACTTGATTTTTTTTTTTTTTTTAGTAATTCTGGCTTAAGATTTTTCCGTTTTCCTGTTTTTTCAGTACTTTTGTCTATTTCCTATTTTTTCTGTACTTTTATCTGTTCTGTACTCTTTTATCAACATTGCTGTGAAGAACAGGTCACGGGAGGCAGAGAAGATATCAGAACAAAATAGCTGAGACGAGATGTGGAGTCCAGAAAGAGCAATATTCCCTTTCCTTCCATTCTTGAGTCAGCTTAGGACAGAGACCCGTTTACGTATATCACTTAAAATGTGAGCACTGGTTAAGCATAGAAAACGTGGGGAAAAAATCTGCCAAGTTGTGCAGGCATTGCATGCGTCCCAAAACTGGTACTTGCCAAGCGCTGCCTTTTGTGAGAGCAGAACTACCTCCTCCGACTTCCAGCCTGCAAGAGCTACCGTTCACTTACAGCTTCAGTTTCCATCTGGGAAAAAAATCCCTGTTTAAAAGGCTTTTTTTGGGCTCTAGATTTGGTTTCTAGTAACTATTGCATCAGATATCCTCGGCTGACAAATAGGAGGTGCTGGCTCTCCTGCCAGCCTGCGCTTCTGAGCTGGAGTCTCACAACTAGGCTGCGTGGAGGTGCGTGCTGGCCAAGCAGAGTCTTATTCCAGAGGGCAAAGCCTGCCTTTCTCTTTTGGTTGTAAGTTTTTTCTCTTTTCATTCTTCCTGCCTGTCAGGAATGCCCAAAAAGACAAGGTAGGACCTTGTTGAACTGTTCAGTAACATCACCTGTGCTAGCAGTTTTGCCAAAATGTTGCCAGAGGGCTACACTGAGTGAGTCTATTGATGGTACTTGAAAGAAAATGCAGAGCTCTCACTGGGTGTTGCAAAGTCTTGTCCGAGATAATTGATTTTTTTTTCCTCCTTTTTTTCCCAGGTGGCTGGAGGCACAGCCACTTCAGCTTTCTTAGAGGCCTTTCTGAGTAATAGGCAGGTTTAATACTTGTATGTAGTAAGCTAGATTTTTTTTTTTGAGTGAAACCAGGAGAAAATACGCTTTCTGGTTCTTGAAACAAAACAAGTCTTTCTTTTCTTTTTCTTACCTTTTACAAATTAAATTGACCTCAGTTTCAAAGCAGAACACTGAAACACTAACTTCTGAAAATGTTAGTTCTTAAAAATATTTTTTCCTGTCCTGAGCTATCTGTTAGAATATCGCTTCAGTCTGAACCTGTATTTTTCTTCAGCTACTTGCATGAAAATGTGAGATTATTCAAATGAAATGTTCTCTTTCCCCCTCCCCATTCAGGAAGGGTTCAGTAGTTAAAGCTGAAGTGCAAGTAAACTGTCTATGTGAAGAGTGTTGCTAGGCTTTGCCTGTTAGTGTTTAACTGTTGGCATAAATAAATTTATTTTTTGAAAAGCTGTATTTATTTTCATAAAAAAATCACATTAAAATTATAGGATTTATTAAACTAATAGCCAATAAAATTGTTAACTGTGGGCTTATTAGATTTTCTTTAACTTCCTCAGGTTTAGACTCTGATTGTATTTTAATATCTTGGAGTATTTTTCTTCTGCATTTCACATGGAGCCAAAGAAAGCCAGCCTGACTTTCCCATGATGTCAAGAGCCACACATGGTTCAGCGTTAGCTTTAGACCAATTTGTGGCAAACTTTCATGTTCTAAAAAAATCCCAAAATGACTCCTAGTTTTTCTCATAGCCATAGATGTAGCTAGCTAAGATGTGGTGGCTGAAGGGAGTAATTACTTAATTAAAAAAAAAAAAGAAAAAAAAAAGAAAAAAAAGGAGGAGTAATTACTTAATTAACTACCCAGCAGTAAAAAACAGCAACAAAAGAAGCCCCCAAACTGTAAAACTAAAAGGCCATTTCACCCCACTTACCTTGCATCATCTGAGAGTCCAAAGTGATTTAGTCCTTACCAATGCATTAGAAAAAAAGAGCAGAGAGGATCAAGTTCTGGCATGGAAAAGTTAATAATAAACATATTTCAAAAAATGGTCATAAAATATTAATAAGAAAATCACAGTCGTCGATACTCATGTCAATACTGGAATGAATGGAAACTCATGTCTTCGAGGCATTTTTCTTGTAAGAAATTGTCTTGCAGAATGAAACCAGTAGGATTTAAAGTTTGCTCTCAAGTTTTACAGAGGGTAAACCATTTTTTTTTTAATTTGCTATGGGAATTTAGTGGGCACTGAAATAATAAGGCTCTTGAGCCCACATTTAATGAGGGTCATCTTACTCTGTTCAGATCGCCTTGAGTGCAGTGCATTGCACGGGAGAACATGGCATCACCTTTGCAATTTGAAGAAATTCATTTTGACACCTTGGCAAATGGTGTGAGGGGAAACCATTGCTGCTTCTGCTGAGGCTTGCGCCTGGTGTTGGGGGGGGGGGGGTCAGGGCAAGAGGCTGTTGTTTTACACGCAGCCAAGAAAGTTGCCAGAGATGGAGTGTTTTGGGATTGACAGAGGACACTTTTTGAGGGCAGCCTTCCACTGTCAGTGAACGATGTCTTTATGTGGCTCTTTCGATCTTAACGTTTTGAATCTGTTCAGTACAGGGAAGAAAAAAAATCTCTGAATTAAAATAGAGAAAAATAAAGAAGGGAATGAAGCAGGATGAAGCCTGCTTGCCTTGTCAGATGCCTTCGGTACTGTAGAAGTAAACGCTGTAGGACTGCTGAGACATACATTAACTAAATAGCAATGATTGCTGGTGCAGTAACCACTAAGCAAACGGTTCTGTAAGTTCTGGACCTGAATTTCCTCCTTGTGCTTTTGCACATGGGAAATAGTTCCCTAGGTACTTTAAACTGGAGAAACTTAGTTATTAGAAAAGCTGAGGATCAGCTTAGTGGAGTTATTCCACTGCAAGAGGGCAACCAGGTCTTTATAATAATGACGGTTGAAGCTGATCAATCGTTATCAAATTTGAATGGCAACAGCTTTTCCCCTGTTTACCCTCTCGCTGGAACGTGGTCACTATCCAGTTTGCTAGTTCATGTGGAGTCCAGGCCTCTGCTATAGAGAGGGTGCCTTAGTTCAGGAGAAGCAAAGCTACCCCTTGCATATCATGTCCTGGGGGAAAACATTTAAAACCTTGCCCCGCAGAAGTCCATGTTAAACAAGCCAGATGCTTGTAGAGTAGTATTGCCTGTGCTTCTGCCTGTCTCTGTGGCACCACCTAGGAGATGGGTGAAGGGGAGTTTGCATCCAGGAGAACAGGACTTCTACCAGCTAAGGCAGCTTTAACCTCTCCTGGTAATGTATTGACGAGCACAATTTATTTTGTGGGCTACGCAGGCTTCACAGCTTTGCTCTAGTAAAATTGCAGCGGTTTTGCCCAGTCACACCTCTACACAGGTTTGATCCCCACCTCCACACCCTCGTCCCAGCTAGTCCAAGGGCAGGGCGAGTTTAGTCCAAGAAATCACAAAAGGCTTGCTCTGTGCCTCCTGCACTGAGGGTAAAGAAGAAATATTTTCTGCTAGTTTGGAGCAAGAAACTATTTGAATAATAAAAAGTATATATGTATTTTTTAAATACCTGAAACCACATTTTTTGTGTCTTGTTCACTGCATTGTTTCTTCCTTGAGATTTCAATGGGTCTTCTGTTGTCTCACCTCCTGCAAAGGAGCCAGAGTTCACAGGGCTGGGAAAGGGCGAGCTGGAACCATTGTCCATGCCTGCTTGAGAGAAGAGGTAGTCTCATCCCTGAAATTTTAGCTAACCTATGCTACATTCTTCTTAATGGCACCTGATGGAATTAATTCTTTAGATGAACGTAAAAAGACATTTCTGCATCAGTCAGAATAATTAGCCAGAATGTGTCACAATCATTGCTGATTTGTTCACCAAATAGCACAACCAGATCTTTGACCAGAATAAAAAGAAATTCAATATAACAGAAGTGAGGTAGCTTCAAAGGTTTTTTTTGCCTTTTTTTTGCATACAAATACATTTTTTGTTGACAGTTTACAGTTAATGTTGTGCTACAAAGTAGCCATGATAAATTTCTAGCTGAGACAAGGTCTCTGTTGCTTACTTCAACATTCAGAATGCTAGAAATGAGAATGTTTGTTCTTTCATGCACCAGAAAGAGTTAATCACGCAAGGCTGGATAGGATCCTACAAGATTGTCACAAGATATATGAATACTTATAATGTGGATGTGCACCATAGCTGGGATTGGCAAGGCAAGCTGTAGCAGAATGTGGGGCTTGAATCTCTTGGAAGTGCAGGATGGCTGGACTTCGCGGAGATTTGCCATCTCATCAAAATGGACTTGGAGGGAAATATGTGCCTAGCAGCATTTTTAAAGTCAGAAGAGCTTTGTTGTCAGGCTGAATAGAAAATGAGATTCATACAGCTGAATTAGAATGTGTGCAAAGAAGATGTCTCCCTTCCAAAAGGAGCGGTTGACTGTATGGTGTTGGCTTTAGCACCTCCAAACACCCCCTTCTTGTTGCCTGACAGCTGGATTGCACAGCATAGCTGGGTGAGCTGGTGAGCTACTATGTTAAAGTCACCCACCTTGGGAAAACAACTGGTGTTACTGTCGTGTCGTGTGCCTGGCACATGGATGCCCTGCCAGAAATCACTGGGGAGAGATGTGGGCACAGGGTAGGTGCAGAATCCTAATGGGATGCTTTCTTCCCTTGCTCGATTACTTTGATTAGGAACAAATCAATCAGTTGTGCAGACAATTAAATTCTCATCAGTGGTCTTCAGAGTAAACAAATTTGTTGTGGACTTTGCAGACCTGTACAGACGGCACAGCACTGAGCCCCTCTCATGGTATATTGTGAATATGCAGGCAGAGGCTGGGGTGGTACAGACCTGCATAGCTCCACTGGCTGGAAAAACAGCAAACCAAAAGATGCACAGCAATCTATGCATACTCCTGTTTGTCTAGGAACACCTGGAATAGTTCACTTTATATTAGATGAAGAATTGCTACTAAAAGAGCATGAGCTTCCCCCCCCCCCCCCCCAGCTGTGGGTTGGACTTAAAAGGAGCTGTAAAAGCTAGCATGATCTTTGGCCAAAATGGGTTCTTAGCTCCATCCTCAATTACAGGACGTGATGGAATATAGCAGGAAAAAATCCACAATAAATATCAATTATAACAATTCTTATGATAAGAAAGAATTTTTTTACAGTGAGAGCAATCAATCACTGGAACAGCCTCTCCAGGGATGTCATGGTGTCCCCATTGCTAGAGGTTTTCAAGATGTGACTGGTCAGCGTGCTGGATAATCTTGTCTAGGCACCCTTTCCCATGAAAGGTTGGACCAGATGATCTTTCGAGGTCTTTCCAACCTGGGCAGTTCTATGATACTATGGTTAATGCTTTTGTGTTTCCTTAGCACTGCTCGGTTTAGGGTCTTAGCTCACTTTCAAAGACTCAGGTCTCAGAAGAGCCTGAAGGCAGTCGTGCCTTATCTCCATGTTGCGGATTTCTATTGACCAAAGTCAGAATGGGATTCAGTGGAGGATTAAGGATTTAACTCAGGCCGTGTGTATCAAAACCTCTCTTGATGAGAATAGATCCTGTCATTGGTTTGAGCCTGCCCAAGCGAGCTGCTTGAAGATCCTTGCAAATTACTGCAGTCTCCATCACTGGTGATTTGAACTGGCCTCACTTGTTATATGACTGTCATGAGGTTAGGCTAGACCTTCCGTGTAGACAAAACCCTGCTTACCGGTAAACCAGGTAGGGATTAGAAAAAGAATAAAGTGACAATCTAAAAAAATGGCATTTTCCCTGTACAATTTAGCAAATATTTTTTTAAAAACTTGAATGTTTAATTCTAAGCTTACTGTGTGGTCTTTTATATTCACAGGCATATTTTGAAAACGATAATTCTGGGCCAGATGCTCTCCTTGTTTATCTGTGGGACTGCTGTTACAAGCCAGTACCTAGCAGAACAATACCAAGTGAATACTCCAATGTTTCAAAGTTTTATCAACTATTCTTTGCTTCTTCTAGTTTATACAACTACGCTGGCATTTAGGACTGGTATGTGAAACACGGGGTGGGAGATTCTGGTTCATAATTTTTTTTCTCTTCTACATTTTCCTTTCAGATTTTGAAACTAAAGAACTTACTCAATTCTCATCCTAGTTTTTTAAGTTCCTGCTGATCCTGCCTTGTAATAACACATAGAAATTAATTTTACAGGTTAAATGTGCATTTAATTTGATTTCATTTCATATGTGTTTAAAATTATGTGCTCTTTGTTTTCTAGTCCTATGTTATATTAGGTAAAATAGGCTTTGTTGTAACAAGCTTCTTTACTAGAGGCTATTTAATATTCCTCTTATTAATTTCCTCTTTAAACAACTCTAGTCTTGTGGGTTTTTTCCTCATGTGGTAGAATTTCTGCGCTTTTCACCATTTGCATTATCTCCTCCCAGGCTGCATTTTTCTGTTATTGTATCTTTTTTAAGCAAAGAGGGCAACCAAAATCAAACATCTCAGTATTATTTATGCTTCTAAAAAGCAAGATTCCTGTGCAACATTTGGTTGGCAAGAAACACATATTGATTGCTGCTTTCTTCTAAACAGGCAGTGATAGCCTTTGGCAAATTTTGAAACAGCGGTGGTGGAAGTATATTTTTTTGGGACTGGCTGATGTTGAAGCCAATTACATGATTGTAAAAGCCTACCAATACACGACACTCACAAGCGTGCAGGTAAGGATCAATTTGTCTTTTTGAACTGTTGCTTTTATTACAGTTTTGGATCCGTTTCTGAAATGAGATTCATAGGACAGACGTGGAAGCTATTTAAGCCTGAAAAAGCTTCCCAATATCTATTTTCTTTCTGCAGTACAGAGAAGAGCATCCTGCATCATGAATAACATTTCCAGGAAGCAGAGAAAATTGGTTGGTATTATCTAGTGCCAGCTCTTGAGTTGAACTCCAATTATTTTGATAGAAAGCACTTCTAAGTTTGCTGATAGCCACTCCGGTTTTTCTCCTGACACAAAATAAAGATTTAGGACCAGATAACACTCACTCAGCGCAGGTTCTTGCTGGTGAGAGTGAGGTAGATCTCTTGCCTGGTCCTAGAAGCTGTGGGAGGCTTTGTGAGACGTAATCCCGTATGTGAGGACATACTGATAGTTAGCTGGTGTTGCTGACGATGCAGTGAGGGACCAGCCCTGTGGCTTTTGGATGTTCAGGCTCCTCTCTGGAAGAGGTGGAAGGGAGGTCAGTGTGGTGGGCTCCTGAACTGACAGTAAACATCCTCTGCTGTGCCAGTGCTTGGTGCTGCATTGCTGCACTAGGATAAATCTTGTGTTCTGATATAGCTCTACGAGCAGGATGGCTAAGGCTGGGATTTCTTTGTCACCCTACACAGACATAAGCTGCTGGAAGAGTTAGTGCCTTCCTCCTGCCTTCAGCTGCATGCTCCTGAGCTTGCACAGCCAAATCCCTTGAGCAAACCGGCTCAGGGCACTGAGCAAACTCAGAGTAAACCCTGTCTTTTGCTGGACTATTGGCGAGCCATGTCAGGCCCCTGAGTTAGCTCCCTGTGGGGCTCCACAGATGCTCCTGCTGCTGGAACAAGGGAGGCGACGGTGCAAAAGCAAGGACTGAGCGTGTCCAGGGCTGTGCCAACGTATGCCTGCTCTTATCAATGGCGGATCTGTGGCTGGGGTCATGGCCCCACTTACCCAAATAAGAAAATAATGTACCATACAGAATTGGCTGTTAGTTGGAAAGGAATGTTTAGGTGTCAGTGTTCTACAGAGTCAAAGTAACAAGGGTTAATATTTAAAAGAATTACCTGTAAAGCAATAAACTTCTGTGGTCTGAACTCCCTTTAAAGAACTGCAGTAACTTTTCCTTGCACTATTTAAAGACCAGTAACACATACTTGATGGATTATTATTGTCATGTTTCCACTTCACACTTACGTGGTATGACTCATTAGGCCTTTAATTCCCTTACAAATAATGCCGAAGAAATCAAAGCTTTAAGAGTGACACATTTCAGTCTCAAGGTCAAGTTCGGCTGATAATCATGACACTGTTTGATCATACACTTTACAGCTGAAAAAGCCATGACTTTTATCCAAGTTCTCGGAAGTATTAAAGCTATTGCTATGATTTCTTTCATAGAAATTAAGAAAGAATAGATACAGTAGGTTGTACTGTCCAGTTGCCAAACTCAAGCAGTTGCTGAACCTTCTTCCCGTGTGGTAACCTTCAGACTGATGCTTCTTGCAGTGTCAGTTCAGTAATTGCGAATTTGTTGTAACTGCCTGTTGCAGTAAGGTTTCTTGCACATTCTCTGAAGTCAGAAATGAGATACAGGACAAAAAAAAAAAACACCTGTGATTTGCTCCAGTGCAAAGCATTTACTATCTGTCAGTAGCAAGCAGTTCTGCAGTTACATCATCAGAACCTGTGGTTCAGAGCACCCAGCTTGATAGTCTGTCTGCAGTACTGGCTGTGAGTGGATGCCCAGGGACCATAAAAGCAATGCAGGAGTATATGGCACCTTCCTGAATACAGGGTAATCACTGTTAAAATGCTGGCTGGCTGGAGCTTCAGCTCAGCCTTATGAAACTTATCTTCAAGGACAAGTTTTCTCAGCTCAGCAAGGAACTTCCACGTATTTTCTCACACATGCACACAAAAGCAGAACTGATTTTCCTTTAGTTATCAAATAACAGCATTGCACGGAAGGGGTTGGGAGATTTTTAAGGAGATAACATTGGGATGGCAGCTCTCATTTCTCTGTAAATAAAGGAAAAGACTTTGGTCCACAACTGAACTCTTTCCGTTCGGCTGTGGCTGAGGCAATGCCAGGGAAACTTGCTGCCAGTGTCCTTCTGTCTTGCGGCAGGATTTGACTGTGCTGCTGTTTGACCACATATTTCATAGCAAAAAACAAGCAGCATAGCTGTAGTTTCATGTTGTTAACATGTTGTTGGGCACAATTGGCATTTGTTCCATAGATAATTCTAGTGGAGACATTTTATAGGCAACTGTTGACAGACTGTCAGCTGATGGACGAGTGTTAACCTCAACAGGAGAAAATGCAGGATGAGCCCCTGGGGCTCAGCTGGAGGCTGCCTGAAGGGAGCCGTGTGGGGAAGCGAGCAGGATGAGCTGTTGAGCTTTTTTGCTCACAAAGCTGTCTGGAGCTGGTAATTATAAGCAAACCAATGACCTCCAACAGTCTATGATCATTTATTAACCATGTATTAAAACATCTTTTAATAATTTACTCACCCTACCTTTAAAACCTTCCTATAAACTGTGTGGCCAAAGGCTGGCTTGAGTCAAAACACTTGTAAATCAAATCAACAGGTTATCTGGGTTTTTTCCCTTGTAAAAATACAGACTGGAATTGAATAAGATGAGAGTTTGCCAAGGCTCTACTGGCAATAGTAATCAGTATTGCAGTACTGCCGTAAATGTCATAAAAGCTGAATAAATAAACTTTATGCTTTTAAATGGTTCCATTGACACAATTCATTGTGATGTTACATCTGCTTTACACCTCTTTGATCTTGATCCTGTACAGAAGAGAGCATTTTCCACCAAAGAGCTCTGTAACGTAGTAGATGAAGGGAAAGCAAGATCCAGTAGTTGGAAATCAGATTTCTACTGTCTGTAATTGAGGTTAATTGTCCCCTGGAACAGATTACCAGGGCATGTTCTTCATCATTTGGTGCCTGTATGTCCTGGCTGCAAATCCTCTAACCAGGATGCTGTAGCTCTACAGTATGTTACTGGTCTGGATGCAGCAATTCCCCATCTGGCATTACTGAAAGAGCTTGTGGCTCATTATCTACTACTCTCTTATATCCTAATTAAGATTTTTTTTTTTTTTTAAAGGGTTTTTGTTCCACCCTTTCTGTTTGGGTTGAAAAACTGCTTGGGAGGTTGGAAAACTACATGGTAACATCTCAATAAATGGGGAATGGAAAGCTTACGTATTAATAGAAGAGATGTCTACTACCAGGGGGGTAAAATCTTTGCTTTCTAATTTTTGTAGTATTTCTTAGTTTCTGTGATTGCATCTTCACACCGGAGAGATCAAATACATTTCCATACTCAGGACAGAACTGGTTCAGACCAAAGGTGGAAAAACAGAATTATGAGAGCTAAATTTTATGTTTTGCAGAAACAGATGAATGACACTTGTTTGATACTAGTCAAAACAGTCAAATTTGGAGGAAATGTTAGAAATTTTTTTTGAGCCTAGATAAAAGGTAAGATAGAGAAAAAGGCCTGGGACTAGGTCGAAACTTACAGCATGATACTTCTCCGATAGAGCAAAGTTGTATTAGATATGTGGTATCACATATTAGGACTTGTGTGGCTCTAATATCTCCTAATACCGCCTAGGCAAGTGCTTTTGCACAGACTTTTCGAACTGGACAAGCTGGAGGCAATCCAAGGAACAAAGACAAATGGAAGGATTAGAGAGTACCGTTAGGATTTAATCTGTAATGACTCCCCTTAATGCTGTGCTGGTAAGACTTTAACGTGTAGTTATGAACAAGTAAAACCGAGCTTACCATGAAAGTCTTACAAGTTTGGTTAAAACCCTTGGGGATGATGGTTGAAATAACAGAAGCCAGCACAGCAGAAGACTGGTGGTGCACTCAGGCAGGCAGAAGTTAGCAATGAACATTAAGGACTAAGGGCTCTTGATTGTAATGATTATGCCCCAGTCCTATTAACCTGGAACTAACACTTGATAGTAACTTCAAGAGGCCAGGTTTTAAGGGCTGACATTTAAGAGTAATTTGTGAGCAGTCTGTGGAAGGCTGACTGTATGTTCTACTGTAGACTCTTCCCTTATATATTCTCATGGCACTCTACTGAGGCAGGTCAGAAAATACGCCTCTTTTTTCCCCAGACAAATTCAGAAACAAAGTCTATTTTGTTGAATTGAATATTAAACCAATTATGATTAGCTCAATGTTCTTTGTATTATTTGGTTATTCTGGAACATTATGACCATCTTGTGCTACAATGTATTTTTCTGTATTGAGTACACAGCTAAGTCTTGATTTTTTCTGTAATAATGGAGAATTGGGTAGAAGATGGGTGGGTCTAACAATGCAAAGATACATAAGATTTTAGGAACACACAGAGTATAATGAAGAAAGGAAAGAAGTTGATGTCACTGCTTGTCATGGCATGCAGACATCCTTGAAGCTATTAAGTCTGCTCGGGGTAGTGTCTGCAAACACATCCAAAGTGCTTCAAAACTGCAGCTGCCTTGTGTGTCTCTGCTGCTGGAGCATGGGTGAATTAAAGTGGGTTACCTGCTTCTGACTAATTGAGAGTCAGCTCTAACAGGGTAATGAAAATGCACTGGTGGATTGCATTGATTTTGTGGGAAGTTGGAAGAATGGGAAGGTGACTTTAGGAAAGCTGTTCTTCTATTCCTGTCTTCTTCCTACCAATTTTGCACGTGGCTTGCAGCTCATCTACCTTTTTTTTTTTTTTTTTCTTCAGTAGGATCCACTTGGGGAAAATAAAATCAAAACCAAAACTGCAGGGTCAGATTCTTGCCCTATTCACTTTGATGTAAAAACAGATCGCTTGTATCCTTTAATAGTTTCAGTTTTTTACTTTGTGTACATGGACCCCTAAATTCTAATTATAAATTTGAGGAGGAGTGAAAAAACAAGCTAGACAAAACCTGCTGGGGAGAAAAGGAAATGTCAGTGAACTGTCTCCTTGTATTGGTGTCATGGGGAGCAACGTGCTTTCAGAGCAACATCCTAGCATTCATTTGTGAAGCTGCAAAGATTAATTAGATCCATCATTAGAAGAGTTTCTAGATCAGTGCCTTCCTACCAGGAGGGAGTGGACCCCCAGCTCCTCCTTCACTTGCAAAATGCTTTTCATGGTAAAATGTAGGTCTGACCCCTCTTTGAAACGAATCCACTGGGTTGCTTTGCGGCTTTCATTAACATCTGACAGCGACGGAAAGTAAAATCCTGTACATTCGTTTTCAGGATAGTGCAATCCAGATTTGGGCTGGGTTTCTAATTCAAACCATTTCTCTGTACACACAGCTGCTGGACTGTTTTGGGATTCCTGTACTGATGGCTTTGTCATGGTTCATTCTCCGTGCAAGATACAGGCTGATCCATTTTCTTGCTGTTGCCGTCTGTTTGCTGGGTGTAGGAACAATGGTGGGTGCAGACATTTTGGCAGGAAGGCAGGACAGTGAAGGTAAGGAATCCTTTATCGCGGCGGGGAAGGGTGGAGAGACGGTTTCCGTGGTGGACTAACTTGCAAAGGAGAAAGAGGAGCAAGTGCAGGGGAAGTGGATGTAGTTTTATTTTAAAAGAGAAGAGGAGAAAACACACTGCTATTTGTATTTCTTGTCCAAGAAGACAGTGGCTGAGGAGATGCTGATTTTATAGGGAGCTGTGGAATTTCTTTGCTTGTAGATTTGGATTATTTCTTCCACCTTAAAAGAGAAACTCTTGTGTTAAGCTTAACTTTTGCTGCTGTTCATCTGACCTGATGAAAGGCCTCATTCTTGAAAGCTCGTTTGCTTTTACTAATCATGTCAGATGGTCTAATAAAAGATGCTGCCTCTCCCTGCAAACCTTGTCTTGCTTACACTGTACCAGCCTGCTGGCAGCCAGACTTCTCTGATTTGCAGTTCTCTATGAGCACAAATAGAAAATAAAAAGTTACTTAAGAGCAGGCTGACTTCTCCGAGTTATCTTTGGCAGACCCAACAGAAATACTCCGCGTATCCCTAAGGCCCACAGGCCACAGCCTGGAAAGCAGTGGCTTACGACAGGAGAGCAAGAGGAGATGTGGGCAGGATGCCGGGATTCCTGGGACCTCCAGGAGGGAGACTGGGCTCTGGGGACCAGGATGCAGTCGGGCACAGATGAGGGCAGGTCTCGTCTTCTCTATGATGGATGCCTAAATCAACCCATATCATAGCAACCTTATTTTGAATAAGAATTTCAATTTTCAGAGCCAGTGGGTATGAGGCAAGGTAAATTTCAGGGGGAGAGGAATGGGGCATTGCCTTCTTCAGGCAGCATAGAGATAAGCCTGTTTGGCATTATTTTGGGGCCTTACTGTAGGTAAGAGACCAAGGCAAACTGAGGTTTAGCTTTAATGCTATGTGGTACAAGTATCTCAGTCCTGAGGGAGAAAAAATCTTCTTTTCCTGAGCCTTCAAGACAGTTGTGCTTTATTTGCTGACCTGGGTATCCTTACTACTGCTTACCCTCGATTTCAGACATATTTTCTTAGTGATTGCCAACTGGCTCAGGAAAGGACATTTTAAATCAATTCAAGGATTTAAACAACAGCGATCCTCTTGATCTTTAGCTGATGCATAACAGCATTTACTTGATGAGTGATTGTATCACAGGGAGTCCCATTTGCACAGTATAAATAAATTGCAGCAGGACACATGATACCACCCATCTGCAGCGCCCGCTTAAGGCCTGTCATAAACTTGAAGCTGAGTCCAGGTCTCGCTGAAATCAATAGGCTGATTTTAGCAAGACTTGAATCAGGCCTTACCGCAAAAGCAGGGGCAATGTTCAGAAAGGCGGAGAGCATCTCTAACTGGGAATTTTCTTAAGTCCCTACAGTGCCTAAGGTCAGCAGAAGTAGAATTGGACCAGTCTATACGGCAGTGGATGGTCAGGATGAGATTTAAATGCTGGGTTTAGCTCATTCCAGACTGTGCAGGGTGAGGTGAGCAGGTAGCAGAGTCCATGCTCAGACATCAAGCCACTCATCTGCACACACGAGAGATGATTCCTTTCCCCTTACCCTGGAAGGCGCTAGGAAGATAGAGATGTTAGAGATAAATTTGCTTGTCTTTTTAAGGAAAGTTAAAAAGTGTTTGCAGCATTACCCTTATTGTGGATTAATATTTCTGTACAGGTAGTGACGTGGTGATTGGAGATGTCTTAGTGCTTCTTGGTGCTTCTTTGTATGCCATTTCTAATGTGAGTGAGGAATACATTGTGAAAAATCTGAGCAGAGTGGAGTTTCTAGGAATGGTGGGCTTGTTTGGGACTATTATCAGCGGTCTACAGCTGTAAGGATCTAATATTTATTTTAAAACTAATTAAGAATATTCTACAGATGATTGCTTGTCTACCATGAAATGATACTGTTGTTATTAAATTAATTCTTTGTTACATCTGCATTTGGCCTATATGGGTGTCCTTCCAGTTGAATTTTATTTTTGTTGCTGATCAGCATCTGTTTTATATCCTTTTTATTTGCACTACTCTTACTACAGCAATTCTAAAGCTGAAATCCTGCAATTGAACACATATGATACTTGGCTGTATTTTTGATTTTGTTGATCTTCATGAGGACACTCAGTATGCTGAGGACTGTTCACAGGAACATATTTCTTAATGGTTTTTCTCTGTGGAAAAGTTTTGGAGATAATCAGTAGTAGGAGGTCTTCCATATTAAACTTCAGTTTAAAATGAAGCCATGTATACTCTTATAAATAACCATGTTAGAGTAACAGACCGCGTGCACTTAAGTCTATCTAATGATTTCTATGTTCCTCATTTCTCATCATTATAGTTAATAATTTCTTCAAATGGTATATCAAATGAAACTGAATCTCTGAAGGATGAAAAAGCCTGGGAAGAAGGCATAAGAATTAAATAAAAGTGTTCTTGACTTTCAGGCACTTTAATTTTCAAGTCTTTTTTCGTGCTTGTTAGATGTTGGAGTTAGTGTCATTCAATAGCATTTCAAACAAAAAATTAAGGGATTATAAATGAAAATTTTTCTTATGTAGTCTGATAATGAAATTCTCTATTTGAATATGATACGCTTTTTTTCCTTTTTTTACTGTATTATATCTTTTCTCTAACTCTAGAGCCATTGTGGAACATAGGGAGATAATAAGAATTCAATGGAACTGGAAAATTGGTATGTGTATGACAAAATTATGTGCATTTTTTCAGAACACTGGAAGAAGATAATAATTTAGACTTGAAATGCTGGGGATTTAATTTTCTTTCACTGGATATTAAGCAGCATTCATATTGCCACAAATGTACCTTCTGCAAACTTTGCAGCTTGGCAAAGAGATAAGGTTTGCAGGATAGAACATTAAAACCTTTGAGCTCAGGTTTTCCATTTTATATATAGAATGAAGCAAATTCTCAAAATAAATTGCAAAAAGTGAAAATTAAACCTGTTTAATCAGAGACATGTTTAGTGTTGGAACATCACAAGAACATTTTAGTGTTGTCCTTCCTAAATGAAATACTGGGAAAATAGATTTTGTGACACATTTTGATCTCAACAGAACTGCATGTTATTAAGAAATGTGGCTCTAAATTTCTTCAGTCAGCTCTTACATTAACTGGGAAAGAACAAGAACTTTCTTGTATAGATAAAGTAATTTTTGCAATACAGGGTAGTCTTGAAAAAGAAGAGTTTCTGCCATGTTTTCCTTAAATTTACATTCCCATATCTTTTAGGAGACCTTATCCTAAAAGACAAAAATGCATAGTTTTAAAGCATCTGAAGAATATCAGTGTTCTTTAAAATCATTATTCTGTGCCTTAGGAGTAAATTGTCATCTTGTTTTACAGCATTACTGTTCGCAGTCTTTGCCCTGTGTATGTTTGGGCTGTATAGCTTCATGCCAGTAGTGATTAAAGTTACCAGCGCAACCTCGGTCAACCTGGGTATTCTGACTGCCGATCTCTACAGTCTGTTCTTTGGGCTTTTCCTTTTTTTCTATAAGGTAAGTACCTTCATTCTTTCACTATAATTTCAGTTACATTTTTCTCCAAAATTATAAATAAAGCATAATGTTCTTAAAAGCCCCTGAACAGTTGTTTGCACTTACACATTTCTACAGCTTGTATCATTCATTGTTGGCAGATGTCAATCAGGAGGAGTCATACTTAGTTAATTGCATAGCATCGCACCATTAGGCAGATAGTGATTTTCAAACAATTTCACACTTGATGGAATACGTTAGAGTTAATGTTAAGAGATAGTAAATAATTTCCCAAGGTGTTCACGTGGTTCTTGCCGTGAGCCCTATGTGGAACTGTGTGTTAGATTTGGTTCATCCAAGTGTTCAAGGAGAGTGTTTGAATCTCCCTGTTCTGAAAAGCATTTCATGCTCCTCTGAGGGAGGAGCAGTGTGGCTTGATTTCCAGAAATTAATATTTTCTTTTAGAAATTTAATCTATTCATTACCAACATCTTGGGATAAGAATCAAGCTCTCTCAGTGCTACTGCTAAGGAGAGCCTAAAGGAACTGAAAAAATGCAGATAAATATATTATTCTGTATGCTCTCCAAAAGGAGTTACTTTTATTGCTCTCTGAAATATTTTTGGTACTGTCTATTCAAGCTAAATGACAGTGCTAAAAAGATTTCATTCCACCCTACTCTTTTCATCCAGAATCATTTGTGGGAACCTAGCTTGTTATAGCAGTTGGACTAATTGAGTCAGTCGCTTGGTGACTGGGAAGGGCTTACTGAGAAGCTTGTGAACTTCTCTTAAGAACTTAATTTGTATTATTCCATGTGGTTGCTTTCTCTTCAGCATTATGGAAAGCCAGAAGCTTTTAGGTCAGATTTGTTTCTGAAAATGAAGACCAATTTATTTTACAGGGCTGAGGTCTGGTAGTGGTAGGATCTGACTACAGCTTGATTTTCCTTTTCAAAAAGCTCTTGTAGCTCAGCTTTCCTCCCTATTTTGGTTTCCAAAATTTGCTCCAAGCTACAAAGCATCCATTAAAAATGAATGTAGGAAGCGAACCATACTTACGTTCTAACAATTTAAAAAATCCTTTCTAGGTCACTTTCAAACATATATTTTGGTACCCAGATAGCTTAACTCAAGAAGTGATTATAAATTTATATTCTTAATAGTAAAGAGGGAGAAGTAAGCAAGAGCTTTGAAAGAGATCTAATAAACTTTTATTCTTCAGGATTTTTAGCTTATTTTGAGGAGAGGTTTTTCTGGGTTCAGATCATCCCATAATTTTACTAACTGCGGGGTATTCTGGTAGCAAAAAGGAAAAATTAATTAGAGAAGACTTTGGGGTTGAATTATGAGAGAATTTCAGATACTTCTTAAAATGGGAACTTGCATCTGTGGTTAGAAACAATGAAGTAGCAAAAAGGGGAGCAATAATAATGCTGCATCTTTAGTAATCAGAGGATCTGAGATAGCTTAGGAACCAAGAACTGAGAGAGCTTGATTTTTGACATGGCTTTTAACATAACACTTAGCAGTAGAAAATCTTATTGCCAAGTTAACCATATAGGTTTCTTTACCTATGGGGCAAAGAAACCAGGCAGGACATTTCCTGGATTAAGAAGCACCCTGGACACAGGAATCTACAAACAAAAATGCAAGGGATCGCTCTGTATTCCCTATTACCAGATGATATTTCATAGCAAGCCACTGAAGCCTTGGCTGCGCTGCAGAGTGGAGCGAGCCACAGAGAGCTCTGAACTGCCGTGGTCTGAGCCTGCTCTGAAACAGAAGCAGCACAAACATGCACTGGCTGCAGCAGAGACCGGGCCCAGGAATTTATGAGGTTTTGACTTGTGCACAGTGTTTTGCTAGTGCACTCAACTTTTCAGCCCTAACCATGTCTGTTTAAGGTGAAATGTGAATTTTGCGTACCTGTTTTGATGAGCTCTTTTTTTTTTTCCTTTTATTCCATAATGAATCTTTGCTGTGCTTGCTCTAATGAGCTCATTATATAGATACCTGTAATCCCTCAAGAGATATTAAAAAAGGTCTCCAAATGCTTTTGTTGTATAAAGTCCTATGGAAGGCAGTCTGCTGCAAATACAGACACTAGATGGAGTTACAACTCTCCACTAACATTTAAAGTAGTCTTTCGGCTTGATAGTGAGTATGGGTTTATAAGCTGCACAGGTATGACTGAAATCAGTGTCTGAAGCAATGAAGTTGCTGCAGTATTTGAAATGAAAAAAAAAAAAAAAAGAGGAAAACAACCCAGGAAAAGACTACTGAGCCCTCCCCAAAAATGAAAGAAAGAAAAAAAAAAAGAAAAGAGCATAGGCCTGTTGGAGCAGCATGGTTAAGGTTCGCCTGAGCCGATAGCTGCGAACACATAGGCAGGCCTTGAATCACAGCTACGCTGCAACGGGTTTGGCGCCCTGGCTTGGTGGCTGTGTGTCTGTTCAGGGAGGAATTAATTCTGAGCAGGATCAGAGACACGTGCTGCTTTGTACGCACTACGAGCTACTGTGACCGCCTGGTCTCACCTGCCAGCCACATGGCCTTGCATGCAAGCACATGTTCACTCACGGCCTTAGGTTGCCTTCTGGAGAAGTTGTGCACGTGCTTTGATACAGACCCAAGCTCTGCCTGTTTGATGGGAATGGGCCAGTCACGGGTAGGGCCACGGATGCTGCTGCTGTCTCCATCAGGGCATCTTCAGAGCTTGGTGCTTTTTCCTGTGCAGAGTGAACACTTGGGTACAAGCTTCTCCAGGCAAACAGCCAGCAAGGTGAGGCGAGAGAGCACATATCACAAGGCCACTCTGTTTCAGTCTGCTTTTCCTTTTGCATAGTGCCGTCCAAGGGTTTCCGAGCCAAGTGACTACCAGCTAGGAATTGCAGTGCCTTAATTGTAGATGCCTCAGTCTTTTTTGGATCAGAGTCCGCTGTCCAGGTCCTACCATTCATTTCATCCAGCTCTGCTGCTTGATAAACTAGAATGTATTTTTCAAGCATGTCTAAGGACGCTAAGGAGGTTAGGGAATATTGACAGTGGGATGTAGGATGTGCTGTGTCCTTCATTCTGCTGTTTAATCAGTGTTGTTTGGCAAAGGCAATATGGAGGACTTCAAAAAATCCACTGAAAAAGTGTTCCTGGCTGTGGATGACTTGAACACTTTGTATTATTGAATCTGTTGTTATAAAGCAAGCATTTATTTTTCTGTCAAGGTGGAGGTATCTTGGCAATTGTTGGACTTTTAACAGGCAAGTGAATGATAGTGAATCAAATGCCTGATGTACCTCGGCAGTTCATACTCTTACCTCACACCACTCTTAACAGCACAAATGCTGCTCTTTTAAAAGGAGCCCCAGTCTCCCTTTCTTTAAGGACTTGCTGGGTGTAGAGAGCAAACCGGTTTTGGTGCAGTAATAACGTTTATCTAGCCCTGCAGATGGTTAAGAGAGCTGTGCAGAGAACAGCTGCTCTGGTGACTTGCAGTAGGACGGAGCAATTCATCTCTTGCCAGGACCTGAAATATTTGGCTGTGGTGAAACAAAATTTTCTTAGGAATACAGTATTTCAGCATTCACGTGTGCAAACACCTATCCTTCAGTATCACTGTATTTACAACCATTTGGTCACTCTGTTAAGATTCTCGTATGTAGACCTAAGGAAACTCCCTGTCCAACAGTGTTGAGGATGAGATGCAGAGAAAACCAGCCAGCTCTTTGAGTCTATCAGTGAATGGAGCTGTTGAATTTTGATTTTCAGACCTGAATACAGATCATGGTGATAATCTTCATTGAAATAATTTTTAAAAGGAAGGGTAGCTTTCACGTTCTTAAAACAAGGCAGCATTGACATGTTTTTACATCAGACAAGACTTAAAGCGTCTCTTTCTTTCTTCTGCCAGTTTTCAGGTCTTTATATCCTGTCCTTTGTTATCATCATGGTGGGCTTCATCTTGTATTGCTCCACTCCAACTCAGACGGCAGAACCCACTGCCTTGCCGCAGCCTGGCAGCACCGGCTTGGACAACGCTGCACTAAAGCTCGAGGAGAATGACAGTGAAACTCCGGCCATAACTGTACAGTTCACAAGAGGAGAAACTGTGGTGGTCAGCACTGATTAAAGAAATGGCAGCATTTCAAAATAGAGGATTTTTTTTTTTTTTTTTTTACTGCCAAATTTCCCTCAAATATTAATCTGGAGAATTGTTCTACTGCCAAGGTCATGCTGCACTGGTTTTAATGCACTGGATAGACTTTTAAGGCCAGATCCTCAATCAGTGAAACTGTATTGATTTACCCTTGCAGAAAATCTGGCCCTTAGAAGAAGAGAGAGTAGTATTTATGTGGAGTCTCTGGGAAGTGAGAGACTGTTATTTTTAAATGTTTAATTAACTTAACAGCAAATGCTTGGGGGAAAAACTAAGCCAAAGCATGCTCTCAGGTCACTAACTGGAGCAAATATGTTCTATATTGCATTAGGGACCCAAATCTGCAAGATGCTATCTGAGGGCTTCATGGTTCCTGCATCTCAGTGCCAGGTACCCTCAAACAGCATCTTGCAAAAGCCACTCAGCATCTCAGATCTAGTTCTGCAAGCTGTATTACATACATACACCTTCCATGTGCTGATGGACTTTATTCTTCCGCTGGAGGATTTGCTTCTTACATTCCACCCAAATGTTCGTCTTTTCATATTGCTGCACTCTCTGTCACAGCTGGGGCTGCTACAGGTATTTTATTTCGAATTTTGCTAGTAAGGGAAGTTTGAATACGTGTTTTTATAATCCCTTCTTTTTCAGTGGCCTGTTGTTTGGTGCATTCCCACTAGGTGGAGGAGATTAAGTCAGGCCCTTGCTCTGCTCAGTAAGAACTGAAGGATTTTTTTTCTGGATGAGACAGCAAAAGGGTTTGAACTGAAGTTCACTTCTCAGTGAATTTCTCCCTTAAATGGGCCATACTTCTGCAGAAAGATTTGAATAAAATTGGCATTTCTTAAAAAAATTTAAGCATCTTAGCCAATCCTCATTGCAACAACAATGACACAATCTCCAAAAGGTTAAGTGCTTTCAGTAGATTCATTGGCAGTTTTCCTCCCCCTCTTCATATTTACAGTAAATGATTATAAAATATGAGGCTGCATTTTTAACATCAGTAAAACCATATTGGGTTTTTATTTTATTTCATTTTTTTGTACAAGCCTTCATAGCTCAGGTGTATGAGGTAACAAAAGAATAAAATTTTCAGCAGCTGAAGAGGTGGCTCTTGGTTTGTTTATTTTTTTAAGCTAGAATTTCTTTATTGCTCAAAATTATATTAATTGATTTTACTGGCCAAATGATTCTTTTAATGGCTGAGCTTTGCTGTAAGAAGTAAATATGACATTTTCTGAAGATACTGGTGATCAGATGACACAGACTGGTTTTGTGTACTTCTGGTGTTGTTTATTCAAGTAAAATAATTCAGCAAAAATCTTACCTGATTTTATTTAGCGATAGCAGAACAAATGTTCAGTGGATACTACAGCAATGAACATTGCCTTTTCACTGAGTAGTTCATGCACAGGAGGTTGAAGAGGTGCTAATATTTTATGATGTGATGGGTTGACCCTGGCTGGATGCCAGGCACTCTCCAAAGCCGCTTTATCACTCCCCCTCCTCAGCTGGACAGGGGAGAGAAAAGAGAACAAAAGGCTCATGGTTCGAGATAAGGACAGGGAGATCACTCACCAATTACCATCACAGGCAAAACAGACTCGACTTGGGGAAATCAGTTTAATTTATTACCAATCAAATCAGAGTAGGATAATGAGAAATAAAACCAAATCTTAAAAACACCTTCCCCTGGCTCCTCCCTTCTTCCCGGGCTCAACTTCACCCCCAATTTCTCTACCTCCTCTCCCCGAGCAGCACAGGGGGATGGGGAATGGGGGTTGCGGTCAGTTCATCACATGTTGTTTCTGCTGCTCATTCCTCCTCAGGAGGAGGACTCCTCACACTCTTCCCCTGCTCCAGTGTGGGGTCCCTCCCATGGGAGACAGTTCTCCATGAACTTCTCCAATGTGAGTCCTTCCCACGGGCTGCCGTTCTTCACAAACTGCTCCAGCATGGGTCCTTTCCACAGGTGCAGTCCTTCAGGAACAGACTGCTCCAGCGTGGGTCCCCCACAGGGTCACAAGTCCTGCCAGCAAACCTGCTCCAGCGTGGGCTGCTCTCTCCATGGGGCCACAGGTCCTGCCAGGAGCCTGCTTCAGCATGGGCTTCTCACGGGATCACGGCCTCCTTTGGGCATCCGCCTGCTCCAGCGTGGGGTCCTCCGTGGGCTGCAGGTGGATATCTGCTCCACCGTGGACCTCCATGGGTGCAGGGGCACAGCCTGCCTCACCATGGTCTTCACCAGGGGCTGCAGGGGAATCTCTGCTCCGGCGCCTGGAGCACCTCCTCCTCCTCCTTCTTCACTGACCTTGGGGTCTGCAGGGTTGTTTCTCTCACATATTCTCACTCGTCTCTCTTCCGGCTGCCGTTGCACAGTTGTTTTTCCCCCTTCTTAAATATGTTATCCCAGAGGCACTACCACCGCCACTGATGGGCTCGGCCTTGGCCAGTGGTGGGTCCATCTTGGAGCCGGCTGGTGTTGGCTCTATCAGACATAGGGGAAGTTTCTAGCAGCTTCTCACAGAAGCCACCCCTGTAGCCCCCCTGCTACCAAAAGCTTGCCATGCAAACCCAATACATATGAAAAGCATTTGGGCCCAGTTACCTTTTGCTTTACCACCGGAGTAAGATTCAGGTCACAGATTAAGACACTAAAACTGGTGCATCTATACATGTAAAGCTGAACAAGCAGCTGGAGCCTGGGGGGGTAAGGAAATCTGATGGCAGTAGATACTTAAGAGAGACCATCTGGATGAAGTTGTAGTTCTCCATACCAAATTTTAGTTGCCTGCAAGCTGGGGCTAAGTTCCACCCACTATTACCTGTGTGATTAATTAACTTTATGCAGTAAAGAAGCAAACAGCAAGCCAACCTATAGGACTATAGGTAAATGTTCCAGAAGTCTGGACCTATTGGCACATGATGGGATTCAGCTCTTAAATGTAGCTAGTTATGTATTTTGTGCAAAAAAGTTGCTGAGGTCCTGTCTGAAGTGCCTCTCTGTGGGGCGTGATTCAGTTGCCTCGGTGTCGACTGAGACACCCTATGGAGTCTGCGGCATCTCTAGGGACTGGCAGATAGGACCCAGGATTTGGGGAGACCTGTGACCTGGAGCAGATTGTGGAGGCCAGATGAGATGCCCTACGATCTCTGAAATGACACTGCAGCCTATGGTTGCGATACTCAACGCTTCCCTGGTGGCCACACGAGGCCATATGTGATTACTTTAGATGTTTAACCTCTACACAGATAAAATTGGATGAGATGAATCCCAGATGAAGCTTATGGCCCAACCTGCAGCGTGTTCTTTCTGTGGTCACCGGGTGGCATTTCAGCATCTCTGTGGTGTTTGCTAGAACAGCTGTGTGTGTCCAATGGTTGAGATAGCGCTTTGGTGTGCCCACATGTCCCATATGCAGTGCGGCATGAAAGTTGGCACCTCAGGAAAGATAGCAGGGCCCTTTGCACAGGGCCCATGGCGACTGAATTTCTATGCGAAGAAGAGAAAGCATGAGGCAGCAGCTGGAGTTACAATAGAAATGCGATGGAAAGGGTGGTCAGTCAAAGACTGGCGTCAATGCGTGAAAGCATTACCTTGGCAAATGGAAAAAGTAAAGGTAAGTTAGCTCCTAAGTTCACGGCATCCCTTCTGATAGTTCCCATCGAGAGAAAAGCAGGGGAAGGTTTTTTTCCTTTGTGCCAAAGGAAGGAATAAAAGCCCACCAGCTTGCTCATGTTGTAGCAGCTCCACCAGAGGATGGTGCTTGGCTGGTGTCCTGTAGTGCTGGCATGAGCAGGAGGGGACGTGGCAGCTTCCCCAGGGACAACCCTGGAGGTTTTCTATTAGCACCACGTAGCACAAGCTCTTACAGCGTGTTTGGGGTGGACCAAGTGGGGTCAGGCATCTGGAGCAGTGCGGTTCTGGAGCAACCTGTGCCCAGACAAGGGAAGAGGTGACAGCCAAAAGGGCGTTTGGAAGTGGTAGAACAAATGCCAAAGGCGAGTCAGCGAGCAACTGAAAGAAACAGCTAAAAAGAGAGGCCATCCCATGGCTTCTAACCTTTTTACAGGCAAGGGGTGGGCCACACGTTGAGGCTGTTTTGAGGAGAAATTGCTGATGGGAGCAGGAAGCTTTGGGGAAATCCTGTTTATTAATGAAGGCGGCACCGAGCCCTGTTCTGGTGAATCCTTTGCTTCCCACCAGGGCCCCTCCAGCTGCCACATTCCCCCGGCAGGTCCCGCTGTGGGGCCGTGCCTCCCCTGCCTGCACCTGCCTTCCCCTGGGCCTGAGCAGCGCTCCCCGGCATCCGCAGTGGAGCCTGCCCCTGCCCCGGGCACAAGAAGGACGTTGGGGGAGGTTCTGCAGCTATCTTCAGAGAGGGCTTGCCTAACCCAGAAACAATTTTTAGTGAGATTTCCACGTGAGAGGTAGAAATCACATTTGCCTATTTGGGATGGTTTTGACCCAGCTTGCTGGACTTTTTCTCATTGCTGACTTGTGGTGGGGTTGCTTCACTCATTTCAAATGAGCAATGTATTAAATGGTAGACCACGTATGGGAAAAAATCAGGAGAACTTCTGGGCTTTTCTGTGCCAAACAATGAAGGCTCACCTGGTTCAAATGTTAATCTACAATATTGCTTTGATTGGGCAATAATCTTGCTGAATTAGGTAACCACTAGCTGTTGTGTATTTGTCTGGGGCAGAAAATGCTACAGCTGTACAGACATGAGGAATGGCAGTTATCCCACCTTATGAATCTGAATTAAAGTGAGGATTAGATCTTGATTATGTGTTAAGGAATAGTGTATCCTTGACAATGTCTTCTGAGAATTTGTAGATATATTATTTAGGGGTTACATTTTTGAGGGATTGTGAAAGGAAATGGATCACCCCTCAGATCTCTGCTGTAGGTGATCATTGCATGAACAGTTCACTAGAGGTTTTATGCTTCTTAAACCCATGAGCATCAACAGGCTGTGTTTGAAGACTATTAACTCTCCATTGCAGCAGAATGAAGGGGAAACACCTACATTTGATTATTGAAGTCTGGATGCTACTATATTTGTAGTGCAAACACAAAAATGTTTTAATTAGGTGATTATTCCGTACTGTCACTCTGACAGGATGAAGATCATGCCTGTGGCAGTGTAGTATGTTATACTTCTAAACACGGTATTATATCCAGGTTTGTATTAATTTTAATTTGGTTACTCAGTCCCCTCCCATGTAGAATGCTCCCTTTGAGGGGGGATGGTATTTTAGTCTCTATAATTAGTGGTATAATCAGTGGTAACATAATGCAGGTTTTATCTGAAAGTACATAGAAGCGTGTATTGACTCAGACTTTGGCTGGTCTTCAAAACGTAGGACCATCTTGTGGTGTGGTGTGAGTGCACAGGCAGTAACTATTCTTCTCGGTATACAGACCACTAAAATCACGATTGTGTAAGACACATGTGAGATTACAAACACATCCCATTAACTATGGATTTGTTCTTCCAAGACTTTTAAAATGTGACTCTAATAGTAGATTGTAATCTGATTCTAATGAATTGGGCTGGACAGGACTTCTGCTGAGCTGCAAGGAGAGGGGAGCAGCGTGGGGCAGCATGCCAGCTCGTATTCCCCATCACTTACACTGGGACAGCTTAGTGATTTGGCTGGCTTATATTCTGAACTGAAAACTCAAAAACTCTGTTTCACACACACGGGCTGTGATTTAACTTCATACAAGAGATTTTTGTGCCACATTGTCGGTTAACTAACATTAGGATGTGTATTAATGCCTTCAAGAAGCTCCGGAAGGTCTTTCAAGCTTTCAGTGAGGACAAGGTTGATATTTTTTGTCAATCCTTCTGTCAATGACCCCATGCCCTTGCCATCACCATGATGCAAGGCTCTCGTTTCTCTCCTTGTGACCCCACTGGATGCGGGGGGCTTCTCTGGCAGCTCGGGAGGGTGGCCAGCCGCATGCCAATGGTTGTGCATGCGTGGTGTCCTACCCTTCCTTACCCTAAATTCCTACTCCCATCCCTGTGGAGAAGCTACCTGGGTGAAGAGGAGGCAAAGCTGACTTGCAGAACGGCGCCGCGGTGCTGTCCAGGCTCTGGACAGAAGAGGTACTTGAAGCCTGGCCTTGCAAAGTCCTGAGCACGGGGCGCTGGTCCCCTGAACCTGCTCTGCGTGGAATGGGGGCCACATATACCACCACTACTCACTGTCCCACGGATTGGAAGGAAGTAGGTGCAGATTCTTTAAGAAAGATGCATCGCTTCAGAGCACAAGTGACACGTGTATTGCTCACAGGGAAACAAATGTTCCGTTAACGAATCGCATATGCCAGATCATCTGGTACCTCTGAGAGAAGGTGCATGGATGAGTCTTTAACATGTATCTTTCTAACATGGGAATAAGCTGGAGAAAAAATCCAGCTGTCACTTGCATTAAATCCAAGTATCCAAATAAAAATGTGTGACATCCAGCCTCCCTCCAAGGTTTGGTTACAAGACATCAAAAATTATCTGGCATCAGAATGTCATGATGTGTTGGAAAAAGAAAAAATTAGTGTGGCAGTAATTGGATGGTGACATTATCTGTGCTAAAGTTTGAAGGAGAGGATGAGCTTTTGGACATCAGCTATTTTAAGGCTTTTGACCTTTCCTAAGCCGCACATACTCAGTTCTATATGATGTGATGTCTGGAGCAAGCACGTCAGTTCTTGCCAGCACCATTCACTCACACTGTATGTATTGAGGGATATTTCACTGAGTTATACATATCTGCCTTGTAAATATGTATTTCAATCAATTGAGGAAGTTTGACAGAGAGAAGCTGCACAAGCTATGTGATCAATCATGAACAATTTTGAGCAAGCAGACAACAGAGATTCCTAAAAATGCAAAGTGAAGGATTCTGGGACTGTCTTGGTCGCATCTGGAGGACTGTGTCCAGTTCTGGGCTCCCCCATTCAAGAAGGACAGGGAACTGCTGGAGAGGGTACAGCAAAGGGCTATGAAGATGATTAGGGGACTGGAACATTAGGGAACAGGAAAGGCTGAGGGACTTGGGTCTTTTGAGTCTGGAGAAGAGAAGACTGAGGGGGGATCTTATTAATGCTTCTAAATACTTCAGGGGTGGGTGCCAGGAGGATGGGGCCAGTCTTTTTTCAGTGGTGCCCAGTGACAGGACAAGAGGTAACTGGCTCAAACTTGGTCATAGGAAGTTCCATCTAAACATGAGGAGGAACTGCTTTCCTTTGAGGGTGGCAGAGCACTGGAACAGGCTGCCCAGAGAGGTTGTGGAGTCTCCTTCTCTGGAGATACTCAAAACTTGCCTGGACACATTCCTGTGCAACCTGCTCTAGGTGAACCTGCTCTGGCTGGGGGGTTGGACTAGATGATCTCCAGAGGTCCCTTCCAACCCCTATCATTCTGTGATTCTGTGGTCTTCCACCAAAATTCAAGTTTTAGGCAATTTAAGTGTTAGACCTGATGAGAATCTGATGAGCTGTGATGTTATAGCATTTAATTTTTAACTTGGGGCTACACCTAAACCTACACTCATCAGACAAACAGCATCCAAGGTGTTGCAGTCTCGCCCTCTGAGCTCTCTCTTTGTAGTCCTTGGAGGGAGCAATTCAGCTCTATCTTGGAGATGACAATATTTGTTTATTGAGATTTCTTGGTTTGGGTGCCTAGTTTTAGGTGGAATCAAGCCAAGTCTAGAGACCCCAGCCAAGCACAATGCCCCATTCTTATGGGCATTGGTGTCTCTAGTAAGGGGCTATCCGAACTGGAAGTTTTACAATTTATGTGAGAGGTGAAAGAGGCACAGAGAGATTTGCTTAGCAGCTATGGGAAGCCCATGCCTGGTTCAACAAGGCTTGTGTGCAGTGGTATCCAAAGTGCTCATACTTCACTCCTCTCCAGATACAATTTAATTTTTCTCTTGTATAAGAGCATTCAAGACTGAAGGTTATAGATTTTTATAGAAAAGAGACAGAAAAAAATCTGATTTTTTTTACAGCACAAGTCAACACATTGCGTCCGATTGCTCAGAATCAAATGTGTAGGTTTTAGTTAAGTTGCAGCGTCTCTTCAAAATCTTGATATTAAATTCCCAAAGCAATATTGAATTCATCTCTTCTGGAAGTAGGAGAACTGAATTTTTTCATGAGCTGGCTCTTGGATATATAAAAAGTGAAGAAAGTTACATTTCTCAGAGCTCTCTGAGAGCACACAGCCTCCAAGAGCAGGTTCCCATGCCCTTCAAGACTGATGTATTTTTGTTAAGCTACCAGCTGGGAACAGTTGTGATATTTTCATCTTAAACGTATGGCCTGGGGTCAGTATCACCAAACTCAAGCCCATGACATCAGCCTATTCAAAATAAACTTTATTTCACTAGCTCATCTCCAGCCTGTCTCCCTGGCTGTCAATACCATGAGCAGAGCTTGCACAGGAAGGCAGAAAGATCTCTGGGACTACAGGTGAAAGGTGTGTTTTGATCTCCTAAATCACAGAGTGTCCAGAGTACTCCAAAAGAACAGACAACGCATACTACGTTACAGACAACTTCCAAAGAAGGCATTAAAGAAGATGGCTAAAAAAATTATAGAGACATATTATTATTGTACAAAATTTTCATGTTTATTTAAGAATGTTAAGATGTTTTTATAGACATACCGAAGTTTATTATGTACTGATGGCTGGAAACAGTGCAGTATCTCCAGAAGTACAGGTCACTGAAAGATTATGTAAACAGCAGCTAGTGATAGCCATTGCAATTCTTCAGGAATATTCTTGATGCTACAGCAGTCCAGGGCAATGTTGCTGCTCTTCAGCACCATCTATTGACACCATATCTGATTATTTTAATTAGGAACAGCACTCTGATAGGCAAAAGTGCACCTTCCACAACACGACAGTGTAACTCAGTAAATGCATGACCAGGGGGTGGTTGGAAATAGGGTAAACATGGCAGGAAAAGGACTGCACAAGAGTATGGCTGCTTGCCAGTAGTCCAGAAAAGATTGGGTTTGCTTTAACTGATTTTTATCTAAATAAAAATTATTTAATAAACCAGATAGCCCATCCATATGCAGTTCTTTGTAACAAAGTGGGGAATTTTTCAGGTTTTAGCCTCAAACTATTGAGCCAATAAAACACCCCCACCCTGAAAAATTAACCAAAACCAGGACAAAAATTCAAAGTGGCTGAAAAAGCTTGCTCGGGGTGGAAAGATGTAACCAACCTCAAACAAGCCAACGCCCCACATTCTGATGATTATATGTTTGTGTGCATAATATTTGTGCCCTTGAAAAATCAGTGAGCACTTAAACAGGTAGAGGATACTACTGGTGTTCTTGCTTTGCTGTATTGTTTGTAGCAGAGCTCCTTCAAATCAGTTGCGAGGAGACTGCGATGCTCCTTGAAGCTCAAAAATCTTTGTAATTTCTCTCCCTCTGCCTTAGTGTAAGTGCCTGTTGGACTTCCCCGAAGAAATTACTTTCATTTAACAAAGTTTATATATTGCATGTGTTAAAAAAAAGAAATCCTGCTGGGTAATCCTATCTCTTGTAACATCTGTAAATTAATTTGTTTCTTGAGAGCAAGAATGATTTATAACTCACAACAAAGCTAAAGTAGCATGACTAAATTAAGAGGAGCATTCAGGCAGCTGGAATGCAAGACTAGCATAAATGCGCACACTGTGTTAATGCGATATTAAGGTTATGAATTTAGTGAAACAGGAATCAGCGTGCACAAAGATACGGTTCCTTCCTTCCTGCAGTGTTTGTCTAGTCGTGCTAACAGGAGAAATGTCTGCATTAGCTAGATACAATCTGAGAACTGCCTATGGATTTCATGCATGCAGACATGAGATGCCATCTCATATCTGCGTTGCACCAGCTCGTGGACGGTGACACACTGTGCTCTGTCAGAGAGATTTTGCTCTTATTCTGGTTATTTTCCTTAATCTAAGGGAGGCATTTGGCAGGAAGCGTGTGGTTGCTCTGTTTGCACAGGCACAGGGGGAGGCAGGGTAGGGTGCCAGGCACCGCTTGCCCACCCCTAACCCTTGCAGGAGCTGCTGTGGGGCTTGTCCCAGGGCAGCAGGGAGGACCTGCCGGAGCCCAACCCTCGGCTGGGATGTGTTGCAGCCAGGGTGGTTTTCTCAGGATCTCAGTTTCCAGTTGGAACATCATCTGCTAAAGGTGGGTGTCCCTTGGTCTCTGCAAAGAGCATCCACCGTGGCAATGGGCTGTCATGGGCTCTCCAGCAGCATCGGTCTGTGCTCACAAGGACCGAGTGAAGTTACGGGGCCCCAAATCATCTTAATTGCAGTGAAACCTGGGTCCAGCCTCACTTTCTGGGGCCTGCTTTGAAATACACAGGTGATGAGTTTTCCTGGAAGGGATTTGCAACGGGGGTGAGGAACATGTGGTAGGGTTTGGAGCCACCTCAACCCTCCATCCTGGTGAGGACCTTGTGCGGCTGCAAGGTGTAGGGTTGCTACGTAAGACTGACACACTGGCTTCTGCCTGGGAGGCACTGACTCAGGGTGCAAAACACTGTACGAGACACATTCTCCCAGAGCCCGGTCTCTGGCACAACCCTATGGCTGTGTCCATAGCGGTAAATAAAGAGGCTATTTTCTGGTCCCTAAGCCAAGGGCACAGTGGCACAGATGCAGCTGAGGTCTTGCTTCTGCAAAGGCGGCATTCCCAGCTTCACTGCAACTCCTATGTAAAGGGATCTGACAAACACCAGAAAAACACTGAATTTAACCTCTGCCTTCTATTTGCTTTTTTTTTTCCTGTTTTGCTTGCTATGAATGTATTTCTCTGCTCTTCTTGCCCAAATAAGATAAAAATCAGCTTCTTTGGCAGGTTGGTCTAGCGGAAAGGAGCAGGGAGCAGGAACAAAAGGAACCCTCCACTGAGGTGCGCTTCCTCAAACACAGACTTGCAGTAACTCTTTTTCTGAGAAACTGTGAAACCTCATGTAATTTGGCTGGTGCTCAATCTCTGGTCTCCTGGAGCAGTGCGGAGCAGAGCAGAGCCTGCCCAAGGCAGGGTGCTGGCGGGGATGGCAGTACCTCCCCGGGTGTTCACCAAAGCCTGAGAAAAGCAGCTCTCTGAACAGGAACGGCAGCAGTTGGAGGAGATGCTGCGTTGGGTGAGTCCTTTGGCCATTTCAGCACAGCAAACAGCATCCGTGGCCACACCGCTATGGGCTGGCTGTGCCTACAGCCGGTGGCTGCGTCCCCTTTGCATAGTGCTCATCCCTCATCTCCCCTGGGCTGTGTGGAAATCCCTGGTGGCTCTAAGATGCTGGTTATTATTTTAGGGTTTTCTTTAGTTGCAAAGAGTCTGAAAAGGTGGGAAGGGTGAGACACAGTCCACCAGCAGAATGGTTTTATCTCCTGAAATTGAGGATGTATCTCGCAGGCCTTGGCCGGCGGCACGGGGGATCGGTCTGGTGGGCGAAGTCCCCCAGAAGGGTGCTGGGGGGCTGCAGAGGGCAGCGGGAGCCCAGCCCAGCCCAGCCTTGTCCACGCTGCCCACCTGGAGCGGCCCTTGCCTGGAACCACGCGCCGGATTGGTTTCAGCGGAGGCTGACTGATCACTCCCAAGAGACTACCTGGGAGGGAAATGGCCTTTTAGCAACATGGATGATCAGGACAGCAGGATCCAGGAATCAGTGATGAAGGTAAAATATTCAAGACGCGTTGACTGGCCCTGCGCACAGGTGATGTGACACAGCTCATGTCCCTACAGCTACACTCCCTTCCTTAAAGCTGGGACCTCATGGATCTGCCTTCCAGGACGAGCTGCTGGTCTGTGCTGGTCTTCCCCGAATTTGTCTGGGGAAGTCCAGCCAGCACAGGCCACAATTTGCTGACTTTTGTTTTATTTTTTGTTTCATCCAGTAAAAGCTGTGGCAGAAGTTAGCTGCACCATCAGATAGCTCAGGCAATGTCAATGGGGAGGACCCAGCAATTCTTCCATGTCCCCAGGTCTGGATGCACAACACGATCCTGTTGTGACACCGTTTCAGGAGACTGAGCAGGGGTAAATATACCAGACCCACCTCACTCACGCCCCAGGTTCCTCTTATAATGTCCTTTGGTCCTCTCTGCTGTGTGCTTTCTGCAACTAATCATTTGGGTGCCAGGAATCTGCACGTACTTCATCCAGGAACAACCAGTGACGAGGGTTAGTGCAAACTTCCTTAATGCTGGTGTGGTGACAGTCTCTTAAATGTCAAGTCCATGCACATGCCTGGGCCCTGCTTTCTTTTAGAAAGGTCTATTTTTTTAGAGGGCTACCCATGAATTTGCAGAGCACACACTCTTCATCCCTTAATGCTGCTCTGCAAAGTCAGTATTGTCCACCGTGATGGGCTGCAGTGTTTTGGATGAGGGAGAGACAAGTCACCCAGAGCAAGTCACTTCAGGGGCTCCAGTGAGCTCCTATGACTGTTGCTAATAAAACATAAAATGTTGCATCAAACACCCACCTGGGTTTTCTGTAGATGTTTTCAAAACTCCTTGTAATTTTGAGGTGTCTGTTGTCTCTCCCATCTACAGTTCCTTCACAGATGTTTTGAAAGATCGAGGGAAGGGCATGATTTATCCAAGCATGAAAGACATTTCAAAAGACAAATGTCCAACCCAGGCTGTTAACCTTAAGACTCCAACATGAGGATTATGGTCTACCGAGAGCTAGCAACTTTTTTGTGAAGAAAAGGACCTTTCATCTCAACGTTGAACGAGGAGAATTGAAGAACTGCTACCCTTTCTTTTGGTGGAAGAGTACAACTGTCTTTTAGTAGCCTTATCAGGCTGCTGGCAGAACTCAGAATCAGGTTTGTAATGAACTGAATTAGGGTTGTTTTAAAGAAGACTTGCATTTTGCTTTTTAATTTTGGTAGTGTTATGAAGTTATGAGGTTCAACAAGGCCAAGTGCCGGGTCCTGCACTTTGGTCACAACAACCCCATGTAATGCTACAGGCTTGGGGACAAGTGGCTGGGGAGCTCCCCTGAAGAAAAGGACCTGGGGGTGTTGATTGACAGCCGGCTGAATATGAGCCAGCAGTGGGCCCAGGTGGCCAAGAAGGCCAATGGCATCCTGGCCTGTATCAGAAATACTGTGGCCAGCAGGAGCAGGGAGGTGATCGTGCCCCTGTACTCGGCACTGGTGAGGCCGCACCTCAAATGCTGTGTCCAGTTTTGGGCCCCTCACTACAAGAAGGACATTGAGGTGCTGGAGTGTGTCCAGAGAAGGGCGACGAAGCTGGTGAGGGGTCTGGAGCACAAGTCTTATGAGGAGCGGCTGAGGGAACTGGGGTTGTTCAGTCTGGAGAAGAGGAGGCTGAGGGGAGACCTCATCGCTCTCTACAACTACCTGAAAGGGGGTTGTGGTGAGGTGGGTGTTGGTCTCTTCTCCCAAGTGACGAGTGACAGGAGAAGAGGAAATGGCCTCAAGTTGTGCCAGGGGAGGTTCAGGCTGGATATCAGGAAAAATTTCTTTACTGAGAGAGTGGTGAAACACTGGAACAGGCTGCCCAGGGAAGTGGTGGTGTCACCATCACTGGAGGTGTTCAAGGAACGTGTGGACGAGGCATTGCGGGACACGGTTTAGTGGTCATGGTGGTGTTGGGTTGATGGTTGGACTTGATGATCTTACAGGTCTTTTCCAACTGTAGCGATTCTGTGATTCTGTGAAGTTTTCCACAAGAACTGTCTCAATTTGCCCCAGGTCATTTAACTGTCATTTGGTTAGCAGAAGTGACTGATCAGAGAAATTTCATTAAAATGATCCAATATTCAGTTTTGATTATAATTTGGGGATGCTGTGTGTTGAGTTACTTGTTACTGGATCAACCTTTAGCCTCAAGGAAGAGCTTCTCTGAGGATTGTGCCCAATGTCTTCCAGACAAAGCTGATGGATTCGTGTCCATGAGGTACTGACCATGTACCGAAACCAAGACTGGTCGTGGCCTTAAAGGTCAGTGCAGGACAGGTGCTGACCTGTGACCAAATCCTTCACGCTCTTCCTTTCAAAAAGGGAAGAGAGACCAGATGACAGCTGCCAATCTAATTTCTCCCAGTAAGCGATTGTCCTATGGATGCTTTTGCCAGATGAATTTTGGTCACATTCCTGCTTTGATTGACTAAAGTTGGCTAAAATGAACTTGTATGCATTGGTCTCCCCTATCTGTGATCAACCATAGCAAGGTTAGTCCTGCCCGACTACGGACATGTCCCTCTGCAGTGGCTCCTGGCAGCATGGTCTGGCAGGAGGGCTGCAGTCCTGAGTGACCCTGTGAGCCCCAGGAATGAGGGTCATGGGCATGGTGCCTGCCCCTGGCCTCACCGTCTTCCCCTCTGCTGCTTGAAGGCCACACGGACAAGGGTTTTTTGCAAGGACGCTGTGGTGTGATGGGGCAATTCAGAGCCACCCGAGCAAGAGCTACGGCAGCCAGCCCTGGGGATGTGCCCTGCGTAGGCAGACCTGAGGCTCACTGACATCCTGGCATGGACGTGGTGCTGTTGAACACCTCAGTGATATCCTGTCACTGAACACATCCTGTCACTGAGCTGTAATCCTGACTGCTTCACTGATGCAAAGCTGATTAAAACCCCTCTTCGTTACGAGGGACACATACTCCTGTGCATGCTCCGATGCTTGCAATGAGAGCCCCCCCACCAGCAAAATGTCGCAACTGCGTTTGCACAAGCTCACGTGGTTCCAGCTCTGCTCGGCCCGCGGCAGCCTTCGATCGAGCACAGCATCAGGATACGGAGGAGTTGTATCCTTCTGGGAACTCTTCCCATCCAATTAAGCTTCTGTGTGCTGTGATGTCTATTGTAAATCGATCCTCTGGCAGGGTATTCAGTCGGAAATTAATTAGTGGGAGCAAAATGTTGTGAATACATACAGTGTTAAGTTTTTATTCTAATAGCCTAGTTAATAATTTTGCTTCTTCACGCAAAGAGGGAAAGTAGTGTGAATTCCAGTGCTTTGATCAGGTGGTGACATTTTGATGCTAAGTTGCTAAGATAAGAATCTAGACCAGTAGTGTTACACAAAAGCAATTTGAGAGTACTTTGGTAGTTTTGAAAGTGCACTTTTTGTAAGGTGGACCAGGCCCTCAGAAGAAGGTCTGTGCCCCAACATGACACCATTGAAGGTTGGTGCTGTACGAGGTGGGGAGGAAGCTATGAATGTCCTTCTTTATAGAGGTAAATGGATTGAGCTAAGAAGCACTTAAGACTTGGATTATTCTGCTTAGGCTCTGTCAGGAGTGGAGGCTGCTGGGAATCTCAGTGATGCAGGCAGGACCATGATTCCGGGCAGGCTGCAGGAGAACACCCCCTCTGACGCCACTGCTCCTTGCTCTGCTATTCCTGCCTGGCTTAGGCAGAACACGCCCCAGAAAACGGCACTTCTGCTCCAAGGTCTAGCAACCTTTCAACTTTATGTGCATATTCTTTTCATTCATGATCCCTGAAAATGTGTGTAGACTTTATCTACTTAGTACAGAGCTTCACCATCTGCCAGTGACATTCAATATTCTCTTTTTATTTTGAAATGGCCTAATTGACTCGGGGTCATGTTGCAAGGACAGGTCTGCAGGCGAACCTTGCTCTGGGTGTCTGACGAAGCTGCAGGAGTCAACAGAAGGACTTCCTTCTCATTTTGAAACTGAGAGAGCGCATTCCTAGTTTGACCATTTACACTGGTACTTAAGTGAACCCATTTAACATGAACACCAGAGCAGGTGAGCTCCAGCATACCAATGTCCTGCAGTTGTGTGCAGTGCTGGATCTGTGCTCAGCAGGTAATAACACAAACAATAGCTTCCTGCGTTCAGATTAGCAATGCTCATCTGCAGGTCTACCACAGTAACAGGAAGTGATTTAATTTTGGCATTTTCAAAGTGGTTATTTTACTGCATTGGCACAAAGGCAAGGATATGAGGGGTGCTTTTCCACGTCTGGGAGGCTACTTATAAGCTAGCAGAAGATTTTTCGATCCTGTACTTCATTTTCTCTGTTTCCTTTAATATAAACCTTCTTTTCTTGACCTGAAATCCCTAGTGTTCAGTACAAGCCACTGGGACACTTGCTTTTACTGGGCTGCCATCATCAACAAACAGCACAGAAATATTGGCGACGGATCAGCTCGGAGCTGTGGGAGCAGAGGCCACGTGGTTCACAACAAAAGTTGCTCATGGCCAAGTGGGATCATTCTCAGAAGAGTGAGCTTAGGCAGGTGTTTAACTCATAAAGCTGGCACCAGAGCTGTGGCATTTGTGCCCTCTGCTTGGCAGAGGGTCGAGAGTAGAATGCTCCAGATTCCTCTCTGCCCCCCCTCATCAGCTGATTGGAAACCTCGAATCTTTCCGAACAGAAAAATAATTGGAAAAGCTTTGTCACATTTCTCCAAGCTTAAAAACACAGTTCTATTTACCTGCAATATCGTGATTGGCTCCAGAAACTGGTATAGTACTCATTTGTTAGATGCCATCAGCCTTGATACCCATAAGCTCTTCCTAAATGGAGGGGAACTATAATAAGGAAAGTGATGTACTACAGTCTGTTTTCTGATTTCTCAGCACTGAAGTGCCTTGAATAACCACTTTTGGTATTAGTTAGTTTGGAAATAATGTTAGTTATTGCTTCAGACCATCTCTACCTAGACTAGCCTAGTTTTGGAAGTGGTCTTACAGAGTCAAACTTCTGTCATTTGTAAGTGGCTGACATTAGTTGGTCAAACACCAAATAGATTTGTTTGCAGTGACTTTACTTTGCTCTGTTTTGATCTTTAGATCTTTCTCCTTAGGAGCACTGCCTTGCAGACAGCACACTTCAGTTAAAAGTACCTGTCTGGAGAAAGACTTTCAACTGCAAAGGTGTTAGACTATTTTCAAAGCTTTTTTTCATCAGAGGTAAGATCTATACTTGCCTACAGTCAACATCTTTGAAACACCATAAGCAAAGCAGAAGCTATCCACAAACTACATTAATATTTTAGAAAGATATTTAATTATTTATGGTGAAGCTTCAGCATTTTCTTGATATAAAACTTCAGTGTAAAGGAGCTGCCTTGAGACACAATTCTCCCTGATCAGTACTGTACCCACTGGGAACAGTTTATAGGGTTTTTATTTATCAAAGAACATCAGCAACATTTAGTTAACTTAGAAGAAGTGTATTAAAGGCACTTTGCATACTGGGGTTATGGTATTGCTTGTTTGCTATTTGAGTATGCAGGAGTCAGCACAGGCTTATTGGGTTTCTGCTTGCAATACCAGCACAATGGGGGTGCGTGAAGTACAGGTTACTTAGAAAGCAGGGAAATAAGCTATTTTATTACAGCTTCTCAGATAACACAATGAAATTGCCATGGTCTGAGCAGCTCTGCTGATAGCCGGGACCCCAGGAGCTGAGCCAGAAGACTCGGTCTGCGACAGGACTGTTAGGTGGCTGGGGAAAGTCATTTGATCTTCCAAACTCAAGTTTCCCAGGTATTAGGGGGGGGACAGGAAGACACCGGCTTCCTTTTTAAATGCTTCTTGAGTTAGAGATGAGAAGTAGCTTATGAGTGGTCCGATCCTCAACAATCTTAAAGGACTGTGAGTTAGAGATGTGCTAGGAATGTAGTTAATTTCTAAAAGTTAATTTATCTAGCCAGACAAGAATGACATTTCGTTCTTGATGTCCATTGAAGGACCCTTTAATGTGCAACATTGATTTTATGTTGTAGCACCAACGAAGCCGGCATTATAATTTGCTCTACCAGAACAGGTGGCTGTGTGTCATCCTCCTCTGCATATCTGGCTTTCTTGGGGAAGCTGGAGGTGGCATTAGAGAGTCAGGGACACAGACTTGAAGCTTCTCTCCTTGGCTTGCCCCAGGTTTAAATTAGAGTGAGAACCAACATGGTTGGCATGAAGGCAAATGAGGAATATGGGCGGAAATGGTAATATAGTTTTGTAGGACATAAAAGCAGGTTTCTCAGAAATACTCCTCTCACCACCAGCCTCTCTCCTGGTACCTGGTCTGGATGCTTACCCTGCCTTTCCAGGTTAATTTTCCCCCTTCTGCAAAAGAATCTTAGCATTCCTGTATTCCTAGCATTGCATCTAAATGTATAATTCCACAGAATACCAATGAACTTTCCCAAAATCTCAGATTTATGAAGGCAGAAGATGTTAAATGCTCACTGATGTATCAGAAGAGCATTGCTAAACCTGGAAGTTGAAGATCGCCTTCCTGAGGTCCAAGCTGGTGCCCGCTCCCACAGCCCTGGGGTGTGCTCCACCAGCTGCAGTGGCATCCAGATGTGTCACCTCTTGATGGAGCTTGGGTCACTGCATGAAATGTTTGGCAGTCTAAGTCCTGTGCTCCGGGAAAACATCATAAACGGCAGGATAATGAGGCTAGAAAGGCAGACTCACAGGCAGATTTATTGCACATTTATTGGTACAGCCAGTGGATAGGAAAAAAAAAAAAGATTGGGAATAGAGAATGGTGTAGTCTTATACAGTAGCAGAACTAGAGGGAGTGAATTTCACAGCTTCTGCTGGGAGTTCATCTTTTCTTTGACTACTGCTAGCCTATACCTGCTGGGCATCACTTTTATCTTTGACTCAAAGGACACTTCTGAAGAAATTTCATTCCTTGGCAATTTTTAAACTTGAAAATATCTCATAATCTAAGGCATTTCAAAGGAGAAAAAGAGACTCTGGACCTACTTGCAAGGATGTTATCACACTACCCTCTGAAAAAGCACTGTTTTTCCTCCTGTATGTGAAACAAAAGAGCACCGAAGAAAAGAGAAGAAAAGAAACCCAATACTTACCCAGGTGCCAAGTCAATGCACTTGGAAACCAAAGCAGCATTTGGAGGCAGGTTTATTTAGCACTATGCCTGTGATTTTTTTAGTCACCTTGGGAGCTTTTAGATCTGTGGGTCCTGGACATCTGAAATGAGGTGAGGGTCCTGCCTTTTACAAAAAGTAAGTTTCTTGCCCTAGTGCTTGCAGAGGAAATGTGATCCGAAGGAATAATAATGGCTTAAGTCAAGAGAGCTCCTTAGTTGCTGCTATTTAAAGAAAATTGTTTGTTTGGATTTGGGGGAATCTGACTCATGATACTTAAATATTTGAAGCTGGCAGTAGTAACCCAGCTCTTTGTTTCTCTACTTAAAACTGCCGCAGGCTCTTCGCAAAGTAATCATGGTGCTGACAACACACAGGGACCTGAGTCTTCCCTATTTGTGCAAGAATTCCCAGTAATGGCACACCTTTGGCCTTTGGTGTTTTGAAACCAGAGCAAGAGGAAAAATAAAGCCAAGCTCCAAATCCAATTGTACGTTGATTAGACTGGCTTGGAGCCCTTCTCCAAGTAAAATCCTACAAGAACAGAGAGCTGGACTGGATGATCTGAAGGTTTTATTAATGTTTCAAGTTGAGATCCAGATCTTCTAGCAACAAATCTACTTTGTAAGTAGGAATGAGAAGTTTCTCACAGGGTTTTCAGACCAAGAGAGTAGAAGGAAGGAAAATAATTTGTCATTTTGCAGACACCTTATTTTGGTGCTACCGGACATGTGTACCATTGGAATTATTACTGTATAAAAAGTCACTAAAATATCATATTGAGGCTTGGCAAGATCCAAGCTTGTTGAGCAGGCTTTTGTTTCTGATACGGAAAGCCCATATGGAGAAGGGGGTTGTTATGGAAGTCTTTCTTTTAGGTAGAGCATGTGAGCTCTTGGATGCTTTTGTCTTGCATGGCAAATTGACTATCACTGTTGTAGGCAAATAAGCTATTCCAGAACAGAACTCTGTGTCATTGCTGTATTCCCAAATAAAAAAAATCACCTTTGCCATACGGACAAGTACAGGGAAGGTCAACTGCACAGCAATTCTTCTGCATGTGTGAATTTGTTCCAGAGGCCCTTATCATCTAGGGGACAAGTTTTTAGACCTGTATTGCTACTGTGAACTCAGTAGATGTCCATGCACATCCACCTCAATTCCTGGGGTGCTTACTTGTCATCTTGCTGTGAGAGATAGCCTGGTTAAATTAAAAATGGAGCAAGAACATTATCACAACCACACTTCAGCACTCCTGCAAGGAACTGTTGCCTCTCTCAATGTTGTCAAGCTCGAGCGGGTTGGGGGAGCGATGTCTGTGGCTCAGCTGCGCTGCTGCAGAACATGGTGCAGATTTTGAGGTTGTAAATGAGTTATAATTTACATTGACAATTGCGTGCATCCCTGCCTTTCCTCTAAACTGCAAAAGCAAGAGCAATTAGTCTGATTAAGAACATGACTGTAGAGCAGGCAATATGGCCTCTAATAAAGCAAACATGCTTTTCCATTAAAACAATTTGCATAATGTAATTCTATGAAGCATTTTCTTCATTTTTCAATGTTGTTTTAATTCACTGAGCTCCATATTAATTGCTAATAAAAAACGGAGCAAGAGTTTTCATTTTAAGGGCTTCCTCTGCCTTTTTGAAGTAAGAAGTTCAAAGCAAAATACAGTTTGGTAGCTTACATTCTGATATACCTCAGTGCAGACCTCCTTCCTATCAGAGATGTTTGATAGCTTGGAGGACACTGTCATTGTGGAGCGGGCACGGGGGATATACAGCCTGTGAGACAGCCCTCTGGTTACCATGCTCTTAAGTGCTGCAGATGCCTATCTGAAGGTCAATGGCTGGGTTATCCATTCCCTGCTCACCCTGAGTTGGCTCTGTTTTGTTCTGGAACCAAAGTAGCCTCCAGCCAGGCCAAAACTGATATGGCAGAAGCAGTAAAGATAATGTCTAATTTTTTTGGTGTCCCACACATTCTGCTCTGACGGGCCAATGCCTTACCCAAGGCCTGGACGTGTGCCTGTTCTGTATGTTTTGACTTCATCCATTCAAAACACCACCAAACAGAGGGAGAATGAATGAATCTTTGGTGTGCTGGGGGCTGAGAAGTCTTATCAACATGCAGAAGCTTTTGGCCATGGCAGCTGCCTTCGCTTTTGGGAAATGAGGAAAGACTGAATGTGCACCTTGGTTAGACATAGTAGAAAACTACTGCACATGGGCAAGGTGATGAGGGTTGTGTGACACTGGAACAGGTTGCCGAGAGAAGCTGTGGATGCCCCATCATTAGAAGTGTTCAAAGTCAGGTTGGCCAAGGTTTTGAGCAACCTGATCTAGTGAAAGATGTCCCTGCCCATGGTCATGGTTTTGGACTAGTTCTTTGAAGGTCCCTTCCAACCCAAACCATTCTATGATTCTATGATAAAGTGATGAGTTGGGACCCTGAGGTCTGAGATGTTTCCTAATGCTGTGATGGAAAAACCTCAGGAGGAAGGAAAGGTGTGGTAGCTGCTGCGTATTTGTGAGAGAAAGAGGGAAACCACTAAGGTTCAGCTCTGTAGACAACCAGGGAGATGCTTTCTGTGAAAACACAAGAAAAAAACCCAAAGCATGAAACTTCGGGTGGAAGGAGTCGTGGCCAAAGACAATGTGTGTTGCTGGTGGTCTCTTACTATGCTCAGGGGAAAAAATGCTTTACATACTTGGAAAATAACATACCCTTCAGTTTTTCTTTCTGTAGAAGCAGTTTGCAATTTTATTCAATTTCTTGGGTCAAAAGACGCAACTATCTAGCCAATTCAGACCAGACTACAGTCCACAGCCCTGGTTTCCTTTTGCATCACTGCAGCAGGGTGGTGAGTGCTTCGGTGCTGGGGTGAGATGAAGCAGCTTGTCCTGAAGATGAGGACTGGGTAAATAGAGCAAAACAAAAACAACATGGAGAATATTATTATCAGTACACATCTAATGAGTTACAATTTTCCAGGTGTTTGAATGCACATGTTTTCTCTGCTGGATAATTTGAATGAAGCACATTATATTTGATTGTGTCAGTGGAAATGTTTTTTCTCCCAGTAGCATCATTAGTTTTCTTGTGTTTCCTCATTCATTTATTTGTATTAAATGCAAATAAAAATCTATATGTTTAGCTACCTCTATTTATACTGTTGTGCATAGATGTCAGTTCTTTAAGGTAGGGATATTATTGTTATTTAACTGCTCGGTGCTTTCTGGTGATGTTCTGATCTTTAGACACTACCATTGTAGTAATAAAATATAATGATGATAATAATGTCTTTGGGAAGGCACTTGCTGAAATTGCTTTTTGGGTATTGTCAAGAACTTTTATTTACCAAATGATTAAGAGAATATAAATTAGAGGTAGTCATTAAAAATTTGAACTTATCTGCATGTACTTCTTGAGGAGATAAGGGGAGTCCTGTTCATAAAATCTACAGTGATCAGTCAGGAAGATGACAATCACATGTGATTCAAGTGATCTATGATATCCAAAAGCAGCAAATCACGAAGCCATGGCAGTTAGTAACAGCAATCAGGTGACAAAGAATGATGGATCAAAACGTGTTTCTGCAAAACATGCCCATTATGAGTGACAAGTATTAATAAATATCACTGGTTTCATGAAAATAAATATCACATTAATAAAAATCGTATTCCGCTGAGGAGCTTTTCATATTTTAAATACTGTCTGTATTTATTGCCTGAGAGCATACAGATCTTAAATCATTTAAGTTTCAGCCTCTCAGTCAGGATCAGTTTTTGGCCATGGCCTATCAGGGCATGTCCTTGGCCACCCATAGTCTCCACAAACAGCAGCAGAATCAAGAAGAAAAAGGCAGTGGAGCACCACGCTTGAGCTCAGTCCTAACCTCAGTCTCCAAAGGTTTGGGGAATAGAGAAGTTGGCTCTACCTTTCCTTTAGAAACTTAGTGTAAACCATTGCACAGCGGGGTAGTGGTTTGGGTGGCCATGAGGGAAAGGGGTTGGTGTGCATCTCAGGGGCTGCAGGGGAGAGGATGCCTCAGAGCCACACTCCATGGTGAAAAGGTGGCCAACGGTCATCAAAACAAGATCTGACTAGCTGGGGGCCCAGGCTTGCCCCAGTGAAAGTCCCACTCGGTCCTGTGCTTGAAAGGGGAAAATGAATATCTCACAGCAAACTGGAAGGCGAACCTTTGGGAAGCAGTGATCCTGTAGGCAGGGAGGGAGACAGCCCTGGTGCGGGGCTGGCGGGGGAAGAGGCTCTGCCTGGGCTGGGCAGGGAGGATAGCTCTCCTCTCCCACGCAGGGCTGCACAGGACATGACAGTCGCTTTCTCCTTCACTCAGCTTGGCCTTCACCGCTTCACCATGGCACTGGGATCTGTGGGCTCTGGTCTAATGCACCACGAGGCATTTTTCTCTGGCCAAGAGCATGGGCGTCCATGCGGTGAAGACCCCCATGGGGACTCTGCTCTGGCAGGGGGGTTGGACTAGATGATCTCCAGAGGTCCCTTCCAACCTCTATCATTCTGTGATTCTGTGTGGACTCCTCTACGATTTCCCTTGTGCTACATCCCAATGCTCCCTGGGAAAGAGACCATTTGGGTCTTCAATAACAGCACTGGTGCATGCGTTTTTTTCCCTAAGAGCTGTCAGCTGCTTTCAGTGAGGAGGAATGTGCAACATAATTAGCACTCAGCATCCAAGAAGCACCAAAGGGCAGCCCTTGGTGGTGATGCCGGTGCTGGGTGGGATGCTGTGACTCTCTGGGGAAGCCCTGCCTGCAATGGGGAGCTGCTGCCCACTAATTGCTGCAGCCCTCATGCCCGGCCTTGCCCTCACTGGGGCTTGTAGCCTTGCTGCAAACTGCTGCAGCTTAGCACTCGTGCGCGGGCTGTCTGCACCTTGAAAACCCCAGTGATAAATCCTCCGGCGGATTAGTGTCCAGCAGCCCCGGCTGCTGCCGTTCCTGCTCAGCTTCCCATCCAGAGCCGCGGCCATGGTGCACGGGGAAGGCCGAGGTGCCCGTGGGGTCCGCGGTGCTGTGGGGAGGGCACGCCAGGGCCGGGTGACTCGGTGAGAGTCCAACCAGCCACACAGCCCGGAGGCTGCAGCCATGGCACAAGCCAGGGCAGCGCCGCAGCCTGCCCGGCGTGGCAGGGCACAGAGCTGGGGCATGCTGGAGGCTGCTTTTGGCCTCCCTTGCACCCCCTGGGAAACGCACTGAGGGAGTTGCATGGACTTCACCACCTTTTGCCCAAGAAGCAGCTGAGGTTCCTCCTTTGCTTTCTTTAAAATATGAATTCAAGCCTTATTCTTTGCCCTCTCTGCCTCCGCCCCAACTCCCGATTGTTGCAATCAGTTATTTTTCAGTCTCGGTTTTTGTAAAACACAAATGTTTCTCAGGGAGAGAAATCTGACAGCTCCTACCTAGAAGGTGCTGTATAATCCCAAAGGTAGGAAAAAATTAAAGTTAGAAATAAAAGGAAAAAAAAAATCAAAGATATTTAGTTGTCACCAGAAACCCCTGAGTGCACTTGATCTCTGGAAAAATACGTTAGAATGAAGCTGAAAACCCAGAAAAGGATAATGGAAAGACAGGTGTAAAATTAGGGCCCGATGCAGGCTGCGGTGAACCAGTGGGAGCTGAATCCCGAGCACCACGAAACGGTGGGCTGAGGGCTGCTGAGTGGTGCTGCGGGGAGAGGACGGGCGGCTTTTTGCAAGGCTGTTTTTAGGTCACAATTACTTTGAAATTAATATTTTTTTCCCATCAATAACTGAAACCTAAAAAAGGCAAAAGGCATCTTGTAGATCTCCTTAAGTGGAAAACACCCTTTAAAGTATGTCTGATAGTGATCTCAGAAACAGCTGCCAGTCCTGGCAGGCAGCGGCAGCCCGAACACGCTATTCTTAGACCAAGAAAGCGTAAGTAGGTCGAGTTACAATTGGTTCTTGTAAACACTGTCCCCACTAAAATCAGAAATCGATATGAGGTCAGAAATTTGCAGAATGCTGAATCAGAGAGATAAAATGGACAGGGCTGATTTAGTCTCCAAATACCTGTTCTTTTGGTTCATCTCCAATTTTACCAAATGCATTTTGCTCCATATGGTGTCAGTGGTCGGAGACTTCTCTCCAGTGGGGGAGGTACAATGAGCCCTTCTGAAGGCCTGGCAGAAATAAGACAGCGGTACAGTTTAGGGATGCCTTTTTATTTATGCATCATAAGGTAAAGCTAAATAGTTAATGAGACTAAAAAGGAAGTTGCAACTTGATAAGTGCTCAACACTTGCTAATAAAACACAACTTATGTGTGAGTGGAGTGACTCCAGTCACAGTGTCACCTTCTTGTTTTCCAGAGCTGGCATGGACGCGCAGGTTGTGCCAGGCCACCTGGGTGCTTGTCTCCTGGAAATGTAGCTCTTCAGCCCATGCCCGTCCCTGGCCAGTGTCGGCCTCCCGCGGGCCCTGGAAGCAGGTCCAAGTGACCACCTCCAGGCCATGGCCATGGACATGAATTTCAGGTCACATTCTTCACTGGCTGCATCAAGGGCTTCCCAGGGAGTGGGGCATCAGTGACAACCAGAGGCCCATCGAGAAGCAGAGGTGCCTGGAGCAGGGCTTCCCCAAGGTGCCCTAAGGGAATTATCATTCCTGCTCTCTTCTGAACTCCTGTGTGAGTTTTGGAGCTACTGATGTCTGGTTGACACGACACCAAACAGCAGTGGGCTGCTTTTGTAGTGCTGCTGGCTGGAAAGGAAGGCTGAGGAGCAGCAGAGGTGGATGGGGCTGGGCAGTCAAGGTGGCCCCGCAGGGCACTGCCTCTCTGACAGGGCTATGCAAGGCTCCTGCCTCCTCCCGAGGGTGGCTGTGCCTCCACCAGTGTCTGCGATGCTGCAGGACACCTCAGTGGGTTCCCGGCTTCCCCAAAGTCCCTGTTCTCTCCTCTGTCTGTGCTCTTGCCTCTCTACCTTTCTGGGATGGAAATATTTAGACATGGAGGGAGTTCATTGGTAGGCTACAAAGAAGGTTTGGGGTAAAATATGGGTAGTAAATCCAACAGAGATTTTAATTCTGGATTTTTTTTTTTACTGCCCAATTTTATTCTGTATTTTATCTGCTTTTTTGAGCTGGAATTATAAATTTGTTTCTACTCTTATTCCACACATGTATTACATTACAGCTCAGGGACCTCCTCCACATCCAGTTGAGCACTGCTTAATTACAGCTTGAGCTGTCCTTTTAAATGGACATAGCATTTTTTTCTGAATAATTTTCTTCTCTGCCTTTTTCCCTATGAAGGTAGATGTGCTACCATTGTTTATGGTCACCTAGACGGAGGAACTGAGACCAAAACATCTTTAGCAGCATTGAATTCATTCTGATCACAAGAAAAACTTCTGTGCTTGATTGCAGAGGATGAGAAGGAAAGAGTACACCAAAAGGAGGTTTCCAAATGAGCCTGGTAGGCAGGGCAACATGAGGAGACTGCTCCATGAGCTCTCGCCATAAAAGACTGAGGTTTAACTGAGCCTGAAATGAAAGAGGGTAGTCTTACTTGTGAGTCTGAGGCCTTTCCTTGAAACTGCGACTCAGTCAGTGGACTGATTTAATTCCTTGCCCTTGTTAAAACAGATTAAAAAATTCTGACATGGTTGGGATCCCATTATCAGCCAAAAGCCAGGTTAAATCTTTAAGAACTTGGGTTTTCGATTGGGATAGACTTGCGAAGTCTTGTGTTTTATAATGATTTCCACAGTATCTTTGAATTCCTCCTTGCAACTCCAGCACCTGGAAGCATCTTAGCAAACAAGAATACTCCACTTTAACTGAAAAGTGAATGTGCATCTACTGCAGTTAGAAGACCTTGAAAATCGGACTCCTGAGGTGCAAAACCATCAGGCAAATGACCTCCTGCCTCAGCAATTTGTGTTTCACCTTTCAAGCGAATGTTCTGCTTTCCAGGTCCTAAATCAAAGGGCAGCAATAATATCACTGTTAAGGTCGTAAGTAGCCATTGGCTATACTGCAGCTTTTAATGTGGGTATAAAATTGTACTTATATATAAGTGACACAAGATACAGTTGCAGCTTGGGTAGGTCCTGCCTGTGTAAGTGAATATATCTTTCGTTGTATCAGCTAGGCTATTAGAGACCACTGATGGGAGTGTTTTAGAAGACTGGCAGATCATACCAACTTTAAATTCTAAAACTAAATTGTCTGCTAAATTCATTCATTAGCAACAAACTTGCTAATGGGTAATTCTTTCTCACACATTATTAAGCATTGCTACATAGAGAAAACTCTCAGTCCCTAACAGTCATGCTCTAAATTAGCTGTGAATACACAAAACCATGGAGCTAACAGTTTGCACTGCTGGCTTTGCTTTTGGTCATTAACAATCACTGAGGTCCAGGTCATCAGGCCTGAGACCTCCTCAGTAAGAGAACTCAGAGCCCAGGTGGTCTTTCTTCTCTGATTTTCCTTGTTTATGCCTAACGCTTTCATTCTACTGCCCCCCTCCAAAAAGGGGCAGAAGGTCTCCTCTGCTCCTGATACCACTTACTTACTTTTTTTTGTCTTGCCATCAATCCTTCTTATCCCACCTACCCTGTGAGTAATGAAGTGTCCTTAACCTGGCTTGGCTAAATATCTGACAGAGCGTGGGACCAGACTGCTGGGACACAGGGTCACACTCCCTCTCTCTGGCTCTGGGGACCATGCTGCATAGTATGACTCTGCTATACACAGAGCAAGGATTACGTACTCGTCATTACCATTCCATGTAGTGCCTACACATGCAGTTTCTGGCTGATGAAATAGAAAGAGCTTTTAAAAAGTTGCAACTGTTTTTTTCTTTAGCTGTATTTTAATTTCTCTGATATTTCTTGGACTTCAGAGACCCCTTCTATTGGTCAGTGGAAAAATCTCCAACAGCTGGAATAAGACTGGATCCATCTTTTCATTAAGAAGGTCACTATTTGAATATAACATATCTGCATGACAATTTGCCTGTGGCCTGATTCAGCAAAACTCCCCAAGTGCATTCAACACTACACGAAAAGAGCTATTCTGAAACCAGCAGCTGACTCATTGTCACGTTAAAGGGCAAGGCAATTTGGCAGAAAATAAACCCCCTTGTGTTCCAGCTTGTCCTCAGATATCAAAGGGGCTGGGGGTGGCTAGGCTTAGATTCTGAGTGATGCCCAGTTCTCTGTGTTACAAGTCCGGTTGTGTTCAATATACGTACTGAACTCTCACAATTACGGATGCACTCGTAACTCCACACACTTTCAGACTAGTTGCATTGCATGAGCTAGCACAGCCACCCTTAAGGAATTTGGTTGCATTCAATGAGAACTCTCATGGCTAGATTAATGAATAGTGTAGTTTATTAAAGTAACAGATGCACAAATTCTTTCGATTGCCGGTGATAGAACCACTGCCCACGAAGCATGTGCACATACCAAGAAAATGAGTAATATAGCTTGGGTACAAATGTGTTAAATCACAAAACAACTCTATAGAGATTTCTAAGTCTCCCAGGGAAGCACTTGGTATAACCAAATGTACAAATCTTACCCAAAGACATCCCTATGGGGGGGAAGAGAGGCTCAGTCCGTTGACTGATCCCAGATGTCAGAGCAGGTCTGCGACGGTATCTTCCCTAACATCCCTCCTCTCTTAAGACTTTTTATACTATTTTTTACTTTACAGGTGGAGCTTGAGTGACTCTAGTCGTATATTTCTTTGTTGTAATTGGTGTAAAAGTTTCTCTCTTTGCTTTTAAAGTTATAGACCAAGAAAAATTCAGAGTGCAAACTCAGTGGGGGGTGGTCGCACCTTGGAGGCAGGTAACTTTTGGGATGGAGGTGTGTTTTGGTATTATAATGAGATGATAATGAGCAAAGTTCACCCAAGGATAGCATTTTGTCAAAACAGTGACAGACTGTGGGCCCATTCCCAGGTACTCCACTACACACCATTACACAGGTTATTGTATCTTTGTACAGTAGCATTGTCTTTGACCAGGTACGTATCCTAATTATAAGGGTGAGTCTCCATCTCATTGTTTCATAGTACCTTCCAGTTCCCTTCTTATCACAGAGCCTGGCCACAGTGTCTCCACTCCGCTCCACCCTCTGTACAGTTTCTCTTAGAGTCAGCACACCAAGCTCCCCTGGTGTTGCCAACACCTAAGGCTGCCTAGGGAACTTCTGTGGGATGGAGCCCTTGCATAACTGCCGTACTCCACCCTGAGAATTTCTTCAGTGCTGTACCTTTCCTTAAAATGTGGATATAAATGTAATTTCCAAGTCACCTCCAGCAATAATTCCACACTCATGTACAGCTAAACATGCACTTAAACACTTGATGGGATGCTGCAGTGTGGCTCCATGTCTCTGGGTAGCTCGGCACCCAGCCAGGCTGTGGGTGCATGGAACGGCCACCCCCCAGGGTTGTACATCTAATTTATTATTAATTTTTTGCCACTGGGCAGAAAAGAGGTTGGGATTTAAAAGCCACTGTCACTGTTGAGCTTTCTTTCTCTTGCCCCAGCTCCTTAAACTTCAAATAGGTGTGCAGCTCTCAGAAGGCACTCAAGGGAAAGTGCCCTCCTGTGGGGTATTTAAATGCAATTGTTAATGTCTGCTTGGCTGCAAACACCCAGCAAATTGCACATCTGCATTCTTTCCACTGAATAATTAAGGCACTTTTAACATGTGTTAAGACACTTTTGCTTCTATGTATGTGAAGAGATGTTTTTTCAGGCCCAGACCACTTACAGGGTTATTTTTTGTTGTTTAGTCCAATTTCATCAGCTGTGTCCATTTTGGGGTTGCCTCTTGGCAGCCAGACAAGGGCTTCCTTGACCTGAACGTGACAGCAGATTATTTAACCAGCCCCCTCAGTGAAGAGTCATTTAATCCTCCTAATCCTTCTCGATGTGTTCTCTTGCTTTCCATGCCTGGAAGAGTAAGGGCACAAAACTTCAGCTGAAAGGTTATACTGCAGGATCCTCACTGTAGAAATAATTCATCCAAACAATTCCTTCTGGGATCAGATAATGCCCAGCTATTCCTTAATGAGATTTTGAAGCAAGAGCTGACAGGTGTCCTGCGGCAGGGATGGATGCACATGCCAGGGATGGCTATGGGGGGAACTTCAGAGCCCCAGACACCACAGCAGTGGTGGCATGATGCTGCCCTGGCTGCGTTGTCCGCAGTGGGCTCTGGCTGTACGTTGTACCGTGGTTGGTTGAGGCTGCACAACAATGATCTGGGAAACCTGCCAAGCCTCAAGCCTATGTTGGAACGGGGCTGGTGTGAATATCTATAACTGCAAGCTGTAAAGAATACTTCAAATGCTGCTCTAGCAAGGCCTAATGATTGAAAAGCCAAACTCTCCCTGGAATTCTGCTTCCATGAACATTAGCTTTCATTCCTCTATAAATTACTGGAATCTGTCCTTTACCTCTCTGAAAACACCAAGGGCTTCAGATTATTTGCCCACAGCCTGTGACAAGCTCCGAAACTCTGGTAGAAGACTCAAATCCACAAACATAGAAGAGCCACAGTACCAATATAATAGGGAAATCAAAGTTGCTACGTAGAGCAAGGGCAGGGAATTTGTGGATGATATGTTTCTTTTTAAAAATATAATTTTGAAATAGACTTTTAAAAAAAGCTTTATTAGATTGTTACAGAGATATTTACAGTACATAAAGTATATGCACAATACAAATATTTTGTAACATAACTTTTCCACGTGAGACTGATCCCTGCTGGTTTTGGATTGCAATTTTCAGTCACAACAAAGGGGTTAGTGGTGAATCCTGCATGAACTCCCAGGCTTCATATCTAGACCTCCTTCCCTCCTTGCTGCAAGCATCTTGCTCCATGGCTGTGGACTTTCAGGAGCAAGTTTGCATTGGAATAAAATGCTTACAACAGGCAGCTGAGGGCTATTTTGGCATCCTTAACAGTGTCCAGTGCATGAAAGTATTCCTTCAGGTTCTTCTCCATCTCTAAGAGCAGTGAGAAAAGCTACTTGTCTATGTCTTTGGACTAAGGCAGCTGGAAATTTGAATGTCTTGGGCTTATACATACCCACACAGATGCCCTTTTTCTATTCATCTCCACCTGAGACTGAAGCAGATGACCTGTGGAAGTTGGAGAACTCAAGCTGTATTAAGGAAAAGCTACCCCAGCCCTTCAGCACTCTCAGGAATTTCTTCTTGGCTTTTCTGGCCTCTGCAGACTTCACCAAAGCTTTCCCAGACCTGCGTAGAGTCAAATTGCAGCGAGATTCTACCTTCCTTGAAAGTGCCAGGCACGCAGGGAGCCTCGTGCCCCTGAGAAGGGCTCGTGCAGGCACCAGAGCCGACAAGGTACACTCAAGAAACTCCCTCCCCATTCCCAAAGGGCTGCAGGTTAGACCCTCCCAACCAGGGGTGGTTGGGACCAAGGCAACAGTCTGCCCTAGCGCCATCCCTCTGCCCACCACCTCCCTGTCCACGGTGGCCTGCACCGGCTGAGACCCCGTGGAAGGGTCTCCAAAGAGGCTGAGTTAGACCTCTCTCTCCACTGGCTGCTGGGGATCTCAGAAAGATTGGTCTTGTTAGGCTGAAGATGCACTTTGGCTGTATACCCCTAAGTCTTACACAGACAGGTGAGCAAAGAAAATATCATGCTGGTTTTCTGTATATTTCTTTCTCACCTTTTTTTCCCCATCTCCTCTGAAATTATCTAGGAACAAAGAAGAGCCAATGCAACTGTTCCATTGTCCATGAACTATTTATAGCAAACAGCTTTCCAGTATGCCATTTATCAAATGGAAAAAATATAGCTTGGTCTTTAGTGATACTCAGAAGCTTTGAAATTCAAAGAAAAGGACTTGCTGTAGATAAAGTAAACAAATAACAGGCTTCTGAATGGAAAAAAATATTTTTTCTTTTTTTGGTAGAAGTAATTGTTCCAAGCTTTCTTCTTTCTGTCTCTTTGCAATAAAGCATCCAAACCCTTATTTCAAAGATTTTTGTCCAAATGAAATAAGCAGACCTGAAAATATTTTCCATTTTTTGCGATGTCTTGGCCTGCAGGCCCGTCCAAATTTTACAAGACTATAAAAGGTCCAAGAGATGGACAGAATAAGTATTTCTTGAACTAAAAAGCATGGAAGAGTCTCTCTGGCTTTCCTGGGGTTTAAATCAGGCCCTAGAGGGAGGTTATTTTGCCAGCTGTGCTGTTTATCCCTGGGCACACTGCAGCTACAATTTGCAGTAAACACTAACTGCTTCTCTACTGAAATTTTCACATTTGCCCATGAATGAATAGGAAAACTAAGAAATAGTACAGTACTTACAGATCAGATGAATTTATGTAAATGTTCATCACCTCAGTGAACAGTTCTTATGAAAGGCAGTGAGAAATAAACTGTGAATAATTCCTCCCCGGTCCTACCAAGAGGGAGATGGGAGAACAGACATTTTAAAATCTCACTCAAGGTGTCGGTGATTTTCTCCAGGGCTTTCTTAGCTCAAATGGTTTTTAGCAAAATAAAACTGTGTTAAAAAAAACCCAAAAGCTTGGAGAGAATGTTCCTAATGGAAAATGGTGCATCCAAACCTCAGTGCAGCCAGTTTAATACTCCTGACATTTTCTGGGATTATGCAGATTGAGGAAATCTGGGATGTACCATAGCCAGGTGAAAGACCTGCCTCCTCTTACTGCCTTCCTGCCACCAAGGTGGTTTTAGGTTGTAATGTACTAGCTAAGCTGAATGGCTGGTGGGAATTGGCTTTTTGGTTCACGAAGTAGGGGTCATCACTCTGCTTGCATTAGCTTTCTGTGGCAGAAGCCAGAATATTCCTCTGGTGCAGTATCTGTGTGCCTCCTAGTACAAATTTCCACCTGTATAACATGCTGCCCTTTATAAACACTTGAAATTAGCAGAGGAGCTATGAATGATTTGCCTCCTCGGTTATGCACTGATTAGTGTATCTACATTGCAGGCAGGAAAATGCCATAAGATTCCCATAGTTTGACTGCCTGAACTTGCCTAACTAAGTTTTGACTTTTACATCACCATGAAATCATAGCATAGGCTCCTCGGGTACTGGGCAATTCCCCAGGGTCCCGTTCTCACGCTGCTTCCAAAGGGCACTGCAACGATGTTTGAATTACTGAACACCTTCCTCTACTGGGGTGGTGTGCCAGTAGCACAAGCGCTGGCATTGGTGCAATGCTTTGTCTGTGCTCAGTCCAGTGGTGCTGTTTGCCTGTCGTGCACTGCAGCAACAGAGGCCGTGAGGGTGCTGGAGCCGTGACGTGCTCCATCTTGTGCTGCTCCGGCTGCCCCAGCCATGAGTCTCTTCTCTGCCTGCCCTAGGAAGTGGATATTAAACATCAACAGGGCATGGGAGGCTGGACAAGTCCACAGGCCAGCTTAGGAAGAGGGAATGCTCATGTAGCCTGCATGGATGTACAAAACCCAGGAGCATTCAAGCCCCTAACAATTTCCCCAGCAAGGACAAGCCTCTGTCTGTCCTTCTGAGCGAGTGGTGAGACCTGGCTGGGCTTGGCACCTATTTCCCCAGGTCTGCACATGTGTCCACTCCTAATCCTGTGTCTGAACAATGCTTGGCACAAAAGGCTTCTCAACTACATGCCTGTGGACTACAAATCAAAGCAGCTGAGAAGAGCAGTGGCTTTCCTTCAGAGCCACTCTTTGCTGCAGGACTGTGACCTTACAGTTCTTCTAGTGCTTCATTAATCCCAGAAGGTGACATGCTATTAAATGCCAGAAGTTTATTTTGTGACTATTTCACGGACCATAATCAGAACAGCTGTTCCCTTGCGGCACCGTTAATAGCACGGATCCCTTCTGCTGGGATTCCCGTGTGCTGCCATGGCTGCCTCAACCCTGCCCCTCTCCTGCATCGCCAATACACAGAGCTGCTGCTGCTCTCCCAGGCACAATTTAATGCTTTGCTTTATGTCTCAGCTCAAAAGCACCCAAATAAACATCCAGCGAGGTCTACCAAGGGAGGACACCTGGGGAGATGGGCAGGGAACACAAGCAAGGGCAGGTCAGGCTATGCCGAGTCTGACCAGCCTGGCACGGTGTTAGTCCTGTGCGGCTGTGTCTGTGCCACTAAATAAAACCGGCCAGGGGCAGCGCTCTGCCCTGAGAGCAGGAGGCATGGCCCAGCTGCTGTGCGCGTGGCTAAGTCCTCTTCCCTCTTAAAATGGGGTGATCACATCTAAACTGCCTCCATTGAAGGGTCCTGGCATCACACTGCCCCGAGCCGTGCATGGGCACAGTCTGATACCGCATCCTTGGGGCTCAGCCAAATGTGTGTCCTAGGTGGGTGGTTTTTGTATTTTAACTAGTACAGGTGGGACCTCTGGGACTAGTGGGGAGCACAGAAACAGAGGGCATCCTGGCAGGGGAGAAGTCTCTGGGATCTTGAGGGGAGCAGAGCCCTCCACTCCTCCCTGTGTGCCTGAAGGCTTTGTTGAGAAGAGGAGGAGCAGCAGAGACACAGGCCTGACAAATTTATGGGTAGGTGATCCTGTCCCACTTTTCTTTTTTTTTAAACTGGAGCTTAGCTAAAGTTTCAGCAAGCCAGTAAATGAGGATTTGCACTTAGCCACGTGGGAAGATAAAGGTCAGGTGCGGCAAGCCGTGCTTTGTCCTAAACATGATGCTAAAACCGAGCTGATGTGGCCAACCTATGCTATGGGATTAAGACCTCCTGCCAAAGGAATCGGTGTAACAGCTGGGCTGTCACATCAGTCCAAAATGCTTGGATCATGACCCAGTCAAAGAGCTTGCCTCCTACAGAAGATACTTTTGTTTTTATGCTAAGCCTGGTGGGACTGAGATCAAATAATACAACGCCTTTTCCCTTGCTTGCTGTGTCATGTGCAACTTGCTAACCTGGGATGGGAATCTGAAATTTCTAAATCAAACACAACATAAAGGGAATAAAAAGTATAGAGCACTGAATGTGGCAGAAATTCAGAACCGGTGGGCACTGAGTCTTGAAAAAGGACTTCTTGATTTCAAAAAGACAAATCTTCCTCCATGGGGACAGGACTTCATGCATCCAGGTACTCCATGGAGACACTCGGGGGGGTGCTGGGCATGCTGCAGACAGATGGCTGCAATTTTCATCTCCGTTGTGTACTCAGAAGGCCGATCAGAAAACTCATCACCTCCTGCATGGCTTCTGTGATGTGTTTTGGACAAGACATGTGGTACTGAGATTGCAACCCAAATCCAAAGTTAGATTCGTAGGTGGGATCAGCAATATTTCTTACTCAGATTACAATTATTTTACAGGCATGGGTCTGCTAAAGTGCCAAAGGCATTTATGAAATTCGTAGCTTGAACAATTAAGATAACCTGGATCTGGGCTGAGTGTTTATGGACTGAAGACCAGAGGAGTGTTTTGAGGGAAGAGAAACAGCACAGATAACCCTGATCTTAGAAACAGTCTCTGCAGACTAAAACTGGGGCGGGCTTTTTGTGCTCTCACCTGCTACACTTTTAAATCTGTAATAGTCTGAATTTCTGCTGAAGAAGGGATTTTGAGATTAGTTGGTAAAACCCAGTTATTTACACAATTGTGTTTTTATTTGCAGTTTTCTGCCCCAAATTGTGTGCATTTCCCTGACATTTCCAAACTGGCTCTGTTTTGCCTGGTTAGAAGTACTAGCCCTGGCCAGACATAACGGTAAATCCCATTTTAGGTACCACTGCTGACCAAGTGAAAACTGGCGGTGGGGTCAATCCTGTTCAAAAATATTTGTGGCTGGATGCAGAAAGCTCTGTTCCCTGCATCCATCTCCAGACACATTCACCCCTGTTCTTGCTGGACATGGTTCCTGAGTGCTACTAACCTCTTTGTAAGTACTTTGGGCCCAACACCATTTTCTAAGACACTGTGACTTCCCTGTCACCAGTTTCCCTGAATTTGACTAGGCCTCTGCTTGGCAACTTTTTCTTGCAACGAGGTTTAATGCATTCTCTTTCTTAGGGCACTGCCAGGGCAAGACCTTCTTTTTCTTCCAAGTCAAATGCCTTGGGAGAGAGTAGGCAGGCAAGGGCATGCACAGTCATGCCTCTGGCGGGGAGCAAGCAAGCTCCTTGGCTCAGAGTATCCCTCGCATCCTACCCGCCCTTCTATGCACACACACGCTCTCTTACTTCTCCATTGCTCCTTGGCTGACATTTCCCCAGCACCTCCCCTTCCCCCAGGCTGGTCATACCCAAGCCACGTGCTGGCAAACCTCAGAAAATAATTGGCGCATAACCAATAATTTCTTATTACAAGGAGGACTGCACATAGAAAACAACACGAGCTAGCAACGTTTGTGTGCCCTCATTGCCCAGGTAATCATCAACAACATCAACCCCTGCCAGCGTGTCGGGGTGGAAAAACTGAACTTTAGCTCAAGATAATGAAGCAACATCCCTCTACTGTTTCCTGGGATGATGAGTTTCTTGTCTGACCTGGCACAGATTGACACTTCTCTCCAAGAATGTAGCGAGCCCCACAGGAGCTCTGCAGAGGATCAGAACATGCTTCCCTGGCTGTTCCTGCTGGATTAAAAGATATTTTTGTTAGCCAGGGTTGACACAGGTCAATGTCATGTCATCCAGCCTGAGTGGTCTATTAGGTGTCAGACGGTTGCTAGGTCTTATGGGCAAAGTACTGATTTTGTTAATATTATCAAGCCAAGTCAAAGAGTGCACTGACCTGCGTCCCTGACACTCTCTGGCAGGGAGGAGTTACGATGGGGTAGGAATGTGTGCTTGCTGCTAGTTTAGCCAGACCTCCTATCTGGAAAGTGTCTCCTGTGATCCATGAAGATCTGGAAGATGGCAGATAACACCTCTTCCAGTCAAGAAGAAATGGAAGAGTCTTCAGGGGGGCAGATGCCAGAAGCGCATTCAGCCAATGCTTTCAACATGGCACTTTCAAGCAGAGCATCTTGTAACCCCCTGTGCAAGCATTTGCATCGTGCAAAATGGCTAGCACAGAGCAGCGCACCCAAGGGTGGAGGGAAGGAGGGATGTCTGGCTCTAGCTGCCATAAACACTGACAGCGCGCTGGCAGGTCAGCTGTTCACTGCTGCAGGATTATGTCTGTGGCTGGTCCAGAGAAAGCCTTGCTGACAGCTGGTTTGGTAATGCCCAGGTTTGGTATTAGTAGTTGCTTAATCAAGCCCTGAGAGGGTAAAATAAGTAGTTTCCTGTTTCAGAGAAGGGAATGAATGATAAAGTGTTAGTAGAGAGTATGATCTTCCCAAGGAAAGGTATGATAGATGGGCAGGGAGTGAATGCCCTTGTTTTTTTTCCCTTAGCCGTATCACACTCATGTTTGTAGGCATAAACGTAGGTGTCTGTGTGCTGCTCACTTGCTGCTATTTGTCTGCAGTTGTATACCCTCAGGTAACAAAGCCTCCATCTGCTCATGCTGAGATGTGTTAATTGATTTTGTAGAAATGAAAAAGTGGATTTAACTGTTCATCAGTGATGCACAAAGTGTGATTACTAAGACAAGAAGAGGGCAAGGATTATTTATCACAAACAAAAGAGGAAGCTTAACCTTAGTGTTGTAGCTATCTAGTGTTAAAAGACTTTGCTCCCAATACATTACTGGCCAGTAGTCCTGTTAAAAGTTGTTGTTCACTCTTAAGACTTGTCTTGTTAAGAACCCAGACGAACATACGTCTAGCAAAACAGATTGGGAGAGCAACATCCAAATGGCTGATGATAACAGATGTGGATTTTGATCAAGCAAGAGGAAAGAAGCACTGGGGGAGCCCAGACTAAGGGTGCTAGTTTGGGCTGTTCCACAATTTGGCTGTTCAAACTTTTTTTTCTGGATTAGATCCTGACAGTCCCTAAAGCTCAGCTGCATTTGGTAACCTGGAGCAAGAGAGGGAGAGGGTTGCTGGATTGTTGAGAGTATCTATGTCTGACTTTTTCTCATTTATTCCATAATAGTACAGTGCACTGAGAAAGAATAACAATTTCTTTTCATTAGTTCGATACAAAACTCTGGTCTGCATTGTCTAGAGCCAAAGTTCATTTCAGATTTCATTCCACTCACCCAGGGTCAATGACTAGAAAGTCATTAGAGACTTCTTGAGTCTCTTTGGCTTTGTATAAACGCCTCAAAGATGAAGGGTGAATCAGTGCTGAGTGGGGATTTGCTCCTGCCTGCCCTTCCCATCATGTCACTCCAGTGCTTATTAGCTCTGTTTGTCCTAATAAATGCAAAGCAATGCCACCATGTGCTCAGTCCGGCCCGGGTTAAAACCCATAGCAAGATTCCTCTTGAATTCAATGAGAGAAAGATGAGATCCTTCATGGGCTGGCTAGCACCACACAAACTTGGGTAGGAAGGAAAGTTGATTAGAACATGGCTACTTAAGATCGTGTTTGCTATTGTAGTTCATGCTTTTCTCAGGAACCAATGACTTATTTGGGTTGCTACAGTTACTTGGTAGTGTTATGCAAACCCAGCTCAGCCTATCGTTGGAATGCTGGATGTGCGCAATTTGAAAAATAAACACTACAAACGCTGCGTTAATCGTGCCAGAGCTCCTCCGACCACCTCAAACCCATAAAAACAATACTGCTTTTGCTAAGGGGTGTCTCTCACTTGGTTTTGGCTCTTGGAATAAAATGTTTTAATATGAGGATTGTGGAATTTCTCGCTGGAGTGAGGCTAATTAATACTGGCCTTGTATTTGGCTCAATAAATAAACCAGAAATGTGTCAGCACTTCTCTGCAGAGGGTCTTTGTGGGTGTGGCGGGCCAGCAGAGCCATATTTTAGGTACTGTTTAGTGGCAGTTTATCTATTAATTACCCCCATTTACATTTGTAGAGCGCACCTAAATCTTGCAAAAGCATTAGGTCTTCCAGCCCTGTTGGCTTCCCCCTGTCCCAGGCATCGACTGAATAACCGAGGGTTCTTGTCTACAGCATCCAGAAACTCAAACTACTGCAAAAACCAGTAACTAATTGATGACTGCTAAACTACACTTATACCAGGGCACGTGCTCTGAAGCATTTATAGAAATAAGCTTCCTTTTTTGTTTAAATTCAACAATATTCCTGGTTCTGATACAGATACTCACCTTAGTGTGGTTTCCTCTCTACCAGCCATGGGCTGGATGCAGAGCTCACCTCCACACATGCTGTTCGTAGACCCCCATACTTCCTTTTGGTCGTTCCTGGCTGGAAGTATGCTGCTTCCTATCCACCTCTGAGCTTCACAATTCCAGAAGCAGGGCAGGTGCTTTCTATCTGTTGTTTTTTTATTGTTTTTTATTGTTGTTTTTTTTCCCAGACAGGTTCCAGGCTATGGCTTCAGCTTGCTGGTTCTGTTCACATGCTAGGGAGGGACATCAATTCCTTTCCATGTTCCCAGGGATGGGCTCTCTGTCTTCTCATGGTGGATGCTGGACTATGTAAACTGCCCATTACTGGTGGTTACTTCCTGATGCTCTTCTAGCTGAGGGGGTGATGTCCCACCATGGTGTTTTGTGTTTTTTGGATTTTTTTAATTAACCCAAGCTGCACCCTTTTGTCAAAAAGTTTGCTGTTGGCCTTTGTAAAGTGGTGAGAATGGGAGGGAATGAAAGCTCGAACTAACAGGTAGAGCATCACCTAGAATTTGTTGCTTATTTGGCTTCCCAAAGGTATTTGAGGGCCCAGTTTGGCCAAGGTTTAGCCAGAATTTCAGAGTTTTTCCTTTGTTGGACTCAGGTGGGGCTGTCAAAGGATTCATTTTCCAGGCGCACACAGAGAGAGTGCCCCCCTCCACCCCTTTCAGACGGTGTGTGCACAGGCTGCTCCACTGCAGCACTCTTCAGCAGTCCCTATCCTTCAGGACAGCCCCCATCACCCCACTCTCTGGGTGTTTGTAGCCAACCAGGAATGGTTAACACTTCTCTGTGGCTGCCACACCTTTGTCATGAGGATTTGGGCAGGATATTATCTGTCTGAGGAGAAATAGTGCTGCTTTCTTGAAATGCAGCACCTGCTCCATGGCATCTGCATTCGCTGTTCCGTGGTAAATATGAAGCATCTTCTCCCACAGAGAAGGAGGGACCACAGACTGCACCTGGGGTAAGGGCATCCACACAAGTGAGTAGCCGTGCAGCTTGCACGTGGTGGCAGAGCTGGGCTGTGAGCTTTCAGAAACAGGTTAATCGGCCCATAGCCCTGTAAAACCACACAAACACTGTAGGTTGAAAGTACCAGGGTGTGTTGGCACAACAACTAGTGGCTACCTAGTAACCAAAGGCAAACCTTCCTCGCAGGGAGTATTTACAGGCTGCCTTATCAATGACTCTGGAGATTTAAGAACTTGCCGTATGAGTTACAGCTGAAAGCTTCTCACATAGCAGTAGTGCTGATATAGTTGTTCACAGAGATAAAAATTGTATTTCTACATGGTGCCAGGACATAGTTTATTAAAGACTCACTTCTTTTCATGTAAGAGAACTAAGCCAGGCTGTGGGCACACAGACACCTCACTCTGGGATAGATTAAGGGGAGAACCTGCCTGACATCAGCAACAGCTCATGGACAAACTCCTTCTCACAAATAACTTTAGAGTAACTCTCCCCTTTTTTGCAGATAAGCACCCTGTCTTTGCTTATACAACCAGTTACCAGGCTGCAACCAACAGGCTGTAAGTTCACAGCCACCCTTGTTGTTTTGCATCCATTCCTGTTGCAGGATGGCTGGATCCTTTGCTGGAGACTTTCAACATGTGGATCACAGAATCATTAAGGTTGGAAAAGACCATTAAGATCATCAAGTCCAGCCATCAACCCAACACCACCATGCCCACTAAACCATGTCCCAAAGTCTACACGTTTTCTGAACACCTCCAGTGATGGTGACTCCACCACCTCCCTGGGCAGCATGTTCCAAGCTACAAGGGCATCAATCAGTCTTGATGCAAGAGCACTGAACATCGAGGCCTGAGTACAGAAAGCTGCACTTCTCTGCCTATGCCTCTGACACTGCTGCACCAAAGTCTTTCCTCCACCACCTGTAGAAATTTCCTCCACCACTCAGAAATGAGTTAAAAAAATAAGATTGATTCTGTTTCTGATTTGAATGTGTTCTTCCACTACAGCTTCTACCATCAATGCCTCTCATGTATTTCTCCACAAGAATGCAGACTGTTCTTCCTTTGAACAACTGCTGACTAGATTTTTAGTCTGTTACCTTAGCACCTTGTACGTGTCAGCACAAGTCTGGTGGTTCAACCATACAACCCAGAAATGGCATTCGTTGCACTAAGGAACTTTCACTGATGTTGCAAAGGTCATGACTGCTCTGCCCCGAAGATGTTGCCAGCGCAGGGGCCCATAGTCGCAAGGATTTATCATGCACTTGCCTGCTCAAACTGCAGCTCCGGCCAGCAATGCATTTTAAGCTTTAACTGTGTGAAAGAGTGTGGCCACAGTAATCTGCACCTCTGTGACCTTGACCGTCATTGCTGAAATTAGCTTTACAGATGGTTAAGCTCAAAAGCCTCTCCATAGCTTCTGCTAATACTGGCTGGACAAGGGAGCGTGGTGAGAGCCTATGCCAGCACATAGTCCTGAATCCCCCACTAGCTTTTAGTTATCTTCCACTAGAAACTCATTAACTGCAAGGTCTGTTGTTTAGCATCACTGGGAAAACTTGCCTTTTAATGCCTGTCTTTAAAATCCAGTGAAAGACGAAGGCTGTGTACCGGAATTTGGCTCCATTCAGAACAAGGGGGAACATGTACAAGCTGAGATGAAAATACATCCATTTTGGCTAACTTTCTACAGCATTTCTGCATTTTCACCTCTGATATTTAATCTCCTAAATGCTATTCACTGTCTTGATTGTCCCTGGGGTGACTGGGTCACTGCTGTTGCAGGTGAATTGATGTTTTCTTCACTCTTGACCTGACATTTAAAGTAGTTTGGAGGCAGCCAACTATAAAAGACTAAAACTGAGGTCTCCCTTTCTTCATCCTTCTTGTCTTACTTCTCATTTGTGGTGCCTTAGAAGTAATTTTAAGTTGTCTTCTTTCCCCATGGTGTTCAGGGCTGCACATGATCTTTACTGGGTCAGAAATGCTTAATTTGTCTAACTACATTACCACATGGGTTTGTAGTTTGACTCATAGTACTGTTGAAAATGTTGCATAGAAATGAGAGGAGTATTTTCTGACTCTAGGCTTGTTGTGAAAAGAAGTCTAATATCAATAAAATTAAAAATGAAAAAATAAAATAAGCTTAATAGAAACATGATAACAAGTCTAACAATAAATGAACTCTGACAGAGAACAAGAATCTATGATCTGGCAAGAACTATAAATGTTCATGTGACTTGTGGCCCATGCTTTGGCTATTGTAATCTCTGAAACATTTTTCCTTGTTATCCTCGACTTTTCTGGTCATATTCATCTCACATAACTGTGGAGATAAAAAAGCTAAATACCTTCCAGAGAACTGTAAATGTCTATTTTATGTCAAATAAATTTCCAATTGGAGGACTCTTTCTCCCCACTGACTGTAGTGTGATGTTTGAAGTTGGAAGAGATTAATCCCACCCATCAGCCACTGAAAAATAGTGATGTTTCTCTGCCTGCCACCCATTCCTTATTGTGTTCTCTTTGAGTATTGGTCTTACTAACAAGTCAGCATGAAGCAAAGCTAAACATGAATGAAAGATTGTAAGAGAGAGTGCAGCGATCATTAAAATTTGGAAGTCTCATTCACCAATATTTTCAGTGATTTCTAGAAGGACAAGATTGGTAAGCAGCAAACATCAACAATACAGGGCAAGTTGTTCTACTTTGGCTTTCCGCACTCAGAATATATGTCCTCAAGATCCTTGCTGTGCTGACATCCATCCTGGAGACACTATCCATGGGTGCTAACATTCTTCATCACTGAAGTTCCCTAGGAGCTGAAAGACCTGCAGTGGCAGGCAGATAGCTCGCTACCTCCTGCCTCTGTTGCTGTGCAGTCCTTTACCTGTCTGCCCTGAATGAGAACAGACCTGAATCCTGATCTTCATCTCCCATGTGTGTCTATCCCAGTGGTCCTGCTGGGGAAATGGAGGAGGTACAGTTTGCTGTGGTTTGAAGAAACGATGCCTGTGGCATCTGAGGATTTCTTCAAAGCATCTAGTTTGCTGGAGAGGGTTATATGCATGCAAATGCAGTTGATAACTACTTTTGTGACTGGGTCCTCTGAATATCTAATGATTTCTTCTTTGCTTCTGCTGATCTGCTGATCTGATGTCCCTGCCCATTTTGGGACCTGTTTTACACTTCAGTAATCCCAAAAAGGACATACTGATGCTAATGTAAATGTCATATGGACAGTCTGTCAGACTATGCTGATCTGTTGGATAGGCAGCTTTACCTAGAAATAATACATGGCATCTCTGGGCAGCGACACTGTGCGCTGTTGGCTTTGGAGAATGGAAAGTCCTATTCCTTGCATTGAGGAAGGAACTTGACAGTGCGAACCCATTCATCTTTCAAAATAAAAAGCTAAACTCAGAGAAAAGGCTAAACCCACCCGTGCCTAGGTAGACTGAGGTGTCTCTCCGCAGCCCCAGGAAAGGTACCTGCCTCTCAGACAATGACAGCATTTAAGACTTGCTTTGACCCACAGTACTCTCTACCAGCTAACTCAAGCAACTGCCTACTCACACAATGGCTGGTGTGGATCCCGTTCTTGGGAATTCAGGTAGGTTCATCTGCTAAAAATACAGACCTCTGCCATCTGACCAAGTCCAGCCTCCCTAGCCCCCCCAAACTCCCTTTGGAGGTAGTCAGCACGACCTGTGGAGTTTAGGAAGGCTGACCCTACAGCAGACACCTACAATAGGCAGATGACTTGCATCTATGAAGTGCCTGTTTTTCCTTCACTAACTCTTTTAAGGGAGCCTGTGCTGACTGGTTCTGTGGGAGGCTCTGTGCTGTAGTCACGCAGCCATCACGCTGTGAGCCATGGGTCTCACACCCTCCTGGCAGGTAGGATCCTGCTGCGGCTGTTGTGAATTCTGCTGGGAGCCTGAAATTGAGATGCAGCAATGTTCAGGTTCCTTCATACGTCTTCTGCCCAGTAGCTTTTTGTGGAGTGGTGGTGTCTGTTTAGAAGTCCTGTAAATCACCAGATTTAAGACCTGCTGAGCAATTTCCCATAGCGAGACATGATAGTTACATGTGAAAATCATACTATGATTGCAAGTACTGTATGTTGCTGCAAACATGGGTTCGTACAGATAAGACATCAGTGCTTCAAGTGGGTCTTCTAAGAAGATACTCATGATTACACTAGGGAGTAGGTGCCGATTTAAAAATGAACCAATTATTAGCAGATTAAAAAATATATATACTGCACTTAGTGAAAAAGGTAATGATGAGAGCAAAAATGAACACAATCTGCTCTAATTATGTAAGAATGCCTTTGAAAGATTATGTGCTACTTGATTAGTAGGCTGGGAAGAACTTGAGATAGTCACAGCAACTTTAAATATAGACTAGAGCCTTAAGTTTGAGTATGTGAGGCATGAAGAGGGAGCTTTGGCACGGGCCACATGAAAGTTGAGAACATCTAGATCTGTCAGAAAAAAGAAGAAAAAATAAAAGTGTCAACAAGAAAAATATTCAGCACGGTATCTAAACCTCTGGGTTAGCATTTAAAGTTAAACTATTTAGTTCATTCTCCTATTTCTCTTCTTTCTACTTTCCTGGTCACTATTAAATCACTTGGTTAAATAAACCATCCTTTTAAAGATACGACCTTTAAGGTCTTTGGGCTCTTCGTCCATAAACATCGGGGATATGGTTTGTTGGAGCAGGTTAGAAGTTTCAGCCTCTGGCAACTGCAGACTCTAATCTACGGCTATTGAAGTCAGATGTTCAGACACTGTTTGGATTTACAGCTAACATCCAGGCATATTCCACAGCTCAGGCGTGTTTATTGGTACCCCCTGTTCAGTGCCAAGTCCTTTTTTTTCCCCCAAGTCTTTGTATGTGTGGACATATATATATATATTCTGTCAGATGACATCAAAAGCAAATGCAACATAGTTCACCTCCTCTATAAGTTACTAGGGTTTAGCTCTGTCAATCAAAAAGTGTTTCTTAGCTAGTTGGTCTCAGTTCTAGCAAATGAGCTGCCTTCAAATTGCTGACAGGTTGAGGAAAGTTACTTCCTCTGCTGTATGGAATATTTGAATTTGCTATTTCATTTTGGTAATGCTGAAAGTATGCAGGATGTTGTGTAGAGAAGCTGAACTACAAGTTGCCCAGTCTAGAACTATTTGGAATGAGCTATCACAGGGGCAGTAACAGACCCTTGTGTTGAAGGGATGCCTTGAGAGTATGAGCAAGAGGGAGCCATAAACCCAACCTTGTTTGTAGTCCCAATCTAGCAATCCCAATAGGCTGAATCCCAGAAATTTGAGGATAGCCAGGCAGAGATCATGTTACATTTGCTCTGTTTCTATATCCTTTCCCTGGATTCCCCTACCAGCCAGTATGCTGGGTTAGGTAAACCTTTGTTCTGGTCTGTTAATGAATTGTGATCCTATATGCTCTTCCATGGTCTCCTGTAAGAGCCTCAGCACATATATGAGGGAACAACTGTGCCTGTAGACAGAAAGGAAGGGTATGCAGGAGTTAGGGTGTTTATTGTGTGTTGATTAATGACATTCATAGTGCTGTTTCCCTACTTTGAAGAAGGGACATTTTCTAGCTGTCATGGATGAAGTCCGAGATGAAGGAGGTGAGCTGGGACAGAGCAAGACGGGGCTCCTTGTCAGTGCAGAAGTGCTGATACAGGCCTGGGGACGAGAGCTGAGGGGTTCCAGTTAAAGACAGACAAGTTTTGAGTTTTCTGTTGGCAGAGAGTAATATAAACCCCAAGATCTCCAAGACGCACAGCCCAAGGGGAACGTTTGGGCACTGATGTGCAATATTTAATAACTAGGATCAATGGCATTCAAATATTTCACCCTTTTCCTGGTGGAAATTCATGTGATTCAAGGTGAAGTGGATTAGTGATTGCATGAGAAATCCAGAGATTTCTGCTTCAGAACACGCCGGGGAAGGGAATAGCCTAGGGCAGTTTCATGGCAGACATACACCCTGCTTCCCTTGGGCGGAGGGGGAGCATTTTGAATCTGGATTTCCCAAATCCGCTGTAAGTATGGGACAGGTTTTCCCCAGTTTTCCTTGAGAGGACGGGCTTCGGTGGCTCAGCCCCGAAAAGCGTGCATCACAATAGGACTCTGCAAACCTACTTAGGCATCTAACTCCTGAATGAGGCATGGGTTAAGCCTTTGCTCTTTCATCTGCATATTTTAGCAGAGGACTCTCATGCAGCACATCAGCTTTTGTGAACATGCTGCCTGGGCATCTAGGAGAACAGTAGCAAGGCAGTCAAGCCAATGAAAGGGAAGATTTCTATGGTTCTGGTCCCCCTCCTACCTCCAGTGATTGCGTGGGGAGGTTATTTAGGGAGATCATCCAGCAAAACCCAAGCAACCCTCCCCTCCACCCTCCTGGTTACCCACAGCTATATGTTTTGTTGTGTTTTTCATCGGATTGGTTTCCAGCCAGCCAGCCTCCCTCCCCAGGGGTATCACACCATGACGTGAGTGCCGGTGCTGGTGCGAAGGGTGAAACCTGGGAGCTGATGGAGGGGGACCGTCACAGCGAGGTTGGATACTCTGAGCTACACTACCTTCCAGCATGCCTGAAAATAAATATACAAAAGGCATCAGAATCAGTAAACGATCTGCATACTATATATCATGCAGTGTTTGGCAGTGAGAATAAGGCCAGCATTGTGGATAGCTTTACACACTTAAACCTGATCAGGATCCTCATGCTCATCTGGCAGCACCGTGTTGCAGAGGCGACCCCTCTGACTTCAGTGGAAATACTCGTATCATTCCTCCGAAGCAAAGGCTCTGAGCGGGGGGAAACACGTGGCAGCACAAGGCTGGCAGAGCCTGCTCCCAGTTCAGTCCAGCCTGCTCTGCTGAGACTCTCTTTCAGCTCGATCGATTTAAAGGAAATAAATAACCATTTCTTTTTGTTCGCATATATAGCAAGTTCTAGCAGCGCCTTGGGCAAAGGTAAGGTGATGTGGGGACTACAGCTATCTAGGGCACAGAGCAGTGTGCTTTCTGGGAAGAAACGCTGCAGGGTGGCAGACATACTTCTCTGTATGTTCAGGCAGATGGAGCATTAACATCAGCATTGAAAATCGGTGAGGGAAGAGCATGCACGTGAGTCATTGGCTCTTTAAAGCAATGGATTGTGCTTTTCAGATTTCCTAGTCCCAAACTTTTCTATCCAGCAAATGATCCTGGATTTCAGTAGTCTGTATTTAAATGCAAAGAATATTTTTTTCCTATTCATTTTCTTTTAAATGCATGTGAACTTGAGAAGCTGTGGGGACTATAGGTATATAGGTAACTGTGTAGACATGGCTCCATACACTGGAAATGATCTTGAGAGATCCTGAAATCGGCACACAGACTTCTGCAAGTGGCTCTTTCTTTCCTTTTCTTTTTCCCACATCGGGCGTGAAGAGACCAACAGGCCACAACAAGTTCTCTGTAAAATCCCATTGAGTCCCAAAGGCTGCACACAGCTCTGCTCTTAGCATAGTACCATGTCAGAAGAACTAAAATGAGCAAATCAGCCCACAAAGCCCACTGCATAAACAGTCTTAACCAAATCCTGCAGCCCAGCTTAGCCCTTTTAAAATATTTTGCGAGTGATGTCAGCACCTGGGTTGCCAATGCACTTGTTGCTCTCCTCCCTCAGCCTACTTTAGTTCCCACACAGGGACAGGGCATGCAGACCAAGTGGGAGATAGGCAGAAGCTGAGAGGGAAATAATATCTGCAGTGACCCAAAGTCCAGAGGCAAAACCACTGGGCTCCATTTACTTCCTCAAGGTAAAAACTTGGCTTACTTATTAGGTCAGATTTTCTCTTGTCCAAGGACATAGGAGGCTGGCAAAACAACTTGGGAATGTAGGAATTTGTTAACTGCATGCACTGGGCTTTTAATATTTAATCTGCAAACTAAAGCAGTTTCTATTTAAACTCTCTGTCTTCATTTGGGTATGGTCCCAGGGCTTCTCTTGTTTGCACCGTAGATGTTACAGCCTAGTCTGGCTTCTCTGCTAAGATTTTGGTTGCTTGGGTGAAATTCTTTATCTAGAGTTTATGTCTCATTTGTTTAAAGGTTTTTAGTTTTATTTATAAGGCATACTGATGGGATTAGTGCATGATATTCATCATAAATTATTCTCATTTCTCTGCATAAACTCCAAGAACATATAAAATTCAAAACTTGCTGTGATAATGTAAATAAAAACAATAACTAACAGAAAAGTTTTCAAATACAACTTGAATGGGATTTCTGAAGTAAGAGATCTATAGCAGCTTGAAAGTGCAGGAAAGTCAGAAGGTGCTTGAGAAAATGTTGTGTCATCCGTAGGATTAACTCACAATATTTATGAAGTTCTTCAGAAAAGAAAATGTCTAACCTAAGGTTCTCCTTTTACTTTTAGTGGTAACATAGATAATTCAGATTTATTAATCTTTCTTTATAAGAGAATAGTTTGGTCCTAGTTTATTTAAAAAATTAAACTATGCAAACAAATATAAGAATTTAAAGAAGTCTAACCAGTAGTATATTTACAGTGTATATCTGTTGAAAGTAATAAAGGGGGCTTAGACATTATTTATTTGAAACTTCTTGTACAAAGCAGCGCTAATTTCCAAGGACTGCTCACTCCTGCGTGGTGTATTTTGGGGTGACACTGAGAACGCTCCTTGTCAAATGTTGGAAATCAAAGAAGGTGATAAGCTGCCAGAGATAGCTTTTACTTTTTAGCGTTCCCAATGCTTACTAACTTCTAGCCACTGAAACAACATTTATTTACACCAATATAAATAGCTCTGCTGAACCCACCACCTTTGCGCATCTGTTCTTCACATATTTTTCTTTTTCCTTAAAAGAGCCCGTGACCTGAAGGTTGAGCCCAAGGACGCTCCCAGACAAGTCACTGAAGTTTTCCCCTTGCTCTACCTGTTGACCTCTGCTATCCCCTGATTACTCCCGAAAAATGGAGCGATCCACACAAGAACTTTTCCTCAACTTCATGATTGTCCTGATTACTGTATTGCTCATGTGGCTCCTTGTGAAGTCTTATCAGGAGTAAAAGACAATCAGAAACTCTGGGAGGTGATTTAAGTGTGTGTCTCTGCAGACATAAGTAACACCCACAGCACACTGCTGTGATTAGCTTTCAGTCAATTGAAGATGTCGTCAATTTTTTTTTACTCTCTCATATCTCTTGCCCATGCTAACGTCTGTGATGGCCCTGTGATGGTGTAATTATTTTATTCTGCAGTGATCCAGCTGTAAAATGTAAAATGCAAGATCCTTAGGAACTGTTCGACATGGCTGTCTCCTCTGGTAGTTACTGTGAATGCTGTAACCCCCTGCCCGTCATGCCGGCTTGTTTGGCATCAGTGATCAGTTCTTGAGGGTATAAAACTGCAGTATGCAATGTAACAGCCTGAATTAACCAGTGTAAAAGGCACAAACTCGCTTAGCAGAAAGGAATGTGAAAGCTCTACTTTCGCTTGCTCGTTTCACTTAAATAAAGAACATGTAAACCCATTTTTTGTAGCATTTCTTGTCCCTCTCCCAGCCTGACCGCTGTTCACTGAAGGACCTGCCGATAACTGCGGTACAGTGCGCCATGTGAGTCTGGTGGTTTGCTTGTTCCTCCCACCTGCATTTTTATTCGTATTTAAAAAAAAAAAATGCTGTAGAGTGGAAATCCTGCAGCTTAACAGATGTGTAGCCAAATGAATGAGTTGTTCAGGTCGTTTTTCTGTCCAGAGTGACTTACACCGTTGGTGCCTGTGGACGCGGACTTCAAAGAGAACCTCTGTCCCACCGAGGCATTGTCAATAATTGCATTTTCTGAAGCTGGATTTCAGGCAGGGATTCCCAGGATCCTATTTTTGGCCAAGCTATGCTTGGAGCAGTGCCTGGAGGGATGAGCCTGGGTCAGTCGCAGGCGTAGGCGCCCGCTGGCGCCGCAGCCCTGCTGCGAGCCTTGCCGGGAGCGGCAGTCCCTCAGGGTCCGCTGCGGCATGCCAGGCGCCACGCACGGCCCTGCTCAGACTCGGCGGGACGAGGTGTGAGTGTGTCTGGGTTGCTGTGATGGTGTCGTCGCCTGCTAAAAAATCTTGAGCCAGCTTGAAAAGCCCAGGGTCCCTGGGTTTGTGAAATCAGTAATTAAACTCCTCCTAGGCATTCCCCATCTGTTATTTTCATGGCTTCAGCGGATCAGTGTCTTCTACAAAATACAGCTTTCTGTAGGAAGGCAGTTAGATGTGTGCCACGCCGCTGATACAGGCCTCCTTCCCCTCCAGGAGCCTGCAAGGAGCAGGCAACGTCGCAGGGCTGTGCTGAGCTACCCAAGGCAGGTCTCTGGTAGGGTTGGGCGGGGCGGTGCTGGCCGTGACAGCTGGGACTCGGGCCTGGGCTTTAAGGAAAGGCAGCAAACATTGTGGCAGCACCACTTGTTAAGTGTGTGTGTTGCTTAAAGACTCCCAGTAAATGACCCGTTGCCCTGTGTCACTTGTGCTGTCCGTCCGGGTTTGGAGCCACCCCCGCTGCAGCTGGTGCCACTCATCCTCCCAGTCAAGAAATCCCCACTCCAGTGCAATGATCAAAATTCGCCTCTTCCTTACTCTTGGCTGCAACTGAGCAAACCTCCTTCCAGCATTTACAGGGATGGCAATTTTTTCTGCGAGAAAACCAAGACTTTGAAACAGACTTTTGCAGCCTTTCCTTGCAGCCCACCCTGCACCAGATGCTGCTATATTTTCACTAATTTACACGGTCAGTTTGTGTTCATAAGCTTGGCTGAGACACGCAGCAGCGGCTGGAGAAGGACATGGAAAAATCTATTTTTAAATACAGTGAATACTTGATAATTCAGTATGAAAGATTCTCATCTTTCACCGGCTGTGATTCCCTACCCCAGCTGAACACGGTGTCTTCATCCAGCATTATAAGACCTTCCCTGTGGCTTAAAAATAGATTTTCAGAGTCTCTCGTGCATCACAGCTTGCACAGGGGACCTCACCGCTGTGCGCCGGTCCCACCTGGCAGGGCCGAGGCTTTTCTGCCAGTCCCAGAGCACACGGCCGTTGCCCAGGGAGAGCAACGTCATGAGCAAATTGACTTGTTCGGGCTCGTCTTAGGCTAGCAATGGAAAAAATAGAGGTGTGGGCTTCACAGTCTGAACTAGAAGTGGTTCAGCAACAGCTCGAGGTGATCCTAGCAATCTTCAGATAGGAAGAGAAAATGTTCTGGAGAGTTTGGGCCATCCACAACTTTTAGCCATCGATCTTTTGAGACTAGACATGCGTCTAACTTTGACAATATGATTAAGGTAAAGCATCGCAGACAAGTTGCTAGAAGTAAGAATGCCAGTCTAAGAGGTTCTCTTTTCAGGCTTTTATAAATTTTAAGCAGATTTTGAATGAGATAAGTTATTTGCCTCAGTCATTTGCCTAAAACTGAAGAAAAAGGCAATTCAACTGTTGGTGCCAGATGCCCTGAAGAGTCAGCACTGTGCAGGTGCATAGGCACATTAGTGTCAAAGAGCATCAGCCAAATACGCGTATATAGACAAGGTTTCCCAGTTTCAGGGACCTTAATGTAGATGTTTGGTGTGACCCTTAAGTCTCAAACTCTCTCCTGCTTACCTCAAATTTATCTTCCTGCTTGCCAAAGAGGCCCTGGAGGAGAGGTGGCTCTCCAGTCATCTATGTTACCAGTGTTTTCCAGCACTTTGCAGTGTAAGGGAGATCAAGAACATCAGAGGACTTCCGAGCTAATAGTGATTTGTCTTTAGTTTATCAGTAAAATTACTTTAGGCAAAAATTTTATTGAAACTATACTTTAGAGTAAGTAGCTGCTCTAACTTCTCCAGCCTCCCTGGGCAAACTGTACCAGTGCTTGACCACCCGCACATCAAAAAAGCTTTTTCTTACATTTAAATGTAATTCCTGCATTTCAGTTTGTGTCCATCACCTCTTGTCTTGTCGCTGGGCACCACTGAGAAGAGTCTGGCTCTGTCTTCTTCATTGCCTCCCATCAGGTATTTGCATACATTGATAAGAACCCCTGACTCTTCTCTTTTCCAGGCTGAACAGTCCCAGCTCTCTCAGCCTTTTCTTCTATGTCAGATGCTCCAGTCCCTTCATCACCTTCATGGCCCTTTGCTGGACTCTCTCCAGTAAGTCTATGTCTCTCTTGTACTGGGAAGCCCAGCACTGGACACCACATTCCAGATGTGTCTTGCCAGTGCTGAGCAGAGGGGAAGGATCACCTCCTTCGATCTGCTGGCAATGCTCTGCCTGATGCAGCCCAGGAGGTTGCTTGGCTTCTGCTGCAAGAGCCCGTTGCTGGGTCGTGGTCAGCTTGGTGTTGGCGATGAGCCCCAGGTCCTCTGCAGAGCTGCTTTCCAGCTGTTTGGCCCCAGCCTGTCCTGGTGCCTGGTGTTATTCCTTCCCAGGGGCAGAACTTGGCATTTTCCTCTGTTGAACTTCATGAGGTTTCTGTTGGCTCATTTCTCCAGCATGTTGAGCAGGACAAAACTCTGGTGTATCAGCTACTCCTTTCAGTTCTATGTCTTTACATATATACCTTTACATACTTTACATCATTTTAATTGACCCATACATGTTTTAAGCTGCAGATGTGTATCCCTTCTTTTTGGTCCCTAACACATTATGAGTTATGTACCATGAAAAGTATTTATTATGCAAGCTCTCTTTTATATCTGCATGCTTTTTTGTTTATATATATATATATGCATTTTTATATGTATATATGTATGTATATCAACATTTGACCTGCTGTAAGTTTTACACATAGTATGCACAGGACATGAATGCAGCACAGTACCTGCTCATGGAGAGGAATGCCCAGGTATATAAATACTTACGCTGTTTCCTCTCCCATCACACCTACTTTGTTAAAGGCGCTCTGTGTAGCACCTCAGGAACAGCCAACGACAAGTAAAATGGTGGTTGCTCATGACTTTGACCTGACCTGAACAAGGAAATTTTCATTCTGGCATCTAAGTATAGATGAATTAGCCTCGCTCAGAACCAGAAGTTCACCAGTGGCCTTTCTGTTCACTTTACTGGGCTTTGGATCAGACTGTAGCTACCTAATTTTAGATGTTCAGATTTCAAAAGTTTGGCTCTAGGCCTGGTAATTCAGAATTGCTAAGCACTCAGCACTTCACTCAACAGAAACTAGAGACACAGGATGTTCAACATGCTTTTGGGAAAAATCAGACCACTAGTTTATGTGTCTGGATACCAACCTAGAAACCAAATTTTAGGCACTAAGATTTGAAACTTTGGCTAAACATTAGAAAAATGTTCAGTGGGGTTTACCAAAATGCTTTTATCAATCAGAAATGTTTTCAGTCAAAACTGGTTTCTGTATTTCTTCCAAGAAGAGTGTTTTTGTCAAGGAAAACTAAAATTTGTCAAAAAGGCAAACACCATGTTTGAAAACCTGCTGCCTTTTGAATGGTGTCATGGCTGCTGTAGACTGTGTGGCTTGTGCCCCCTCTCTCCTTTATTGCCCAGGTTCCAGATCAGGCAGGTTGTGTGACATAACCAACCACTCTCATGATGTGTCACCTCCAAGTCACAGGGTAGGAAACTGCCATGCAATGGGAGAGATATGAGAATGGAAAAAAAGGTGACTGACACCGAGGAACCACATGTGCTGCATTTCTAAGTGGGTTGATTACAAACCATTTCTTTTAGTTTGTAACGATTCATTCCAAGTTCAGTTTTCTGCGGAAAAAATTGCACACTCTGTAAGCTCTGTGTGTGTGTGGTGTGTGTGCGCGCTCAGTAGATGACATAGAAGAAGAAGGAAAGGTAAAAACCAAGGTTCTCAGCCTTATCATGACAGCATTCCTGTGTATGCATATAAGTTTTCTGTGGACCAAACCAAGAAAATGTGAAGCATAAATAACTTCCTTGCTACTTAGCAAGTCCAGCACAGTTCTATTTATACAACTGCATTTGGAATTGTCCCAAAGGCGATAGACGCCCTTGCAATTCAAGAAGAACTTTGCACAATAATTATCTATATTTTGGTGGTGCAGTGAGCTAGGTGAGATCAAGAAGACTGACAGCTGCTGACACCTTGGGATGCCATTGTGGGGGCTCCTAAATCATTCTTCACCTACACAGCTGAGCTGGTTTGCCCCTTGTGCATAGAGTTTACCCACAGATTAGCGTCTCGCAGGTCTGAGCTGGAAAAGCCTTTGGCATGTTTCCCAGGGCCATATACAGCTGGTGCTCAAGCCAATCAACTCTGACCTCTTAGCTTAACAGTTCAGCTGTCAGCTTCTAAAGAGAGATGACAGCATTTTCAAGCAGGCTCCATTATGCTTATCAGCTAATGCTAATCTCTACTCACACTGGGCTGAGCTGTGAGGGAGTGTAAAGAAGCATAAATTCATGCAAAATGAATGGAGATGGTCAGTTTGTGCTGGTGTGTGTGTGCTGTATCGCACTTGTACTTGCCAATTCTTCGCTGTAGTGGGTGGATGAGGGAGAAGAGTAATAATTTGGTTTTGGCAGCAGTTGTTAGCTGAATGTAGATCTATGCTTCCTTATACTACAGCTTGTATGGCAGGGTTCAGAAGAGTGTTTATATGGGGCATGGATGTGCTTTGCATACATGCCTCTTCCTGTACCCAGAAGAGCAGCCAGAGCTGTGCCTCTCTTCCAAATGACTGTTTTCCTCGTGTTTCACCTCTCCCCTCTTGGGAGGTAGGCAGTGGCTTTTATCTCTCGGCCTTATGGCCAGAGTAGTACATGGTCTACCACAACAATGTCATGCCCTGTTCATGTTTCCTCTGTGTTGCTGTCCCTGCCCATGTGTATGAAGGCCTGGAATGAGTGTGGCTCAGGTGATCTGAAGATCGAATCGATGGGGTCAGGATATTCACAGTGACCCAGGTGTCTGATAGTTTCTTAGGAGGGACTTAATCCCTTGTAGAGATGTGCTTTGGGAGAAGGGCTCATGGGGAAGATCCTACCTTGTGCTCATAGAAATCTGCACATTTCTACATGCACTTGGTGTAACTTTGGTCTTGCACATTACTGTGACAGCCTGGCCTAGATGCATCCTCCAAAACAAGTAGCGGGAGTGACCCAATTCCTTAATCAAAACCATGGAACAAGCTGAGCAATAAATAATCTAGAATAGATTTTGTGTGTACCTCTTTTCCCTGCAGTATTCAACTATTTTGCTGTTCAGCTTCTTGTCCACAGATACCTGTTGGCATATCTGAAAGCAAGGACATAATTTTTTTAATACCTGCAGTCTAGTTTCACTGGTGACTGCCAGTTTCAATAGGATTAACCTGAGCCTTTCAACCGGGTTAGGAAAGATCTTCTGCATGCTGTGAGCCATTTCCCCAGTGGACTTCAGTGGAGCTGGGCCACAAGGATCAGCGCCTTTGCGTTTCCCCAGTTCTGACCTGCTCTCCGTAAAAGTCTGTTTCAGCATCACCTGGAAGCGATACGCCAGTAGTTTTAGATCTTTCACTCGAACCCAGTTTTGAATAGAAGAATTTCACCATAAGAAATCTTACATCCTATATTTATTAAACTATATTAACTGACACTTTAATGAACATATGATTTGGAAACACTAAGGTTCACACTTTAAATCCATGGCTGTACTTTAAACAATACCTTTGAATTGCTAGGTTCTAAAACTTACTGGGCTATGAACAAAATAAGTAATAACAATTAACTGGGTTTAATTTTTTTTTAACAAATTTATTTTTACAATCCCAGTAGAACTTTAAATCTAGTCCATTTTTTTGGAATTTTTTTTTCTGAATGGTTTAAAACTAAGTGAGCTCAGAAGCTAATAAGCATTGAAAACACTAAGCCTTAGGTGTTTTTTTTTCAGTCTATAATACTTCCATACTTAACTATACCTCCGGGTACTTCAGCTGCATTTTCACTTGTGTATCAGCAAAAAGATGAAACTAAACCTATTCAACGAGATACAGTCAACTCCGTGTCATAATGAGGCTAAATAAAGCCTCCTGTGAAAATACTAAGTGGGAACTCCTACCTATCACACTACAGTCACGCTCCCTTTGCAGTCTTGGTTGTGAATTTTGGCTCTTTCTCTGCTGAGGCTGTACTCACTTGAGCACAGAAAGTGCTGAAAACTCCCTTACAGCCTTGGGGAAAGCTTGTCTGCATAAACAGCCAGCCCCAAAGCTATGGTGCTCATCTTCGAGGTGTAAATTAATATCATACTGTGTCCTCTGATAAAGAACATGATGGAAGTCAATGCAATTCAGATGGGAAACACAAAACCTAGCAATTTCAACAAATAAAGGACTATTTAGCCAGAATCAGGCCAAGACCAAAGTTAAACATACTTTTTTTTTTCCTGGCAATATTACTGATTATAAAATCATAGAATCATAGAATCATTAAGGTTGGAAAAGACCTGTAAGATTATCAAGTCCAACCATTAACCTAACCCTGCTAAGTCCACCACTAAACCATGTCCCCATGCACCTCATCCACAAGTCTTTTAAATACCTCCAGGGACAGTGACTCAGTCACCTCCCTGGGCAGCCCATTCCAATGCCTGACAACCCTTTCAGTGAAGAAGTTTTTCCTAATATCCAATCTAAACCTCCCCTGGTGCAACTTGAGGCCATTTCCTCTTGTCCTGTCGCTAGTCACTTGGGAGAAGAGACCAACACCCACCTCTCTGCAACCTCCTTTCAAGTAGTTGTAGAAAGTGATGAAGTCTCCCCTCAGCCTCCTCTTCTCCAGGCTAAACAACCCCAGCTCTCTCAACCGCTCCTCATAAGACTTTTGCTCCAGACCCCTCACCACCTTTGTTGCCCTTCACTCCAGCACCTCAATGTCCTTCCTGTAGGGAGGGGCCCAAAACTGAACACAGGATTCGAGGTGTGGCCTCACCAGTGCTGAGTACAGGGGGACAATCACCTCCCTACTCCTGCTGGCCACACCATTTCTGATACAGGCCAGGATGCCGTTGGCCTTCTTGGCCACCTGGGCACACTGCTGCCTCATATTCAGCCGGCTGTCAGTCAACACCCCCAGGTCCTTTTCCTCTGGGCAGCTTTCCAGCCACTCGTCCCCAAGCCTGTAATGTTGCATGGGGTTATTATGACCCAAGTGCAGGACTCGGCACTTGGCCTTGTTGAACCTCATCAATTGGCCTGGGCCCATCGATCCAGCCTGTCCAGATCGCTCTGCAGAGCCTTCCTTCCCTTGAGCAGATCAACACACCCACCCAACTTGGTGTCATCTGCAAACTTACTGAGAGTGCACTCGATCCCATCATCCAGATTATTGTTAAAGATATTAAACAAAACCGGCCCCAGTACTGAGCCCTGGGGACCACCACTTGTGACCGGCTGCCAACTGGATTTAAATCCATTCACCACAACCTTTTGGGCCCGGCCATCCAGCCCGTTTTTTACCCACTGAAGAGTGCACCCGTCCAAGCCATGAGCAGTCAAATGAACTTCGATATGGAATTGCCTCCCTAGTTACTGTGGAGTGTAACTTACTGCTCACATCAGACTGGTACCAGCGGAATAGAAGGTGGCAGATGCAATATCAGTTTTTAAGAGGGCTGCAGAGGACAGCTGCGGAGTGACAGACCGGGAAGTTTCATTTCCATATTGGGAAAAAAAAAAGCAAACCACAGACAAGCAAACAGAATTCAAAGGCATGTAAGTGGAAAAAATCAACAAGGCTTCTGCAAAGGGAAATCCTGCTTTTGGTATCTATTACAACTCTGAAAGAGTCAGTGAACATGTCAGTAAAAGTGAGCTGATTGATACATTTAAAAAACCCTAAACTGTCATGGGATAGAAAGGGAAGTTCTCCCTTTAACTGGTTGAAAGACAGAATGAAGGTGGCAGTGAACAGTGAAATTGCATAATAAAAGGAAGTCCATAAGAGACTGCATTGTTTAACATATTTCCAGAAAAAGCATGAGGATTGCAAAATTTTCTGGTGGTAAAAATGTCATAGATGAAGAGTTGTAGAGTGTTATCTCAGTGCCAAATGATAAGTGATAAAATGGTAGGTGACACTAAAGGTTGACAAATGTGAAGTAGGACACATAGGGGGAAAAATCACTTCAGCATACAAAATAATGAGCACAGCAGACAGTAGCACACAGGAAGGATCTAGGAATCACTGCAGAGAGTTCCCTGAACACATTAGCTCCATGGTCAGTGTTGGAAAAATTGCAGAGAGGGGCAATAAAATAATAAAAACCATTGTGACAACTTCAGCTTGAGAAGAAATTAAGCAGACTAGACCTCTTTAACTTGAAAAAAAAGGTGACTGAAGAAAGGATATGAGTAGTAACAAATAAGGGCATATGCACTGACTATTTACACTTTCTCAGTCCATCAGATAAATAGCAAACGTAATAGGGACATATAAAATGAAGAAAGGCATTTCACAGAGTAAAATTGAACTGTAAAACTCTGAAGTACAAGATGTTCTGAAAGAAAACAGGAGAGATATGTTTAAAAATGTTTAGACAAATCTGTGGAAGGAAAAAAACCATCAAGACCTGTTAAATATGAGGATAGACTTGCTGGCTCCATAGGAAGCTTAACCCACAGATTGCTAAGACTGAGAAGGTATTCTCAAGAGTTATTGCCCCTCATTTTACCTATTGTCAGGGTACTGTGGAGACTGGGGGCTCCCCAGGGGTGGCAGGGCAGGGCCCAGCAGCCAGGGCCCATTCCACCATGCCAGACATGGAGCAGGGCAGGACAGAGGCAGCTGGTGGCAGCCGCAGCAGCAGGCATTGGGGACCTCACTGGGAGGGGGGACAGGCCAAGCAAGAGAAAAGAAGGTTGTTAAGAGATATAACAGCTTTCAAATATATACAACATAGCAGCAAAGAAAGCAATAAACTATTTTCCATGCACACAATGTAATGGGCTTGAATGTCAGCAAAGGAGATTTCAGAGCAGTTTTCTTAGTCTAACTAAAAGAGGATACAGTTGAGTTCTACACTTTTATGTGGGGCTACTAACATCAGGAGATGCTGTCAATGGTTTTTAAGAATGGGTTCAAACATCTGTCAGAAATAGTTTACAACAGCTGTCCTAGCTTGGAGAAGGATACTATCTCTTGGGGAGCTTCCATGAAAGCAAATACCAAAGGCTACCCTTCTTTCAGTGCTTAAGAGGTCACAGACTCCCCAGCCCAGCTCAATGAAGAGGAGGATATTTCACAATGGAGAAAAATGCTAATAGAAAGTTGCTGCATTTTGTTTATGGGATCTAACAATGAATGTGCGAATAAGACATTCTGTACTTTTCTTGATGGAATTTAGAAAGCATTTATGTGACTTCGAGCAGTGTTTCCCAGAATGGAAGATGCTTGCCTCAGTGCTACAGACAAGTGCAACAGGAGTAATATTACCTCCAGGCTGCTTCAGCCTCTTTGGGCTCTCTCAGGCCTTGGGGTGCAGGATCCTTGGCAGCCTTTCTCCAAGGTGAGGGCATTCACAACAGCTGACTCCTATCCAGGCAACACGACATAGAATCATAGAATAGAATCATAGAATAACTCAAGTTGGAAAGGGACCCATAAGGATCATTGAATCCAATACCCTGCTCCTCACAGGACTACCTAAAACTAAACCATATGACTAAGAGCGTCATCCAGATGGTCCTTGAACTCTGACAGCTAGACTGAGTGAAAATGTCTTAACACAGTTCCAAACCCTGAAGGGGCACAGCCTCAATATGATCGCAAAACTCTGATTTCCCGCAGAAACTTATATAATTAACCTAATCTGATTAACAGAGTTTTCTTGGGGGTGGTTAAAAAGCATCCCCACTACTATTGTTCCAGCAGTCAACTAGCAGCATGGGTCGATGCAAGAATATCAGGGAGCGAGCAGACAGCGTTATTTTCTGCCTTAGAGACCCGGTGGACCCGGCAGCACCGAGCGCCGTGTGCCCCGGCCCTGCCCGGAGCTGTCCAGGGTGCTGAAACCGCCGCGTGGGCGGGAACGGGAGTGGCCCAAAACCTCCCGGGTTTTTTGCACTAAATCAGAAGGCTCGCGCTTTTACCCCAGAAGGTTCCTTGGTTATAACTCTGGGGGGGTCAACTGGAAGGCAATTAATGTGATGCTGTTCTTAAAGGTATTGGTGCTCATGGCTTTGAGGCTGTCTTTTGTGGTTTTTTTCCCTTATGACCTCAAATTTATTGTACAGTCAGACACCAACAGTGAAGACTAGGTTAAGGGGGCCTGGCAAGAAGAAAAGTTTTGAAAGGGAAATGAGACTTTGGTTTGAGCAGGTAAAACGCAGGTGAAAGAAATAGGTAAGAAGACAAAATCCAAAGAAGGCATTGGCACAATGGTTAGCTCATTACTGTTAGAAACTGAAAAATGTACCAGGCACTAACCAGAGGAAGCTGCCCCTTCTGTCTGGGGGATCTGACTTTCTACATTTTGAAGTCATTTAATGATCAGCTTTCAAGTGTTGCAGAATGATGATGTGACAGTTTTAAACAAGACAAGACAGTTTCTTCCATGCTTGGCGTGTGTATTGAGTAACACAAACTTCAGCCATGTCAGAGAAGTGGCTGTTAACAGCCACAACAAGATATTTCATTCTCAAAGGGAATCCTACTTGTTTTTTTTTGGAGAAGGCTTTCTCATGGCTGAAATAAGGAAGGAGAGCTTGGGAATTCAGGCCTCTCTCATGCACTATCATAATTAAAACCTAACTTATTTTTCATTGCATCTCATTTCTCCCAAATACGATAAGTAGGTGTTATTTGTCTCTCTATTGGGATTTTGTGAAACTGAAGTCCTTCTGATGTGCAAAGTGTTACTTGTCCTGTCTGGAACATGGCTATTGGGTATCAGTCATACAACAGCAGCTTGTTGAGATACATTGATTTTATGTGGGCTTGCTAAGAAAAAAATGCTTTCTCCAGAATACAGCATTTTTTTCCCATTGCAGTAATTGTTACAGGTAATTGAATATGAAGGAAATAAATGTATTACAACTGCTTTGATCCTAAGAACAGTGGGCTGAGGTATCTTGGAATTAAGTCCTGACAGAATACAAGACAGATGTAGAAGTCCCACTGTCTATGCAAGGCAAAGAATCACTCTGCAGTTCCCAACTGCCTGTGGGTATTTCAGACTCACCTTTTTCTAGATAGGTACATGGTCTTATAAACATTTTTGTTACGTGCTTATCTCCCTCTCTGAAGTTTAGGCATTTGATATTAGGGTTATATTATTAATGACACTTTCAGTAGCATCACAGATGACCTAATCCAAAATGGCATAGACTGCACTTTCTTCCACAATGCTCTACCCCACAGGCAATTCCCTCTCTGGGAGGAAGAGATTCTCTAACTCCCATCATTCAAATGTCTAGGAGCTGTCATTGCTGTGCCTAAAAGTAATGGAATCGAACTGTGGCATAGAAGTTAATTACCATTATGTATGAGACTCATAGGCAGTGACTATAGACATTCATAATAAATTTAAGAAGATCACAAAAGATACTGTTGCTAGACAGTGATGTCTAATTTGCATTTATAGGTGCAAATTAAGAATATAGAATAAAACACTAAAGTGCCACCATCTTTCTCTATGACTTACAGTTCAGACATCTCTAAAATGACTTGAACTGTTACAGGTTCCCAAATGCACTGCACAACCTCTCTGTAACTTTTGGATCTCTACTGGAATCAGAAATGAGCTTAGTGCTCAAAACCACTTTTATTTCTACATGATAAAACAGCCACTGACTGGCTTTTCAAATCGTCTCCCAGGATATGAATGCTTAGTCAAGCTTTTAATACAAGAGCACTCATACCACTGCCCAGGGAAGACTTTCTGACCCACTCAGTAGATAGGTCACAGAATCACAGAATCACTAAGGTTGGAAAAGACCTGTAAGATCATCAAGTCCAACCATCAACCCAACACCACCATGCCCATTAAACCATGTCCCACAATGCCACGTCCACACGTTCCTTGAACACCTCCAGGGATGTTGACACCACCACTTCCCTGGGCAGCCTATTCCAGTGTTTCACTACTCTCTCAGCAAAGAAATTTTTCCTAATATCCAGTCTAAACCTCCCCTGGCGCAACTTGAGGCCATTTCCTCTTGTCCTATCACTCGTCACCTGGGAGAAGAGACCAACACCCATCTCTCTACAACCTCCTTTCAGGTAGTTGTAGAGAGCGATAAGGTCTCCCCTCAGCCTCCTCTTCTCCACACTGAACAACCCCAGTTCCCTCAGCCGCTCCTCATCAGACTTGTGCTCCAGACCCCTCACCAGCTTCGTCGCCCTTCTCTGGACACGCTCCAGCACCTCAATGTCCTTCTTGTAGTGAGGGGCCCAAAACTGAACACGGTATTTGAGGTGCAGCCTCACCAGCGTTGAGTACAGGGGCACAATCACCTCCCTAGTCCTGCTGGCCACAGTGTTTCTGATACAGACCAGGATGCCGTTGGCCTTCTTGGCCACCTGGGCACACTGCTGCCTCACATTCAGCTGGCTGTCAATCTGGGCAGCTTTCCAGCCACTCTTCCCCAAGCCTGTAGCGTTGCATGGAGTTGTTGTGGCCAAAGTGCAGGACTCGGCACTTGGCCTTGTTGAACCACATACAATTGACCTCGGCCCATCAATCCAGCCTGTCCAGATCGCTCTGCAGAGCCTTCCTTCCCTCGAGCAGATCAACACTCCCACCCAACTTGGTGTCATCTGCAAACTTGCTGAGGGAGCACTCAATCCTCTCATCCAGATCATCGATAAATATATTAAACAAGACCAGCCCCAAAACTGAGCCCCGGGGACCACCACTTGTGACAGGCCGCCAACTGGATTTGACTCTATTCACCACAACTCTCTGGGCTCAGCTGTCCAGATAGTTTTTTACCCAGCAGAGTGCACCTGTCTAAGCCACGAGTCGCCAGCTTCTCCAGGAGAATACTGTGGGGAACAGTGTCAAAGGCTTTACTAAAGTCCAGGTAGACAACATCGACAACCTTTCCCTCATCCACTCGGTGGGTCACCTGGTCATAGAAGGAGATCAGGTTGGTCAAGCAGGACCTGCCTTTCATGAACCCATGCTGGCTGGGCCTGATCCCTTGGTTCTCCTGCACATGCCCTGTGAGCGCCCTCAAGATGAACCTCTCCATAATCTTCCCTGGCACCGAGGTCAGGCTGACAGGCCTGTAGTTCCCTGGATCCTCCTTCCGTCCCTTCTTGTAGATGGGCATCACATTGGCGATCCTCCAGTCGTCCAGGACCTCCCCCATTAACCAGGACTGTTGATAAATGATGGAGAGTGGCTTGGCAAGCTCCTCCGCCAGCTCCCTCAGTACCCTTGGGTGGATGTTCACATCTCCCTCAGACCTGCCTTTTTATCCAGCAAATGAAAGGAGAGCACTGACCTGGGATTATAACTCCTTGCTGGGGCTCAGGGTCCCCTATTCTTTGCTGTTGCTAGATTCATCTCTTCTGGCCAGACTTGAAGCTGGTGTAAATTTGCACAGCTTCACAACAGACAGGCACGACTTCCACTAACTGAGGCCTGTTTCAGACATGGACAAAAAAATAAAATGAATTCTATTCTGTGAGGCAGAAGCAGCTTATTCTCCCTGGAGGGAGCCTGGTGGGAGTCTGAGGATGCTTTATGGGCAGAACAACCCCATGCACTAAATCAGCAGCTGAGCTAGAGAAACTCTGTGTTCCCCATCCAGCCACATGCTCATGCCCCATTCCCACAGCCCTCATGAATGGGGCAAAGCAGCTGGAGGCAGCAGCCTTGAGGTGGCCAAGCTCAGAGCAACCCTCTTACCCCTGCAAGCTGGGCCAGCGCAGGATGGGAGGAGGGGGCTCACCAGGTCAGCTGGTGCCTGCTCAGACCTCTGCTCCCACGGTTCTTTTTCTGCTCTTTTTTGACCGCAGAGCTACTGAGAGGTGACACCCACATCCTCTGCAAAATGGTTCTTTGTCAAATGTGTGCAACAAAGGGTGAAAGGGAGAGAAGCTGAAGGGGCAGTGGGGACAGAGACATGGAAACTCGAGGCAAAGTGTATGTCAGTTGGCTTAAATTCAAACCAACCAACCAATGTGAATGGAAAACTGGGAGAAAGTGAAGAGGCAGATGATGGCTTAGTCACAACAGCTTAAAGGAACATGTGAAACCACCCAGAGCCAAATCAGCATCACAAATACCCCTATCAAAGAGAGGCAGCAAACTGCATCCTCATGTCTTCTGCATCCTGCCCCTTGGGCATTCCCCCCATCCAGCACATCAAGCAGGGACAGCTTCAAGGGGGTGAGCAGGCAGGTTTCATAGGCTGGATCAACCTGAAAGGTCTGTGTCATGAGGTGCAGAACACATGCGATTCCCATCAGCTAGGCCGGAGTCGACTCAAAAAGATCGAGTAGTTTGCAGGAGTCAGTCTGCAACTCAGCAAAACTCATGCCTGCCTTTGAGCAGGCAAAGAGGGCTCATGTGCTTGGGTAATGCTTGCCTAATGAGTCCTGCCAGAAGGATGCCTTGGTTTGACAAGGGCAGGTGACAAAAGCTAAGGGGCTGAGCTGATTTACTGCTTTTGAGGATTTTGGTACTGTTTTTGCTCGTGTATGCACTGCTGATTGGCCTGTGGCAAGATGGGCACTGCACGAGTGCTTTGCTGGATGAATTAAAAGGAATCTGCTCAGAACAGAGCACATCATTAGAGAAAAGATAGAGCACTCAGCTGTCAAATGCCTTTGACACAGATGACCATGGCAGTTTTCTCAAATTTGGTCTCCCCTTAGTTTCTGAGACTGTCCTCTCCCGCTTCCCACCTTTCTGATCATTACTGTCACAAGTCCTGTGAAGGATTCTTTCTATCCATGGGGCTCTCCACAGGGTTCTGCCATTGGTCTATTTTTAATTCCTGCCTCAACATTTTCTCCTTGAATAATCTTGTTTGCAAGCACAATCTTGACATTTCTTGCCCTGTCGATGAGTCACAGAGCTCTCTCTGCTCCAGACTTTTATCCTGATGTCCATATTACAGTCCCAAGTTGTTCACCATTTCCTAACAACTGTCCCCCCTTAAGCCTGATGTGCCTACAAAGCTCTTTCCAGCTATGGAGAACACTCCCATCTTGTCTCTGAACCAAGACCAAGGGCTCTACTTTTGTCCCTAATCCCTCTCTAGGGCTTTATATCTAGGCTATGTCTACATCTTGATATTTCCTGACTGGCATCTCTTGAGAAGCACAGCCTTTCTCATCCATCCCCAGAAGTAAAGTTTGCCCCAAAGTTGTCCTTATCTTCTTAGGCCCTGGACCATGCAGTGTTGTCATGCTCACACCCATTCAGGACCTTGGCACACAGCCCTTGCCAAGCTCTCTGTGCCAACTGCACCAGCCCCATGTTTATCACACCAGCATCTCCATGAATCCCCCCTTCAACACGCACTCTCTCACTTCGGACTATGTTTTTCTTTCAAGGACCTTCTCAGCCATCCTGTATCCACCAGAAATATGTCTGTCCTCATTTCTAGTATGTCACAGTGCCATGCCCTGGTGTCCTATGGTTAGGTTTTTCACATCTCCATGTCTCTTCTTTGGTTGCCCTTGCAATTGGGAAAAACTGCCCATAAACACACAACAAGCTTCCTCGTGTCGCTTTCTCCAGGTCCTCTTGTGCTGCTCTGCTTTGCTGAGCTGCCAGCTGTGCTGATAGGTGTCAACCCCTATGCTCCCTTGTCTTGCTCACCTCCCTTGTTTCAGGCCCAAAGCACTTTGGGGAATACGCCACTGTTAGTTACATGTTTTCATAGTCCTTCAGTACAGTGGAGCCCAGGTGTAGGAGCACAGCAACACAAGTAACAAACCCTCTGCCCTTCCCCATAGTTCATTTTGATCTAAGCTGCTGTACCCAGTTCTTGCTTGGAGGTTTTAGAGCTAAATCTCTTTTTCTAATTATAGTTCTATAAAGAGAACAACAGTTTCCTTTACTAGAATAAGTAATGACCTGATTTCTATGTGTGCTGCTCACAGGGGAAAGCACAAAGCCAGTCCTGCTATATTCCTACATGATCTTGTAGGAAGACTCCTGTCTAATCTTTGGCAAGTCTTACAGAAAACCTGCACTGCCTCAAACTAAGGAAAACAATGAATAATTCATTTTCTTATCTGTTTCAGGATTGTTTTCTGCAAAACATCTGTTTTAATAATTCATATGATTTTTAGCTGCACCATGCTGCAGATGTAAGTGTCCAGAGGAGAGCTTGGAGGCTGGAGGATTCATTAGTGCAAAATTCCAGCTCACATTGGACCACATTCCAAGTGAGGAGTGAGAGGTGAAAATCAGGGTGGTTAGTAAGATTCAAAGTAGAATAGTTCTCTGAAAATCAGAGATTATGAGAGTCATTTATGGAGAAGTCTTTCTATGATTCCAAAATGGTCATATGTTGACAATGTCAAGCTTGTCAAGAGCTAACTGGAGGAGAGAGGGAAGTATATACAGTGTTCCTATATTTCCCAACAGTATATACAGATGTGGTGGGTTGACCCTGGCTGGACACCAGGTGCCCACCAAAGCTGCTCTATCGCTCCCCCTCCTCAGCTGGACAGGGGAGAGAAAAGAGAACAAAAGGCTCGCGGGTCAAGATAAGGACAGGGAGATCACTCACCAATTACCATCACGGGCAAAACAGACTCGACTTGGGGAAATTTGGTTCATTTATTACCAATCAAAATCAGAGTAGGATAATGAGAAATAAAACCAAATCTTAAAAACACCTTCCCTCCACCCCTCCCTTCTTTCCGGGCTCAGCTTCACTCCCAATTTTCCTCTACCTCCTCCCCGCAAGAGGCACAGGGTGATGGGGAATGGGTGTTGCAGTCAATTCATCACACGTTGTTTCTGCCGCTCCTTCCTCCTCACACTCTTTCCCTGTTCCAGTGTAGGGTTCCTCCCACAGGAGACAGTTTTCCACAAACTTCTCCAACGTGGGTCCATCCCATGGCTACAGTTCTTCACGAACTGCTCCAGCATGGGTCCTTTCCACAGGTGCAGTCCTTCAGGAAGGGACTGCTCCAGCGTGGGACCCCTACGGGGTCACAAGTCCTGCCAGCAAACCTGTTCCAGTGTGGGATCCTCTCTCCACGGGGCCACAGGTCCTGCCGGGAACCTGCTCCAGCGCAAGCTTTCCACGGGGTTACGGCCTTTTTCAGGCATCCGCCTGCTCCGGTGTGGGGTCCTCCATGGGCTGCAGGTGGATATCTGCTCCACCGTGGACCTCCATGGGCTGCAGGGGCACAGCCTGCCTCACCATGGTCTTCACCAGGGGCTGCAGGGGAATCTCTGCTCTGGTGCCTGGAGCACCTCCTCCCCCTCCTTCTTCACTGACCTTGGCGTCTGCAGGGTTGTTTCTCTCACATATTCTCCTTTCTTCTCTGGCTGCTGTTGCGTGGGCTTTTTTCCCCTTCTTAAATATGTTATCCCAGAGGCGCTATCACCTTTGCTGATGGGCTCGGCCTTGGCCGCAGCGGGTCCATCTTGGAGCCGGATGGCATTGGCTCTATCAGACACGGGGGAAGCTTCTAGCAGCTTCTCACAGAAGCCTCCCTGCTACCAAAACCTTGCCATGTAAACCCAATACAACAGAGTTCCCCTACTTCCCAACAGTACTTGCCAAACACATGAACTTAACAGTCATAGAATTGCACACAGTTACTGTATCAGGCTGTAACTGATTCCTATCTCAGTCTGATCCATCCAAGCAGCAGAGCTGTGGATTGAGGTTTCCTCTAGAGCTCATACAGGAATGACTCCAATCTGCAAGACCCTGCAGTGGCCAACCCTGCAGTGCTGGTCCCCCTGTAGGAGGGCCAAAAACCTCAGGTCACAGTATGACAAAAATGGACAGGTTAGCAAACGAAATGTTAAAGCACAGTCCGTGAAGGGCAGGATTAATAAAGAAATGTTGATACCAACTGCTTAAAGGAAACCAACCTGTGCATGATGCTGCCGGTGATTCCTTGGGTCAGTAGCAGCAGATCTGGGTTCATTAACCCGAACATCAGCACTCTGTTCACATATATCCCGCTCCACCTAACAGCACTTCTGTCAACTGGGAACATGCTGAAAACTCTCCGCTTGCAGCAAATTGCTTCAGCCAGCACCACTAAACCATTGCCAGACAGCACAGACCATACAGCGGGTACAGGTGCTTTTATAGATTGCTCTTCCATTAATGAGGACAATGGATTAATATCCTTTACACTCTACATGACAGGAAATTTTCCAGTGCAGCTTCAGTGCTGCTCCAGGAAACAACCAGGAGATACAGTTCTCCAAGACAAACTGCAGAGATAAGATGGACTTCGTTTGCTTCTAAAAATAGTACATAGAAATACCACCAACACCAGCATTTGAAAAAGTACATTCTAAAAGAGCCAGTAAGAACCTCAGCAAAAATAATTCTCCCTTCCCCAAACGAAGAAAAAAGCTACAAGCCAAAAAGTGACAGGAAGCCAGAGCAGTGCTCGCTCTCCTCCCGGCTGTAATCAAATCCCCAGGCACAGATCCTGCCGGTGCTCACAGCCCCAGCTCCACAGATGCTGGCGGAGCACCGAGGTTACTGAAGACAAATCAGTACCCACCTACGTTGTTGAAAGAGCCCTGGCAACAATTTAAATTTACATCAGCCAGGGTAAGGATGTGCTATGCTATGGGAAGTGGCTGAATCTGTAACAGAGAGAAATACTGGCCACCCTTGTACAATTTTACAAACAGAATTAAAGAACCACAACACTACATGGCCCACTTTTCTGGCTTTAAGCAGATCAAGGTAAATATTTCTGCATTTTAAATCACATACAACCTGTCAATATCATGTTTCATCAATCATATTTTCATCTGCCTGCCCAAAGCAAGACATATTCTGTATAGCATCAGTGTGCTATCTTGTATTTTATAAAGTAAGTTAGCAGCTTAGACTTGCAACATGGCTGTGCCTGTTAAAAACACCTGGCTTGTATCATGCTGCCAATGTAAATTATTTGCCTGAGAAAAATACCTGTTAAAAAAGAAAGGTGCCAAAGAGCTTTACAGGCTGGGCAGGCAGCACTTGCTGCCTGAGCCGGACAGGGCCAGGGATGATGTTTTCCCAGGAGCAGGCACCCGTCTAGCTTCACGGGAGCCTCTGGGGCAGGAGGTGTCAGGTGAAGTGCAGCAACCACGAGGCTGTGGAAGGTTTTTCAAAATATCCAACCTAAATCTTCTCTACTCTTAATTAAACCAAAAACTGCACCCTGTGGTGAGTATAAATAAGGATTCTACTTTCTTGAAACAACTTTTTATACCTTTCTTTTTTTGCTGTTTCTTTAATTTTCTCCTCCCTAGGGAAAGCAACATCCAGTTCTTCACAGGTCAGTTTGGAGATGTACCGGTGATAGTATAAATTCTAATTTTTTAAAGAAAAGTTTAGGTTTGCATGGTGGTAAGAGGCCATTCCTGGGGAGAAGGGAAGGCAGTGCCAGACAGATATCCTCCCTCAGCAGTGCACAGCCAGTTTGGCAGTCACCAGGGACATTCTCTGCCCCAGGTTTGACAAAGATTTTGAGAGCAAGGATGTCACAGGCCAAAGCTGAAGCACAAGTGGGCAGGACGATAAGATCTGTAGGCACCAGCACACAGGGACTCCACAGGAGGAAGAATTTCACACTTAGCTTCACTAAATCCATCTCCCTGCAAGACAGGAAAAACAATCACCCAAAGCAGCTAGATTAGAGTGACACAATCTGACACAGAGCCAGACGATATTTTCTGATTTTATTTGAAGTTGACACCTTGAGACAAGGCGAAACAACTGAGAGGATCACACCAGTAAGAAGGTAGCACAGACCTTCATGCCTTCCTCCCCCCCAACTCCATGAACTCCAGTGCAGAGCATTAAAAATAAACCAGTGTAGGCTAACAAATTGCAGAAGGTGTTTAAGTCAGAGCGGGGCAGGGAAAGAAAGCAAGAGTCCAAGATATGAAATAATGAAAACTGTTACTAGAAAGTTAGTTTACAAGCTTCAAGAGTGATGCAAAGAAGTCCTCGCTATCTAATGATTATAAATAACCACTTTCCAAAATCAATGGTAGTAAGTTAAACGTGCAGTTTTTATTCCTTGTATTTTCATGCAAAATATGCAATAGTTAATATTTCCAGTTCCACATTTCTAAATTCATTGGAGAAGACTAATTATCGCAACACCCATAGAGTTTGGCTGATTAACTCTGCAATGAGTGAGGGTTTCCAGCCCTGAAGAGAAGTCCTGATCCCCATCTTACATTTTAGCAAAGAAATGAGAGGGCTTGAATCCAAGGAGTTTCCCCAAGAACTTTAGCCACTCCCATTGCTTTTTTTTTTTTACTTATAAAGCGATGGCCCAAGCTCTAACTAGAAATGGTATAAAGAACCTGATCCAATGAAGTTCAGGTCACTCTTCAGACTAGTGAAATACCACAAAGCTGTTACATCCCCTTTTACCTGATTCATTAAAGTAAAATAGCTTTCATCTGTATTACTACATATCTTAAAAATAAAACCCACAGTGCTCCAGTTTAGAATGACATATAATTTATTCGTAGAATTCACAAGTAGTTGGACACTACTCAATTTAATCTCCATATGCAAATGATTTACACAAACATATAATAATAAAATTGATTGCTTAGAAGGTAAAAAATACCATGGGTATGAAATGCCATGGTAGATGCTGTTCAATATACTACACAATCTTAGTGTCAGACACTTTTATTCATTTATGTTTTTAGAAAAAAGGCAGTTTGCCATTTTTAAATTCTTTTTAAATAAGTAGTCTGGGAAACTCAAGAGGTTTTGCTCTAAACCTTCTAATTAATTATTTCTCCCAGTTCTTAGGAACTGAATTGACAACCAAAGCAACATTTTCAGTAGTTCAAAAAAATAAATTTTTGCTCCCCTGAATTCACCAAGCACAACGTGACCAAATCATGTTGCCTTACAACGTGTGACAAAATACTAACCCTTGTATACTCATAGGAATGTGCAGGAATTTAGACCATGCTTCAGCATGGTGGTGTTGGTGACAACAGCCTGATGATAGGATTTTTGGCCCCTGCCAGTATCCAGTAGTTGTGACTGTGTTTGCAGTTCACTGTGAATGTATTAGCATCACCAGACCATTTGGTATTCATGCAGCTGTGGAATCTGACTGTAATTCTGCATAAACTCTTCTCACTGAAACTTGTATCTCATAAGCCTCATTAATTCTGCATTAAGCATATATGGCCACATGGAGAAAATTGGACTTTAATGTGTTTGCCTGCATTAGATTAAGTTACACACATTATCTTCTAGAGGAGGTCCAAACATATATTTCACTTGAAATGCCAGTAGTTATCTTTAAACATACCAAGAAGTTTAAAAGCTTTCACAATACAAGATCCAGCTACTTATTCCACATATACAAAAACACAGCTAGAGAAATACAATTCAATTGTCAATGCTGAATTTATGAGGAAAGTAAAAAAAAAAAAAAAAAAAAAAGAAAAACTCTGGTACCTGGACATCAATTCAGAATGTAACACTGCATAATGCCGCAATATGAGCATCCATTTAAAATGAGAAATCCCCAAGATAAGCATAAGGGGATCTAGTACGTGTGACAAAAATAGATGAATACTGCACCAAAAACATGCATACAATCGCCATGGTCATTCAGTATGCTAGTGATGGTCTAAACAGTGATCTAACATAAGAGTGAGACAGTGTTTCAAATTAAAACCAAATGAGTAACTACATATTGATTAAACTTTCTGATGCAGCAAAATGGGGGCACAGAGCCATCTCTGGGTTCTGGAGCTGTTTCAAGATTCGCTTATGAAATTTCTCTCTGACACGATTGAACTCCATTATGTCCAGCGGGTCCTCTTCAATCCAGAATTTGTGGAATTCATGCATTAAGTAGCCTACAAGACAATAAAAAAGGAGAAGTGGAAGAGATAAACACAGTATGTAAAGATCACATACAAAACTAGAAAGAAACCTGCAATTAACAATTATTATTTACACAGAGAATCCTGGTCACTGAGGTCTGACACCTCACAACACTATGCAGGGACAGGACTAAACCCATTTTGGACAAACCCCAAATTTGATGAATATTATACATTGGCAGAACTTCTCACAATAGATGCAAGAAGTCACTAGTTGTCTTGACATATGGATACATGAACGAAAACATTAAACCAATAAACGTAAAAGCAGGGGAAGATGCTGCTGACGCTGCTCCACCAGCCTTTTGTTTATATTCAAGTTCTGCCTCACAGATACTTCCTCATGGGAACACTGCTTACTCCCCACTAAAAAAGAGCATACTCATAAGTAACTTAACAGTTACCATCACATCTTTCTGTATTAACACTTCCTCCTCATGCACAATTCTACCTTGTGTGTGCATGACCTTGCTGGAAATGTTTAACACGTATGCCTATGATCCTGAAAAGATGACTGATAAGGTGCTATACAGAACCACTAGCTTTGCTAAGATATCCCTGCTTTAGGAAAAAATTTGATTCCAAAGTGGGTTTAATGCACAGGCTCCGATTAAGGCCATTACCCTCTCAGTTCTGTGCCATCCTTGGACTCAAAGAGTTTCACTGACAGGAAAAACATTACATCCAACATTAGGACTTCAATAAACTGGACCTAACCTCTTGATCTCAACTTCCACAGTAGATGAACCATTGAGGAAGTATAATTTTTCATCCCAACACAGCAAAATGTGCAAGTTTTCAGTATTCCAGAAAGTGAGGGCATTTGTTGTAAAAAAGGCTTAATTGCTTTTATCCATTTGTTTCTATTTATGACAATTACAACACACATACTTCTAACTTAAATTTCAAGGTGTATTTGCATAGTCGTATTTTTTCCCTATCATCAATTTGAGAAACTTCATTCAAAAGATACTTTAAGTGCATCTTCAAATCTCATCCATATATTCCAACAGCCACAGGTTGTTTCATTCCAAGAGATGTTACTTTCAAAGAAAAGCTCAGTAAAACCCCTTCAAAAAAACAAAAACAAGAATCACTACAGAAAGTGTAAAACATCATTAGATCTTCACCCCCAAAACCCAGGAGATTTCCAAGAGGTACCTTCTGTACTTCAGCAGTGACTGTGTTGAGCATACCATTGAGCAATGCAGTTTCATGCATTGCTTGTACAGTCAGAGAAGGCAACAGAGCCCAAGAGCAGCGGGCCAAGTGCAATTCTCAGCTTCATGAGTGTCCCCATGGCCTGAGGGAGCAGAAGGGTGCAGATGAGGTGACATGGTGGATCAGCATTTAGGAGGTCCATACAGTACAACCACTGTGTTGCTTCACCAGCAAGGCTGCTGGCTGGGCAATGTAATTTTGACTTTCCCCTTCAGTCAGACAGCCTGTAGGCACTTAATGCAGCTTAATAGTGTCTGGGTTTCAAGGAAATTTGACGGAAACGTAGGATGACTGCAGTAGGGAGAGGAGAGAAACTGCAAGAGCTTAAGAGCAGGGATTTGTCAGACTGAAACAGATAATCTCTGGATATATCATCCTTGGTCCCAGAAAGTTTGCCTGTTGATGCTTTCTCTACAATAAAGTCTATTTGATAACCTCAAGTTTTTCCTAGGATGGCACGCAGAGTGTTGTAGGAACATCCACCACCTTTGCTGGCCCATTACTACACCAGAGACCCATGCAAATTTTATCCCACTTCATAATTCATACATGTATGGGCCGTAGAGAGAAGAGCTGTCAAAATCAGCTCTCCCTCTAGCGTTGTCACGATGGACTGGCCATACTGGTCAGCAGACACACTGGTCCTGGGGCACAGTCCCAGGCTTAGCCAGCAGAGCAGTCCCTCTTGCAGCCAAGACTTTGGCAGTGGCAACAAGACACTGCCAAGGAACTAAAACATATCTCTTCTGCCCACAAATTCAGTGGTGGGGGATTTTAGACATGGCAAGAAACCAGAACCAACAATAGTACATGAAGATATAGGAGCCAAACCAATCATACTAGACGCATCTATTCACAAGGCCATGGGCACATGAGGAATTTGGCGAAAAGACAGAGTAACCTTTCCAATGAAAAGATGACCTGAGGATGCATAAGTAGATATTTCAGGTAGATACTTATCTTTTTTTATTTATCAAGCCAACCACCACCAAAGACAAAAGTCTAGCAGCTAAACTGCCCAGAGTTCCTACCAGCCAGTCTATCTAGGACAGCAACCCAGAAACCATCACAAAAGGGAGAGCCCTGCTACATTATGATACCTGCCCACATCGGGTTTTGGGTGAACGAGTCTTACTAAACAGCATCCTTGTTCTGAAAAGCCTATACTATTTAATGAAAGAGATGCACAGGACACTAATATTTGCCATTTATCCAGTTAAGCAAGAATATATTACAGCTGCAAAACAAAAAACCTGTTACCTAAATAGCCAAACTTAAAAGAAAAAAAACAACCAAAAAAACCCCTGAACAAAATCTTTGCAATTGTCATAAGCATGGGAAACAGTGCATCCTGACTTCTTGTTATCAGTTTCTTACCTGTACATTGAAAAATATTAGAAGTGTTTTTCTCACTGTGCAAGGATGCACAACAGGTCTGTGCTGTAGAAGGGACACTCGAATACAGGGGAAAGGGCTAGGAAAGCATTATTTTGAGGGGGGACTACTCTACTGAAGGGTGGAGGGTAATGCTTGAATGTAAATGCATTAAGACAGTTGGATTTACAGGGAAGCAATCTCTAGAAGCTCTTTAAAGGACCTTTAGTTTCTTACTGTTATTTAAAACCAGTCTAAGAAGATAGGAAAGTCACCTGGTTCAGGCCCTTGGAGTTTTTTGGTTGGGTTGTTTTGTTTTGGTTTGGTTTTGTTTGTTTTACTCCTTAGTTTGGTGGTGGCATCCATCACACCTCAGAACTGAATCCAAGTATCCTAAAGACAGGACAGCAAGACTAGCATGATAGTCTTTGTGCTGTGTCAGCAGGAGATTTTTTTTTTTTTAAAGTATGGGTAGTACAAAAGTGTTAGCAGAGTACAAATTATGTATTCCACCCCCCACGACCACTTACAGAACGTCTGCTGAAAGTGAGTTAGTGTTGGTGCTTCTGGAGCAACATTGTAGAAATGGGTCTTCAGAGCTCCACTCACAAGCAAGTTGTATGCAAGGTCTGTTATATTAATGCCCACGATAGCGAAAGAATAGCTGTAAGAAAAAGAAGCAGCAACATTTGCTGAGAGTTTGTCTTCTTTCAGCACACCATAAGAAACACTGATGACACCAACACCGCAGATTGTGTGCTACTGAGGTGTATTAATTCTTTCCCTCACAAGCTTCCAAGGTGGGGGGATGGGAAACAAGAAAAACATTTATCCTGCCTGCTTCGTACACTCTAATGGCAAGTGTTTCCCTTGTGAAACATATGGTCACAGTGAAAACAGGAGTTTCATCATTGTGCCAGCATTTTCAGTGGAGCAGCACAGATTCATTCCTACAGAATAAGAACAAGCCCAGGCATTCTGTGCTCGCCTCTGACATGGGGCAAGCACTCCACACGGTGGCTGTGTCTGCAGGGTGACCCATCATTTGCTATTTTAACCCATCTGCCCAACTGGAATTCATTAGCCACAGTTAGGAATATCAGGTTTCAACAATCAGTCCTATAAAGACATTTATATGGCTAAAAAGCCTGTGAAAGAGGTCCAGCTGAGTCACCTCCAGTTTCTTTCTAACAGAGAACTAAATACACAGGCCAGAAAACAGGCAAAAACCTAAATCAGAGCACACTGGAAACAGAAATAAGGAAAAAAAAAAAAGAAAAAAAAAAATCACACTTATGAAGCAAAACCCTGTACTGTTAAGAGATATCAACAAGGAAAGCATATTTAGGCACAACAGAACTCAGAAATTGGAAGTTATTTCTTAATTTGTGAGCCTGTTGCATAAAGAGCTTGACATTTCTGGTACTGACTGTTTCCCAAGAAAACATATCATGTCTCACACTGACATTTAGTGATAAAAGCAAACTTGTTTAGTTATTCAGTGATTTTTTTTCTTCTCTCCTCTAAACACAGCTGTCTTCTGTAGATTATCCTAGGTATTTTTTCCAGTTATCTCCGTCAAGCAAACCAAAATGCTTTCCTTTTTTTTAACCTTTGACACATTTCAGGAGAAAAAAAATCCAGAAGTTAACAGCAACATGAGGCCTAATGGCAAGATTCACAGAAAAATGAAATACGGACATTAAAACGTTGTATTACAGATTTTCAGATACACTCATAAGGAACATCCAGTTCCATACTCATTAATAATACAGCTATACCAAGCCCACTGCTTAAGAAGAAAAAACCTCAGTACTATTTCTTTCCTATTATACTTTCCTGAAAGCAAATCAGAACCTGTCTCTGACAGTAAGAAGTGAAACTTTATCACATTATGTGTTAAGAAGAATTAAACAGATATTCATCACTGCACTATTCATAGCACAGACAGAAAGCTTCTCCTTGCTACAGCATTTTTGGTTTATTTTCCCTAATTCTTACTTCAAACTGTTTTCCCTGTAATCTTTGATCAAAATCAAGGTGTGGTTAAGACAATAGATGTTAGTATGTACACTAAAGTTTCCTTAAAAAAAGTGACTAGGAAACACCTTTTTCCCCTGAAATATGCAGCGTAATTGTTAACAATTGTGTTTGTGGCAGCTTTAAAAAGATTTTTAACTTACCCGATTGCCTTATCGAACTTTTTCTTCTCCCACTCAGCTTTGCTGAATTGGCTGGGGGGGGAAAAATATCCACATATTGCCATGCGTTGCTAATTGACAAATATTTTCTTTCGATTTCTTTGATATTATAACATAGATTGAACAGGGTATTTTACCTCTGTTGATATGGCTAATCACATTTAACTCTGCTTCTGAGTGAACAGATTGGTATAAAAAGACTCAAAATGGGTAACTGGCTTTATAGCATTGCTGATAAACTTGTCTCATAATTACAAAGTATGTGCCTACATCAATGGTCTCAGTAAAAGCCAGTTATTTTCTATACTGACCACAAAGATGATCCACCTCAATTAAGTCTAAGCTACACAAAAAGTTGAAAATATTACATTTCTTTTAAGTAATCAAAGATGATTTTAGCCTTCTGTGTTCTTGAAGATATATGTGACACTCATCACTGGAGACATGGTTCACCTGAGGAGGCAAACATGAAATATATTCCTCTGCTAGAAAGTTTTTATGTCCAACCAAATTAGAAACCACACAACAGCCAAAAATAAGGAACAGTATTTCTTATTATTTGGCACAATAATGCAGAGGTTTTCAAGGACACAGAAGGTCCCCCCTTAAAACATAATTACTTCGGGAACTGTTTATTTCTAGACTAAATGTCTGTTCAACATTTTCTTTCAAGAGTTGCCTGATGTAACCAGTCAGCCAACATCCCACTAATCAGGCTTTACCTGTACCTACTCAAGTGGAGCAAGTTTAGCAGAAATCACTGCCTACATTTATCAGCAGCTAAAAGCAGGCAGGGAAACTACCCCAACCAGTGGGCTAAAACTTAGACATGCCTGTGGGAGTTTTGCTTTAGTAAGGCAAATCAGAGTTTGCAGGGTTTAGATCCCAAATTACAGACAGCTATGTGTGAAAGTGTCTTTCTTGGACTATACTTGAACTACAAGAAGTATATATTACACTAAAGACAATGCCCTGAACTTCAAATATATATGGTATTTAAAAATTGTTGCCATTAAGTATTAAAGATGCTCCTAAGTTCATACCCATCCTGACCTGACTGTTACCAGGTGGCATACATGAAGAAAAAACTTCTCCTCTTAAATGGTTTTCATTCTCTAAGATCTTAGCCATCTTTGTAGGTTGTAGCATAACAACCGTTAAAAAACCTTAAGCAAATGTTGAATAATAAAAGGTGGCACATGTAGGATGTGGACAAGCAATACGGTTCAACAGAAATAGAAGTTACATTGATCATGATCACATCAGAAACCAGCACGGCTGCTAAGCAACCACACCAGGAAGAACACCACAGGCACCACCAGCAGCATCTATCTTCTACCAAATGCTCTTTCAAGGAATAGAAACTGCACATGCCACATAGCACTCCAAGATGGTGCTTGGTAAACAAACATGTAAATGAAGAACGCTACTGGGATTCCCTGCTTCACAGCCCCGGCACTGAATACTCAGCATCTGGGTAGTACAGTTTGGTTTCCCGTGTAAGGGTTCAGTTAAACAAAAGTCTTGGCTATTCTCTATAATGCTGCTTAAGCATCATGAGAAATCCGGTTAATCAGCATACATTAATAAAAATCATCCATAGGCAACACAATACATAAAGGCAAGACTGGAATTGTAGGTGATGCTTGTAGGAAGAGAGTGAATGCCAATATATAAAAGAAACCTCAGAAAAACTAAATTTAAGCGCTGACTCTCAGGCTCAAAGTCTGTTGGTTTACATCCCCCCCAACCCTGCAAGTGCTTTTTGTCACAGAATTACCATTGGGAACTCAGCCATAAAATAGTGAGGAGCTCAAAAGCTTCACAGGATTCAGATGTGGACCTGCCTTATGGATATCTAAGACTACCGGCAGAAGAAAAATGTCTTTTGAGGCAAGTGATTACTATGTAACTGGCTACGAGGCATTTCTGCCCCCCCTTCAATAATTATGGAATAAATTGTTCACAACATGTAATTTTTGCCATTTGAATGTACTTGGCCTCTCAATGCTCAGGACATTCCACTAGCCAGATTAGACCCATCATTAGTCAAGGCAGCCAGAGTATGCGCCTATAAATCAAGGGGCTCTTCAACTGCACTAACAAACCCTTGGCCGAGGCTATTTTTGATTATCAAGTCAACCACAGCTATTGTGACCATAGTGACACTGCTTAGACTTTTTTCCTACAGCTAAAAGTCACCCAAAATTTGTTAATTAAGCCTGGTACTAAACAGGTCTAAAATATAGTGCTTTAGCTACATCAAGCAAGGTTGATTTAATTATATATAAGCATGAACCCAGTGCTGCACCATCAGCTACGTTTGAGTTAACTTTAGAGAAAGAAATATGGATCTCTTGGTGTGGCAACAAAGACTTTCAGTTTATAACATGCTGAATTGCAGTATGGTTTGATCTTTATTTACATGTAGGGTCTCATAAAACTAAGAGAAAAGAAAAAAAAATACCTTAGTTCCATCTTAGTGACTTCCCTTCGTTATGAAAAGACAAAAAGAAAAGTAAATAAAAACCACAAAATCACTTGAAATTAGAAGTTAAGTGAAAACATTTAACACTAAGTTTAACTATTTCTAAGATGCAGTAGACAAGTTAGCATCTTGGATTTCATCAGTTTTCAGGATCAGCACTTGAAAACAGATAGCATGTGGCAATACCCAAGCATATGCCCAACAAAAAGAAAAAAAACCAGCCCCCTCCCCAAAACACCAGCCAGCACAGTGCGCTCTCAAGTTATTTTTTCTTGTCTCAAGCATTACCTGTATTTAGGCTGAAGAGAATCAGAGAGAACTTGCTGAGCTATCTCAGTGTCCCATTCGGCAAAATACCTGCAGATATATGTATTTAGGGTGAATTGTTAAGCACAACAAAGTATCTTCTTTAAGTCATACTAAGCTGTCCATACACACCCTTTTAAAAGTCACTACATGTGTTATGCAGTATGAGTAGCATTTAACTTCTAAAATTCATGAAGCTACCACTCAGACCCCCCAAATGAAAGATAAAAACAGCGTCAAATGACAAGTGCAATCCTATAAGCTGCTAGTGAACATGCATTACCAGAGTCCCCTTTCTACCCACCCTACAGAAAATCAGTTGCTTATTACTAGAGCATGTTGGCTGCTGAGCTCAAGAGAAAGTAGTTCAGGCTTCTTGATCTGGCAGATTCATCAAGCAAGATGAGAGTCATCACAGGAGACTAAGAAATTAAATATGTGGTGGCGATTCAAAGCCAGAGTTAAGATCCTCAACTGAGCTTTGCTAGAGAACAACATATGGACAGTGAATGATTTATGTCCTTCAATCTGTAAAAGCAGAAAATATTTCTTTTTCCCCTCATAGGGAGAGATTATTTTTACCAAGTGTTTCTAACTTATGTAACTACCTGCAGTAGATACGAGGGCTGGAGGAAATAACAGGCATTGATCAATCCCCAGATTACCAACTACAGATATGGCACCAACACCTGGTGTGCGTGAGGCAGAAGGGAATAGTGATGTAAACTTCCTGCTTAATTTTGGGTATCAACAGGAATTGAATAAGTTGTCCAACTACAGAAGTCTGCCATCAGTGGCTGCATTTCAAGTGTTTTGCCTAAGAATTCAGCATGAAATTCCCAAACAAGAAAGCTGAGCAGTAACATAACCCTTCCGCCTACCCACTTCCAGGGCATTTTGTTTAAGGATATCTAGATATTGGTGAAAATACACTTTACAGTTTCTTTCTTGTGGGAAGAGAGTGCTAACTTACCGTGTCACAGCAAAACTAAAAAAAGGGCTTAGCAAGTGATATTACTGAGTTGAATTAGGAATACTGAAAGAAAGGAGACCCCTCTGAGAAAAGAAACCCTCCAAAAATTGGGCTAGCAAATAAATTCTTCCAGTTTTTTCATATGAAGCGCCTAACACTTTTATAAGTTATTCACACACACTTGCTAAAAATCTTCAAGTAATGCTGCTTTTCATGACTTCAGACACACATAAACCCATCTACAGAGGAACATACTTACACCAAGTTATATAAGCCCAGAAGACCCATCCCTCTGAAGTCTGTTTTAGGATCATCACCTTGGAAACCAATTTCACACCACTGCTTCGAAATCCGAGCTTTCAGTGGCGAATTGGGCTTCAAGCATTTCCACAACTAGGAAGATTACAGGTAAAACATAATTAAGCTTCCACACATTAGTACAACTTTTTCTTCTTTTTAAACCAGTTAAGTTCTTATGTAACACCACTGCATTGTTATCCCAGCAACCCAAACATAAAATCAAATTAAATTCCTGGGGGTGAGGAGGATGGGGGGGGAAATCCCAAAGGACTCTTAAGTATTGCAGAGTTTCAGCCCTACAAGGCCCTTCCAACCTTATCAGCAGCTGCTGTAACATCTCATGCTTTGTGCGTCAAACTAGCATCTGCCTCCATAAGCACAGAGACAGGAACGGGCTGGAATTTGGTTGTAAATCACTGACAGAGCGGCAGGCAATCAGCCCTCAGGTCCCTGAGGCTCTGCAGCAATCTTTTCTCCTGCATCTTTTGCAAGTCTCTGGAAGGGTTATAAATCAAGAGTGCCGACCTGACTACCACAGTGCTGAAAAGCAAATTAGAGAACATAAAAATAAATTCCATACAAGAATAGTATGTGCCACCTTCATATTTAACTAAGGGGTGAATCATTCATTGATCTCACATAAAAAAAGGACAAAGTGATTTAACAAGCCAAATCCTCAGCTGGAATAAATCCACTTAGCTGCACTGGTTCAGTGACTTTAGTGCCTAAATATCATGTTGCTAGGAACCTAAAAACAGCCTAAATTGACATGTCTGACAAACACATACCTTTCCACACACCTCACATGCCACATCACAAACTCACCCTTTCCAAAGTGCATTAAGAAATCAGGTGTTCTCTGTAAACCATGAGTTGGTGAGTAGGGCCTCAAGCAATGCACTTAGACAAAGCCTACCCAAGGGAAAGAGCTGTATGCACATTTCCCAAACAACTAACCCATAAATTGTATTAGTTTTAGCAATTCTAACTGCATTTAAAATGAAGTGCCTTAGGAAGGTTAAAACTAATGATTTCACTTTGTAATGACTGCATAAAGCATCATTGTTTAAACCATATTTGCTATTTTTCTTGTTCATCCATTGACAGTAAATACAGTATTATTCATTAGTTCAATCACATTAACTTAATCTTTCTCTCCTTCATAAAGTGTCCTCCTGGTAAACATGAATAAATTACAGACATTAGGAACTCAAATTACCTACTGCAGAGATCACTTAGCAGAATATCTAGAAGGAATGAAAACCAACCGGCCTATTCTTCCCCGGCATGGGTTGGAAACCAAATTCAACCCTTGGACATCTTTCCATTTGACATGAGAATTCACAAAAGCAAAACGCCTGCTGTAAACAAGTGCTAATACACAGGTTACACTAGAGGCAGATGATGAAACTGATACTTTCTTCAACATTACAAATTTTACAGCATAAGTTGCGCTGTTTAATATCCCCTCAAACAAACTCTCAGTTTCCATTCTGCTTTTATTCTCCTGCAGCTATGTTTTTAAAGCACTTAAGTGACTACACATCATTGCTGACATGATTCTCAGGAGCATCTAAGAACCAGGACCTGTCCCTCACAGGCTGGGAGGCCAGGAAGGAGACCTCACCCAGCTCCTCGGTGCTTCTCACCTGTGATCCTGTCCTCAGACCCAACTTCTTTTTCTCCGGGCAGTGTAGATGCTCAATGTATTTAGGAATGCTTTCCTGGAGCCAAAGGCCCTCGTTAAACCTGCAGCCAGGTACCTAATATTTTTAGGGACCAACATTGTAGGCTAGCACCTAGATCTCCCACCTCCAAAACACAGGCTTCCTCACTGGGTAAATGTGTATGTACTTTTAGTTAAAGCCCAGTCTACCCCCAGAAATTTGTGCTTTTGGCTGCACAGGGACAGGACTTGAACAAGAGAAGTCCATCTGCCCCACCCCACCTGGTGGCTAGAGCACTCCTTCAGGTGCAGCTCTGGATTTTGACTCCTCCTTGGCCAGACTCCCACCTCCCAGCAAGGAGCCGATCTTTAAACACAGCCTTCCAGACACCTACAGGAGCTCTTTGACCAGATGATGCGTTTTTTAGAAATAATTATTTGCAATTTTAAGTGCTTATATAAGATGCCTAGTGGGATTTTTGGAAATGCCTGGAAGCCCAAGTAACTAAGGTAACATTTCCAGAAGCTCCCACTGTAACTTATTTGAGGCACTACACTGCAAACTGGAGCATGGAAGACAGCTTCATCATCATGTGCTGTAAAAATCCCAACAAACAAATTTGGATGGGGACAGGAGCAAAAGGAGGTGTTTAAGTTTTCAATATTTTTGTTGAAAAAAAAGAAGTGGTATGTTTTTATAAGATCTCTGAAAATTCTGTAAGAAGGCATTTTGCTTATAGATAAGCTAATATACCACTATTCTACGTTTCTTGCCATTTCTCTGAAGCATATTGCACTAGCTACATTCAGAAATAGGACCAGAAGAAATACTGGGACTTGCTGTTGGACTATTTTCTACCCCCTTTTCTCTCCTCAATTGCTTTCTAATATAAGAGCTCTCTAGCTCTCCCTTTGCTTACGGTTTCAAGACCATCTTCCTAAACAAACACTTTTATTATCTGCTCCAGTGCAAGGCCTTCCTGAAAGCATTAAGTTTGTAAAACCCAACTGGTATGGCTTTCATCACTGTGCATGTATTATCTAAAGAATGGATTAATTTTGTTTTCATTTGAAAATATATGTTAAATGTAAATGTGCAAGTTATCGTCCCCCAACCTTCCAACCCACACGATAAAAGCTAGATGTTTGCCATTGGGATGTGCAGACAATGTCTTCAAAAATCCAAGAAATTTAGGAAAAAAAAATGGTTATTCTGGTTAAGAGAGAAAAACAGCCTTCTTATCTTGAAGAAATGTGCACTGAAGTAGGACATACACCTATTTTTCCAGAACTCATAGTGCAGAGCTGTTATATGCAGTAAGAGCTGGGTATCCAGTGCCTAGGCACAGTCCAGCCAAGGGACATGCAATCCTCAACCAGGGAACAAGCTGCATGCTTGGCAGGAGTTACACCCAGACTAGATTAATATGCTGTATAGCCTAATCTTAAAATAGGTACGTGATAGAGAAAGGTGACAATACCTCTCAATGTTTTGAAGAGATCTATAAACCAAGCCATTTGGAGCTGGCATGAAAAAAGGATGCTCTATAAATACACCTCTTAAGCACCTACCTTGAGAAGCATTTCCTCATGTTGCGGATTCTCTGAATCATACTGTTCTCTGCGCAGCTTTTCAACCTCTGCAATCAGATTTCTGTACCCCACAATCTGCAGCAGGCATGCCTGAAGAGATACTCCCAACCTGAGAGGGGCGGGAAGGAGCAACATAATCCAACTCAACTTTATGTTAACCATGAAACAGCACTACCGCATACATACTCGTTTAGTTCAGATGAGTAATGTTACATCAATGAATTGATTGTCTAACACTTTAATTACAATGGGAGAATTTCCTGGAGATCAATATTACATTAAACAAGGCCTTGTGAAATACAGAGTCTTACTTAGTGCCTTCCTTAGATAATAAAATTTGGGATTTTTTAAATCTTCAAACTGTGAATTTTCACACATTGAATTCTCTTTATAACTATATACAGCTGCATTGAACGCCTACTACAAGCACATCACTGAATCTTTCCCCTCATTCACATGGCAGCTTCTCAAACAATGCCCTGAAACCAGAGATGTGAACTTAAAAAGGGGTGGGGGTGGGAACTCAGCAAAAAGATAAAAATACTCATTTTGTTTCCATGCCACAAAAACTAGCATAAAGAAGCCAAAAACCTGAAGTAATACAGCTCAAAGATCTGCCTCTAGGCAGCTTTTTTTTTCCAGTCTCACGTTAAGAATCACCATAACGGCTCTCTTTTCATTATAATGCAGATTTTACATTTTCTTTTCAGATTTCCTGGTGCATCATTACAAAAACCAAAAAACAACCCCAAAAATCCAAATCAAATCAAAAAACCCCACCAAACACGTGACTTCCAAGGCTTTAAATTACAAAGCCTTACTCAGTTTTAGTTGAGATTTTATAATACTAAATACAAGTTATGCAGTACACAACTACCATGCTTATAAGAATATTTAATTATATATGGGAATAAACCCTTTAATTTTTAATAATGTCTGAAATTATCTGAATGCATAGTATGAGTTTGGAGGGCACAGTTAGATCCGTATCCTCATTCCTCTGTGGAACGCAGGTTGCACTGATATTAAGCTGCACAGGTTCCTCACCTGTCTTGTTTGATATCCTGAAACATTTTGTTTATTCCATAATACTGTTAAATTTTCTGAGCAGAAGGATTTTCACTGCTTATCTTTTGAGATTAATCTACAGAATCAGAGATGTCATCATTAGGTCATTTCTCTTGCTGCCATTTCATGCTATTTGTGGCTATAACCCTTTTGGAATAACCTACGCAGTGTTTTCCCTCCTTTGCTGTTCGGTTTGGGGTTTTACTTCGTTGTTTGTTTGGGGGTGTTTTGTTTTGTTTTTGTTTGTTTAACATGCTTCACTTGCTATACCCTACAGTTTTACAGAAAGGCTGCATTTCAAAGAAAGCTGAAAAGCCTGACAAGACTGCACATGAATTGCTGTAGTGCATCACCACAGCCATAGTGTTTTTAACTACGTGATAACCTCAGAATAGTTTAGAGTAGAACACCACAGGCAGTGGCAAAGCAGAGCAATTTTATATTCAAAAAATACATATATTTTTAAGTTCCAGTCTCACAACATATACAAAGCAAGCCATGCTTGCACTTTAGATAAAGCCAGTCAAATGCTACATGCAAGATTATTCAGGGGGGTGTGTAGGAGGGGAATTAGTTTCCCCAGTCTCCTTTTCATTAAGCTTTTGCTCTCCTCCTTGCCCCAGCAGCACCAAGCAAAGGACATGGGTGAGCTGCTAATGCCCCACGCCTCCTCCCTGCTACCCCTGTGCTTGTGGTAGCAGTTCTCAGAGCACAGAAGCAACCTGCCTGTGCTTCCACCCCCACCTCACTCAGCTCCAGGTGAGTCCAAAACTGGGAGAATTTAATGGACTGCTACGGTAGTTAGTGTAGACTACATGTGTCACCACCTGGTTATTCAACCTACTTGCTCCTACCACTAAACATACACACTGTTACCTCAGAGGCACTGGTAAAGGGCCTCCCTCTCTTTAGGTCATAGCAGCCCATAGCATTCAAGAACAGCTCAGTGCAAACAACCCTGGGATGCTAGTTCAGCTCTGCAAAGATGCTACAGTAACAAAAATGACTGCATACAGATTTGCAGAAACACATGTAGTATGACACATGCCCCCCTTGTCCTTACCCCAGGAGTTTTCAAGTCTCTACTATGCAAGGGAAGGTCAGAGCTGCTGAACAAGACAGTTTGGATGCAGGTTTTTTTTTTTTTGTTGAAGAGTAGGCAAGCCAATGGATTTTCCTTAATCCTGTCTAAAGAAATAGCTGACGCACTTTTGCTGAAGTTTCTCCAGAAAAATTTAGTGTAAAATAAGTGTCTCACATGTAAAACTTCAGTGCAGATGTTTAAAGTTTAGCAGAACTACGATTAATTTAATATAAGGAGCAATTTAGTGGCAGGGTGTGTTTTTATGTATGTGGCACCATCTTGCTCATCCCAGGCCCCTATTTCTTACTGTTTTAAAGAGATATTTCACCAAATTGGGGTGTGGGTGGGTGGGTGGGTGTGTGTGTGTGAAAGACCCAGTCCTGTAAAATGTTGATTGCATGGGTTCTAGTCCAAAACCAGTAATTTGTTCTGTGCTAAGCAAATGAACACCCCCTGGATTAAACAAAAAAATGGTTTAGGGTTTTTTTCTTAAAGTTAATTTATTTATTTATTTTAATATTATGACCAGATCACTCAAAATGTAACTTAAGGTTTGGGAGCCTGATTCAAACTAGCAGAAGTCATTTGCACCTCTGTGCTCTCTCTCTTCTAGAAGACAGCATTTCTTCAGAGGCCAAAGGCAATGCCATGAGGAGAATCAGATGGTGATCTCCAGTATCATTAAAAAATACTATTTTAATGAATTCCTTGGTTTTCTCTTGGAATTATTCCACCCAGTTACCCAAGGGTCCAACACTGAAAAGTGAGTGCTTGAATCAGACTGATTGCTAACACTGCAGTTACTGATGTCCACAGGCCAGGCTCTGAGCTGTGCACATTTACATCCTGCAGTTTTTCCTCATATGTCACCTTCACTAATTTTGACTAATTTTGACTTTGCTGATCTTTTTTCTGAATTTCAGCTATCAGCATCCTGTGCAATACAAGAGTACCAGAGCTGTGACACCCTCCTCAGATAGGCAGCCTCTCAGCATGGCCTCGCAACCACTTGAAGCAGCTGCTCTTTCATCACCCTCCCTTTGAAGGTCATGTGGGCAAGGTCCTGTGAAGTGATACCCCTGGAAAAGCTCTAGGCCCACTCCCAGAAAAACTTCACATGGCTTCTCATCTATGAGAATGAGATGTTTTCTTTGTTTTATTTCTCTTATTTTCTTCCCTTCTTTAATGGTTGGGTCGCCATTTTTTCAATCCAGGTGGACAGTGGTCATGTCCACCACAGTTGTCTCTCAAGTTAGAGAGACACCCAGTGTGCTTTATTTCCTTTATGATCAGTGGAGCCTCATTTTAAGACTAGCCAGTTACTGTCCTTTTCACTGGGGGGTAGGGCTGGGGGTCATTCCTGTAATGAGACAAAATAAAAATTTATATTTTTCCAACTGAGCTTTTGGGTTTTGTTGTTGCAGCAAGACCTTGGGACCACCTTACCTGCTGATGCTGCTGACGACTTAAAGAAAAGCAGCTATCAATTTGTGGATGCCCATTTTGGATTACGTACATCAATTTCAAATTTGGGAAGAGCAGTGAACGTCAGACTGATCACCTGAATATTACAACCCTCAACATTTCTCCCATTGATTCCTGACCTAGACCATCTTGTGCCTTAAGGTAGGGGCTGAGAGGTAAGGCAACCACAAAAGTGTTATCACTTACTCTTGAAATACATGCTTGTAAACTCAATGGTTTGTCATCACTCTCTTCATACCACTAACATCTTGTAGCATTAAAAGAGTATCAGCTATGTTGTATTGTTAACATTTGTGTTTGGATAATTAAAGGCAGTTTTAAAATGTAAACCACTGATACAAATGGTACACAACAGGATGATTTCTTCCCTACTCAGAAGACTACATACAGCATTGCTAAGAAGCCATCACTGTCACTGCCAGGACTGCCTGCCTTGGTGGTATTTTATCCCTGGGGAAATGGCCCCCATAAATCAATGTATCAACAATATACTAAGACAGCATGATTCAGGAAGCAGCTGAATAAAGAGACTCAGGACTTGCCTATTACAGTCATCATAAAAGATCATTCATTTTTCCAATCAGCTTTTTGACAGCAAAGCTTAAGTTGGAGTTTTATGCTAAGAGACAGAATTCATCTTCAAATTGTGTGCCACAATAGCTATGGAGAACCAGTTCTCCATGGACCTAGGCACTGAAACAATCAATAATTCCCATTTGTTTTGTAAGGAAACCATGAACTTACTGTGGATTTATATCTGGATTAATCCTTTTCAGCTCCATGATGTCATCTATAGTTTTTTCAATAGCATCAGGGTGAACCCTTACTGAAGTTTGCAGCCGCTAAAAAGAGGTTTTAAACACGTATTAATTCTTATGGAAGCTATTACTCAATAGAAGTTAACAATGGTAAATTTGATACACAAAAGCTTCCAGATTAAGTGCCCAGAAGACCCACTTCAATATATATACACACCTTTCCAGTCTATTCAACCCTACTGACTAGTTTCAGAGCACTAGCCCTATAAGAACTCAAGTCATTTTGCCATGCCCTCATAGTCAGTCTATTGCATCTCTGTGGCGGCTGCCAGTGAAGATGATCTGCACTGAGGCCTTTGATCAAGAAGCAGTTTCAGACCATCTACCTAATTACAGTGGAATTGCTAGCCTTCATTTGACACCCCCCTCTCCCAACCTGCTGCAGTAACACAGTAAAACATTTTTCCTTTCTCTTGCATGTCATTGCACTTTGTAGAGATGCCCCTGGAAGTTCAGTATTCTAAAAATCAATTTTTTGGAAGGCATGTTAAGAGGTTGAACTTTCTGGTGCTTTGTCTCAAAACTACACAATTGCTTAAACACAGGCTTTTAAATAATATTCTGCCTTTCTGTTTGTGCTAGAAGTACATTTGGAAGAACCATGCTGAACTATGAGCTACTTGACGTGGCTTTTGCTAATACTGAGGTAAGCTTTTCAACATCAGTGATTCTCAAGCCAAAGAGAAATGAACGGCTGAATGATGCTATTTAACATGTACACAAATGCTTTGTGAGAAGAATTGAGGTTAGCACAGCCAGTGCTACAGTGAAACGATGAAGTGACAGAGGCTCTTCTCCATTAACGTATTTAAAAGGAAAGCAGAGAACAAAGTTGTCTTTTGGCTATCTAGGTGCTGCTGCCTTCAGCCTCTTATCTCTGCTTTCCAGACAAAAAAAAATCTGAGGTGTGAAGTGTGTAAGTGACTGACTGCAGATTACAGAAATTCTAAGACAGGATGAGGAATCAAGCCGAGAAACCCCAAATTACAACACATCACCCCGGTGTCTCCACCATGGCCTGTTGCCCCCTTGATTCCACCAGTGCCACAGCATGCCTGTTCCTGGGGCACAGGACACTCTCCCTGACTTTGCAAGATCACCTGCTATTGCAGACACAAGACCCTCTTTAGTAGAAAATGGTTTTTATGTAAAATCGTATCAAACCTTCAAGTGATTTTTTTTGGGGTGAGCAAACAGCAGACTAAAACCAACTGCACAGGACACAACAGAAAAGGTGAATTATGGGATCTTTCACTCACCTTACTTTTTGAACCTTTCAGTGATGCCTCTGTAAAAGAACAGTATTTGAAAGCATCATATCAGACAAGGTAAGTTTATATTGGTTTAATTTAAAAAATATTTATTTATTTACTTGTAAGTATTAAGTCATACTATTTTTACCACATGCAGAAAGGTACAAAGGCATGCAGAATTAAGTATTTTGCAGTTACCTATTTTCATAGTTCTGGCAGCTCCGGGTTTGGTATTGTAACAGATCCTTTGCAATTCACATCGACCTGTTAGTTTCCTGACCACGAATTTCAGGCAGCGCCACAAACATTTGCAGTAGAAGTACAGGCATACCTGGACAAACATCCTGGCAAAAGAAGAAGCCTGAAAATAAGAGTCTTGAGCAGAGTTTGTTTCCACAAGGTCACCACCTAAACAGAAGGTACTTCCTCATCCCAAATTCCCATTGCCTAAGGGCACCTTTAAAGCAAAAGCAGCATTCACACTGCAAATGTTTATCCTTGTAAGTGTTAAATCATGCTTTTTAGTCTTAGCCAACAAAAAAACATGCACAAAGCACCAGAAGTGGAAGCACAGATTAAGTCAACTCCAGAGTTCTCAAAAGAATATTTCTAGAAAACTCTTTGTCCCCTTGAAATGAAAGGCTATATAGTTCCTACCAATGCTTCGGGGAAACAGGACTACATAAGAAGCACAGCTCACCCTGTTATCATGGCTGCTGAGGATACAGGGAGCCACTACACCCTGGCTTAGCTTTACCTCTGCATCCACCTGCTTCAGGCAGAGCAGCTTGTTATCCTGACAAACATGAATCACTCATGTCAGGTCTCCAAGAGTGACGATTAGGAAACCAAAGCTTTGTCCCTTCAGGAGAGAAGGTGTTTTAAGAACCTGTCCTGAGGACTGTCAGTTCTTCCCAAGATCAGCTTTTATACAGAGCTGATGCTGCACAATTTCTCAAAGTACAGAACTGACAGTAAGCCACGAAAGCCCTTATTTAGATACTGCATCCAGTTTTGAGACCCAGCAATACAAGTCAGACTTTGACAAACAGGATGGATTTCAGTGGAAGCCTCCGAGATGGTAGGGCTGGAGCACAGACCCTAGGAGGAGAGGCTAAGAGAGCTGGGCTTGTTCAACCTAGAGCAGAGATGGCTTCAGGGCCACCTAACAGCAGTCCTCAGTGCCTGTGGGAAGATCATGGAGGAGACAGAGCCAGGCTCTTCATAGTGGTGCAGGGCAGGAAGACAAGGGACAACAGTCATAAGTTGGAATATAAGGAGAAACTCTTTCCCCATGAGGACAGTCAGGTAGTGGCACAGGTTGCCCAGAGAGGCTGTGCAGTCTCCTTCCTCAGAGTTTTTTAAGCCCTGACTGGAAGAAGCCCTGAGCAGCCTGGTCTGACCTCAGAGCTGACCTGTTGTGAGCAGGAGGTTGAACCCCAGACCTGCTGAGTTCCCTCCCAGCCTGAACTACCCTGTGATCCTATGAAAGCCTGAAAAAGACTGCATACATGAGAAACGCTCTATTTTAAAGTTTGTTAGCAGTGCAGCTGCTACTAAATCCTACATACCACCACCACGATTACAAAACACACCCCAGAAACAGATTTCATGGGCTACAACTTATTTAGACACAATTTAGCTTTCTTGTTCCCAAGGCTATGAAGGCCATGTTACCCAACTGTCTACCCCACAGGGTGCACCGGGATGTGAGGTGGGGCAGGATCCACCCAAGGTCCTTGGGTTCAGAAGCACATCTTAGAAAAAGCGAATTGCAAAGACCTGACAATGGGAACATTGCCATGTGGACATGGTCCTGGGCAACTGGCTGTAGGCGGCCCTGATAGAGTGGGGGGCGGACTAGACGACCTCCAGAGGTCCCTTCCAATCTCAACCTCTCTGTGATTATATTCTATGATTACATTATGGGAAAACATTAATACAGCTTTGATATGCTAGCTTGCCATTAAATGGTCAAAAATAATTCGGTCCATTAATGTTCTAAGCCTGCGCGTATGCGTATTCATCATTAGCCCATTATCTCCTCCACATGTTGTTGATGCTTTCAAATGACAGTTATTTGTTAGGAGACTCTCTATTATCCTTTTCAATGGAGTGTGTTGGTTATTCTGAAATACTGAATTACAGATACTCAAATCAGTTGCAGCTTTAATAAAGCTTGAAGAGCCCCATCACTTCCTAAAATATCCTGAAGGGCATGGTGTAGAAGGACATTCAGGGAAGGGAAGATAAGTTAACTCGTGTTAATGTCCACACAGGAGTTTAATCTGCTTTATGTTTACTTTAGCTTAATCCCCTTTGAAGGAGGATTAAACTAAGGGAACTAAAGCCATTTTATGTCTAAATGGAGAGCATCCACACAAGTATTAAACATGCTTTAAAAGCATCCACTTTATCTTCTTCACACTTTTAGTTAGTTCACTTAACATTATTTTAGATACAAAGCAAATCCTAAAGAATGAGGAATCACTCCCACACTGAAATCAAGTTTTAGACAAGCAAAAAGGTTTCGGGTGCTGACACTGAAATATTTGAGTATCATCCTTCCACCCCAAGATGTGCCAGAACACACTACTGTGAGGAGTTTCTAAGTGCTTCACAGCAGGTAAGCACCTTCAGTATTAAGAACAAGACCGGTTATCAGGAGGCAAGTCCATCCTCAGCCAAGCAGCCACTCTTTAAATTTCCAACAGTCAGAAGTGTAAGTCAATTAAAGAGTCAATCTCACATAAAGTCAACTAATGCCTTCAACTGCAACCTTTAATAGTGGCTTGAAAAAACTCACAGGCTAACACTGGGCATTTTGGTTTTCCAGTAGACACTCGATATCAACCTTCACAGATTTGACCAGTCCACCATCCATGAATAACGCCAACACAACCTATAGCCATCCCTCTGCCTCCTCAGCACAGCCCAGCTCTGTACTCAGGCTGAAGGTCCAGAGAAGTGAATACAAGAGATTAATGCCAAACTGTAAAGTGGAGTGTAGCAAAACAAAGTTCTGGGTTTTCACCATACATTTGTAGTAGAAGTTAAACTGGCTTTCTTTTGGCCTGCTTTATTTCCAAAGGTTAGGTCTTTATTAGAGCAACTCGCTACCCAGAGACCTCATTTATAGCTCCTGTATTTCCTATAGGAAAGAAGGGGAAAGACCCACTTAACTTCACATTAACAGCCCATGTGAGAAGATTTCCTTGTTATGAGCAAGGTAGCTCCCACAAAAACCACACCTCCTTTAAGAAAGTTCATGGCTACACTTAATTGCCACCAGGGCTGAAACATCACAACCCATTTCATTACTCAAAACCTTGTTTCTTACTGTATTGTGTAATGTGGATAAATTTGCACGTGGAGGGGAGGGAGGGAAATTGTTAGGTGCATTTGAAATACTGCCTTTAGGCTCAATGACAGATTTGCAAATCAAAACAAAAACTCTAAAAGGGATAGAGCTGTGAACTTCCATGGTTGTAACTGCCTTCCCCACTGAAGTTTTGCTTTGGCTATGGTTTGCCAAACCATTAACTAATTAACATTAACAAACACTTACTAATAAAAATGCATCTACTAGAAAAAAATGTCACTATAGCACACAAACACCACATCTGTTATTCACTCAAATATACTTAGCAGCTATTACTAATAAAGCAGACAAACACTAGCTTTGACTAGGTAGCTTACAGAAGAAAGTTAGCCTTTGTGGATACCTTCAATTTTCTACTACTCAGCCATCTCAAGCTTACAACAGTTGAAATCTTCCATTTGTAACATGAACGGCATAGAAAGTAATCTAAGTTTGGTTTCAAGGGATTGTTCTTTGTAAAAGGGAATTCTTCCTTGCAGAAGTCCTGTAATAAAAGCACACTAGTGATTAAGTAAGACCAGTTTTATTTTAGCCACTACGCACTTCAGTTCACGTAAGCAAAGTGAAGACACCAGCGGCTATAAAACAAAACAGAGAGTAGCATGAACAAGAACCCACACAAAGTGTAGCATGAGCCACGTGCCTGACTACGGCACAGTGGCATTAGCTTCTGGTTTGTTTTAGAGTCTGATTCCAAACCTCTCCACCCAAAGTCTTCTGCGTTTTTTTTTTTCCCTGCTTGCCTTTGAAGGTGTTCTCAGCATACAAATAGTGTGCTTCATTAGCAGTTTGTGTAGTCATATACAGCAATATTTCAGATCCTGAGGTGAGCTTTAAGAACAAAAGCAGAAATTAAGGTGTTCCTCAAAGACTTGCACTCTACTCTTTCCCATCCTGATAGAAGCTCCTTCTCCTCCTCCTGTATTACACGGAGCTGTACAGACCTACAGATCTGTGTCTATACATACTAAGTGCATTACAAGAGTTCACATGAACATTTATTCAGGTAAAACAAATTAAAACCTGCATAAGAAGATGCTGACACGCACAGGCCCAATCAACAGGCAGTTCCCTTGCTAAGGATGCTCTATGAGTGGAAACAGCCACCTTCCACGAGACGTCAGGGTTACACATTTCCATTCGTTGATGCCAATCACTTGGACATCAGAAGCTCCCTGTTAGCTCCTGAGCAATACGAATGCAACTCAGCATAGTTCTGCCAACTTGGCTCACAGTAAGTGTCACCAAACTCTGAAGTCAATACCACAGGAAAATGTACTTGTTACTTGGGTTCCAAGAAAAAAAAAAAAAGGCAAAACAACAAAACATGCTGAAATTAGTAAGTATTCCCTTGCATGTCTGGAAGAGACTTATAGAATACTACCCAGTGCCTCAAGCTACCACCACAATAGCCTGGAGTACCACAGAAATGTGAAGTTTTCTTCTGTATAATTAGCAAACATCAGGTAAGGGCTGGTATACGCATCTCTCCTTCTTCCTTGGTCTTCTACTTTTAACTCTTTCATATCTTCCCTGCTGTATGTCACTCTACTTCTCAGCAATAATTTTCTGCTAAGAACAGCTTCAACCAAAAGAAGAATTAAGCAGTCAGTACCTTGCAAGGACTATCAGGAATGCTGTAAAACCAAGCAAGCAACCAATCTATATCAGCAATAATGGGGCTCAGCAGAGATTCTGGAGACCTCTCTTCCATGAGGGAAGCAATGAAGAAAGGGGGTTCTACAATTTCTAGGATCCTTGCAAGACAGAGAAATTTAGAGGCAAAAAGAGCATAAACTAAGGGTACCACTGCTGCAGTGACAGCAGTTCTATTCTCCACAGCACGTGCTGCTCTGCCTGGGGTAAGAAAGCACACGGCAGCAAGAAGCAGAGAGAAGTGAGCATGTTGTTTCACACCCTGACATTGCAAAGGGAAAGACAGAAGTGGTTCTCAACAAGGTGTCTCAAGGTTTGCCCTTGACAAACCCAACTGATGTGGGTCAGTGTGATGGAAATGGCACACATGATGATTATGAGAATTTACATCTCTCTCCAATGACAGTATGACATCACATTTTCATGAAATCTGGCTTTTTATTTAAAGGTGACTGACTCTAGCCAGCCTTCTCCATGATAAACAGGCAGGAGCAAAATTGAGCGAAGGTTTCCAAAGTTGTCTAATATTTCTGTGAAGCTCTTTTAGGTGAACATACCTCACAAAGAAATAGCAAGATGTATGTATAATGCAACATGCAGTATTTCACTGACATGAAGGGAAGTAGAGATTAATTTCTGAAACTAATAAAAAAGAAGGTGCTTATTCCCTCCCCCTGGTAGTTTCAGAACCTTAGTATTTTCAGAGCTAGTAACAAACAGAACAAATACTTGGGGTAAAATGAAAACATCAACTAAATACCCAATGCTAGTGACTGGACTTAAAATTGGGGGAAAAGTGCAAGCAAACCTCAAAACCTAACACCCCCTCCTCCCAAACCCACTAGTTTAAAGAATAAAATCACAGTCCCTGAATCTACTTTCACATCATTTTCTTTCCTGTGTGTCCTGTTTTAGGTCCTGTGGATAGGAAGACTTACACAACTATTTTTCCTGAAGGACAAACTCAGCTCAGAGAAGAAAGCATTACACATCAACATTTCCTTCCTGAGAATTCTGATTATGGCTTGACAAGTCAAGGACACATGAGTTAGTTATGGATGACAAGCTGTCCAAATAGGTGAGTAAGAATGCGATACTGCCGTTAGGAGCTAATTAACTTGACTGTCTTTCGTTTACCTGTATAACTTACAGTTTGTATACAAGGTCGACCAAGAAGTAATGTACCAATCACCGTTTCTGCCATAGGCAATCCTGCTAGTAGCTCCTTTAAAACATAAGAAATTTTTTTTCATTCTGTGCCTTTGCAGACTTGACAACTGAAATACACCTTATCTCTCCATTTAGACATGAAAGCAAGTCACTGTAGCAACTAAGGAAGACATAAGAGTAGTTTTTAACAGCAGCTTTCCACACTTTCCCTGCTTTTGCTTTTTGCTGACTTGATTTTCATTTTATCTGATGTGACTCCAGTAAGACAGAACTTATGCTTAAAATCTGCTAGTGCTTACAGACTGTTCTGCAGTAGATCAAGAGAAGGTGTCAAGTTTCTAGGATTTATTGAAAAAAACTTAAGCGTCTGCTACAGTTGGTTCCCCAAGTAGTTATTATTTCAGATGTTTAAGATAAGTTACAGCCAAAGTGGAAGTGTCACTGACAGACTCCTCAAAACCCCTTTACAAAAAAAGAAAGCACTGAAAGATTAAGTATTTCACTGAGAAACAGTTTTATTATTTCATAAGTAATATTTCAGACTATAGGAATAATTCATATCAGAGCAAGCTGAGAACGAAAAGAAATCTAGAACAGCTATTTTCATTTAGACATCACCTCAGATTAGAGCTACGAGTGTAAAAGTCCTGTAGTTTACTGGCCAACAGTACTCCCCTAAATTTAGGGACTTGGAATAACTCTAAATACTGGACTCTGTTTAAAAAAAGCTTCTCCTTCCACTGGAAAGCAGCAGCTGTTGAAAGCAGGTGGATGAAAAGCCAGAGATGAACTTCTGTTACATTAAGGACCCCCCAGACTAAAAAAAATTATGTTCTTATAGAAGACCTAGATGTCAAAGTAGCCACCATTTGTGTAAGCACAGCACTTTTCTTTGCTATTCAGATGTGCGATACAGTCTTGGGAAAGGCAGGAATAGAAGAAGTAATTCAAATTGAGAAATGAGACTGCACAAGCAACTGATTCAATTTAGGACTTATTTTGATGTTTTGCAATTGTTCAAATGCTGTAGGACTTCAGTTTATTAAAAACAGTCTTACTACAGGGCACCACAACATGTATCTTCTTATATCTTTTTAATTATTGTCTCATTCAATGGCTGAACTTTGTGTTAGAAATGTGCTATGAGACAGATTAAGTTACTTTTACCACAATTTCATCCCTACTTTAACTGGAAAGTGGTGACTGTTAGTGAAGATAGGTAACTTCAGAGTTGAGCCGTTTTGCAACAGGTAAAGACTACCTTTCAGAGTATGTTTTAAAGAGAAAAATCACACACAAACAAAAAACCCCAAACCAAACCACTGACCCCACACCTCAAGCAAACACACAAGTCAAAAGCAATAAAACATTATACCATAAGTTTTTAAAGGGATATTGCATACTTGTCTACCTTTCTAAATATCAGTAGGAACAAATTCATCACCTTCATGTAAAACGTAGTTTAGCCAGTGTTGTCAGTGGCATGAAGCAAACACCTTTTTCCTTCCTTTAAATGTGAGGATATACAAGTGTAACTTCTATAAAATTAAGCAATTGCTTCAATTGTGGAAAAGCAGTCAACATTCAAAATTTTACCTTTCCCATTGCCTTTCACAGGAGGCCCTTAAGTCTCCATGTTTGCAGATCATGCTGATCATACTCTATACTCAGCCCTGGTGAGACACATCTGGGGATCCCAGCCCTGAACACAGCGCTCCAGTACTAGAGAGACATGGACATACTGGAGAGAGTCCAAAAATGGGCCATGAAGTTGATTAAGGGACTGAAGCATCTGTCACAGGAGGACAGACTGAGAGCTAGGAGCTCAGGGGAATGTTATCTACATGCATAAATCATAGAATAGTTTGGGTTGGAAGGGTCTTTTAAAGGTCTCTGCAATGAGCAGGGACATCTTCAACCAGATCAGGTTGCTCAGAGCCCTGTCTGACCTGACCTTGAATGTTTCCAGGGATGGGGCATCTACCACAGAATCACTAAGGTTGGAAAAGACCTGTAAGATCATCAAGTGCAACCATCAACCCATCACCACCATGCCCACTAAACCATGCCCCACAGTGGCACGTCTACATGTTTTTAAAACACCTCCCGTGATGGTGACTTCAACACCTCCCTGGGCAGCCTGTTCCAGTGTTTCACCACCCTCATCATAAAAAAATTTCTTCCTTATATCTAGTCTAAGTCTACTCTCTTTTAGTTTAAAACCATTATCCCCTGTCCTGTTGCAACAGGCCCTACTAAAGAGTCTGTCCTCATGTTTCTTATAAGCCCCCTTTAAGTATTGAAAGACCACAATAAGGTCCCCCCTGGAGCCTTCTCTTCTCCAGTCTGAACAACCCCAACTCTCTCAGACTGTCCTCATAGGAGAGGTGTTCCAGCCCTCTGATGATTTTTGTGGCCGTCCTCTGGACCTGCTCCAACAGGCCCATGTCTTTCCTGTACTGAGGGGGTAATACCTGATGGGGATAGTGAAGAAGACTAAGCCAGACTCTTCTCAGTGGTGCGCACTAACAGGACAAGAGGCAATGGGCACAGACAGAAATGCAGGAATTACATTTAAGCATAAGGGTGTTTTTTTGTTTTTGTTTTGTTACTGTTTTTAAATTGTAAGGGTCATCAAATAATTGGAATAGGTTGTTCAGAGAAGCTGCACAGTTTCCATCCTTGGAGATACTCAAAATGTGACTGGACACAGCCCTGAGCAACCTGCTATAGCTGACCCTGCTTTGAGCAAGGGGGTTGGACTTGATGATTTCCAGAGCTGTCTTTCAACCTCACTAACCACAGAATCACAGAATGGTTGAAGACTAAACAGGGCATCTTAAATGGAAAGGTCTGAGGAAAAAAAAAGACAATTCAGTCTATTTTGTATTTAGTATCAGTATGTCAAGAGAGACAGGAAGTGTCAAGCTGATCATAAAAAGCCGTGTCAGCGGTCCAACAGATGAATAGTAGACACAGCAAAAGGACCATGCAAGTTACACTAATCCCTCATTACCTGTACTCACATCTGCAGTATTTTGTTTAGAAGACAAACTCCAGTAGCAATCAGAGAGCCCTGATGCAGCATATGCAGACTTGCCCTTTGATACTAGCAGCAGAGACTATAGCATGCCTCCAGTACACAAACCTACCTCAGAGCTGAGTGGCATCTGCCTACAGGTGAGATTCTTCCCTTACAACAAGCTGGATTTGAAAGCCACTGTTGAAAGTGCTCCTTGGGTATCCAGGCAAATACCTGCTACATGAAGTTGCTGCAGGTAAACTACTATCACTACTCAGAGAAAGCGCAGTTGAGGTTCTCTTAACTTTACACATGGAAGTCCTTCTCCTCTCTCCATCTGTTTTATAGCATTTTCTATGTTGCACTCAACAAGATGACTTGCAAGTTGCGTAGACTTAACTAAACTCATTGGTTTTAAACAGAGATAATCTATGCCATCAGCATCAGCTAGTCCAGTGTCTGCTCCATGTTGTGCAACAAGGAAAATACCATGCCACTGAGCAGTCCTCACCATCAGTACACCACATTCAGCCCTGCATTTGGACTTCACAAACAGTTAAGGATGCTTTTAGCAAGCTCCTAGGCGGCTGCTGCCACTCGTAACGGACAAACACTAGGGGACACAATACACATTAACTTGTTTATTTTCCAGCTGATTTCCAAGCTGGAAGGCTTAATATCCTTGTCTTGCACATAGATCTCCCTGCAGCTCCAAACTTTACTGATTTATTCCCTACCACACAAACCTGCAACCACAACACATACAACAGAACTCACTATCCCTCTAAGTGCTTTTCTTGGAGGGTCACCCCATTTTATTTCTTCATCTCCCCTTATTTCTTCTATATTTACAAAATATGAGGAGTATAGTACTCATACCAGTTCATGTCAAAGGATTAACATAAAATAAGAAAATCCAGATTCTGTATGTAAACAGAATCTTCCCTATTTCAACAGTGTTTTTCTATTTGAGGTGCCCTGTATTCCTCCCACTTCCTGCCCCCCGCCCCGCCCTAACGCAACTTTCTGTTCACCATTTGGAATACTGGATTTCCCATAACAAAGTTCTAAACTGTGCTATTTAAATAAGCAATCGCTTTTCAGAAGATCTACTACCTTGGCTACTTAAGAGAAGCTAACAGCATCAAGACTTCTCAAATCTTTTAGGATTCATGGTATTTCTAAAATCAGTGACAAGAAGTAGGAGGGAGTTTCTTCAAGACAGCCTCAGGAACCCAAATATTCAAGACAGCATGCTTTCTTCAACATGGAAAAAACCAGCATGGGGTCAGGACAGCCGAAGGAGGGCAGAACAGGCAGTTTAAAGGGAGAAGCAAAGCCTTTACTGTAGTCAGGGAAGAGCTGGCAGCTTCGAAGTTGCCAGCAGCTCAGCTTGTCCGTCAGGAAGGAGCAAAATTACATTATGCTCAAAAGATACCAGGCCATTAAGGGGGCAAACCACAACACCTTCCGTGACCCCAGCTGGAGGCTCCCACCCCGCCCACAGAATGGTAGAGTCCCATTTCTGTGGGATTCACGGCCCAGATCCCATATAGCACCAATTTGTGACCTTGGGCCAGGCTGCTGAGCAAGCCTGTACAGAGAAAGAAAGGTAAAAATTATAGAGGTAGGACTGCTGAGATGGAAATCATTAGTAGGATGCAAGAAGGAAGGCTCCAACATGGGATGTTATAAAATTGTAAAGGGAAAAAGCACCACGGGGACGTTAACCAGGCTAGTTGTTAACCATCACATCACGGGACTAGTATCAATGGAGTTGGTGGAAGACTTGGGACCCCCCAGGATCAGTGCCATAGAGCTGCAGGGGCCAATCCTTTCCCTCCTGACTGGTGCCTATCAGGGTCGTGAACACACTAATGCTTAGCCTAATGGCTCATTAATTCTTAGCTGTCTTTTGTGAGTGTTAGCAAATAAATAATTGCTTTATACTTTTAACCTGTGTATGTCCTGCTTACAGAGTCCTTTTGCAGCTGGCTGAAGATACCCAAGGAAACTGACCCAAACATTCCACAGAAATGCTTAAGCCAAGGCTGGCTTGGCAGCAAAATCATTATGGATGATCAGCCTAGAGGTAACGACGCTGATATCCATAGTGTTTTCTTTGCTATATACAGTCTAAAGCTTCTTTGCTATAAACAGTCTCAAAAGAGAGAAAAATATAGTGACAGATGCTTTATACAGAAGCATATGTTTCAGCCCTCTTGAAAAGGTTTTTCCCATCCAGACAGAATATGATTTCTTTGGTTTATACACAAATTAAGCTCTTGATCTGTATTAGTTTCTAGGGGTGCTCAGCTCTCTCTGCTCACTACAGAACAAAGACAACATGAGCTTTTTGCACCTACAACTGTGTCTGCAAGTCCCCCATACTGCCCCCAGTTTATAGAGAAACAACAGCAAGTCATATATAGGAGCAAGTAATAGACATTTCTCGACAAATTGAGCACAGCTGGCTTCAAAAGCATTTGCACATCTTCACCAAGCATCTCCACTTCTCTGCTTTCACAAGTAACACTCCAAAAATCCAGACAGCAGACAAGAATGGGAACGAAAAAACCCAACATTTTTCAACCACTGTTCTATGTTACTGTTTCTCCTATTTTCTCCTGACATATCAGGTACTACTGATTTGATGCATCACTGCTCCAATCCCATAAGACAGTTCCCACATTCTTTGCTTCTATAAAGAACAGGAAAGGAAATTTTAAATTAAAACAGCTTTAATTAAATAGTGAAATCTAGGTGAACAGAAAGCAATCTAGTATAAACTAGTTTACACCTTCTATACTACTGGTAACAGCTAAAACACTTAACTCACTGCAGCACAGAAGTAATTAGAATAATTTAACACTTCCAAAAAAACACAGAACAGTTACCTCAGGAAGTGTTTCATGGCGACGGTTTGGTTTGGGTTGCTGGAGCCGTAATCTATTGATCACTGATGATCTCTCCTTTGCAGACAATATCAGTGCTGTAGAAATAGAATTGAGATGTATTTACTAACAGAAAAAACGAAGTGGTACTTCAGTTTTCTAAATTGCTCTTAAAACAAACATCTATGGAAATACATAGGAAAGATGTTAAGAAACCTCATGTCAATAAAACAAAATGAAAAGCCATAATCTGTTCACACTCTTCAGCCTGAGCACATACTTTGACCAGACTATACTATCCATGTCTCTTTTCAGAAAAGTCAAAAATTTGAATAAGACTACAGAATTAATTGAGAAAGCTTGAAGAAAAATCTAGACAATTTAGAACACTTCTTGTGTTCTTCAAACACCTGTCTGGTTCACAGAAGCTTCCAAGTGGCAGTTTCAAGAGACACTCAGCTCACTCTGCTGTTAAAAGCTCTCTGTTCCCCAGAATTTGCAACAGCACTTAAGAGACCTTGGATAAAAGCAGCATGTAAGCAAAGAGCTACTACCGGGTTCTGATTTAATTCATTATAGGTGTCAGGTAATCAACTTTCCTCCTGACCAACTTTATTAAATTATACATATGAGGTCTTAAAATAGATACAATTGACCAAGTTGCCCATCCGTTCTGATATCTGGTGTCCTACAGTTAATTTGCATTTTGATTACCATTTACTTCCAGTAGAGGAGAGGAATGGGAAGAATTCAGGAAGAAACATCATAAATATAACCCTGCCCATGTACTGCAGCCTCTCCCGAGTCACCACATCTTTACTTCAGGTTTCTAAAATGGAGTATTCACATACAAGTGATATTTGACTAAGAGATGCAGACTTCCCAGATTACTGTACTTCACATCCTGTAAAAGGCAATAAAACATCTTTACTTGCTGCCAGAAAAGAGTATTGTTACAGGTGTCTGCTATTGGGACAGCTTAATACAAGACTTAAAGGGAACAAGACCACACTTTCAAGCTCTGTACTAGTATGAGCCACACACAAAGGAAGGCCCGAATGAAAGCTGTGCTGTTAAGAAATAATTTAAGAGCCCATTTTTCATTAGCACTGCATGCAGCATGCTGAAAAGTACCTGAAGGCCTTTAAAATCTGGTCTCTTTTGTCACAAAGTTATAAATCTAGAGAACCACAAATCTATTTTCTTTTGCAGGACGTACCAGCACTGATGGGATAAAAATCTTACCCTACCTTGTTCTCATATTATTTTCCTTTTGTAACTTGCAAGTTTTACATTACGCTGTTGCCTGCTGACAGGAAGAGAACAAGCATTTAAGTTCAGAAAAATGCAGCTATCTTGTTGGATTACATCACATACAGCTTGCTAAAAATATATAATCCCTGAACTGTGAAAGCTTCATTCATTTATATTGGTTTTGACTGGCTGAATCATGTTGCTGTCCCCTGAATACAGCTGTAATTGGTGCTGGCTGCAGTGACACCTGCTTGCAAAGGGCAGAGAGATGCTAACATCAAACTCTGGTTCATTAATGAACACAGTAGACAGGCTCCTAACATTTCCTGCTACAGCTTTTGATAGGTCTTTCACGACAGCAAGCACAGGGAGCACAGGAGATAGGCAAAAACTGGAGGGGATGTAACCTGCTCCCCTTCTCTAGTCTAATAATTTGCTGTTTAAAAGATACAGTTTCTGAAAGATTCTCACAGCTGAGTCTCAGCTTTTTAGCATCAACTTGAACAAAGGAAGCTTCACCACAATATTTGACCCATAAGGGCAGCAGTGTAAGGAACACACCAGAAGTGCCAGAAGCTGTCAAATCAACCCCCTCTAAAAGTGTGTGCTGGCCTCAGCCTCTGAGGTCAGCTCCTTCTTGAGCCTGATCAAGGTCCTTGCTGAAAATGATGCTGCTTCTTTACTACTGCTTTAAAGGGAAGTTCCACTTGCCTGAACTCCAGAACTGGCTCATCCAAGTATGGCATGGTAGGACCTTCAAGATACTCCCCCTTCAAGAACAGTTACCAGCTACAGCTGATTATAAATTCAGTTTGAATGCTCATTAAAAATTAGACTGTTACAAAAACTGTATTTCAAGAAGTCAACATTGCTGTTCGTAAACGCTTGCCTTCTACCAAGAAAGCCAAACTCAAAGGAAGATCGCTGGTTGCAAAGAAAAAGCATAACTAAGTGACACAACAAGCATGACAAGTGGTTAAAAGTGACAATTTTGGATCTCTTTAAAAGCCCACCCTTGGAATTACAAGAATAATTCTCCTTGCTTTCTCCCTTTTTAATTAAAAGGGGGCAGTGGGGGGAAGTCACCAGAAAAACTTTACAGCTGAAGTCTTGATGCCACAAAAGTCAACACCAAAGCCCTCCAACTTGGAAAGGAACAGCTCACCCTGCAGGCTTCAACAGCTAGTCCCCTACAGCACAGACAGCCCATAACCAGGTTAATAGAAAGGCTATGGCCTCAAAAGCAGTTTTCTCCACTGGAGCACAAAGCAATGAAGTTCCACCTGGCTCTACCAAGAAGGTTTTCAAGACCCAGAAGCAAGACTTCCAACACAAACAAAAATACAGAGACTTTATGCTGCTGTCTTGGTTCGTAAGGTAAAAATTTTACTTCAACGTCTGGCAGACAGGCTTTGTAAACGCTGTCATCTGCTAAGCACAGGGATAGAAATTAATGCCATGCTCTGCAATTCTTGCAACAATTCACATATGTGGACAAACACATACACATGGCATTAAGCTATTGACATCCAGGCTAGACTGGGAAGCCAAATCAGAAGGTGAGAATTTACAGTCATCTTCAAACAAGTAGGACTGGAGGGCAGCATTCCCTATTTCCATATACCTCCATCAGTGATCCTCTAGGGAAGTTCAGTAAAGACTTTCTGTGGAAAAAACAGTGTTTAAACTCTTTAAAAAGATTGTTACCACAATTCACAGCTGAGTAAGTTCAACTATTCATAAACATGTAAAGCCAGAAGACCTAATTTCTGCCAACCTCTTTTCCTCTCAAAATGTAATAGATTTCTTTCAAGTGAGAAAAAGAAACAAAATCCCATACAAAATGAACTAGTACTCTATTTTATTTCCAATAAAGTTGTTACAGTATCTCAGTAAATGAGAAGAGCCGCTATAGCTTTGGATAACATTTACACCACTTCAGATTTTGGCCAAAAAGTTTCAGTCAATTGTCATTGGGTGTACTGGAAAAAAAAGCATTTGCGGTCAGGGAGAGGGACTTACAGTCTCCTGTTTTCTTAAGGAAAGAGTTTCCTCAGCAAGTTGAATGTCTGCAGATCAGGAAGGCTTTCAGGGTACACTTGTGGGAAAGGAAGACACATATGAGAAAAAGATTTCTACAAGTGACAGATAATCAGAATGTTTGTGAGCTTGTTGAAAGAAAAAGCACAACAATTACACAATTCAGTTGCGAAGTTGACAGCAGTTATGGATTTGGGGAGACTGAAATACAAGTTTCTGAAGACTCAACTTCCTGCACTTTTGAAATATCACTTTTGTCAGAAAGTGCCAGACCCACAGCAGGACACCCAGATCCAGCAGGTACCCAGTGGGGAGCAGCTTGTTGGCCACAGCACCCACCCAGCACTCTGAGAGCCTGAGTTTGCACTTTTACATGGTTTCACTCATGTGAATGTGCAGCTGTGTTTTTCTGCAGCCTAATAAAATGTTCCAGCTTTAAGCTATACACATTCACATTTTCTCACTGAGGAACCTGCACGATACTTCCCTTCTTCTCCTTTTGTAGGCAGCTTTTCAGCCTTTTCTAATTATAAGTCATGCAGCTGGAGTCAGCCTAAAGACAAGTACATTTGACATTGTTAGCTACCTTTCATTAATTCCCTAGAAGGAGCTTATACCAACAACACAGATCCACCACTGAAAACCTCTTGGCTCAATGTTTAAAGTTTACTCTTTGGCATGAAGACACATATTCTAAGGCTCTAGATTGAGGATGATGGAGCAAGGACACAGTTTGGATCTCCCGTACGCTCGAGTTTCTCAGCTTGCAGGCTTTTATTCCATACCACACCACTTCCACAAATCAACCTCCTCCTCCCTCCAACAACACACCCACATACCCATTCATTGCCAATTATTTCATCCAGTTTATCTTAAACCAGACAGGCATTTCTCCTCCTAAAACCAGCTGCAGCTTTTCTTGGAAGAGAAGCAGTACTACTACAATCACATAGAACAGCAAAGCTATTGCAAGATCTGTCTCAAAATATAAATGAAGCTTTCCTTAAATAAACATTAACTATTTGAATTCTTGTGACTCGATGATCTTTTAAGTAGTACAGCAAAACATACATCAATCTGAAAGGTTAACAGTTGCTGGAGGATGAAAGAAGTCAAGAGTAAGCCTTAAAAGTCACCTCCTTCTCTGAAGCTGAGTGCTTTGTTTGTCTTCAAAAAAGCTGCAGGTATAGCTGAGGGAAAAAGTTGTGTTATTTAATATAAAACACTATATTTTGCAGAGTAAAATATAAAACCAAGGTAGTTTTCTTCACAATGTTTGTCTTGCAAGCTAATGACTCACCTGGCATATTGCAAACATTTTTAGAAGGTTTATGTACTAATTATAAAGAAACAATAGCTGTGCAACAAATCATCAGAACCATTAAGATGATCAGGCTGAATATAGGACTTTGTGTAAGTGAATCATTAGGTTACAGTTCATGCAAACTTCCCTCCTCAAAAAAAAAACCGAAAAACACATATGTTTGAAATAGAAGGTAGTAATTGCATCAGTCATCTTGAGTGCAGAGGAAAAAAAATCATTCCTTTATTTTTAGGTTTAGTTGTTACAGTTTCAAAGTAGGTTCTTCTGAGCTGAATGCCAACTACGACCACTACACTGATTTCAGGTTGCAACTTTTCTTTCCAGTAGCATCCTGGATTGCCACCTATCCCTCATTCACCTCAAAAGCCTACATGTGTTTATTTGTGAGGGACAACAATCTCAAGCCTTATGTCACCAAAAGTGTTTTGCTACTGTATATTCCTTTTTTTTTTTGCTGATGGTAATGTTAATGCTTCTCTATCCTGAACTCCAATCTGCGATAACTAGAATTAGAAAGGGGAAGAATAGCTGATACAAGTTATGAAATGTCTCTTGAGGTCCTGGTGGATAGGAAGCTGTCCAGAAACCGGCCGTATGCAAAGACAGACAACAGCACCCTGGGCTGCACGAACAAAAGCAGAGCCAGTAAGTAGTTTGAGGGAAGGGATTATCTTCCTCTACTCAGCACTCTTTGGACCATATTTAGACACTGTCTAGTTTTGGGCCCCAGCAATACACAAAAGACATCAATAAACTGGAGAGAGTTAAGCAGAGGCCACTGAGATGAATGGGGAGAGGCTGGGGGAGATGAGCTTATTCAGCCCAGGGCAGAGGCAGCTTTGGGGGAACCTAACAGGCACCTCCAGTGCCTATGGGAAGTCAATGAGGAGTCTTAGATGGACTTTTCACAGCAGGGCAGGAATGTGAAAAACAACAGACAAACTTAAACAGGAGAGGTTCAGCCTGGATATAAGGTGAAAATTTTTCCTCAAGAGGACAGTCAGGCAGTGGCAAAGATTGCGCAGAGAGGTTGTGCAGTTTCCATCCTTTGATGTTTCAAGCACCAACTGAATGAAGCCCTGAGAAACCTGACCTCAGAGCTGACCCTGCTGTGAATAGGAGGTTGGGCTTGAGACCCCTTCCAGCCTTTGATTCTCTGCTTCCACCACAGTAACTCTTATTGGAGAGATCTCTCATATCCTGAGTTATAACCAAGTACTCTATACAACAGACAGGGTGCCCAAGTCCTTGCTATTTTATTAGTTTAAGAGCTACCAACTTCTCACTAAAACCCTGTATAATTTGCAGTGTTTCCCATTAAACACTTGAGGATGGAACAAGATTACTCCTTCTACCTCATCTCTCCCCACTGCTCCCACCCAAAAAGCCTCCCACCACTCAATTTGACGACAAACAAATAATTTTAAGGGACCTACAAATCAAGAATAAGAGTCCTGCCAGTATCACTATAACACACAAAAACCCAAAATGCAAATAAAACCCCAATGACTCTAGGACGCCAGTTTGGTCAAGTCATACTAATTCTCAGCAAGTATTATCAGGCTATCCCACGGAATAGACCCATACCTACTTGCACCTTCCAACTTGCATTCATGCCCAAAGGTGGAATAAAAGTCACTTTAAAATGTGTTTAAAAACCCAGTAAAAAAAAAGAGGGTCTTTGACCATCTCAGTTGCAGCATAGTCATTTATATGTCTTTGAATGTTATAGCAAGAACAGTGCATAGACCTCTCCAACTCAGAACACATCCTGGGAAATGGTTCTATTGCCAAAAAGGCTCTCAGGAGAAGGTTAACTCAAACCCCAGTTCCATGGAGTTCAAATGCACTTTCTGTTGGCTCAGAAGTGGCTTTGCCTGACACCAACAGATACAGCCATTGGCAGGACTCCCCTCAAAGATCAACAGCGGATGCCTGTTTTGTGTGAGCTCAGTTTCCCATCTCAGTACAGAAGGGTATTTTCATCTCCATGTGCCTAAGATGAAGCTGTATTCAACTTCAAGAGTTCTTTAGAATAAAGTCTTGGAACAAAATGTCACACTTGATTGATGAAGCTAATAAGCAAGACGTGACTTCAGTTACAGTGTCACAGGTAATAAGATTTTTTTCCTCTCAATCTCCATCACACATTCACATTTTAATGTTTCTGTATTTCACTAGGAGAGTGAGGGAAAGGCTAGACACGAAGTCAAAATTCACTGAATTTTAGCCCTGCCTAAAAAAAGCCTGTGAGCATGAGCACATACAACACAATTAAGCAATACAAAGAGCCCTGAGTTGGGTGGTGGGAGAGCACAAAAAACCCTTCCCCCAAGCCAAAGAACAGTGCTTTGAAAGTCTCTAATTCTGTAGTTCTAACTTAGCGCTTCACTTCAGTCCATTACGGCCTCTTTAAAGCGGTAAAGAGCATCACAGATATAACACAGAAACAGGGAAGCATCAAGAGGGTCTTACAATACCTGTAAGAGACAGTCACGTAGGACTGCATTTGGATTCAAGAAAACTTACTCACCAAATCTCATATGGCAAGTTACCTCTAACATCATCCAGTTCAGCCTATACACTGCAATTTCTCAGTAGATTTTCACCCAGTGATAACCCACATTTTGCTGCACATAACATCAAACCAATACTCAGCATTGTAGAAGCATCTCCACAGTTCATTGTAGATTTCTGCCCTTTAAAAGAAAAAGGCTATGGTTCTGTATTGACTTTTTAAAGCAAACTAAATCTCAAAAATTCAACAAAGGAGATATACATGCATACATACGTATTTTGCATGCAGAACTGTGGCATTAATCTACTTTTACCAATTTCTATTAGCTCTGCTCTATTACAATGTTGAAAGATTTTGAGGACAAAATTATATGAAGTCACTTCAGGTCACTGGTGAAGACTTCACTGGGTACGTTCTATTTCTAATACTAAATACAAAGGTAAAAAGCAGAGGAAGCTCTCTACACCCCAAAGTAGAATCACAGAATCATTTAGGTTGGAAAATACCTTTAAGATCATCAAGTCCAACCATTAACCTAACCCTGCTAAGTCCACCACTAAACCATGTCCCCACGTGCCTCATCCACACGTCTTTAAAATACCTCCAGGGATGGTGACTCAACCACCTCCCTGGGCAGCCTGTTCCAATGCCTGACAGCCCTTTCAGGGAAGAAGTTTTTCCTAATATCCAATCTAAACCTCCCCTGGGAGGTTTCTCCTCTTGGGAGAAGAGACCAACACCCACGCCTCTGCAACCTCCTTTCAAGTAGTTGTAGAGAGTGATGAGGTCTCCCCTCAGCCTCCTCTTCTCCAGACTGAACAACCCAAGTTCTCTCAGCTGCTCCTCATAAGACTTGTGCTCCAGACCCCTCACCAGCTTCGTCGCCCTTCTCTGGACACGCTCCAGCACCTCAAGGTCCTTCTTGTAGTGAGGGGCCCAAAACTGAACACAGTATTCGAGGTGCAGCCTCACCAGCGTTGAGTACAGGGGGACAATCACTTCCCTAGTCCTGCTGGCCACGCTATTGCTAATACAAGCGAGGATGCCATTGGCCTAGTACTGTAAACTTCTAGAAATGTAATGAGATGCTTAACTTCAACAGGAGTTAAAGTATCCAAGTGTTGCCTCTGTCTATGTTTCCATCCTTAACAAGCTTATTTTACTTTTTGAAGAAAGTGTATTTTATCCAGAAAAGGCCCAAGTAGATGATGTATCAGCTGAAAATGAAGTGTCATGCTTGAAAACCACCTTCAACTCACAGCAACTCTTCCCCCCACCCCTTCATGCATTATAGAAAGGCATCATTTTTAGCCACTTCTCATGAACTTTCACTTGACCCCTGATGAGTACACCCAGAAGAACAGCAGTATCACCTGGATGGCTCATGTGTACCTACATGTTTTGCAGTGCAATGTTTCTGGCCTACTTGCTCTGTTTCCAGACACACCATACAACAGCTTGTACTGCAAGGAAGTCTGTTCTAAATAATCACACTTTGTAGCAATATTCCTTCACGTTTAGAATAAATCCTATGAGACTGGATGCATAAAATCCAAAGAGGCTGCCTGGTTAGCTCCCAGACTAATTACTGCAGAAGCTCCATGGAAAAAACCCCAAATCACTATTTCCAAAAGTGAATGACTGATGCTCTTTTGCCTTCCCTTCTTGGTTTCCACCTCATTGCCTAGATGAGAGGAGGGTACAAGGTAAAAGGCAAAGATGAAGTATTCACTTGCTACCAAAATTAACTGAAGCCTAGATTTGCTTTAGAGCCTTACCACTTCCCAACACACAGTAGCTTACAGGGAAGAAACATCATACTATCAATGGGCCACATGCAGATCTGCAATATCAATAGAATTACACCAGAGATGCTTGCTCTATCCTTTCCCTTGCCTTTCTAAGATCTGTTATATTTGCTTGGACCGGGTAGAGCTAATTCAGCCATCAGATCAATACAACCTCACACCAAGCATCAGCCTGAAAAGTATGTAGAACTAAGGACTTTTGTATTTATTCTGTTAACTGACCAAAAAAAAAAAATATTAAGACACAGACACCAGATGTGTCAGGACAAAGGCCAGACAATACTTTCAGGCTAGATGAGCACAAAGCAATTGATTTACTCAGGAACCTGGTGAATATCAGACAATTCATACTGATCTAACAGAAAATTTTTCCACGTGGTGCCCAGTTTACCCATCACTGCATCCAGATTACTTTGGCATGCAAGCAACTTTTTCATGGAGCTCTCCAAGACAGACACACAAAAAGTAGAGTACATAAGAGTTTTCTGCCTGAGGTCCCGCAATCTGTAGAGGGACCACAATAAATGAGCAACACACTCTCCAGTCAAGAGTACTAAAAATCCCACTGCAGGTTTTTTGCAAACTTCATGGCCTACTATTTCGTCTCCTGTTTGCTGCTCAGTGAGATGTTCTGCATCCCAAGGGGCAGGAAACCAGGACAGCTCCAAGTACATGACCTTGCTGGAAGTTCTGGTTATGTGCTTGCTGCCCAGAAGAACATGTACAGGGTAGATTGCTCTGGTTTTAGCAATGTCTGGGGTGAGAAGTGGAAGAAAGAGTTTATTTGCCCATAGAAACCAAAAAGTTTTCTTAAGTTGCTGCAATAAATATTGCAAACTCCATGCTTTGGTTGAAACAGGTTTAAGGCCTTCTTTAGAGAAAAGTTTTGAATGGTAATATGGTTTAAAAAAAAAAATCACTTTAGGACCATCTTCCCAAGTCTGTTGTTCAGACAGGACTTTGTACCAGCAGCTACCAGTTGACTCAAACTTGAAGATTCACAAGTATTCTACCAAATTTTAGTTTCCATTAAAAAGGACTGCGAACAACTGTAAAAGTGACTGTATTTAGACTCACTTCACTCTTCTGTAGCTTAAGCCAACTCCAACCAGCACCTAATTCAAGCACTGCTTCTTCTATAAAACGTGGAGAAAGAAAGCTAGGATGGAGTTTGGTGTCACAGACATTCACAGCAAGGAAGGATACAGTAACACAAACACTCTTCTAACATGATGAAGCAAAAGCAAAAGCAAAAGACAATGAAGATGTGTCAAAAGGTGAAGATCGAAAGAATGGTTTGAAGGTCAATAAAGTTATATGAGCTGGTAAGCAAGACTGACGAAACACACTTCCAGGCATGGCCCAGGAACCATCCTTCTGTGGTAATTGCAAAAGGCGCCCTTTCTCAACCAAGTAGGAAAAAAAAAGTCAGTGGCAAGGGAAGTGTGAGCTGCCATGATGCTCTCCTTCCCTTGGCCACTTCCTGCTCGGTCCTACTGGGCGTTTGCTTTCTTTCAGGTGCTCACTCTCAGATAGAAAAAAATGATAGCAGAAGATTGGAAAGTGGGGAGAAGACAACGTGGGAAGAGAATAGAAAGCGGAGACATGAAGACCATTGGAAACCGTTCCTGCAACACCATTACCAAGAGGGAAGAGCAACAAAGCAGAGCCAGGTAGAATACAAACTAGGACAGGATTATGGACAGCATTGCCGTAACACACTTATTCTTAACACAATGCAACACTGGAATGTCCTCTTCCCTCAGCATCTCTTTCTACTTAGAATAGTGGGGTATACATTTTTTATAGTCCTACCATTAACGTCATAAGTGTAAAGTGCTAGTTGGAAAAACTTCTAAAAGAAAAATAACTAAAACAAGTTTCCAGAACACTTGCAGCAGTCACACCCATAATAATTCAGTAGTATGAACTGATCTCATCCTTGAGATGGTAAACTGTATGATATAGCACAATGTGCTATTTTCTCCAGATTCAGTGGGTTGGTTGTTTTCAGTGGGGTCTTTTTGTTGTTGTTGGTTGGTTTTTGGACTGAATGGTGACCATAATCTCATCTTTCATGCTTTAGATCTAGTCCCAAATTGCTTGATTTGCATATGGTGTTAACTGGATGTTCAAGATGCACAAAAGCAAGAGCACTCCCTTGCTCATGCTGCACTACTCAACTACCCCTCTGGAAGAAAAATATCTCTCAGTTTCAAATAATCCGTACAATACCATAAATAAGGGGCAGGGGGAGGGGGGGAAGCAACTCCAGCTAAAACAGACTGTAGTATAAAAAAACCCACACTGATATGTTTTTCCCCTTCCAAAGGGAAACCTCAGTCCAGCAGTTCTTGGGCATCTCATTTGCATATAGGTGCCTAAAGACTCCAAAGATGTCTAAAAACAACAAGCCCTAACCCAAAACATTTGTACTGTAGGTGGTCAGGACAAACAAGGTTCAAAGAAGAACATGACTATCTCAGATCCTTTGAGATATCATTGTGGTCCCCCACCAAATAGTTGGGGCAGATTATATGGCCTTTTCTTAATTTGGACCCAGGGTATGTCCTGTTTTCTGCATCTCTCCTCTCCCTTCCTCAAACGGTTCAGCAAGAACTCCTCTTTTCCTCCTTCAATCCATCTGTTCTCCTCAGGCTGCCTTAGCACTGACAGTGTAAATGCCTAGCAAGCCCAGATTTAACAAACCCCACATTGATCTTAGTGCTTCAGAGGCACAACCTGTTTGATGGCATGCATCCAAGCCAATATTGATATGGATGTGGCTTTGTGAAAGCAGAGTGGGAGAGGGAATAAAGACTTGCTCTTATAACTGCCTACCACAACTATGGAAGAGGACTACGGTTTCCATGACCACGGGACTGCTTTCTACTAAGGTGCCCAATTCTTACCACCTGCAGGCCCACTCGATTTTGCAAGTGTTATCAGTGCAGTAACAAATTGTTGCTACCATGGACAAGTCTCAATACATGAAGCATCCTGGAGGACAATGAAAGGTAGGAATTTATTTTTGTTTTTAAATGTATAAATAAGACTACTAAAAAAAAGAAAAAAATCAGTGGCAAAACTTCTGTTTGTTATCAATGCAATCTGGAACCAGCCACAGGAGCCCTTGCTCAATATGCTGATCCCAGTAGCATCACAGGATTTTGGGGTCCTATGAAACTTACCAGTTCACTTTTCGCAGACTCAGACACAGGCACACAACATGGGCTAGTGTGGCAGATGGTTTATCCGCTAAGGAATAATTCTTCTGTTTGTGAAATTGATAGCCAGTTGTACACAGTCCTAAATAAGCATTCTTTACGGAAACAGTCTTTCTTCCTCATGGACCTTCAGAAGACATCAGTTAACTGTGAGTGGATTAGCAGCATGATACAGGGAGCTGTGGAGACAGGACCCTGTATAACTAATTTTCTTGGGTTTGGTCCTGTCCCTTAATCTCTCTGCCTGAGCATCCTTCCCTGGAGAAGCAAAATACATACCTACCACAGGAGCTACAGCTACATCAGTGCATAGCACAGACCAACAGAAGTGGCTCTGCTGAAGATAAAAATGGTGTCAAGCATTTGAAATTGAAACTACGTATATGGGGAGAAGCGCTGTTCGTTTTTAAACAAACCATGCGACACAGACACTGGAGTAGCTCTGGCCTGGTCCGGGGACTGAATGCCAGGTTGCAGTTGGTGTGCTCCCAAAACAGTTCCTCCCGTTTATTCTCAGGTGCTCCAAGCCTAGTCCACAAAGTGAGCTGAAGAACAAAAATGCAGGGACAACTGGGACATTTGCTTCAAAAACACACTCTCTGCCTCAGCTAAAACATTAGTATAGACATGTATATTAAGACAAAAAATGCCTGTAAAGTAATTCTAGGTACAATACCACCAGAGAGGTGAGAGCTCACAGGTACATGCAGTTTCCTATAGACACAGTCATGAGGACCACAGTATCCTGTACCTCCTAAATCTGCTTTAACAAGTTGCAGTTTCACCTGATCCATCTGCCAATTGTTTTCAATTCCAGTCTTTGCACCTCCTGCATTTCTCCTATTCTCCAGGCTCCTCTGTACACCTGTGACTGTAGCTGGCTGAACCAGAATGGAGCGCTCAGCCTAAGGATCTGCAGACAGATTAGGACATGTTAAAAGCACTGTGCCCAACCACATAGTTCCACTCGTACTATACCTACTATAACTGCTGTAAACTATCTTCCTGAAGAGCCTTTCAGCTGTAACAGAAAGCTGAGAAGTGTTTGCTAACATTTTGCAGGGGAGTGGGTCATAGCACTCCAGAACAAACTGCCAGAAAGGCTTGAAGCTTAGTGGAGGGCTCTTCATTGTTTTTGTGCTAAAGTGGATGAGAACTGCTCACTCAATTACAGCTGAGAGGTACTTTTAAGAAACCAGTATCTTTCACACTAGACACGGTAATTGGGAATGCTCCCAGAGCAGGATTCTTGGTTTAGCTTCACTGGGAGAGTTCAGGTCTCTTGTAGGGAGACCGCTCTCAGACCTGAACCACCACAAGGCAACTGGAGGAGGTCTCCAAAGGATGTGTCAGATACTCAAGCTGGATGTGAGCCAAATTGCTAGCGTAAACATATCCACAATTTGTTTCAAGGCAAAGTCAGACAGGCCAGTTTACCACCAAAATACTTGCTTTGCCTTGAAAAGGAGTGCTCACACAGTCCCATGTACCACTGAGAAGTGACTCAGGAAGCTGCTCCTGCAGCCTCTGCTGTCAGAGTACTCTTTCCACCACTTGGCAAGAAAAAGCAGTGTTTCCACCATGGGCTCAGGCTTGGCAAATCCTGTGGTGCAGCACAGCTCAGCACTCGAGCTCAGTTATGTGGCTGAGCTCACATCTTGTTACGTGGCTGCTGAGGATACTAAGCTTGAACGATAGCCTCAGTCCTGCACTACCACAACCATTCTCCACATCTCTTTACATCAGCCTCATTTTTCATTTTATTTTTCTTTACTTTATCCTTCTTTCCTGACTGGAATCTCACCACCTGGCTTCCGTCCCAGTATTCCAGCAAACCCTACCCTGGAGTTTACTCTTCTTGCCTCCTTCCCAAAGCTTGCATTCAAGGAGGGTAACATATTTCATGCAGTCTTTCGGCCTACATCACTGAGCAAAAGATTTCAATGGAATGTCAAATAAAACAAGCTTTCCAATCAAGAAGGCTGAACAGATGTTCATAAAAAAACAAAAACAAAAAAACCCCAGAGTCTCATGAGCCAGAGGGCATTAAATTCAACAAGATTTGATCTCCATGCAGCCCAAGCTTGCTCTTCTTGCTATTTTCTGTTAACACTTCAAGTGACCCCTTGGGAGAAATAAAGCTTGCCTGGTTCTATATAGCACTTATGCCCTGTCTGTACAACTAAACAGAATTTTTGTTAACATTGGTTACAGCTGGTCACAGCTTAACTTTAAGTACAAGTTCTCTGGACAGCTTTAAAATACGAGATGCTTTAAATACTAGCAGCAGTCTGGAGCCCTACACACACTAGCATTTGTGCAACAGCATTTTCTCTTCTTCCATCACTGCAAGAAGCAGCAGCAAGACTCCATTTGCGCAAGGGAGATGACAGATAACAAAATAACCACCTAACACAACATAGCCCTGAAGTTTCCCAGCTTAAGTACAGCTTAGCTCAAGGGGCTGTAATTCCCCAACAAGACTGACAGAAAGATGTTTGATCAGAGGAAATTCTTGGGTTCACAAGTGTCAGCGCAGCTAATGTGATGCTGTCCCATGGCTAATAAAGCCCTGTCTCAAGAGCTGAGCAGGCAAAGGATTCCTAAACACTTTGGTTACATGCTTAACCCTAGCAGGTTTTTACACTAGCAGAACATGTTTTACCGTATAACAGTGAACCAGCAGGAAAGTTAACAAATATATTCTGTTACACGATTTTTCCATTGTTTAGTGCTTTCCTGGAAGTATTTTCTGCCAGTTTTCTGTCTAGAGTGATATATACAGCATCTGATGCTGTCACATGATTTCACTCCCGAAAATCATAGGCTTCCTGTCTCCGAGCATCTATTAGGCTTGGTGATAAGTCAATTGCTACAGCAATGTGGTTTTGCATTAGTTTTAGTTGAAATACTGCTTAAAATGATATGCAAATTATGAGAACTGAACAAGTCAAAAGACATTTCTAGATGTAACTCCACCTGTTCAGTTTGGAAATACAGTGGTCCACATTTTTAAGATAGAGAAAAACAGTCTCTCCTTAGAATTAGTACGTCTCCACTGTATTTGTGCTTTGCTAAATATGCCAGATAGACATAAGTATGCAACACCTACCAAATTACTGCACATAATGAGTCTTTTGCTGTTCTCATCTTAGGGAGACAAGATGTTCTTATCGCAAGCACACTCAACTGCTTCAAGGATCTACTGCTACAAAATAACATTCTTTAAAAATGCATAACAAAATGTTTGAAACAGAAGGCAAACAGTAAGCTTGCTGTAGTGCATAGGGATGATGCAGGATTTAAGAGATGCCATTTCTTCTATTCTACCTCATTTTAGGATAAATTAGGATAGCGGGGGGGTGGGAGCAGGAGAGAGAAGAATGAAAACCTGGATTTACTAAAGCACGCAAGCCACAAAATAAATTCCTTTCAGTTTCTAAAATGGCTCCTTTGTTTCAAACGCCTTTGTCATAAAAAACAGCTTGTTGTGACCTGACTGTTGAGTTGACTGAATTGGGACAAAGGTGTTGTCCTTCCCTCCCATCCCCATTCTGACATACACTTTAGCTACTCTCTTTTAGCCATTTTCATAGAAATGGTAAGAAAAGCAGAAACGGTGAGGACAGAGAGAAACATAAAAGACTGCAGACATCAATCCTAGAGTTAACTCGGGAGCAAGTGTAACTTCAATACACAATGACCATGCGGGGGGATGAAGGGGAGGCAGGGAAGAAGAAAGTGCCACGGAAAAAAAAAAAAAGAAAAAACCCCATCATTATCACGTCCACACGTCGGTGTAACCGAAGTCCACAGACCTCAGGACAGCTGCGCGCCGCGGCGGCGGGGCAAGACACGCCGGCGGCTCCCAGCGCAGGGCGGGCTGCCGGGGCAGGGCGCGGAGCCCACTGCGGAGCCGCAGAGCCGTGCGCCTGGCTGCCGCCCAGCGCCGGCCTCCTCCAGCCGTCCCTTCGCGCATTACAGAGGATGGGGGCGTTAAAAAAAAAAAAGAAGAAGAAATAAAATTAAAAACTAAAAAAACCCCAAATATGCAAACCACCCAGCGTCCCCCCAGTCTCCTTACGCCGCAAGGTCTTCCTAGGGAGAGTCCCGCATTCGAAGGGGCAAAACTTCGCTCCCACCGCCGGGCGGAGGAGGGGCGGGCAGCGCAGGGGGCTGCGAGGCGATGCCCGGAGCCGCCTCCCGTCGCTAGGCGACCCGCGGAGCCGCCGGCAGGGCCCGCCGCCGCGCACTCACCGCTCCGCGCCGCTACATCCCCATGGCGCGGCGCAGCGCAGCCGTCCCGGGCCGTCCGTCCTCGCCGGGCGGGTGCGGCGCTGCCGCCGCCGCGATCTGGGTCACCCGACGCGGCGCCCGGCGAAGGTGAGGAGGAGGAGGAGGAAGGCGGGTGGCGGTGCCGCCTACCGGCGAGCGCGGGGGGAGGCTGCGGCGGGGACCGAGCCCGCCCCGCGGGGAGGGGAAGGGGCCGGGGACGGCTGACAGCCGTCCCCGGCCCCCGGTGCAGGATGCACCTCTCCTCCCTTTCTGACCTTCCCCTGTCCCAAAATGAAGCTGGATTTCCGAGATCTTCTCCTCCCGTCCTCCCCACGCTTGCCGAGGAAAGGCGATACCTGTCCGCACTGGAGGGGAGTCCAGCCACAGGGGTACGGTTAAGATCCTACAGGAGAGCGGGGCACATCTCCAAGGGGTTAAGGTCCCGGCTAGCTAGGGTAGGGTAGTATCCAACGGGTCAGCATCCTGCCTCCGTATCCCATCCCACCCACTTGTCAAGGGGATCAGCGTCCCTTCTTCCCCAACAGTATATCCTGAAGGCTTTTGATCTTCAAAGTTTAAAATCTGCTCATCAGGATCACAGGCATGCCAATCTGTCTATATGGCTCTCCCCTCCAAGAGAATAATGACTCTTGTCTGAAGCATCCACAGAATCTTTTAAAGTTGTCCAGTGCTGTAACTACTGCCAGTGGGCAAATAGTCTGTGTTTCTGTTCATCCTCACTGCTGCATGCATCTGTCCAGATGTCCCTCTGCAGCTCTAAGCAGGCTGTCAGGCCACACTGGCATCCCCACATTGCCCAATGTTTCAGATGTCCTTTGAAAATGCCGATTAACCTCTTTTTCAAAGTGTTTTCTATGTTCAACCTGAAAATAGCTCTCTGCATGCCTGTTAAAGGGACATGGTTTAATTTCTTCCCAATCTCCTTTTCCAGTCATTTTGATCCCATAATCAACAGTCATGTTCAAGAAGTACAGTGAAAACACTAGGGTCACCAAGTTAAGCATTTAATGACCAGGAAATGCTGTTCATGTCTTATGCTCAAAGCAAAGCAGACTGCTACTTCATCCTCCTCCTAGCTAGAGCTATGTAGTCTCTCTTCCACTTCTTGACATTGCAGCATCTGCCAGCCAGGTGATCTGCAGAGCTGCCTGAATAGCAGGGACAGGTCTCAGCAGCCTCTGCTACTGCCGTGCTGTCCATTAGCAAACAAGGTCCAATGCTCAAAGGAACCCACTAAATGAGGGGTATCAGACTGCAGCGTCACTACCTCATCTCTCATTTGCCTCATGTTTTGCACATTGAAGCAAGCTTTCAAGCTTAATCCCATGCATCAATACGACTAGAAAAGTAGTTCCTTCTCCTGTCTCCTGCATCACAGCAGTGTTTTTAATTACTATATCCCAATGATTTCCACCCCTAACACACAGATCCTTCCTCCATTCCTGAGCCTGTCAGGGACTGCTCTATCACTAAGTTGGAGGAACCACTGCAGGTCACTACATCTCTGAACAGAGTAAACCCAGTACTGGGGAACTTTTCAGGGGCTCAGGAGTAGAGTTGAGTTATACTTCCCAAAATAAGTTCGCGAACAGAGCTTTGTGAGACAATTCATTCATAACTATGCAAGATGCATCATGAGCATGAATAGAGAAGTAGCCTTACCTTCCCAGATGCCATACTCTTATCCACAAACGTGGAGGAATTTAAAACGTAAGCTGGAAAGGATCATTGATTTTAGTCCCTTACTGTTATAGCAAATTTAGGGGATCAGACCAATGGGCTGGAGCTTCCAGATGGCCTCCTGCCAGTTCTCTGGAATCGAGTGGTAGCATATAGCTATACTGTAGTGATGCAGTACCATTTCAGACTTGTCTGGATTTTTACAAGCCCCTTGTTATCAAATTGCAGTTTGATGTGCCCGTTCACTCAATGTCTTGGGATGGAAGTTACCCAGATTGGTACATCTCCCACGCTCAGCATCATTGTTCTCATGGAAAGTTGAGGCAAAACAGCATTTTTAAAGCTAACAGGGGCCTGGATTAAAAAGCCCCCAGCTCTTTTGATTCTAAGCAGTTAGAGAGCATTTTACAATGCTGTACTTTCCTTCTAACAGCATAATTATTTTTAATTTATGGCAAATGAAAGAAACTGTGCATTACAGCAGAAATATAGCCTGTATTTAGAACTGGCAGTGAAAAACATATTAGAAAAAATAGATACAGGACCCCACTAGTTGAGCAATATCACACTTTTCCAGCAATAGCTCATACAGCCTGCTGTGCCTAATAAAAACCAGCAAGGTCACCTGCATGATTAATTTAGTGTTGGAAAGAAGGTGGCAGAAGCAGCAAAAAACCAGATAGCAACATACCTAGCTCAGATATTGGTGAAAGCTCAAGTCCCTCATTTTGGATGGAAGCTCTTGTTGTTGCAGAATTTACTGATAAAGACAAAATTGATAAAGAGTACACATGCTACGCCCTTGTGAAGAACCTAATATGTTTTGACACCATCCAGCACTTTTCTTAGAAGACGTGCCACCCAAGCATTGTTAAATGCACCATAAGGAGTTACATACTTCATAGTATTATTTTGTTTTCTTTTTAACAAATAACACTTTTCATCTTGTGACAATACAGATGGTGGCAGAAATACTTTAGCTATACTTGTATTCCTTTACTTAAAACAGACAAGAGAAAGCATGTATTTTACCTAACAATCCTAGTACACCCAGAATAGTCTTAAAAGTTGTAGCAAGGAAAGATCATGAAAGAATAAAAACAACCCCCTCTATTTACATAAAGAACTTTCTTACCTCCATTTTCAAAATCTATAGTCCAGATTATCAATCTGTTTAGGTTTTACTCAGGATGAGACAGGCTACTCTCAACATAAATTAAAACCTTCTCAGGCTGCTTTCAATCCTCCTCACCTACCCTGGGCGTCAGGGGACCCTTTTGTCAGCTGGGCATTATCAGAGTGTAATAAATCACAGCCTTGTCTTTAGGCTGCTAGCACTTTTCCTCAGAATTGTGGACCAGCTAAAAGTTTTTTATTTTTTATTTCTTAGTGTTTGATCTTCTGGTTCTATTAGCCCAGGTGTGATTTAAGAGATCATAATACATTAGGCAACTGGTGACAGTGCTGTGCATTTAAAAGAACATTGCTGTAATGGAAGCATACTGCTAAGTATAATGATACTTGTGATATCAAAGGAACAATAGTGGATTAAGTACTGCAAGACCAGCTGCTGTGTTTCTTTATTACTTTGACTGAGCTGATCAAACTTTTTTGCTTGTGGGGAAAAGCTTTGCATTAAAAAGGCTATACCTTTCTCCTAGTACTCTCGCCTACTGGAACACATGATGTCTGATCTTGGTTTAAACAGCTATTTGCCCTCACTCCATAGGAAAAGGCATCAGACCTCTTGTCATTTGGAAACCCATATGTTTATACGAAACTGTACAGCATCTTGGAGTTAGACCTCTGTAAGAAATGACCAAAGACTGGTATGTGGTGAAATGGAGCCTTTCCAAAGCCAGTAGCAAGCAGATGACAAAAGAATGCTGTAATTAGTGAGTCTGATGCTAACTAGAGCTTTTGTCAAGATGTTCAGGGAAGAATCAAGCTCAGATTACCTTCAGTGTAGGATGTCATCAAGCAAACATCCAGCTATATCTTCTGGGATTATGTTATATGGTCCAGGTGAACAGGACACTCATGTAAAAGTGCAGATGGGAGAATGACATTTGTCTGAGCACAGCTTGTCACTGTTAAGCACACATGCATTTGTAGATTTGCTTATATGTAAGAATTATTGCACTTTTGGAGCGATACTCATGTACTAGCATGAGTTAGCATCTCTGCTTTATGTTTGATATTGCACAATGTATGTAGGAGCCATTTGTTCGTTTTTACTCTGTATGTATATCCACGCTGGGATTTACTGAGTGGGATCTGGGGTTTGCAGTTCATTCCTCCCCATTTTAAGCAGTGCTTAGGTAGTGAGCATGATCCTGAATTATGTGATGCAGTCAGGGATTCCCCTGTTTGGTCTCCATGTACATTCAAGTAGGTGCCAATTCCATTCCTAGCACATCGTCCTGTGTAATTGGTGGGTGTATGGGGACTTCCCTGCCGGTATCCTCCCCTCCAATGCATTCCTACAATTGAGTTGCATAACACTATAGAAGTGTGTTATAAAGAACCATCCTGCTGCAGTGAAGAGAAGGATTGGATGACAAAATATATTTCCAATCTCTAATTTCTATAATTTTGTTTGCTTAAGAAATCTGGTTCCCCAAATTAAGAACTATTTCCTTGCTGTGTCTGAGTATCTATTTCAAGTATCACAATGATTTCATAATCATTGTGATGCTTCAAATCTGTGTCAACACTCTACTTTGAAATAGTGAACAGCTGGCAATTCTTTGTGCCTAGCTCAGGACAAGCGTCGTGCACTGATATTATAGCAACTAAAGCAGTCTGCGCACAACCTTTATGATGATTTCTTAAACCTCTCTGCTAGTTATTTTGTTCATTTACAGTGCCACACTTCGTTTCACTTGTATTCCTTTGACTGAAGATGCTGTAAAGTTTAACACAGGAGACAATAACAAAAGCATGTAGATGATGATAACATGAGAGATGAAGTGTGTCAGGCTTGCTCATATAGCCTTTAGAGAGATGACAGCTAAGTGAAGCAGCCAGTATGCTCATTTAGTTACCTGTCTCTTGAAGCAAAGAATTTTGCCAGAAAGGACTTTGTCTACGTATTAATTAAGAGCATTTGATGTTAAAATGTTTTAATTTAAATCATTCTGTTTGATATTTCTATATAGAAAGAGTAAAGTAAAGTGATGTAGACATGAATTTAAAATACTATATGCTAACAACACCTGCTTTTTATCTTAATAAAAGTGAACAAACTTGAATATGCTGATTAACATCAGACTGTGTCCTAATCTTCTTCGCTAATATGTGTATCAACCATATTACGTCTGTGTGAAAGATTTGCATTTGTAATAGACAATTTCTTTGAAACCAAATTTGAACAAGGGAAATAAAAAAGTGATGGGATAATTTTTTATCTATTCTTCTTTTCATTTATCCTCCGCCACTAATCAGATCCCTACTCTGAATGCAGAGTACAGAGTGTTACACAAACAATGATTCATGAAGATTCACAACCGGTGGCAAGTTGGGTAAATATTTATGTAAATGTCATACAGATTGGCAAACTGAGTCACAGAGAAGTGGTGTTTGTAAAAAAATTTCCACTAAGTTTGGATGCTTTTTTTTTTTGCCTATTCAGTTGAAAAACTTACAACTTCTATTTTTCAGTTATAATGAGTACAGATCCAGAGAAGTCAATGAAAACTCGATTACAAGAGCAGCAAGTGGGATGATCCAAGTAACTGACCAAGTTTTTGTGTAGAAAATTTTAACTTATGGTTGCACAGCTATTCTTCTTCCAAAGAAGGTGAATCTATTGCATGAGCAACATGAGCTAATGAGACCTCCTGAGATGATGCCTGAACGGGGCTGAAAGGATGGAGTCCCAGTCTAAGGAATACATTGCAATATTCTCTGCAGTCTCACTAGCAGCACCAAGGAGCTCACTTACGATGGAAATGTAATATTTAGTTCTCTGTATGTAAACAATACTATGCCTTTAAAAATTAACTTTGCAGATTATGTCTGAACTGCAAGCACTGTATCCTTAGAAATGTATTGATTGATAAAGTAGACAAATTCACTGCCTGGTATTCCATGACTGTCCTTATGATACATTTATGTCCTGAAGGATAACTGTGAGAAATGATGGTTTCCAAGGATATGCAGGAAAGCAGACTGCCTGCCTAGTGTAGATATCAGGGAGGATCCCTGTGTAGGGTTGCATTGCTTTCTGAATGCCTACCAAATCCTAATTGCTTGTGACAGAACTGGGTTTTGCCAGGTTAGTGTAAGATTTTGACAGCAGGGCCAGAAAAGAGTAATATAATTCAATCAGTAATTCAAAAAATAATATTTCCTGCCTTGTCGTGGAAAACAGGCACAAAGAGCAGGAAGAGAATGTAAAGTACGTACAGGCTTTGAAGATGAGATGATAATTTTCAGCCTTTGTGCCAGAGAAAACAGAAATATTTTGTCTGAATCTTTCTAACAACATTGCTTTCAAGGCTAAACTAAACCATGTGTTGATGGGTTGAGTGATTTGGAGGGAAATCAATATTTTGTATGGTTCTTTCAGTACTTTATATTACTTTTCTGACACCATGGAAAGTGTACTAGACTGGCACAAGAAGAACTTCCCTAGACTTTGCCTGAGTTGCAGAGAAAGAGTCACCTGGGCAGTGAAAGCAGCAGTTCCTGTTCAGCAGAGAACCAGCAGAGGATTCAGGAATGTTTTTGAGAAGTGTTTCCAGCAGTGATTTATGGATTTTATCATCTCCAAGCCTCTGGTAGATGGTTCACGGACCTATCATGTAGTATTGTAGTCTTATAGTATTTTCAAATAAAAGCGTGATGATAAAGGTGCATAGTGCCTGATGAGAACCTATCAGCGGCCCATTGCTCCCAACTGCAGAAGGCCCCCTGATCTAGAGAGTGGAAATGTCAGTAGTATTCTTACAGCAGAGAAGGCACGGCTTTGGAAAGACTTAAAGCCGTAAGTCTCTAAGATTGCTTATGGCCAGAGAAAATTTAGAAAATTAAAACTGAGGGCAAAATGATTGCCTGCAATGTATGAACTGCTTAGTATTGGTGCACGTGGGACTTTGAAGGCTGGGGACCATTCACTGAGTGGTTTTATGTGAGCAGAAAAATCTGGCAGGAGATTGTGTATCATGAGCTGCATTGGGAGCTTTTAGTTGATCTTCATGGATGTTATGCTTTCTAGTAATTGTGCCTAGGGAATTTACATCTCTTAGATTCTTCCTTAATCAAATGAGGAAATTCTGTTTGTTGACATCTGTGTGCACATGTTGCAGGAACCTTGCAAGAGCTGGAGCTTTGGACTGGCAGTACTGATAACAAAAGGTCTTCAGGTGCGTAGCATGTACATCATAACTACGGGAATTTCTGTCTTGTGCCTGAAAGTTGACAGGAATTTTCTGAGGATTCCAGGAAGGGATCAAAGAATTTCTGTTTATTGAAACCTACAGAATTGTGCTCCCAGTTCTAGTGAGATATTAATGGTGATCGAACAATGCAGGCACACCTTTGCAGTGTATCTGACAAGTTAAAACTGTTCCTCTCCCCTCCGATAACACATGCTTATATTGCATTAATGCAATCTCATGGCATAGCAGAAGTGCTCAATTTAGCTAACCTCTGCCCAATCCCAAACATTCACTCACCGGTTCAGTTCTCTGGATGACAAAATCTGTAGCTGTCCCAGCACTGAACTGAAATCTGCCTGCTTAGAAAAAGCTGTGCTGTTGTGCCAAAGAAACTAGCTTCATAAGAGGATGGTACCTTGTAATGATGGAAGTGAACCTGCCAATAATCATACAGTTGTGCCGCAAAACCAGTGTTGCCAAATGTTACAATTTTATCATGAGATTTATGCCATTTAATGTATTTCTTAAAGTTTCAGTATCCTGAGTCCAGAGATTTCAGGAAAAATTCAGCTTTTATTAAAGGAAAGGGAAAAAAAAAAAGTACTCCAAAGTCTTCTGTTTGTAGAAAAAAGCTTGAAGGTATGAAGAGAGTGTAGCCTAAAGCTTAGAAATCAGAAAGTATACTGATATTACTTGACGTTTTAAGTCTCTTGAGAATAAAAGATTTTTGTTTGCTAGTAGTTGAAAATAAGGATAAAACCTGCCTTCATTGTAATAACTGGCACAACTCCCATTGATTTTACCAGGGCCTAGATCTCTCACGTCTCTTTTTTTTCTTATGCAATTGCTAAAAAATCCTTAATGTTGTTTTTCGGCTGTTTTTCTTTTTTAGAAAGAAATATGAAATCTAGCATTGAACTGTACAAATGCAGAATCAAAATGACATGCACCACAGAGCCAGCCTTGCTATCTTCCTGAAAAATATAAGCCTTTGGCATTGCAGGGGTTTGTTATGGAGAATTTTACTGTCGCAAGCAGCAGCAGTAGCACATTTTGAATTTAGGTCAACAGATACTTGTCAAAGCTCTTAACTATTACATGAATGCTACCCTAAAACAATTCATCTTGTGGCTCATCATTTAGTAGGGTACTCCCCTACAGTACTAGTCATGGGTGATTTTGAGCTAGATTTTATGCTAAGAGGTTTCTTCTTATTTCTGTAACAAACTGCTGTCCTGAAACATATCCTATTTGTCATGATTCTTAAACTGCAGCTTCTTAAATCAAGAGATTTGATACAGCAAATCCTACTATCTTCCTGCGATTTTCTTTTAATTGGTTTTGAAAGTGATGGAAATTCAGCGTGATCACATTAGGGTAAAGCACAGCTTGGCGTGCATTGGTATAAAAGGGACTAAGATTGTCTTTCCATGTGCAGACCAGTAACCTCTAGTTTGTTGAAGGAAACAGAAGTGTTTACTTGCTATCATATGAAGTGGATGGGGAATTAGAAGCAATAGACAAATGCCTTGACTCTCCCTGGGAATGTGGCAAAGATAAAATAGCTAACAGCATACTGAGTATTGTAATTTGCTCCTGGGGAAAGTCAGCAGCATTTTATTTGTCACCCATGAGTAAATGGGAGCATGACATTCTGCTTTAGAAGACATGTTTCCTTGTTATCAATTAAAAAAAAAAAAACAACACCAGAGCCATGATTTTCTGACATAAACTTTTTTTTTTGCTTAAGAAATCTATGAAAACTTAATTTAAAACTAGAATATTTGCTGAATTTTAAAACCAAAATACTATCATTAAAAAAATTGGATTTTTTTTTTTACAAATATTGAGATTTCTCCCAAAGCACTTTTAATCCAAGATTATATTAACATCAGATGTAAATGTATTTGAATCCCCACTTCTGTGAACTATTTTGTGGGTTAGTCTGTGACAATGTTGTTAACCATATGAAGATGTATTTTTATTTGTGGTCAATAAGCACTGTCGTATCTGTAGGAGGAGTCTGTACCTGTGTTACCTAGCATGAGAAAGGACTGCACAGGGCTTAAATTATAAAGGGAATAACAGTTCTGGTTTGATCAAAATAAGCTTGTATTAAAAACCCCATAACCAGCCTTTAACTGTTTTCCTTTTAATTGGCGAATTTTCCTGCGTGAGAATGTTGTTTATAGAAGTAAAATCTTTATGCATTTACAAAGGAAATGTTACTGCAAAATGCATCACACATTCTTGACCAATACTAATAATGCAGAGATACTTCAAGAAAAAAATGCACAGTGAGCCTGTTCTCCCCCAGAACGCAATTTTCAAAATAATAAAGCAGAATAAACCCAAACGATGACTGGCAAACACAGGGTCAGGCAGCTGCCAGAACCTTATGGTTTGTGCTCTGAGGTGTGATGTTCCACTAAGCCTATGTTCTACTTCTTACCTACCAACAATGCATCCCAGTGGGATAAACTACACATAGACAGCCAAGTAGAAGAATGGAGAGCCCACATAATAAGGGCTTTGAACTGGAACATAGGCACTTAACAGAAACAACCTTTGGGCAGGTATTTTCCACTTGTCAGAACAAATTGGTAATGAATTACAAACCGATTTCATTAGGATCATCCTTTCAGTAGCTTTCAGGTTTGGTGGTTTCCAGGGCTGAGGGCCTCAGAGAACATTTTAATAGAGACAGCAACTGTTGACGTTGCCTGGTTGTTCCTTCCCCCCATTCATTCTGGCTTACAAGAAGACCAGACGATACTAATGCTTAGTGTTCACAGAGGTTAACAAGCTCCCTGCTATACTCTTACTAAGTAAGCAATTAATATTCACGCTGTACATAGGAGAAAACTTAAGCAAAAGATTTGTGCTATCACAGTATCTTGCTACCCACTGTGTAGGTCAAAGATGGAGAGTGATGTAATGCCACAGATTGTGGTGGAAGGACAGAAGCGGTGCCACCTTTCTGACTACTTTCACAGCCCCATCAAGCCTCACATCTTTAGTATCCTTGTACCTCCTGCACATGAGGCAGCTGTGTTCCTGGCACAGGGCATGGTATATGCTCCAAGGGAAAGAGAAAAATTTTTTTCTGAGCAAGTACAGCCCTGCCTAGCAGCATGGGTAGACTCCTCCAGAGCATGGACCTGAGACAAAGCTGAGGAGCTGGCTTCTGACTACGGGTTTACAGGCTCATCAGTCACCTTACATACCACCCACCTGGGAATCCCACATCTAATTGATCTTGAGAAGCGTTAAATACCCACAGGAGGTTGAAGGAAGAAAAAAAATTCAGCTTGGTATTTAAATAGAGAGGAAAAAAAAAGACAGCTTTTAGGTAATAAGCTACAATGAGAAGTAGAATATTTGTCAGGTAAAGACAGAAAAGGTAGGTAATGCTGAACTTCAGTGTTTTGGATAAAGAAGGGGGAAAGGGCTGTGTTAGTCTAGGGGCATAGTATGAAGCTTAGTGAGTCTATGATGGCAAAGAAAAATGAAGGGGAGGGAAGACTTACACACTCTATCTCTAATTTAAGGACTCCCTTTCTCACACAGGGAGCCAGTGAGCGGTGGAGATGCTTCCTTTTGGTGACACACAGGTAGCTCAATAGCACAGGTTTACCAAGCAGCTTTAGCGGAGTTGCCAGTGAGCTGAAGAGCGGCACGGGGAAATACATATGTGCAACCAGAGGCTTGATCTTCACATAGCCTTGGCTGCATGGGCATGGTTTTGTCTTTCTCTGTCCCTAGTGCAGGACATGCCAAAGGTAATGTGATCAGTGATGGAGGTCTGTCTAGGTGATGGTCTCTTTGGGTGAGCACCTTGGCCTTGGGGAAGCCGTCTTTAATCTGCTGTGTGGATGTGGCTGTTTTGGGAACCCCTGTGCTGGAGGAGGCTCTGTGCTGAATTGCCCTCAGTGAAGGAGTGGAGCCAGACGTGGTGCTGAGGTGGGGCTCTGAAATGTCTCTTTTCTTCTGTTGCGGACTTGGAGGAAGACGTTATTGATGGGAAGGAGGATGACAAGGAGCAGACTCTACTTGGAGAGAAAAGGCGGCAAGGGGATGACCTGCAGGCACGTGAAGCCAGGTGGCATTTGGGTGAGCAGGAATGAGAATGTGCAACAGCTGCAATAAGCCGGGGTCCAAGGAGGACACTGAACAAGGCCGCTTTCTTCCCCTCCCCCTCGTTACACTGCCAAGCTTCCCTCAGAATTGCTAGCACAGGCCCCGGACCCGGCCGGGCACGGACGTGCCTCCTCTGAGGAACTGCCTGACCGCGGCCCCGCGACACCCTCGGGACTCTCGCCGGCGTTCAGGAAAACCTGGCGCAGAACACCGGTTCGTGGCGGAGAGATTTTCCCTCCCTCACGCCGTGATATGGGGGCAGACGTTTTGTCTCCGAAAAGATCCTCGGGGCATTTGCCGCCCGGCTGGCAGCGAGGAACGACCCGCCGGGGGCGGGGCGCCGCCATGACAGCGCGGCGGAGGCGGTGGCGGGTTGCCTGCCTGCCCCAACATGGCCGCCTCCACCCAGGTAACGTGCCGCGCCGGCCGGGCCCGGGGCTGCAGCGCCCGCCCCGCCCGGCTCCCGGCTGGGCGCTGCGGGAGGGGGAGCAGGCGGGGCACCGCAGGGGCGGCGGGAGCGCGGGCGGCCCCTGCCGCGGGCTTCCTTCCCCGGCGCGCCGACGTGTACGGGGGAGCCGAGTCCGCGGCGGCCTGGCCCGGGCCTGGTGTGAAGCGGGGGCAAGGCCAAATCAACCCCTGCGTCTGCCTCACACCTTTTACACCTTTTACACACACACACACACCCCCCGTGTTTATTCAGGGCAGAACAGCGTGCGCACATACCTGCTGTTATTCCTGTTGTTATTTTTAATGAGTGCCCAGAGCCCATGAATTTGAGGGGGGGCGGTGGGAGGTTTAAGCGCTGGCTGTCACTGGCAGAGGTGCGGTGGGGATAACTGCAGGGAGGTACCGGCGCCTTCAGGCGTATTTGGCCAGTGCTGGAACTCTTAAATCTCCCCACCACAACTTCTGAATTTTAATTTTTTTCCACGAATTTTGATGTCTGTGTGTATGCGGTGTATACATTTATGTTTACGTGTCTGCGGCACAAAACCAAGCCTGAACTGGGTAATGAACTGCCGAATTTCATAACTGAGCGTGGTGCTCCCTCTGCTGACAGCTGCTCCACTGCAGTAACGATGCACTTTCATTTTTAGAAGTGGCTTCTACAGCAAATAACATTCCATTACATTAAAGCTTTACATTAACCTTTGTAGTAGTTTCGGGCCAGTTGTGTGACGAGCTAGCAATGCAAGGGGGAACTGTTTCAGTGTATTTTCAGGAGCTATTTTTTTAATCCTCATGAAAGGAGGTGATAACAGTAATGAATAATCCACTGCTGCATGCTTTTTCTCTATAGTTATGTTGGCCTTTGTAAAGGGGGTGTGAGATGCTGCCAGATAAAGTTTTCCACTTCTGTGCAGTTGAGTGTGATTCCTTGACTCAGAAATCAAGGCAGACTGGTGGCTTCTGTGCCTGCAGAATTGAGCCTCTGGTGATGATGCAACAGACAAGGCAGAGAGTTTAGGCCCAGTTCAGACACAGACCAAGGGAAGGTTCTGCTGACTCAGCAATGCATGTAATGCTGTTTGAGATGGCTTCGTAGCCCAAGGCATCTGGGTAATGTTGGCAAGCATGACACAGCATGTTGGGAAGGTCTTTAGCTTCTTGAACAGCAGGTGAAAGGCGAGACAGTGTGGAGTAGGGCATCTGCCAGTTTTAAATGCTGTTTAGGCGACTGAGTCACACCTCATCTGTCCCTTGTTCTGTTCTTTAGTTCAGAGTTTGTGAAAGGATGGAAAGTAGTCTTTCAACTTGAGTTTCTGTGCTAGTTTGCCAAATATTGGGCCATGACTTCTTGGCTTTTGCCTGGAGAATGTGGGAGTTTGTGAGGGCCTGACTAAACTCAGAGCTGCTTTCCTCTGAGATCAGGGGGAGTCTTCCAGTGTGCAGATGTGTAGATGTTATGGCAGAGGACTAGGCTTTTTAGTTAGATATCCTTTTCTTCTGGGTGGGTCTGTTCTGCAGAGGCTGCATGACAGTGGTCTGACTGGTACGAGTGATATACATAGCTTCCATGTTTTTCCTTCTGAACCACATTTGCATGGTTCCAAAGAGTAAACCCATCCCATACTTTTACTCTCTTTCTGTAATCCCATCTCACCAAATCAAAGATGTCTCTCCTATACTTTCCTGTGAAGTAGTTTGAGACTGCTTGTCCCCCTCCCCAGAAGATAAGAACCTGCACCTGGGCAGTCTGTAAAGCTATTGGCCTCTGTTCCCCTGTGTATGGCAAATAAAGTTGGGCAGGGCAAGCCTTTTGGGCCAAATCTGTTAATTGGACAGCTTGGTCATGGTAAGCTTGCTGAACAAGCCTGCAGATCAGATGAATCCTGGTAAGGGTAACGCATTAGATGAACTTAGTGGAATGTACTTGATGTAAACTTTTCATGTCTCCTTTTCGTGAGTCTTTTTTTTTTTTTTTCCCTCTTGGGTACCTTTGCTTCCATTTATCTTTTGTTGGTTTTTTGTGTCTCACTGTGCTTTTTTTGTCTAAGCAAGTTAGAGATTTCTTGATCATTATATAACTAATGAAGGTTAAGAGGACCGTTGCTCTCTGTGTGTTTAACCTTAGTTGGAGATTAAGTGAAGAATCCTCAATAAGAAAACTATTTTGAACTATTTGTCTTTAGAAGCAAGTGTAGTTTTGTCAAAGAATGAACTGTGGACTGTGCGCAGGTATGCCATCAAGAAGGCAAAATTACTATTTAAGAAAGTACCAAGAGATTCAGGAGGAGAAGGGAGACAATCAGAGTATAAAATATGCGAAAAGCCCGTAGTGAGCACCATTGCTTTGAAGGGAAATGGGAGACAGTTGCTAACAATTCTGTAATAAAAAATAATTTTACAGAGAGGAAGATTGGCACTATACCTCATTGATCTTTTCAGACTCTACAATTTATAAGTTTGAAGTCACATGAAATAATTATTTCAGTAGCCTCCTCCTTTTTCTGAAACTGTACCCTGTTAGTTTTCCTCCTTTTTTTGAAACTGTACCCTGTTAGAGTTTTATCACTAGTGAGATTTCCTTCTGATACGTTTTGCCTCCGTTGCATGTTAGCATGGTTATGCTTGAATTAGCTCTGAGTAAGGGACCCTAGGAACTGGAAAGAGTGTAGTGGTGGTAGGATGGATCTTGGTGCTGAGTAATTTATTAGGGTTTTTTGTCACTCAGATGTAAATGTGATCTTCCTGTGGTCAGTATATGTGTGTTAAAAAAAAAATAAAATTGAATAATGCTATTTGGCCAGAAGGTCAGGGTTCAAACTGTTAATGGCCATGCGTGTGCCATCTCAAACTTGATAGCAGGCATCTGAAACCATTTCAGAATAGAAGTGTTGGAGCCTACCATGTCAGTAACTTGCTAGGTTTGTTTGGAATTGTTGCCAATTCATTTTCTTTGGCAAGTGTTTTAATTCATTTGAGACTTCTGCAAAATTGAGTTCAGGAGTGGAAGAGCAAGCGTAGAAGGAAGAACCAACAAATGGTAAGGAGTGGCAAAAGACTGAGTATTCTTTAGCAGCATTTATTCTGGTCCTTTTTGGAGGATTAGAATCTGTTATTTCCATTGGGTGCTTTTGTCATTTTGATTCCCTTTAAAGATTTTTCTCTTTCAGTGCAGTTAATAGTTGTGCATGTTGATGGTGGTAATGCTGCAGCAGAATACATACTTACAGCTCCCATGCAACTCTTCAATATAACAATTTTACTAGCTTATTTGCATTTGTTTAAAAGAAAATATTTGCTAAGTCATTCAATACAAAGTTGCATCAAATACTGATATGAAATGGTTTTGTTGACCTTTACAATTTTCCTGTGGTACATTGTCATATTATTATGATTGTGTCTGCAGTTTAGGTGTTGGGAAAGAGCTACACAGTCTTGCAAGCCAGAAGGTATGCAAGCAGATGACTGACTGTTGTGGCAGTTGACATTTAAATATTTAAATATAGTGGTGATTGCAATAGTTGTAGTTTTTTTTTTCTTAAAAAAAAAGAAACAAAAACATTTTTTGAGGTGAAGAGAAGATAAGATGGAAGGATTGTTATCAGAGCAATGATAGTAAGAGCGGAAAAGGGTAGACAACTACAGTTGGATTGTCCAGATGTACTGCTCAGAGGATTTTGGGGAAAGAAGAGAAGAAACCCCTAAAATACAGATAAGGGATTATGCTATAGGGAGAGAAAAAGAGAAAGGCAAAGTCTAGGCGCATCAACAACTGTGGGAGTTATGTCATAGTCTTAAGTGAGGTCTGTACTCTTCACTTGGGTTTGAAGGAAGTAGGAAGAGAGAAAGGAAAAGAAAGTAGGCTTAGAAGGGTATAGGAAGGTACTGTACGATCTCAGTATAGCAGTAGACCAGAAGTGGCAAAACATGCAACAAAACCTGGAGAAGGCCAGCAAATGTTACCCTTAAGTAACTCACTGGTAGATAAATGTTGCGTTGCCACTAGATTAAATAGTTAATATATATACACAGTTTCCCATTTCTTCTCATGACAGGAATGTGATTTGTGCCTTGGGAGATACGCTAAATGAGGTGTGGAGCATCCTGGTCGCTAGTTCTTGACACGTAAGTATTGAACGCATTTTTCTACTCTCAAAAAAAAAAAGCAGTTTTTGCCAAATGTCATATTCACTTGAAAGTGGCAATTAGGAAAAAGGAGCCAAATGTTCACCTCTAGCTCAAGCATTCTGTGAGACATCAGTAACTTAGCTTCTAAGACGATACAAATCTCATAGCAATTCCACATTTATTTTTTTATCTTGTTCTGTTCTGGAGAGACTGTAGAGAGAAGGAAATTCGCTGAAACTACTATATGAAAACGGGAGGGGCAAGCAGGTTAAAAACTGCAAATGAATGTAATGACATTGTGAATAAAGGAGTGAAGAGGAAGAGAAAAACTGGAAAATGAAATAGAGCATCATGGCAGTCTTTATAAAAGCTTTATTTTTGGGAGGGATCCTCTTAATGAAAGAGTTTAATAAAAAAACTTCAGAGAACCTCAGGGAAAACTGTGCTATTGACTGAGGAAGAACGTACTTTGCAGACTCAGTTTTGTCAGCCCCAAATAATTAATAAAATCTAGAATTACCGCAAGTTCTATTACTATCCTAGAGATGCCATATGAGATGGGGAGGCTCTCTAGAGCAGACTGAAGTATTGAATTTTTCAAGCAGGACACTTCTAATTATGTGTTGTTACTTCTGCTTCCTAGATCATCAGCATGGAAGTTAAAACCACTGAACATCATTTGAAAGTCCCTAAAATGAAGAAGAAGGTATTGAGGAAGCAGGTCAGAGCTCAGCATACATTGATGAGACATGAGGGCATTGAGTGCATCTCCCATGCCACACAGGTGACTGGCAGTTCTGATTTTGATGGTAGTGTGAAAATGCTGCTTGTCTGTGTTCTATTCTCACATATGTTTTGTCTAAAATGCAGTTCTCCAAAATGCACTTCCTGAGATTGAGGGTTTTCTGTGCCTCTTTGAAATCAAAGCAGAACTGTACTTCAGCAGTTTAATGTCTGTGGAGAGACTTTGATGGCCTTTGGATAAGTTTTTGGTGTTTTTTTTAATCTGAAACAGTAGTTCCTTGATTGGGGAGGAGGAGGAGGAAGCATGGGGAATGCTATCTTGTTGAAGTAGATAAACTTTTTCTTCTCTTTCTCTGTGTGATTTCTTTTCTTCTCTGGCTTTTAGCTTTTGTATATTTCTTCCCTCTATACGTCTCTATCAAGTACAATTTGTCTTGTCTAAACTACCTGTTAAAAACATGTCTATCTTGGAAATCTTTTCCACATTGTTTTCTTCACCTCAGTTGATTTAGGATGTGGTTCTGTGGGAGTTGAACTGATTGACTGACTTGCAGCTGTTGAAAAGGGGACAAGATAGGAGGGAATTCTGCTTTCTTATGATGCTTTACCATAAGTTACTTTATTCCCTAACCTAACAGAAAACTACTCAGCTTTGTGATCTGTAGTTTTCTGCCACAGCAGAGAGTTACAGCAGATCAGAGGGTCACCTCGCAGATACTGGTGTAGCAAAAAGTGACAGGAACTTGCAGACAGAAAGGGAAGAAGTTAGAGAGAGAGTTTGTAATTTCTTTCCATCAGTTGTGGGGAGATGCTAATGGCTTGAAACACTGTAGAGCAATGTAATTTACTCTAGCCTTGTTCATTTTGATCCTGCAAATTCTTTCCATTCAAATATGGAAACATCAGTTAAATCTTTATAGTTTTTTTGTAACAAAGTTTGGCTTAGTCTTCACTCAGATTTCACACCACGTGGGCATATGCTAAAATGATTCAGCAATCTTGTATATATTGTAAACTCTTTGGAGCAGGGACTGTGTTTTTCCAGTGTTGCTTGGAAATGGGTCTGTAATATGGGACTTGCTCTCCTCAACATTGCCTCAGATACCAAGTTATCCATTGAATCTATCCAAAGTGTAATTTTGGGGTCCAGCAAGATCCTCGTTGATGACAGAACATTTGATTAAGTGATGTATGAAACAAAATCATAGTTCTAGTGATAAACTTGTGTCAAAAATACAGAAAATGCTTTCAGGCTTTGTGCAAGAGTCTGATTACATTAAAATTGCTCAGTGAGGAGGACATGATCAGTTGCTGTACATGCTGCTGTTGTGTAATGACAGTCTTTCTAGATGAAGTGCCTACAGCCAGTGAAAGCACTGGTTTGAGTCTCTGCATTTCCTCTACACACATGGGCCTCCCCATTAATAACATTCTAGAAAATAACAATAGTTAATAATGTGTTCGCCTTTGAAAAATGTGATCAGTAATGGACAGCCTGATGCGGTGCTAAGAACAAGTGTTAACAGAGCCGCTGCAGTAAGTATAATCACAGCAGTACCTCAGGTGTGCTCACTATATAAATTTTTTTTAATAATCCTTCTCTTCAGTTTTAAGCCCAATTTTCTGTCTTTTAGAAAAGTGGAATGCTATCATTTGAAACAATTGAACACTCTACCAGCTGCCTTCAGAAAAGGTCATAGAACATTATAGACTTTAAGGAAAAGATTGTCTGAAAGCTTTCTGGAAAGGTATTACATGGAGTCAATCTGAGTAAATTGTTGCTAGCTGTTTGGAGTCACCGGAGCTCAATCAAAACTTCAAGACTGCATCTTTATTTGGCCTTAAAAAGGGACTTGAACTTCTTTCAACCACCATGATTAGATTGAACATCCAGTTATGGCATATAGCTATTTAGATGTCAAAAGAACTTGTTAATTTGTTTTGAAAAGGCCTATCTATTTTCAAGGGTATTTTTTTGAATAATAGTCCTTCGAGAAGTTCTATTTTGTTGTTTCTTCTAATATTTGGCAAACCAGCAACAGTCCTCACAAACTGCATACTCCCTTGATAATTTTGGACATAAATCACTATGAAAGCATAGAATTAAGCAGTTAGGCATTGTGCATAAAGTAATCTGTGTTAACTAAGGATGGCACATAAATCCCTTTTGTTTGTCAAAACAAGAGGGAGAATTTGCAGATAAGAGTGCTGGAGCAGAACTAGATGCTCTGTTTCTACAGGCTGCTGCTTTCTTTTGGTGAACCTGATGTATGGGGGGCATAAGGTGGGGCTGGTAATATCAATCTCTCTCAGCTTGGAGAGACTGCTTGGCAAAGATGAGAAAACCCATCTTAAAAAAAATAAATCAGTCTTCAAGGGTTTTTCTTTTTGTTTTTGTTAGTGGTAACAGGTCTTTGGAAAAATTTCATTTTAGAAACCTCCACAATTATGTGTGCCAGTGTCACTGTAGTACACTTGATGCACACATTCTGGTTCGAAGCTTAAGTGCTCTTGTAATAATAACTACATGCATTAATTGAGGAGGTATCTCTGATAGAGGTTGCAAACCTTTCTGCCAGAATATGGGCTCGGCAAACAAAGGTTGCCTTAGCCTCATATACCAAGCTCATTGAAATGTAAATATCTTGTGTGGAATACATAAGAGTACTCATGGGCTTACTTAATTTTTCTTTATAGTGCTGCTCTCTTGGTAGAGTGTTAGTTTTAAATGAACCAACAGTAATCATTAATTCTCCATTTTTTAAATTTCCTCTTTAATTAGAGCCTGGTTATTGCCAATGCTGGTCTGGGTAATGGGATGAGTAGACACCAACTGCTCAGGATAGTAGAAGAATATGGATTGGTGGAAACACTCTTAATGCCACCGAATAAACCATATTCATTTGTGAAATATGGGACAACAGAAGAAGCCAAGAAAGCCTTTGATGCCCTTAATGGAAAAGAAGTAACACTGGAAGACTTTGGCCAAAACATTGTTCTATATATTAATTTTGTGGAAAAAGGTATAATTTTTCTGCTCCCCTATATATCCAAGTTCCTGCTTCCCTTTGCTTTTGTTTCCTAGGTTGTAAATATAGCTAGAAGCATACTAGTCTTTGTAAGTAGACACAGAGAAAGAAAGCCAGAATCTAAGATTCAGGACATAAAATAATCTTTGCTCCTTGTATTTCATGATAGGATACTCTAATTTGAACTCCTTTACTTGGAGGTGAAAGGAAAAAGGACTTTAGGTAGTTTCCAGACCATTCAATACTATACATGAAGGTTTTGTGATTAAGGAGCTAAATTGGGACCCAGGAGATCTCTGGACAGTTCACTGGATTTCTTGTGTGACCTTGGTCTTGCGATCTCTATCTCGCCTCCAAGAAGGAAAATAGGCATGATAAGATTTCTGGGTGGCCCTGTCCCGTCCCCGTGGCCCTGTCCCGTCCCCGTGGCCCTGTCCCGTCCCCGTGGCCCTGTCCCGTCCCCGTGGCCCTCCAGGCTTTTTTTTATGGCTGACTATAAGCTGACTATAAGGACAAGAACTGTTGCTCTTTCTATGAGCTTTTGTAGTGTCTAGTGAAAAGGGTTCCTGGTGTTGATCTGTACCTTCTGCCAGTAAATAGATTTTTAAGCTATTAGGATAGCAAACTGAACATCCCTACATCACCAACATTTTATGTTCACCTAGGTATTGCATTATACTCCTCCATATTTGATTACATACTGCTTCTCTGGACAGAGAGTAATCTGGTGATTTGGTAAATCACCAAAGTTCAGGATTCCACCTGCATTCCATTTTAATCTTCCAGAAGTTACTGGGAAATTCTTTTTACCATTATTTTGACAGGAAAATCACAAGTGGTTTTGCGTTTGAGTAGTGTGGAGTCTTGTTGGTCTTAGACTGTAAAACTTAAAGTGCTTTGTATGATGAAAAATTTGGGCCTTACCCTGTTCTGTCATGCCAAAGAGGGATCATTCATTCACCAAATAAGCCCCCAGTGAGTGCTCCATTGTACCATTAAAGTACATATTTCTACAGCTATACTGTATTCTCATGCATAGTAAATATCCCTATAGGGAACACATGGTTTTATCTTCTCTGAACAGTGACAATATTCTCTTTTTCCATACACCCTAGTTTTATGGCAGAATGCTGTTCCTACAAGCTTGCCTCCAGGCCTAATGGTCATTGAGAAGATTATTTCTCCAGAGGAAGAAAGGAGGATGTTGGAAAGTATTGACTGGATAGGAGATGAAGATACTCAAAATGGTGGGCAAAACCGTATAAATCAAGACCTTCCATACTTTTATGCTGCTTTTTCCTACAGTTTCAGTTTACAAGAAGTCTACATCTTGGTAAACGTATTGTTTGAAATCATTGTGTATTTGTTCTTAGTATTTTAGAAATTGGGTCTTCTATTGCAAGTGATAAACTCCTGGGGGCAAGTGGTCTGAACTGATACTCTGGTATGGATTTATTTGAATAATATTCCTGCATCCAGAAACCATTAAAGTCTTTTAGGTGTCTTATGCCAAGCACAGGACTGTTTTGCGAAGGTTACCCTTGTGATTTGATGTCCAACTGAGGAGCAGTGTCTTCTCTTAAATCAAAAAGAAGTCAGCGAGACCGATATTCTGGATGCTTTTGTGCTTTCACTTGAGTTCTGTGCAGTTAATTGTTCTTGGAATTAAGATATTTAATTTATTCACTTCAAGGTTTCTGTGTAAATTTTGTTCCTTAGAACAACACAAAGCGTTATTTAGCTAACATGTAACTTGGTAATTGGTGAAGGGGAAGGATCCTGCTGTATCCATAGGATATTAATCAAGTGCATGTTCAGAGGTCAGGGCAAGAATGAAAATGCATTAAACATGGCTCAAGAAAATTGGTACTCTCTACTTCTTGCATGTACAGAAACCCCATCAGTTTGACTTCAGACAGCAGTGAATGTGATGCTTGATGCAAATACAAAAGGTAATAAGGCAGAAGTGTGTGCCATGAAGAGCAAGGGTCACACACATTATTTCAACTGTTAATTAAAGAATGTTTAAATTTAACAAGTCAGATGGCATAGGGAAGCATAGCAAATTGTCTATACTGTTATATGTAGTCTAACCTTATTTTAAAATTACGTGTTTTACAGCCCAGAAGACTTTAAAGCATAGAAGAGTAAAACACTTTGGATATGAGTTTTGCTATGATAACAACAATGTTGATAAAGACAAACCTTTACCTGGAGGTGAGAACTTCCCTATTAAATTATACTTATTTCTCACTGATGTTTGAACCATTATATAAAGCCTTTAAGCCTCACTGAGATATGGATGTGAGATCCTAATTAAAGGAGAGGTGAGATTCTAATAAAAGGATAGCCTTCATTGTGTCTTAAGCACATGTTGAAAGTGCTTTTGAATGAGATCCATTCCAAATTACTGTGAGTGCTTGAAGCTTGTTTTCCAATCACTTGCAGCCAGGTGTTGCTGCCCTTTGAGGTCCAGTTGAATAAGGCTTTTGGGATTGTAATTGTCATTCTTTTTTAGCTTTTGTTTCATAAAACAATTATGTGTTACAAATTACATATTCATTTGTTTGGGGATTGTAAGGTGTATTGCTGGGTATATTTGTTGTGACTCCCTGGAAGCTTGCTGGATGCACACTAAAATAAAATTTTCTTTGGATTAAAAGCAATTTTGAAAAAGTTTGAATAGGTCTTATTTGGAGTTGAGAGCTGTGAGTCAGAGCAAAGTGAGTGAGTCATCGTATAGTCTTAGATTTAAAAACAGAAAAATAGGGGAGTTAAATTCCTATAAAACTTGAAGGTGTTTAAGGTGATGCATGTGTACTGGGGTGGATGTAGCTTCCATCAGGAGGATTCTGGTTACATTGCAGTTCTAACAGTGAAGCTATATAATCATAAAAACATTAATGTTTCATCTGGTTTCTAGTCTCACAGCTAGAATATTTTATGTGTGAGAAAAACACAAACACTTCATTGGGGAAGAACAATTAAAAAATAAAAATGAACAGATTCATGAAAGGGCTGTTACTAACATGTTTGTGGGTGTTACCTCTAACAGCATTTTTCAGTGAAGTCCTCAGGTAAAACAGCAAACCAAAGATTCAGTGAAGGACTGTAACTTTCATTCCTGTTTCAAAACCAGTTTTAACTTCAGCAGATTTTTTTTTGTTATATTTAATCTAGCAGATTTTTAGGGGGTAAATATTTTAGAGAGCTCTCTGCACAACTTTGACTTTCTGCATAATTTTGCTTCTTGACCGCAACTATTTTACTGTGGTTGGTGGAAACTTTGCCTCTGATTTGATATGCTTTTATTTATGTGCAGATAGTGCAGTTTGCATTTGTAAGGCGTGGACCTGATCCGCTTCTGAATGCAGAGGCTTTGAGGAATGGCCTTTAATTGTGAGATGTTATTAATATATGGGACTTGCAGATCAGGGCCTCAATTCTGATGTGTGTGTTACAGCAAATGCAGAGTGATCGTTATTAAAGGTGGACTTATGTATCTATGAAGCTGTTTCTATGTATTTTGTCCAGTTATTTACTGTTAAAAGAAAGGATAAAAATGTAAAGAGCTATCCTCTTTTGCTTACAGTTTTGTTTCTATAACTAGGTCTTCCTGAAATTTGCGACCTATTCTTGGAGAAGTGCTTGAAGGAGGGATATATCAAACATAAACCTGATCAACTAACTGTAAATCAGTATGAACCTGGACAAGGTAAGTTTATTTGTCCTTCAAAAATTTTGAGCTCTTTACCTTACATTGTGATTTAACCCTGGTAGGCAACTAAGTACCACACAGCCACTTGTGCACTCTCTCTCACTGAGACAGGGGAGAGAATTAGAAGGATAAAAGTGAGAAAACTCATGGGTTGAGATAAAGACAGTTTAATAAGTTAACAAAAAAAGGAAAGAAGAGGAAAATCAAACCGAAGAAAACCAAGTGATGCAAAAAAACCCTGCCAAACAATTGCTCACTACCAGCCGCCTGATGCTCAGCCAGTCCCTGAGCAATGGCATCCCCAGTAAACCTCCCCCCTGGTTTTACTGCTGAGTACAATGTCATTTGGTATGGAACATCCCTCTGGTCAGCTGGGGTCAGCTGTCCCGGCTGTGTCCCCCTTCCAGTTTCTTGTGTACCCCTGGCCGACTTGCTGGCAGGGAAGCATGAGAACCAGAAAGGACCTTGGTGCTGCATAAGCACTGTTCAGCAATAACTAAAACATCCCTGTGTTCTCAACTCTGTTTTCATCACAAATCCAAAACATAACACCATACAAGCTACTGTGAAGAAAATTAACTCTGTCCCAGCCAAACCAGTACAACTTAACTGAAAATCAGAAAGGAATAGCATCTAAATGAGACATGGTGTAGGGGACAGGATTTAAGCACCTGCCTAGTGTATTTCCTCTGTGACTAGGAATGCTTTGTATCAAAACGAAAATCTTCATACTGCTTTCTGAACCTGGGAGCTTGTGTTTAGAAGTACATTTCTGGATACTACTGTTATGGAAATTGATGGTATTTCAGAGTCCAAGGCCATAACATGGAAACTAAATATAGGATACAGGAATAAATAGTCATATTTGGTTTTGTACTCAAGTGCATTTTTTTCACTTCAGACTCTTCTTGCTCCCTGTACTGTGCATATAGTCTCCAGGAAACAGCTCTTACTGTTAGTACGTATGATATACTGTTAGTATATGTCATATTTGGACTCTTAAGTATGATGCAAGCAGTGTTCCCTTATCTGAGGAATAAGAAATTATTCTATTTCTGTAATTTTTCCCAAACTGGAGACATCTGAAGAGAAATTTGCTTCTAATCACACCTCTAGGGAATAAATCACTTGCTGAGCTTTTTGCTAAGGTCAGTCATCAAGGCTACGTATCTGGCTTCCTTACTAGAGTGGATATCTCCTTTGTCCTTAGGAAGAAAGGACAACAGCTTTTCTTCCAGAATTAATGTCTGACAGCTAATATAGTGTCTGCCAAACAGGGGACTGAAAAGCTGATCCTATTTGTTTATGTATCTGACAATCTGTTAAAATGATACAGTCATGTACTTCTGGCTGGGACATCAGAGATTAGTTAGAATTGTAGATGTCTTTCAAGAACAGAAGCAGGTTTTTTTTTTTTAAAAAAAAAACAAACCAAAAACCCAAAGCAGAGTACCCTTTCTTAAGTGCAGATTGTTAAGCTATGAATGAGCCCAGAGTGCATTCAGATTAATACCTTTATTATCTGTGTGCTGAGTCACTGGAAGTTACACTTGAGATTTTACCCAAAGTCATCAGACACTTTCTATCTGAGCTGTAGGGCCACACTTAAGACACATTAAATGAATTCCTTTTGAGGGCACTTTTTTCATTTAGAGTATCATTCATCCTGATAGTATTTAAAGTTGTTGTTTTATACTTGAAAGTTACCATCCAGTTTTGAATGCTTAGATGACTCTGTCTTACTATGTGCTGCATATACGGAGTATGAACAGCAGGTAGGTTGGTCAGTGTGGTCTTGATTGAATTGTCTGGGTGATGCTGAAGAAAGCAGTCAATGATTTCCTGCTGCACAGTGAATTGCACTGACTTCAGTGCACATCTGAAGGCAGAGTTTCAGTGCTTTATACTCGGGCTACAGTTCTCCATCATGCGGTGAGATCTTGCTGTTTCAGCACCTGGTGTTAAAATGTGTGGCACGAGCTGTGGGGAATGGCAATTTCTTTCCAATTAGCAGATCTGAAAGAAAAATGAAAAAAAAAAAAAAAATTGCTGTCCCTTTGGGTAGTTCTCAACTCTGTGTGGTTATTCATACACACACCAACAGATGTACTACCCAGGGGTTAGCCTAGCAATGGTGTGTGGAGTTCTCCTGGGAACTGCAAAGCAGAGGCAGGGTTTGTCCCTGACAGTGCCTGCGTTTGTGGTAGTAGGTACTAATTCTGAAGCTGAGACCCTTAGCACAGTCATTTGCTTAGCAATAGAGGGAGTATTTGGGATGACTCCTTCTCTGTGAAGAAAGTGAGAGAGAAATATATGACTGTGGATGAGCTAAGGCCCAAAATCACCTAATGCAGCGTAACTGTTAGTGCTAAGCTGCCTAAGGGGAGAGTGTAGTGATTTCGGGCACTCCCTGAAGCAAGGAGAGCATTTGGAGTCTTCAGAAGGTAAGTGAGGCCTTTGGGTGCTCTTCTAGATATTTCCACTGATTATACAGGACACTTGTGTTAACTATGTGCATCTAATCTGGGCATGTAAATCAGACAATTGTCCTGAATTCTTTTGGAAGGTAACTCCCTCCTTTATAATTTTTGTTTGTTCAGCTGTACATCCCAGTTTTCTATATAAACATCCGCCAAAACAGAGCTTGCTAACAGAGATACCACTGTATTATTAATATACTGACTTTCTTGGTTTTTTTCTTATGCAGGAATTCCTCCTCATATTGATACACATTCTGCTTTTGAGGATGAAATAATCTCTCTCAGTTTAGGAGCTGAGGTAAACTTAATGTTTGTATGTGTTTTGATGATGCTTTACTGAGAACTTCCACTTTTATATTGTTTAATACAAGTTAATTTGATTTTTCCATGGTGGCTGTTCACACTCTGAGTTTAATATCAAGCATGTAAGGTAGTGTGGTATGCTAATTAAATAAGTAACTGCAATGTGATGTCACTGGAAGATTTTCCAGTGATACCAGTCATACCCCGTTTTTAAATCTTAGCATCCAGTTCCCCATTGACCTTCCTTCATTTTGTATCACAGAATCACTAAGGTTGGAAAAGACCTGTAAGATCATCAAGTCCAACCATCAACCGAAAAAAACACCACCATGCCCATTAAACCATGTCCCACAATGCCATGTCCACATGTTCTTGAACGCCTCCAGTCATGGTGACTCCACCACTTCCCTGGGCAGCTTATTCCAGTGTTTCACCACTCTCTCAGTAAAGAAATATTTCCTAATATCCAGTCTGAACCTCCCCTGGAGCAACTTGAGGCCATTTCCTCTAGTCCTGTTGCTAGTGACTTGGGAGAAGAGACCAACACCCACCTCTCTGCAACCCACTTTCAGGTAATTGATGAGGTCTCCCCTCAGCCTCCTCTTCTCCAGGCTGAACAACCCCAGTTCCCTCAGCCGCTCCTCATCAGACTTGTGCTCCAGACCCCTCACCAGCTTCGTCGCCCTTCTCTGGACACGCTCCAGCACCTCAGTGTCCTTCTTGTAGTGAGGGGCCCAAAACTGAACACAGGATTCGAGGTGCGGCCTCACCGGCGCTGAGTACAGAGGCACGATCACCTCCCTACTCCTGCTGGCCACAGTGTGTCTGATACAGGCCAGGATGCTGTTGGCCTTCTTGGCCACCTGGACACACTGCTGGCTCATATTCAGCCGTCTGCCAGTCAACACACCCAGGTCCTTTTCTGTGGGGGAGCTTTCCAGCCACTCGTCCCCAAGCCTGTAGCATTGCATGGGGTTGTTGTGACCAAAGTGCAGGACCTGGCACTTGGCCTTGTTGAACTTCATCCAGTTGGCCTCGGCCCATTGATCCAGCCTGTCCAGATCCCTCTTAGAAAGTGTATCACTCCTGTTTATGTTTCTACTTCCATTTTTTCGTGTGGCAACCCCTTTTCCCTTTGATCTGCATAAGTTTCCCATTATTTTTATATTTAGTACATGTACAGTAGGCTAATGTAGATCTATTACCTGTAGAAGGTCCAGTCAGAGTCTGAACCCTGCTGAGCTACTCGTGGTGCAGCAGAGGTAGAGCCTGATCTCCTGAGCTTCCAACATACGCAGATGATGTAGACAGAGTGGGAAGGGAAGTGGAAGAACAGTGCACTAGCACGAAGTCAGGTAACATATCAAGAGTAGGGCTGAAAACAGTCCATATCATCTAGTCTCAGTGCTCTAATTAGTGTCTTTACTTTCACTCTGCTTGGATTCATGTGGTGCCTCTGTGCCTGTCCATGTTCTACAAATTTCATGTTACTTTCTCTGTACTACTGCAGCAAGTCTTTGCTTCCTATGCATTTCTTGAGAGTGTATTCTACACATCTGTGAGGCCTGTTTCCATTGCTGTCTTGGGCTTTTTGTGACAGGGTAGTTACATGTATTGCTGTGTATTCCCATGGTAGAAGCTTAACAAGGCTAAGAACAGGTTATCATAGTGAGTAATAAAGGTTTGACTTTTCAATCTTCCCATCGAAAAGCTATGAATGCTTTATAAGAATGACCTAATGTGCTACTTGTTTTTTCTGGCAGTGATGTGTAGATGACACAGATGTGTGTGCTTATAGAGTTGTAGCTGTATTACCTATAGTGTTCTCTCTTACAAAACAACAAGTTTGATTATTGTTCTCAATTTGTCTTACTCATTAGTCAGAGAGAGGAACATGGATGGATGTTCTGAGCACTGACATCTTCTGAATCTTTAGTCTGGGCTCTTGCATCGATATCCTCTTTTCTTGCAAGTTGTGTAGTAGATGTGGAGCTCCTGGTACGAGGGGTGAGTCTAAGGAAGGATAGCTTTTTCATTAACATGTATGGCAGTGGCACATCTGTGTTCTTGGTTGCTTGAAAAGGATGTGTCTGTGTTGCCAGTCCTTTCAGCCTGACCATGGATGTATATGCCCACCACTCACAAAAGCATCCACTCAGGTAGGAATGGCTGGGATTAGTGTGAGGGTGGTATGCATGGTGGCAGTAGAGTTCTTATTACTTCTGTTTTGGAATCTCCCAATTTAGGGGCTACTTCCTCATGTGACTTCTGCACTTAGCCTTGTCTTGGAGATAGTGTGTTCTCCTCTGTTCAACTGCGATGTTGTCTTTAACAATGCCAGCACCTCCATGCTAGTTAGCACATGGGAACATTAATTTCTTTCATACAGTTTCTCTAGAAGGGCTCTAACTCATCTTCTGTGCAGTTTATCCATCTTAAGTTTATTTTTTCTAATACATGGTGAGCATTCAGAGCAGCACAGCAACAGTAGATGACCCCAACTTAACAGCTGTTCCTGTTGATCTTGTAAACAAAAAAAGTTCATTTATTTTATGCGAACTATATCGGTGCTGTAATGTCATGTCTTCTACCTCAGTCTGCAGCCCCAGGCTTTCTTACCCTTTCCATTTCAATTAAAAGGCTGACTCTGGCACAGATGCTCAGTTACCTCAATGATGAGGCACCACAGGCAGTGCATTTCTAGATGATTACGTTACAGCACACCTTTGTGATTGGTCTCAGAGATGGCCAAAAGCAGAGTGATTTTTAATCACCTGAAAAATACGGACCTTTCTGGGAAGTGGACTGCCTGAAGCATTACGATGCTGTTAAAAATCAGAATGTGTACATTTCAATCAGGGGAAACAGCCAGACTTGGGCCATTTCTAGATATTTTAGGCATAGGCATTGGATACAGTCTGTTAGATAGCTCTCAAGTTTCAGTGCCTTTTCCTAATGGACCATAAATGCACTTTTCATGTGCAGACAATCAAAGCACACATAGTAAAACAAGCCAGTGGCCCATGAAATGCAGCATTATTTAACGGCTTTTCTTTCTGGTACTTTTACAACTTTTTATGATTTCTTTAATGTGTTTTTGTGCACTTAGCGCTTCACGTGATCTTAAAATGTAAATATCAGTTGCAGTAATATGCGAGTTAGCTATTTTAGGAGTGAAGCCTATCTATTCCTATTAAAGCTTACCATATACAAAATTTACACACTCTGATAATACATAATTGGAGTTGCGTATACAGCAGCAAACTTCGGTATCTGTCTCTTTTCTTTATTTGTCTCTCTGTAGTGTGACTGTTTTTTTTTCCTGAGTAAATTAGGCTGCAGCATAATGGAGAACATACATAAACAAAATCGTCTGTCTTGTTCTTTCTTTATTCTCAACAGTAAATACACACATTTAAATAAAAAGTGCCATAAAGAAATAACCTTGCAGCCCAACTGGTTTTGTATTGTATTTCGGAAGTTGGCTAACCAGACGCTTCAGAGGAAGAAAAGAAAGCAGAATGCCTTTTATAGTTTATTCTTATACTAAGTCATGGAAAGAGTTTTTCTTTCAATTGTTTGTATGTTTGCCCTTCCAGGGTATGAGTTGGGCAGATTCTAGTAACTACTAACTAAAATAAACGCTTTGGCTTACAAAAAAGTCTGTGGCAGAGCAGGGGACTAAACACAAGTGCCTTCCTAGCCTAGTGCCTTAGCTATCAGCATAGGTTCTCAGACCTCTTATATCATCTTCACAGAAACACAGAATTGTTTAGCTTGGAAGGGACCTTTTGAGTGGTTAGGTGTTGGTTAAGGCTCAGGCTGCTGCAGAGGCAGATCAGGGTATTGGGCCCCACATCTGGACTCCTCCCCGGCTGCCTTACATCTGCCCAATTCTCTAAAATGGGTGTATGTGCAATACAAAACCAGTGCTCACAAAACAATGGGCCCCCAGAGAAAGAGAAATAATAGAATCAAACATCAGGATTGCCAACTTATATACGATTTATTCAGTATCTAGATAACACAGAATCACTAATGTTGGAAAAGACCTGTAAGATCATAAAGACCAACCATCAACTAACACCACCATGCCTACTAAACCATGTACTACAATGCATCGTCCATGTGTTCCTTGAACACCTCCAGTGATGGTGACTCCACCACTTCCCTGGGCAGCCTGTTCCAGTGCTTCACCGCTCTCTCCATAAAGAAATTTTTCCTAATATCCAGCCTAAACCTCCCTGGTGCAACTTGAGGCCATTTCCTCTTGTTCTGTCAAATGAGTAGAGACGTTGTATCCACGAATAGAGACTATGTGAGATTTAACTCTATTCAGATACTCATGTACAAATACTTTTATCAAAATTAAAATGATGGCAATACAAATCAAACTTACAATTGCTATTACGGTCAAGTGTCCCTGTCTGGGAGGATCTCACCGTGCTGGTGAGATCCTCAGCTAGTTCTCTCCTAAGCTCAGCTTTTGTAAGAGAGGTTGCTTTACCTATGTGCAATTACTTGCAGCTGTGATCTGAAATCAAACTACAAACCACAGACCAACTGCTCTTTTGCAAAATACCCTACAAGATGCTTTTTACAATCGGGCACCTTCTGTACTGGGTACTTATGGGTAATTGTGGTTTGTATCAGCAACGTTTGCATTTTTCTGCAAAAAGAGGAAAGGGGGAGGGGAGGGAGTCTTTGGTTATCAGCCCCTACAGGAGTTTACAAGACAGGTTAAACTTGATACGAAGGAGAAAAATCTTAGTATTACTTTGTACTTCTGCCTAGCTTATAAAAACCACTAAATAGTTTGAGGACAAAGCAGTGAGACATGTGATGTGTCTTGTCCCATAATACTCCAGGAAAAGTGAATGTGTCTTGTCCCCTAATACTCCAGGGAAAGGGAGGGTCTCAGACTAATCATTTCTCTGGTTTTGACCTGTTTCTTTGGCATCTCCTGGGAAACTGCAGAATATAGTGAGACTTCCAGAATGTCCTGTGAGCTTGTAATGGCATTTTATAAATTGCCACGTTCACCCTTTCTTTATAGGAGCCGATACACTGAAAATATTAATAAATATCAGTTTCAGTGTTGTGTTATTGAATACAATTTCTTTCAATTCAGAAGTTGTCATAGTAGGAGAAGAAAGGTGATGGGGTAAATTTAGTTCAGAGTGATTTTTATTAAGCTTAATGGCAAACTGTATGTCCTGTGTCCGTGAATTTGAACACAGTACTACAAAACAGGGAACAGTCCTTTCTGTTGAGACTTTTCTGTTTTTATTTGAGTTAGGTGTTATTTTCAGTGCTTCCATTTGGTGTCTCTAAAGATACATAGTTTTTACAGTATTTCATCTTAGGACCCAGGCCAAGTTTGTAGCTGTCTCCAAAAATCCCAGTTAAAGCCTGTGTCAAATTTCCTTTTGCAGGTTTGCAGCAGGAGCTTGATCAATATTGAGATTTCTGTTTTTCCACTTTTCCTAATTTGCCATTTTACATGCTGTCATGTAAGCCTTGATTTGTTAGAATTTTAGAAATACAGAGGTACCATTTCCATAAAGGGCTAAGTAGTGCTATGAGAGTATCCAGCCCATAAAAGAATTTTCCCTTCCTGGCTGCAAATCTTACCGCCAGTCAACAGCTAGCAACTCCCTGCAGTCCCTCCTCATCAGGTCTGCACTGTTCTGTATAAAACTGCTGTGGGACACCCACTGCCCTATGCCAGAGCATGAAGCACAGTCATAGTTTTCCTGAAGGGTGTGTTGTGTTGGCACCATGCTTGTCATTCTCTTCTTAGCTTCTGCTTTTCCTCCTCGAGTGCCTTCCTCTGCATGCTATCCCTGTGCCTTGGCCTGTTAGAAGGCTGGTATAAACACTGGTAACTGCTGTGATGCTCTGGCTGGGCCCCTGACCTAACATCTGCGAAAGGGAAGCTTCGGGGTTTCGAGTCAGATTTGTAGCTCAGGGTTAAACAGCAGGGCTGTGTGTGGATCATCCTTGATCTCTGACTAACTTTGGTTCATCTGAACATATATTCATCATGTCTTAGCCTGCAGATATTAAGTGCTTTTATCTATAAAGAAAAGTTGTGGCTCTCTTAAGCCTTGAAAGCAGAACAATGTTTCAAAGAAAAACTCCACCAGATCTTTTGAAATATGTATGACCGATGGTCATTATAGAACTGATAGAATGAGGTATGATGCTATTAATTATCTCTCAGGCTGATAATTGACCATTTTTTCCTGCACTTCTGCTTCTTATCTGTTGATCTATTTCTAATCTCTCTTGTTTAACAAACAGAAATCCGTAGCAGCAGTTGTTTCTGTAATAGCTGCTTGAGAGATTCTATCAGAAGCCTTTAGAAAGTCTAGATTGTACCCAGCCTTTGACAGCACCTGTTTCATGTCTTGTAAGGGCTCTAACAAGGTAGGCAGGCACTGGATATTGTTGTGTTAACTTTGTGGTCCCACTCTTATTTTGCTTATTTTGGATTCAGTTTAATTTACTGTTTACATGTACATTATTTTATTTTTCTTTAAAGGGAAGGCAGAAAGCATATTACCTATTTAAGGAATTACTGTGGTAGTGACTGTACTGAAGTTTTTCCTCTGTCTATGCTAGCAGCATGATTGTAGTAGGTGAAATAGTAGTATTAGTGATAAATACTTAAAAATAGATTGGATTGGCAGAACCAAAATGTCTCCTGACCCAAATGGAAACCATTAATTTTAATCACTGCAACCTAATGCTGAGTTCAGAAGTTTGTTCAAGTGAGTCTGGTGGGATTCCTGAAGGTTGATAGTGTGCTTTTCAGATCTGTAAGACACGTTTCTTGAGCTGTACTCTTCTTACAGTCATGGATTTTATCAGTTCTTGAAGAATAGTGATTTGCAGTGGTTTCTGTATCATTTAGCTGAAAGTCCAAAGGGACTGTACTTATAATTGTATGCCAAATTTAGCTGGTTTGTTCCATTTAAAGTGGTATTTCATTTTTGAAAACTACTGAAGAGCTTCTCCATGTGAAAGGTGTCCTGAGCACCGCAACTTAAATGCATCAGGCTTCATAAATCTGTCTCTCCTGTTTGCATTTACTCTGTATAAATGTCCTGTGTGTTTCTTTCTGTCCATGTCATACCATAATGTACTGTCATTGACTGTCACTTGTCAGACACGAGACTAATCAAAATCAAGGGAGAACTTTCTGTTGATGTAATTGAATGTAGAATTGTGCTTTCTGAGGTAAGCAACAAAGCCTGCAGCACTCCATGGGAATATTTATAATAATCCTACTGTCTTTTTTTGGGAAGGTGAATATTCAGTAAACATACTGTTCTGAGTTTTTACTTTTTGTGCTGGGTGTCTCTTCCCCATTTACATACAGGATTCTGTTCATACATATCAACGTGTTCTGCTGGTGTTTGCACCTGATCAGTTATTTTAACCTTTGTAAGCCTCTTGAAAGCCCAGCTTTCATCTAAATTGTTCAGAGGGAACCTGTTCTGCAATACCTAATAATAACTAAGGCAGACAAGCATTTGTTTCTCAGGTGCTGTAGGAATCTGCTAACCAATCTTGATTTGCACTGAGATGCTACAAGAAGAACATTTGGACAGAATTGCCCCCAGAACAATGATGCTAGCATTATTTCTCTAGAAGCTGTGTGGCAGTAATTTGTTGAGAAACAAGACAGCAGCATGGAGATCTTACCTTCTGTGCTACCTCCTCAGCTACTTGGGAGGAACAGAATCAAAGCTAAGCTATGACAGAGCCTGTATTTTAAAGTTTTGTATGTAAAAATATTGTTTTTCTCCCCTTTCATCTTGGTGAGACATTACAGTTTCCAGGTGCCTCTTTGTATGAGTTGTCCCTGTGGTGAATCTCTGAGGTCTGGCATTTACTACTCATGGGCCAATACTGGGCAAATAACTCTGCAAAGCTTTGTCTCCTGTCTCCCTTTTGTTGGATTCATACCAGCTTTCCTTCCTCTCCACAGAAGAAAGAAACTTGTCATCTACCATCCCTTTCCATAAAGCTGTTCTCCACTATGTAAGGCCTATTAAGTCCTAAAATGGCTAGGATCCTACTTCAGTGCTGAGGAAGGAAGGGCAGCCTGTAGTTTGATTCCTGTAGGATCTCTGATCTACAGAAAATTCTGTGACTTGCTGAGATACTTTGCCTGGGTCTGCTGGAGTGGGAAGTTGTCTTACTCCATTCTGTGTAGCAGTTTTACGTTTCTTGCACGTGGTCCATTATTTTGGTTGCTGAGAGGGAAGGCAGAGCTGCAGCTCCTCCTGGTTCCTACTACTTTGCCTTTCTTCCCAGTCAGTTGGTTGCTTGTTTTAGCATCCTGTGTTTTCTCTGAGTTGTTGGTGTTTAGAAGGGGACGTGGAAGGAATGCTCTTGTCTTCTGAACCCCTTTGGACAGTTGCATCAGCAGTGAATCTGAGGTGGATGTGAAAGAGAGACAAAAGAAATTGCAATTAGGAGGAATTTGAAAATAAAACCCACTCAATATCACGTGGAAAAATATGTAGAGATGCTATGAAAAATGTTGTATAGTTCCAGTTAGTTTTCTCACAGTCACACCAAAATCCTATTGTGAGTGAAACACTTTCTAAAATGTTTGAAGTCTGCAGTAGGGCTTAAGGCTTTCTGACTGTGGTCATAACTGCTAAATAATGAAGGAAAACTTCTGCATAATTCCTTTACCAACTTGATTCTGTTTTAACAGAACCTGTTGTCTTCAGGCTATTTGCTGTTTCTGTAGTGTGCTTATTTTGTATGCTGAGGCAGCATCATTTCATTTCCAATTCTCAGATGGCTGGCTGTTACGGCTTTACTGTGACACACAAATACAGATATTGAATTTTTCAGTGGAAACAAACATACTGAAAAAAGTTTTGCTATTGCTAAAGATTTTCTAACTGGTTTTCATGTGGTAGGAAATACGTAGCTAGATAAAAATCTTTGGAAAAAAAATAATTGGATTATGATGCATGATACTCCTTTTTTTAAACTAAAACCTTTTTTTATCTTGTTCCGCTTCACTCCCCCCATGTACCTTTCACTATGATACATGAACTCCTTTTCAGTGGTGGTAGTTCAATTTTTTTTTTTAATAGAAACCTGTGTATTGTTGTTTGAGTAGTTACTAATTTCTTTATTTTTTAAAAGAATTTTTAATTTCTGCAAGAGGGTTATCAGTGGAAGTTATTTCTATTCCCCGTGTTATTTTTAGAAGATCAGTACTTGATGCATGAAATGGAATCCTGGTGTCTGCCACAAATGAACAGCAAACAGGCTGAACTCTGGGGCATTAAAAAGTCATTATCTTTAACTGTTGCATTTCAGCCATACTTCAGTTCTGGAATTCAACAAAGAAATCTAATTTCATTAGCAAGTGATGTCATCTCTATTGTCATAGGAGTCTATTTTAAGACTGTGGTAAATTTCATGTAGAAATGACAAGTAGTCAGTCAATAATAATAATAATCACAAGTAGTCTATAACGAAAGAAGCAAGCTTAACAAGTTAAGCTCCTGCTGCGGTGTATTGTCTCTCTTGGCTTTCAACTGGAATTTTATAATACCAGTAAGTGTAGCAAATGGGGTTTGAAGTCTGTCTACATTTATATTATCTTTACAAATCTGAGAATTTTGCATACTGCAATGTTCTGTTTCTGTTTTTCTCTCCAGCTATGTTGAGTGTTTCAGGAGGAGTTTCTCCACAGAGCTCTTCTCTCAGTAGAGTTGAAATTTTTACTCAGCACAAGCCTTATGAGGAGCGGCTGAGGGAACTGGGGTTGTTCAGTCTGGAGAAGAGGAGGCTGAGGGGAGACCTCATCGCTCTCTACAACTACCTGAAAGGAGGTTGCAGAGACGTGGGTGCTGGTCTCTCCTCCCAAGTGATAGGACAAGGGGAAATGGCCTCAAGTCATGCCAGGGGAGGTTTAGGCTGGATATTAGGAAAAACTTCACTGAAAGGGTTGTCAGACACTGGAACAGGCTGCCCAGGGAGGTGGTGGCGTCACCATCCCTGGAGGTATTTAAAAGACGTGTGGATGAGGCACCTGGGGACATGGTTTAGTGGTGGACTTAGCAGGGTTAGGTCTATGGCTGGACTTGGTGATCTTAAAGGTCTTTTCCAACCTAAATGATTCTGTGATTCTATAACTGGCAATTTAGAGCGGTTAAAAGCATGCTGGAGCCAGAGCTGTCAAACCTGTGATGCTGATACACTTGACAGAAAGATTCTAAATGAAGGTAGGGAGAGGTGTGCTCTTAGTGGAGAAGAAAGTAGGCAGGCAGCCTCTTGGTGCAGCGCAGGGGCAATGCGGGTGAAGCTCTGGTCTGTTTGCTGGGGCAGCAGAAGAATGGTTGGAAGGAACAAGGTTGATGATGCAGCTGAAAGCAGGGAATACTGGACATTCCACAGTTCCTGTGAGGTGTCCTTGTTCTTATTCCTCCTCTTCCTCTTACTGTGTACATCTTTCCGCAGTGCATGTTCATGCAAGCCATTGTAAATTCAGGGCTGGATGCTGAGGCCCTGGTAGAGCCCTTCTGTGTAACTTTTGGCTCCATTATGTGAAGACACTCATTGGGCTAATGAAGCAGATGAAGGGAATGAGAGAAGAAAGAGATGACATTGTGGTGAAAATCAGCAGTGTTGGAATACTACCTGTCCAAACATCAAAATGTGTTTTTCCTTTTTGATTGTTTTACCTGCTTTACAAGGACACTTATATTTCAGATGTGTGGTACTTCTGTGGGGTGAAACATGGCAATCGTGTGAATTGATAAAACAGTTTTCTTCAAACAATTTTTAAAGAAGTTTTTCTGTGTCATGCTGTGTTTTGAATTATACTTTATTGCCGTAGGAGACATCACTAACCAAGAAGATGGCTTTTGGTTTTTTGTGGTGTTTTTTTTGGTGGGGTTTTTTTTTTTTTTTGAGTTATATGCTTTTGTCTGCTAAGGAATGACTTTTCTTTATGTCTTTAAGCCATTTCTGTAAATTCATGCCCAGATCTTTGTTCCTCAGTAGATTTCCCTTTTACAGTGAAAATGTAGAGGGTTAAGAAACAGGCCATATGGTAGTTCCTATAGCAATAGATTAAAAACTGTGTCTTGTCAGCTCTTGTAAGGTATGATGCAAGAATTAGTTCAGGAAGGCACAGTTTGCATGTCTTGTATTCTGGCAATTATCTGTTATTGTAATGGTCTCTGGGACAGTTGTTAGATGGAGTTGTGAGAAGGGCTAGTTGACCTTTGTTTCAAACTTAGGCTGAGTAAACTCAACATTTCATCCTTTTGAATTACAGATATTCAGTACTGGACTATTTCCACACTACTTTCTTAGTATGTAGGGGGCAAGATTATGGTGATAATAGTGCAGAAAGAGGTTTTAATTAAGGCAGGACTGTTTTAAACAGAATTGAGGCATCTGCTGAATCCATACTTGGGTGCCTCATTAAATAATTTGTTGTCAGTGATATTCAGTCCAGGATTAAGACACTTATTTTTAGTGTTTGATTTTAGTGTTTACAAGTAGGTGTGTACATGTGCACTGCATGCCTGAGTTCCTGTGTAACAAATGGCGATTGAGTCAGTCCAGCCTAGGGGATGATTCAGCTCACACTAAACTAGACATGTAGTGTCTGGTTTCACAGGTTTCAGTTCCCTAGCAGGAGTTTTAAAAATCTATGCCCAAACATAGATGTCTTAATCTTGAACTGAATTACTATTCCCACCCTATGACTTACAGTTAGATTGGATTCCTGTACTACAGCATTACAAGCAGAAAGCTGAGATGCACAGAGGAGAGTAAGGTCTGATGAACAACCCTGATGTTTGTGGAGAGTGAGGGAAGACGGTTTTCCACTATACAGGACGATGAACATGTGACCTGTTTTACCCATGCCTTGAAATACCCTGAACCTGTAAGGACTTGAACTATTACACAACAGCAGTGGCACACTACTACATGGTATGAGTGTACGACCCTGAATGCAAGTACTTCAGGTCCTCTTTCCTGGAAATGACTCTCTCATTACCATAGGTATTTCTTATTCCACGTTTGGCAGTATTACTCAGCCAAGGCCTGATTTGTCCTGTATCAGTTATTATTCATGTTACGTGGAGGCCCTATTCGCAGTCTTTTGCACCACTTCTGTTGTAGAAAACTTGCAATTAAAGGTTATAAGGGTCAATGATAGGATGATAAATGTACAGGTAGAGTGGCATGAGAATAAAATTGGGTGAAGAGAGACTAAAATACGGGTGAAGAGAGTCCTGCTACATTTGCAACCTCAGTAGCATGGAAATTGCTGATTATAGTGTGTTTCCACGGATGTTTGTAAATGATCAGTGATTTAACAAGGTGATATGCTCTTTTTGAACCCTGAAGTGTTTCCTTTTCTACTTAAATATTGAAAATCTCTTGAGAACTTGCAAGTTTTTAATGTGTGAAAGAATTGATATGCTGCAGCACCATGTACATAGATGTGCACACCAGACTCCTGTAAACGTCATCATGCTTGCATATAAAGTTGTACTCATTACAGAAGAACTGCGTTTGTGTTGCAAAGATTTGTACAGTGGTTTCTCAGTAGACATTTGGTACAGCATTAAACATGTAAATAAGGATTACTTGCTTTCAGAACACAGAGTAATACCTGAAGTGCAAGTCTGAGGAGATGTATTTGAGGATGCAGAACTGCTTTCTTGTGATGTCTGGGCATTATATCTTGAACAGATTGAGCCCTCTGGAGACCACGAGGATCAGGATGTATAAGAGTCCTCTTGTACTTTTCCATTGAACTGTACTCCGTTAGAGAGCAAGTGATACAAAACCTTAAAAATTTCCTTTCCTCTGGAAAGGAAAATGAGTGATTTCATACATTTGGGGCACATTCTGCCCTAGTGTAGGTGGATGCAATTCCCTGTATGTCAGTGTAGTAGCACCCACGGATGTGAGGGAAGACATATGATTGAAAGAATGGAAAATATTGCAGAGAAGGCTAAGTCAATGAAAGAAATTAAATGAAGACTAACCGCATTAGCCTCTTGCTTTCTGTGTCCTAAAAGAGTTTAAGCTAAGAGTTAGGGGAGGCGATTTATTAAAGGATGAAAGGGGAATGTTAGTGAAATTGAATAAACTGGATGTTGTTGAGAACTTGCTTGAGTTTTTGTGTCTGGATTCACAGAAGGGCATCAAGGTCATATGCTGGGGTTAGATAGCATTTTCTGGAAAGGAGGTTTATACCTGTGGTGACAGAGAGAGGGAAGCAGTGGTAATGCAACTATTGCCTTTTACTGTAGCAACTGAATGTCTTATATGTAAGAGTCTAATATTCAGCATTGAGTTTTAACACAGGTAATGATCTGGGAAAGTGCAAAGGCCACAGGTAATGCCCTGTCATACAAAAGAAACTTGATAGTTCTAGAGTTAGTAGGAACTGGCATATTTGATGGGTACTCTTTGATGGATTAGGTTTGCTGTGTTCTTCTTTTAGTCTGGCTGTTCAATCAGCAAGATTAAACAGTAACTCTGGATTTACAAAGAGGCTTTTGAAACAAAGAAGAGTCAGCCTGAGAAGATGTATGAGTGAAGCATAAAAATTTGTAGCAGCAGGGAGAAACCTTGGAGTGGGAACAGCAGCAGTCAAAGGTTGGTGTGACGCTGTCAGAATTACCACCAGCATCCTAAACTCTGCTGAGGTTGGGCAGAGCAGCTGCTCCGTTGGACACCACGAGGAGCTGGCATCCAGCTGGTGAGGTCACAGCACAGGGTGTCGCAGTGGGGACCCACACCTGGGGTGCCTGTGTGTGAGCCTGGGGGGCCTTTGTCACTGGTGTGTGCATGGGGAGCATCCACATCTCACAGGAGGGGTATGCAAGTAGGGGAGCCCCCATTGCCAGGAGAGGGGTGAGTGCTGATAGCCCACGTGGCCTCTGAGGAGGTGGTGTGCATGTAACCGTGCACCCTGTGGGATTAGAGCTTTGGGGGATTAGCTATGAAGGTTGTTTTGAAATTTGTAGGTGTTTATTAACATTTTGTAGGCATGTAGTGCTGTAGTTTATCTGTTATTTTGGTGATGCTTTTGTTCAATATATACCTCACTGGTTGCTCGTTAATGAAGTGTTGTTAATACATCAGTAAACTACTTCGACCCTGATTTAATTTAAACCACAGGAGTTGAGCAGTTTTTTTCTGTTAGAGCCATACTTGAACTATGGAGCTAAGTCTTCCCAAGACATAATGGAAGTATGGTTTTAGGCTTAGTTCATATGACAGCTGTCCTCAAAAGGCAGGGTAGATGAGACTACACTGTGTTTGGTCCCCTTCAGCTGATTCACTTTCCCCTGCCCCTTTTCCCCTCACTTGTGCTATCTCCTAAGAAACATAACACTTTCCCATTTTGTGCTATAAAACTCCAGGCTGGTGAGTTGCAGCACAGTTCTCCTAATGCTTCAAACACCTTGAACTGTAAATAATAATCATACTTTTGGGCATACCTCAAAGCAGCACAGACCTGAGGCAGCGTGGGTTAATGGGCCTCAGGGCTGGAGATTGTATCTAATCATCTTTTATTTAGAAATGTAGGTGTACCCAGAGTGGCTAAATTTCAGCACTGCAGTTGTTCTTCAGTGGCAATGATCAGTGATGAGGCACAGTAGAGGAGTTAATGGCATATCACAGCTCTTCTGGTTGGTGTTGTACTGGTTGAAACACTTCTAATAACCTGGAGTTCGTGAACCTCAAGAGATGCATCCCTGGGTACAAAAGGAGAGTGATGTATATTCCAGCTAGCTCTGACAAGGCCTGCAGAGGATTGGAAGCTCTGCCATCCAACAGGAGTTAGCTTGGAAATTGCAGTAGTTTTCCTCTTCTTGTGCACTACCTGAATTTTGTAAACAGAGTACAGACAACAAGAGAATTTGTATCATGGAGTCAATGGCATATCTAATAATTAGGAGAGATACTGGTATGCTGTTCAGTGGATACACTCTCCTCCTTGGGATAATCAAGAAAATCATAACAAGGTGAGACCTCGGAGAGAAAAGAATGAAGTACTGCCTGTATATTGAAATATTTTTTAAACATTCATCTGGTAGACTTCAATTAAGAGGAAGAAATATATAGGACACAGAAAATTCAGGAAGATAGTAATGCATTGCATGGATGGAAAATTGAATACAATTTTTGAATAAAAGAAAACCTAGTAAGTATATTAAGCATCTGACTAGCATCACTGTAGTGCCTAAGTAGATAAGCAGGCTTAGCAAGAGATGGTATACTTTAGCATAAATCTGATATGGGGGAGGCCAGTGCATGTGTTAAGAGATTTTTGAGGTAGGCAGTACTGAAATATTTCATCATCATGATTGTCAACGTTGCACTCATTTTCTGAAGTATGGCTACGGACCATGATATAGGATGTAAATATCAGTATAGGTTACATAAGATAAATTTCCTGTGATGTGGATTATTCGGAGACGATAATCCCATTCTCTTTCCCCTTTAAAATTCAGTATTTTTCTGAATTTCAAATTTTTGAATTTAGCATGGTTTTTGCAGTGAAACACTGTATTTCTGATTGATTGCCTCAGTACTCTGTAAGCCAGCAGGCTTTTGTCTCTGCATAGAGCCCCACTATGTTGCTCAAGCTCCATGTGTGGGCTTTAAACCTTTCAGCTGTCTTTGAAATAGACATTCTTTTTCATCTGTTTTACATGTGGGAAACTGCTATGTAGGCTGATAATGTGTCTTTGCTCTCTGAAAAGTCAGTAAATAACGTCAGGGACTTGAGAAGCATTCCACACTGTACTTTTTTAGCTTTAGAGTATGTTTTGTCTAAGGTAGTCTATTAACATAAAATACAAATTGCCTCAGAGACAAAGCTTAGAAAAACAATGTTGTCATTTCATGCTGCAACTGTGAAATCCTTATTGACATTGTCCTTATAGCCCCGTTGCATTATTTCTATTTTGTCTTTGGATCGTTACTTATTTGATAGACCAGTTGTTCACCTCCATCCTCCTGCTCTTTCATGATGCAGTACCACTGCACTGGAAGGTGGTGCAGACTTCTCATTCCCTGAGAAGTTAAAAAATCCATACTTTCTTCCTTTTTTTAAGCTGAATTCTTTTCTGGTTTTTTCGTTTTGCTGCATTTTATGCCACAGGAAAAATGTTCGTGATGGGGGTGTCACTTTGCTTTGATGTTTAGCCATCCTTGAAAGCTGTTTACTGCTTCATGTGCTCCCTTGTCATCAGCACTTGCTCTTAAATAACCTGGTATCGTGACAAGATATTTAAATCCAAAAGTAGGTATTATTAGCTGTTCATTTCTTTCAAGTTTTTTTACTGTATATATAGCGACACACTTTTTCCATAATACAAAGAAAGAAGGTAAAAGTTGTATAAGATCAAAGCATCCACTATTTTTATTTTCAAATGTAATCCCTGGATGATGCACCATTGGATAGCTGGGAATTTGATCTCTATTGACTCTGCCACCCAAGAGAAAAAAGAAAATAGGTAAAACCGAAAATAGTAATTGGAAATAGGTCCTGTGGAGCAAAGCTGTCATGAAGCAGATTGATTCAGCAGTGGCAGAGTTGCTTTATTGATTGTGAGTCCTTAGTAAATTAAAAAGAGGACCAAATGTGTTAATCTTTTGTGTGCGTGTGTGACAGTGACAATTTAGAATGTTCTGCCAGGATAAAGACACATATAGGAGTGTGGGAATGTTATCTACTTCAGTCAGTAATAGGCTTTTCAGAGATAAGAACAGAGTTCTTCAAAAACCCTTCTGGGTTAAATGTTGTCTACAGTACTGTAGACAAAGAATGGAAGAAATGCTGTTGCTTGGGGTTTTTTTAAGTATTCAGGTGCAGTTATTCTTGATAAAGGAATGAAGCATAGGAATTGCACTAATTTTCTTCAGATGTTCACAGTGGGTTCCTTAAATTTGATCCTCTGTCTGAATTGCAATGTCAAATTTGTTGTTAACAGAAAAACTGCAAAACTTTAATATATTCTAGCTGAGGATCTCTGTCTGCTTCATAAGCAAAAGTCAGCTTTCGATTTGAATTTTTGACTCTTCCAATTACTGCTAATTGCTTAATGTCATTCCCCATTTGCAAGTAAATTAATCCTTTATTTATATTTTCCTCCCCAAATTATCACTGCTTGTCATAAAGATGAAATTCATTTAGAAGGGGAGCAGCCCACAGTGTGAGATGATGATACTGAAGCTTTTCCTCCATGGGAAAAGTAGGGAGCAGGGACAGAGCTGGGAATCCTGTGCTGGTGAGGACTAGACTTGACAGATGTTATGTACAATAGGTAACCTCCTGCTTTTCAGCCTCAAATTCTGCACCATCAGAAATTTCTTGTTGGTGTAGCATAGCTGAAATTCAGCCAGGAGGACAAGCTCTCCTCTTTTACTGTCTGCTATTTTCCTGCCACTTCTGCCTGAAAATTTGGCTACCGGGGATAGTTTTGTGGCCTCGCTCTGAACCTCTGGTATTTTAGATGTACCGTTGTTAACAGGACAGGGTTTGAGGAGCATCTTCTGCCAAGAGACTCTGGGGTGCCATGCAGTTTGTGGGGGAAAAGGAACTGGACATGTATGAGGTAAAGCAGCAGAGAAGGCAGGGAGCTGGAGGAACTGTTTCCTGCTGCTTCATATAGTGTCCCCCAGCCTGGTGTGCAGAGAAAGGAAAGGGAAACAAGGTCCTCTTCCAGGGCCTGGAGGTAGGTGGGAACTGAAAGTGTAGGAGACCCCATAGAGCTGGCAATCATTGACTCTTGGAGAAAGTGCTGTTCTTAAACATCGTCTGCAGGAACAGGGTTTTGTAGCTACTACTGACACCAAAAGAGGAACAGTGGGGTAACTGAGCCTCCAGGAAGGAATCTGGACAGTCTCATGTTCAGTTTGTTCTGACATACTTCTGAAGAACCCAGTCTCTATCTTGTCCCCTCATATCTGTCCCCAACAGCAGTGAGCCAGAGAGGCAAAAGGCAGACTGAGGTATCATCTCACTCATTTCATCCAACCACTTCACTGCCTACTTTTTCTTTTCATGCTTTTCCTTTCCTTACTTGCTGGTCCTGATTAGTCATCCTCTGGTTTCTTTGCCTTGCCAGATTGCTGCATCTTTTTACAGAGGCTTGCGCCTAGTCGAGCTTTTATGGGACAGCCTCCCCATCAGATCTGTGAAGCCACTGTGTTTTCTCCTTCTTCACCCCATGCTTCTTTGAGGATCCCTAGAAGAAATTGCGAAGTGCAAGGGAGGGAGTGTATTAGCAAGTGGCTGCCATTCATCTATTTGTGTAGCTATTGAGGTGTTTCATAATCATTACTCAGAGCTTATAGATAGGCTTTATTCCTGTTCCCCCATATATCTCTTCCCCTTTCAGCCCCACTGTTTTGTCACCCTCATGATTTCTTGCCTTAAATTTAGATAGCTTAACAGGAGAACCTGTGTCACTCTATGTGGATGGTACTACAGCATAAATATTTTTTTTCCCTAAAAATGTAAACGCCACTGTAGTTTGCTCCAGTGTGCACAACGTTAAATAGTAAATGTTTGTAAGTGGTAATTTGTAGTGTTTATAAGTCTTGCTTATTCAGTCTCTGCCTTGCTGGTTTTTTTGTGCTGAATGACTGATCATAGCACCTGTTTTCTCTTTGTTAAATGCATCTGTTTGCAGAAGCAGAACTGCTTAATTTGTTTTAACCTGGCATACTGTAGTAAGGCTGCTTTTAAATTGCATACTTAATAGGTTACCAATCAGGTGGCAGCACTTTCATGGTGCTAATTCTCCAGTGTGGCTGGAACTGCTGACTTGAATAGTTTTTTGTCCACTTTTCTTTTCTGGTAAGTCTTCTGTAACTCGTTTGGCTTGCTTACATGACTTGCTCCTTATTTTCCACAGCAAGTTTCTCTCATTTGGGGACAAATAATAAAAGGATGGTCTGGTAGTTGGTGTGTTAGTCAGGATTTTGGGAGACTGTATGTGCTTGTTGTGCTCCAAACCTCCAAGAATGTGGGCAGGTTGGAAGTTATTTCTCTCACCTAATACTGGTTATCTAGATGTTGTGTATGTACTGAGTTAATTGTCTTAGCTCAATCTGTGGTGAATCAGTAGGCATTTCCAGAGGGTATAAGGTAATTCCACATCACTTAGCTCTGTGTTTTAGACTAGGATGAATCACTCTATGGTGGTACTTGTCTTTCTCTGCAGACTTCAGAAAAAGACAGTAGCTGACTGCCTTAGCCCATGTACCTAACTTTCAGATGCCTGAGTTACAGCAAATGAGCCCTCTCTTCCTCTTACGCAGTTGCATTTAGTTGAGGGGTAGTAATCCTTTCCTACCTCACAGGTACACATAGAGATTAAGCGGTGCTACCATGTTCTCACGAAGAAAGCTATTACTGTGAAAATAAAACATATATATATTAGTATTTTCATTATCTCTATATACACACATATATTTGACTGCCTCAGATTTTTGAACACAGTGCTGAGAGGGAGAGATTTTAAGGACAGAGACCTGGAGGCTTTTGCATCCGTAGGAAATACATAGCTGTTTCGTGGCAATATTCTGATGAACAGAACTGATGTTCATTCTGATGAACATTGAAGAGGCGGACAAAGCTAAGACTTAAGAATGCCTGGCATGTATATGAAGCTCTGTAAGTCATGCTCATTCGTGGTGGCTGGTTTTGTTTCTTTTTAGATTGTGATGGATTTCAAACACCCTGATGGCCATACAGTGGCAATTATGCTGCCCCGATGCAGTTTGTTGGTGATGGCTGGAGAATGCAGATACCTCTGGACACATGGGTATGTGTAAGAGTCCCTGCATTGCTGATAATAGAAGAATAACATATGTTGTTTGTTTGCATTGTACATTCTGTATTTAAAATCTGTATTTAAAATACAATCTGTATTTAAAATTGCTCTGAAAGAAATCAAGTTTTATAATTACTATACAAATTCACTCCTCTGCTCAAATGCTGCTCAGGTTAAATTGGAAAAAATTGGGGATTTTGGGAAGCTAATTGCCAGTCCCTGAGCTGCAGTTTCCTGCTGCTGTCACAAGTGAAGTTTTGCTCAGAAATCACTCTCACTCACATCTGTGGTGTGAAAGTCCTCAATGGCTCTGAGCTGGCAAATAATTGATTGTAGTGCAATTAGCTTCACCATTTCCTTTCTCTCTTCTCAGCCCACAGCTTTTCCCATTGGATCACATAGGCCAAAGGCTTTACAGAAGGGCTGGTTTAAGAGAATGACTTTCCCTGCACAGAGGGCATGAGGATGACAAAGGGGAGTCTTTCTGAGCTCTTCCCAGTTGCTTTAGGGACATTTTAACTTCTGATAAGGCTGCATTGTACTGAGCAAGTTTGGGATCCTGGAAAAGAGATTTCTTGAAATATGTCTTGAGGCTTTGCTTATTGTAGAGTTTGAATATATGCTTTTTAAATCATGCACCACAGGGAGATACTTACAATAGGAGTGCTGAAATTGGCAAAAAGGCTAAAACCTTGGTGAGCTCTGAGAGTGACAGTAGTGCACTTCAGGAGAATGTGGAAACCCTTACACTGGACAGAAATGCCCATGGTAAATGTTTCTTTCTTTCTTTGACCCAAGCCATCACTGGTTACAGCAGTCAACTGGAGATACTAATTACATTCTGTGTAGATTAAAGACCAAATGCTTTTATTGGCAGAAGATTTTCTGCCTTTTAATTTTACTGGTTAATTTGTATTATGAAGAAGGGTGAATATGAACTCCCCAATGACCTTTACGTTGTTCATTTTTATAGAGCGCTTGTACCACCTATATATTCCCTCATTAAATTAAATAGTTGTGAAAAGCAGCTGGTACTCCTGACGTGCATCATTATAGAAGCCCAGGGTAGGGAAGTCCTTTGTTTTTTGGTATACAAGACTCAACACTGATACCAGCATTTTAAGCTTCTTATCCTGTCCTGTCAAATACTGTCAGTCATCTTCTGGAAAGGTTATCTACAACTCTGAGAACACAGTGCAGTTTCCATGTCAGTGATGTTGCTGTCTGGGGGGCAGCCCCCAACCCTGGGCATCAGACAGCTCCATGGGACTGGGCTGAGGCCAGGTTGGGACATCAGCGTGGGGGTCAAGGCCTGGATCAGTGGGGCAGTGGCCCTGCATAGACACAGCTGGGGATGCATCTGGGGCTGTTGCTGGGGCAAGGCCCAGCGAGAGAGCCTCTGTTTAAAAGTAACTCCCAGGGGAAGGAGGGGTGGCCCTTGCTGAGACTTCTGATTGTCTTCATGATGCTTTCTCCAAGACCACCAGCTCTGCTCTTTCCAAGCTGGCCCTGGGCAGCCAAATTCCCAGGAGGGGGAAGGATGCACGCAGGGCACTTGCAGTACTTGCCAGCACGCATTCAAGTTGGGGTCGTGTACCTGCCTACTAAGAACTGGAATGAGATTATTACTTAACTCACTTGTACCTTCAAGTGATGGTTGTCTTTTGAGAACGGATGACATAAACTACATTTAAAATGAAGATCCCAGATTTTTCTACCCGTGTGTAAGTTATTCGTGTCCTAGTGCTTGTCCACCTTTTGTAAAAATAGTTTTTCTGTATATTTTAAAAAGCAGTAGTGGGTCAAGACACTCAACTGGACTAGGCTTTCCATCATACTGGTGAAGCGTACTATTGTAATCAACAAGATGAACCATCCAGTAAGTAAATGGTAGTTAATTCACTTGCATACATGATGTCAGGATATATTTAAGATAATTTGTGATGCCTTTTAGCTACTCCTCAAAAGTCAAATTATAGAGGAAAAGGTTCAATTTTGGAATTATCCTGGAAGTGTTTTCAATGTGTATATTTGGATGCCAGGGGAACGACAGACTTAATTTTGACCCTGTTAACAAAGTGCACAGAAAAAGGTTTTTGTTCTGTTTGTTCTCTCTGAAAGAGAAACATATGGTTAAGAAATAAGCTATACGGTGTCATCAGAGAGCAAAAGATATGTGCTCTTTTTGTCTCATAGGTGTAAGTAAAATTACAGCTTTTCTGATGAGGTTCATTTGTGATGTTATTTCTGATGAGGTTCATTTTTTGGTTGGGTAACCTGGCAAAACACCATTCCTGACACTGCAATAGTAAAACAACTCTGTTCCAAGCAAGACGATGTGCAACATTTTATTGTTGATGTTGGGAAGCCTGTTTTTAGCCCAGCCTTTGTCTAGAGTTCTTGCTTGTAGTATAGGCAAAAGGAAATTATGTAGGTTGAAACTAGAACCTTGAAAAAGAAGACTTATTTGTGAAAATATTAGCTGCTATGCTTAGCTTATGGCTGCAAGTACAAAAGAAAATCAAATAGAAAATCTGCAAACTCGGGATTTGAAATTGTCCTGTCCAGGGAGTCTTTGGCATTGTCAGCTGATTGTTTCATCATAGCTTCATTATATGCCATGAACAAGACAGTTCTTTATTAGATCCCATCCTTTCCATGGCTGCCTTTGGGAGATTTCCATTCTCGGGGCTGCACCATATGTCTCCTTTTTGCAACATCTAGATAAAGCAACAATGTGCTGCATCCTGATTTCCAGACAGAAAGGACCTGCACTCTTTTTCTCTGTGACTCGATTAGAGATCGACTTCCGTGTAGTAGGAAAGATGGCATACAGCAACGTACGGGAATGCTGATCAGGCTGCAAGCTGCCTTCTCGGCATTCGGATCGTTCTTCTTGGTTAAGTACAGGCACTGGTCAACAGTTTCATGTGACCTGCAAAAGTTCCAATAGAAATTTGAGATTAGATTGAATGCTCTGCTTTATTAAAAGATGTAAGACACGTTATTCCCCCTTTTGTCTCAACCTGTGAGGGTTAAACCCAGCTAACCAATATGGAAGTCAGTTTTATACTGAGTTTATCCTGCTGGGAGTCAAGTACTTTGAAATCAACAGCTCTGAGGGGGCTTCACCAAGAGGCCAATTCCTTAGAACTTTTTTTCCTTGAGAAAATTTCTGCATTAATCTCCTTGATGACTAAGTTCAGGAAGCGTTTCAGTGTGACAGCAACAGCTTTGAAGTGCTAAGCTATTTCCCTGAAGAGTTTCCATTTTGTTCCAAGAGTATCTACTTTTTCCCATGTGCAAGTGATGGGAAAACCACATATGGGTGCAGCTGTTTCTCTTCTCTCATGTTGTGTTTCGCATTTTACTTCCTCATTTTCCTATTCTCAACTTTGAGAGAGATCCATTGGTAGAGCTATTAAAAATTCTTCAGTTTAGTACTTTTTCGTAATGTAAATATCTTAAAAAAATTATTTGAAACTTTTGTCACCCAAAAAAAATTCCAAATCACTTTCCTTTCATGAATTTTGTCCTTGCAAAAATGTTTTTTTTCCATGAAGATCACTGCCAAATCCAGAAGTAGCTTAAGAAGCTCTGCTCCCAGTTTGCTTGATGGATAGATAGATTTTGGTCAAGAAAGATCTACAGCAGAGCTTCTCCCTTCAGGCATTTTAGCAAATCTCTGAAGTGCTACTTCTTTGCATCTTCTTTTGTCGTTAAATGTAAAAGCAATTCTGTTGCAAAGCAGAATTCATTGGAGAGGCCTGTTTGTAACAAGAAACTTAAATCTGCTACTGTAGACCTCAGTCAATGCTATGCTTTTATGCCCATAGCCACCATTTTTACTAGTGTATTTTATTTTTAACAAATACATCTCAGATAAAGTCCTAGAAAAATAAACAATCAAATTATGGAAGGAAAGGAAGGGAGGAAATGGAAATGTAATTACTTACAATTAAATAACACTTTAATTAACATCATTAGTTTATGTGTCAGCACCTCTTTTTTCTCTGAAATTGAGTAAGTTGAAAACTGAGAAGCAGCAGTACATTAAATAGCATGTTGTAATCACACTTGTCACGGTATTTAAGAAGTGCCTTCTTATAAAGATGGACTGGGTTTTTTTCTAATACAAATTTTTCTTTTATTTTGTATTCCTTTGTTTTAGGATTACACCCCGAAAATATGATGTCATTCAAGCATCTGAGCTTGGGCCGAAAGTTGGAACAATCACTGCTGATGCTGGAGATTTAACACTAAATCGAAGGGAAACAAGGACATCTTTTACATTCAGGAAAGTGAAGAGAAGCCCTTGCAATTGCAGTAAGTGTCTTGAGGTGATCTTCAAGTCAAAATTGTTATTTATCACCAATATGCTTTTTTTTTTTTTGAGCAAATTGGTTTATCCTTTTGGGCAGTTTTGGCAGTCCTGGTAGCCATTCCTGAAAGAATGGCTCAGGGTTAGGCACACTATATGGCTTGAATTGGTTGCATTCATTTGGCTGCTGTAGTTTCTCTATATAGGAAGGCATTTGGCTTGCTCTAGAGCCAGGCAAGTAATCTGGAATCTTGTCACTGGGACCTGAAGAGCCAGAATAATGTACCAGAACAGAAGTAGATACTATTCTTCACGTTCCCATCAGTTTTTGTTTTTTATTTGAAGAGGACTGTGATTTGTGAAAATAAGTACATTAGAGAAGGAGAAGCAGTCAGATATGCAGTGATAGAGCCATGTAAGTGCCTTAGGGCAGTACAGATAACAGGATAGATGGCTCAACAATTACAGGAAATTGAAGTCCATGTGCGTCCTCAGAATAAAATTTCAGAGGCTGAATTGCAATGATTTCATAATCTTTGATATTAGGGGCGCTGTCTCAGTTTTGAAAACGTACAGCTTGTTAACATAGCTCTGGTACACGTGGGCAGGCTGCTTGTTTTGATGTCATCAAACACTTCCGCAGTTTGACCTGCATTTCAGTTTTTAAAAGGTAAAGAAGGAATGAAGCATTTCTTGCGTTTTAATATTTCACTTTTATTTTCCTAAATAAGTTTAACCAACAAGGAATGACTTTTAAAAACTTCATTTTTTTGTGTATCTCTTGCTGTATCTAGTTTACCCATCTGTCTGTGACAGCCAGAAAGGACAGCAAGGACAGGTACAACCTTCATTTCCCCACAATGAGATGGAGGCCTCAAAGCTGGAGCAAGAATATGTGCACAAGGTGTATGAAGAGATTGCCGCCCACTTCAGCAGTACCAGGCATAGCCCGTGGCCCCAAATTGTAGAGTTTCTCAGGTCACTACCAAAAGGGTCAATAGTGGCTGATGTTGGTTGTGGTAATGGGAAATATCTAGGCATCAACGAGGATTTGTACATGGTAAGTAGTAGACTGTCATTTGTTTTCATTGGTACTAGAGTTTATTCCATCGTGCAGTGTAGCATGTTGGAGCTTCAGTTGTGGGAAGAGTGCCAAGAACAGAAAACTGTTTCCTGATCCAAGATCAATTACCCATTGTGTTAGGTTTCCACATCCATTCACTGTCCATTACCCTTCTCTTTTTTTCAAAGCCACTTTTGCTTTGCAAGTCAAAATATGTTAATAAAAAAAAAGCAATGGGTGCAGTGGATTGAAAAATTGTAATGGATGCTTTAGCCTTTTCTGTTTTTGAATAAGGTTAATAAAACGGAAAATGGTTGGGCAGTTTGAATGGTTCCAACCAGTTTTTCACATGGCTGGTGGGTGGGGAATGCAGTGTACATGTCCCTGAAATCTTCATGGGCAGTACTAGTTTTCATATATCATTTTCACTTTCCTTTGGCCTGATAGCATGGCTCACTTGTGAATGATGTCATGTTTGGCTGTCCCACCTCTGACTCTGTGCATAGGCCCAGTAAATATGCCAACATAAAATTCATGGGGGAGTCTCAACTTCAGCAAGGATTTTTGGCCTTTCTCTCATTCCCTTTTCTTCACTTTTAGACAGTTCTGACATCATTCTTGCTGATGTTCTCATCACCTTCCCTGTCTCACAGTCTGTACTTAGTAAAACTTACTTCTCTCTCTTCCTGTCAGGGAGACATGAAGCACATACAAATATGAATCAAGAGATAGTTTTTATTGCGGATACTTCAATGACTTTTTTGCAAGGGTCAAACTTCTGTTGTTTTTACCCAAAAGAAATCTTTGAGAGGTGTGCATTATTCTATCTGCTCTCCCCTGTTCCAGAATTGTCCGATTCTTTCATGTGCTTGTACTGTGAAACACTTTAAAATCCTTGAGAACTTCTATGTAAGGCAAAACATTCATTATTAATAATAAAAGTCAGACTTGTTTGTCTTTTTCAGGAGTTTCTGTCCTGCTATTTATATTCAGCTATAAAACATAAGTTGTTATTTACAGCCTTGTCTGTATTTGTAATGGATTTATTTCCATTACTGTTCTTATAAGCTAGAACAAAATCAACTGATTTATAACTAGGCATGTTTATGCCTGACTGCTGTAGCCTGAAAATAATTATTAATGTTAAGTACATTTCAGTCTTTCACTCCTGACTTCTGCAAGAAATATCAGCAAACATAACTAGAGAGGAGAAAAGTTTATCAGGGTACCATGAAGGTCACCTGGTCCTGGAATGAATTTGGTAAATTGCTGTTGTGTAGGTTTGTGGAAGGCTTTTAAGGTGAAATGTCTGCAAGATGCTGTGTTGAGAAATTGCCAGCACCAATCTGTTTTCTGGAGCCCACAGTTAACCAACTAAGGGAAAGAAAGATCACGTATCTACTGGCAGTCAAATGAAAGCCAGCCCCTCTCCTCTGTTACTTCAGGAGTTACCTCATTTCATATGTGCCTGCAGGAGAAGTCCAAAATGTGAAAAATAGTAGTGAAAGGGAGGAAACTTTTAAAGAAGCAATTGAGAGTTGAAAAACAGAATCTGGGAATTGCTTCATTCATTCAGTTGGCCTCCCTTGATGTTTTTTTTTCTACTGGTGACAACTAGTTCTTCTTGGTTGGAGCTAGACTCTAGATTTTGTGTTTGCTTATTTTCATCTGCAAGATAGCGCAGAGTCTCAGAAGGATGGATGTGACTCCTTCTTTCTACTATATTTTTTTATGTCAGCCAACATGTGGTTAAATTAAAAACAGTGTATATCATGTTTACAGATTTTTTTAAACTTTTGACAAGGTATCTCAAAAAGAGGAATGATGTGGTGTTACACTGGTTTGGAGACAAAGGAAGGTAGGACTGTTGGATGAGTAGTACTGATGAAGGGTTATCAGAGGTGTCACTTAGATCATCTAGCACGGATATGAGTAGTTGCTGCTAATGAGGACAATGAGGTGATCTAAGGGGACCTGATGGTTTGGGAGCAGGTTAAACTGCAGCAATCTGTTTTCTGCTGAGAAGACAAAATAGTTTGGGCACATTTGGTGCCATTTATTGGATGGGTCTTACTGTTACAAATGCCAGGAAGCCAAGCACTGAGCAGCAGTCATAGGGCTTGGGTCAAATTTTTCTAAGTGACATGAGATCACTTTGTTTGTAGGTAATACAAACCCTTGTTCTTCGACCTGAAGGAAAGTGCCAGCAGACAGGACTTAGCAAGACATTTTTCTTATGGTCATTTTTTTAGAGAGTGAACTGTCCTGATGACTATTTTGTGCATCTTCCTCTAAAGCAACTGGTAATGGCTATTATTTGAAGCATGGTACTACTTCAAATACTTTGGTATTTCTGTGACTGCGGAAGTGACTGACATCAGTTCTTTATTTTGTGGATTCTGATTTGTGGGAAATAAGTACTCGTTTATTCCTTAATGGGGAATCAGTACTCATATTCCTCAACGGGATTTTTACCTCTATTCCCTTGCCATACTGTTCTATAGGAAGTACTGTAGAACAAGTGTTAGTGATGTATCAGTATTATCACCGGTAGGCCACCTTCTTGGTATAGTGACTATGTTGGATGAGTCAGCCTGTTCAACCATTCTTTTTATCTGAGGGAGAAAGGAGCAGTCTTTTCTACTTTTTGTTGTCCTCCTGGGTTCTTGGGCTCAACAGAAAGGTCTGATTATGCAGGGCTGTTTCTTATATTGTGTTGCTTCCATTTACCATGTGTTAGGCATGGATCCAAGGGTGAGGGCTTAAAGAATCAGGTGTATCAGGTGCATCGTTGGGGCAAGGAGAGTGCGCTCTAGATGCAGGGCATCAGTTTCCTCCCTCATTTACTCTTCTTAACTTGGGGGCATAAAATCCAGGGAGAAACTTAATAAATTGCTGCAGCCTTTCCTTCACAGCAGTTGCTGTGGCTCTTAGTAAGTTTTTATGCACAGTGCACTGGAGCTCTTAGCCTAGGTCCTGTTGGGAAAGAAGCAATAAAGCAATGCTGTGAAATTAGGAGTTATTTAGGGGTTGAGTAGAGGACTGTCAGTACAGTCATGTAGCTTGGTGTGTTCTGACTCAGAAATACTGAAAACGTGAGGCAAGCACTTTCTGAAGGCAAGCAATATGCTATAAAGGTTACTGTACATTTTTAGTGCTGCTAATTAAAATGTCTTATCTAATGGTAGATGAAAGCTGAGGTAGCTCTCTTGATGGTTGTAATCTTCAGGCACTGTCTGAAATGTCTCCACTGTGGCCTAAGCTATTGTATTTGTTTCAGTTTCTTTGAATGATTACATACAGCCTTATCTACTCGAGTATGGTTGTGTGACAATGAAATGCACATGAGTCCAGCTGCGCTCAGTGAAAATGACAGTGCTGTAATGGCTGCATTTTTCTGACACAGTGAAAGAGCAGCAATTCCATTACCAACAAATTCAGATTAAGAATGTTTGAGCGAGAGATAGAATCCAAGTCTGATGTAGTTAGGACCAAAACTGGAGAAAGATTGAATTTAATAAAGTTTCAAATTAATTTTTCTTTTTCTGTCTTGCCCAGCTCTTTTAATTGCTTGAGTGAATGCAAAAAAGAGAGATCGTTTTAGGTTTGTTTGGTGGTTTTTTGGTTTTTGGGGTTTTTTCCCACAGTCCCCTCCCCACCCAACCTCATTTGGGGGAATTACTTTAACAGTTTATATTTAAATGCTTTCAAGCTTAATATTCATATCTATAAGCAGGGCTTTTATTTTTACGGAATGCTATGTTTCAGCTTTACCCATCCCCCCATCACCACAAGGGTTTCATTCCAGAGCCAGATGACATCATTGCAATGTATCTCATCAAATTTTATGAGCTTTAGCTCTGTCTCCCAGTTTTCAGTGTTCAGGTAGGTGTGGTGACGTGTAAATCCCCACAGGAACGTTCAGCATCCTCATAGGGCTGGGGTGTGAGTGAAAGACATTGAAGCCTTTCAGTTTTCTGGTTTACAGTTTTAATTGAATGGATAAACTGGTGGGAAATCAGTAACAAACAACTGAAAATGCCATTGGGTAGATATTTTTTCTTTATAGATAAAGAAATTACTCTCCTTGCCAGAATACTGATGCTAGGAAGAAAAATGATGGTGATGCAGGAGCCCAAATGCTTTGCTTTAATACGGACATTCCTATTTCTGTAGTGTGTGTCATTCAACGGTAATCAGTAATGTTGCTTGTATTTCATGTGACCTTGTAAGATACCCTTTTGCTGTGAGATGTGCATCTCTTTGTTTTCTGCATTACTTCCCAAACTGGGATCTGCTGGAACTGTGTAAGAGTTTGATTTTGCCAGGGTGTGGGGAAGAGAGAGGGTGAATATTTGCTGCAGTATGGTTACATAATGGTGGGTGGGTTTTAGTTACGCTGGGTCCATGTTGATTGAGAACAGATTCCTATCTGAAGGACTTAGTAGTGGGTAAAAGCAGGAAGGACAAAACTAATTTGCAAAAGTATATTTGGAGCCAGTTCGCTATATTTTAGTGATTGGAGAGCAAGGCAGAGGAACCTTTCCTGCCTTTTTCTCTCGATGAGTAGAAATCATTAAAATGATGGGAGAGCTCAGAAGAACTGGGCAATAGCAGTGCAAAAACAGAATGAACGCTGAACTGCTCAACTTGGTTCTGACGCTTTGTCATCGAGAAATGAACTTCACGTTTTAGACATAGCGCTTTGTTTCCACAGATACCCTGACTGTATGCAAGGGAAAACCTAAACATTATGTGAAAGGAATGCTAAAGGCTTGACTCTGACCAACTGGAGCAAGGAGATTTGTCTGTCTTGCTGTGGCTGTGCTGGTGTCTCTTTTTCTACGTCTGTGTGTGTTTGCTGAAATGTAATTTGGTTCCCTGAGGCGCTCATGCTATCAGTTATAGCTGAGGTGTTTCTCTGGGGAGCCACATAATTCCATTTGGCGGCTGGATTTCAGAATTAGATGTCGTTTTCTTCATCCGTTTCTAATGTGCTGAATCAATCAGGTTTCCAGATACTTAAATGAACTAATTCTACCAGGTAGAGTTAGTTATAATGAGATAACATAGAAAGAAAATATATAATGGTGGGCAACATTGACCTGTCTTTACCTAGCTTTATTTAAGCTTGCAAGAGGATTTCTCACTTGCAGATCTGCAGCACTATTACAAAGCAAGCTATTTAGTGTCTTTTGCCCCCTAATGATCTATTCCAAACCACTGCATTAAGTAGATTTTATAAAACTTCGTTCAGCTACTCCTGGCTGAAACAGTGGAGGTGAAGGTGCCTGGGAACGCAAAGGAGTTCCTGTTCCCAGGAAGCCAGTACAGAGCTGCTGCAAACTCAGATAAATCACAGGTGTTACACTTCTTTCTCCCTTCCCTTATCCTCTTTTATCTTACTCTTTTTTTATACTGCCATTGGTCTAAAGGTTTGTGTTACCCACCGTGCCCTAAAGAGAGGGTGCTGTATGCCAGAAGGACGACATGCTTTTGCCCCTTTTGTGTTTGCTGGGGTTCTAGTTGCGGAGTTACAGGCCTCTGTACCAATACAGACGTCCTGGCTTAAAACAAGAGTTGGATGCATTTAGTGTTTTTCCAGATACAATGAAAATCAGTGCCTAAAATGCCTGTTAAAAATGCAAGTGGATTCTGAGCCCCAGTACATAGGTGTTAGTGGCCACTCTGGAGCTCCTGTGAGCCATTGTCCGCATCACAAAAAGCAGTGAAGAGAGGCGTGGAGTTACCTGCCGAAAAGGCAGGGATGTAGGTGGGAATGGCTGCCCAGAGTAAAATCTGAGAAAACTGAAAAGCCAGACTCCTTTGCTCTACACTAAAAGGTGTAGAGCAACTTGCTGAGAGATGGACTCAATAAGAGGTGGATTCAGCTGAATAGTCAGCCATGCTATTTGAGATACATATGAGAAATTGGGGGGGTTGAGCAAGGAATTTGATTTGGAAAACTGGTCTTAGAAATATTTGAGAAGACTCAGAGATAACAAGAAATAGGGAACCTTAAAAATGTATATAACTTGGCTCATCAAGAGATGTACTAGATTCCGTTGGGGGTTTTGGACACTGAACTAATAGTCTACCTTCCTCCACTCTTCTGGAAGAGATGTCAGCAAGGACAGTATCCTGTGCTGAGCATCAAAATTGGAGGTATGAACTGTCAAAAATTAAAACATTCCAGTTATATTTTGAGAGGTTTTTTAAATGTTTTGATTACATGTTTAATGAGAGAAAAATAAACCTGTTCTAAATTAAAACATTCCTTTGAGCTGTTTTCTGTAAATGAAGCTTCATCACGTCAAAGCTTCTGTGTGCTTCAGAATGTAGAAATTAGTAACAGAATTGGGAAAAGTTGAGTTTGGGGTCTCTGCCACTTGCTGTAAATGTTTTCTATACTCAAAAATCATTGATAGGCTTATTTTCCAGCTGTAAACTGGCATTGCACCACTGAAGTTAGCTGCTTTTTGCTAGCTTATTGTTTTCTAAGAGACTGAAACCAGTGTTTTTTGGTTTTCAATGAATGCATGTTTCTTGTAAGCTAGAAAATGCAGGAATGTGGTGATTGTAATTCTTCTAAAATATCATGTGGAAATAATTCTAGTAAGGATGCTAAATTTGCTTAGCTCCAGCACCGGGCGTATCTGTGGTGATTCCCTGTGTTCAGCGTTTATGCATATATATGTAGCACCTATTATAAAGTTTACATTTAAGACAAAGTTTTAGCATAATATACCTATTTTAGAGCAGTGGAGCGTTCAAAGTGATCCATTTCACGGTCTCCATTTTCATTGCAAAACAGAATCTTTTAGCTTTGGATGTAGATTCACTTTAAGTATGACAGTACAAGTAAGCCTGACTCTGTAATTATTTGATATAATTTAGATGCAAATGAGGACTTCACATTCTGGCAGTCACGCCTTTGTTCTCATTCTCAGTTCATTGGGTTTCATCAACATACAGTGTAGTCCTTTTCAAGGTCATTTTGGGAGGGGAGGATTGAGTTCCATTATCCAGCCCATTTTTACTAGACGTGCAGGGCCAAAGTAATTCTTTCTGGGAAAGCTTGATGTCAGTGGAAGTTGCAGGTATTCTTCCCCCTCCTTCTGCCAGCAGTGAATTTGGTCCTTTGAGTTTTCTTAAATACTGCATGCTAATGTCTTCATTGCAAAAGTATTTGAAGGCACTGGTAATGAGGCATGGAATTTCTAACACGGAGGTTGTCAGCTAAATCCATTCCATAATGAGACTAATTTAAAGACACTTCAGTTGGCTTCAAGTGTGAAATGATGGGGATTTATGTTTACTTCCAAGTAAACAAGAGTTTCCTTTTTTTTTATTCATAAATAACACTGTTCACTCAGTGCTTCAGTAAACGCGGAGATGAGGCCAAGGAATAAATGGGAAGAAAGCGATGCTAGGACTGATCTTTTTAGGTCTGTTTAGAGCTAATTGGCAGGACAATATGTACATATTCATAGTATTGTTTTTGTGGAGGATTATCTTGGGTTGTCAGGTTGGCATTTTCACAACTGTTTCATTTACTTTGGACCAGAAGTCAGGGACCTGACTAGAAGGCAGCTCACCTGGAAGCTTTCAGGACATATGACTGGAACAGAATCCTGGTTTTCTTCAAAACTGCGATGGTAGACTGAAGACTAAAATGATTTGAACCAATAAAATGAAAAGTTATGATGGAAAATATATTTATTTTCATTAATCATTGCAAAAGAGATTTTTAATTTTAGCACTACTGTTGTCTCTGCTGGGTTGGTTAACCAGAGCAAGTTGTTTGTTGTTCTTGCATCAACGATTGTTTAGTATTCTTTCTGTGTCAAATGCAATAAACACTGTCAGCAGTAATTATTTAGGATTCTGAGTCTGTTCTCTTCTATCTGCTTGTTGCTGATCATTGAAAACAAAAATAAATCTAATATTCTCAAGCAAGCCGAATTTGATATATGACTTGGTAACAGGGCTTTGGTTTGAGTATTCAATGTGCGCAGCAGACAACGAAAGTGAGGGTGGTGCACGCCTCACTCTGTTTGTTCTTTCAGAAGGGTTTTGATCAGTTTGGATTTATTTTTTTATGCAAGCATGTAAAAAACCTCTTCTAGATGCTTTTTCTTGCCATCTTTGACCTGGCAGTGGGCAAGGTTCAAAGGGGGGAAAAAAGAAACATTTTATGATGTGTCCTGAAATGGTTCCTAGGGGTTATTTCATCTGGACCGTACAGAACCTTGGAAAATTATGTTGTGCTTACATTCTTGTGGGTTGTGATACTGAGGGTGAAGAGGACTGTACCTGAACACTTCCTTACTTATCACCCAGGTTTTGTCATTTCGGTATTAGTGAAGCTGTGTGACATACTTCAGTGATGCCACCAAGGTCACCAGATTGTCGTTTACACTCGTAGATTCAGCTTTTGTGAGTTCAGTATTTGGCTGCTTCAAATGTTGTCAGGTGACAAATGGCAATTGAAGAGAAAATACTGAGGTTAGATCACCTCGTTTTGCTGGTTTCAAGATAGCTTAAGAGCCAGTTTTGAGGAAAAGTTAGGTTGAAACCTGTTCTGTCTTAAGCTGGATCAGTATCAGGGTGCTATAATGAGCTGTCTAATATCCAGTCTGCCATCTTCGTTTTAAGTAAGCATCAGTGTTTTTTTTCTTTTTGTCTATACCTGGGAACCATATATTCCTCTTACTTAATCTATTTTCTCACACTTGCTCTTGTTGTTATTTTAAACTAAAATATGTTACCTCAGTAGGAGACTGTGATGACTCTGTTACTGTAAGCATCAAATGAAAATCATTTTCCAGTCTTGTAATTATCCTCTTATGAAAAGCTTAATGAAACACTTTCTGTTACAGGTTGGCTGTGATCGCAGCAAAAACCTGGTGGATATTTGTGGAGAAAAAAATTTCCAGGCTTTTGTCTGTGATGCCCTGTCAGTGCCAATCCGCAGTGGTTCTTGTGATGCCTGCATCTCTATTGCTGTAATCCACCATTTCTCAACAGCAGTAAGTCACCCCTCTCTGTGTTCCACTGTACTGTTATACTGCTGTGCAGAGCTACTAATATTAAAAAAACCTGCTAGTTTGGGCTCTTGGAAGCAAAAGGGAAGAACAAAATGGGGGGGAAATTGAAGGTTTGTACTTGGTATAAGCAGCTGTCAGAGCAGAATTAAGCTGTTGTGCTGCTTACTTTCTCTTCCCATTCTCCCTCTGCTTGTCAGATGCCCTTGCTCCTCCTGGCACTTTAGTCTAGGTGTTGTGTTTCATTTTTGTCTGCTTACAATTAATGACACTGGAGAAGGGGGCTCTGCTTTGGGAGTCAAGAGGTATGTTACTTCCCGGCTTAGATCTTGAGCAGCTCTCATGGGTTTTTTCTCGATGCCTTCATTGTCCATCTGCAAAGAACAACAGGGACACTACTTGCTACTTTGCTGTACCTCTGGGCTGTGTAAGCTTCTCTTGGCAGGAACTGTGCAGTTGTAACAAGCTTTTAGACCATGGAGCCGTAATCTGAGGTGGGGCCTAAGGGAATGTTTCCAAACACAGTATAAGAAGAAGTCTGTTTTGGAGAAGGCGGACATATCTTTGTTCGGGTGGTCAGAGGACCTGTGTTTAATCCATAAATCTGACTCCTTCAGCTGCAAACTTAGGGTGTGTATCATCAGGTATGGTAGATCTGAATCTGGGATTTTAGGTACTGAACAACCTCTTGAAGAGGTATGTGTCATTTCCAGCTGGGCTGATACGTCCAAGAAATCCTGCTCAGCACAGCACTGTTTTCAAATGGAAAGAGAATTGTGTTCAGCAATATGTCTTGGCTTGCGCATAGTGATGAGCTATATTATGAATGAAAATGAATAGTGGAAGAAAATTCCTCTGATTTTTATTGTGTCTTGGGGGGAGACAGTAAGGAGGAATTGCTGCCATTCCATTCTTCTGTCTTTATGTACTAGCTTCACAGTTTTGTTTTTTATTTATAGGAGAGGAGACTGGCTACTATCCATGAACTAGTTCGGCTTCTAAGACCTGGTGGAACGGCACTCATTTATGTCTGGGCAATGGAACAAGAATACAAAAAGCAGAAGTCTAAATACCTGAAGGAAAGGAATGGTAGTAAAGACAAGGAGGAGGAAATCAATACTGGCAGGGCCCAGAGATCGCTTAGTGATCAAATGCCTGATAGCAGCAGCCAAGACTCAGCATGTTCTGACCGACTCCTTAATGACTCGAAGGACGAAGGCTGTGATGCAAAGCCAGTTGCAGACTCCAGACTGCCTGTTCACACTAACCGGACCTCCTTTCACTCTCAAGATTTGCTGGTTCCCTGGCACCTGAAAGGTGGCACTAAAAAGAAAGGGGAAATCGTTGATACAGTGTTGTTTCCAGCTGGCTCTAAGGAATCGCAAGAACTCAGCGCTGTTTTCCACCGTTACTACCATGTGTTCTGTGAAGGGGAACTGGAAGCAGCATGCAGATCCCTGGATTGTGTGAGGGTTCAAAAGAGTTACTATGATCAGGGAAACTGGTGCGTGGTTCTAGAAAAGTTGTAGCCTGTGGTGTTTCTTCCACTACCTGTGGTGTTTTGTTTGTTTTTTTACAGTGTGAAAAGTATTTTTAACGCAGGTTGCAGCTATTACTTCTTTTAAAATAACAGAATAAAGATTGTTTATTGAGTTAGTAACAGTAACTAGCACTGTGTGCATATGTTAACAAACTAATGGCCAAACTTAGATACTACCTCTGCAGAGTGTTTATTTTACTTCTGTGAATTACAGCGAAGAGGATTAAGTGGGAAAATACTGGCCATGGAAATCAGTAAGGCCAGTGTTTAGCTTTTAAAGATAAAGGACCTGATTTTCCCTTCTCTTTAGTTTATGCTGGTGTAGCTGTAGTGGCCTCCCTGCAGCCCACAGCAAAGTGGAACGGAGCTCTGGGCAGGAAAAGTAAAGCTGTCTGGTGTATAAAACCGTGGGTCAGGGAGGAGGGAATGAATGGCTTGTGAAGCAGTTTAGCTGAAGAGTCAAAACATTGCCTCAAGTTGAGTAGAGGGTCCTGCCTGTTTTGGTGTCTGTCAGGGGTCACAGATCTCTTCCAGCCTGGAATTTACTCTCTTTCCTTGGTCATGGTACTAATGATTTCCTCAGGGGGAAACTGGAATGCCAGTGGGATACCACAGCCCTTTTTCTCTTCCTTGATCCTCAAGCACCCACAATTCATACTGTCACTCCCCAGATTGGTCTAGTGTTGTCTGAAAGCTCCTCTGAGGTGTGAGGTTACTGAGCTTGAATACCCTGACCAGCTCTGCTAATCGCCTGCCTTCCTGTGAGTGCAGGGCTCTGTGCCAGCAGCACCAGGGCTTGTAGTGTGGTGCCAGCTCAGATGCCCCTGGAAAAAAAACAGGAAAAAGATTAAAGTGAGGGCAATATTGGTGCAGATTTTCTGCAGGATAGTTTCAACCCCTAAATGTTGGCAGTGCAACAATTTTTATTTATTGTACTTCAGAAGAACAAAGAACTGGAGTAGAGGGGAACTGATGCTGGGCTGGCTGACTCACAGCAGCCTTTGCTGCTGTTGCCTGCAATGACTAGCACAATTTATTTAACACAGCTCCTGTGTTATCAAAGGAGCGTGCCACCTGCAATGCATTTCCAGAATTAAAATGTAATGGACTGGCTTTTGCATGGTGAGTGGCTGTTGGTGCCTCTGAAAACCAGTACTGCTATGCCCTCATTGCCCTTTTCATTGGTTCATTGCCTGTAGTTGTATCAAGATCTATGGTATAGGCAGGTCATTGCTGCTGTAACTAATGGCATCTAAACCGAAGTGCCCATCCTGAATCATGGGGAGTTGGAGGACAGCTATGTGCCCTTGGCCTACTGCTGCCTGCCTCAGACTTGCAGGTTAAAGGGTTGCTGGCAGCTTGCTCCCAGTCACCATTTCTCCTAGGATCTGCCATTTCCCCCCATCATATAATGGAGAAAATCTGAGGGGAACAACAGTGGTAAGAGAGGAGCTTGCTGCCACCACAATTCATCTGGCCTGTGCCTTGATTGCTGTCTGCTTCCAGAGAGCCCTTGGGGAAGGAGATCTCATTCCACAGCTGCACATGTCCACATAGCAGCAGCTCTGTCCTAGCTGATTTCTTTGGGGCACAGGGAGGCAGAGGGGCATGTCCATGGCAGATGAGCCTTCTTGGGCATGTTTAGGTGTTGGTTTGCACACATTCAATAAACACCACATAGCTGGGAAGTGTTGGACTTCCCATACAGGTGCAGTTTGGCTCTTTAGTATGCAGCATGGCTGGTGACTTTATGCAGGAGGAGCCTTCCTTTCTCCTTGATAACATCTATGGTCAGGCTGTTGGGCATTGCTGATTAAGACCTCATGATGTGAGCAGGCCCTGGTGTCGTTAGCAGAGGCATGGTGTTGGAAAGTGAAGAACTAACACTATCGATCGTGCAGTTTGTATCACGGGAGCAACTCACTGTTTGAATGGTGCTCTGGGTGTGCAGGCATGCAGGAAAAGGCAGTTGTCACTCCAAGCCTTGATTTTAAGCACGTCCAAGATGGGAAGTAGAAGCTGAGTCTAAAGAGTGAAGTAAACTGGTTGATGCCATAGGCAGAGATGGAAATGTGATCCATTCCTTGACTGCATTGCAGGACCACGCTACCCCTCTAATCTTAAAACTTCTACAGCCTAGCAAACTGTTCATTTCCCAGCTCCAGACAACTGCCTCCTCCCCGCCCTTGCCTGGAGCTGGGCTTCCCCGCACTGTCGGAGTGAGAGGGGCTAATCATGGCTCTTGCAGTAGGTATGGGGGTTCCCATACACTAAAGTGTAGCCTGTGGGCAGTGATTGCATGTGTTTGATATTCAGTAGGGCTGGTACCTGTTCTCTGGCTCTGCTTTTTGCTCCTCTTTTGCCCTTTGTTTGTCTCTTACCAATCATTGTTTTTGCTGTTTCCTATTTTCCTGCTCTTCCTTTGGCATAGAGGGGAACTTGCTTGTCCTTGCTTCTGCTCCCAGCTGACATGCTGTGGGCAAAGGGTGGCCCTTGGAAGACATGCAGGAGGGTGCTATGCTGATAGTTGTCATGAGTAAATGGCAACACTGAGATATATATACAAGCTAAGAAAACTTAAGGAAATGTGGCAAATCAGCTGTGAGACCTGGGATGTTATTTTACTTTTACTTGGCATTACATACTGCTGAGAAACCTGCCTACCAGTTATTAAGGCTGCATTGTGTTTTGCAGGGATGCCCCAGCATGCTCTCTTCCCTCTGAGATACTTCCCAGAAAGTTGCATTTCCCACTGGGGGCCAGTTTTCAGAAGGGCCCTGCATGCCACAGTTTTGCATTGAGGCCTCTGAGCTGGCTTCAGTACTGGGACACGGTGTTTGCATGCAGCAGCGCACCCAGTTCCCAGGTGGGCTGTGATAGGACCGGAGCTAGCCCGAACGGCTCCCTGGCACAGTGCCACACGGCATCCGTGTGTCACTGGTGACAGAGGACAGCCTCTGCTGGGTGTTTGTGCAGTGACTAACTTGCTAAATTGGGCTGCCTATTATTTCTGATTACTGTGAATTGCATTCATGTAGAAGAAAGTAGGAGGACCACATCTTTTATGCTCTTTATCTGCAAGGCCATGTGTTTGTCGGTGCCTGGATTCCTGCTGAGCGCACAGCAGCTTCTCTTCCGTTTGCCTGTAGGTGCATTTTCTGTAAGTATATACAATGTGCTGCCAAGAAACGCAAGCACTACTTGAAACAGTCCGAAGTGCTGCTGTGTCTTGACCTTGTGTGGCAAATTAGGAATCAGGTCTGCAGTAGCGCTGGATTACAGAACGTACTCTTGTTCTGACTGGAGAGAGCACAGAGGTGCTGCCTCCGAATTAACTGCTGGCTCTGAGCTGGGCATGGGGTTAAGCGCTGTTCTAACCCAGGGCTCAAATTCACCAAGTGGACATAAATCCTGAATAGTCCAATGTGGGCTTCGTGTAACAAAGTGATCTATTTTTCTCAGGCCCTGTGGCTCCCCCAGAGCTCTGCCGCTTCCCTCTGCTTCCCCAGCAGAGGCAGCATTAAGCAGTGTCTGGTGTGGCATTAAGCATTTCTTGACTGCCAAGAGTGATTAACATAATTTCTTGACTGCTGCATAAATTGAAGAGGTCAGATTCTCTCTATCACTAGTTCTTCAATGAAGCACTTGGGATGTCTGAGAGAAGAGTCAGACTTTGCCATCAGCCTTCAAATACCGTCAGTATTCGTGGTGCGAGGTATTCCTTTCAGCCAACTACTCTTAGCTACGACACAGCAGCATTTGTGACAGGACAAAGAAGGACAGGGAGCTGCTGGAGAGGGTACAGCAAAGGGCTATGAAGATGGTTAGGGAACTGGAACATCTTTCTTATGAGGAAAGGCTGAGGGACTTGGGTCTTTTTAGTCGGGGGAAGAGAAGACTGAGGGGGGAATCTTATCAATGCTTATAAATACTTAGGGGGTGGGTGCCAGGAGGATGGGGCCAGTCTTTTTTCAGTGGTGCCCAGTGGCAGGACAAGAGGTAGTGGGCTCAAACTTGGTCATAGGAAGTTCCATCTAAACATGAGGTGGAACTTCTTTCCTTTGAGGGTGGCAGAGCACTGGAACAGGCTGCCCAGAGAAGTTGTGGAGTCTCCTTCTCTGGAGATACTCAAAACTTGCCTGGACGCATTCCTGTGCAGCCTGTTCTAGGTGAACCTGCTCTGGCTGGGGGGGTTGGACTAGATGATCTCCAGATCTCCAACCCCTGTCATTCTGTGATTTCCCATTCATTTCACCCTGACTCAGAGCGGAAAGTGTTGCTCTGCCTGTCCCAGGCAGCCTGGTGCAGATGGGTCTCAGCTGGTCCTGGTTCTGGAAGGGGGTTCTGGCATGGGGAACATTGGCTTGGGCAATGCTGATGTGTGGGTTGAACATGCAGTACCTAACTCATTACCAAAGGGGGTTTTCCTTGTATTCCCGAGTGCTGTGAGCCAGAGGCTGGTCTCAGGAGCATGTCAGCTCTTCAAAGACATTGGAAGAGCTGAAAGAACTCTGACATCTTCTGAGGCTGAAAACATTATGAAATAGGTCTTTGATTAAAGTCAGGCAGTCTCTTCAGATGCTCAGAGAGGAATCAAGTGGTGAAGGAGAACATGACAAGGGAGGACGGCAGGTAGATGTTAACAAAATATAGTGCAGAGGTTTATCGAGGACATATCATTACAACACAGTGCCACCACAGCTGCCCTCTGCAGTACTCACTTGCCCCTTTTTACCTCCTGTAAGTATAATGAGCTGAAACTCTTTAAGGTCAACAGTTGGATTTAAATGTTACAGGTTTCACAGTGCAGTGTTTTTCATAAAAATTATGTTCCTTTTTTGACCTTATTTAAATAAAAAATGTGCTTAAATGGTTATTAATTTGCAGTCTAGAAGATACAGGGAAGGCAGAGCTCCATGTGGGTATGACCTGGGCTGTGAATGCCAATGCCCCTCCTTTGGCAGTCCTCCCCCATGTCCCAGTGATCCTCCAAGTGCCTCAGTGTACTCAGAAGTAGGGAGGTGGGAATTTCTGCTCTGGCCCAAATATGACCCTTGGTTTAGCTCTGGGCACATGCAGGCAAACGCCTGGTGGTGTGACCAGAGGTGGCTGTTGATTTTGGGGGTCACTGTCCCACTTCTTTCCAGCGTCCTGTTCTAGGGACCACCAGACCACCCCACTTGACCCTGCGTCAGACATGTCCGCTGATGTTTGTTGCACTGTCCTGCCCTGACAAAACAAGTGCTTCGGAGCATTTGCATGCTTAAAGCTGAGTAAACAATGTGATTTGTTGACCCGGGAGCAGACAAAAAATGAAACCTGCAGAGCACCAAGACCTTCTCTTAACTTCATAGAGGTCCTTCAGACTGACGTCCTGGTGCAGTGATGCCAGTGACAAAACTCCCTCAGAGCTCAGAGAGGCTGGATTTCCCTGAAGTGCTTAACTTAAGCTTAGAAGGGAGAGGCTTAGGGCAGCAGGTGGCAAGGGACAACATGCTGACTGTTGCTTTGCTGACTGAGAGCCCTGAAAAGCTGCCTGGAGACCACAGCCTCTCTTCAGAGCTTGAAGGACTGGCCTCAGCAGAGTGAGCAGAAGATGAGCTCTTGTACTGCTTCTCAAGGCTATATGAACTCTGCATAGAGGAAAATGCAACTTTCCCTGTTTTGGAAGTTCTCCAACAATTTGAATGTGGTGGAAGAATTCTTGATAGATTTATATGTCAGTCCTTGATCAAAGCATCAAAATCTATTTGAGAACCTATTTCTGGTGAAGTTTCCAAATGATCATTCTAAGAGAATATTTAGGTCTTTACTGAGCAATAGAAGTCTCACATTTGCGCTTGCCTGGGTTTTTTTTCTGTTTGGTGTTTGTTTCTTCAGAACTGTTTCTCTATTTTTAATGGAGTTTGTCAAGATCTTTATTTTTGTGTGCACAACAGTTTCCAACATGATTTTGGTGAAATCTATGATGAAGAATTTGTGGATGTGTTTAGTGAAGTTCTGCATGTGGAAAAAAATGCAATTTCTATGTGCAAGAAGCAATACAAAACTCTCATTTTAAGTAAATTCTTTGTTTATCAAACATGAAAATAAAAAGCTGATACAGAAAAATACCAAGTACTCTCCCCTGTGGCAAGCCATGCTTCAGCCATTGGGCTGGCTGGTTAGTCTGTTTTTTCCCATTTTATGTGAATCTGGGAGGGGTCTCAGTGTGTAGCCCACAAATTTCCCTTGTTACTGGGGTCCGCATTTCTGCAAATTCCAAAAATGGGGTTTGGTTAACGTTTCTGCCTTGTCCTCTTTATGGTTAATAGTACGTACTATCTTGTCCCCTTATTTCTCTTCTTTGCAGTGATGTCTAGAAAATACTGGAGTAGTGCGCTATCAATAGCTATTGCCTGTCCCACTGCCGGGTGACTCCTTGCTCCCCTCATCTGTATCCCTATTTCCTTCTGCCTTATTTTGTACATTCTCTGAGGCGTGTGCTCTTTGTGTAGTGCGAGTGCAGCTGGCTCCTTCTCTGCACCTGTATTTCACATGGGGTTTGGTTCCACAGGCGTGTTCCTCACTAGCAAAGACAGACTGAAATTTGTCCTCTCTTAAGCTGCAGATCCCATCCCTTGGCTGTGCTGAAAAATCTGTTTGAGATGGCTGCACGGAGAAAAACTACATGAGATACACGATTTGCAGGAGGAAAGAGGTCTGAGACAGCTGAGATGACCCCAGCTCCAGGTTCTTCCATGGACCCATGCAGATCTGTATTGAGGGTCCAGGTGGCAGGAGATGGTATTTAACCCCCTCCCAAGCTTTTGCTTTGCCTAATCTCTCCTTATTTTTTTACAAGTATATTGTCGTGTTTATAATAAGCTTTTTTAAGAAGTGACAGCTGAATTACAAGCCGTCAAGATAGAGAATTCACACATTGCTGTGTTAGCAAACAGCATTCCATTTTTTTTCTTCTGGAAAAGTTATTGCATGGTAGGAAATGTTGGAGCAGGATGAGGACTTAGGAAGGTGTGCAGTTCAGAAGAATCTGCCAGGTATTCAGCCTTTAATCTTGCAGACCATCAGTTTGCTCTTAGCAGAGAAAGCAATTAATCTGTACAAGAGATACAGATATTTAGGTCACGGTCTTTTCTCCCAATTTATGTATTCAAAGTGGTTTGAGAGATACAGGAACAAAATGTCTGGAGCTGAGGATAATTCATCTTGTCTCAGACATGTTGCAGACTTGTTCAAAGGGGCAGTATTTTAGTGAGGGTTTGACAAACAGAATGGTAGTTCGATGTAGAGAGAAGCCAGCCATGTTGAAAATAAAGGCTCTCCTGGACAGGATGACACTATTTATAATGCACCTGCATCATGGGTCCAAAGCAGTCCTGGCTGCTGATACTGGGTGCATCTTTCTAGCCTGAACAGAGACAGGTCTCTCGCATCTGTCCGTGCTATGTCTGATTCATGATTTGATCCAGAAAACTCAAGGTATCTCTGAGCTTCAAGGAGGCTGAAGACACCAGCTTTGGTGTTGGGTTATTTGTTCTCATGGGGACAGCCATGGCCTCAGCTCTCTGCAGCTCAGGCGAATCATAGAAAGACAGATTCCCCTAAAACCCTTCTGTGCCAAACTCGTAGGTCACTGAGCTCAAGAGCTGAATTTACAATCCTTCATATCCTTCTGTGCTCCCTCCACCTCAGAGGCACAGTTTCAACACAAGGGGCAGCAAATAGGTAGAGTGTACTTCTACACAAAGTTGAGTGTTTGGGGTCAAGAGCTCTGAGAAGCTCTTGCCATAGAAGCTTGGTCTCCTGGTATGTATTTCTACAGCATCGCACGTGGTGAAAACAGAAGTGGACCACACTTCACAGGAGGGGCTTAGTCCTGTGGAGCTGTGATGAGGATGCCTTGAGAAGGGGCCACCTCCTGAGGCTTGGGCACAGCTTTGAAATGTAGATAGGAAGTAGGTGAAGAGCTGCTTAGCTTTTTGCTCCCTCCCCCCCCCCCCCCCTTTGACCCTTGTCAGCAAATCGCTCACCTGTGTGCTTCCCTCACTGCTCCCTTGTTTTCTATTTCTCTTGCTTCAGACATGCTCTTCCAGCGTTTGTGCTGCCGGCATGGCCACGCTAGCTGTTTGCTGCAGCAGGGAGGGGACAGCACAGGGAGCAGCAGACTGGGGCCAAGAGCTTCCTGTGCGGTTCATGGTCTGATTCCCTGCAAAGGTCCTTCACTGCCGCAGGGAACAGGTGCTGGCAGGCCAGCACAGGAGCAGGGTTTGAAGGGGATTGTTCCGGAGTCAAGGAAGAGAAAGAGAAATATCATGGAGCAGTGGGAGGGAAGAGGTGACACCTTCTCTATCTGCTTCTCTCCCCTTATTGTCACCTGCTGTCACATCCCAAGCCTCTGGAACAGGTGGGCATGGGTGGGAAGCAGTACAGCTTCCTGCAATTTCATCCTGCCCCTCATCTTCGCACTTTTCTCATGTGAAAAGATATCCAGACTTTAAAACTGTAGAAAGAAATGGCCACTTCTAATATTGCTATATGCATTTTTCTCTGAAATGAATTCACAAGGATAAAGCCAGCAACTTCTGGTTTTACCTGGATCTTTCTAATTTTCTATGGGTGTAAATACCCGTGATAGCCCTTGGTGCAGGGAATTTCACCCAAGCTGGACCTCTGTGCTTCCAAGTTCCTCCTAAGCTGAGGAGATTGATTTGTGGTGGGGCTGTAAGCAAACCCTCCGCTGGCCCTAAAGTCACCAAGCCCCAAAGCAGCCCTGTGTTAGCGCAGACAGCACGTACACGAGGTGGACCAGCTTCCCAGGAAAGCGCAAGATCTCCCTCTGCCACACTAATCCTTGTGCTAAATCAGGCAGGTAGGTTCGAGACCCAGCCTGGCACTGCCTTCTGCCCAAGACTGCCATCCACAGTGGGCTGCCAGACCCCTTCGGCCTGATTTAACCCCAAGAGAGGGAAAAAGGCTAAAAATCCCCCAGGGAGAGAGATGTCCTGTATGGCATTAAGTTAGATGTCTGTGTCTCCCAAGCACAGGGTCAAGACACCATCTGAATTTAGCCTTCTGATGTCGCTCTGCCATGGGCCACCATGGTTGTGCTGCATCTCTGGGGGTGGCTGGTTGAGGACCTCGTCTTCACAGTTTGTCCTTTTGCAGAGAGATGTGGTAGTTCAGACAATAGAGCTACAGACTTTGCAGAGGTTTCTTGACCTCCATATTATATTGAATTACATGAGAAGCAGAAGGAAAAATACAATCCTTTTTCTTGGCAACAGATCCTTTCAGTGCTATAGCACTTTTTCAGAATTTAGGGCAAAGTTCTCTGAAATGTCCTCTGGCAGGAAAATTTGGCATGGTTTTCTGCCCTACAGAAACCCGTACATTACTGTGCAGACAGAACCAGCCTGCTGTGCGGGACAAACACATCCCTCTCATTCCTTATTCCTGATCTGAGACAGAATTGTGTTCAAAGTTGTATCGGAAGGGACTTTGAACAACCTGATCTAGTGAAAGATGTCCCTGCCCATGGCAGGGGGTTGGACTAGATGATCTTTGAAGGTGCCTTCCAACCCCAACCTTTCTATGATTGCAGATTCTCTGATTACGACTTGATTTCTTGTTTTGTTCCGAAGGCAACTCTAGTCTTCCTGTCCCACTGCAGGGAAGCTGGAACAAAATTGCTTTCCCTCTGTTTCATTCCGTTTGTCCGGCTCTGCTCTGTGTGCCAGCCGATGGCCATCAGTTAGTGCCTCCTTTAAACAGACACAGTGGTGCTGCTTTGCATGAAGAGTAAAGCCACCAGGACAATGGCTGAACATACAACCAGTTTATAAGAAGAGATTAGAATCCGTATAGTCTTGTGCTCCCCAGACCCTCTCTGCTATTACCAGACCAAATGAGGAGACAGCAAAGAACTCGGCATTTACCTCGTGTAATATAGACTAAGGTTTTGCAGACTAAGGTAAAAACAAACTTTCAGTGTGTGTGTGTGCGTATCTTTTTCTTAAGTGGTTAGAGAAAACACCCCGGTAACTCTTACCAGATGTGTTTACAAGATGCTATGTCAAAAGTTACTGCCACATCTGGATGCTGTCAACTAGATTTAGCACTTTGCATTGCAGCTACTTGCTTCAGCAGTACCCCAGATCTCAGTGCAGTTTCAGAGGGATTCAAAAAAGAAAGGAAATAGCTCAACTATGTGCTTAGGTTTTAACTTAGGCATGTGGTTGTAGATCTTTTTTTAAAATTCTTCAGGCTGCTACTGCTCACTGTCTTGTACTAATCCCCAAAGGGGGGATGTTCTGTTTTTTAAAGACGTCTTCAAATAGAGACTGGGAGAATAAGGAATGGGCAAAGATTCTGCTAGTCTGACAGTTTTGGTTTCTGAAGTGCAGTAGAGGATTGTGTTGCTGCAACTTAAGGGTGAAAGAGGAAAAAGACATTTTTATGCCGTATTACTCTTCTGCCCTTGCCACCCCCCTTTCTTTGTTCTTAAAGCGCTATTTTAATCAAACAAACACAAGGTTGCTACAAAGCCATGATCTCCAAATGTCACTGTCTTACAGGCTGGAAAAAATGAATAAGTAATTTGTTGCAGGCAATACTGTACTTTGCTTTTCCTCCCTGTCCGGCTTGGACTGCAGCGACCATGGGGTTTTGTGCCTGCAAACTGGTCTGCATGATCCTGTGGCCAGCATGTTCTGCCTGCAGAGCCACAGCTGGGGGGAGTCGGTGCTAAATTCTGCTGGTTAGCAGGAGTTTTGGTAATGCACATGTGCAGCCTACCCCTCTGAACTCTCCCACATCCCTGCCCTACCGAAACTGATAGGACAGCCAAGGATTTTCCTCTTCTGCTGAAACTGCACTATTTGTACAGTTTGGTATTGAGAGACTCCAAAACCTGAACACTTCGATACAGTTTTGGTGGGAGTCGGAGATCTCTGCCACTCAATACAAAAAAGGCTATGTCTTTCCGCTGGTGACATACCCTGATGCTGTCCAGAACATGGACTAAGAGTGTGTCCACCACCAGCACCTCTCCCACGTGCCTGGACAGCTGGGTGCAGAGAAATCATGGTTCTTCTGGTCAAAAAAGAGGGGATTTCTTTTCAGCAGCTTGACTATGATAGATGACATCGCAGTATCCCTCTCAGCTGACCCTCACCTTAGATCCCTGGCACATTGGAAGGCATGCCTAGTTCAGGCTCTTTCCTATATAATACAGTAGGCTTATAAAGGTTAGGTGTTGCTTGATTAGCTGTCTACAGGGGACCCTAGAGAAAGCAAAGAAAGGTGAGGAAGGGGGACATTAGTTGATAGACCCTACAAAAAAATAATTTGGAAGAGGAACCAGTGGAGAAATTGTTTCACATGCTGTTAGTAGTGAGGTTCCTGTGCTGCGAGAATATGAAAGAGCAAAATAGGCCCAGGTAGGAGGAATGATGACAAGAAGAAGATTGAGAGTAGGCAAGTGTATTTAAAGAAGGTAGCTGCAGAGGCTCCCTCAAAAATCGATGAGCAATGGAGCCGCTGAGGTGGAAAGATCTAAAATGTTGTCCTAAGTGTAATAGGCACTTCGTGCTTGAAAAGCTGCAAGTCAGAGATTGGAAAGGAGGAAGCTGTTTGTCAGGGCATGAAGACCAATGCTGAACATATGTTACCAGTCTCTTCTTGCCCAACATGGTGTAACAAAGGGGGAGAGGTAGAGGTCGAAGAGGAGATGGAGATGAAAACTCTGAGTCAGAGACAGGAATGAAACTTCGGTAGCTGGGAAGGTACAAATAGCAAAACAATGCAAATGGCTGATGGGGGGTGTTACGAAGTGCCCAAGGGTCAGGCGTAGGATCATAGAAAGAATCAGGTTTGAAGGGACCTCTGGAGCCGTGTAGTCCAACCTACTGCTCAAACCAGGCTTAAATTCAAAGTTAGAGCAAGATTCTCAGGGCTTTGTCCAAATAACTTACAATTTTTTTGAAGATTTTTTTCAAAAGTTGTGATACCATAAGTTCTGTGTGCATTTCCCCACTAACCTTGGTGCAGGCCAAGGAGGTCTTTTTGCTAGTGCTGACTCTCAGTAAAAAATGTTTTCCATGGAGGCCTTTGTATTACCAGCTCCTGAAGTAATCCATGCAGCTCAGAGGAAGCATGTTCTGTTACATTGCTATATATCCTAAAGGGTGGCTAGCGTTGGGCATTGTGAAAATGTTCCTGTTCACTTGTCTGAAGACTAGAATGGAGTGTAATAACTTCCTGTTAGCTACCTACATTGAAGTCACCCTTAAGTCAAACAGCATTAAGGGAAAAACAAATGTTAAGTGTTTCTTTATAAAATCTAAACAACAAAGGTGTTAATGCCAAAAGGAAGAAACCACATTTGATGTACTTTCCCAAATTCAAACCTGAAAGATTTCTGTCCTCTTATCTTAGAATTGTCTACCTCACCACATGGCCATGGGTCACTTGAGTTCTAAGTTTTCCTTTTGAGGAAAGAACCATGAAGAACAGTGCTAACTTTTATGCCCCAAATCTTATTTGGGACTTGCTTTGGTCTTCATTTAAATAATCTCCTTCTCTTTGCTCACTGGACTTTTATCTTTTTGATTTCCCTGACTTCTAATATTTGTTCCTGTCTTTCTTTATGCCTTGGTAAATGGTGATGTCCTGTTCTTATGCCAGGACTAGGCATCTCCTTCCCTTGACAGAACCATGATATATGAAACTTCCCATGTGCTGAACCTTCTAGTCCATATAAATACAAATACAGACATGCTTCATATATACAAGTAAGATTCAAGTGTGCATCTTGCACTGGCTTTTGACTGAGAGAGTTGATTTCCATCACATCCACGTTATTACTGGATATAAGGTAACTAACTCACATTTTTACCAGGGTGTGTAGTGATAGGACAAGGGGTAATGGCTTTAAGCTGAAAGAGGGTAGATTTAGATTAGATACAAGGAAGAAATTCTTCACTATAAGGGTGGTGAGGCACTGGAACAGGTTTCCCAGAGAAGTTGTGGATGCTCCACCTCTGGAAGTGTTCAAGGCCAGGCTGGACGGGGCTTTGAGCAACCTGGTCTGGTGGAAGGTGTCCCTGCACCATGGCAGGGGGGTTGGAACTGGACGATCTTTAAGGTCCCTTCCAACACAAACCGTTCTATGATTTCAGTCTTCAAGAAGCATAAGGAAGTGTAGGAAGTCAGGAAGTTGCTTTAAAGTACTAAGAAATGGAAAAGCAGAGAGATTAGAAGAACAGGCTATAGGGAAGAGCTTGGTGAATAGAAACTACAATTTAATATCAATAGAGCATGACAGGAGAGAGTGGAGACTAATAGTGATCAGTTAAATGGCATGATCCCAGTGGGAGCAATTAAAGTAAACGTCTATCAGAGATATTAAATATAGGCTAGAAAAACAGCAATCAGTCTGAATGATAGCAAGCTGCTGGTGTGCATACAGGATGAAGAGAACTTCTGAAAACAATACAGAAAGTCAGCTGTGTAGGTAAGTCTCTCCTAAGCAGAGCTCAGACATGCTCCATATAAAGTGAATGGGGATGAGCACGTTTGGGGAAACGTGTGCCAGAAATTAATGTCATGCAGCTGTCACTGGATACAGCAAATGTTCTGAATTGTACAAAGTATTCTTCTGACAGTATGGGAAATACTGGGTGGATGGAGAACTATCTCAAACACTTACGTTATGAGAGATTTAGAGTGATAACATTTTCCATACGTTACAAGATTTTCAGATTTACTGGAATTTGGATGAGTTTTAGTCTCAGAATTCCAGTTCTGATATGTTATATCTGTAAATATCACAGAAACAGTTTCTATTTGCAAAGGGAAAATGGTAAAGATTTGTCTAGAAATACTAAAGAAGATTAATAGTTACTGTCTCTAGTGTGCTTTGTTTTGTGTATTCTTCTTGCTGCTACAATTAAGGTTTTCTTGTCATTATCCCTTCTGTGTGTCACTATGGTTTTCTATAATTTACTGGGGAGAAAAGAGGGAAAGACATTTAATTCATCATTGCAAATCTCTTTTATGTGTGTTAATGCGCTTTATATGAAGTGATTACACTGACAACAGCAGCATTTGGACCCTAATTTATTATGCAAATAACTTGCCCTGCATTAACTAATATGAGTCCTCCTGGGGTAGAATCAGAATTGCATGGCTTTGTCCAAACTGCTCTGAAAGGCCATACCTGACATCTCAAGTGGTCACAAATGAATAATTTTCCTTCTCTTGCCTGTCTCCTCACCAGATGTTTGCTACAGAGATGCTTGTGAAATGCAGACAGCTTGTTCCTGTGCCTGGTGGTGCTCTCGTCCACAAGCATGATACAGATTTCTAGGCTGAGCTACCTCACCCAACTTTAAAAGACATCGATGTTAAGCCTACATCTCAGGCCAACAGCAAAACTTTCTGAATAGTTACCAGAGACACATAGGGACTTTATAGTGTTATTTATCTATCTGACTTGATTTTGTACAAAATATTCAATGTCTCCTGTCAGACGGTTACAAAATTAAGACTTTTTCTCAGCCAAGATTTTGAAGCCTCATCTTCACTGACATTTGTTTTACCTTTGAGAATGCCAGCTGTTCTTCTTTTGAAATCTTGTCCTCCCCTTGCTCCTGTGATGCTTTTCCTTCCTGAATTTCCTGCATTTCTAATCACTTAGTGCATGTCCTTGAGTAAGTTTTCCTTCCTCTCCTTCCTCTCCTGATAGACTCCATAAGGCTCTGCCCTTGTTCCTCTCTTCTCCTTATCTTGATGTGGTCTCATCCACAAATACAAAATTAATTATCATTGGTATGCAGACAAGCTGCAAGTCAAACTCTCCATTCCGGACTTGTTTCCTTATGACAGACTAAAATCATGGTTCTTTCCTTTGGCTATCTGGCAGACACAACTCACTGTGGCTAAACCAGAGTTTGTTAGCCTTTATCGAGCTGCAGGTTTTTATGGCTTGCTTGCTGCAACATTTATTTTCCTTTGGCCTCACCAATGTAATCTTACCACATTTATGTCTGGTTAGATACCTATATCCAGTGTGCTACTGCAAAGGTTTTCTTCCCAGCTTCTCGCTTTCACTGTCTCACCACTCTCTTTATGTGCCTCTACTGACCCTCTCTTTGTCACATCCTCTTTTTCCATTGTTTTCAAGGTCTTTGGGGTGTATCGTGAACCAATGTTAAGTGAAAGATAAAGGAGGTCATAAGAAGTCCTGGAAGTGGGGAAAAAAAAAATAATTAGTGTATGTGATGCAACGGCCAGCAATACCATCTTTCTGCACCTAAAAGTCCCAGAAGCGCTCCTGTTCTTGCCCAGTGTGTGTGTGTGTGCGCCTGTGTCTGTGCATGCAGGACCCTAGATGAGAGTGACAGGCTCCTCCAGGCTCATCTGATCCCTGCTTTACTTCAGACCACTTCTTATGTCCTCGTCATTTTTTGGGTACTGAAGGGAACCTTCAATACTGCTCTCCTTGAGCTTTTTCCTTCACACCTTCTCAGGAGCTGCTCTTACCCTGGGAAAATGCCTGTATCATCTCACTTGCTTTCCCAGTAAAGGGGGTGAGAGCTCTACTCTTAGCTTTTAGTGCTCTGATGCACCCAGTCATGCAGAAGCAGTTCTCATCTGGTGGAGACGGACCCCACTGTTCCCAAGGTAAGAGCCACTGTTGCATCAGTGTTACTCCTTTCTGGGCTGAAATTAGGAGGAAAGAAAAGCCTAGTTTTGAACTGTGAAATAAGCAACTTGCCCTGTAGTCACCCCGATTCACCAGATTATCTAACCTGTGTGTGAGTAGTATGAATGTATGGGCATAAATAGGCTAGATGATGTCTGAGCTACAGTGAAATATCAATATAATTTTTGTACAGGTCATCTACACCCCAGTTCTCTTACTCCTGCTAGTTGCAGAGTTTATAGTCATTCATGTCAATGTATTTGGTCACTGAAGCCCTGGATTTGTTGTCTGCTTTTATTTTAATGGGAAGTTTTTGCATGCGGATGGGTGGCTGTGGTTAATAGATAATGTAACCAGAGATAAGAGTCATAAGTAAAATTATGGGCTGCAAGGATAACTAAGAACTTTCACAAAATATAATTTGGTTTTTATTCATTCAAAGGAAGAGGGGGTTTAAGGTTGCAGTATCCCTGTTGTACTTCTGCACTTGCAGCAAACCACTACTGGGGTGTAGATCCTGTAAAATTATTAGAAACTTTGCAATGATTTTAAGGTATTTTGAAGGTAGCCTTGTTTAAATTAGTCTAACCTGTGACTTTGTCATAGTATCAAATATCTGAAATTGTGTGAGTTCACTCTCAAAACTAGACATTTTTCCTGTCAACCATAGCTGTGGCTTTGAAGTGCCGAGGATGACAAAAGGAGGAAGCTAGAGACAATCCAGTGGGATTTCTTGTCCTATCTGTTTCTTCTTCCCTTCACTTCCAGTAAATAAGGTGGTCCAAGCATGTTATTTTAGGACTTTATCTAAAGCCTCCTGGGAATTGATGGAGAGTTGCCCCTCTGACTTCTGCGAGCTCTGGATCAGGCTATGAGGAAGGCGGCTTAGCCAGCCAGGTTTGACGTAGCATGAGAGAGGAGTGGAGGTGCTCATAGGTCTGAGGGCATCAGGACCTCTGTAGGCAGCCCCTCCATATAGGCAGCTTTGTGGAGATACATCTGGGCACTGACTGGATCAGGAACACAGAGGCACCTCTCTGACATGAAACTTGTCTCTCCCCTTAAGCAGGCTATGCCTATGCTTTACCATTACAAAACAGCAAACCCCCTTTGATTTTACAAAAGCAAAGGCAAGAAATTTCCAATTCACAAGCAAAGAAGGTGGAGAGATGTGTCATTGCAATATTAATAACTAAATGTCTCCTTCCAATGCAGAAACACTCTGTATTATCACTCTAACATGATGGCAAGCTTACCTTTGTTGTAAGACTAATGCCCTTTATCTAAAAAATAAAAAGAAAATCAATCTTCTGTCACAACAATCAACTATGTCTTTGTCTTATATTCCTACTGAAATATAAATTAAAAGGAAAACTACTGAACCAAAGCATAAGACAGTAGAATAAATTACTGTGAAATATATATTTTTGTAAATGCTTTTGTGCTTCTTCATGTGATGTCTTGTTGAGAATCTAGATCAAAACTGAAATAGTGATTCTAAGGTCTAGAGAGAGTTTAGAAATTATTAACATTAAAAATAGCTCATAGTCTATTGCTGAGCCATCCTGTCTCCTCAGCTAGTTGATCATCGATGCCTTGTGCAGAGCAGAAGATGGAGAAGCGCATTTCTCATGACATTCAACTGCTCAAAACCACATCAGTCCTTAGTGTCAGACTTCTCATAGCCTTGGATGAGTTCAAAGTATAAGCTTGCAACCAAGGAACTGCTAAAGTATTCATCTCAGGGAGGCAGAGTCCTTCACAGTATGCTGCAGCTCTCTTCAGCAATCATTCCAGTTGCAATCTGACAATATCTAAAGCTCTGTTAGAACAATTACAGTGAATCCTGCATGCCTGCTATTGGAAGGCAAATCCTGCCTTCTGTTTTCCATTTTCAAAGCTCCCCAGCTTTTCACACTGCCTTATTCTTCAAGTTAAAGATGGTGAGGATGAGAAACAGAGAAGGGGTTGTTAATTCTTTTTTTCCCCTTGCCTCTTGCTTAGTTTCCAAAAGTGATTTGCACAGTATATAGTCTTGATACATTCTTTTGTTCTCTGTAAATCTAGCAACACAAATCTGCTGTTTTCTTTCCCTTTTTTGTCCTTTCCAAAACAATCTTCTGTGCACAACATCCCTTTCTGAGGCCTTATTTGTGCGTGCTGTCCATCTTTTCACCTTCATTAACGTACGTGTTTCCTCTCTCTGGCCTCATGGCCTCTAAACTCTCACCCACATCAGATTTCCTAATATACCAATACTGAAATAATCCCTTGACTCACAAGTAATGCCATGCCCGAGTCCCTTGAAAATCCTAATACTTCATATTTCCCATTCAAATACTCTCCTCAGATCATTTGCTCCTCACTACAGGACATTACGCAATCTTTCTCATATCTGCATTTTAAAAATTCTAACCATCTCCTTTTATGGCTCTTTTTTAATCAAACGCTGGCTTTTAAAAGGGTATTGGTTGTCCTGGGGAGGGCTCCATGTGAAGGAATAATGTGAGATGTGAACCCTTGAGCCTCCAAGAACAGGCTGTCTCATCATCAGGTCTGCACTTGTCCGGGGGGGTGGATTACTCACAAGCCTTCACACTGGCCAGATGCTGCTCACTTTTTGGATGAGTCCTTGAACCCTCTCCTGTCTTAGGTATCCAGAGAGGAGGAAGCATGACCAAAGACCTGACTTCCACAGAGCTTAAAGGAATTATTCTTAGAATGTAACAATTAAGCTTTAAGTCTACATATACTTTCTGAGAGCAATTTTTGGTTATTAAAAAATAGATTCTTTTTAGGCATCTCAGGCTGGGAAATTTTGACATAAAGCCCTTTAGTAAATGGCCTGTCTGGTAACTAGCCTGATGCTTGTTTTAATTTACTGTAGGAACCAGTTTCTAGAATGACCCTTTTGTCAAAGGGTTATGCCCTTCAAGAGAGCATGGTTTCTTTGAGGAATGCTTATTATCTCTTTTTTTTTTTTTTTGCTATTCTAATGATTTCTGCTGCGTGTACTCACTTCACATCTTGCTTTCCTCACTCTGCGTCCCATATTCTGAGGAAGGATTGGAGGATGTTTTATTTAGAGTTCATCACTGTCTCTCACCAGGCCACCAGAATGAGAGAATATATTTCATCTGGCCCATTTGTTTTGTTCCCCATCTTCCTTCAGATTGCTTCCTCTCAAATTGCCTTGACGTTAAGCTATTGCAAAGACACTGGAAACTAGCATCTGTATTCAGAGCATAAGAAATAGTTTTGAGTCCTCCAACCAGTCTAATATCTTTTTTAATTAAAGAGAAATGAATTTGACTCTCCTCTAGCATCAGAGCTCTCTACTCTGGCCTTTGTGAGCTGGGGTTTCACAGAATCACAGAATCACTAAGGTTGGAAAAGACCTGTAAGATCATCAAGTCCAACCTAAAAAAAAAAAAAAAAAAAACCAACCAAAACACACACCAAAAACCAACCCACCCAACACCGCACAGCACCATGCCCATCAAGCCACATCCCACAATGCCACATCCACACGCTCCTTGAATACCTCCAGGGAGGATGACTCTACCACCTCCCTGGGCAGCCTGTTCCAATGTTTCACTACTCTTTCAGTAAAGAACTTTTTCCTAATATCCAGCCTGAACCTCCCCTGGCGCAACTTGAGGCCATTTCCTCTTGTCCTGTCACTCGTCACTTGGGAGAAGAGACCAACACCCACCTCTCTGCAACCTCCTTTCAGGTAATTGTAGAGAGCGATAAGGTCTCCCCTCAGCCTCCTCTTCTCCAGACTGAACAACCCCACTTCCCTCAGCCGCTCCTCATCAGACTTGTGCTCCAGACCCCTCACCAGCTTCGTTGCCCTTCTCTGGACACGCTCCAGCACCTCAATGTCCTTCTTGTAGTGAGGGGCCCAAAACTGAACACAGTATTCGAGGTGCGGCCTCACCAGAGCCGAGTACCGGGGCACAATCACCTCCCTACTCCTGCTGGCCACACCATTTCTGATACAGGCCAGGATGCCGTTGGCCTTCTTGGCCACCTGGGCACACTGCTGGCTCATATCCAGCCGGCTGTCAATCAACACCCCCAGGTCCTTTTCTGCGGGGCAGCTTTCCAGGCACTCATCCCCCAAGCCTGTAGTGTTGCCTGGGGTTGTTGTGGCCAAAGTGTAGAACCCGGCACTTGGCCTTGTTGAACTTCATCCGGTTGGCCTGGGCCCATCGATCCAGCCTGTCCAGATCCCTCTGCAGAGCCTTCCTACCCTTGAGCAGATCAACACTCCCTCCCAACTTGGTGTCGTCTGCAAACTTGCTGAGGGTGCACTCTATCCCCTCATCCAGATCATCAATAAAGACATTAAACAAGACCGGTCCCAAAACCGAGCCCTGGGGGACTCTGCTTGTGACCGGCCGCCAGCTGGATTTCACCCCATTCACCACAACTCTCTGGGCTCGGCCATCCAGCCAGTTTTTTACCCAGCGAAGAGTGTACCTGTCTAAACCACGGGCCGCCAGCTTCTCCAGGAGAATACTGTGGGGAACAGTGTCAAAGGCTTTGCTGAAGTCCAGGTAGACAACATCAACAGCCTTCCCCTCATCCACTAGGCGGGTCACCTGGTCATAGAAGGAGATCAGGTTGGTCAAGCAGGACCTGCCTTTCATGAACCCGTGCTGGCTGGGCCTGATCCCTTGGTTATCCTGCACGTGTCCCGTGAGCGCCCTCAAGATGAGCAGGGAGAGCTTCCCGATGGGGCATTAAAAGGTATCTGGTGCTTGTAGGTGGTTTGGTTTAAGACCTTCTATGGCACTGGCAAGAGAGGGCTGTCACCTGCAACATTTAAAACTGCATGTGGGCCCAAAGACAATGCCTACTTCAAGCCTCCACGGTGGAGGACGGAGGAAGCCTGATCCCTGTGTGAGGTCCCTGTGAGAAAGCAAATGGTTACTGCTTCTGGCTAAGTGCAGCCAACACTTCTGGTGATACCTAACATTGGAGCTGGATGCAGGAATCCTGCCCCTGGGCTTGACTGGGTTTCATGGTTATGTAGACCAGAGGAAAACTTCTGTTAGGGTACTTTCCCCTCTGCTTCCTCACAAAGTAACACAGTCTCCTTCTCATCTAGATTAACTTAAGCATTAGACAAAGAAAAAAAGTTTCTAAGAGAGTCAGAGCATTATGTTGTCTGTATTCAATTAAAATTAAACAAAAAGATACTGAAATGCTTACTAAGATATCTCTAGCCCATATCATCATATTCTGCATTGCAAACATGTTCAGTGAAAGCAGTGATTTACCACGCCATTCATTAAAGTCGAACATTTCCTCCCGTGAATGGTTCTTGCGTCAGCGTATGGGAGGCACATTTTTGAACATGGGCTTGAGATTTGTTTCTTGTTTTTACTGTAAAAGATCTCTAACCCTTCTTTCTCAGGCAATGCTATTAAGAAGGTAGTAAAAAAAGCATGTTTATTTATTGTGCGCTTTTCTTGGGTCTCAGTTTGTATGTGGCAAGGATGTAAATGAGGAGGTGATCTGCAATGAAACACATTCGTACTAATTCCTTTTAATGAAGCAGTGCTGATCATGAAGATTTGGCTTATCTGTATGCTTTGAGTTAGAGGAATTGCTGTGATTAGTCTGTCTCTTTCTCTTGATGTCTCACAGATGAAGTAAACACAAAGTCTGGCAATCTATGGCACTATTCCTGTTCTCTCCCAAATAATCCTCTCAATTGAGTCAATCACTTGGCCAGGCCGGCATGCCAGGTAGGCTCCTGGGGGAACAGGCAGGAGAAAATACAGTGGCAGAAATAATTTCTTACCCATCTACCCTGTCTAATATGTGCTTGGCTTTATAAGGCATAAAGGCATTATAATAAGACATTATTCCTGTATGACCAATCCCTTTCTGAATGCACCATCCAGGCAGGATACCCTGCAGGGTTGTGTGTATCTCTGCGTGTGTCAGCAGCCCCCTAGGATGCTTCTGACAGTCAAGGTGAGAGCTTGAAACCACATCACAGAGAAATATCAAGTGGATCTTGACTACAAAAGATATTATTTTTGGTTTTTCCCACTCTAAAACTCCTAGGACAGAAGAGGCCAAAGCACACACTAAAAGAAATTCAAGGTCCTCCCACTGTATGGTCTCTTTTCCAACTTGGTGGCATCCAACACCATGACATGTGCTTGAAGATATGCTTGCTTGGTGTTGCCTGTGTGTTTGCAATAACAGGGGCCTGGAGGGGCATTTGTGCTTGAAAATGAGGTGAGTGGCAAGACAAGCTGTTAGTGTTACACTCCTTAGAGGGTTTGCTGTCAAGAACAGTGACAAAGATGGTGGCTTGGGATGTCAGGCACATTACTGAGACAGTATTTACAGCTATTTCTGGGTCAAAGGCTGAGACAAGAATTATATATGAAATTACCCTTCTCTCCTAACACAGTACTATAAAATAAAAATGAAAAGCAATTTCAGGAATTGTGGGGTGAAAATTGGAGAGAAGTAAATTGTTCCAGTTGCTGCCAAAAGAGACAATTATGGACACTCTCTGTGGCAGTCAAATTCTCTTTACAGCACTGTAATGATAATTGTAGTGCCTTGGAACCCTTTCCATGGAGCAAGATCTCACTGGTCTCAACAATTTTTTCCTGTGAGTGTTCACCATTTCATTAGAGAAAGACACACTCCCATCCCCATGTATTTTTTCATTCTCTATTGCAATGAAAGGAGGATACTCTCCTATGATACTCTGCACACAGAGTCCAACTGGGAGTGTTGTGGCAGCTTCCTTTAGTTTGCTGGGTGCTGCCCATGTGAGCATGCATTGGACTGAGCAACAGCACTGCAGGAGAAAAGGGCAAAGACAGCCCCAAGGTCTCTGGAGCAGCCAAAGGCTGTGGTTTCTCTGTACAGAGTGTCTGCAGTATCAGCTTAAGGTATTGCTGCTCTTGTAACTAATGGGCTGATACAACTGTCTGTGGGACTAGGCTACAACCTGGTTTCTGAAACTGGCCTACCTTTAAAAAGCAAAAATATGCTTTAATCTCACTTTAAAAACCAGCCCAACCCATAGCACTACATTGATTCTCTACCTAAGCTTGTTTGAGTTATTATTGCATTGGTCTGATGCATAACGACTGATAAACTAAAGCGCCAGGGTTTTAATTTCTGCCCCAGCCAGGTGATCTGAGTCAGTATTTATGTCTCATTTTGGAAGTAGCTGATTTGAAGCTCCCTGACATGTGCACCTCCGGACCTCTCCAAGTTGAACAGGCACCAGAAAAGACTTACTCATTTCTCTCAAATAGTTTCTGAAAAGCTGTGTTATCAGTCTCAGTAACGCAAGGACAGGATAGGTGTTATCACTTCGGTGAGCTTTCCATCTGATAAAAGTCTTTGTTTTCAACTTCTTGAAGGAAAAAAAAAAGCATGTAAAAGCCCCACAAGAAATGAACTGAACGAATTACCATTTCACATGCGTAACTCACAAAACATTTAGTAGTAGTAGTTGTCACTGCAGAATTTCCCAGATGAATGATTCTCATTATTAGTCACGAAGTTGGGGTGTGGAGAGGGAAAATGGATGTTTCTAAACCCCATTCCCCTGGTCTGCCGAACTACAGCTGAAGAGATCACTTGTTTTCAAAGTAGCTGAGCAAATTAACAAAATAACTATCGCTCAGGGGCAGACAACACATGATTTGCTATTGCACGTGGAACAACGGGTGAATCATTCTTCGATCCACCTCAGTCTCCTCGTTCATTTTTATTGCAAGCTGAGCTCTCATTTCCCAGACAGGCTGTCAGAATCCTCAATGTCACAGGACCTCTTTTGTTGCTGTCAGAAGCACTCTTTTTGATGGACAGTAGAAAGTTGTCTGGTTTTTCAATTCAGGCCCTCACTGCACAATTAAAGCATGGGCAACTAATAACCCAGGCATTGCTACTGCACTGATTTTTGGGCAAGGTGTTCTATCATTTTATGTCACTGAATTTACACACAGTGGTTTAATTTTCCTCTCCTGAGGAAACATAATTAAATTTCTATGAAAGAAAAATGCTTTTCCCTGTAACTGTGTCATTCTTTGGGGTATTTTTTCCTCTGCAATTTCTCAAGGGACTGACATTTTCTTGAAAATTCCCATCCCAGTCTAAGTGATCCCTCAGAATCGAATGTAAATGACTGCTCAGCAGTACCAATGGCAACTGAAACCCAGGTGGTTTTAAAAAAGAACAGAATGAGAATTAACTGAAAGTAAGTACATTTTCACTTGGGTGTACCCCTTCTCTGTCCTCTCCCCAGCATCCTACTGGATATTGTGCTTCTTTAGTAGCAATACTTCAGAATTTGTTGTTAAAATTGAGGTAAGCAACTCACTCCAGCAGCACTGTGGAAAAAAAGTTTCATACTCTCAAAGTAAAGAACCCCTTTTCCCTAGTGAAATGTTAAGGCAACGTTTCTTAAAGAAAACTGCACAGGATCACAGTGAGTGGAGAGGATTTTTTCCAACCTTTTTCATATAAAAATAAAATATCAGAGTGCTGAAGGTAAGCAGTGAAGGTTAGCACCATGGAGGTTTATAACACAGGTCAGTTGGAGAGTCACCAGCTTCTTTTAGAGAAAGTGTAAAATGTGCCATTAAATGGGAATTCACTCTGCAAGGTCAGCACCCCCCTCTAGGAATTCAGCAACGATCAGTATCTCTGAAGCATTATTGTTTTAGTAGTGTGCTTAATTTTGGCACTGAGAATGAGGTGACTGAACAGAGGTGCCCAGCTGACCATTAAAATGAGTATACCAAGGACTTGTTCTCTAGGCTCACTGGAGATTTCTGAGCATGTGAGGGGCTCTCAGGCATACTAATATCTTGAAAAAAATAAGACTAAACTTTTGTTTTTGCCTGCTTCCTCTGAGAAAATCCTTTTCTTGGACAAGAAGAGGAAATAGAATCATATTATGTCACCCTTTCCCGAACTGCTGACCTCAAAATTCAAGTCAACTCTCAAAAACCCCAATGGCAGAATGATCATTTTTATAAAATAGCTTTCTAGTTTTTACTGCTCTTCAGTTTTTGAGGTTCTAGAGTGTATTTGCATTGTGGTTTCTCTCCTAAAAACAGGAGTATTGGAAATGTATTTTTAAGTGTTTTTTTATTGGGCCAAACATGCGCTTTTCGTGCTTCTCCTCTCTCAACCAGTGTACATTGCTGCATATAGCTAAGGACTGAGCATAGCAGTAGTCAGTCCTGCTGGAACATCTTTGGTATCTGTTTGCGTTGTAAATGGCTCCCTAAAGGGAGTTCATGTGCTGCTTTTCCAAACGGTGCCTGTGAAGCTCTATCAGTTAGCATTCTCTACCTAGTGGTAGCATCTATGACAGATTTTTCTTGAGATGTTGTTAACTATCATAGCATAAATTGAACAAAGATGCAAATGCAATTTACACATTTAATACCACCACGGAGATGATTAAATTACAGTTATCACTTTGAAAACATACTGGCCAATGCAAATAGCTAACAAATTACCCAAGCACTTCTCAGACCTTTACCTAAATAATGTTATTGGTAATTGTGAACCCATTTGGTGTCAGACACATTAATAACGCTCTGATATCATCCCAAAGAGTTATGTCTCAGATAAACATTTGCTTCATCTGAGATATAGCAGCCCTGTCAAACAGTTGGCCAACTGCGACTTCTAATTGCTTGAACGCACACATTTTTTAATTTCCCTCCTCCCACCCAGGCACATCCCCAGCAGCTAGCACCCTGCCATTACAGAAGCCATGGGCTAGCACAGATGCACCGAAACAGCTGTGAACGGGGCAGAAAGCGGCTGGGAGACCGTCTGTGGGTGGGTCACAGAATTTCACAGAATGATAGGGGTTGGAAGGGACCTCTGGAGATCATCTAGTCCAACCCCTCTGGCCAGAGCAGGTTCACCTAGAGCAGGTTGCACAGGAACGCGTCCAGGCTGGTGGCAATGCAGAGCACTGGGCGCTGTGTGGCACCGGAGTGTGTGAGCATCAGTTACGCCATGTTTCCCTTGTTCACTTCTCATTAATGTTGGTCCAGAGGAGTAGGCCGGGGTTCACGCAAGGTAATTCCGGCCCAGCGGGAGGGGAGAGCCTGGAGGTCACTATCCCCATCCCGGGACTTCGTGGTCCTGCCGGTCAAGCAGCACAGGCATCTGCTAAGCTGCTTGTGCCACAACACGACGCTTGCTGTGACCTTCACCTGTGAGGCCGTGGAAAGCCTTCCACAAGTTGACTTTAATTTTGAAGCTATGAGAGAAGTTGGGGAAACTCTGTCATGAGAGTGAGAGCTTTATGGCCGCACACTGGCGAGGCCGGAGGGGCTGATAGCTGGTGTCCGGAGGGACCGGGGGTCTGCCGCCTCACCCCGTCCGCGGGAGGCGGGCTTTGCGTCACTCCGGGGAGGGCGCTGGGGGCCCCGGAGAGCCCCGGGCCGGCGGGGAGGGCGCTGTGCCCCACCGCCCCACAGCAGCGCCGGGAGGAGCCACCTCGGCTCCGCCCCGCCTCGCCCCGCTCGCCGTTGCTAGAGACGCCGTTTACGACAGTCTCCCGGCCTCGCCGTACGGCGGGGCTGCTGCACGGCCGCTGTGCGGCGGTTCGTTTCCGGCGGGGACTGGCGATGGCGTCCGGGTTTGAGGGCGAGCGGAGCTTGGCGGCGCGCAAGGAGCAGCGGCAGCAGCAGCGGGAGGCGCTGCTGGCGCAGGTGGGGTGCCCGGCTCGGCCTTTCCCTGGGGGCCACTTAGTACCCTCCCTCCCCCAGGCCGGGTGCTGGGACGGCCTGGTCTTGCACGGCGTTGGTGAGCTCCCGAGGGCGGCCTTGGCCGCGGCCGCCCGCCCGCAGGCCCGCCAGCGGCAGCTGGAGGAGGGGGACGCCCTGAGGAGAGCCCTTTCTGCCCCGAGGAGAGCTGGGCTGCGGTAGCGGGAGTGGTAGAAAGCAACCGGGAACTTAGTTTTGAGTGACAGCCACCTGAGTTCATGTGTTTTGCTACTTGTAGTGGTATTGATCCGCTTGGTATTTAATTTATTACGTGTTTCTGTGCTGATGTCTTTGGAAAGAGCTAGGGTTGGTCTTCTTTACACACTCTCTTCAGATATTTGTATACATTGATGACACCACCCCCACTCCCTGGCCTTCTCTTCTCTAGGCTAAAGTGTCCCAGCTCTCAGCCTCTCCTTAAATGAGATATAAAAGGCAACTCCTCCTCCTTGTCTTCCTGGACTGTTTTTCTTAAAGAGTCAGTGTTCCTCCATTACAACATTCCCGTCATAGAGTAGTAATGCCTTGTAATAACTTGAACAGAAGTGCGACAGCCTTTTTTCATGGAGCCAGGATGTTACTTGCTTGGTTATACCTTGCTGTAGTGTTAGCCAAGAACTAGGAGGCTCCCACTCACGGATGCTTTGGTAGAGTTGCTGTGGCTTGGAGACCTGTGCTAATCCTGATGCATTTTATTCAAAATCTGCCTATATGGCATGTTTGGTACTTATGCGGTAAGCTGCTGATTCTTGTTGTAACTTGTAGGTAGACTGACCGATAGCATAGTAAATGGCACATCAGTTAGATGACATGACTTGTTTTGAAGTTTAAGGAGTGGGGGATAACTGTATGGAAAGAAAAGTATAAGAGGAGGACAGGGTATAGAAAAAGTATGAGGTCATGATGATGGGCTTTTGAGAGAAGGAAGGTCAAAGTAAGTGGCAACTGAATCTTACTGGGTAAAGATATTTTCAGAAAGAAAGTAGTAGGAAAATGGCCTGAATAGCCTGAGGCTTAAACAGCAGCGATGTCTTCTCAAGGCAAAGTAGGAAGACAAAGAGGATTTCAGGTAATATATTATGTGGGTGTCTCCCTTGCACAGTTGTGGAGCCTTTTCTAGGCAATAGAAGTTCCCTTCAGTGACTTCACAAGTGTGGGGTGATCCTGCTGCACTGTGTGCTTCCCTCTTTTTGACAAGCAGTTGAAGGGAAATTCCTTTAACTTAGTCATAGTGAATCATACTATCCTGCAAAAGGTTGTTGTTATTAAGATGTCTTTTTCTCTATTTGAACTGCTGTATGATATGCTTAAGAGCACTCCTTTGCTCAGTTCAACCTCTTGGATGTTCAGAAAATACTCTTAACTGGAAACAAAACTTATGTAGGACGCCATTATCCTACTTCACCTTTTCTTCTCAGTTGGCGCCACTTGTACAGCACGCTATCTGGGGCAATGCCACTCTCTTAGAATCGTAGAACAGCCCTGGTTGGAAGGACCTTGAAAGATCACCTGGTCCAACTTTTTGTGGGAAACGGAGCCTAGATGAGATTATCTAGTGCTCTGTTCAGTCGCGCCTTGAAAATCTTCAGTGATGGGGATTCCAGCCCTTGTCCTCTCCATGTGGCTCCCTCCTTGTGAAGAGAGAGCCTCCGTCCTCTTTATAGGCACCCTTTAAGTACTGGAATACTGTGATGAGGTCCCCCTTTAGACGTCTCTTCTCCAGGGAGAAAAGACCTAACTCCTTCAGCCTTTCCTCATAGGGCAGGTTCCTCATAGGGATGCAGCCGAGGATGCGATTTGCCTTTCTCACTGCAGTGGTGCACTGCTGACCCTGTGCAGCTGGTTGTCCACCAGGACCCCCAGGTCCCTTTCAGCAAGGCTGCTCCCCAGCCGCACAGATCCAAACCTGTACTGGGCTCTTGGGTTATGTTTTCCTAGGTGCAGGACCTTGCACTTGTCTTTGTTAAACTTGACACAGTTCTTGCTAGCCTGCTCTTCCAGCCTCTCCAGGTGTCTTTGTAAGATGCCTCGCGCTTCTGATGTGTCCATCTCACCACCCTGTTTGGTGTCATCATCGAACTTGGTGAGGGTCTTTTCAGTCCCATCATCCTGATCATTTATGAAGATGTTTAGCAGCATGGAGCCCAGTATTGATGGATCCTGAGGGACCCCACTTGTGACAGGCTGCCAGCCTGAGTAAAAAACATTGATAAATGGTTACTTTTTTGTAAAAGCTTTTTACAGTGTCAGGTGTTATTGCGGTAGTTTATTAAATAATAATTTTCCTCTTTTCTTATTTGCTTCTATTTGCATCAACAGTTTAACATGAAATAAAAGTGTTCTGTGAAGATGTTTAAAAATTTTGGTATAACTTCCTCTTTCCAAATATCTGTGGATGATTTTTACTTTTTTTGTTACTATCTCTAAAATACTGTTAATTTGAAGTAAGAGATGTAGCATTGAACATTTTAGTGATGTTTTTATAGTAACTGGATTGTGTTATTAAGTATGCTGCAATCTGTGGAAAAGGCAATGAATTTATATTTAACCTCTCATCGTGTTTAGGCAAGTCTCAATTCAGGGAGGCAGTAAAGCTGAGAAAAAAGTTTTGGTTGCAGTAGTGTTGGAGAAATGCTACAGCAATGAGCCAAAGCTACTCTCATAGGGAAAAGGTTGAAGTCGGGGATGAGAGCACTTATTCGTACAGAGGATGTGTGGGGAAAAGGGGCGAAGGCTGGTTTTGGCAGAGTTTGAGCTGGTGCTAGAAAGCATGGTATCTTGAGCATAGGGGCTATGCTTCTTCTGTTAGGGCATGTCTCAAGCGGTCTTTGTAGCTTCATAGGTCCTAACTCTCAGTGTTAATACGTTCTTGTAGGTTTAGATGCTGCTCATCAGCCTTGTTGAAGAATATTAGAAAAACTGGTTTGGAGGTTTTTAGAATGAAACTAAATCTGGTATGTTTTCTTATCAATAAGATGTGCTGTATTGCAAGGCATGTATATAGGATCTGTGTTGAATTTTGTGATTTTTTTTTTTTTTCCTATGATTTGAACAAGAAGCAGACCATCATTGTATTGTTCAGCATGTTTTTAAAATGCTATGTATATAAATTACTCCTACAAGGAAATCTTAAACATATCTGCAACTTTCATGCAATACTAAATAAAACAAATTGCACAACCCCGATTTTCTGGAGGAAGGCAACCCTAATTTTCTGTATACAACAGTGGGCTCAGAGCTGACTTTTTAGCACTCAGGAGTAACAACTGGGGAGTAAATAGCTCTATAAAGATGCTACATCATTGCTCAGACAAAAGCTAATCAAGCGTTAGAAGTTGCTGGGAAAGGAACAAAGGAAATGGTTACACAGACATATTACTGATTTTTGTAAAATATCAAATAACATATGCAGTCCTGGACCCAGCATCTCAAGGAGAACTGAATAGCCTTGGAGAAGGAGGAAGAAAGGTGTCAGAAATGATCTTGCTACAGGCTGTCCAAGGAGACTAAAAGTTTTGAGATGGGGAAAAATAGGGTAAAAAATGTTAATATGAGAGAGTTCTGTAAAATCGTAAGTGATACAGAGAAGGCAATAGAGAATTGCTATCTGCTCTTTCTTTCAACACAAGAACTAGGTCGTATTAAGGGACTTGCAGGTAGCCAGCTCAGAGCAGACAAAAGAAATGAACTTTGAGATGGTGCGCAGAGAGCTTGTAGGGGCTCTTGTATAGCATGTTGCAAGTACTGACACTTCACTTCTATCCAGACAAGAATAGCCTAAAAGCAAAAATATATGTTGAAAGTTATTGACTGAAAAGCTGCTGATGCTCAAATTGCTGGAGGGTACAGGAATATTTGGAGATATCTCACTTTGGTCTTAACCCTGTATCCACTTTCATGAGCTTCCCCGGACATTACTGGACATTTTTCAGTTGGGATACTAGCTTAGAATCTCAGTTCTGAGAATGAGAGAACGCTGAGAAATTCAATACAGGGAAGCAGGATGGAGTATAATATGTGAAATACTAGGCACTATGGTTTTACAAGTCCATTTTTATTGTGGAGTGTAGGAAGGAGTCTTGAGACAGTGACATTGTTTTCTACAGGATTTAACCATTTAGAGGTGCTTGGCCATTGAGAAACTTTTGCAATATGACTTTTCAGCTTCTTACTGAAAGTGCACGTTCTAGAGTCTGTGTTATTTTTCCATGGTGTTATCTTTCCACTTCTGAGTAACCTAAAGCTACGTCAGACTCTGTGACTTTGAGGGATTCTCTTGGATGCATTGAGTAGCACTGAAATGTATATTAGTGATCAGATGTTTTTTGTTGCTGTTGCTTGTTGAATTGCTGTGTTCATCATCATATCTATGTCCTTGAACTATTTCTTTTCCTTGCAGTAAGAACTAAAAGTTGAAGTAAGGAGAGGACATGTTGAAGGTTGGTAGTTTTCCTCCTTTCTGTACCAGACTTTTAGAATGTGTTAGCAAACGTGTATAATAAGCATTTTATCCTATTCAAGTCAATGTGGGACAAAGGAGGCTATAGAGTTTCCTTTATCCCTATTTTGGCTGATAGAGAAATTTAGGAATGAAACTTTTTTTTTTTAAAAACTCATTGCATTTTTCCTCTTCGCATTTACAGACCGAATAACCTAACATTAAGCTGTGTAAAATGGCAAAATTTTTAAGGCTTCTTGTGTAGCTACTGTGTTGTTTCTGTGCAAAATCAGTTTAGCATTTTGTAACATGGAAGCATGAGGATGTCATAGTTGCCATGTCAGAAATCTGCTGTCTGCTTTTCGGAAATGGAACTGACTTGCTGCCACCTTTTCGCTGACAGAATATTTCTGTCTTCCTTGAAGTTGAGAGACACTATAACTTGCAAAGCCTGGAGATGGATAGATAGAGGGTTTTTTATATATATATATATATATATATATATATATATATAGGCTATAGATATATATATGAGAGATAGATATGGATACACATATGAGAGATAAATATGGATATATAGAGAGGATATAGATATAATATGTACTAGTACTTCAGATGTGGTGATGCATCTAGCAATAGTCACTACTTAGCTAAGTTTGAACTCCATTTTTGTTTTTTGTTTTGAACTTTTCTTAATAAACTTTCTTTTGAATTAAGTTAAAACCAGGTTTTGTCATGAGCAGGCATGAAAATCTTTCTTTTCCTCTGTCCGTTCAGAAAAAGAAGAAAGCAGACAAATGAAAAAAACCTAACCTCCCCTTGGGGGTACTCTGCCTGAAGTTTTATGCAGGAAAAAAGTTGCAAATGGCAAATTAGTTGCTTCCCTACTTTTTACTGGGGAAGTAAAACCAGTCCTCATTTGAAGAAAAGTATTTCTGAAGTTTATGAAATCCTGAAGATGTTCATCTGTTCATTAAAATAGGTATATTATCGATAATATCAGTAAGTGAGAAAGCATTAACGTCTTAAGTGTATTAACTTTCTCTGCTTTACTTAGGTTACTTTGATTATGGTTAGACTGTCTGCTGCTATAGTGGTGGAACAGAACTGGCAGAAAATTGCTGCGAGGCTTTATCTCGGTGCCTTTTGACCGTCTTGCTTGCAAAGGCAAAAAAAAGAGATGCACAGGGACTTTTCACATGTGGCTAACGTAGTCAAGACAGTTATTTGGTGGTTGCAGTCTTGGAAGCTCCTGCTTCTTGCTTTGGGAAAGACACTTGGGAAGCTTTGTAGGTCTTTGCTTCTGATAATCCAAGAAGTTTGCAGAAATGACTATACTTCAGCAGTTCTGTTTCTGGAAAGATGAGATGTTCAACCAAGTCACCTTGAGAAGCTTTTAGTTATAAAATATTGGAAATTGTTAGTCTATCTTCTGTTCTATAGAGCATCTAGTTGGAGCTAAGATAAAAGGGAGCTCTTTAACTCTGGTTCTTGATAGTTAGGACAGTGAGGAGTCTGAGAGAACCTTCACTATCTCTTCAGAAGTAATTCTCGCCAAATCACCGAGCTCAGTAGAAGAATCTGGGATTAGCTCACTCTTGCAGATTCCATAGCCACAAAAATCAAGAGATTAGATAAATAGTATATTTTGAGACAGAAAAAGAATGGATTTCTTTAGTACCTTTTAAAAGAAGCTGAACAGAAGTAGTTGCTTCTTGTTGAAGTTTTTTAATTTCTTTACTGTTTCATCTTTTTTGCCGGTTATGAACCTACACTTCTTTTGAAGAATCAAAATACCACCCAACTCATTGATTGAGATTTCTCTTTTAAATTTTGGAAATGTATTCTTTTATTTGTGTAGTCTGTCCTCCCAACTGCATTGGTAAAACCCAGCAGCTGGTAATGTTTATGATAATGATCAGTAATCAAATAATTAAGTGTTGACATGCAAATTGTTATTAAACTCCAGAAATAGTGTCTTGTTTTGATGAGTGCGATAGTTCATGACACTACTGTTTTAGTTTGCAAGTTTAGAACAGGAAAATAATCTGATGGGTGTTTTGATAAGTGCAGGGATGTGTACTTTTCCTAGACATGAATGCATTTTTTTGGTAAAAACTAGCAATAATTCAGTTTTTAATTATTCTTGCATCTGTGCTATGACATGGTATTTCTGTAAATAAAATGATACCTTGAAACAGGTTCATTGCACAAACAAGAAATTGTGTGTTTAGTTTTACTTATTTAGGTTTCTAAAAAAATTGATTTGAGTTGTGCAAGCCATTATTTTTTGAAACATATTGTTTAATGCTTTTGACTTAGACCTCTACATTTATTTTTGTTTTACATTTTTTGATTTATTTTCTTTGAAAATACAACCTAAAATTTTAAAAAAAGCCCCAATGTATAACAGTATCACTGAGTTCACTGTATTTGACCTGTGAAATCAGTAGGTTTTCCCGGTGAAGTTCGATCAGGTATTTCCTCATAAAAGCCTAACCATTGGGTTGTTGCAGTGATTAGTATTTACTGAGGTGATGGAATGCTTTGACAGTCTTTTACACTTCAGTTTTCAGTGGAAAATTATAGAAATTTCTCCTTAGACAGAAATTAATAGCAAAACATAGCACTTTAAAGGGTTGTAGAGCTGCTGTTTGTTGGAAGTAGCTTCTGTGCTGTAATACTAAGCACCTCCTTTCTGTTCTTTCTCTTTTAAATCCTTGATGAAGTGTTACATCCCTGACACACTCTATCGAAGGAAATAAGCATGTTAGTATTACTATACTCACTTAAATCTTTGCGTGATATTAGGAGAGTAACAGCACTGAGAAATGAATACTGCCTTTTCACAAAAGGTTTTCTAACTTTTGACAAAGCACCTCTATATGCATTTTTGCAAGCAACACCTTTGATTTAACAGACAGGTCATTCTAGAAGGTGAGTGATGAAGACGGATGTCTGCATTGTTATATTCTGTAAGTCCAGAGCTCCCTCTGCCACAGGAGTGGAGATGTCCTACATTAACATGAAATATCTGCCTGCAGTTTCCTAGCAGTTGTAGCTACCATTGTGCATCTGTTTATCTGTTGTGTCTGCAGCTGCATCAGCAGAAACTGTTACTGCCTTCCAAATATTTCTGACTGAAGGTTGACATATCCTACAGTCTGCTCTTTAAATCGCATGTCTGGCTGTTCTGTAATGATTATTGATCACAAGAAGCTTAAATGATTTAAGTGATGGTTGTTTCAGTGACTGGTCTTCTGTGCCTTTTGGCAGGCGAAAATGACAAAGAGCAGTGACGTTCCCAGCTGGCATGGCCGTCTCTGGAGGAGGTGGAAGTACAGGCAGCACTCTGACTCAGCTGTGATTTGGCAAGTTGGGGTGGAAGCTAAGCCCTTTCTTGTGTTTCCACTGCTGTCCTCCTTGGGAAAGCTTCACGGATGTAACAATAATTGGAACATTGAGGGTAGAAAAACTAGTCTAAGCATTCATGAAAATAAGTGTGTTATTCAGGTAGAGAATTGCTATAAAAGCATCAGAACTGCAAGGATAGGTATGTTCAGGTTCCCTGAGCTTTGGGGTGATGGAAGCTGGGAAGGTAATACAGGCCACGGCAGCCTTTCTGATAGCTGAATATCAGAACTGGTAAATGAGTGGAATGGATTGCGCGATAGGATGGAAGGTGGTCCTGACGTTAGAAATAAAAGCTCATTGTTAAGATTTTGGGTGCCTTATGTTAATGTCTGAAGAACTGAGCTAGGTGTTACATCTTTTGAATTTATCTAACAGAAAGCTGTTGCCAAAAGTTTTTCCGCACTTGTTCCTCCTGTTCCCTTCCTCCCCAAAGTGCACGTTCTTTTCGTTGTTCCTTGTGCTTAAACTGGTAGCCTTGGTGACCTTGCCAGAGGACCAGCTTGGAAGCTTGATTTGCAGAAAGCTGCACCCTGCTCTTGGTGGGATTCATTTTGTATCAGGGAAGTCCTTGAAGTCCGTTGAGGCTGGAGTGCAGGGACAGGCCTGTGCAGGGAAGGTGGTGGGAAAGGTATGGGAACGGAGCCCTGCCTTTCAATGGCAGGTAGCCATTAGAGCAGCTTAGCTGTTGCTGTCTGTATTGGATGTTTTTGTCACGCTGTATTGATCTGGTGTTGTGCTGTGGGGTTTCTTCTGATTGCTTTTTGGAGAAAAAGGGAATTTTTCTTCTTTTGAATGGAGAAGTTGGCTTTTTAATTGTGATGCTTATCATCTGAAGAGCTGGAGGTTGACCACAGTTAAAGATGGGAAATTACATGGTCTCTGTAGTGGTATGGAAAATTTTCTCTGACCTTGGTGAGATCTGAAATGGTACGTAGAGTTGGGGTCAGGAAAGATCGTTGGTTAGGGTTTCTGTGGGCTGGGGAGGGAGTGTTTTAGCCTCCGTCCCTAGGTGAGACACATCTACTTCTGGACCTCTTTGGGGGACTATCATGTAACAACCTCCATTTATTGTGCGACCTACATCTTGGCCATTGGCAGTGTCTTTGATCTTTTCTGCTTCTTCTTTGTGTGGCATGGTGTCATTTTTACAGCTTTTGGTGTTTGTGTCTGCAGTGCATTACAGGCTGTTTGGAGCAAGTTTTATTCTTCATTTAGCAGATACTGTTGTCAGCAACCATGCAGGCTGGCCTTAATGAGCTGCCTCATGAAAACCAGAAAGCACTTTCCCTCAGCTTGGTTTCCTTCCTGTTTCAGATGGGTCTGTGAAATCCAAGACCCTTTGGCCTGCTTGTGGTAAAGACTACAAAGTTTGTCTCTGTTCACCTTGGCAAACATTGCTAACATAGTGCTGTAGAGTAATTATTGTCTTTATAGCCCCTTACCAACAGACCTTTCAGAGTCCTTTGCCAGCATTATAGTTCACCTTGTGCTTGTTGCAAAGGAGACTATGAGCAACTTTATTAGAGTGTCACGGAAGTATGTAATATAGCACAATGCTTGCCCTTCTTGACAGGCTGTTGCTTGTAATGGTCCTCTCTGTTCGTGTGTAGCATGCCATTTGCCATAATTAATGCATTACTTTGAAATAGAGGTATTTCCGAAATGTAGCCTCCTGTATTTATGGAGGAAAAACATAAAAATATTGCAGTGGTGACCTAAAACATACCTAATGTTAAGTACTCATCTGTAAAGGGGAAACGATAAATTGTTGGATATTTTTGTGGTATCAAAGTATAAATGAACCTTAATGTGAATTAAATGCTTTAACTTCTGTGTGTTGAGAGAGTTGGCCTTCGTAGCATAGAATGATAAGTCTGACAGGGGACTTAATTATAAAATACAGAAAAGGAAGAAAAACTAGTTAGATGCTGGTAAGACTTCCATCATTATAAAAGACAAATAGAATAGAAAGGTAAGGTTTGAAGCTAGTAAAGTAGTGTAGCAGATTTTCCTCCTCACCCCACTTGCAATAATTGCGTGTGTGTGTGAGGGGAAACCATTCACCAACAATAAAAATGAATGTTGTAATTTGATGGTAGAGGGAGCTAGATAGTTTTTAGAGATAGATAGGATCAGTGGGTATCGCTGCTAACTTTCTAGTCTTATGTTAAAATGATAATTTAGGTGAAAATACAACTGCTTTAATCTTCTTAAATCTCTAGGCAGCTTTCTCTTTTTTTATTTTACATATGGATATTGTTAAGAATCTTCTATGTTTTGTATCTTTAACCTGATGCTTTTGTGTCTGTCTCTCTCTTTTTAGCAGTCTGCTGGTATTGCCGCTACAGATTCACCTTGCCCAATCCTGTGTCATTTAGTATTCAGGAGACAACAGTCTGCAATATGATGATGCTTTCTAGTCATTCTATGTTCTGAATATGTATTTGCATACTTCAGCCAAAATGATGATCCATCTCTTTTATTAGGATCATGTATCTCAATTACCTAAATACTTGCCTGTATTTTTTTCTGTTTATTCTTAGATCTAATAAAAAGTATAAAAGCTCCTTTTGTGCCTTATTTATAACGTTAACTTAATTTTATGCAATACATATTTGTAACTTTGGTAACATGAAGGAAATAGTAATTTTATTTAAAATATACCTGTTGATATAGAGAAGGGTAAGAGGCTAAATCTTCCTAGACAGGCAAAGAGCGTATTAAATGAAGGCATGTTGACAAGCTGATCTTGATTGGCCTTTATTTGAAGTGTTTGTAGATTTATAGACCCAAGAGCTGCTGAAGGGGTGGAAAGGAACTGTTGACTCCAGCTGCAGGTCTTTCTCAACCAAAAGTCAAATGGAATATGCAGAAAGCCTGTCCTTCTCCCAGTCTAAATTTTGGAAACATGCTTCGTGTTTACTTGTGGAGTGAACAAGTTTAGAGTCTGTTTTTCTTATGTTTTTCCCATCTAGAACTATATTCAAGTTCCCTTTATCTCTGCTGTTTCACCTCTGTCCAGTTATAAGCTTAGATTTTGTGTGTGTGTGTGGCTTGTAGACATTTTGTGAGTTGCATGGCTGAGGTTATTACCCTTCACTTGTCCATGAATGTGGCATGCTTAGTTACTTTATTTTAGTCAGATGAATATATTTTTAAAACATCGTCTGTATGGACTAGAACAAAAAATATCAGTCAGAGATTTCCACATGAACTTTCAAGGGTCTTGTCCCAGATGGATAGATATCTTAGGATGGGCAGGGTTAGCCAGTGAGTTCTCTGGATCATGGAGAGGTAGCAGGAAACATACCTGCATTTTTTGGAGTCTTGGGTGGTTTTGGTGACCCTATGTTATGCTTAACAGCTATTTCACTCTCTCTGAATTATAGTCCTCCTTATTCTTTTGTTGTTTTGTTTATTTATAAACTGGAAAACTGTTTTGATATCAGAATAAATGTCTCAACATGCTCTTAACTCATTCTTCCTTTATCCCTGCCTCTTGAATTTTAAGATGTAGCATTCACCCTTGTAGACTGTCAGCTTCATTCTAGAGATGGAAGTCCCAGGCTTGACCTCTTTATTCAAGCTGACTTAAACTTTTTTTGTTTTGTTTTGCAAAGTTCCTGCTTTTAAAATCAGAAGTCTGTGTAGCAGCCTTGCTTTGCTTGCATTTAAGTGCGTTAGAAAGTTTATCACCTGGAGCTTCTAAGAAAGTAGATGATGAAGGTTTAAAAGAATGCTTTGTTTGGGCACAGATGTGTAGTACTTTTTTTTTTTTTTGTTCTTTGTGCCACTTTCAATATTGCTAATGACAATGTTCAAAAATACAACAGCACTCCTATACTCCTACCTTATGAGTTAGCTTTTTTTTTTAAAATTTAATTTTATCTTTTAGCCTGTGTTTCTGTTCGTTGAACCCTTGCAGTGTAGTGGTCATCCTCCTGCAAGCCTCGTTTTGTATCAGTACGAAAGCTGCAGATTTCCTTCTTGGCTGTATCAAAAAAGAAAAACTGGCCTATGATAGGGAGGTTACTGTCTTGGGCAGTGCACAGGCTTGTATTTAGAGTTTGTTACAGAGAACTAATAGCTGACCAGGAGGAAAGACTTCAACTGGTTTTCTAATCTGAGATTTTATTTTTTTTTTTTTTTTTTAATATTGGTCTTTTTTAAACTTGTATGCGATCTCTTGGCTTATGGTTGAAAACACTTTCTGGTAAAACTGTGTGTTTCAGGATGAAAACCAAACTCCACCTTTAGTTTTTGCTTTGACTTTAGTTATTTAAAAAAACACCAAAACCCAAACAAACAAAAAACCAAAAGCAAGCTGAAACTTGCAAGACTTGTGTCACACAAACTTAGGGTTGTAATAATATAAAATAACTTTCCTTCTGTTTAATCAGGTGTGGTGATATATTGCACTTTGGGATAAAGAGTTTTCTAATGGAAAGTTATATTTAAGTAAATCTATTTGTGAAAGTCATGTTTCTGCTGAAAGTAATAGAGGGAACTTCAGAGGCTGAAAAGGTTGTTATTTTATTGATGTGGTTTATAAGAATCCTTTTCAGGAATTGAAACTCACTGCAGTGATTATTATTTTTTCATTAGTAGTAAAAGTATTTCTAGTTTTATCTCCATAACCAGAAAGGGAAGAACATTCTGCAGCCCAAAATGCTAATCCTTATATACTTGTATACTCCTTGACAGCATGGACTTCTGCAGTTCCAAGATTTGCACCTGGCTGAGGTATTTTCAAAGTCGAATGTGCACAGAGATAGGCTTGCTAACTTCTTAAATTAACAGGTAGTGACCTGTGATTTGCAATGGAGCAATTGCCCAGATATTTTTTGAAAGAGAAAGTCAGAAGTCCACTATATCATATCGTATCATATGCAGTTCATGAAGGTTGCAAGAACAGAAGACTTCTCAGAATGCAGAAAGGAAGTTAAATGTCTTGTCACTCTTGTTTAGGGCGATAGATGAAATCAGTGCTAGAGGAGCTGCAAAGCTGTAGTTTGAGGAAGGAGGGTGCATAATATGTTTTAGATGAATTTCCCCTTTAACATGTAATTCAAAAATATTTTTATTGCAGTCCTCTAAAAGGAAAAGTTCTCAAGCACAGTTCTCAACATTGTGTATGGTTGTGTCAGTGTGGCTTACAAAGGTGCATCTGTAAGTAAATGCTGCTGAACTCCACTTGGTTATTTTTCTTCTCTGTTCATCTTAGGCCAAAATTAGTTATGAAAAGGAGCAGAGGCACAAGCTGCTAAAGCATTTACGAGGTGAAGATACGTGGATGCTTGCTGATGTGAACGAACGTGTGGAACAACTGGAAAAGGTGACGGCACTGTAAATCATTGAATTGTGTTGATAGCTTTACAGCATGTTTGTATGAACAGAAGGCTTTGAGGGCTTTAAGATGATTTTTAACAACCTCCCAATTTCTGAATTCTTCATGCTTCGATATTAGCTTTTTTTAAGTGGAAATTATCTTTTACTCACAAAGAGGAAGAATTTCTGTCACTGAATTCCAACTTTAATTTCTACCAAATGCAGATAAGCAAGCGCTGCCAGACAAGAATAGTCCCATGGGAAATCTGGAGGATCCAAGGCTCTGTAGCAGTCCCGTTTGTGGTCATTCACAGGAGAAGCCTTAATGGAACCTCTGAATATCGCATCCTTCTAGTGTAGAAACGTGTGTGTATATTGCAACAAAGGACAGATGTGTATTGATGCAGTGATTCTCGAGGAAATAGATTTGACCAAAATAAATGTAATGTAGAAGACAGGATATGTGTAGTTATAGTGCCTTAGTTCCAGTGAAAAAGATATTGAGAGGGGGAAGAAAAGTCGATGATGGATGTGAGGCATGCTTTCCCCACTCCCCCCAATAGAAGAAAGAGAGGGTAGTAGAAGTAAAATGTAGTTATGTCCAGCTGTGTGTGTTTTACCTTTTTCAGTGTGGTTTGGTAAGTAGGTTGTGATTGTTTTTCTTGTATGTGGGTGATGTGGTTTACTGGTTCTCATTTATAAACATTTACTTGTAGGAACATTCTGTGCAGAAAAAAAAGAAAAAGGATAAGCATTCAAAAAAAGCTAAGAAAGAAAAGAAGAAAAATAAGAAACAAAAATCTGAAAAGAAGGATGACTTACTTGATAGTTCTTCAGTAAGTAAGAAACTTTAAAATCCTTCAAATGACATTTTTAAAACCTGCACCATTTTAGTCTCTGTAGGTACACGTGGTTAGTAAAATTAAGACTCATTCTTACCATTTTCTGCTGGGAAAAACTGTGGCAAAGTTTGTCTTTTTAATATACCGAGTATTTAATCAATTGAAAAGATGCTGTTATGTGAGTGCTTGTGAATTTTATAATAATGCATTCACTCAGTAGGAACTAAGGGATTTATAGTTTTTCAGCAGAGAGAAATTGAAAAAAATCCTCATTCTAGGATAGAGTGGAAAAATTCGTAGGTTCCCTGTAGTCAGTGGTACATGGTAGAATGATGGTCTAAAATTGCAAATACTTGACTTTGATTTTAAGCATGAGTTACTTCTGCCTTTTTCCATGGGTGTTCAACCATGGAAACTCCCAACAACATGGGAGTTGTACGTGGGTCTGAAGGAAGGCTCAAACTTGTGCATTTGATTCTGTAAACAGATGCCTTCACATTGAGGGGCGCTTTGTCAAACCAGTACAGAGACTGCATTAGAAATCTGGGTGCTGCTTTCTGGCCATGTTGTGTAAAACATCCTCCCAGCATTTTGGTGCAAGTCAGGTAGCACTGAATTATTTCTTTTTTTTTCTTTTTGGAGAGTCTCTTTTATTGAGTGAAGGAACATGCAGTATGATGAAACTTATTTTCCAGGGACTGATATCAGAGGTGAACTATGCTTTTCAGTGTGGTAGGTAACCTAAGGCACAAATGTCCCATATTTCCCATGGGAGTCATCAAAACCCCTCAGATCACATAAGTGAGTCCTAGGATACAACAGCACAGTCCTGGCTCATACCTTCGGTCCAAAGTTTGTTATTCCCATGACAGGTTCATATAAATAGCAAAGAAACTCTGTTCAATGGAGTCCTAAAATCTCAGTACACTGTTTGAAACTGCAAGTGCAGGAAGTTGGATATGACAATAGGAGGAGATAGCATGTACAGTGCTTTATTGTACTATGTTACTGATTCTACTTTTTTTAATGTAAAACATACTTATTAATGAGTTCAGGTTATTTTTAATTTTGTTTTTGTAATGCCATAAATACAACTGGTTTTAGTTTTGTTTTTGTTCTGACAGTTTTAACTTTAGCAGTGTTACGCTAATAAACTGCCAGTATGCACTAGTGTTACATACTTTGATGTGCTCCTGAAGTATGGTGGAATGCTTTCATCATGAAGGAACAACCTCCTATGGGAATATCAATGTTCTATTTTTATTATCGGTATTTTAAAATAATAATCAGTATTATATTAGTAATGCTAATCAGGATCAATTTTGATTATCAATATACTTAGCAAGTATTGCATTTTATCAACATGTAATAGTATGTTAAGGTTATATTATTATTCTTTACATTAAACTCTATTTTTAGAATTCTTCAGTTGAATGGGTTGAGTCAAATGTGTCACAGTCAGATAGCACAGAAAAGGCTTGGAAGCTCAACAAGCAATCAGATGCTGTGAAAGAACCCTCCCTGCAGGTGAGCAGTCTGATAACTACTCCAGAAATAAATTCAGCATGACCAAATGTGAAACGTGCTTAGGTTTCTTGACAGCTCTTTTGCAATGTGTTGAACAAAACCTATTTTACAGACAAATGTCTTTGTTTAGCTACGTAAATGTTACATTTCATTCATCGGAAGACTTCTCTACCTAATAGATGCTTAGTATTTAACAAGGCACTACACTTAAAGTTGCCTAGCACTGATTCCTTTCATCATGTTTTGAGGCTCTAGCAACTTAGCTTGATTTTCTTGAAGAGGTCAACTTAAAGGTCTTGTTATTTTTTCTGCATCGTTTCAGTGGTTATTCTACAATTGAATGAATTTTTGCTTCTGTGGTGCTTAAACAGATATAAGGAAGAGAGGTGTAGAACTTTTCAGCAAGAATATTTATGGAATCAATGCCTCTTTTGATCTTTCTAGGTGAATTCTGTGCCTAGTAAGCAGTGTTTATTCAGCAAAATGGAGTAATTCTGAAATGAACTGCTGTGATTTTAGTAACATAAATGTAGTCACGTATCATGACATCCTCAGTTGTGTGAAAAGGATAATCTGAAGCCTATATGGAAGACAGCTACAGGCTTTTTTCAGTGGTGCCCAGTGAGAGGACCAGAGGCAATGGGCACAAACGGAAACACGGGTGTTTCTGTCTGAACATCAGGAAACTGTTTTACTGTGAGGGTGACCAGGCACTGGCAGGGGTTACCTGGAGAGGTTGTGGCATCTCCATCCTTGGATATGTTTACAGGCTGTCCTGGGCAAGTGGCTGTAGGTGGCCCTGCTTGAGCAGGGGGGTTGGACCAGATGACCTCCAGAGGTCCCATGCACATCCATTTCTGCTGATCCACATTGCTTGCTAATGTGGGCATAGATACTGTTGAATCACTTGAAGATAGATTATTTTTCAGTTCCTTGGAGGAGATCTGAGAAGGGGAATGTTGTGTTTCACCTCTGAAACTCTCTGGTGTGTTGCCTAATAAATTTTTAAATAACAGAGAAAGTGTGACATCAGCATCTGTTCAGACTGACAACTCAGACTTGAACCCTTCTGAAGATATGAAGACTCTTCTGTGAGCACATATTTCAAAATAGGTGTAATCTCGTCATTTTGGTTGCTATATCCATAGAAGTGTTCCAAATACTTGCTTTTGTAGAATAATTGTTTATAATGTATATGTCGCTGCTTTCTTTTGACGCTTCAGGTTTTGTGTGTATAAAGGTAGTAGGTATATCTAGGCTCCTTATATGCTGCTTTTCTTTAGAGAGTAGTCCTCGTTTTTAAAATGTCCTTGGTCCGGCTTAGGTTTTGTAAATTCAGGTTTCTACCTGTTACTGAGGGTACAGTTCACAGAATTTAGATGTTGTCGTGTTAAAAAGAATGCAGTTTTGAAATTTGTCATTCAGAGACCCAGGGCTTTCACTGATTCATTTATCAGAGCCCCAGCAAAAGGACTTGCACTGACCAGATGCACAAAAATCTAAATTGGTTATTTTATTGAGAGCGACAGAAACAGATTAGAGATTGCCATTGATAAATTCACTGACTACAATAGTGCTACTAATTAAAGTTAATATTGCTAGCAAACTTGATAGTTATACAAGAACCTGGGGATAACTTTCACCCAGAGGGTGAGAGGCGCAGCGCTAACCCAGAGAGGCGTCCCTGCCTGGGGTGGAGGAAGAGAACACAGCCCGTCGACTGGTCCATCAGGTATTGAGGTTCTTCTCTCCCACTTTAACAATCATTTTCTCCGTCTTTTATCCCCAAAATTATGAGGTTCCCCTCCCCATATGTGATGTGTAGCATGATTTAGGTGGAGAGACGAGTGCTATAGTCATACATGTTTAGCATGTCTTCATTAGCATATGCAGGGGTGTGAGTTGTAATACGCATTTCACGGGTGATGAGGCAAAGGTCAGTTATCGGACACAAAACCTTTCAAAGAAACAAAGAACCATTCAAGTTTTTGTTATTTTGCTATCTTTGCTGACCATAAGCAAGGCTATCCTGCCTCCACAGGCCCCCCTCCTTACCCACACCCTGTGTTAGCCAGGTGAGTCTCCAGTCCCGTGGGTCGGGTCGCACAAGAGGTAGCAAGGTCAGTCTTAATGGTTCTTTGTGCACAGGAATCCCACCTCATTATCCAAATTCCACAGATGTGTAACTGTTTGAGGGTGCAGTTAGTGCCTAGATATCTGAGGTATGAATTATGCTTAGTTACTGATTGCTGGCTTTGTATATAGTAGAAGAGATGTAAGAGGTCATGCAATCAGAATTTGCAAGATGAAAAGGAATTGGTCTAGATGTAGAGTATTTGTTTAAGCAAATAATAAGCAGTCTATACAGTTTGTGTGTTTACTAGTGTCTTAAATACATTGTGAAGATGTATTTCAAATTACAGAAAGACATTTATGAAATTTATTTGTGTAAGTGAATATTAAAAAATTGAAAGATTTGGTTCCTTAAAATCATATTTGCTTTTTATTAAAGTATTTCATACGTGTTTGTAAAGCCTGTACTGTTTATTGTAAGTAACATTTGTCAGTAGTTGCACTGGTTTGATTTGTACCTAAGCCATGTTTTTGTTGGAAGTATGTATGCTGATTCTTTGTGTTTATTTTAAAGAGAGAAGAATGGATGAATTTAGACTTCATGTCATTGAAAACCACATCAGTAGCAGCTGTCAAAGGTGAAAGACACAAAGAAAAAATATTGGAACGACAGAAAGCTCAAGAACTTGAGCAGGTAGGAGGAATTAATATATCAACTCTTTTCTGCATCTTAGTAAATTTTGTGTGATGAATGAACCAATGAATTGGCTCAAATACATAAGTGTCTGTATAGTTTTTAAATTAATGCCTGATGTGTTGTGTGATAGTGATTTTAATTAAATTGGTCAATTATTTGTTCTGTTTGGGATGGGAAGGGTTCATACAGCAGGCTTACTTTGTGGAGAAAAGCCTTTAAACCGTCTTCTAGGTAAGGAGAAAGCCAGTTTTGTTAGTACTAAGTTCTGTAATACTTGAAGTACTTCTGAGATGTTTTACTTAATAACAATGACAGAGTGTTGGTCTGGCCTTCTTCCCCATGGTGTGTGTGAAAGGAGCACCATTGTTTTGTGTGACAAAAGCTTACCTAAGTTACTGTGTTAAAGCATAGGGTGCTGAGGCTTGTTTTTTCCTGAAGAAAGAATCGGAGCAGTTGCTGTGCCTTTCATGCTGCAGTTGTGCTTGAACACATGAGTGGATCAGGGTCCGGCTGGGGAGGGGGTGCTGTCATTAAATTGGTTCTGTTTACATACAGTTGCTGGCTGCTTCATTTGTTCATTCAGCTCCTTCAATGCAGTGTAGTCTGATCTGAAAACGTAGTTGCTGATCACTAGCTAATATTTACTTGTCTTCACATCTCACAGTGGGCCAGTTGTTGCTGTTAAGTTTTCCAGTTAGTTGTGTCGTGGTTAGGAACCAGATTGACCTGGAGCGCTGTTCTTCTGTAGTATGCGGCGCTTTAGTTGTTGTCTTTTGAGAAGGGATTAATCTTTTTGTTTTTTCCCCACATAATTTTTTGCTCAACATGTTTTCTGAACTGTTGAAGGACCATTTAATGTGGAGATCTTAAATCACCAGAATGTCAGCATGTATTATTGGTTAACGGCAATTTGTATGTATTCTTGATCCTAGAAGAACATAACTTTTATAGACTCTCCCACCCAACCACTTGCTCTCCATGCAGGTTTATACTTTCGTGGTTTGTACTCCAGAATGTCTGTCCTTTCTTTGATACCCAAAATAGTGTGTACAACAGATGCATACAGCATGCCAGTGGTGGTGATGAGTGACGATATAACAGACAAATGCAAAATTTTGTCAGTGCTGGAATGCCTAATCAACCCTTTTCTCCAGTGGACTTCCTTGCCTGCTTCCAGAGAAGTCAGTTGACAGAATCATAATAAGCTATCTAGTTTGAGGGTGAAAAGCAGTAACTTGAGGTAAGACTAAAAGCCCCCGTAACAGCAGTGCTTCAGACTCAAGTGCGTATTAACTGCTACACTGGCAATGCAGTCAAACAGTAAAACTGCTTCTGTGTAATAAGGGTGCCAACTAAGCACATGTTTGAGAGCTTTGACTCAGGATGGAGAGTCATGTTTATTGCTAGCTGTCTTTAGATAGTACGAGTTATGAGTAAGCTGTTCTATTCCCACACAAGTCTCACAAAATTTATCAAATATTCTGGCAAATACAAACTATATGCTATGCACACATTAAAACTATTTCTGTTTTAGGCCATGTTGTCTGAGAGAGAACTCAATCCCTATTGGAAAGACGGTGGTACAGGTTTGCCACCAGAGAAGGACGAAGCAGCTTCAGTTAAGAAAGGTAAACAGCAACTTTTAGTAGTAATCTTAAATTTTCTGTCTCCAGTCTCTGGTCTCTGTGTTGCTAACAAGTTACTGCTAATGTTGACCTAAAGGGATTATGAATAACATGTAATAAAGTAAAATTTGGATGAAAATTCAGTAGTGAATATTGGGTTAATATCATAGTATGTTGTTTTGTAGGATTTCTCTTCCCTGGTTTTTAATCTTGAGTGGTTTGACCTTCAATATCTTTACATAAATTCTCCATTTTGAACTAATTAAAGGAAAGCATGATTTAACCAAGACAAGATAAATTGTTGTCATCTCATTTGGTTTCTTTCATTCCATTACACACATTATATTTTTAAAATATTCAACCACAGAAGTCTGAGTCACATTAAAATGAAGTACATTACAGACGCAGTTTGTGAAAAATACTATTTCTGTAACCTTTTCACTTCTTTCCTTACCCTAGGGTTATCCTGCCTATTTCTGGCAAGAGCAGTTAGAAAAACATTTTTCATAATGTCGAGAAGCATTTATTATGTGATAAGAAGGGCCCTTGTATTCTGTCAACAGGGAACAGTAGGGTCCGTGGCTTTTCTCTTTGGGAGCCTTTCCCTGTGGACAGTCTGTTCTGTAAACCATTAGCCTCATGCCCACTTTTAGGAGTCACAGAGATCAGCCATCTGTAAGAGGGGACAGACATCAGTGAGTATGTGTCCTGAATGTTAAGACCTCTGCTAGCTTCTCAAATGGAAAGCAATTAATTTTCTGAGAAGGGGAACGCACTTGTTTGTATTTAAGGGGTGTGCCAAAGAATGGACGTAGAAAGTGGAAACAATAAGAAGGTTCTTTAATTTCATAAAAAAGCCCACAACTTGTCATATGCCACTCCTGTCTTGGAAACTGCTTGTTGTGTTCTATGATAAAATGGAGAAGCTTAAATTTCATCATTGGTATTACTGAGGTATATCCAGCATTAACTTATACAAACATGTAGTTGTATTATTATATTCTTTATATTTTTCATTTGCATCCCTTCAATTTTTCCATTAAGTTTAGGCGAAGGTTTAATGTCACATACAGAATAAGGTTAAATAGGAATAACTACTGAGATATAAAACTACGACTTCTCATTGTTTTCTACTTTAGTTACAGTGGTGGAAGATGCTGGATTAAGTTGGTTACGAAAATCATACCAAAGGATGAAGGAGCAGGCTGAGAGGGAGAAACGAAATTTTGAGGAAATTGTAGCAGAGAGATACGGGGTAAGGATCTTCAATTACATTTTTTTTCATACTAATAGATGCTTGGAAAAGGTTACTTTCATGTAAAGGCACAAATACTTAATGTGTAATGTAAGACATAAGGAAAGAAGCAGGAAAAAACAGCCTCTGAAGCTTCTCAAGTGATGAAGAGTTTAAACCTACCCAGGCTTTTATATTTTTTTTGTTAAATATTTTTTAATATACGGGATCTTATAGCAAATTCAAAATACTTATCTTCTACATCAGGAGGTTCAAATGATCCCAGTTACAAAGTACCTGAGTGCTTCCAAAATTATGTTGTATATTAGAAAATATATTTTGTTCTCCTGCACGTAGTGGATAATAATGTATGTCGTGGATAATAATAATGCCGAGATAATTTGGAGAGCTGTGTCAAATTTTACCAAATATGCATCTTCTGGCCACTTGTGATCTGCTCAGTCTAGATATATTGAGAAAGCTGCTTGCTTCTGAAGGGTTTAAAAGTCTTCAAAATTTATTTTTAATAAAACAGTCTGCCATAACAATATTAACTCTTTAAAGCCCGCCCTCCCTACATATTATATTATTTTCTTTAAAAGCATTGGTCAAAGGTGTGGGGAGTTAAATCTTAGGCATAGTGTTACATTTGAGTTTTCTGTGGGTTTTTTGATTAGGTTGGTTTGGTTGTGGAAATCTTGGATAAGACAGTATGACTTCATACTGTTGTCTTTGAACTGAATTCTAGTCACTCCTGAGTGATGAAACCAACATGGTCAGTGTTGGTAGAAATTATTCAGTGCCAGTGATTGTAAAGAATATTATTTCTAAGAATCTTTCTCAAGAAACTAGAGTTCAAACAAGGTGAACCACTCTGGCTGCTGAAGTAGAGGATAGTGATTGAAAGAGATCCCTGCCTGATTTGCTTCAATATGTAATGTTTTCAGGAAAAAAAAAGTAATTGATGGCTTTTAATTAATCTCAAAAGAGGGAAGAGGAACAGTACACATTTTGCATAATTGCCTGGTGGATAGAGTATTTGTCCAGAAAGCCAGAGAAATGGGTTCAAAGCCTGTTTCAAGCTAAAAATTTTGAATGCACTCTCCTGTGTTTTTAAGAGTTTAACTAGATTGTAAAATGGTTTAGTGGGAATGTCTATTGGTTCTATAGAAGCTGAGCATCTGGTGAGCATAAATACAAAGTTTATGAGTAAGAAAGAGGAAGCCTTTCTCCCTAGTTCAAGCCCCTAATCTCCAGGTTGCCAGGAGGAGACAGTTCTGAGGCTCTGGTCCCTGTTCCCAGGAGTGCTTTAGCACTTTAGAGCCACGGGGTGAAAGTTAGAAATAGTCCAAGAGAAAGGATCAGAAAGCCTTCTCAACAGAGCATCTTAGACATGAGGCTGTAAGTTCCCTTTTTCATACTGGTCTTCCTTTCCACTCCATGACTCATGCCTTGCCCTTTGCACATTTTTACAGAATGGTGCCTTTGTTGTAATGCTTTGTAGGGAGCTTCACAATACCCCATGACTTAAAAGCAGTATGACTTTTTTTATTCTTTTTTATAGTCAATGGAGGTATTTCAGTCACGATTAGAAGAAGCTGAAAAGGTTGCATCCAGAAAGGAAAATTATTATAGAAGTGGACGATGGAAGAAAACTGACTATTCAGAAAATGAGAAAGAGAAGAACGAACAGCATATGAAAAAGAAGACACGAGATGAAGATGATAGAAACAGGAACATGTTTGGGGACTATACTAGGGAGAAGTATGGCAAGGGATGGGTGCAAGAAGACAAAGGTTACAAAAGAGATATGTCAAGAGAAGACCAAGAACGTGGGCACGGTAGCACAGACTCAGTATTGAGAGGCTACAGTTCCAAAGCAGGAAAACACTCTGATGAAAAACGAAGTCAGGAAAAGAGTTCATCTCTAAGCAACATTAAACACAAATTTCTGAAACCCTCTGAAGATGATTTGTCATCTTACAGTGCACCTAGAGACAACAAGTCACAGCAGTCCTCTTCCAAACTGCCAGTTCATAGCTCTTTGTGCAGCCGTTTCCAAAAACCTAGTGAGGATACTGCATTGTGGGCCAAAACACACACAGAAGATAACAATGAGAAATTAATGTCTGATCAAAAATCATCAGGTACTAGGGAAGAAATTGATGACAATAGTTGGGAAAGAACTCCAAGTGATGAAAAAGAGAAGTCGCAACAGGAGTACCCAAGCAATATGCCTGAGAAGAAACAAATGTTATCTGACAGTAAAACATCATGTTCTAGGTATTTTACAAATATCTTTACCTGTCTTTTTATTTGCTGTATTTTTCATGGCAAAGTATACTGGAAACTCTTTCTTTGTGACAGTATTAGATTTGATCATATCAGATCTCTTTAGTTAGGAGGAGGCTAGCCCTCCGGCTAGGGGCAGCTAAAACAGACCACGGTAGAAATAATGAAAACCCACTACTTGTCCTGTCTCCTCAGCATATTTGAGAATTGCTAATGATAGATTATTTTCTGCTTCTTTCTAATCTCGGTTCACACTGCAGTAAAATTGGCCTCTTAGGAAAAAAATGTGCAAAACAGTATATTAACTGTTATTGAATTTATAAAAGACAAACTTGAAATGTTAGAAAATGCTGACTAAAAACTGAAATAATTAATACAGCAGGGATAGGTTTGCTGCCTGTGAAATGAACTCATGTGCTAAAGTAGTAGCATATGAAAAATAGAAGATAATATTGATTAGAAAAGTGCATTTTCTGTGGAAAAGAGGAAGGATGAATAGGAGTGGGAAGGGAAACGCAAATTAATATGTGGTAGGAATTTCAGTTTGCCTGACTTGCTTTAGTGAAAGACAACGGGGAGTAGTAAGGAGAGGTGGTCAGAAAAGTAAGTTGTAGGCAACTGAGCTTTTGCGCTACTCGAGGCCACCTGTTCTCCAGTATTAACAGCTTGCTGGTTCTTCCAGTGATATGAGTTGTGTGGTTATTACTGTCGATGCTTTCCTACAGATCTTCCCAATAATAGGTAGGCATGTTCAAAAGTATTTTAGAGTCAGCATGGTGTTATTTAATTGCTTGGGAAAGCTGGACAAGTAAATGTTGGACGGAGTATGTAAGAAGGATGAAATGATTTAGTGGGAAACAGCATTTGATGAAATGTGATCAAGTGTAATTCCTTCTTTCTTATATGCTTGTGTCAGTTATTTGCAGAAAAAAACTTCTTCTAGCGGGGTTATGAATTTACCTTTAATGTCTAAGTGTTGGATTCTAATAATAAGACAATACCTTAAAAGTATTTATTTTAACTATTCCTACGTGTAGTATTTGCAGATACCTCATTGTGTATTTGCAAAGAAAAATTGTACGTTAAATGAGTACTGCATGACTAACCAGCAACAAGCAGCTTAGTCTACACAATTCTTTATATTTTACAGGTTGGGTATTTTTTCCAGATTTTACTTGCCATATTTTCTAATTTGATAGGAGCCAATGAAATATACATTTGCTTTGATAGCAGGATGATAAATTGTTTGCATGATGTTCAATTAATCTAATTTATTTATTTATTTATTTTAAAAAGCATAAGTCTGAATATACATCATGGCAGGAGTAGTTCCCGATTCTGGCATGAATAGTTCGTATGCGCTATGGGAAGTCCCACTCACAAGTGTTTGTCATGTCTTGTTTTATTGTTTATTTTAGTATTTGCCTGGATGTTATTTTGCTGGAAAATAAGAAATACATCTTTATAGTTGTGTTAGTTACTCTGAAAAAAAGATCTTGTAGCATTAAAGCTGTGATGTATGAGACATTGTTAGACATTCAGATTTAGTGATCCTTTTTCTTTTTCTAGATGTTGCCCAAATAGTTATTACCCTGAAGTGCCTGAGGTTTACCACTTAAATGCACTTTGTAAACTTCTGATTGGAATGGTTCACAGTGTGTCTGAGCTGGAGCCTATGAGACTTCCTCAGCTCTTGAGTGAGTCCTGGTTTGTTCATGACTTTGTTCAGGTACAAGGTCTGCACAATCCACAGTTGTTTGCTGCCTGCCTTGGGTAGTACGTTGGTTTCCATAAGGAAATGTAGGTGTTCATGTAAGGAGGGATGCTGTGGTGAGCTGGGAGAGTACATCTGCACTGCAGTGCAGGCACAGACTCCATGAAAATGAAAATATACACCAGAATTGTATGTCTGGAAAAAACCCACCCTGTTAAGAAGCTTCTTTTTTTCGCACATGAAAAGGCACGATTATGTATGGTTAGTCTTAGCCTTCATCATAAATATCATGCACTTTTTTTAAAAAAACCCAAATACTTCACTGATTAGCAACAAATAATCTGTGTAAATGACATATAATCCTTTAGTCATTCCCAGTTTTGTTTCCTCCATGACTTCCAGAAGGAGAAAGCAAGACCTAACAGCTGGGTGTTGCTTTGCGTGTGTGATGGGTTGACCCCATCAAGCAACTAAGTGTGTACCCAGCTGCCTGCTCATTCCCCCTCCTGGCAGAGGGAATCAGAAGAGCAAAAGGGAGTTAAAACTCATGTTTTGGATAAAGACAGCTTAACAAATGAAGGAAAAAGACAAAAACAAGTGGTGCAAAGGCAGTCAGTCACTTACCACCTCCCATGGGCAGACTGATGCCTAACCAGTCTCTGAGCAGCAGCTACTTTGGAAAGACTGCACTCCCCAGCTTTTATTGCTGAGCGTGGTGTTATGTGGCACGGAATAGCTCTTTGGCCAGTTTGGGTTTGCCGTCCTGGCTGTGTCCCCTCCCAGCCTCTTGCCCACCCCAGCCTGCTTGCTGGGGGGGCAGAGTGAGGAACAGAGAAAGCTGTGAGGCTGTGTGAGCACTGTTCAGCAACAGCCAAAACACTGGTGTGTTATCAACACTTACCGGTTAAGTCCAAAGCACAGCACCATACGGGCTGCTACGAAGAACATAAATTCCATCCCAGCCAGACCTAGTAGAGCATGTAACTATTGAGTAGAAGATAGTGATACCATTGCCTTGTTATTCTTGTCTTCAAAGAAGCAACTACTCCTTTACAGTCTTATTTTTGGGGTTTTTTTTGTTAAATAATGGTCAATCACTTTTTTTTATCGCAAGTACAAAACCTGTACCTTTTAGCTTTTGATTACCACATGTAGTAAGTGCAATGCTAATTGTAACTGAACAGAGCTGCACATTTTGGGAAACTAGATTGTATATGGAAGTGGTTTGCTTATTCAAGTTCAAAGAATTCAATTATTATGATAGAAAAGATAATTCTTTTATTTTCCTCACGGAAGAGAACTAAGCTTAGAAACTATTTAGCTGATATTTTCTTTTGCACGTGTTTTCTGTTTTAGTACTGTTAAACCCAATTGTGCATATACTTTGATATTTTAATTCTGTTTCTTAGCCTATACAATTACTGATCTGATTTATTAGTAGAGTTGAGGTTACTTAGGCCTGGAAAATCATATAGCCTCTGCTTATTGACTTATTTATTTCCAAGTTCTTTTGAGCTGACTCTTAACTCCCAAGCTTCTGTGCGTTTGAGATTGTGTATGACCTGTCTTCCTGTTGCTCTCAGTGGGAATCGTCTTTTTTTGTAGAATTTTGTAGAAAATTCTGGCTCTTCGAACATTTCAGGTTTGGCCATGTGGGGTAGTTATCTGTTGGGAATAATTTATATGCTGCTAGTTTCTTCTTCCTGAAGTTTCAAGTCTTATAATACATGTACTCTTTCAGTGTGTTCAGTCAGTGGCAAAAAGTAAATCTTCATTGACGTGAAGGCTTGGATTAATAGGTGTTGCTGGTTTAGTTCCTCATCTCTCATGCTGACAATGTACCTTTTAAGTTTTTTCCCTTCTAAAACACAGAGAGAGTATCTTCAGCCTATAAATCAAAGCATTTTGGGCAGTTATGACACAGGTTAATTACAAGTGCTGATTTGATGTCCAAGGGATCTCCCCGGAGGAAAAGTCCATCCAGCTAGCATTTGCTGAAAATCACACTTCATGTGACTGCTTCAGAGTTTAATTTGAGACAATATAAAAAGCAAAACAAAACAATGTCTCTAGTCTCCAAAAGTTCAGATGATGATTCAAAGGCTAATGCCGCTTAAAAAAAGCGTGTATGAAGTAATAAACATCTCTTGCTCCCTCTACTGAAATAGTCTGCCTTGTTTTGAAAAATATAGGTTAGGGAGAAATGAGAACTTCATCTTCGAAGGTTCTGTTTCAGGTGAAGTTAGTGTAAATGTTTCTGCTGAGTTTTTGGGTTTTGGATTGGGCATCTTCAAAACAGATAAAAGTAGCTTTGGTAATTTCCTCAGGGCTGGGGAGATCCGGCAGTTAACTTTAAAGTTCTCCCGTTCTTCAAATCCTACAGGTTTAACCATATTGAGTAGTGACTGAATTCTCTCTCTCTCTCTTTTAATAGCAGGGACCAATATCATGTCTGTACTCATATATCTCTTTTGTGTTAGATATTTTACTTTCAGAGTTAGTTGGTTTTAGTCTTTCCTGGAATTAGAGAAAAAGAGGCATCAGACTTGTTTGATGCCTCTTTGCAATAATTCTTAGAGACCTTATTTCTTATCATAAGAACTCATACACTGACCTTCTAATATTAAAATTAAGAGCCAATACTATTTATTATTAGCTGTAGCTTTTCTAGGGAGACTTCATATTTTAAAAATGATACTAGTTAATTTTCCATGGAAACTCTCCCATATCAGCCATAATGTCTTTAGAAGCAAAGATTGTACTGTGAGCAGGTAAGGATGGGCATATAAGTAGTTTTCAAGAGGTGGAAGGCCACTCGGCATACAGGAGAACAACAACTGGGAAATTGGTGATTTTGCTGGAGCTGAGAAGTAAAAGCATGACCAAAGCCAGAAAGGACAGTTAGAGAGGGTTTAAATTACTCTTTCTGCTCCTCTTTTCCTTGCTTTTTGTCTGCTTATACTTGCTGCTGGCTCTTGACTGTTTTTTCATGCTGAGAAAGTGTTCATAGATAGTGCTTTTCATTTTAATTGATCTCAAAAGTAAAAGGAAACATACCTCATAAATTTTTTTTTCATGCTTTTTGGTTTCAGAGTCCTTGGCAACTTCTGACCGCAAATATATTTTTATAATATGTTGTTATCAATTATTTTGACAATAGGAGCATATGTACCAGTACAGTAGGCATATAATACTTAATTGCACAGGTGAATACTACATTGTTTTTCTATGGGTTTAGTGCTGATGGTGTTTTACAGACATACATCAAAGGATGAGCTGCCTCGGGTCCTTAGTGAAGAGGAGATGAACAGACTGGGAGCGAGGATTGTGAAAGCAGAACTCATGGGAGACATGGTAATGTCTTTAAAAAATTGTCATGATTTAGTGCATTTTTTCTTTAAAGCTCATAGTCATTTAGTTGTTAAAAGAAAAAAGGTATTGATTCAAGCAAATAAAGTCCTGCAAAATTTGATCAGGTAGCGTTTAAAGATACTGCTTTTACTGTAACTTCTGCTTTAAATGCAGTGGTTCATAGACTAGAATAAGAGGGTTCAGGTCCCCGCGTTTTGTAGGCTAGTCAGCATATCCAAAACCAGTTGTTCTCTGCCTTTTTTATAGGATTTAATGTCTTTTTATTAAGCAGGGAGCAGGTGAAAACTACCAAGCTCCCAGTCTGTGTTACAAGGTAGATAGTGTCTGGAGCTCTTGTTATTTCATCAACTTTGTCACAAGCAGATGCTTGTGGTCCATAGCTCTGCTGTACAAGTATATTTATTAATTATGATGTGGAAATACAAAACTGAAAGGAACCGCATAGGCCATTGCATCCAGCCCTGCAATGAGAACAACTATGTAATGCTTTGTGGTCAGCTCCACCAAATGTCTGCCCTGAATGAGTCTGGGTCGGTGGAGCTGAGATAAAGAGCTGCATGTTTCATGTTGCTTTAGGAGGCTTGTTTCAGACAGCAACCTGAAGGATCAAGAATTTTATCTCTTTTGGAACACTCTAAACTCTGGAAGTATATATTTATTTTTATTACATGAAGTATGGCTATAGTGAGTTAATTGAATTCAGTAGTACTGCCTGGAAGTTTCAATTATAACAAGGTCATAGTCTGTTAGTTTTTAAGCTATGTTTTGCAAGTGCTTGCTCTTGAATAGCTGCTCCTAAGGAAGTATTGCTGACAGTTTTTGAAGGATATAGTAAAATAACATTTTTTTTAAGAAGTGAATCCTATCACTATGGGCCTTTGTACTCTTTTTTAAAAAATTAATTTTTAGTGCACCTGTTTACCTTGCCTCTTGTGACAGAATATTTGCACCAAAATCTGCATCACTAAGAAGTAATAAATAGGACATGTTACAGCTTCAAGTGACAAATTAATATTTCTTGAGAGCCATTGATTCTTCGATTTGTGGGAAATTTTAGGATGTTTGGCATACAAATTTATTGCTGGATTAGGACATGGTGTTGATCTTTGTCAAAGCCCCTATCACATAATTTAAATTTTGTTAGGAGAAAGTGTCCATTTTATAAATATCTTCTTTTCAAACCTATTTTATATTATGGATTCTTTTCCCATGGACTTTAGACACGTGTGTATGAAGCTTTACAAAAGTTGAACAAATAGACCTTTCCTAGAAATCCTGTCCATCTGAAATCTTATCAACTTCAGAAATGAATTAAAAGTAACTTCAAGCAGTGTATTTTCTGCTAAGATGTAATGAGTGTTAATGATTTAAATAGATTCCTGCATGTTTTAATCTGTAGTTTTCCTAGTTAATATACAAAAAATACACTAGTGAGGAAAAAATATGTTTATGAATGTTATATGTTATATGATAGGTTTGTGAGGGACTGGTGTTAGTCACTTAAGATAGTATCTTAAGATGCTTTCCTGCAGGGGAAAATTATTGAAGCTATCTATATACTAGTTGCTATAAAGTACTGGGGAAAGTTTTCCAAAGACTCTTATGGAGAGCAGCAGATATTTTAAAACTTTTTTTTTTCCTACTGCTCAGCTTTAATAGCATTGTCCAAATACAACTTTGCACAAGCATGGTTTTTTCTTTTCAACCTGACAGTAACCAAATAAGAGTAATTTGAATAAAAATATACAGGTGTTCTGTGGGGAGAGTGTGATTCTTTTATTATTCTACTGTTTTGTTTTGTTTTATTTTGACCAAAATCATGTCGCAGAAGCCAACATTACAATTCTACTGTTAATTTTATATATACGTTTTTCTACATATGCAATCTGAATTAGCCTAGGTTAAAAAACAAACAAACAAACACCCCCCTCCCCCCCCCCCAGTATAAATAATAAAATAACTAGTCTTTGCCTTCTTGCTCTTTAAATATTTTTTCATGGACTTTCTCTGATCAGATTGAAAATAGCTTGTTTAAACAAGTTCATCCCCACACACCAGAACAGATGGTTATATAACAGCATGTCCTGGTGGCTGGAGCTCAAGATTGACCATGCGGGACAAATGAATTCTGAATCTATTTTTGTTACTGACTTGCTGCTTGGCGTTGATCACATGACTTGATTTTGGGGCAACAAATATAGGCTTGATTGTTGGAGTCAAATCAATGAAACTGGCAAAGTGGTCAGAGTAAAAATGGTTGTATTTCTTATAGGTTGATAGGTGGTCACCTGGCAATTCTTAGTAAACCAAGGTATTCTAAAATGCTTGTATTTATTAAATAAAGAGATGGATGAGAGAGCAGGAGCATCAAAAACAATTTACACAAGACTGTAAGCAGTTCTCATTTTCCATTTCTTGTCCATTTTAATACCCAAAGTAAGGTCTTAAGTGCCAAAGTTGGACATGTGGTGTAAAGAGACATGAAACTGCATAGCAAAAATGTATCAGAGATATTTCCCTAGACCCATTGTGTGCATGTGTGTGTATATGTGTGTGTATGTATATATATAAAAATAAATAAAAGGATATGTACCATAACCTGGAAAGGTTATGGTACATAACTTGATGTGTTCAGGCTTCCTTATTTACCTTCCTATACATAAAGTAGCATCTAAGCTTAGCTACAGAAAGGATTTATTAGTACAACTGAATAATGGTTAAGCATAATTTCTCTGGTGTTTTTATGGCAATATATGTTTCTATACTTTAGATACCTCTGTTCTGAACAATTTTTTTGATTTTATCTCCGTTAAAGAATTGTGTGAACTATATTGACATGTTTTCTTTAGTCTTTTGTGTCACTAGAGTTTAAAAAAATATATCAAAACATGAAGAAATGGAATGAATAATTAATACTAATATAAAGGTCTCTAAAAGTTTAAAATGATTAAACTAATGGAGTGCTACCACTTTCTTTGAAGGAGTTAGCTTCAAAACTTCAAGCAGAACTTGAGAACGCACGCAAATTGAGGGAGACTCAAGGGCAGATTCCAGCAAAGTCTGGCAGAGAGGTAAGGGAAAAATACTAATTTTTTCTTTGTGCGAATACAATAGTATAATACAGGTAGCAGCTGAATTATAGAGAACATGAAATGTACTTAGGAAAATTACAAGGTGTGACTTTAGATGAGTTACTGTTCAAATTAAATTGTACTTTTTGGTAGTAAACAAAACTTTTCTCCATGGAACTTTAGCAACTTCCATAGGATTTTTTTATTGGTAGTATTTTCTCAGCAATGATACAGATCTTCCATTAAAAATAAAACTGATATATGTCATGTTGTTGACTCTTTGCCCAGGAAGCCTAGGCCTTGTTATCTGGAACCTAGGCTGTCTTGCCTTTCAAGCTCTGCGGTGACTAACATAGGCACCGAAGCAGGTGATCTGCATCTTACTTAGCTTGCCAGGATTTGGTGCTGATTGTTACATAACTCAGATGTCTCTGAAGAAGCTGACACTTCAAATGCTGTTCCTTTTAAAGGGTGGCATTCAAGAAATGTACAGTAATCTTTTTCCATACCAACTTTGATATAGCTACAAGGAAACAGGGTCAGTATCTTCATTTATGAGCTCTGTTCTCATGATGCAGAGGAGACTTTTAGGCAAAAACTAATGTTCTTGACCAGTTTGACCCCAATTCCACAGTGAAAATTCAGCTGCAAGTCAGCTGAGTTTGAAAAGCCACTAATATTTATTCTGAAAAGGCTTTATCTCAGACCTCATACACTGAGTAATATTTCTCCAGTCTTTAGAAGACAGACTGAACTGGAAGTTAATGTGTGGCCTCTTGCTGACTACATTGTCACAATTGTATTAAAGTCTCAGTCCTTGAATTCACACGAATTTCAGATTACAAAAGCTTTGTGTAGGTGGACTCTGCTTTGTTGCATGTAGGCATTGTAAAAGTACCAAAAGTAAATACTACTTGAATTTTCAGAAAGGAAAAATTTCTTTTTCTTCCTCTCCTGTGGGAGCTTGACTAAGCCCTCATTGACCATTTTAGTGTTGTGATTGATATAAGCTTCTCTGGAAGATTGAAGAGATTTAAAAACAAGACTCTCCTCTCTGAAGTATCTTGGATGCAAAATGTCTGCCCTTTGGAGTTCCATGTTGGCTTTCTCTGAAGCTCAGGATCAGCTTCTTACATAATTCCAGATGTAGGAGCTTGGTTTTTAGGTCTGTTCATCTCAGAAAGCTTATTTTATGTTACAGTCCATGTGTCTTGCAGAAACTACCTTTAGTTTGTGGGAACCAGGACTGTTGACAGTCCTGCTGTTTTGGACTTTACATGATTTGCCAATGCAAATAGTCCTTTACAGATGCAATACGGCTGATGTCTGTAATTCTGCAAATGGCTAGTTCTTGAACTGCATCATGCCAGAACAGTACCAACCTCTTTCCAACTTGCTGTAAAGTTGCTCAACTTCTTAGACTTGCAGTAAATTGGCAGACTCCCCAAACCATGGTGAAAACCTTGACCTTCACTTGAAGTTACTCGGGTGTGAATTACTGCCGCGGCTTGCTTTCCAGAGGGTGAAGGTCTTCCTGTACGTTTCACAGTCTTGCTGTCATGTCTTTCTGAATATGACTTGCCTGTGCCTCTTTCATGGCTACTTCTAGCCTCTATTATGTGGCTTTTGACTGTGAGCAGTCCAGCAAAGCTGGCAACTAAGTCCTGTCCCTGTGATAGTTGCCATGGTAGTCTTACTGGTTTTATAGCTTCAAACTGATTTTGGACTACTGGGACACAGGCAGAATATGTTGGGTACTCCTGTGTATCAAGGGCCAACTGTATCACATTATGAGTCTGAACAACCCAGATGTTCAGAAACCATCTCATAACACAAGAGAGGCTGATTTGTGAAGGTGTATTTGATACTGTATGAATTGGTCTTTCTATAACATTGACCACCAAAGTGACAGCCTCGATCGGTTCAGCCAGTTATATTCCAAGTAAGATACCTGAAACAGTTTCCACAGAAGTGGTTTTCCAAATGGATGTCCCATTGATCCCAAAGTTTGGTAGCTTTGCCTCCGCTACCAATAACAAACATGAAGCATTTTGTTTGAGGCAGGTCTGTCTCTGGTTCTTTGGAGCAGCATGGCCAATGTCATGCTGAAAGGTCCTGAAAACGTGTCTTTGCCTTATTTTCATTTCTGTTGGGAGAATTGGGGAGGTAAGTCAGGAAGCAATGAAGGCAGTTCTGAATGCATCTCCCTAGGAAGGTTTTTTTCTTCTTGATTAATTGAACAGGGATCAATTTCCCAATTCAGTTCACTGTGTGACTGAATGAAAACTTATGCCTAGTATAATGGGGTGTGCATGGGCGGCTGGGGTTTGTACAGAGGACAGGATCAATTCTTTTGACAGCAGTGCTGGTTTATTCTGCCTTAAAGTGATGAACAAACTACAGACTGAAGGGACTGTGAAGTGGTAGCTTAAATCCTAGTTTTATGTATTTATTTGTTTGTAAGTGAGAATAGAGGCAAACCTAGCTTTTATAGTTTGTTTGATTTAGACAAGGATTCTACCCCAAGTAACTCCAAAATTTTGGTTTTGAAGTACAAGTTTCAAATACTGATGCTCGGTGTTTAAAAACCTTATGTTTATCGGCTGATATATTTCACCAAGTGTACAGATCTTGGTAAGACCGTTTTGTTACTAGGTTTCCTCTTGGCCAAAGTAATCTGTAGTTTTAAGACCTGCTGTTTGCGGTGCATTTAGATGTTCCAGCTGAAAGAAGCCAAAAAGCATGAATACATACATCTTTCTGAAATAGAATAGAAAGAAAATTGTAAAAGATACTGAAGCAGAAGAGAAGTCCATAGCTGCATCCTGAGTTAGCCCACTTGGGTAATGTTGTAGCAAAAATTTACCTGGAGGAAGAGGATTGTTGTTGTTTTCTTTTTTTTTTTCTTTCCTTCTCTGTTCTTGGTAGTTAGTGTGATTCTTTAATTTTTTTTATTTTTTTTTACCCCCCCCCGTCCCCCCCCCCCCCGTAAATAAAGTAAACACCCACAAATAATAATGTTACAGGTTTTCTGTGTATGAAGGTATCCCAGTTTAAAATTCAGTGCAGGCTAAAACATGTTTGGATTCTCTCAATATTGAAAAAAGATAAAATAATAGTAACTTTGTCTTAAACCATTTTTCAACAGTATTGAAACATTTTTTTTATGCACTACCAGCTCTCATTTTGCCTGTCTTAACATTTGATTTGTTTTCAACTGCTAGCCTTCCATGTGTCCAAAGTGCAGAAAAGATGAAAATTTATTATTTGAGTTCTTCTTAAATTGTTTGTGGCTTTGATATAGAGATATATATATATATATATATATATATATATATATATTCCTCTTGAAGGCATATGAGTAGCTGTTACCTTGCTTTTTTGGTACTTCATGAAAAATACTAGGGAATGTTGTTTGGGGATATTGGTTCACTGAAGTTGTTTAATTTTTTCTACATTAATTTTTTTCCCTACATAATTTCCACATCTTCTTAAATATTTAATTTCTTAACCTCACTTCTTCCTACTTCTTTTCTATAGCTAATGTTTTTAAAAAATATCTATATTTATAAATAAATACATATATAGACACAGACACACATATATATATGAAACCTAAATAAGAGGATAAGTGTTTTTCAATAGCCTCTGAAATGGTGTGCTATCCTAAGTATTTTCCTAGTCAGTTGTGCTAAAAGAGCCAAGAAGCTTGCTATTATCAGGCTTAATGCTTGAATATGCAGTTAAGAAGATACAAGTTTTCTGCTCTACAGTAAGCAGGACTGTGAGAGGACATCACTGCGTATCAGGCTGCCATAAGTTGGGAAAGCTCCTCAGTAACAAGGCTTTGGGAAACAGAACACCAGACTAGACAGAAAGATAATGGGAGGTAAAAGGTAGATTTATTAATATTTCTTCTGTTCGCACCTCTAAATATGTCAATACCTGATGTCCTTAAGTGCATCGAATATTTTCTGTATTAGTAACATTAAATAAATGTTCTGATCCTGTTTTTTTTTTTTTCTAGTTTGAAATGTGAAATTAGATCAGAATAACAATTTAAGCACTCTAGACACCGAACAAGCCTGACTTTTGCCACATGGGATTAGATAGCTCTCACAGGGTGGAGACTGTGTGCGTGTTGTAAATGGAAAGTCTGTGCCTAATAGCACAAAATGCCTAAAAGTGCAAAATGTAGAGGTGTCTCAACAGGTTTTGTGCGCTTGGCTTCAGTGAGAGAGACATTGACTTGTTTGAATGTACCATCCTGGAAGTCTGTATGCAGAAGCTATTTGTGTGGTGTGTCTGTTGCACACTGTGGATGTCTCAGCTTGGGTAGAGTCCCTCTGTTGTTCACTGCGGGTTACCTTAAGTGTGTAGTCCGATAAATTTTAGTAGGGTTACGGTTAAATAAGGGCTTCTGTTAAGTGAAATTTGGGACCTTAAAGGCTATCGTGCTGAAATACTTGGGTCACATGTATATAGCTACAATGAATGCATATGCAAAGACCCTTTTTAAAAAGATTAATTAAAATGCAGATTGTGCTTGTTCTGTCTTTACATTTGAGTAGGAGGCAACCTTCAGAGTCTATGGAAATCAAAAAACTGGGTGAATATGCAAAAGTGGCATTTGGGCTGTATGAAGGCACTAACCCTGAATTAAATATTTTAACTTCATTTGTGATATAATTAAGCATCTGAACATAAGCACCATTTATGTCTAAATTTTCTTGGGTAATTTGAGAAAAGCAAAGTTGCACTTTGAGCCCTAGTGAAACTGTGTAAGAGAAGGCTGCTGTACCATAGTGTTTCTGAGTTAAGATAGGTGATAAAAATGAGTACTGAATGTAAGGAGACAGCAGAAAATTGTGGAGACTTCAGCATTGAAAAATAACTCCCATGTGTTCATGGTTTACCTCTAAGTACAGTTGGTATTTCTGTATTTATCTGAAAGTGCTACACAACTCTTGATTTCAGTGCATTGGTTATGAGGATGCTACCTCTGACAGTGTCAGTAGCAGTCATAACTGATGTCATTTATGCTTTTATTCTGTGTTTTTACTTAGCAAAATATATCTGCAGCATTAGCATTCCTTTGAGGCAGATCATTTGCATTGGTTTTTGGTGGTACAAAATTAGGAGGTAAAAGGTTAAATGAGCAAGAAGCAGATTGAAAACAAATGGAGAAAAGGTTATGCTTCACAGAATGGTTGTTAGAGGAAGTTGTGGATATTGGAAGCTTAAGTAGATTCAAGGAGAGACTGTACAAGTTCATGAAAAAGAAATCCCTTGAGAATTGTACAGAAATGATGTCTGGCTCTTAATCGCTAAGTTGCAAATGCTTGGATGCATCCTTTCTTTTTGTACTCTTCATTAGGCATTTGCTTTTGCTACTGCTGGAGAAGGCATGTTGGGCTTTGGTTTGATCCAGTGTAGCTGCTTTTATGTTTTAATCCACACATAGAAAGTGTTCTTTATGACGATTCTAAATAATTTATGTCCATTATTTGTGTGCTTTGCCTTGTCGATTTTTTTTTCAGATTTTTTTCCCATCTTGTATTATACTTGTGTCAATATGATCCCTGCATAAGAATTAGAGTCAAATCTGCTAAATGAAAAACAGTTTGCCTTTGTGTTGCTAAAGACTGACTTAATTCTGTTTGTGTTTTTTAATCAGGAAACATATTGACATGATACAGAGTTAGGTAAATCTAGACTCAGTTCATGGTGGTGGATGAATGAAGTATAAGTGTATGCGTCTTTTAAAACTGTTTTCAATTCCAAACAAAGTATGGCCTGTAAGGAAAAAAACCTTCTCAACACTAAGCCTGTTACTGCGTTCCTTAGCACCTAATCAGTATGCAGGAGACAGAAAGTAGTCTCTGCTTAGCCATTGCTAGAGACAGTTCTTAATAATGATGAATTGTGTTTAAAATACAAAATCAATACAAAATTTTGATGTATTGAAGGTCCAATGTTTAATTTGGATTCCTGAGATGCATTAGAGTCCGGACTGAGAGAGAATTCTGGGGAACCTAGCTCAGTATAAATGAATGTATCTTTATTTTCCTTCTTTTTGCAGAATTAACACCATTTTTCAGAAAGGAAGCAATACAACAGCTTGGTTTATACCTCAAATCCTATTTATGATAAAATACCATCCATTGCATACCATTATGTGTAGTTCTGCATTAAGAAATAACATGCCGGATCTTTATCCAGAGAAATTATTTGCAGCACAGTTCTTATCCCGAGACAAATAAACCATATGACATTAGGAGTACCTGAGAGGAATCCGTTGTGGAACAAACCTAAAATAATACTCTATTGGTTCCAATAATGATAATAGGGAAAAATGAGAATGTTTCTTTTTTTTTTCACGTGTTTTCAAAATTGGCCTTTTCAAAAATAGTTTAAAAATGAAAGTGATTCCTTGGAAAAAGAGCCAGTTATCTAAAAGTAAAGTGGTGTGTTTGTCTGTGTGTGTATGCGTGCATGCATATTTGTGTATATGTGTGTATACATGTAAAATTTACATAGTGATTAATACTTTGGAATAGGAAGTGAAAGAAAGAAGAAAAAGAATCAGTGCTTCTGATGCGTTTTTTTTCTTTAAAAAAAAAAACCAAACCAACACCAAACAAAAAAACCCCAAATCACCCTGAAAATTAACATTCAAAATTGCAGGTGTGCTAGCATGTTTGATTTTTAGATTTGGGAATTGAGACTATAAACACAGATATTTTTCTGCAATAAAAATATTTGGTTGTCAAAATTTACCTGTAATATGTTTTAATAACAGAAGGTTGAGTGGCCTTTCACTGTAACATACCCATTGCAGAACTTAAATACAGTTGTAGTAATGGTTTTAGACTTAGAATATATAAAGAATCATTAAAAAATTATTGAAAACTGCTTCTCAGAAAAATATAGCTGAGACACTTGTATAAACACTAGAATGCTGGGAATTCATTATCCTCACTAAGTGCACAATAAAAATCTGTGATTTCATTTGGAACTTCAGATGGCGGTGAGATACAGGAACAGATGGCTTTTGGCCCATTTACTGTCGAATGTTTTCAGCTCATCATAATTTCTAATTCCTGCTGTAGCATCACACTTGAATCTTGTCTGCAGGATGGCTGTGCCATTCTTTCTTCCGCAAAATTTTGTGTTTTCTGTACAAAGAGTTGACTAGCTCTAACTGGAATAGGGAATAATAAAGTGGGCATACTTTTGCAGAACAGCTTTAATATCATTAGTGGATACTTTTAAAAAATAATAGGTATATGCAGTTTCTGGTGAGTGTATTTCCGGAACATTCTTGTTGATGTCAGTAAGAGAAGATTACAAAATTCGTTAGAAGACAAAAACGTATTAAGACACACTGTCTTAACTTCCTGAATGTAATTTATAGGAAATTGGGTTTTGCAATTAAAAAGTACTGGAGAAATTGTATCAGCAATTAAATGATATAAAATATCTTACTGGTTTCAGTACATGTAACAGGTATAAAGGGGCAGAGCAGATAAAACTTCTTAAGAGTTCAAACTGATAATACAAAAGCTCTGGAGTATGCTTTGACACTGGAAGCAAAAGCCCTTTCCAGGTGCCATGCAGCACTTGTAGTTGATGGTGCCAGTTTTTCTGGCTCTGTTTTTCCCCTAACACTAAGCAGAATTTCTGCATATTTTTACTGCTGTGTTTTTTCACAATGCGAACAATCAGCCGTTGGAGTAATCTCCCCAGGGAAGCAGTGGATTCCCCAACACTGGACACTTTTAAGAGTCAGCTGGACAGGGTGCTGGGCCATCTTGTCTAGACCATGCTTTTGCCAAGAAAGGTTGGACCAGATGGTCCTTGAGGTCCCTTCCAACCTAGTATTCTATGATTCTATGATACCCTGTCACTGTTTGCTCAGAGTGAATTTTGTTTTTAACAAATTTGACACCCCTACACCAAGAAAAACATAAGCAAAACCATTCCTGGAAAGCCTTTCTGGTGCAGTAGATACTTCCAGTTTGAAATGGAAAGGTAGAACCTCACTGATGCTTCTCTTGGTCTTCGCACAGCCTTAGTAAACAGATGGTATTACACCTTCTTGGATTTCAAATAATTTACAAATAAAACCAATTATAAAAGTGTGAACCATGAATTAATAATGTATTTTGTATGTTTAAGCAATGAAACACAATTACTCTGTTCAAAATGAGGTTTTGAAAGGAGAATTTGATCAGCCAATGACTGTTGGGACCACCTGGTCTTTAGTGTAATCACAGATTGGGTCTCATTAGCCATTTCTACCAACATAAAGCAGAAGCATTTTGTAGAAATAGGCTGTTTAAGAGGAGCAATTAAACTATGCACCCATCCTTCTAAAAGGAATTAAGACATTTGACTTTTGGCTAGCACACCTGGATAACAAGATACTTTCAGCTAGCAGCATGGCTTTCATATTTGTGCATGTGGGATTTTTGCAGAGGTTCTTCACAGGCACTACACTAATGGCTGTGGAGAGTGGCTCTCTCTGCTGATGTCTGTAATGGATGTGCCACTACCAATGTCAGTATTAGCTTTCCCATTCTGTTCTGCCTGTGAGCCCAGAGGAATTGCTTCTAGGTAACATGATATTACAGGCTCATTGCTTTTTCAAGTCTTTGGCTTTCTTCTGATGTCTCCCAAAGTAACAGCAGTGATAATAGCTTGAGGGTATGGATATACATTAGTTGAAACTTAAAAGGATATGGAGTTGAATCTTTGTTCTGCAACATCTAATTGTCGACATTCTTCCTCTACCATTTTTTTTTCAAGACCCTTCTCTATATATACTCCTTTAATAATAATTTTTCAGATTGGACTACTTCTCTTTCTAATAAAAATGCATTATTAAGCTCCCTCATATGCTTGAATTACTATTTTTGGTTGGGTTAATCTGTTGCTTTCATTTTGTAAAATTATCTTTTCTGATACTGCACTGTCTGAAAATACCTCATATACCAGAGCTAGGGTAAATTTCTTTTCTAAATAGTGAATATTGAGACCTGAATATTTTTGAAATCTCTTGCGGTATTTTTACTGGACTTCTATATTTACTTGTTACTAAATTTTTATATTTACTTAAGTAAATGCTATTTTTATTTACATATGCTGAATTTCTGCTTATCACCTTCTTGTTCCTGTATGACATTTGTCTATGATAAGTCCACAAATTCTTGTTTCATATTAAGAGCGGATATGCTGCAATACCTTTCTTTTTTATGGTCTGAGTATACATGTTTTGTATTAGATGTTCTTGCTATAGAAGCAAACCTTCTAATCATTGCATTTTTTTTATTTTCTTACATCCCATATTTATAGTGGTTCACTGATGCTATGGTTAACTGACTAACCATTTCAAAGTGTAGCTGACAATTTAAAATATCAAACTGCATCTTCAGACCTTTTTTAAAGTTGTATTTGCAAGGTTATTCTTAAGCTAGACTTAATAACTTTAGTTTTCCCCGTTACTACTACATCACTGGGCATATTACAAACTGCTGTAAATTGCACATTAATGGTTCCAATCTTACTTCCATGGGCTGGCAGTACAACTCTTATTGAATTTGATTTGAGGTTTGTATGCGTGTCCATTCTACTCATGAGATATTACTCTGATCGCCCTATCTCAGAGGTGCTCTAAGAAAATAAGTACTGAGAATGAATAGGAAGATATTTGAATGCTGGGATGATTGGAGGCAATCAGTGTAAAGAGGAGATGAATAAGAAGGTCAGGTTAGTTTTTCTGAGTAATAAACAGTTTAGCTGATATGCCCTTTTTCATAATATAAGAACAAATAATTGTTGAATATAAAGGGCAACTGATTTTATATCAATAAGATTAAATTACATTTTTACATAACATGTTATTAACCTGTGTCACTCATTGACTGGGGGAAAGAAGGGATAGAGACCAAACAATTAGTGGTTATCCAAGTACCTAAGAGTTTTGTAATAATTAATGTTTTAGCTCATAAATAGGAGCTATGGGGTTTTTTCTTTTTTTCCTTTTTTTTTAGTCTCATGCTTTATACATAAACTTAGCACTACCTGATGAAGATACTCTTATGTAGGCTAGTTCATTTCTTTGTTACAGCCTGCATTAGATTTTCTAATGCTTCTCCTCACTGTTAAGTCCAAGGTCCTGATTATGACAGACCAACTTTTTGATCTTGTAAAACCTTTTCTTATCCCATTTCTGTATTAGCTTAGTCCCTATTGAAATTTAATAGTGATGCTTATTATTATGTTTACTGAGTCTTTCTTGAAATACTAAATTTTTAACCTAGGTGGAAGTTTGCTCTTGCTTCCCTTCCTCATGCTGTTATTTCCCTTAATCTTACTTTTTTTCTGCTGTAAGAAACCCAAATCAAAGATACAAGTTTTATACAGTGGACTGCTGTTACAGACCTGTGACCATTTTAGTTTCATCTTGCTGTGAGATCCAAGCCTTGGTCTTGCTATGGAGAATGGTCTACCTACTGATTTTATAGGCATTACCTTGAAGTGGACAGTTCCATTATTCACAACAAATGACAGACCCTGAAGGGTATCTTACGTGCTTTGAAACTTTTGTTACCTGGGGACTTCAGGTAGTGACTACACTGAACTCCTCACTGAGATGTGCTCTTACAAGTAGCCAGCACCTTAGGAGGCTGACTGCTCCTTCTAAATGGGATTGACTCGTCTTTCTCATAACTGTGGTGATCGTGTGTAAATGCAACCTGAGAACTGAACAAAAGGGTGACTGAAATGAGAGAAGAAAGAGTAATTGAAAAGAACAGGAGACAGTGAATGGAAGAAATAACTATGTCCAGCACGCTGAGAAGTGCTAGATGTCTTCTAGACACTTATTTGATATTGTATTACAAGGACAAACTTTTCCAATAGAGGAATAAGGCAATATTCAAAGCGTTTCCATTGGTCATAGACTGTAAGAGAAAGGAAACGGGTTATATGCGTAGTCCAGCGTCTAATTTGTCCATAGTGTTTGGTTGTAGAGGTTTGTTCCTTGCTGAAGACTGTTGTTGAGCTTTGTTATTCCTTCATTATGCTGTGCTTGTACCACTTTAGTGTAGCTCTCGGTAAGCACTTGCAGACAGCTCTAAACTCACACAGCATGCAGCTTTTTGTTGGCTCAGTAATTAAAAAAAAAACATGTTTGTTTTTCCTAGCTCTAGTTATTCACTATCCCACGATATACTGACTGTTAAAATATATTTTATTCTCTTTAGCTATTAACATTGAAAATCACTTCCAATTGAGTAGATCCTATCTCAGATGCTTGGTCTGCTTCCTCTCTTTGTTCAGCTACTCCAGTGTCTGTTTCTCAAATTAAGCTGTGTACCTGGTGGCTGAACTTTTCCATTTCCTCCTGCTGGATTATGAAACAGACAATTCAAAAATCTTTTTTAGAACTGCATTTTATTTATTTATGTATTTAATTTAAAGCAAACCCAGACTTGTCTGCTTTGTTTTGTTCAGTTGGTGTGTTAATCGCTGTAAAGCAGTTTGTATGTTTGGTGAGAACAACTGTGTACTTTGCATATTTAATTGGCCTGAAGTAAAAATTCATGTTCCTTAATTAATGGCAGCAAACAATTCCCCTCTCATTCTGTAAATACACACTGTCTTTGTTCATTTCATACTGTAAATTATATTGTTTGTGTAGCAGTCATCACAAGATTCAGGGATGGTGACTGAGCTGCTTCTCTGGTTTCAATTTTAACATTTAATAATATGTATCACGTTTAAAGTACTTTAATATATGTATTAAACCTATATTGTACTTATAATTATACAAATAGAGATAATATTTATCTGATTATAATTATTAATCAACAATTATATTACTATCACCAACATTTCTGCTTATAATATAGCTTAATATGCTTAATATTTAATAATATTTATTTAATAAGAGAAGTCATCCATTCAGAAATTTGAGAGGTTTAAAGTAAGCTATGTAATGCCATGCCACTGCATGAAGAAATAATACACTCTCCAGGTATTAAAAGCAAGTTAAAACAGAAGCAAAAAGCCAAACTCAAGTGAATCTCTACATAAAGCACAAAAAGATAATTATTGCCTCTTTTATGAAAGGTGGTAAAAGTTCCTGAGAATATTTGTAAGGTCTCCTGGATGATTTCACAGTTTATTAGTAGGAAAGAAAGTAGTTACTCCATTCTTGTGCTATGCTGAATGGCACATAGGTCTTACTGTATACTGTGTCGGAGAGTCATAGGAATGCAAGCCTATAAATGTGTAAAGAGAATATCAACAGATAAAATGAGAGTTTTAAGTACACTCTTTCAGTTAGATTGGTATCCACACTCCTTTAAATCCTTCAGAAAAGTATGATATTTCTGTGAGTCATGGCTTTTCCCTGCAAAGGCTCTTTCCCAGTACGCCACATTTATTCAGCTGTAGGGGAATTCTGTTCTTTATTATACTTGTGTGAATTTGTCCATTACAGATGTTGGATGCATTGCCCTGTAATTCCCAGAATCAGCCTTTGGCACATGGTAAAGGTTTATGTTGCTGTTGCCGCCCTCCATTATTTTTGCACTAAGGCCTGTTTAATTGATGTAATGCATGCTGAAGGATGTGGACGTTACATATTGGAATTCTTTTTGGGACCTCTAGTGAAAATCATCTTTTCATGGCGACTTTCTTGAAAATTCCTTTTACTGACATTGCAATTTAAATATGATTCCTAAAGTTTATTATGTTTTTTAAAAAAAAAAAGTTGTGGCTTAGGAAAATCTTATATTTAGGATGCAAATAATTAATTTATTATCAAATGTCATTTTCTGATACTGCTATAATGATTTGATCATCTTTTTCTTTCTGCCAGAAAGCTTTCTGCTTCTGATGTGTTTAAAAATAGCTTTAGTATTTATTGTCAGTAAGATCCTCCTCAAAATCAACTTTTACCTTACCTTTTTATGTTAATATAATTAACTTTCTATATTTATGCTGTGTTTTTAGTTCAGTTCCATTTAGACAGGATTTTGACTTCTGAAAGATGTCTTTACCTCTAATAACATCTTTAATCTTCTGAATAATCATGCCTGGCATATTTGATCCATTGGATTCATCTTGGTTCATAGTGTGCATTTACTTTTAGTCTCTAACATGACTTCACATTAGTCTTCATGCTGTCCATAATTATTTTATCCTTTTATCTGTTCCTTGTAATTTTTCTTTGATGGACCACTTCTTTTTTTTGTACTTTGTCTTCTAAAGCTAAATATTACTATAATTTTTTGCCTTTTCCTTTTCTCTGGAATATTAAATCTAAATGTTATAGTCAGTCTTACATGCCTTGTGTCAGGACTCTGGACTCTTTGAAATTAGGGTAAAAAAACCCCAAAACCCACCAGCTGTAGGGTCCTGACACATATAATTCAGTATGTATTATATCTAAATGTTTATCCTCTGCATCATTTTATGTTGTGTAAATGGGAGCCTGCTGAAATCTCTCATTAGAACTTACTAATGCCCTACTGTCTTCCTTTCTAGTTTCATTGTACACTATGAATCTATGGTTCTTAGTAGTTTTCTAGCCCTTCTTGTTTTTTTTAAAAAAAGAAAACATACTGATGTTTCCATATTCTTCTTAGGCAACTGTACTGTTGTTTTACAGTCCTTAATGTTAGAAGAACCTTTCTAATACCTAACTTGAATTTCTACTGCAATTTAAACCTTTTTGTTTTCCTTTTACTTGTCACATACTCTGTTAGCCAAAACCTTTTGAGTTTTTGCAGCCTACCAGCATGTGTTCCCTAATTTTGTCTTCCTTCTCTTCCAACTCTTTTTTTTTTTTTAAAAAGAACTTTTTCTTGTCCTGTAGTCATTCTTCTTGCTTTTTTCCAGTTTCTCTCCTGTCAAGTTTGCATCTTTCTTGAAGTGTAATGCCCCAAACAGGGTGTAAGGCCATCTGAAGTCTTGCATGTGGAAAAATGGAAGTATTCCCACACAAGTCAGCTTATACTGGTATACATTTTGTGTATATGTTCCAGCATAATGCTTTTTTTTTTTTTTTTCACAAAACATAAGTTTACTTGGTTTGTTAACCATTCTGCATCTCCAAGATCAGAGCATTCACCTGGAGAAAAGATCATATCTAGAGAGGACTCCTTCTAAAACAGAAACTTAACAGCAGTTTAACAGCAGCTTAGTGTTTGGTGGCAGCTACTGAGTTTTATATCATGCTAAAATAATGAAATGTTTTAGTGCTATGTTCAAATGTGACTTTCCTATTGCTAGAATAAATAGACAACTTTGAAGGGCCTTACGGGATGACATTTATCGGGAAGCTGAGGAAGTGATTTTTGAGGCAGCACCTTTAAACAGTAAAAAGGTGGGAAGGAAACATACGCCTGTTTGTGTGGATGATCATTAAAAATGGAAATAAACCATTGATAACTGTATCAAACATTATATTTTTACTTAAAAACATCCCAGAAGCATGTCCAAAATCATACTTCTAAGTTAGAAGTTAATTATAATTTATGGGCAGTTTTGGTAATTTTTCTTTTCTCAGTCTATAAAAGGCTTTTTGCAAAAAAAAAAAAAAAGGGTTTAGGTGTTTGATTACTGTATTGTATCTTTGCTTGATCTTCAGCCAGATGTTTTAAGTTTTGTAGCAGCCTGTGGGGAGTGTGATACTTGAAGTGAAATAGTTGACCCTCCTGAGGATGGAAACCTAGTGAAGATTTTGATTATCAGATGCATTGAAAGAAGGGAGAAACATTTGAGTGGGCATAGAGGCAGCTCTATTTTACTAAGTTTCTGCCCCCACCCCAGCTCATTCCATGGTTCAGATCCAGAAGATACTCTTCTACTGCCTGTATGTTAGTGTGTTGGCACACAGAAATGAGAAGAAAAAAGAAAGTGCAACTGTTGTTAGGATCTAACATTTTGGAGCCTGTCTTCAAAGACACATAAAGTCTGTTTTTCTGATATGTAGAACACCTTGCGAATTCTATTCATTTTGGGAAAATAATAGGCTGCTCAACAATGGCATCCTTTTTGAAATGTCTGTATTTTAAAAATTTTAGTGAAGACACTTAAATCTTGGGATGGATGTTTTAAAAAGGAATTAGATACTTGTAAGTTGACAAAAGAATCTGATGTTTACTATTCTGTGCAGTTGCTGAGCAAAGCAGCATTGCTGTTGTAATGTCTATTGTTTTTAGTGATTTGTCATCTTGAAAATTTGTCTATACAATGAGGTGAAAATTTAGAGAATGGAAATTTAGGGAATGGAAAAGATGCAGCCATTTCTTGTGGAAAATTTCCATCCCTTTTCTTGTCTCAGCAACACAAAGATGTGGCAAAGGAGGGACCTAATTCACCTGAAGTCAGCATCTTTCGGGAGACTCCATAGGGCTAGCAGGCCCCTTCACAGTTTTCAGGGAATAATTGAACAAGTAACCATTTCTGAAGGGTCCTCTTTATATGGAATCCCCAGTGAGGCGCATCCTTCCACTCATTTCAACTCCTGTTAATTGCTGCCCCGTCTGTGTGTGGATTTGACTAGTCCTCTTAAGAGAGCTGCTGTATCCCTGCTTGGCCACGTAGGCTTGGGTAGGTTTGGGACAAGGTGGTTTTTTTCCTCTACAAAGGTCTGTTTCATTTCAGACTAATTAGCAATGCTCTGGATTTTTGAGTTTTCACTGCAACATCTGCGGTTATGTCCTCAGCTTCCAAACTTGTAGAGTTATCAAAGTCTTTAAAGAAGTAGGACGTTTGTCATGTTTCCTATGATACTTTCTGTGGGTGTTAACTTCGTCTTTGCTTTCCCTATCTGCTTTGTATAAATTTTAAAAATTATTGCCTGTTGCCTTTCTGCCTTTTTGTACTGCTCTTTTTATGATTTACCTCTACATGATTATCTTGTGTTAAGTCTAAAATATTTAGCCTGTGAGTGTATTTGTCTTTTCCACTATTGCAAATGAAATTTTGTGCTTATTTCAACCAAATGTTGCAGATGGATGAGATTTTTGTTGTCAAGTGAAGTGCCTCTTAGGAAATGTTTCTTTTCCCCCCTCATTCTGTTTTTTAAAACTTTGCTTTTTCATTGACTTTTCTCTTTCCCAGCTCCTTCAACTGTTAAAAGTGTTTCTACTGTCTGTCACAGTACTGAGCCTTGCTAAGTCATAGGTTATTTAAGCATTACAATATTCACAAATGTCTACCTGCTTTTGTTTTGTTTTATTTTTTACACACAGAAAGAAATGAGCAGTGCCCTTGCAACTTGCATCAGTTACCTTTTTGTTATTATATCCGGAATACTCCATTTGCATTCATATCCCATTTAAGTGTGGTATACATCCTGCTGCTTTTCCCTCGTGTTATATTCTTTCTCTACCCTGTTGTCCTTTGTCTTTGCTCATCTAATGCTGATCACTTTTTTTGTTCTTGTTATGTTTTCAAATTAATAGTGCTTTTAATGCTGTAGTGTTAAGGTGCTGGAGTGTGTCCAGAGAAGGATGATGAAGCTGGTGAGGGGTCTGGAGCACAAGTCGTATGAAGAGCGGCTGAGGGAACTGGGGTTGTTCAGTCTGGAGAAGAGGAGGCTGAGGGGAGACCTTATCGCTCTCTACAACTACCTGAAAGGGGGCTGTAGAGAGGTGGGTACTGGTCTCTTCTCCCAAGTGACTAGCGACAGGACAAGAGGAAATGGCCTCGAGTTGTGCCAGGGGAGGTTCAGGCTGGATATTAGGAAAAATTTCTTTAGTGAGAGAGTGGTGAGGCACTGGAACAGGCTGCCCAGGGAGGTGGTGGAGTCACCATCCCTGGAGGTGTTGAAGGAGCGTGTGGACGAGGCATTGTGGGACATGGTTTAATGAGCATGGTGGTGTTGGTTGATGGTTGGACTGGATGATTTTACAGGTCTTTTCCAACCTTAGTGATTCTGTGATAACTAGGTCTCACATCTGTCTGAACAGCGTAGTGATTACATGAAAACACAAGACTCCCCCTCTGGTTGTCTCTGTTTCTAGCCAGGTTTGATCTTTAGCACATGGCAAGCGTGGGGTGGAGGCACATGGCCTTTTTCTCCTCTTGCAATGAATCACTTCTCCCCTTTCCAAGAGAGAAAACACCTTATCTTGTGGAAAAGTAACAGCTGAGGCAGGTATCTGCCTGATGCTGGAAATAAGTAGTCTTGTATGTATATTCTCTGAAAATATCATTATTGTTATTGGAGCCAGACCAGTGTTGGACATCTTGGTTTGCTTTGCAAAATGAGATTTGCCTTTGGTGATACAGAAGAGAGAAGTTTGGCTTACCTAGACAGCTTTTTGGTCCATAACTTCTACCTTTATGTGACTTTTCTTGGAAAAATATAATTAAGCTGTTGAAGCTAACATACTTCAGTATCTACAGGTTTTTTCAGACTTTGTTGGGGTTTCTGGGACAAGCTTTCATTAGGCATGGATGGCAGATGTAAAGCAGATATCAGTTGTTTGGTGGAAAATAGCTTCAAATTGAGATTAATAAAATTGTTTATAAAATTTGACAAAGGCTGTCCTAATATCACCAGATTTAGTAATGTCCCCATTATTTGCTCTAACTTAATCAACTGATTTACCTAAATATCTTTGTAGTGTAACCAAGAAGCTCTCAGGCTTTTTAAATTTTTTTTTAATTCTTTTCGGAAAGTTAAATACTTATTTTTCTGGTGAAGAATTTCTGCCTTCTTTTTTATTTTTATATATATGTGTGTGTGTGTGTATATCTTTAAGTCTGAGAACATCCCTATGAAGTGGGAATGCACTATTGTCCCTGTTTTGGAGGGAGCTGATTTGACCTGGCTCTTGACAGGACGTCCATCTTCTGCACGGACGTTCGTCAGCTGAAAAGGTAGTAACTTCCATTCCAAATAAGAAGGTAGTTGGTGGGAGCAGATGAAGGTATGGGAAGACTGAGGGCTGGGCGCATAAAGAGAGTGATATGGAATAGCACTTAGCACTCCTGTGCTTTACTTGTAGGCAGCTGGCAACAGTAATGTAAGCTGTAACTGTAAGTACCTACAAATGGAGTTTGCAATAGCTGAGGTATAATGAAGTATTTAAGCAGTCATTTAGGAAAATGGATATATTCATTCTACTCCCTGGTATTTTGTCTGAAGGACTGGAATCCATGAGGGTGCCTTCATCGCTGAACTATATGATAATGCTCCATTTTCATAGGTGCTGATAAATTCTGTCTGGCTTAATGAGTCCTCCATGTCTATTCTTCACTCCTGCTGTACAGGTATTCCAGGCCTCCTCCTCTCTCTGCTTGGTGGGTAGAGAGGTTGTGGCAGACAGATTTATAATCTTCCTGAGCTGCATTGAAGTTAAATGAGTGAATGATATTCCTCCAGAGTATTTCTACAAAAGGGTATATTTTTCTGAATTAAATCTGTGGCCGCAGTCCTTTTTAATGAACTCAAGAGTGTTAATGAGCACTGGATCTGAACTAGGTCAACCAGGGATAAAACTTAGGGATAAGGGTGCTTAGTCCAGGCATTCTGATTGGGTTTGGATATGGAATAGATGTTAAGCCATCCATCTCTGGCAAAATGGGAGCAGTATTGGGCATGCTTGGAAGCATACTCAATATGACTCTAGAACTCGACTGAGAAAAACTTAGATGCTGGTAAGATCTTAAGTGCTGAAGGGTAGACTAGGAGTTCAGGGATTACACTTTTCTGTCCAAACTAAGATGACCTCTCTTGTAGGTAATTCCTTGAGGCAGGTGTTTGCTTCTGGTCTTACAGTTCTGAAGATGCCCAATATAATCGGGATTTACACTGTCTGGCAAAATGTTCATACTGTGCAAGGAAATTGAGGGATCTCCTCTGTTCTCATACAAGTGATAGTGATTTTGCTATCCATTCACCTGTCACTGGCTGACAGATGGAACTGAAGCCAGGCAATTGGCAGCTTGCTTCTTGGGTTCTGATAAAGAAAATCCAACATTACCAGTAGTTTTCATATTAACCTTCTAGCTATGTAAGTATCTGTGTCTAATGGTAAGGACCACTCGGTGAAATTCTTTCTTTCTGATATCCAGCATTTCATGTGTTCACAGCTGTTTTGTTTTTCCTCTTTGTAAAATAATCTCAGAAGAACTGTCAGTCATAGCTAATAGGGTTTTTTGTTGGTGTTTTTTTCTTTTCCCTCTTCACCTGAAGTAGAGATTAGGAGCATAATGCAGAAAGGACGTGCACTTTCTTTTGATAGCATCCCTACGTAAGTTGTGACAGGGATCTTGTGATACATCTTCAGTAGTGATTTGCCTTTCAAGTTTGAAATGGAAGTTTAAAAAACTGAAACCAGAGGACTAGTTCTGGGCCCTGTCTTCTGTTAGTTTGGGTCCTGGGACATGGTGCTTTGTGAACTCCAGTATTGCAAAAAAGAAATTGCGTTCAGAATGCTGATAGAGATAATGAAAGGAAAATTACACCGTTTATCTTTAGTTTCCTATTGGTCTTTGTTCAGTTTAAATAAAAGATGTATGTATGTTGGACAAAGGATTCAGCTGACTGATTGCACTATTTCTAGATCAGGTTGCTCCTGTTTAGAAGTTTTGAACCCTTACACCAGTTATAATAAGCATATTAAAGAAAAAAGAAAATACAGTCATTTTTTTTGGCTCATAGGTCATAAAAGGTCTCCATGTTTTCTCAGGTAATAGTAATTGTGCAATAGATGGTAAGATGTGCATTTTGTTCTGCTTGTCTCATTAAAGAGAACAGGTTAGAACTTGTTGACTGCAATAATAATGGTAAGCAAACTGGTTTTTGCTAAGAATAAAAGATTTCTGGCTGATATGTGTTGATTACAAGGAAATCAAACGCAATGTGGAGACTGCAAAGCTCTACATCCATTGTAAATAAGCAGTTGTATTATGTTCTATATAAAGAACACAGGAAGTCTGCTTAAAGAACGTTTTGTATCTGTAACAATATTAAATATTAAAATATAGAGTAGAAAATTGCTGAAGAAATTTTAGCTGATAATACAAAAGATGTTAATCTGAAAATACATTTACAATAAATTAATTTATATTTTACAGAGGGGAGAAATATAACTTTATATATTTTTAGTATTTGACAAAACTGATTATTTCACTTAACCATGTTCCAAGGCTACATACTTATATCATTAAAAAAATAAGAGTTATTTCAGAATGGTTCTCTACTGTATTTTGTCCAGAGCTAGAGCAGTTTTGGGAGAATGAATGCTTTAAGCTTGTTTCAGTTGCCCATTTCCCTCTGTAATCTTACTAGTTTATGGGATCTTTTGAAAATGACTTTTTTGCAATTCTTCTATGGGTAGTAAATTGGTGTAATAAATTGCATGTGCATGATTAAGGGTAGCATTTTGGCCTCTAGAATTCTCATTACTTTGTATAATCTACAAGATGGAAAATGCAGCTCAGGATGTGATTAGCTGGCTCACAAACTCGTTTTTTGACTTGCTGTCAACCAAGGATCCCAAGCCTTTTTTCTACAGAGTTGCCCCCTAGTCTGTCTTCAACCTTTGCCAATGCACAAGTTTGTCCCCAAGTGCAAGACTTAGCATTTATTTGAGGTTCCTGTCAGCCTATTCTTTCAGTTGGTTGAGTTCCCTCTGAATGGCAACCCTGCCCTCCAAGTCTATCAACCATGTCCCCATCCCAACTATTTGGTGTCTTGCCGAGAGTGCGTTCTGTTCCATTGTCCAGGGTGTTAAGTTGTGTTGATCCCTCTATCAACCCCTGAGGAATGGCATCTGTAACAATGTGCTAGTTAAACTATGAGGAATGCCAGTTAGACTTTGAAGTACTGACAACTACTCTTTGATCCTGGTAATCCAGAGAGTTTCCCACCCATCTTGCAGTCTACGCATCCCTGCAATTTGGCAACAAAAATACGATGAGACTGCATTGAAAACCTTGCAAACTTCCAGGTAAACAACATCCCTGGTACTTTTCCTTGTGCACTGAACCAGTCATCTCACCACAGAGGGCAGATTTATCAGGCATGATTTGCCATTTGTAAATCCATGTTGGCTGTTCCCAGTCACCTTGCTGTTGTTCTTGTGCTTGGAAGGGGCTTCCACAAGGACTTGTGCTGTAATTTTTTTGGGATTGAGATGAGGGTGGTAATCCTGTTATTCCCCAGGTGTTTCTTCTTCACCTTTTTGAAGGTGACTGTATACATTTACCTTTTTCCCAAGGCATCCACCGATCACCACTACTCTTCAGTTGTGATAGGGAGAGACCTCTTGTCCAGCGTAGTATATGCATCCCATTTAGATCCATAAGCTAGTGTGTTTCCAGTTTGCTTAAGTGGTCCTTAAGTTCATCCTTCTTTCCTGCAGGTAGTACTTCTGTCCTCCAAACTACCTCTAGGCAGTGGTGCCTGAGAGCAGTCCTTGCTGGTAAAGACTGGCAAGGTATTGAGTGTCTTGCCCTCTTTCATGTCCTTTGTGACTAGGTCTTTCCTCTCTTTCAGCAGTGGACCTGTGTTGTCCTTGCTTGTAGAAGGATATCCAGTATGTTCATAGAATCCCTTCTTTTTGTTCTTTGCATCTCTTACTAGTTTCAGCTTCAGCTGTGGTTTTTCCTAATTCTGTCCCTGCATGCCTGGAAAGGGCTTCTGTGGTCCTCCTGGGAACCTCATTGGGTTCCACCTTCTAACAAAAAAAAAAAAAAGTTCCCCATTTAGCCAAATAGCAGATCAAATGGACCCTTCTCATCCTCTGTGGAGGTTGTCCTTGAAGATCAACCAGCTCTCATGGGCGCCTTTGTCATTCATGACCATGTCCCACGAGATCCAGCCGAGCAGGTCCCTGAATAAACTCAAGTCCATTTTCCTACAATCCAGGGTTTTTCTTTGTTCTGATACTTGCTTTCCTCACTTCCCTTAGAATCTTAAGCTCCAGTATCTTGTGGTTGCTGCAGCCAAGGCAGCTGCTGACTTCCATGTCCCTGTTTAGACCATTTTTACTTGTCCTCAATGCATTTGAGGTCTGGATTACTTGTGCCCTACTGTGTTGCTCTTCCAGCAGATGAACTGGTAGTTCTGTTCTACCATGAGGACCAAGGGTAAGTGTGTGAAAGCTTCCTTTGTTTCCCCCTCCTGTGTGTGCCTTTTACCTCACATCTCCAGCACCTCAAGAGCTTGGTTTAGTCAGGTTTGGAATATATCCTCCTAATGATTCCCAAATTTCTTTTGGTATGTATAAGCAGTACTTAAGTACAAGTGTAGTTTATGTGAGACTGAATGTTTGCCATCCAAACGCAAATGACTTATTTAGCATATATCAGGTAAACGCTTGTTTTTGTTTTCATATATTTCAACACACAAGCAGATGATTTAAACATTGTCATTTCTTCCTCAGTCTATAATTTAATTATTATAATTTAATTAAACTTAAATAATCAATGTACATCTACTCTGTACATCTGTTTCTTCTTCACCATAGAGAGAGATACTTGTGTTGAGCTGTTTGTATCTCCTATTCTGCATATCCTAGAATCAAGATCAAAAATTTTTCAGTATTACATTGTGATAAAGGTGATCTGTACTGACGGTAGGAAAGAAAAGTCTGATATGATGGAATGTGTTGAAAAGCTATAGCTAATGTTTTGGCTAGTTTGTTAGCCAAGTTTTGAAAGGAAAAAAATATACCGAACAAACATGAAAAAAACCCCCAACACTCCCGATCCATAAAAAGCCCAGAAGTGGTAAAATGCTGCAGCTTTTCAGATGGTTTTCAGGAATACACCATTATATTAATTCCATAATTCAATATTATCTATTTAAGTCTTTAGAAGCATTATATTTCTTCTGGGGGTGAAGCTTTATGAGAAAAAGAACTAAGAATACAAACTTGGTTCTTTTTGGAAAGGATTTATTAACTCTGCGCTTAACTAGCTGAATATATTTTTAATGTTCTGTTCTTTTTGAATGTGGAAAAGAATACCTTGTATAAGGTCTTCTTACTGTCTGCTTTGAATTATAGTGAACACGCAAAATGTAAAGAATCTGTTATTTAATCTTTAGGTTTTTAAACATTTATTTAGTGTGGATTAGGTGTTTCTTTTGGTTTTGTCTGTATCTGTTTTAAAACATATCTTAAAACCTGACACAGGCTTCAAGCCATCAAGAAGATGAACAAGTGGTCCTTGTCAGAACAGATCAAAGTGGAAGGACATGGCCTGTGACCGCACCAATTGCACCGCAGGAGCCAAAAGGAGGACGGAGAAATCGACAGATGGTAAGTTTTAGAAATGCGAGTATTAAAGTGTAATTCTGAAATGATTTTGTAGTTTTACTTTTATGATGTTGTAATTACTATGAGTCTTATCAGAATGTCAATAGGTAGTTAAAAAGTTCCTTTCAGAAGATGATTATAATTAGGTGTTAGAGTACATATTTATTAAGCATATATTAAGTTTATTTTCAGACTGCGTTTCCCTAGGTATCACTTCAGGCCTTATTTAAATGCACGTTCAAGGAAAAGTAAGTTTTTGAAATGATCACAGTCTCTTAGCCAAGTAGTTTATATTACATAAAGTTATGTAAATAATGAAGATTAGCAGAGATGAGTATTTCCAAAATAAGGAAGATTTTACTGAGATACTCAGGTCTCAGGGGCTAATTTTCCTTTTCTTTTCTCCTGATCAAAAATACTGCTACTGGTGATAATAAAAATTATGACCTAATCTTTGTAACAAAATGCTTTGGGGAACAGTGCGAAGCTTGGAGGCTGGAGCACTGTTTTGTTCTTAGGATATTTACTTGCAACAGTAAATAAACTAATATTTTGATCTTCTTGGCGTAAGACGAGATGACAATACCTTGTCTTTCTAGCAAGTATGTTCTTGATTAGTAGGACAGCTCAGTTTGTAACACTGCTATGGAGGAATGAAAGGCACAAGAGGGTGAGGAATTGGTCATCATCTTCCTGTTGTTTCCGTTTTGGAAAATGCCATCTCTGCTTCATGTTAATGACCATTCCCTGTGCTCCTTCAGGATTTAGTTTAGTCCTGCCCTAAAGGACAAACTCTGTTTTCTTGTGCACTCTAAGATGGCAACATTTCCCAGCAGAGGTACCACATTTATACAAGTTTTCAGTAGCGTCTGTGATTGCTGTGTTTCAGTAGTGTCTGTGACTTGACAATTCAAAAGCTTCTGTAAATAATGAAGATTACATTTTGGAATATTCCATTTTTGTGAGCTGATTAACTGTTTCAGTGAATTCCTATACATCTTTCCTGAGTGGTAATGTAGCTCTGATAGCTTAAGGATATAAAGGATATAGTGATTGTGGGAAGAGGCTATATTTTTATTTAGACCTACTGATGCAATTGAAGAAAGGGGAAGGTGTTCTTTTCCTCAGGTCAAATAAAGCCCAGTTTTTTCAGATGTGCTTAGCTTGATTCGGCATTCTTTAAATTTGTTGAAATTATTAGGATATCAATTTTTTAGTTGATCTTTCTCACTAGGTTAATATTTATTTTCAATATATTTGTTTCCAGGTTCCTACTCATATAGATAAAGAAAGAGTAAGGTATTTTCAGGATGATGATAGTATGAACCTGAAGGATTTGGTCAAAAATGAGAAGATGAGAACAGCAGAGGATCAAAACTCACTGTTCATGCATATGGCATCAAAGGTAAGGTGTCGTTGTGTATGGCTTCTTAATTGAGCATTGTATTATTAGAAATATCAAGGAGCACATGAGGCCTCAGTGCTCTAGGTATGTTGCTTTTGGTTGAGAATTCTGATTGTCTTGAATAATGAATCAAGTCTGTTGTAAGATGGTCCTGGTAGATGTTATCAAAATGATGGAAACCTGTATGCATGCAGGAAATATGGTGCGTTCAGTTCCTTTGTAGAGGTGATTGTGCTGTTCCTCTGCCTGTAGAATTTGACGCTTTTGAGGTGAACACTTTTGGAGTGCGTTGTACATTAATAGGTTACTTATGCCCAGCAAAACATGTTTTCCTCAAATTAGTGACGAAAAAAAGCAGCATTTTCTTAGTGTTTAGAATGGCTCTTCCATCTATAAGTTACAAAAATCAATGAGATTTGAAGCAAACTACCTGAAATTCCATCAGGATGTCCTGGATAATGAGATAATTTATGTTCGCAGGCCACACAGATTTATACTTTATAGTTCCATGAGTGATTCCACTTAAAATAGTGGCCAGTTCACAGACAGATACTGCAGTGCAAATGGAATGATTAATTTCTGTCATCCAAACTGAATAATAAAGGATACTTTCTGTGCTTGATATGGAAGTGTTTGACAGGGATGATTTCCAATGATTATGACATACAGTTTCTCTAGCATGCTTCAAATTCTACTAGGTTACTGCTCCAGTATTTTGTGTACCACTGAGCAGGTTTTCAAAAAGCTTGTTAGCATGGAATTAGTATCATCACAGACAAAATTTGTTTTTCCATTTATCTAGAAGGCAGACAAGATCCTGGAGAATAGGTTTTTGTTTTTTTTTTTTTTTTCTTCTTTTAAAAATTCTTCTTCAGGTGATACTTGAAAGAATTGGAAAAGCCATGATAGTGCCCAGCAGAAAATATTTAACCTGATGCTATAAACCATCTGGCAGGAAGTTCTTTTGGAGAGATTTTCAGAACTTTAGAAAGTAGTGTGGTTTATGCATCTCCTCATTCAGCTGCTTCTGGTAGAAGTTCTCATTCTCTCCCACTGGCATACTCAAAAAAATTATACCCTTGGGGTCCAGTTAAATAAACATGTCTTGTTGCCAGTATTTGATTTCCTTCTCTACCTTCCATTCCAAAAAAAAACCCCAAACACATAAAACTTTGCTTCAAAACCTGGCTAAAAGTGCAAACTATTAACTGTAATTAACTAGCATATCTGTCATGCAAACATTTACAAGAAAATGACAATGTAAGGACACAATAAAACTTTGTACTGTCTGCATCATATGATAATAAGCATAACAAAGAGAAATAGTTGCTGTTTTCTCAAGGATCTTATTCATCTTGTATTGTCTTGTTTCCATTATGTATTTTATTTAAAAGAGGTAACTTTTGTGAAGAATGGTTGTTGGGGGGTGTATGTGTATGAATGTCTATATTAAAACATGAGTGGAATGGAATTTAAAAAAAATCTTTAACTCAAATCTGGGCATCGAAGGTGGGTTTGTAAACCAATATTAACATGTCTTTCTGAAATAATTATTAATGTGCTCAATTTGTGCTGTGTTTATTCTGATGTTTTCATGTGACTGCTTCAACTGAACAGTTTACAGGATTGCTTTGTGTGCTTTGATTCTTTTCAGAGAATTCAGGCTAATTTGAGCTTTCTCAGTTTGGTGATAGCAAATGTTTGCAGTGCCCCTATGAAGACATAGTGGAGAGTGCTCTCAGAAAGAGAATTTTTTTTTTGGCTTGGATTTTTCCAAACTCAAATGAAAAGCCATTCAGAGTTTTCTGAGAAACATGTGTGCATTTATACAGTAATGAACTTGGCTTGCCCCTGAAATTTCTAAGCTTTGTGAAAAGTATTGTTTGTGTATTCATAAATTTATTGATTCCAAGTTTCATCACTTCAAACTGGAAATAACTTTTGATTCTTAGAGCATGTTCAGTTGTCCTTGGTTTAGTTTTTGTATTTTTGACATTATATTAAGTAATGCAAGGAAGACTAGCAAACTTGAAGGGAGATCAGATTTCTATATTGTTTAGTTTTGTAAGTCTTCAAAGGGAAATTTCTGATAATTTTTCTTCATAGTTTTTTTGGTTCTGTTCTTGTTCTTTTTTTCTATTCAATTTTGGAATGCTGTGAATTTTCCAAGTTCTTGATGATTGAAACACTTAATGTAAGAGCAGGTATATGAGAGATTCGCTCAGCCTGATATTCTGTGTCCAACAGTGACTGCTTAGGAGAAAGAATATAAGAACAGGTCACATTTCCAGTGATGCAGCCTTTATGTACTTTCCTGGCCTTTAGCAATTTGGAATTTTTTTATGGTACCTCCTTACCTGGTATTTCTCTCTGCTTTTGGTTTATGGATAGTTATGTTAATTGGGGATTGGACTGAATATCCCCTGTTACTTCCTTTCTGTGGCTCATCTCCCATTCTATCATCTGTACCTGTTGCTAAAAAGTATAAGCTATAATCACTGAATCTGAAGAAAACAGAAAACCAAATCCTGTGTGCATAACATCTTTGTATCTGCAGCTAGTTCTTCAAAGATTTTAGCTACTTGCACTGTAAGGATTTCTGGGACAGTGGTGAAATTTGATCCATTTGGGAATGGTACATAAATGGTCTGGCTTATTATGGAGCTGTTTTAAAAAATAAAGATTCTGTGCAAGTGAGGGTGAACTTTGGCAACTGAACTTCTGCATCCATATAGTAGAGGAAAATGCAATATAGTGTTTAACTTCTAAAAAGAGGCAATTATGAAGAAATGTGGAGTCTGTTTAGTAGGAGTTTAAAATGAGTACGTATAGAGAAAATGCTTGCAGATTATGAGGGACTCTCTAGTACTCGGTGCTAATTGCACATGTATGCCACTGGTGAAAACATTCAAAGGGAGTGAACACCCTGCCAAAACGGTATAAAACTTTATTTAATTGTTTTTATTTAAAAATAAATCCAAGGATGGGTGAACAGAAGACTAAAGAGCTTATGGGAGTTAAAAGAAAAATCAAATCCAGAGCCCAACCATTATTTAAAAAGTACTTGTCATGTCCAAGTATAAAGAATGGAAAAGAGCTTGAGCCTAACAGGCCTAGAAGTAAGCTTTGATAAGAAAGGTTGAAAAATTGTCTTGAGGGAATTATTTTAAGTAATTATTTTAAGTTTGCTGAAAGTATAAAACTAGGAGTTAAACTCATTGGAAGCAAGAAGCCTGCGGGAATGTGGAGTTGAAAAAAACTGATCAAGGTGTAATTAGAGCGTTTAGGAAAGATAAGTGCATGCCAGAAGAACCAATGAACTATTTGCCTTAATATCCTCTATAAATGAGGTCAGAGCGATTCTTTTGCATGAGCCATTATTTACAGGGAATAAAAGAAAAACTCTGAAGTTAACAGTGTCAGCAAAATGGCTTTTAGCTCAAATTTATAGAAATCTATTATTTTAAAAAGAAACTTGAATTTGAGATGAATAATAACAAGTGACTAATACCGAATGGTCCTCACTTAAGTGGTCTGAAAGAAGTCAAGTGTGACATGCTGAACTATGAACTGCTGAGTGTAATCTTCATTCATCCTGAGGAACAGAAGGTGGCAAGTATAATGGCAATCTTTAAAAAGAAAACAAAGGGCAGGAGTAAATGGTTATTTTTTGTTATAAAAGGAGGTTACCAGTGGATTCATCAGGAATCTCTACTGTTCGACACATACATAAACCATCTGGAGGAAGGGATACTTTATGACCTGACAATTTGTTACTGTTACATAATTATTCAGGACTGTCAAAAATAGAGGTCACTGTAAATTCAAAACACAAAGCTGGGATTTTCCCAACATTGTGAAACTTATATCTGAACTGATTCTTAAGATTAACTTTAGAGAGTTGCTGGAGAGACGTACATATTTTAGTGGTGTGAGTCATCCGTCCTATTTTGAATGACGTCTGACAGACGTTGTGGGTGTAACAGGAATTAAGATGTCTAACTCGAACACAGGAGATTATGCTATAGACCTCTCAATTAAGGAGAAAGAGATCCCACCATAGGTATCAAGGCATTAAATTCAGATGAAAGTCAGGGTTGATGAATGCAAAATTACGGTAATCGTGAAGCTGAGTGGACTGGGCATATACCCCAACAAACTGTTACTGCTTGATTTGAGTCATTGTGAATCTGCACACATCGTCTCAGTGCTGGTGGGATTGTGAAAAAAGGGAATTTAGGACCGATTTAAAACATATAAGGCTACTGTAGTGCACTCATGGTGCACCCATAGCTTGAATGCTACCCAAGCTCATAAAGCATACCCTGTGGTGAAAGGTACAGAATGGTGGCCATTTGAAGAAAACTTAATTAAGCCAAAATTTCTTCAGCTTGGGTGGGGAAAAAAGGCAGCTGGTAGACTAGAACACACAATTAGCATGAAAGTTTAATAGAAAACAACTATTTTTGTTACTCGTATGTGAAGCGGTCACGGAGCAGAGTTTAATGTGAAGGGGGGTTTAGGTTGGGTTTGGTTGTTTTTTTTTTAACGTGGAGAAGGAAATTGTAGAACTCTCACTGTAGAGCATAAGATGCTGTGGAGGCCTTAATTGTGAGTGGGAGGAAAAATGATACAGCGCCTTTGTGAAGTACAGTTTCATTGGTAAATATTAAATAGGGAGATAGGAATTTGGCTCAGGATTTCCATAGTGAAATGCTGAGATCTGCAAGTGTGTAGCAGAAGTGTCAGTTCTACATGCCTTGTTTATGCTTTTCCCCATATGTTCTAGCTGTTACTGGAGATTGATTTAGCAACATAAAATGATCACAGTGAGTTAGAGCAAGCAGCTGAGTTTAGTATGTTTCATTCTAAAGGTTTCTTTCTTTTTTTTTGTTTTGTTTACGGATAAATTTTTTTAATAATGTTACAGGAATTTATTGTGTTTCCTGGCTTATGCAAATGCTTTATTTTAGTTTGGGAATGCTCTGAAGTTCCTGCAGAGTTCAATAAGCTTTGGGTCAGATGTTTCTTTTTTGTTACTAGGCAAAGATGCACTACATCACGTTATTTTATTAGAACAAGCTTCTTGAATGAATATCTAGCTCTCGACTAATCTATTAAGATTGAGCCATATTATTTATTTACTAGCTAAGTGTCCTGAAGCATGTGCTCAAAGTAGATGTTTTTGTCAATTACTGTCCAAGATGAGGTTTTTCTCTTTCAGCTGTACAAGGAATCTGTTGCAAAGGATTTTTAATTGTCCAAATTTTAATTCATGGTACTGAAGTCCTCAGTTCCATGCAATGTCACATTTAGGTTTTGAAGGTGGTTTTTTGTTTGGCTTTCACAAAAAGAAGCAATCATAGATGCCAGTTCTTCTCCGTTAAAATCTGAAATACTTCTGGTAGTTTCTGTACAGGTGATTCCCATCTCTTGTCACCACAAAATGTGATGGTCTTCCCCAGATGGTGATTGTTTCTTGATCCTAAATTAAGAAACTGTCTCCTAGGCATCCTGAGTTTTCCATGTCTGTAGAATGCATTCTTGTTCACAGCATTACAAGATCAGTGTTAGTGTTGAAGTGTTGGCAGCAGTCTGAAAAATTTGGGTGTGATCACAGATATTCTAGATGGTTTTTTAACGTACTTTATAAACCTATACTACAGAGACTATCTGCATTATGATCTGGGGGCTCAGTGAGACAATCTTAAAAAATCTTGCATCTCTCCTGAATAGATTCAGCAAGGTCTTTGTACGTCCAGCAGGAAGTCTAGCAACCAAACCTCTTTTCTCAGTTTTAGTTTGATAACATAGTATACAAATTTGACACATATAAATTACTTTTTCTTTGTGCCTTCATTTGAGAAGTGGAGAAAAATATTCACAAAAATAAATCTCATCGTTCAGAAGAGCAGTGGGAGGATACTGCTAAAAGTCTATAAATTATATCCTACCTAGATGGGAGAAGGGAGATCCTACCCCTTAAATCCTGTTGAATGATTTAATTCATTTTATCCGTCTGAACTGCTTTTTTTGAGTGATTGTTGTGATTTCTTATGTGTGGCTACTGGGAGAGAAGAAATTATCCACTGCAGACAAAGCAATTGCTTTTAAAGAATGAAATATAGGGTATATTTTTACCAACAACCTTCCTTTAAGGTTCTCTGTTGCACAACTGCTTCTCATTACAGTGTTGTCTTTGCTTCCCTAACTTCAAATGTCAAACCTGATGCCAATATAGTTTGTGGGAAAATGGATGTTTGAGGGGTGGCTCATCCTTAGGTTCAGTTGGATGCCTCTTTTCAGCTGAATGGAAAACAAACCAAAATTTGTATGAATTACCAAAAAGAACTTTTTTTTGGGGGGGGTCTGTTGCATTTGTTAGTTGTCTAAAGATTGCTGGCTGCTCAGCTAAGTAAAAAGAAAAGTTAGGCTACAAAGTTAAGGAGCTTCTGCTACCATAACATAGCCAAATATATCTCTTTTTTTTTGTTTGTTTGTTTGTTTAGAGCTTCTGCCTTAAGGTCAGATTGTATTTTTCCATATTGTCTATATCTTGTTCAGTCCAGTGAATGTTCAGTGTCTGACAGCAAGGTGGCTCTGCAGTCCTTGCAACTCTTCGGTTATACAGTGTGATCACCCTTATTGCCACCTTTAATCCAATGTGAATTTACCAATGTGAGCAGAGGAGCCTAAACCCTCCCTGTCTTCATCACCTCAGTCTTGTGAAGCATGTTTGCTCTTTCTCCCATGACGTGTTGAACCAGCCAGCAGTATAGTTCCCCATGCAGTTGTGGCTGCGGCCAGCCGTGGTTACCGCTAAGCATATAGACTACAGCATTATTATTTCCTTCATGGATTTTTCCCAGGGCTTTTATCACTTTCCCAGACTATGCCAAAAATAAAATTCCAGCCACACAGCTGTTGAGGATGGAGGAAATGGGCACTGCTCTCACGAATGGGAATGGAATGAGAAAGACAGACCAACATATTTTCCGGCTTTTACACAGCTGAATGCTCTGCTCCACGTGAATGTTACTTTACTGATATTTAGTATTTTAGTGGTATTTCAAACGATATACAGGCTAGTTGTTATGAATCTCTGAAGACAATGACATAATTGCAGTTTTGTAAAGGGAGATGGGGATGTTGAAATAGAAAGATATAATTCATAAAAGGATTTACTTTCTTAAATGGGACTTGGAAGAAATGTCAGTATGTAGACCCAAAAGGCCTATCCGTGAAACATCTGTCTAATCCCATTGGCAAATGAATGTCTATGTAACGTTGTGTCATGCCTGACTCCTACTCCGATTCACGGACTAAACATCTGTTGTGGTCAAGCCATACTTGTCCTTACAAGTCTTTTTCCCACCTGTTAAGTTTCCTTTTCTCAAGAGCTCCGTGAGATCAGACAGAGGGAATATGCCATCTCCTTGCTATTTGTTTGCCTGTTGAGCCTGTTAGACGAAAAGCAAATTCTGATTTATCATTCCCCTTTTGCCCATTCTTCTTTTCCTAGTTGTGGTTTTAATACAACCCTGTTGTACTTGAGGCTCTTATCTCCTGTTACTTTTTGGCTTCTGTTCCCAGCAGGTGGATGTGGATGTCAGTTATCTCAAACAGTTTGAAGTAGAGCTTCTCCCACAGCCGTCCCGTGCATGCTATTATGTCAAACTTATGAACATCATGAAAAAGCCCCAAATCTTTAATTTTCAGTGGTGAAAAAGCTTTTTTTTTAAACAAAAATTAAAATCCCAACACTCATCTTTTTGATACATGGAAAAAAAAATGGCCTTAAAGTCTGATTCTTTCATATTTTGCTGTTATGTCTAAAGGAAAAAAAAAAAACACCTGTTTGAAGTTACTGTATTTCTACTTCTTACTTTCTTCAGCTTGGGAAGCAGATTGGGGTCTCACTGCTACAGAATCATGACTATAGAATATAAAAAAGTCAATAAAATATTTGAAAACAGGTTCCCCCCCCCCAGTTTAAAAGTACAAAATATATGTGAAGTCTTAGGTTTTCACTACTGATAGCTTAAAGTAACCTGTCTGTACTTCCTTCTGCTCTTGACTGTTGTAAGTAGTTAAATTTTCCCAAATTCATGCTGTTACGACTTACGTAATTCTTTCACTTATGTCAGTAGATGCTTGTGGGTGTATAGAGACTGATTTCTAGAACATTACCTCAATAGAAATTGCCTTCTATTTGTATGCATAAATTCCACTAAGGCTTTTTTTTCTTTTTGATTACGTTTTACTAAAATAAAGTGAGGAAGATCAATTTGTGTTGTTCATCGCACCATTTAAATTTTGACTATAAACTAATTTTATTTAAAAATCTCTGCAGTAATCCATAACATGAATTTGAGCAGTGAAAAATACAGAACTGTGTTAGTAATGCTGACCTTCTTGTATGGATTTAGTAAAGAGATATGCTGGTATTACAGGTTTGCAAAAAGGGAATTTGCATGTTGCTTTTCCTTGGTTCTGAAGTCTGTAAAATGGAAAATTGCTTTCGGCCTTATAATTTTTACTTGCTGTGCCAACCTACCTGTTACACATCTTTGCATTTCCATCACCATAAACTGTAATAATAGTCCAGAAACATTTTAAAAGCTAAAGTGAAAAAAGCAGAATGTTGCTGCTGCTACTATTATGTAATAAACCTTTTTCTTCTCTTTCTTGACATGGTGAAGCCATTCTAGCACAGTATTTAATAGACATGATAAAACTCTAACAAAGCTCTGATGCACTGTTGCTTTTTATATTTACTTAAAGATTACACATGTGCATTGTTTGCTGTAAAAAAATTAATATGAAAACCCAAGAGAAAATAATTTCAAACACCTCATTCTGCGTTACACCACATTTCAGTTCAATGCACTAAGCAACTTCCTGTGTATAATTTGTGGACACAAAGTTAAAGCTGTTTCTGCCCGTGGAAACAAAACAACAGCAGTAACAGCTGGATTAGGGAACAGGAGGAACTGTGTAGAAGCAGCCCATATTAAATGACTGCATAAGCATTTGGCATTCCTCGTGAATTACGTTAAAATTACAAGATATGTTGCAAATGAAGACTTGTGCAGGACAGTCTTTTCTAGGCATTTGAGTTATGGCCAGGGATAACTGTAAAGTTAAATGCTAATCACATTTTTAATAGCAGAATTCTGTGGCTGGAGGTATTTTGTTTGGCTTAAATTTCATTTCATTGACTTGCATATAAAGTTTTATCTGTCCTATTACCAAAATAGCAAAATCTACAGTTTTCATTTCAAATAACTGAAGCAAAAAGGAGCGTGGTCCCTAACCATTGAGCAGTATTTTGCTGTTTGTTTATTGCTTGACTTCTGCTGCTGAAAGGTAATCCTGAACTGCCTTGCTCATCAACATGATTCATAATATTTTCCTGTCAGTGTCATAGGCCTTAAAAGCGCTCTGTGCATTGATATGTTAAAATCCTTTGATACTATGTGTTTAAAATTTATTTCACTGGGATGATAGGTTTGGGAAATGCCTATATGATGAATTATATGTTGAATTAAACCTACAAATTCAGATGTCTGTGGTGATAGGGAGATTGGAGTTGTAATAAAATTAACATGATAAAATTCTGCCTTGATTTGGCTTGAGCAAATGCTATTTGAGATCAGAAAGTGTTTTCTGACGTGATTTTGTTGTAAACAATAAGTGCTAAATGCTGAATAAATTTAAATGTGATGAGATGTATTCATATGTCACTCAGGTTTATATTCTAAAATAATAGTTTAGTCTTCTTTATTGCAGCTTCCCAAAATATATGAGTACAACATTCCACAAATATTAAGTCTGTCATTTAAAGTTGAAGACGTCAGTGTTGCCATGACAATTTAAAACCAAACTGATATGTTTTATACAATCTATAGACTTTTTTTTCACAAATTTTCCAAGCAGATGCACTTTTATTAGCTTATATGGAAGTAACTTTAACTACGATTGCGTTAGTGAGAAAACAGGATAAGCAGAAGTTCAATAGTTGCATACAAAATAGAGTAAGAAAATAAAGAGAAAAGTACGTGTACAAAAAAGCTGAAAATAGCCCACATTAGAAAGATGCAGGTATATTTTGTTACTGTGCTAATTGCGTTAATGGAATTTCCTGTTTCATCCCCAAATTTCAGAGGAAATTTGAAGAGGGGAAAAAAGTATACTTAGGGTATTATATAGAAATAATCCCTGATAATTAGGAGTTCTGTCTCTTGAGGTTTTCTTTCAGTATCACAATGATATTAAACTCTTTGGTAGGGCTTTCTTTCCAAAGGGTGTACCCAAAGAGCAAAAGTAGTAGCAGCAGAGGGAGAGATAGGAGACACAATATGCAGCGCACTTCGGATGGAGTGTGTAGGCAGCCAGCAGTGTACAAGACTCCAGGGGTTTTACTGTAGCAATAAGAAAAATGGAATCAGTTTAAAATTAAGCTATGAGATACAGTTCCATCAATCTGAACACTTGGCAGAAAAATGAGGCTGAGCCTGGAGTGTATCTGACACAGATCTACAAGAGTTACTTTTGGAGGTAGCCCCGTGCCAAGGTACCTAATGGCTTCAGAAACATAAAAAATGAAAAAACCTCAATTATTTTATGAAAAGAATGTTATATAATGAAATTATTCATGCAATCTATTAATATTGTTCATGCTAATTGTAACGTTAAGGATTTCATCAGCAAATACAACATTATAATTTTTCCCTCTCTCAAATCATTCTCATTTATGCATAGTCAGATGCTGATCTCTTTCTGAATTCCTGTGCTGAATGGTTAGTGATCTCTCTCCTTGTTTTTGGTTTTGGCTACATTCGAACACATTAGATCTGTCCAAACGAGAGCCTTAAGGGTGATTTTTATCTGCTCTTGAAAGAAGTTTGGATGCCTTCCCTTCCTGCTCTTTAAATGTTTGTGTATTACAGGCCTTTCTTGGCCAGGGCAAGCAAAACTGTGGTGCCGTCCCTGTTGGTTAAACCAAAACTGCATCCTGGTTCTGGAAAACGGATCCCCTGTCAGATGGATGGTAGAGATTTCACAGTTGTACAATTACACCATGAGGTGTAGGAGGCTATGTCATTTTGCCTGGTGCTAAGAGTCTTAAAGCACCTGATTAACCGGTGCTTGCCAAAAGAGAAGGAAAAGTTGGAAAATAGAAGGCACATACAAAGGAATAATGTGGCAGATGAGCCCAGAACAAAAAAGTAAAATGGGAAAGAGAAGACAAAGGACTGTGGAGATTGTCTGTCTTATGAGAACATCAGTTTAGGTTAGCTCTTGTTTTTGGTCAGTGTCTGGTAGAAACAAGGACTTTGGGTGCATTGTCTTTATAGATGTCTGAATTTTTTATATCAACTTTGGGCAGTTCAGTGATGGTTTTTTAGGGCATCCCAACTTAAAACTGATATATAAAAGTGACTACCTGCTTCTTTCCGATCTCTGTGCAGCACCTGAAATACAGGGAATGCAGCGTCCAGCACAGTGATGGAACTAAATACACAATTTCCAAAATGCATTGACTTTTACATTTAACAGGAGTGATGCTTGAGCTGATGCAGAACAGCAGCTTTCCAGGGAATCTAATACATCAACCTAGTTACTTCTTTGGATTTGTACTAGCTCTGTCTTTTGTATGGAAGAAGATATGTTTGAAAGAAATCAGTTTTTAAATGATTATTTCTTTCCTTCTGGCATTTTGGAGAACACTCTCTTCTTGTTCTTTCAATTCCCCTTTAAGTTGTTTGAAGAGATTTTGTTTTAGCCAAATAATGCAATTGGCAGAACACACCAGGCAGCTTATTGTAGAAGTAAGAACATAAATTTTTTGAAAGCGAATTTCCATTTTCTTACCAAATAACATTTCAAAAAGGCCAATATTTAGAATAGCAGTTGAAGAGTACTGTCTAGTCTGCCATGGTAGCAGCTACATTTTATTTCAGTTCGGACGCATTGATGTTTGGCATTTGGAGGATTCGAGGGATAATCATATTTAAGGAATTATGGCCTTAAAAAACAATACATTTTTTTTCATTGCTACTGGCAAAGAATGTGTTAGTGATGTTTGTTGCTACTATTCCAATATTGCAGACTAAATGTCTTTAGTCTTTTTTTGTTTGTATTTAAGGCAGAAAACATTGCTGAATGGGTTTTCCCACTTATATTCATATCATATCTTATTTCAGTAGGAATACACAATTCTTGCTGGATGATATTTTTGCCTGTTTTTAGGTTTCTGTACTTTCTGAACTGTTTTGAGGTGTGTTGGAAGGACACTGTGATAATACAGCAGTTGCAAAGAAATTCTTAGTCCTTTCATGACTGTTGTTTTTAGAGGTGAAAATATATCCTGTTTTAACACGGCATAAAACGTGGCAAGAAATGAAGATTCGGCGACAGGGTGGCCATCTGTAACTTGGTCTCTTGGTCTCAGAACTGCAATATAATGGCACTGTGCATTGATGTATAGCTTGAATCAAGGTCTCGTAAACTTCTCTTTAAAGGTGTGAAAAAGGGGAAAAAAAATAACCACTCATTTTTCCACTTTGTCCTTGTCTGTTTGTCTTCAGCAAGGGAAGGGGATAGCGCTTGAAGAGCATCCAACTGGAGATGAATTATTAATGACTTGGATTTTTTTATTGCACAAGCAGGCTGAAATGTTTAAAATAACTTTTTTCTTAGACCCTGCTTATTTCAAGCATTTATTTATTGTCTTTGAAGCTGGAGTGTTAGTTTCTTGAACTGCCTTGCAGTCCTTACTATCTTCTGCTATTTGTTACTATTGCAATGGGATCTGTAATTTTGTTGCTGGTAGAGACTCTGTGGTAGAGGTAATCTGAATCTGATCTGTGAATACTCCTCCTCTAAATACCCCTTTACTATGGCTTCTCTCCCCAAAATGCTGCATTGCTATCTACCTTTTCTTGTTCCTTTACTTCTCCAAAGTAATCTTATGTTTATTTTACTTCCTTCCCCAATGTGCTTTATCTAATTCTGTTGACCAACATCTATTACATCTTAAACCAGAAGTGCAATGTTGTCTGGCTTCCATGGCCTCTAGCTGTATGAAGAACTCTTCTACACATCTTTTTATTTCCAGGAAAAATAAAAAATTTTAAGATTCTCCACTGACTTACTCTAGCCTGATGCACAGACCTTGGGTGGGATCCAGGCTGCACTAGGAGCTTACGTTGAACGAGTGATGTATGCACATGATTCCACTTATGTATGTAGCCTGTTTAGTAATATTAGAAGTGAAGTTTATTTAATCTTTTCCACTGTTTCCCTTCACTTTGGGGACTTTTAATTTTGAATTCTGAAATACTACTGTTGGATTTCCAGGAAGCACTAGGAGAAGTCTCTGGTGCAATTGGGGAATCTGTTTTGGGTGACTCCCAACTTTTGCCAATGGCTGGTTGGTTGGTTTGTTTTTTTCCTTTTCCTTTTTTCTTTTTTTTTTTTTAATTTTTTTTATTTGTAGCTTGTTTTCATTGACTCCACTTAAGGTCATGTATTGGACTTTATATTGCTTCAGACCTACTCTTAGGTTTGAGTCATTGAATTATGAATATTTTTCATATTGTGTCGAATATGATATGGAAGAGTACAATTCCTGAAGAACAGCAGCATTATTGCTTTTTTGTCTTACTGAATTACCATTTGAAATGTAATTATCTTCTGTTGGTCATGACTGTACCAGGAGAAACCAAATCTGGTCTTTAGACAACACTTACCTTTTTAAAGTTTACTGCTTTTTAGGTGAGCATTCTCTTTTGGGTCCCAGGTGTCTTATTGTATATGGCACTTTATCCACTGTTGAAGAAAGACATCAGCCATCCTGTTTAAGAAGATGAATATTTATTTCATCACTAGACAGAATTCTTGACTTGTGTTCCTGTGACATAAGGGACTTGCATAAGAAGATCTGTAGAGTATTTTTAAGGTGTTTTGAAAAGTACTACTATTTAAAAGAGGTCATGCATGACAAACCAGGAATTTCCATGACTACTTCTAAGTGCAACCAAAGCAAAATAGTAATGGTATTCTGTGCTGCATGTGATATTCCTGATATCCAAGGTATTTTGATTTCCATTCTTCTTTTTCTTTGTAGTCTGCCAGCTGTCTTGTTTCATGTGTATTTGCATTCTCATGGCAGATTTTTTTTTAATTTAAAAAAAAAAAAGTAAACCCTTACTTTTGGTAATAACAAAATTGTGCCATTCTGTAGGTAGTGTGTATTGGTGGTTTGTCTACTGAAGCTCCAGTTCTACCTTTCTTATGCTTATATGATAGAAGAACAGAGACTTGATTTTTGACACCCAAACCACTAAGTATTTTTTCTACAGCTCAGGAATCTCCTGTTTATTTTAAATATAGATTACAGCATTGTAGTAAAACAGAACAAGAACAGAGCTGAACTATTGAACTGTTGATTTTAGTCTGCAGTGGCTTCCAGTAGGAAATGCACATAAGAAGTTAAATGTATTATAGCTAAATAAAGTAATATTAAGGAGGCTGTTCCTCAGTTGTTTGGTAATGAAAGTACTGACCATATACAAAATAAGCTATTGGTCTGTGTTAGAGAATTGCAGTGTTCAGGAAAAGCAAGAACAGTTGTGTGTGTTTTGGGGGGAAAGTTACTTATCTACACTACAAAATAAAGTCTTAATTTCTTTTCATATCAGATTATCTACACAAACTGCGCCTGGGATATTTGGAAGATCTTCTTTTATTTGGAGACTGTGTTTCAGTTATGACAGTATGCCCTCAAAATGCCTTCAGCTAACATTAGTCCTTTGCTAGGGCTACCCCAGTCAGTATTCTAAAATATATTAGGACTTGTTGTAAAGACACTTCTACCATTTCCTTAGCAATTCTTGGAGCAAAACTACTCATACATAAATCTGCTGAGACTCTGAAGGACCAACACCTCCAATAACAAGAAATCTGTATAGCTTGCTGTTTTGTTTTTTTTTCTTTTCTCCCTGTCATTTTGATAAGGAGATTACTGAAACTGTTCAAGGTAAAATTACAGTCAAGTATAGCATAAAAGTATTGCAGCACTGGGATTTCATTTAAAGAGGAAAAACTTGAAAAAGTTCTTTTGAATGCTTTTTATATTTGCTTTAGCTGTGTGTTGAGTGTTTAGGGTATTAAGAGCACATAATTTTGAAGTTATATAGAGCAGCCAAAGCAGAAAATGGAGAAATACTTTCGTAAGTCCTTTAAAAAGTTAATCTTTACAATCAAGATTTGTGTAAGTCTTGATTTAGTCAAGATGTCATGGGATTTGTTTGTCATAACATTAAAAAAAGATTGATAAAGGCTAATGCTATACACATACATATAAAGTGTTTTGTGAGTTATGAAGCTTAGTGAAATCTACTGTCATTTGTGTTTGAGTCCCATGACCCCCATACTTTTCTTGCTTTCCTTTCCGTTCATTGTCTCTTGCTGCTGTTGCTGTAAGCCCACCTTCTTACCATGTCCTCTGTCACCTTGCGTCACCTTCAGTTCCTCCAGTTCCTATCTACAGACTCCATCCCTCCCAAATACTGTCTAGATGATACATATCCAGTTTGTGTGGGTTTCCATTATTAACAACCCGTGAGATACCACTTGTAGTATGTAAAATGTAGTATTTTCAGAGTTTCCTTTTAAATGTAGCACATTTAACTAAAATGGAGCAATTAAGTAGCAAACCAAAAACCTGTGGATCATTCAACCTTTTTTCTGGTAATGTGCTAGTTGTGTTTGTTATCCATATCTAGCAACAGGTGCACTCAAGAAAGACTAACTATTGAAGACAAAGGCTGTTTTCTTCACAAAACGGCTTAGTACTGTTCACTTGGTAAGAATAAATGTTGGCATGTTTTCACAGAATATGAATGTGAGGTGCAGAGTCATGGTCTAGTTATTTCACAAGAGATGAGTTAATGAATAGTGATAGTTGTAATAGAGGAGGAGGAGAGGAAAGACCGTAATAAAATATATGATAATATATGATTTAAAAAATTATGTATCTATTTAAACCTGAAGTTATGTCAAGATAATATTAAAATACGTAGCCCTTAACTTAAGATGGAATGTAGTAATATATTCTTCCCACTGCTGTCACACATCTATATTTTAATACCTATGCTGTCTAGGATTGTGTATGACTGCTCTCAGGAGACGAACCTGATAATTGCATGTGCTGCAGATGCCATGTGGAAGGAAGTAATTCTACTGCTTATGTACTTCATGTTTTTCTCAATAAAGGATACTATAAAGAGCTAAGTATTTTTTCTTGCTTATTTATATATACACGCAATTTTTCTGTGTATCCTTTTCAGCTCATGGAAAAAACTGACAGAGAGTACTACACTCTGGATGATATGTTCGTTTCCAAAGCAGCCAAAAGAGCGCGCAGTGGAGAAGAGGAAGAAAGACAAAGAAGAAAAGCAATACATGAGCACCAGCAGCTTGCTGCACGTATGGAGAAGTGCCCATACTGCTTCGATAGCAGTGAACTTTCTAAACATCTTATTATTGCAATTGGCACCAAGGTAAGAAAATAGCAATTTAACACGAATGTAAAAATAAAAAAGAAGTAAAGGAAGGCAGTGTTGATGTTAGAGTGCCTAAGTTTAAGAACAAAATTGCTTCTATGAAATGATTTATTGTACTGCATCTTATTTTCCTTGCCCTTCCAATTGATTTCACAAATTCCTCAAGGGTGAGGGAGAATAAGATATAAATCTGTCATGAATTTTAAAGCTAATTTTTGATATCAGAACTTCGCATTTGTGGATTTGTGGAAGACAGCTGCAATAATGAAAGATCTGAGTGCAGAGATTAGACTGTAGGTGGATTTGTGGAAGACTAAATCACACTGCACTGGAGGAAATTTAGACTGGTGAAGAACTGTGTCTCAATGATACCAAAGAAAATTAAGTGGAGAATTCCATTTTTAAGCCTAAAATCCTTTGAAATAGACAGAAGTTTGGTTCGGGGAACCTTCCTGTTTCTGTTAATTTTTTTAAAAAGTTGCATAAATATTTGGATTTATAACATCTGACATGATTCAGTATAGGCTTTTTTGTCATTATTTCTCCAAAGTTTTAATTTATTATTGATGTTTTTCATTTGATTTGAAACTTTTTGTAGGCCAAGGAATTAAATGCATAGATAGGTATTACGGTACATTGCATTTATTTTTTTATATGGATAGATAAAATTATATGTATTTATTTATAAATATATATTAAGAATGCATCCAGATGTATATCTGTGTATGCATATTTGTGTATATATATAATTTGTGTATATAATAGTTATATATGCAGGATATATCTCTCTATATACATTTTTAATATATATTATAGTTTATTAAAAATGCAGATATATATCTATATTAAAAATGTATTGTAACGGACTAAATGCTGTGATTTCATAGTAGTTAGGATACCAGTTGGTCTATAAGGTTGATATTACTGCCTTGGTGGTGGAACTGCTCTCTGGGTACTACCAGTTCATTGGAGCTACTGATGGATAATGGGACCTTTTTAAAAACAATAAAATTACTAATACCCTGCTGTAATTAGAAGGTAATGGCTTCTATTGGTTTGAATTTAGCAAATGATGTATTTCTTAGCCTCAGCAATGGGAAAGTTTTTAATGCTAGAAAAATGGGCACTTCAGTTTTTGTTTGCTTTTTATAGGTATACTTGTCTTTACCAAGCAACCAGTCTCTTACTGAAGGTCACTGCCTGATAGCCCCTCTACAACACCATACTGCAGCTACTCTTTTGGATGAAGAAATCTGGGAAGAAATCCAGGTCAGCTGAGAAACTGTCTCATGTTCTAATAGTTTGTAGAATAATGTTGTTTTTAATAATAATATACTTGTCGTAAGTACCTTTTTTCATAATTTCCAGTCTGGCAGCCCTTTTCTGATTCCACTAAGGGGTAGAATATTCTCACATTATGGATGAAAATTAGTGGTCAAATATTGAAAAAGGAAGATGCAGGGTAAACACTGAAGATAAGTTCCCGTTTATAAACACTAGAAAAAGTTGCCTGGAATGCTGCAGAACATCTGTCGTTGGAAGTCTTTGAAACCAGGTTAGAGGAACATCTGTCGGGGATGATGTAGGTACAGCTGATCCCTTACAGAAAGTGGAATAACTGGCTACAGAGTTAGGATTTCCTTGGGAGTGCCAAGAAAAAGATTGTCAGGGCAGAAAGGTCACTTAAAATGAAACACAAGCTGAAGAGACGTTGTTTACATATCTTCAGGTTTTTTAAGCTTATCTGGGTTTTGGGTGGATGTCAGTTGAGAGAGAACTATCTCATTCTTCTTCAAATTGGTGAGGTCCGTGTTAGAATCCAATTTCCTACTTTTTTGAAAAGAATTATTAGAATAAAGTGCCAAGCGTGGTGGGTCATGCTTTCCAACTCTTTTCTGAAGACATTTTGAAGGTTTCGGGTTCTATTTTCTTTGGAAAAGGAAAAACAAGGGAGGAATGTAACAAGCTTCTACCTAAAAGATTGACTGGGATTGTCAATCCCCCCCCGTCCTGCCATCAGGATTATTACAAGGGGAAAACAACTTGCAACCTCTTACATCAAAACATTGGAGACTATTTCAGACTAGAGAAAGGCTTCATTGCTTGCAGTTGCTTAGATTTAAAAACAGGTTAATTCATGAGTTTGAAATGGTTTAAGTAATGTTTATTTTGTCTCAAGCCTGGAAGAGGCAGATTTCCAAATTTGCTCCCCACATTGATTGTCATGGCTGATGTAATTTTTATACAGTGTTTCCTAGTAAATTATGCTCCCCGCAAGCAGGAAGGGAAAGGAGTTCTTTTGTATATGACAGAAATGCCTAAGAAAGTTGGACAAGAAGCAAACAAGTGTTACAAGTAGGATTAGGAGGAACAACAGAGCATGGGGAAAAGTGATAAATATGTTTATTCTATGTCCTCGATTTATCCTAACCTCTTTTAACTTTATTAACTGATAATTTTTCTAAATTTGTATGAGAAGGAAACTGGGATAAAGAAAAGATAAGCAAAAGCGGTTTCTGTATTCAACGCTAGTCTTTTCCTTGCTAGAAAATGCAACTAGTTGGTAAAACCATTATCCATTGACCCTGTGAATATTTTCATAAACAGATTAAACATTTCTTTGGAACAAAGTACTTTTGGAGGTGATGGACACTTTTTTTTTTTAGATTTTTTTTCAGCTTCTATGTAATTCAGTAGTAGGACTCTGGAAGGCTTTAGCAGGAGTATGAGCATACACTTACTCGGTGACTAAACTAATTTTCTGATGCCAGAGCCATATTTTATATTGCTGTTGAGGGGGGGGGGGAAAAAAAATCACTCTTTAAATATTCATAGAATGTTGTATTGAGCACATATTTTAGCTAACTATTTTTGCTGGGATTTTTTTTTAAGATATGTTGGAATAATGCAAGAAGGGTTCTTTTATACTGTATGCCTTCAAGCACTTGAATTTAACATATTGTGTGTTTTAGACTGATGTGCTCACTAGCCAAAGTAAATATGCATGTAATTCTTTTAATATGAAAAGATATAAATCTTTACATGTTCTATATTGACTGAACTGTTACATGTATCAATGTCATGTGCATCCAAACATAAGCCAAGCCCTCTTATTTGCTCTTATGAATGGTTTTGTCATTTCCAGTGCTAATTATCCTTCATTTTTTTGGCCTGCTCAGAATTGGAGAATAAGTGCAATGTTTTTTAAAACAAGAAAATGCAGTCTGGGAAATGTAAACTAACATCTGCAGATTTTCTAGGCTTTTCAGTGGATTTGTATTTCAGTTGATATTGCAGGGTAGCGACTGTAAGTAATAGTCTTTCCCAACCTTTGGTTTAATGTTTCTCTTACCTCACCACAGTTGCTTGCTTTGGTGTATTTCAGAAGTAGAGGTCTGGGGGTGGGCGTGAGGGAGGGAAGACAACAAGCTATTAATTCAGAGTTGCCTGTCGCTCTGTGCAGTAAAGTCCCGTATCGGTCATGGTACAGTGATCTATTCACTGGGTAGTATCTTCTAGCTGTGTCTCATCAGTTGTGTTAGGGGGGTGGTGGTAGTGTTTTCTTGTCACAGCATGGAGTAGCTTATTTGTGAGGAAAAATTCAGGGCACAAGGGCCTGCTTTGGAGAGCTTAAATACCTGCTTAAGATATATATTTGGCCAAGTTTCTTAGACTTCTAGTTTGATTCATACTGTGCCAGGTGACAAAGGGGTGGGGAGAAGAGAGCTCAATTTCTAGTCCTGTTACATTGAAAACCTGGTAGTGATTTGTTTTCTGTCTGTTTTACTTCAGTACTTGATGATGTTTATGAATATGTGTATTTGGTTATGCTTGTTTGATTCATCAACTCTCCATTTACATTAAGATAGGGAATCTTAAACCTTTAGATGGGATTAGCCTTTTAATTTTGTTGTTTGTACTTCTAAGCATTGTTAATTGAAAAAAAAATCAATGCAAAAAGGACAACCTATGAGTTATGTGACTTGTAGAACTATGGTACCCGTGGTCTATGAGGCTCATACAGTTTCAGTGATTTCTTGTCTTACACTGTGGAAATGGTGTAGGGAGCATGTATAATACAAAGGTGTTCATTTTTAAAATGTAGTTTGCAAGATCTTGAGACGCTTTCGGAAACATTCACCCTGTCACAAAGTCAGATCTTTTGTGCATTTGAAAATGAGTCTGAATGGTCTCAGAAATCATCCCTTGTGCTTGATAATTTAGTTCAGCATCTACATTGTAAGCTATAGAATGATGCTCTTGGATATCTTGGATGCAAATACCAACTGCCAAGAGTCAGAGAGCAGCAAGAGCGACCTGCTGCACAGGAAGGCAAGTCAAAGGTGGAAGGTGATGGGCAAGGCAGGTGGGGGAAGTCACCTTGCTGCCGAGGCGCAGTTCCATGGTACGCAAGCCAGGAGAAGAGAGCAGGTCCCATGACAGTAGACAAGGTCAGCCATGGCCCAGTGATGGCCAGACAAGTCTGCAGCGATGACTTAGGTTCAAGGTCAAGTCACCAAGTCAGGGCCAAGATCTGCCAGGTACACGGCTGGGCACAGGCATCCCTGAAACTTAGCTCAGGCCAGGACCAAAAGTGAGGGCCTGAGCTTAACTGCAGCTCCTGAGCAACGGGGGGCCAGGCCCCCACTTCTCATAGCGCTCTTTTCCCCAGTTCTTTCTGCTGCATCTGATCCCAGCTTACAGCGGCAGCGTGTCAGAGCTGCCCGTGCACGGGCAGGCAGAGCCCCAGCAGGTGGAAGAGGCTGCAGAGCCTGTTGAGTGTGTGCAGGGCCCTGACACTGGAGCTAGCAGAATTATAAATTGAAATACACTTCGAACAGGTGCAGCACCTAATCCCTATGAAAGGGAACTGGTAAGTGTACGTTGAGGCCAGGTATATTATTACATTTGGTTAGCTTCCGTACAGTGAAGATGGTGGTTATAGCCATGGCTTTCTTTTGAGGCAACGTTAATATTTTCCTTAAAGGACAAGCATGCCTAGTGGAAATGTCTCTTTTTTTTTTTTTTTTAAACTCTAATTGGAAGGAGTAGTGAAAGGATAATAGTATCTATAGTCAGTACAAGCCAAGACATTACCTTCTTAGAAACTGCAAGCTTGGGACCTACTGTTAAAGCCATGTTGTTTAATGGAGCATCACAGTTATGAAGTTCAACATAGTTTTAATTTCAACTGTAAAAATATGCAGTATTTATTAAAACTGAGTTTGTAGTGTTAATTGTAATGCCAATTTCACAATAGTTTTCTAGACTTCCTATGTTTGTATCATAGGAAATATAGTTCATATTAAATTGTTGAATAATACAGAATTTTCCTAGTATGACTGTTGCTGTTATCCATTTTATTATGAGTTTATTATGAACATAATATGTTAGTGAAATAATGTAAAATACTATATCTGAAAGCTTTGAAAAGTTAATTAAAATTACACTTTTTTTTTCCCTTTAAACAGATGTTCCGAAATGCATTGGTGAAAATGTTTGAAGCTAAAGACTTAGACTGTGTGTTTATAGAAACAAACACAAGTATGAAGAAACGGTATCACATGGTATATGAATGCATTCCTCTTCCAAAAGAAGTAGGAGATATGGCTCCAATCTACTTTAAGGTGCATGAGAATGTTTTTTCTTAGGTCATTTGAATGTATTTATTATAATTCATCTATTTCTGGAAAACTTTTTTTGATATTCAAGTACTATTCTTGAAAAGATGGATTCTTTGATCCTACTTCTTGGTCCATTCTTTGATCGTATTCCTTGATCTTAAAACAAGCCCTATAAGGTAATTCTGTTTTTCAAGTAGTCAGTGGAAGAGCTGTATGTCACTGTGCAGTTGCCTCAAGTCTGACTGCACTTACAAATATGGGAAGAAGATGAGAGAATTGTGGTTTCTTGAAGTGCTATAAGGATTGCAATACCTCTCACTTAAGTCCTGTGATATAAACTTAAAACCCCATACATGTGCCTTGGCAAGCACAAAATGAGAAAATAATGTCAACTGTTTTAAGAAATACCAATATATAATGTTTCATCCCCATTTTTTTTCAGTAAGCCCAAATTTTACATGCGTCTTAGGTCTCTGATGAACATTAGACAACATGACAGATATTTCTTCTATAGCTTTTTTGGTGGTCTTCTCTTTACCCTGTAAGGAAAAGCTCATTGAAGCTTTTGCCTGGTACTGAGGCATTTTGGCTTTCAGCAACTGGATCATGATTTGCCTTTTATAAGTAAATTATTTTATTTGTTCTTTGAAATATTATTTTTGTTTTCTGGAAATAATGTGATTGGGTTTTGATGAAGTGGAGCAGTCAGTGTGATGAACTGCAATGCAGTAACTTTTGCCACATTTGAAACTCTCCACCTCGTTGATTTCATTGCTATGCTTCAAGTGCTGGTAAAACTTGTGTTTTGTCTAAATACTAAAGAAAAGATAAGTACAAGATTTAATGCAATGTCATTTGCATAAAACTTTCTTTTAGAAGTTTCCACCATTAAAATACGCAGCAAATGAAATTTAAAAGGTACCTACTCTGTACCCACTTCCATACAATGGAGGATACACAGGCAGCTTTGAAGGTTTTTAAGTGCAATCAGCCTTCTAAGCTGGATTCTCCTCTTAGTGTTTTTAAAAAAGAAAAAAAAAGAAAAAAGGCTAATACAGTGTAATGAATTCATAAGAGGTTTTGTATGAGCTCAGTAAAAAGAGAATGTGACCTTTTAGTTGAAACTTGTTAGAGGTAATTTGTGTCAGGCAAAAGTTAAATTTCAAAAAAAGAGGAACAGAATTAAGTGAGTTTGAAGATACTATACGATGCCTTTATAAAGTTAGTTAGTTGTGGAAATCAGAGAGGTTGCCAAAAATAAAGTTACATTGTTAAGAAATAATTGGTACTTGCAGTGCGATGTACTTCACTACATTGAAAAGTTAATTCTTTGCTTGCTGTATGAAGGACTATTTTCACATTTAGATAAAATGATTTTACAGAAAGCTATAATGGAGTCTGATGAAGAGTGGTCTATGAACAAGAAGTTAATTGATCTTTCTTCAAAAGATGTTCGGAAAGCTGTAAGTAATGAAATGTATTGAACACTGAATTTCTCAGCAAATTCTTCTAATCTTTTTTTGTTATTAACTATTTCAAAGAGAGAAGAAAGGGAACACAATTAGATTAGTGCATCAGGAGATGGCATAGGCATGATGAGAATTAAGAGTCTGACTGAACTCCTAACTGACATTAGGGAAAAAATTCCCATTTATTTCAACAATTGGTGGACTGAGCTGCAAGCATTGGTTGAGAACAAAGCTGGCACTTTGAGGACATGTACCAGCATAATTTTCTTGATTAACTTTAAGAATTAAGGTAGATCAAAGGTTTGCAAATTACTTTCCTGGAAAAAATATGATATGTCTTTTTCATTGACCTAGAACAGCCTGTTGTGTTGTTAAGTTTATGAAGCAAAAATATAAATAGCATTATAAGTCTTTTCTTCTAAAACAAGGGAACAGTACTCTATCTGTCTCCTGGATACTAAACTGAAACATCTTTGTATATACAAATCTTAAAGGAATAATGCTGAAACTGTTAGGTTCAAAGATTGTTCCATCTTTTTAATATTAAAGTAAAAGGTGTGTGGTATATACACTTACCACAAGTGGTTTACTACTATGTAGTAATAATACTTTATTTCTGAAAGTGTCTTTTAGTAAATATAGTACTTTTACAGTAAAAAGTTTAGGAGAAAGAGGAGATGGGTTTTAATAACGTGACATGAAGCCTGATATGACAGGGGGACATTAAATGCAGAAGAGAAAGGGATTGGGTGGCTGTATAGTAGGAGAGGTTTTGTATATTGTGATGGCTCTTGAACTAAACCAACAGCGGTAGCAAATGTAGCAAAAAGACAAAATTTATTCTGCCATGTAAGCTGAAATGTCATACATGTAGTGGTGTTCCCCAGGGCTCGGTATTGCGGCCAGTTCGGTTTAATACCTTTACCCATGATCTGGACGAGGGGATCGAGTGCAGCCTCAATAAGTTTGCAGACGACACCAAGTTTGGCAGGAATGTTGATCTGCTTATGGGTGGGAAGGCTCTGCAGAGGGATCTGGACAGGCTGGATGGATGGGCCCAGGCCAATTGTATGAAGTTCAACAAGGCCAAGTGCCGAGTTCTACACCTGGGTCGCAACAACCCCATGCAACGCTACAGGCTTGGGGACGAGTGGCTGGAAAGATGCCCAGCAGAAAAGGACGTGGGGGTGTTGATTGACAGCCAGCTGAATATGAGCCAGCAGTGTGCCCAGGTGGCCAAGAAGGCGAACAGCATCCTGGCCTGTATCAGAAATAGTGTGGCCAGCAGGAGCAGGGAGGTGATCGTGCCCCTATACTCAACGCTGGTGAGGCTGCACCTCGAATCCTGTGTTCAGTTTTGGGCCCCTTACTACAAGAAGGACATTGAGGTGCTGGAGTGTGTCCAGAGAAGGGTGACGAAGCTGGTGAGGGGTCTGGAGCACAAGTCTGATGAGGAGCGGCTGAGGGAACTGGGGTTGTTCAGTCTGGAGAAGAGGAGGCTGAGGGGAGACCTCATCGCTCTCTACAACTACCTGAAAGGGGGTTGCAGAGAGGTGGGTGTTGGTCTCTTCTCCCAAGTGACAGGACAAGAGGAAATGGCCTCAAGTTGCACCAGGGGAGTTTTAGATTGGATATTAGGGAAAATTTCTTCCCTGAAAGGGCTGTCAGGCATTGGAACAGGCTGTCCAGGGAGGTGGTTGAGTCACCATCCCTGGAGGTATTTAAAAGACCTTATAGATGAGGTGCTTAGGGATGTAGTTTAGTGGTGGACTTGGCAGGGTTAAATTTAGGGTTGGACTTGATGATCTTAAAGGTCTTTTCCAACCTAAATGATTCTATGATTCTATAATTGTAATGGGAGTCAGTTATAGGTCACCTTATTCAAAGTGGGGAGGCTTCACCTGCAACATTTGGGTCTGGTTTTGGGCACAGTGTTGTAAGACAGTTACAGAAGAGGAGACCATAGGTTAGAAAACTTAACTAAAGAAACTGGTTTAGTGGTTGTGCTGTCTAGGAAAGAGAAGGCTGAAATGGTATGTGATGCTAGTTTTCTGTATATATGAGATTGTTTTAAAGAGGATAGTACTTAGTTGTTCCCTAGCACTATTGGGTGCAGGCAAGAAGGAATTCAATTAATTTGTAGCAAGGACTTAGGGAGGACTTTAAACTTAAGGTGGATGTAAACAGAAAACAAAATAGGCATGTTTTGGATATCTTCTGCTCATTGGTGTTTCAGACCAGGGAAAGCCAACGTCTGTCATAAATATTTTTAAATATAATTTATTATTATTATATATTTATATAAAAGTATATAAATATAATTTTCTTGACACATGGTAGGGCTTCAGGACATTTGATTTCTTTAAGACTCTTCTTAGCCATACATTTTTGTGACTATTATATACCCATTTGAAGGTAGGCCAGTTTTCAGATTGTCACAACACTTCTTTAAATTAATATAATGCATCTGAGTGTAAATTGTTACACAGCTGTGTGATTTTAACATTATTTTAGGGTAAAAGAAATGCCTGTAGCCTTTGGGAAGATATGAGAGTATAGTTTAGAGACCAAGCTGAGGTTTGAGAAGTTGGAGAGTTGTATTAGGAGATGGTGCCTGGAAGGAGGGTCAGATATGGCTGAGACATCATCTAATAGGTAGATTGTGTGCAGAAATTGGGACTATGGTGTCTAGAGGCAGAGCCTTAACATCCAGCCCTTACACAGCATCAAGGCCTTCTCTGCTTCTCCCTCTGCTCCCCACAGCGAGGGAGCTGGGGCTGGGCAACGGGCTGGAAAGGGACACAGCTGGGACAGCTGACCCAGCAGCAAGCACTGTTCAGCAATAGCTGAAACACTGGCATGTTACCAACACTGGTTTAGTCACCAGTCCAAAACCCAGCACCATATGGGCTGCTGTGACAAAAATGAACTCCAGCCCAGCCAGACCCAAATCATTGCTAGACACAAATAAGATAAAGCTGACATTTCCCTTAAGGTGTCACCCACCGACCCATTTTTTCCTTATTTAATGATTTTTTTCAGGTAAGTTAAAATGTTTTAATGTTCTTGCTATGCTGCATTGTCCCTCTGTATTAAATCTTAATTATTTTTAGAGTGAATTTTCAAGCAATATATGGAGCATGCCTTGTGAAAATTGTGAGTTATTTGGACTGTAGCAGAGGAAATGCTTATGAATTTGAGGCTTTATAAATCTTACCTGTATAGGAACATCCTCAGCAATTAAAAGAGTGGAAAATAACTTGTTGTAGTGAAACAGGAGAAATTACTTGCAATACTGTAGCAATAAATGAATCCGCTTCTCACTGTCAGGCTGAAGGGTCTTTCCTTGTGGCAGGATAACCAGCGTCTCCTCTGTAGGCTGACTGAATTACTAAATTATCCAATTCAGCAAGTTACTGATAACTTCCAGTCATGTAGTGAGGTTTACTGGTAGTGTATTCTCCATAGAGGTGTTTCCCCTTTTCCCCTTCCCCCTGAGTATCAACATTTCCTCTGGGTAAATATTTCCTGTTAACACGCAACACCTCATCTTTAATAAAGGCGACTTGCTGGTGGTAGTATTAAAATTTCTACACATTCTATGTAATTCAGAGCTGTGGAGTCAGGAAGGCATTTGCTCGGTGTGCATGCTGCTGCCTGGTCCCTCCCCGTCTCTTACCTGGTGCTGTAGCATTGTCCTCTGGAGGTTCTGCCACCCAGCAATCATCTTTTCAGTTTTCAGTGTCTTTTTATCTAGTTGTTGTGTGGTGTTCTTTCTCCTTGCCTGTTTGTTTTACTGTTTCTCTGTAGCAATTTCATAACTTTGTCTGAGAGGAGGTTTAAAATAAAATGCAATACTATCAACTGTAAAGCCACTTTCAAATTTAAGTTGTGGGGAGGTTAACTAAATGCCTACACTCTGTTAAACATCTAAAAATACGTTTTTGTGTGTATAGGTTCCTAAAGGTTTACCATACTTTTCTGTGGACTTCGGCCTTCAAGGAGGATTTGCTCATGTCATTGAAGATCAACACAAGTTCCCTCATTACTTTGGAAAGGTATTGTTGGAAAGATTAATTTACCAATTATACTCTGTTTTGTAAAATTTAAGTAATTAAAACAGATGCTGACAGAATAGTCACTCTGATGTACCTTATCCCAGTTTATTATCTGGCTTTTCTTGGGGAGTCATTATAACTTAGCTTGTTGAATAAAATAGTAGTTGATTTCTTCGCTGGCTGATACTCAGAATGTGATTGTAGATCCATGTTTCTTTTGAATTAATAGGAACTCTAGATACTTGACGTATAGTCTAATAGATGGAAAATACTTGCATCTATTTAAGAAGAAGGAAAAAATAAAGGGTTTTCATGACCATAGTATTCTCATATAGGTGCACTGCTTCTGCTTGTATAAACTAGGGTGCATACACGTAAACAAACTCCCAGACAACTCCTAGTATAATACATGTGTAGTTAAATTACTCCATGCAGTATAGAGAATATAGTATATACAGGAAAAGCTGCAATAAAATCTTACGTTCTTTATTATGTTGCAGCCATCATTTATTGAAAGAGTCAATATTGCCAAAACATTAGGAGTGATTGGGGAGGAATATAACTTATTTCAAGAAGAGTTAAGAGCAAAGTGGGCAGCTTTCTTTTTTCTGAACTTTTCTCTTTTTAGTCACAAATATACTAATATAGTAACAGTCTTGCAGTGTTAGGATATTTATGCAGAGCATTGCTGTCCTGTACTTAAAAGAATTTTGCTGAGGCAACCATCTAACAACTAAAGTTCTCATTTTTGAATTGGTATATTTTTCAGAATTTCCAGTTTTAATACCTAGGGCTTGAAGAAAACAGTGATAAATAATATCATAATTTGAAAACATATTTTTCTATATTCTATGGTAAAATAGTGTTAAGTAATACGGTAATTTTGCGTTTATCATTATCTATCTTTGTTCTACTTGCAAAGGAAATAATTGGTGGCATGCTGGACTTGGAACCGCGGCTCTGGAGAAAAGGAATCAGACAGAATTTTGAGGATCAGAGGAAGAAGGTGTTGCAGTTTGCACAGTGGTGGAAACCATATGACTTTACCAAAAAGAAAGAATGAGTACATCCCTGCAGTCAAGGACTAGATAAGCCATAAATTATATTAAAGGATATCTCATATGTTAAGAATAACACCAGTGTGTTATGTATTGCTAATATATTTTAAAACCAAGGATATTGTTTAATTGCTGATTACCTGTTTCTGGTTTAGACACTGTGGATCACATGAACCTGCAAGCCTGACAAGCCAGAGGTGTACATTGTTTTTAGTTTTTCATTTTTTAGCTGTGCCAAAAGAATAATATCCATGTGGCTATTGGAATTCTTCAAAATGTAGCTTCTGTTTTTGGAGTTTTTATAATCTTTGAGGCAACTTATTTTTTTTATATTGTATTTAGCATAGGGCCAGTGCTTAATTATCACGATGACTTTTTGTAGAAAATGGTGTAAATTTTAAGAACATTTTGATTAATACAAATACATTGTTGCAGAAGGAGGCTGTACAGAAAATTATTTTCTGAATTTGAGTCCTTGTGTTCTTTAAGTTGAGGTCATTGCAGTGCTACAAATGTTAAAGTATGATGTGATTGATAAACCTGCTCTGCCCCCCTGTACAAGAATTAATGCCATTTTCTCTACTTTCTTTCAATACGAAGTAATATTTTCAAGCTGACCTGTTGCACAAAGGGTGATGAGACAGTCTATAGCTGGTAGCAAATGACAGCTTTAATGATAACAGTTACTTAGGATGATAATAAAAAACAAAAACAAAAGAGAGAGGAGTGGTGAAGAACCTTAAGGAAAAACACTCTCCGATAGCCAGAAAAGAAGAAAATAATCTCAGGGATCTCCCCAGGTGACTGTTCTCCCCTGGATATCCTCTCTAGTGCGGCAGGCGGTCTGCTGTAGTACTTTTCTGATGATAACAATATAGTTTTCATCAGCAAACTCCCTGCTGGTTGTTCCTGCTTGTGCTGTTGGTAGCGCTGATTGGAGCACGCTCTGATCAGAGGCAAGAGTTGCATGTTAATTGATTGTTAAGCTTTGTGCATGGATGTCACTGGGAAATGCCTGTCCGCTATTTAAAGGACTATTGTCTGCTGTGTTATTAACTAGTTTTTTTTTTTTCTTTTGCGTGAAAGTTACAAAATGGGGGTAGGAAGGGGTGAGGGGGGGAAAAGGGAGATTCTCACATCAATGTCAATCACTTTCCGTGGGAAACCTGACAGAGCAGACTTGGGGTTTGCAGGTGCAGAGCTGGGAGAACAGGACAAGGACAGAAGGACAAGGATGAAAACAGTGCCACAGTGGACAAGGGAAAGGGTGCAAACTTGCAAACAAAAGACTGCAGTGCTACAGGGAAAGGCTCTGAGTGGCAAGTGGAAGGCCCTTAGCATAGCAGAGGTTAAGGCATCGTGCAAGTGTCCCAATGTCCTTCCCGCTCTTTTCCTGCTGAACTGTTGCCCTGTACAGCTCTGTTACCTATTGTGAACTGCTCGGATTAAGAAATGGATCACTAAATATTACAGGGTTGAAGAAGTGTTCATTTCTAGTCCCTCAGTGGTCTTCTGCAACTTTCCTGAAGAGTTAGTACTTTTTTTTTTTTTTCACTTTGGCAAATAAGTCTGGTAGAGGTAGAAATCTACTGTGTTGTGAATTATTTTCTATAGAATCTTTGTAAATTTGTGTCACTGCAAGAGAAATAACTTAAAAATAAGCTGTCATGATAATTTTAGTGATTTAATGTCTGATTTGTGCTATTTTTCACCAGCAAGCCATGGATAAAAGGTGCAGTTCTACTGTTCTCAAGTAAGTTTTGATCTTCCTTAGGCTACTGAGGAGACTACAGAACAAATAGGACATGAAATGTCCTAGTAGCTGCTAGTAGTTGCTTGGAATGTGGTAACACTGGAGCAAATTTAGGTAAAGTGCAGTATTTGGTGTAAAGCATGACTAAAAATTGTTTTCTCTGAAAGTGTATGTTGCCTCTGGTGTCATCTGCCCCCTTCGAGGACAGCTGGGAAGTGGCAGAGGTGACTGTCTTTTAAGGCCACGGAAATGTTTTTATCCAATGCTGTGCTGGAGATGCAGTTTTTCTAAATGCTATCGCTTCTGCTCAAAATTTGTGTTCCTCAAGAGAAGCCCTGTGTTTTACAAAGGATCTAACTTGTATGTAGAAAAGTCTTCTTCTCTGACTTATGATCTGTGCACATTTTACTATTCCGGTGTCAGCAAAACTACTGATATTCTTTGGACCAGAAAGGAGTCTGGAATATGGAGTAAGGGTAACAATCTCAAGCTAGTGATACAGGAAAATGTGTCTTACCCTACTAGAAGTTTTCAGAATGGGAGACTGTGCTTATCACATACACTGAGATTAGTACCTTGTAATTGGTCACAGACCAGATGTGTATCTTGAGGTTAAGCTGTTCCTCTTCATAAGTACCTCTAAATATTCATGAGGCCATGAGAATGAACACAGCTTGCTAGGGCACTTATGTGGAAGGCACGGTACACTCAGACTTCAGTCCTCACTCTTATAAATATTAAAATATCTTAAATAGACCTTCTTCATCTGGAAGAATACCCAATACGTAAATTATTTTGGCACTAGGAAGTGGAAAATGTAAATTCGGGTGTCTTCAGGGAGGACAGGGATTGAAAGCTGGATTTCTTACATTGCTATAAATGTGCACCTATGTACTCTTTCGTGTAACCAGGGGCAGAAAGGGACTTCTCTCTTCATGTGAATCTGTGTATGTGATTTAACAGGTGTTAGAACATAGCCATGTCCTGCCCTGTCAGATAGGAAGATTCTTACGCATAATATGTGCTGCTACTCTTCTGCTCAGTGCCTGGCATAAAATGCAATGTTTCCCTGCTATCAAGTCAGCTTTTTCCAACTTGGAGTACTCCCCTTCTTTGTATTTCCTTGCTATGCTGAAGGAATTGCATCCTCTCACCTGCATTCCAGGTCTTTCAGTGGTTTCAAGGAGGGCGTGTTGCACCAGCACACCACCATTGCTGCTGCTCAATCAAGCCCTGGGTGAGGGCTGAGCAGGAACTCGGACTCCAGAGCTTTTTATTCAATTACATTTGTCACTAAGTTCTCTAGAGAGAACCAGAATGGATGCTATAGTCAAGCAGATCATCTGCCTTGGTCCTTGATACCTTGAAGATTCCCAGCCTGGGTCTGTCTTGGGGAAAATGAGCTAAACAGGCTCTTGTGAGATGTTCACTTTCTTCTTCGCTTTTTCTCAGGCTGTACTATTCAACCTGGTGTTCCCCAGGCCTATGTGGTTGCTGTGGAAAGCTGCCTGAAGCATGAGGCAGTTGTCTTCATATTAAGGACCCATGTTATGAGGCTGATATTTTTGCTCAAATTGAAGGAAAGCACCATGAATTTGTACCACACCATTAGCTACAAAATGAAATGCAAAAGCGGTCATGGTATCATTATCCTTATCCATAACCAGTGGTTGGTTGATGTCAAGGTGATTGCCTGAAGTCATCTGTTGATGTAAACTGAGGTAATGTAAAATGAGGTTGATGTAAGCTGAGGTAAACTCAGCTAAAATGGAAAGCAAGGCTTTCTGCTTGTTACTAGTGTTCTTCAGAAAGGTAGTTCTCATATATGTCCATATTCCAATATTCCACTTGCTTTTCCCTTCTCCTTTTATGTTTTCCTTTGGAGTAAGACAGCGAGATGCTGCATTTAGTGCAGTTTTGGTGTAACGGTGGTGGTTTGTTGCTTTGTCCTTGTTAAAATACCTGAAAGAGAACAATGTTGATTTTTGTTGCTTTGCTAGAAAATCAGTATAGCAACATTCACTTTTAGGTCTGTTTGGGCTGATTTTTTTCCCAGTTTGTTCATGAATCCGAAGAATGAGTTATTCCCAGAGTCCTAAGCAATTGTGATTTAGTGGGATTTTACATACTGAGTTCAGCCATCTTGTTTGAAATTTCATACAAGTTCTGACTGGAAAATAACATGTTAAAATAGTAACTCTCATGGCAAGAGATCACAACTCTCTTGCGATCTATGAAAGCAGCAGCATTTTGATGGATCCCTTAAGGGTTCTGTCTTTGGTTGAAATTTCTTCAGCATTTCCTGTCTTCTGCATCTGTATTTTTATCATTAAATCATGTTTTCTCTTTATAAGTCCAGCTAGACTAACGGATGAAAATATGTGGAGACACAGGCTGCTATACTCTTAATTTAAGTGTAGCTGTTTTGGAAACAAGATCCTTAATATCCTAGTTGAAAGTGCCATTTTTAGTCCTTACAAATCAAGGCAGCCTAATCCAGCGTGAAGGAACGGACGTTAGAAATTCAGGCTTGCTAACATCACAATTCTCCTGTGCATATTGATGTAGCTGTGTGGTAGCATTACTTTTCTTGATGTTGCATTTGTTTATGTCATTAAAAGTGGGAAGGAAGGGTAACATGCAAGAAAGTCATGCTGCTACATCCTTTACAGGGAAGCTAGTGTAAATTTTACTCCCAAATTAAGAACACTGGAAGTTGGTTCTAAAAGAAGATTTAAGCTTTCCTCGGGTCCCAGATTTTAAAGCTAATAATACAATCCTAGGATTGTCCCAGGGAAATCTTTGGAAAAGAGTTATCTATCATTGTAGAAGCTGATGAATTTGTAGTTTTAAACATTGTATCCTGCTTGATGGTCAGTCTTGCACAACTGCCCAGCTGTCTCTGTTTATTTTGAGACTTATGATAAAGCATCTGTGAAGTACTAGAACCATGTTTTAAAAGGACTGCATAATTGCAGGACATCTTTAACTACAAGCATCTTTACCCTCCCTGCTGTCCTGCCTCTTAGGTGTGACCTAAGCACTGTACGCAGAGAGCCCCGAGGCACATCACGCAACACAAAATGAGTGTGTTGGTTACATCAGAGAAAGCACAGTCTGAGCTCTTAATGTGTGGGTAGATGTAAAAAGTTCGTTCCACAATGCCCAAGCTGTGTGTGCCTTTGTACATATGGTCTGAGGGCAGCTGGTGTCCTGAAATGGCTCCGATGAACCTGCTTTAAGTTCTGTCATAGAATTGAAAATCCATCAATTTATTCTTTTTCAATTTTTAGCTTTTGTAAAGCAAGTATCTTAGAGCATACATGCAGTAAACCCAAGAATTTAGCAAAAAACAGGAGCGCAATTAACCTTTTAGAGTAAAGTCGAAGGCATTCTTCATGGACCGGTGTCTTTGAGGGCAATATTTTTCTTCAAGATTTTCTGGTTTTTGATTTCTGGTCATTGATGCCTAACCACTGGTCACCTGTCAATCTGGAATGATAAATAGGTACATTTTGTCTGGTCTTGAGACGGGACGAGATGACTTTTCAAAGTATCTCCCAGCTCTTTCTTCTGTGATTTTAAGATCTTATTTAATTCTGATGTTTTATGTGAAAATGGCTTTGAGCAGCACTTGTAAGACAAGATATGAACAACTAACAGAGCTGACGTGTTTAATGTGGCGTAGATACACAGTTACCACTGTACAGCTTCTCCATTGCTGTTGTCACAGGTTTACAAGGCTTTATTCGGGGATGCCAACTGATCTCTCATGTCTCTAGATGCTTTTTATAGCCAGCCCCAGGCGTGTGCTTTGTAGTTGTTGGAAAGCATTATAGCTCTTCCAGGTCTTCGAACGTTCTCCCTTTTAGTGCTGAACAACTCTTTGAATGTGTGACTCCAGTTCAGTAGGTCTCTTGGACCTCACTTGCCTGTGAGGTGGAAGAAGACAACTGACAGTAATAGTGGGTTTGTGGATGATGGCATCTCCAACTGGAATGAGTATGTAGGCTCTTAGGTTGAAGTTAACATGAGCAAATTCAATCAGAAGTGGTGACCTTGTGCTCTTTCAGTCCCTTTCTCTTCTTTCGTGGCTGCTATTGCAGGAATTAGGTTTTCATTGTCTTATCCAAGCATTGTCTTATCCTAAGCTAAGACTTAGCAAGTATTTGCCCGGACTGGCCGGTTCATCCAGTCAGCCACTAAGATTGACCAGTCTGTACTAAAATACTGGGTTTTTGCCTGAATCACCCTCTGCCATGGTTGATAGTGAGGGTTTGCTACTGTTACACAGTAAAAAAAGGTACAAAAACTACCATGCCTACTGCTCGTTAGAGTAGTATCAGCACTCTGGTTTACTTGTTCATGTACTTAATCTGTTAACACTGGATTTATGAAATGTGTTAAGTAAACCTTGAGCCTTTCGTAAGCGATTTGTGACATCCACACAATCAGAGGAGGACGACACGAGATAAAATTATCTAACTGATCCCAAGACAAGATCGGGTACATTTGTGGCATTCCTAGATGTGTTTTCTCTATGAAGATCTCTGAGGAGGGAAAATCTACAGCCTTCCTGGACAACTTATTCCAGTATTCACTCTTTTCATCATTAAACATTTGTCTTCCTACTCTTTAATCTGAATTGTCTATGATTCAAATCCAGTATTTATTGTCTTGTCTGTTATGAATGTGTGAAACATTATTTCATTCTTTGGAGCTTCCTTTTACATGTTTGAAGTCTGCAATTAAGTCATCTTTCCATATTGTAGTCTTCAGGTTAAGCTGTGCATATTCTTTCAGTATTTCTTGTAGGTTGTTTTTTTTCTATTTTTCTTATAATTCTTTTGTGCTCTGGAGTCTCTCTGGTTCATAAAGATGTGATGTGACAGAAGTCTCCAGAATGGATATGATATCTCAGTGAGGTGTTACCAGTGTGTCTGATATGAAAGGGTTACTGCCATTCTTGGTGGAATATCCTATTAATTCCCCATCCCCAATGCAGTGTTTGCCTTTTTCACAAGAGTATGATGTAGAGAAGCCCATGACTCCCTGCAATCTTCAGATCCTCTCTTGCTCCTAAGTCAATAGTTTGCTATTATAGCTGTGTATTTTTTGCCCAAGTCTAGGTTCTTGCTCTTATCTTTGTTGACTTCGTTTCCTTCTCATAGACCATTTTTCCATTTTGCTGAGATCATTTTGAATTCTACTTCTGCTCTTAAATGATTTTTAAAATTTTATTTAGAGACCCCTGAGTCATCTACAAAATTAAGCAGCATACTGTATTGCAGCAATTAGAAATTGATGCCACATCCATGCGCTCCCTGCAATGCTTGTGTACACTGGCTAAACTGCTTCCCTGCTATCGCTTTTCTCATTGCTGATGGACTTGCTGCAACTTCTGATACCGTTATTCTTGCTATGGATGTGGAAGCTGTGGGCATTGCAAGTAGCAAAAACAGTAGGAAGGGTGGCTTTAGAAGAGTCAGAAACCGGTATAGTCTGGGAAAGGTGAGGTGCAAGTGAACTCTAGGATTATATTCTGTGTTTCCGTGGGGAAAAAATGGGCAGAAAATCAGACATTGCTGTAATACCATTCCTGTTTGGGTCATCTGCCTGGCTGTGTCCCTTCCCAACCTCTTGCGCACTCCCAGTCTATTCACTAGGAGGGCAGAGGGAGAAATGGGAGAAGGCTTTGACGCTGTGCAAACACTGCTCAGCAATAGATGAAACATTAGTGTGTTATCAGCATTGTTCTGGTCACAAATCTAAAACACAGCACCATATGAGCTGCTATGAAGAAAATTAACTCCATCTCAGCTAAACCTGATGCAGATATACATATATTTTTTGCAGGGCTCTAGGAGAAGAAGGAACATCAGGTTCTACTCAGACTTATACATAGTTTGGCTATCTGGTGGTCATATAGGATCAGAAGATAAGGTGGCAGATCTCTAATTCCTGAGCTGTTTTTCTCCCTGTCACTACATTTCAACAGGTTTAGGATGCGCTAGGTTCTCTATCTCAGACTTAAGCGGGTGCCCCTTTGCTGCAAAGCAACACTTTTGTTTCCATCTGTTTCCATTTGCTTCCCATTTCAAGAATATTCACAATCTTTTTTTACACACTGCTGGTGGGATTCAGCACAATGTTAGAACACTTTTATGGGTCCATCTGTAAGCTGCATGTCTAAGTTCACAAAATAGTGTTGGCCTAGTCAATGAAGTTAATGGAGCCTTAGAGAGTGATTCCTCTTACGCTACTGTAGGTGACCTGATGGGTTAATTGAATCACTCAGTAGGCTCTGGTGACTGTGTTGGTCACGGACCAGTACTTACTATTATTATGTAGAAGTAGTCTAAATTTGGCAAATGTCTGACTCTCTTAGCCAAGAGAAGCACTTGTTAAGAGGTTTAGCCAGCAGTGTTGCTATCTCTGTATAGTATTGGTCTTTGTTCCACGTGGATGCAAGGAATCTTTCGAATGTTGCAAGGTACTTCTACATCAAATAGTGATTTTTACAGTCAGAAATCCGAGGTTTCTTTTGCTTGAGTTTTCTTCTCTCTAATTAGAAGTGATCAGAGCACTGAACCTTAGTCTGTCAGCAAAGAAAACTTCGTCAAAATCAATGTATTTCAGTGAAATGGCTCAGCTTTATTGAAACAACTTATTGGATAGTATTTCATGGCAGATGTTCTCAGCAATTCTCTCCCTTTGCTTATTGTGAGTTGAAAATTAATGTGGTATTCCCGTATTTAGTATTTTTATCCAACTGCATTTGGAGTGAGTGGAAAGTGACTGCCCATGTAAAGCAAATCTGGAAAGCTTGAGGTGGGTCCTAGTTTGGCCCATACTTGTGGCAGGGCCAACTACCTGCTTTCTTTTGCCCTTTGCTATCAGCAGATAGCGAGAGGACCACCACTTAACAGGAACTGAAATCTTCACAGATTGAAATTACGTGCCATGAGTACTTGCAGTGATTTCCAAACCGGTTGGTTGAATTTAAAAGTATATACCGCTGTCCATTCCTGAGCACTCTGGGGAAAATATTATCTGCTATTACAACATAGATTCGGGATTTTAAAAGCCCTAAACAACTTAATATGCTTTTGAAGGCAGAGAGTGGACAGAGAATTTGGCTATTACCACTTTTTACAAACAGCACATGCTTCTCGAGGGATTTCTGTGAACCAGCTCTCCATTTTTCCTGATGTGTAGTCTTTTGTGGGAAGCTTTTGGGTTATTTTCTCTTCAGAGCAAAAATATCAGCCAGTATCAGAACAGAAACAGATTATATGGAATTCACATCTGTGTGAGTAATTCTTGTCTCTGTATATAGCTGTCTGGAAGAATGTGTGAATTAATAGCATTTATATTTCCCACTGAATACGAAACCTTTTATAAACTTCATTTAAAACTGAGAAAAAGAGCGAAGCCCTCCAAGGAAATCTTAATCCTCAGGACTTTCATCTTCACAGCTCTTTACAAACATTAACTCCCTACGTATGAAGGCTTTGACCAACATAGCACCTTCTGACAGCTGCGAAACTGCTGTCCCTTTGGACCAGGGGAATTTGCCCCCATGCCTCAGCATCCCCTGCCCCAACCCAGCGCTTGGGCCTCGGGTTGCTGAGAGTACTTAGAAGGTTCTCTCAGATCCCAGCTCCTTGTGCACCCCCGAGATCCCCTTCACTTCAGTTGATCACATCCTCCTTGAAGTGCTCCTTGTCCATGAACACTGTTTTAAATGATTTATGAGTGCACAGTCTTTTATTTTTAGTTTCTGTGCAAAGCTTCCAAATCAAATCTTGGTGGGAACTGCTGTCTGTGATAATTTTGTTGTCTTCCTCTCCATTAATTAAAAATAAGTTCAGTCTTGCAGTTAAACGGTGCGGTTGTCTTCCTTAGTACATTTTTATACAAATCAAACAGGAATACAGGTAGATGAGAACAGTAATATGATTATGGCATATTAAATAATTAACTTTAAAAAGGTTAATGAGTCCCTGCCTAACAAAACAGCAGTGCTAGAAAGCCTGGATTGTCTTTTAATGATGGGAAGAGAGAACATGCAAGTGGGTTGTGAGGACTCCAGTTCACCATTTTCTTGCTCTTGATTCGCAGAAGAGTTGTGTAGTATTCATAGGAAGCAAGTTTGCTGTGCAGTGAGGATGCTCACTTCTCCCATTCACCTTCAAGCCTCTTTATCATATTGGTTTCTGTAAACTGCTGTGATTTAAACATTAACACTTATTTTTAAGGTATCAGAGATGTGAAAATACAAGAAGACGGTAAGGGTTTCTTCTAAACTAGAAGGAAGGGGCTAGTTTGTGAGGTGTTTGGCCATCTGGTGTCAGAATGCTGGCTTTGTTTGTGTTACAGACCAGGCATCAGTGGCTTCCTTTGCATTCCTGGTGGTACCTACAACCTTAGTCTGCAAGGGCTCTACATGGAGAAGCACAAAAAGCAGAAACAGAATGAAATTAGTATGGGACATGTTTGCATTCAAGGAGACTTGTGACTCTCTGAAAAAGAGGGTTTTTTTATTTTTTTTTTCCCCTCTGAAAAAACTCAGAGGGGCTGGAAGCAAGATGCTGAAAGATGAGCAAAGCAAATCCATGTTGCAAATACCTATTGTAACCCAGACAGGTAATGCTGACTATAGTTGCAGCTTCTTTCATTTGCTTAGTATATGTTATACTAGCATATATGAACGTGTGTGATGTGTCTTATCTAGCCAGTGGTGGCAGTGCCTGAGCTGGAGTAGCATACCCTGCTTTGGACTCCACAGCCCTGGGATCTGGAGGTTTGGAGAACATGCTGAAGAGCATTTGTGGGGAATGGCGTGGGTGGGGTGACTCTCTTTTGGAGCAGTGGAGTGCACTAAATTACCCTCAGAGTCCTTTGTTGCCCATGGCCTGCGGTTTCTAGGGAATTAGTGCACCTCCTTTACTTGACAGTTCAGTTACTTTGTCACAGGAGCGCAGAATTAGGAAAGGGATGTTTTTGTCGCCAATTCCAGGGGACCGATCCACAAGCATTGGTCTTGACTGTCTGTATTACAAGCAATTTACACAGATTTGTAAGTCAAAACAAAAAGTGATTAGCACAGACCCAGAAAGGCTATAAACAATTGCAATTTTACAGGAAACAAGCAAAAGAAAATAAAAGTAGCATCAATTTTTTTTTTTTCTTTCAGTAGTGGGAACTGAGGCTGCTTGGGAGTAGAGTATGATTCACGATACAGAGAGGCAAGAAGTCAGGCAACAGCTAGCTATGACTGTAGGGGCAAAAAAGCATCTGTAACGGTTTCCAGTGTCACTTACAGACACAGAACATCCCATCTCTTCCTGTAGCCTTGCTCTGGTGTTTCACAGGAAAGTGAAGAAGTAATCCAGGGATCAGTTTTACGCCAAAGGAGGCCAAATTCAATATGATTACTTTGGGGAAAAAAAATGTCAGCAACCTTAAACATCCAGTAATGAGTTCCTTTTAAGTGGAAAACTCTAGCTTAAGGTCCCCCACATGAAAGACCATTCCACCAACAAGTATTTTGCTAATAACAATACATCTTTTCTTAAATAAATGCTTTTGTTAAAAGAAATCTTTATTTCTCCGCTGCTCATATAGTTTCCTTTGCTTTTATAATCAGGTGATTCCTCAGTTCTGTTGCTGCCAGTCCTGTGGCGTTTTGCACATATGGCTGCCTTATTTAGGGCAATAAAATTGTGATTTAAATTTTCTTAAATTAGCCTATATGTGTTACTTGAGTAACACAGTCATTTTTGTACAACTTCTGGTTAATGTGCTTTAGACTCTCAGAAGATTTCTGGCTACGCAGTTTTCATTGCGTGGTTGTTTTTCCTGTAAGACATCTGCAGTATGTCTGCTAATTTGAGGGTGCCAGCAAGAAATCTTCTCCCGTATGGTATCACGCTTAGTGTCTCTGTGTGTGAATTCCTCTTAGTTAAGTAGATTGGCACTGCCTGATGTTGGGGAGCCCTCGAAGACTTGTGCTGTTGCCTTTCCTAACACGTGGGGGTCTTGGGGACGGCGTCTGTTTATTGGAGGTGGGTGTGTGGTTATTGATTGCTCCCTGTTCTAAAGGAAGAGCATTATGCAAGAGGAAAGATCTTGGGGGATAATGTAAATGTGATCGCTCTCACCTTCTCAGGGAGCGTGTTCCACATCTGGATCAGCTTATTAAGGATATTTACTAATGAAGCCCTAGTGTGGTGACACAGCAGCCAATTATTTTTTGCACTGAGTTCCCGCTTGTTTAATGACAGACAGCAGGACCTTTTAAAACTGCAGGCCTGACAACTTCATGTTAAATCTGGTATTTCAGTTTAGTCTTTAACAGCAGGTCTAAACCCGAACCTGAATCCTCAAATACAATCACATTACAGACCAATTATTTAGCTTGCTGAGTCACTTTGTCAGTTTGACAGCATGCCTGGCAGAAAATTTTGATTACTTTCAATTCTTTGATTAAAGAAATTAATTAATTCAGAGTTTTATTTTGTTTGGCGATATCAAGGTCTGACTCTCCCACTGATTCATAGTCCCCACTGATAGTCACTGGTGGGATTCATTCTCGCTCCAGCCCTTTGAAGCTGGAGAGATCTCTTCTGTGGTAAAGGTAATGAGCAGTCATGCTTCAGGGCAAAATCCTTCTTGCTGCCATGCTGGGGTGCAGATCCCTGGTCTCCCTATATCTGAAGACCTACTCCCAGCTTGCTGCTTGTATTGGCCAGAAGTTGACTGTATTTCTCTCTAGTGCCCATGAATCGCCAATGCAACATATAGTCATAAAGAGGGGGTTGACCCTTACGAAGAACGGCTTCCTGATGTATTATTATTTAAAACAGGGAATCCAAAGATGTATAGACAGAATTTGGAGATGGGAAAGAATATTTTAGATTTGAAGCTGGTCTTGAAGTTATTAAATATTCATAGTGTTTGAACTTCAGAATACTTGGTTGGTTAGACAAGTTGGGGATCTGCAGTCTCTAGTGAAGAATGAGAACTGTTAACAGAAAAATACTGTCATAGGTCTCTGTTTGATATGTTGTATTCCCATTGTAATGGGAAAGGAATAATATTAGCATTGGCATTTTTAAACTGTTTCTGAAATACAAAAAATAAGTTATGATTCAGAATTTACGAATATTGTATTGATATCAGCATGCTGCAGACCAAATTGGCTGTTGTGCTGGCTATTGCCCAGTCACATAACTAGGCCACCCACGTCATAAAGAGTTCAAGCTCCAGCCAAAAAACTCAGAGGAGAGGAAAAGTCATACTTTTGACTCCCATTTTGCTAATGAGGAATGACCCACAGAAAGATTAGAGCTTGTGGGAGTTGCCACTTAACAGTGTGCAGTCCCTCCTGCTCAGATGTGGTCAGTACAGGGCAACATTTAATGGGAGGGGTGATAATCCCATAATAAGTTTGATAACTTGCATGCATGCTGTTCTCTGAAAAATCACCAAGAAACTACCTGGATGGTTTAGAGTATTTGGGGGTGATACAAAAATACTATTACCACAGACTAACAAATATTTACAGAGACTTTCAAGTATAGTATAATGTTACACTATGTGCAAAATTGCCTAGACCTATGGCCCATAGCTTTGTTCCTTTTGTCAAAGACCTTTTTTTAAAAAAAGGAATTAAGCAAGCTTTCAAAAAGAAACAATTTTTTCAAGTTCTGTCCATGGGAATCTTCACACTTCCTCAAAAAGTTACCTTTCCCTCTGAGCAAAGCTTGCAGTATTTCTACTTTGAGTTTTCTGTCATTATGCAGTCCAAACAAAATTCATCTGTGAAGAAGTTATTTCAGATAGAATTTTACTGCCTGAGAAAAAGAGTGTAATTTTCAACTATCACCTTGGTGATTTGTGCAGCAGAAAGGTTGTTTTGAAGTGCATAAAACCTGCTTTGTGCTGGGTAACTTTGCACCCTCTTGTGGCCATGAGGCTCCTTTTTTAGTCCCAAATTCCCTGAAGTAGATAAAACACATTGCCACAAGAAGCAAAATATTCAGATCCTGAAAGTCATCTGTGTGCCCTCACCCTATAACCAAGTAACTCACATGTGTTTCCAAAAGGATATATTCAAATATCTCAGCGTTTTTATGAAACTTTTCTCTTCCTTTCCACAGTGCTCTACCACTGCTGAAAAAAAAATACAAAAAAATCTCATCTGTGACCATTTGTGTATGCTTAATAGCTACCGTAGGCAGACAGGAGTCCTACAGTAATTTCTTGTCACCTTTGACAAGCTTTGTAGTATCACAGAAAAATGGCCCTCGGGAATTAAAAAAACACGAGCTGCGGTTCTGTGTCTGCATCTTCAAACATCTTTCTTCCTTCTGTTGGGGCAAGTCCTCTGAGAGGAGAAATTGCTTCAGTATTGAAACAATTTATGTATTCTTTCCAAGGCAGGCATCAATGAGAGGTAGTGAAGGTCTGAATACCTCAGCAGTTGTCTATGTTTGTTCCCAACTAAATCACAGAACTGCTTGAAACTTTGTGCATGTACTGTCCATATGTGGAAAGAAACTTCTTTCAAATGTCCGTCAGCATCCTCTGGAAGAGAACCTGATATGCAACTGTGGATTGTGGATGCATTTCAACCAAGACCCCTTATATCTCTCCTGAGTTCAGTTTTTACATTGAACAATTTACCTCTCCTCCTCTGAGAAGCCACCAGAGACAGTGTTACCCTTGCTGGCAAGTAACCCTCAGCCTTTGTTTTTTCTATAACCTTAGAATTTGCTTGGAAATGAATTCTGCAGTTTCACTAAGAAATGTAGCAAAAAGTGTAAGCTTTTCACTACTCAATGGTGAGATGCAAGGAGTAGAATATATCTCACCTTAAATTTAGGGGGGTGATTTAACACTAGTACAGGGAAGGTGTCTAAACTCCTGTTACAGTCAATACAGTTAGTGGAGTCGACAGTGATTCAGCTCACTGAGCGTGGATGGTGTTTTGGGGATGAACCTGTGGACTCCGAGCTGTGTCCTGACTGGCTCTCCATGGGCTGTAATGGGAGCTCAGACACCTGCCTCACATGTAGACATGAGACGGCATTGTAGAAACTCAAATCTAGGAAGGCTGTATTGTAGCCTGTATTTTCCTATTTAGTGATAGGACAAGAGGAAATGGCCTCAAGTTGTGCCAGGGGAGGTTTAGACTGGATATTAGGAAAAATTTCTTTACTGAGAGAGTGGTGAAGCACTGGAACAGGCTGCCCAGGGAGGTGATGGAGTCACCATCATTGGAGGTGTTCAAAACACGTGTGGACGTGGCATTGTGGGACATGATTTAGAGGGCATGGTGGGGTTGGGTTGATGGTTGGACTTGATGATCTTACAGGTCTTTTCCAACCTTAGTGATTCTGTGTTTCTATGTAGAAAATTATTGTCATGATTTTTTTTTTTCTCCTATATAGGGGTTATATCCTATAGAATGTAACTTTTCTACTGTGTGTCTTGCAGTAGCCATCAGAATAGTATTGAATTTCCTTGTCTTAAGATATTAGCCAAATTGTGTCTTATTAAAGATGGGAAAGTTTAATATTTATCACATTGAATGTTTAATGCTTGTTAATATAGTTTAATGTTCTAATGAAAGATGGGTACTGTGGGGTCAACCGAGGGCTCCTTTTTCTGAAGGCACAGGATCTTAACTGAGTTCAGTCCCTAAAAATTGAGGGTAAGTTTTCACATAAACTAGTGGTTATATTTCAGAAGCCAAAGGCATTGGGCAGCGTCCCAGAGGACTTGCAGAAGAAAAACATCTTTCAAAAAGTAGGCTAAAGAGAAGCCAGGGACCTACACTCTTCTAACCCATACCTTGGAACTGGAAAGGAAGCAGGTAAACATCTAAGAGTATTATACATGGGTAAAAAACAAACAAACAACAAAACGTGGATTTCTTAAGTCTATTTTTTTCTTTGAATGGCCAACAGAGAAAGCAATAGATATGTTATCTGTCGAATTTTAATGATTCTGTGACTTGTGCGTGCTACTTCCATAAGCAACTTATGAGGATAATGAAACCCTGAAAGTATTGGTGTGTTCCACTATTCGATGCATCTCTTTGGTCTCATATAGCACTGGGATCCAGATGATTCCTATGATGCTATTAAATGTCACATGGTTGTTAGGTTTAGCATATGTGATTTGCAAAGCCTTAGCACAACTCTGAAACTGTGAAGATCAGCAAGGAGATAATTTTGGCAGAAAGGAAATTATTTTGAATTTGTGTTCAAATCTCCAGACAAGACGAAGGACATCAAAAGACCATTTTGCTCAAGATGGGATGAGGCTACTGGAGTGTAGTTCTGCTGCCTTTCACGTAAAACCAAAAGGGTCACATACCAGATGTGATAAAAAGGAATGAAGGGTGTAGATTGGACTGTTTTAGATATTACTTTTACCCGCTCTTTGTTTACAGGCTCGGGGAAATATCTATGGCTTGTGCTCTTTCGTAAGAGAAAGACAGATGGAAGGAAAAAGAAGTGAAAAGGTAGGGAAGAAGAAGGGTGTGTGCAAGATGGTGGTGAATTTTAGACAAAAATTATGAAAATTGCTAAATTGTGGCCCAACTTCATTGGGACATCTCCCTGCAATAGGATAATGAAGATCCAGCAGAGTTACATTGGCTGCCTCTGTGCTGTCTTCTTGCAGCAGAGGTGTAACCACCTACAGACATCTCTTAGTGTGCCTGTCTCCCCACCAGAAACCCCACAGGGAGCCTGTGGTAAAGCGAATCTCCTCTGCATGGGAACAGCATGTGTGCCCATAGGAAGAGCCAAATCCTGGCTTGTCCCTGCAATGGGAGGAAGGAATCCGTGAACAGCATTGCCCCTGCTCCCCCCAGCCCACAGCAGCAGAGTCCCTTCCCTGGGGCCTGGCCCTGCTCCCACAAGGTGACCGTTAGGCACAGGATTGCCAGAGGACCCAAACTACCGAGAATCTAGCTGTGTCAGAGCTCAGGATGTCTCTGTCCTCTCTGACACCAATTTAATGGACAGAGCATGAGCATGACTCAGGTTGCAGCCGTATATTACAGCTGAATGGTGAGGTCCGATGTTGCATGTGCTGCAGAGAGGACTGATGAAGGGCCAGGAGATAGGAGTCACCCGAGTGCTGCGTACCCTCTGCAATGCAAACAGGATGGGTGCCCAGGACCAGTGCTGTGGGTGGCTCAGCTCAGAGGGATTTCTTCTTTCTGGGGCGGGAATAAGAGTGCTCTGCTGGGAGCATAGACATGGCCGGCTGCACGGAGTCTCTGAAGACAGCAGGGTGATGGTAAAAACATCATTCCTTTCTGCTCTTCTACAAGGATCCCTGTGTAACTATGTATCTTCTGGGCTGACTCACAAAAAGAAGCAGCCATCCCCCTCTTGTCCTTGTCCCCCTGCCCTTAATGAAAAGAACATGGGAAGAGCAGCATACCTTTTTATTACTTTTTTTTTTCTTTTCTCCCCCGTTGAGCCAAATTTTAACATGTCAGTTCTGCTGAGCTCCAGTTCTCACATGCTTCTTGCCAAAATGGTGCTACGTATTCCCTAGGTTACATCAGTAGCCTCTTTGTCTGATTCAGTCCTCCTGTCTTTCATTCCTGCTTTTACTAACCATTTTATTTAACAACTTCAGGTGGACGTTTGCTGCTTTCCCTGGTACAGGCCTCTGCATGGATGAAATCCTCTCGCTTCACACCATTGTTGGTAGCACAATGTTTTTGGTCAGGTCATCAGATACTGGCAGGAATCCCAGGTGCAGGGTAGCTCCAGGCTCCGTACCCATGCTGAGCACAGCCAAAAAGAAGAGTTGCTGTCATGGAGCTCTGGTCTCTTTGGCTGACAGTGGACCCACTATTTCAGACAGTTGGATATGTATCTTTGGAGGATCTAGTGTTCCTTGTGGCTCATATTTCTGGATGCACTGCAAGAACCCAAACAAGAATAAACACTTCCAGAAGGTGTTTTTAGTATACAAATTGCAGCAGTTTAATACTAGGTAAAAATACAGCAGGAAATAGAAGTTTTTTACAAAATAACATACAGCTGTAGAGGCCAGGAGTTTGGTTGTGGATTCATGACTGCCTACATTTGCTAAAAAGTCTCCCTTCTTTTTAACCGTTGTTCAAAAGATTTGAAATACCTCATCATCTGTGGGAAAGGAAGGACTATTAGTATATTATTTACAGATGGGAAACTAAGGTACAAAAAGACAACTTTTCCTGTTATGCTACAGCTGTGATTATGGGTACTTAGAATCATAGAATCGTTTAGGTTGGAAAACACCTTTAAGATCATCAAGTCCAACCCTAAACCTAACCCTGCCAAGTCCACCACTAAACCATGTCCCCACGCGCCTCATCCACATGTCTTTTAAATACCTCCAGGGATGGTGACTCAACCACCTCCCTGGGCAGCCTGTTCCAATGCCTGACAGCCCTTTCAGGGAAGAAGTTTTTCCTAATATCCAATCTAAACCTCCCCTGGCACAACTTGTGGCCATTTCCTCTTGTCCTATCACTAGTCACTTGGGAGAAGAGACCAGCACCCACCTCTCTACAACCTCCTTTCAGGTAGTTGTAGACAGCGATGAGGTCTCCCCTCAGCCTCCTCTTCTCCAGACTGAACAACCCCAGTTCCCTCAGCCGCTTCTCATCAGACTTGTGCTCCAGACCACTCACCAGCTTCGTCGCCCTTCTCTGGACACGCTCCAGCACCTCAATGTCCTTCTTGTAGTGAGGGGCCCAAAACTGAACACAGGATTTGAGGTGCGGCCTCACCAGAGCCGAGTACAGAGGCATGATCACCTCCCTACTCCTGCTGGCCACACTATTTCTGATACAGGCCAGGATGCCGTTGGCCTTCTTGGCCACCTGGGCACACTGCTGGCTCATATTCAGCCGGCTGTCAAACAGCACCCCCAGGTCCTTTTCCGCGGGGCAGGTTTGCAGCCACTCGTCCCCAAGGCTGTAGCGTTGCATGAGGTTGTTGTGACCCAAGTGGGGGACCCGGCACTTGGCCTTGTTGAACCTCATACAATTGGCCTGGGCCCATCGATCCAGCCTGTCCAGATCCTTCTGCAGAACCTTCCTACCCTCGAGCAGATCAACACTCCCACCCAACTTGGTGTCATCTACAAAGTTGCTGAGGGAGCACTCAATCCCCTCATCCAGATCATTGATAAAAATATTAAACAAAACCGGCCCCAGTACTGAGCCCTGGGGGACTCCGCTTGTGACCGGCTGCCGACTGGATTTCACTCTATTCCCCACAACCCTTTGGGCCCGGCCATCCAGCCAGTTTTTTACCCAGTGAAGAGTGCACCTGTCCAACCTGTGAGCAGCCAGTTTCTCCAGGAGAATGCTGTGGGGAACAGTGTCAAAGGCTTTACTCAAGTCCAGGTAGACAACGTCAACAGCCTTTCCCTCATCCACTCGGCAGGTCACCTGGTCATAGAAGGAGATCAGGTTAGTCAAGCAGGACCTGCCTTTCATAAACCTATCCTGACTGGGCCTGATCGCCTGGTTGTTCTGTACGTGCCGCATGATGGCACTCAAGATGACCTGCTCCGTAATCTTCCCCAGCACCGAGGTCATGCTGACAGGCCTGTAGTTCCCCGGATCCTCCTTCCGGCCCTTCTTGTAGATGGGTGTCATATTTGCTAACTCCACTCCTCCACTCCACTGGCACCTCCCCGGTTAGCCAGGACTGTGGTAGATGATGGAAAGTGGCTTGGTGAGCACTTCTGCCAGCTCCCTCAGCACCCTTTGGTGGATCCCATTTGGTCTCATAGACTTGTGGATGTCTAAGTGGTGTAGCAGGTCACTAACCATTTTCCCTTGGATTGTGGGGGCTTCATTCTCTCCCCGTCTCTATCTTCCAGCTCAAGGGGCTGGGTACGCAGAGAACAACTGGTCGTACTATTAAAGACTGAGGCAAGGAAGGCATTAAGTACCTCAGCCTTTTCTTCATCCTTTGTCACTATATTTCCCCCCACATCCAGTAAAGGATGAAGATTCTCCTTAGCCCTCCTTTTGTTGCTAATGCACTTATAGAAACATTTTGTATTGAAATGAAACTTGTTGTATTTAGCATGATTGTTGTGTGTGTTCAATTCTTTCAGATTTGAGCATGAGGAGTATTGGTATTTATTTACATAACACCTTTCAACTACTGGAACCAAAAGCTTTATGCTTGGGAACTACAGTACCTCCTCTGGTAAGACAGAGACAGCTGTTGGAACCCAAGGCAGCGCTATGCATCAGCAGTGAAGACTGCTCATTAGGCTAAATGCAATTGTCCATGAGATTAAGGCTAATCTGAGTTAATAATGGATATGCTCTTCAGGAAATGTTGGGTCGCTGCCCTGGCAGGAAGATGGGCTAGAGGTTATCCTGTAGTGTGGTATCTTTTATTTCTTTATCTTTGGTGACTTTGCATTCTGGTAGAACTTTAAGCTAACACTAAAGCTCTTGTGAAATGTGCTATAGACTCTTTAGTGTCTCCAGGTGATGGATATATGAAACTCTACCCTGTAACCCAAATGGTGCACTAATACCTAGCAGATGAGATTCCTTTAGCCTTATTTGAGCTGTAGCAAACTGCCTTGTTTTGTCTTGTCTAAGTTAAACAGTTTTTCAGGCTTCGTCTACAGTCAGCAATGAGGGAAAGGTACTTCCAGCACATGGAGGTAAGTGGAACAAAAGAGCAGCTGGTTCATTAAGTTATCTGGTTAAGGACTTTTCAGTATGGAAAAAACCCCACACCCCAAATCCCCCAAAACAAGGAAGGTGATAAATTAAACACAGGGTCACACAATCACTATCAGCAAGCTAGTAATGGAGACAACAGTGAAGACCAAAACTCTTTGGTTGCTGATCAATGGGCCAGTAAAGGAACTACTCAGGCACAGCCTTGAAGACATCAGCCTCAGCTTTGTCACTGATAAAGAGGGAAAACATGATTAATGTGGGTGTTGTTGAATAGTTGAGGGGGCTTGTGGGCCTGTGCAAAGCTTATTACGGGATATCAGAAGGGGTTTGTGGGATTACATAAAAATTATTACTGGAATTGTAGGGGAGAGGCCAAGATTGGGGAAAGGGAAGGATTGGGGTGGATGGGTGGCGAACAAGCATGAAGAAATGGAGAGAAGGAGGGATAAAAAGGGCCGGTTGGGTGTAAGCCACTGCTGGTCAGTGTGCTTGTCTGAGCCCTGTGCCTGATCACCACACCTATCCTATCTTCTTATTAAATCCTTTCCTGAACCATTCTTTCTTTGTAATCTCACTATGCTGTGTGTGAGAGCTGTGAGGTCTAAGTGCCAGCAGCTGGCTGCAGGTCGCAGGGCCCGAGGGTCCCAGGGCCAGGGGGGTCTAGCTGTCAGCAACTGGAGACACCAGCTTGTGTATGAGATGCCTAAATGCCCACAACTGGAAAAACCTGAGTGTGTTCATGTTTCCCTGGTGAATTTAATTCTGTGCACATACGTGCATGTTTGCCAGCGAACTTTGAACTGGACTAGCCAGAGAGCAGGAGGAGATTTGCCTCCAGAAAGACCTGAGGTCTGATTTGGTGGTCGGGTAAGGGTCCTGGGAACTGGGCATTGATGTTAGCTGGGCTGAGAGCCTGTGCTGATATTTGAGGGATCCGTGGGTGTGGAGTACCTGTAAGATGAGTGTGTGTGTGTGTGTGCTTCTGTTTCTCTAGTGAGCATCAAGCGGTGCGTAGGGAGAGACCTGCATATGGGGTAAGGGGGGCCAGTTTCAGACATGGACATTAGGTGGACTCAGGGGCTGTGCTGACATCTGAGGGATCTGTGAATGTGGATGTGCTTGTGAACCTGGAGAGTGAAGGCATGTGTTTTCTCACTAGCGAGATTCAATCCTGACCGGCTGGAGAGGAGGGATGGGACTGAGCAATCGGTGCCTGTGAGTGAGCACTGTTGTGTTTGTGGGGTTGCTGGCAAAGGCCATGCTGGCTGTGGCAGTCTGTGTGGCAGCCTATGTCGGTGTCCTCTGTGTGCGTGTGTGTCTGGGATACACTCTCAGCCTCACTACTGGCCGAATCTGCAAGCATCTGAGATAGATGAAGACTACTTTATAGTTGACCGGTATTCCTGAAGGCTCTAAGTATATGGTATCAAAGGCATGGACTTAATTAAATGACCCTCTTAAAACAGTGGCCATATGGTATTCTGCTTCCCTTGACTGCCATGACATCTGCTAACAATAAAAGAAAAAAAAATAGTCCTGTCAAAGGTCGTGTGTTATTTCCATGAGTTACAGAAAACATCCTTTCCTAAAACTCCCACAGCACTGAATGTAATGACTCATTGCCTCTGTTTATTCCTTAATTACAAAGCTCCTATGCCGGGTCTCAATTTTATGACAGCAGATCTTGCTGGCTTCACTTTCATAATGACTCTGCTCCATGGCATGTTTGGGCCCAAGCATGGGATTAGGCTGAGGGCAAGAAGTACCTTGGGCTTTCCAGTGGTGGAAACCTCCAGCATCCACAGGTCCAGCACATACTGACTCATAGCTGAGGAGAAAATGGGTCAAAAATTCAGGGGAAACTGCTGTACATGCCAAGCAGGAGAAGCAATAAAACTCCAAGGTTTAAGGCAGAACTAGGTGATGTACGTTGTGGTACAGCCAGAACCACATAAAGCAAAAGCCCACTTCCAGGTATGTATTCCCGCAGTGCTGCTGGACACAGCTTCAAAATAATGCTCTTTTACTCTGTGTAATTTGGAAGCAGAAGCAATTGTAATTATCCAGTCGAGTGATGTCCAGCCTTTAGCTGAAACTTGCTAATAAAATAACCTTGTTTTTTTGCCTGCCTCTAGTTACAGCCTAAAATGTGCTCCTACCTGTGGCAGAGCCATGATTAATAGTTTTAGTGGTGATATTGCTTCTGTGATAGGAGGTCCTGCCACCCAGAGGAGATGCTAATCCCAAAGGAGAAGCATGGCACAAAAGGTGAAGCTGCTCTAGAAGTGCTGGGAAAGTTGATCAGAGGGAATAATGGAGCAGCTCTGGTGGCCCTGAAAAATATGTTGGGTGAGCTTGCTGAGGCTGCTCAGAGAAAGTACAAAAATGATGTCTGAAAATAAGAAGGAAAAGGAAACGTTGGAAGAGTAATTGAGAGAGGAGTCTCAGAGTGAATGCTGTCCCTCTTAGTTTCACCCCTGATCGGTATGAAGATTAGGAGAGACAAAAGAGTCTTCAACAGGTCTGAGTAATTTCTTCTAATTTGGGGGTGAAATATTCTTCTGCAGAGTCCTCTCTCCTCTTGAGGGTATGCTTCTGGGTCTGGGAATCAGTCTGCCTAATTGAGGTGGCTTTAGGCCTTGCAGAGAAAATGGTGATTGCATTAAGTCTACTTGTTGCCTTAATACAAGCAGAAATAAATATGTTTGGGATAGTTGCTGAGCTTGCAAACACCCACTTTTGATGATTTCAGTTCCAAAGGTGGCACATCTCACCACCAAGTGATTCAAGTGTTATCCTAATTAATCTGGACCTAATGATCATAGTGTCTCTGAAATATTTTTTCTCCACTGATTAGTGATTTTAACAGTGTGGTTAGGTACAGCAAAGGCTGCCTCTCCCTGGCACGGGATATGCTCTAGCTTCTTTAATGTGATTTTCCAAAAGAAAATCAAATCTCATTTTCTTTTTTAAATCTTGATTTGGAAGTTATTCTTTGTGAAACTGTACTAAGAGGAGTTTCTTTAGCCACTTAAGTAAAGATTGAAGAAAGAAATAACTGACTTCCTGTACCTCCAACCCAAGGAGCTGAAGATGTCTCTTTTCTACCAGACTTTTGACGAAGATGTGTGGGTTGCCTGACACATAGGCTGCAGCCTAGCAATAAAGATTTCCCACCAAGTCCATAGGCAATATTAGCTCTCAATCTGCTTTTTCTGTGCTGTTTAGGAGAGCATCATCTAACAAGGACTTGTGCTAATCTATCAATTACATTTTTACATTAAGAAGCCTCTGTGCGTTTTGATCCCTAACGTAATTCATTCCTCCTGTGCAAAGGAATGACTCAGGTTCTTGTAGCTGTTGTGGCTGACTTAAAATATATTACTCACTTTGCATGAAAAATAATACTGGAGGTGTATGACTCCGTAAAGGCTGCTCTGCGGCCAGTTTGTGGTCTTTGGCTCATAAAACTTGTATTTTTGACGTATTTCCAACTAACTCACTGAAAATTGCATCAACCTAATACTCAGCATTCAGGATGTTGGTTAGAAAAATTATCCAGGAGTTTAAAAAGATGGATATGCCTTAGTTAAAGGTAAGCTCTCCTGAGACATAACATCTCTTCTTAGAGCTGTTGGAGTTCACGTGAGAAGTCTTGAGGAAGGAGGCAAGAGCAGAAACCCCACAGCTGTTCGATGTAGTTTGAGGCTCTAGGTAACCTCCTATACTAGACAACCTATACACATAACAAGATTGTGCCTGGCCCAAACAGCTTACAAACCAAAGAAAGAGAGGCACAAGGAGGTGAAAGAGGTCAGGGAAAACTTAGTTTTGTGGTTACCAGGCCAAACCCACCCTGCCCAACTGCAGAATCGTTCTTGATGTCCTGGAGCAATTCCAGGTGCTTGTGTCTTCTTAACATCATTCTGCTGGTATAAAAATAGTGAACTAATGGTCCTTAATGCCCATTACAAAAAAGGCTTTTTATGACTGGTCCTAAGAGGTTTAAGCAGGACTAGCGTAGTTTTGAGGCAAGTGAATAGCAAACAGGTGTTTTTTTAACTGAGTTTATTCGTAAAAAAAATGTGCTCAGTAAGCTGACTTGGTGTTCCGTGATTATCAGACAGCAAAATCAGTCTGCATTCTGGATCTTTTATGATGTATGAAAAACTGACTTAAGTAAGTCAAAGTCATGGCCTGGCAGTACAGTGTAAGGTGGGATAGATGATAAGTGCATTGGTATAAGGAACCTCAGAGTTTGCGAGGAGGTTTCTCTAGATTAGGGAAGGGAAATGTCTCCAAGGATATCATATTCGTATGCATATGAGCAGAGAAGTGCTGGAGGAAGAGCGCAGGAGAGGCACGCCAGCACTGGGCAGATGCGAGAGGACTCTGGCTGGCCCCACCAGAGCAGCACAGGGTGCCTTGCCTGTCTTGCTCAGGGCGGTGGGTTGCATTAGCAATACAGATACTGGTAATTTTTCCTGCTTTCCTTTCCTGTCAGGCCATGATTTTATTGGTTTTTTCACTTAGCTTCAGCACACAAGCTACTAATGAACGTATGATGCCAGCAGGGCTGCTTCACTATCTGGGCTCCAGCCTGGACACCAGCTCCTACCAGACCGCATCATGTGGAATTTCTATGGGTTGTTTAATACAGCAAATACAAGTAACAAATTAGGCAGAGATACTGAACCTGAACTTTTTATGGGGATTTGTTTAGCCCAAGAAAATAACACTGGTGTCAGAACAGTTTTATGTTCTTTCTCTCTGTCGCAGTTATTGGGAGGTGATATCTGGAAGTGCTACAAGGAGCAGAAAGAAAGAGGTGTAGTAAAGGCATCAATTTAGGTTTAAAACCTCTTCTGTACCTAAGTGGAATATGCAAGATGACACTAAGTAATTTTTAGGCCTATTACCTTATTACAGATGATAAAGGTGCATTTAGACAAATCTGTATGAGCAAACAAGCAATATTTAGAGAACAAGGGGAATCAGGTGCTTAGACAGTAGCTGTTTTTTGACAAGCTTTGTGATGAATTGGGAAAAAAAAACCAGCTGCATAATGAGACTTTGGAATATGTACTACAACTGTAATCAAGACACAGATTTTAGCAAGATGTTGAAATAGTAGCACTTCCTTGGTGTCCTTGTAAAACCAGATGTTACTTGCACAAATTTGAGGCTTGGAAGCACTGCAAAAACAGCAAATGGTGCTGGCTGCTTTCTTGATACAATCAATTTTTTTTTTTTTTTTAAAAATATTCTTCAAAATCATGCCAGAGAGAAGAAAAATGAGAGGTGATTTTTTTTCCTTCTATTAAGACTCTCCCCCAACAGTACCATCATTGCAGCTTGGTACTAGGAAGCTGTCAAAAGATATCTTTATCCCCTGAAACAGGATGAGGAAATGCCATCCTTCCCCCGCAAAACCAGGTGCATAGACATCATAGCTTAGACAGAACAACTCTAACCACCTTTGCTAAAATATTCTGGTTAAAGTGTGTTACTGAAATGGTTGTGAAAGCTCCAGGTGGCTGTAAAGAGCAGCAGTGCTGGAGCTGGTCCCTCTGCAGGCCAGGGAGCAGGTAGCCTCCCTAGAAATGTGTCCTTTCCTCCTCTTCAGCAAGGCCACCACCTTGGCAAGGGATCAGCTCCTTCATAGATGTACAAAGGAACCTGCTCCAGGTATTGGCAAACTGGCAGGGATGTTGTGATGTCCCTCCACTCTTCTTTCCTAGGGACAGCAGCATTTGAAAGCTATGCAAGAGACTGATTATTCCTAAATCAGCTTCTGCGCTCCGCAGAAATGTCCCTGCAAACAGGTGGTGAAGCTGGGCAAGGCGAGGAAATCTCAAACACAGCAATGAGCCCTAGAAAACACTTTCTGAAGTCGTGGCTGAGTCTGATCTCTGTTTTTGGTAGAAAATCAAAGGGAAGACGTGAAAGGTTAAGGGATAGAAATGAAAAAAAGAGAAAATATTCAGGCCAAAAGAAATGAGGGATGATGCTGGTTTGCATCAGTAGAGAGTACTTTTTTAACTAATGGACTTTCCTGAGGTAAGGAGTTACATCAATTTGTCTTGAAATGACACTTGACAAGGGGCAAAGTGTCTATTATAATCTCACTTAATGAACTGTTCAGCCCCCCTAAATATGCTTTCTCTCTGCTTTATCCACTGGAAACACACGCTTTAGCAATTCATTAACCTCCCTTCTAATTACATGGATATAGGCAGCACTCTGATATGACCCTGCAGAACCACAACACAAGAAATCTTGTTCTATTGCTCAAAGTACATGTTCGTTTCTGAAGAAAGGCACGGAAAGGTCAGAGGGATGTAGCTGTTTGTACCCTCCCTTGGATTTACTGGAGTAATTACTTGCTTGTTCAGAATTAGCCATTACTTCAGTAAGGATTTTATTACAGGTCAAAGACAGACTGGTGGAAGCAAAACCAAATCTCCTACTAAAATAAAAAATAACAGATAACATCATATACAGTATTTCTACTTCAAGGAAAATATAAATAAATACTTCATTAAAGATGTTCTCAGAGGAAACAAGCTGAAGTACTTCCAATAAGTTGGAAGAGCTCTGAACTTCGGGGACATCTGCTCAATGTGGAGCCGAGTTCTAACTTTGCCGCGCTGGAGATATAATATTTTCTCTGAAGGGAATGTGATGGGCTCAGAGGATGAGAATGCTGATAAGCATAAGACAGTTTCTAGGCTGCAATGTCTCCCAGTGCAGTTTATTTTCAGTTTAGACTGGAACCCAACACTTGCTGCTTTTGGGGAGGAAACAAGAAACTTTCCGGGGCAGATTTGAGGCTAACTGCTGTCACGAAGGTAGGTTGTTTGAGGTGAGCCCATGCTATCCGACATGAGCATTTTGCAGGACTTTGAAGACAGCTATTTTCCAGCTTTAGTATTAATTATTTCAGCTTATATGATCTATAGGCAAATTTAAATCCACTCATTTCAGAGTCTGCAAAGTGGCTCGTACTGTTTGTATCACGTGTCAGTGATGTCCACAGGCTGCTAATGGGGGGAACCAAACCAAACGGGGGAACCAAACCTTGGAATGAAAATGGGGAAGATCAAAAAGTTGTGTGTCTTCCTTCAGCACTCCTGGGAGAAACACTAGGAAAATTTCCAAGGCGTTTTCCATCCTGCTCTATTTTATTACTCATATTTATTCTCTCACTCTAGGAAGGGTGTCCCAGGTGTTGTGACAGCTGGGGGACAGGCCTGTGACTTCTCAGAAGTGCACTGTCACCTCACTAGCACATGAAGAGGATGCATGCAAATGTGTGTGCTCAAATTGCAACAAAGATTAGAGCGTGGACCATCCTTCTGCTCCTTGGTTGCACAGTATCTAGTGCCACAGAGGTCCTGGTCCATTACTGGGGTTTTTATATGTTAGGTCTGTCACAAGAATGAGACAGACAGAGCTCCTCTGATAGTATGTGGGCTATGAGATGTAAATAATAAAACATGAACACTGTTCTAATCAGCTGTCACAACAATGCTCCTGTTCTCCACATGGCCCTGCATTTTGTGAACGAGGAGAGAGGTTTGAGAGAAAGAAGGCATTCTCCTGTGTCTAGCACAGAAAGTGGATCGAGTGGAAAGTTCTGCACAAAAATCTGGCATAGAAGGAAGCGTGGGAGCAATGGGAAAGCAGTCCTGAGCCCTGGCGAGAGAGGGCTGAAGGCAAAAGTAGGTCTATCTTTACAGACTTGCTCTGAACCGATATGAACATGGTGCTGCCTCTGCTCTGGACTGGGTACTGGATAGGTGTGATGAGCGTGGTGCTGGACTGGTAACACTGCTGGGAGGTGATGGCTATGGCTGCAGGCTCAATGCGGCAGAGCTAGCTCACAGCTGTCTGTGGACAACATGGCAGTACACCCAAGGAAACGTTCCTGTTGGGTGCATGTCTAAGCTGCGCAGAGACATTTGTGGTTTGTACTTTGCTTGCTGGAGTGTAAATGACATTGCATTGCCTTTACTACCTGTTCCCTTAACAAAGATTTTAGCTTTGCACTTCTTTAGTGTAATTTAACTCCATTGGCTCTTCTCTGACAGAATCAGTCCATATTGGGCAAGTAACTAGGACTTTCTGAGGAGGAAAGCTGGTTGCTTGCTTGGGTAGAACGAGGCCACCATCCCTCCAGAGCTACAACACACTGTTTACAGAGGTGAACCCTAGGAGTTATATTTTAGACCCAGCCCCCATCCTCCAGATGCTCAAACCCATATGTATGTGAATACCTGACATTACTGCATTAACGGTGGTTGTTGCACATAACCTACATATTTTGAGGAAGTGTTGCTGTGAATGTATTCACATAAAACTCTGAGCACTGTGTGTGCTCTGGCCAGTAAATGGGGGAAGAGTAGATGCTGCTTTACATCAAAGGTGCCTAAAGGCCAAATAGGCATGAAGTGAGGGGTGTAAGATTAAACATCTCAGCCAGCCCTTGCTGTGCATCAAGGTAAATAACTGCACAAGAAGAAGGACCGTTATTGAAAACCTTGGGTTTCCACCTGGTATTTTACTCAGGTTTTCCTTAGATGAGGGGGTCCACATGCTGCTGCAAACAGACAGAAAGTGAGCACTTGACATGAGCCTTGTCACTTTGTGGTGGACTGCAGCAAGCCCTGGCGTTCCCTGTTGCAGAGTAGTGACATACACAGTACAAAATATGACTTTAATCAAATAATTAATTTGAAGGAGTAATGGACATGGATTTCTCTTCCAGCTTTTCACTGTTAGATCTTCTCAGCCCAGAAACTGGGATATTTATTACTCAAGAGGACCTGCCATTGCATTTGGATTCAGCCCAATCAAGTGCTTTTGTTACAACGGGGAGGGCTAAGAGCTGAGCTGGAAGACCACAAAATGACTTCTAAGACTAGTTATTTTGCAGGAACTGCCTGTGTAGACAGAACATCTCTTTTATGTTTAATGCCATGTAAAGTGCTGTGTACAGCAACTCACTTAACTGAGTGAGTAATATGAAAGTGATATAATAATACAAAGGTAATATAAAAACCTCTTGAGACATTCATGACAAGAATCCCATCTTTTTTGTCTCAGTGTATTTCAGAGTGCCCTAGGGGAACTTTTTTTCCAGGAGAAAAGCTGAGTTATGAATTTTCCTACTACATCTAACTGTAAACAGAGATTTCCATAATAGAAAACTGAGCTACCTCAAGACTGGCTTTAGCTCTTAAAATTGGATACCCACTCATCAGGATATGTAACCTTGCTGCCAGCCCATGTACTCAGTGGTTCCCTTTTGATTTTAGATCTGGTGCTTTCCTGAGATAATAGATAGACCTGCGAGACTTACTGGTATAGGTATGGAATAAGATAAGTATTTGGTAACCAACCAAATGGGCAGTAAAAATACCACCTCTTGGACTTTCAAAACACTGTTTTCAATGACTGGGTGGAAAGGGTTAAATAAACTTGTAAATATACCTGTATTAGGTAAATATACCTAATATACTTCTCCTGGCTGCATGCCAAGTGGCAGGCAGTCCATATGGATGCATAAGGGCAAATGATGTCACTGTTAATGCTTTGGAAACCACTGGAACATCTGGACTCTCAGCAGGGATTAAACAAAGGTAACACTGAATTAGCTGTGTCTGTGTGTTCAGACATTTGGTGTGTGCACAGAAACTATGGGCTCGCAGGTGCTGAGGGCCATTCACAATCTTCTTAAGCAAGAAATACTTATCAGAGAGCATACCAAAGTGAGCAAATTTCAAATATGTGAGTGTAGGAAATGGCCATGAACTTCCCAGAGGTAAGGATGTTCTCCCTGCCTCCTATGTCTTTCTCAGATTTCTGCCTCCTCTTTGTACTCTTGGTACTGAGGAAAGGGTTTGTCATTGAAATCTTTGCAATTCACTCATCCTTGCTGTCTGTTCTTTTCCTCCCCAAGTCTTCTCTGCACATGTGGACCATATGGCTCTCCAAAGAACTTGTTCCTGCATAATACCCTGTGAGATGTGGGTTTGTGGCTACTCCCAGTCCCAGACTTGTTATTGTGGTCAGAGTCCTCACGTGTGAGGTATTGCCTACAGCCCCAGAAAGCAGGACAAAATACGAACACCGGGGAAGAGCTGAGCAGGACGTCTTGATGCTGAAAGAGATCGTGGTGGGTTCAGGAAAACTACTTATATGATGGTACATTTCTGACTTCACTGCATGTGAATTACTGCAGTCTGGGAAACAAAAATCCTGAAGGTGCCTCATTTGCACCAGGCACCTGGAGATGTTGAGATGCTGTGCTGAGCAGGCTGGAAGGAGAGGCATGGAAACTGGGGCCAGGAGCTGCATGGTGTATTTGAACCTATTCATGGATGAATGAATGTATGATAATCATCTCTCCACATCCTAAGCATTAGAATGGAGAGAGGGTGAAGAGTTCCCCTTCCTCTCCTTTGAAACCATGGTTTCTGCCCCAGCAGATGATCCCTCTTCTCCTCCTTCACTGTCCAGCCCTTACAGTCCTGACTTACCTACAGGTGTGGGGATCCTCTGTGCTCACTCCCAGGAACTTGTTAGGTTATAAATTTGTTATAAAGCCTAACCACAATGAACACAAAGACCCAGTGAGAATCAGAGTGGCAATAGCAGGTGGAGCAAGCAGTAACCTCAGCAGTGCCAACAGAGCCCCAGACCTGCTCCCTGTGATTGTTGGAGGAGAGTGATCAGCCCCAGACCCCTGGTGAACCCCACTGAGGAGTCAGTGGGGCCACCCCCTCCCCAGAAGGCCCTGCAGACTAGTGGGGGTGAGCACCTCCAGGGGCGTCGGACTCATGGGGGGTTGCAGGGGAAAAGCATTTGGGGATGTCGTATGACTTCTTATGAGGTGTTTTAAGGGGCTTGTGGGAATGTGCAAGACTTATGGGATATTTAGGGAAAGGATCAAAGGTGGTTCTGTGGAGGGAACCAACGTGAGGGAAAAGGGGATAAAAGGGGCTGGCCCTGGGTAACAGCTGCCTGGTCAGTATGCTCATCTGACTGAGCCCTGCACCTGATGTTCACAGCCTATCCTGAATTTTACTAAATATTCTTATGTAATGATGTAAATAATTATTTACTACTGCTAATAATTATTCTTACACTCTTTCTATCCACCTTCTGTGTGGGCATACTCTGCATATGAGACCACCAGCATAAGAGACCACCAGCGATGTTCAAGCCAGACTAGTGGGCAGCAGCACGAGAGCCAAGTGCCGGCGAATGGAGCAATGGAGCGGGACCACGAACCTCAGCGGCTGGAGGGTGCCGGTGCCGGCACCCGGGGAAACCGGGGCCTGAGGCCAGCTCTGGGACAGACTGAGTAGCTAATGCCAGCTATGGGAGAGACCCATTTTCCATGTGTGAGTACATATTTCACAAGCAGACGTTAATCCTGCTCAGACAGAGAGGAACAGTATCTGCCGCCCGTGCTGTTCACGTGTGTGTGAGTGCTCTGTGTGTGTGAGTCTATGCGGGTGTAGGCACAGTGTAAAGGCAGTGCTCTCTGTGTTCGTTAGTGGCTGGCCGTGCATGTGTGTGCACGTGCATGTGCACCTCCTAGGAACCCGTCCTCAGCCTCGCTGCAGGCTGGACCTGGGAGCAAGGGGCTGCAGCAACCTCACATCTACTGGACGGGGGCAGGAGGAAGCCCCCCGGGTGCTGTAGCCACAGGATCTGGCTACTCTTTACAAAATGTGATAGAGAAAAATGCCCACTGCTCCTTGTGCGAGGACAGATTCAAGGTTTAATGGTGGATCACTTTGTAGATGCTGGCATGGGGTGGGGGGGTCGGGCTCATTCACAGCAGAAGACTCTCAAGTCGTTGAGAGCTGTGTCATCCCCCTTTCCCTGGGGTTCCTCCACCTTTGTCTGGAGCCCACAGATGGCTCCGGAGGTGCAGCTGTGGCTCCATGGGCCGAAGTGACCCCCCGAAAGTCCCCAGCCCTCCAGCTTTGTCCCATCTGAACAGGCGAACCTCACATTGTTGGCCGCTGTGTCGTCACGCAGGTGCCGCCTCTCTTCCACACGCAGCGAGAAGGAAACCAGCTTGTTGCTGGGGCAGAGCTGGGCCTCAGTCCAGTTTCCCCACCTGCCAGAGAATAAAAGAACTTGCCAAGATGCGTTTAGCCTCTGCTGTGCTGCAATAAACACCGCGACTCACCCGGGATGCTGGTAGTCCTGGGGCAGGCGACCTACACAGGGGTGGTGGGTTTCTACAAGCACGTGTTTCACTCTGCCCCCCACCCCCCAGATGCGTGGCCACCATCAACCCCGGGCTGCCCTGTTGTGCAGGACCCTTTGGGAATTTCAGCTGCTTGCGTTGTCACTGTTACTTAATATCAATACCCTATTCAAAGTAAGCATTTGAGGAAAAGGAGAGAGTACAGGTTTAAGATCTTCATTTTTTGAACTTTCCTTCATCTTTCAAAGTACTGTTCCCTTCCCTGGGACCAGATCCCTACCCTAAGACCGTCACACCGTGGGCAGGGGGACCTCACCCACCTCCTCAAACAGGGTGGGGAGCCACCTTCACAGGGGGTGTGGGTGCCTGTAGAGAAACCATCGTGCTGTCTTTCCCACATGCTCCCTAGAAGCTGCTGCCCTGACGGAGGACGAGAAAGGGAAGACCACTCACCACCCCACAGAGGACTCGATGACTGTGCCGTCTGTGCAGAGCAGGCGGATGCCATTCAGAGCCGTGTCGTCACCGAACAGCCAAAATCCCTGGTAGGGCTCCACCTTAGAAGAGGGGAAGAAAATGGGAGAGGTCAGCACCCTCCCCCATTTAAAAGAAGAGATGAGGTGAGCCCTTGTGATGAGGGGTGGTAGGAGCCTCCGGGGACAGAGCCAGACACAGGCAGTGCTGCTGAGCAGGGCTTTTGGGCAGCTCCATGGCATTTCTCAGGGAACCCTTTTCGCTGCTGTCCACTTCTGCTTTTTCTCCAAAATGCGGAGCAGAGGCTCTGGACACAGGAACACTTGGTAGCTGCTGTCCTGCATCATGCCCACCGTCTCGCCATGTACTGTGACACCCAGAGCTGGAGTGCTGGCAGGTGGGAGTTGTCCCAGCCCCTTGGGAACAGTACCAACCCCAGGTCTTTTCTTACCCCATGGACTCCTCTGCTAAGAAATCGCTCACTGGCAGAGAGCCTGGAGAGCTGTCTTATGCTAGAGATGTCTTGCTGATAAGCCTGCATGAGCGATGCAGATAGATACAATGCGAGCTGCTGCAATGGGACAAAGTGTTGTGGCCAGCCCTGCTAAGACCAGAACAAAATAACATCATTTCACAGCAGGGTTTTTTCCCACCCCAAAGAAGGAGTGAAATCTTACCTTCACTTCAAATCCCTTAGCGTAGCCACTGGGGCAAAAGTGTTGGTGCCCCCAGGAGCCCCAGGGGCCTCCGTTGGGCACTGTAAGGATGGACTCATATTCCCGTGCCTCCGTGCCCCGGAGGCAGCAGGAGCCCAGCAGGCAGAGGACAGCGGGGATCAGCAGCTGCATGGCAGGGGACCTCCTTGGTGCCTCGCTGCCTGGAGGTGATGGCACAGGGGAATTTATGAGCCAGGAGAGTGGGTGGGAGTCCTTGAAGAGTGTCAACAAACCCCGCTGGTTGTTGCTATGTACTGCTCCTCCTGAGGGCCCGTCCCTCGGTGGTGGGGCCACCCTTGGCAGGCGGAAGGGGTGCCACCATTGCACGCTTGCCTGGCGGCTTGCAGGGCTGTGAAAACCTGTGGGTGTGAGGGAAGCGGGCAGAGCTGGGACCACTCCCTGAGGGGGTGCTGTGATTTGAGGAGGGTCCTGGCAATGCTGTCAGGAGTGTGTTGGAGAGAGCGAGGTGGGAGGAGGAGTGGTGGACTGGGAGGGGAAGAAACCTCTGAAGGGGCTGGGGCAAAATGAAGGTGGAGGCATCTCAGGGTCCTTTGCCCTGTGAACGTCCTCGCTTGCTTCCTCTCCCTTGCTTTCCTTCTCCCCTCACTGTCTCACTGAGGTTGAGAAAAGTACCTGCTCTGGAAGCCATTGCATTTTGCTCTGGAACATGCATTTAAAGTAGGTGACTATGTAAAGGGTGGAAACCCTCCTCACGGGGCAAGTGCTCCAGCTGCCAACCATCTCATGCAGCCTTTGGCTGAACTCACTCCGTTTTTTTCATGTCTTTCTTGTACTGGGGACAGGAGAACAGGAGCAAAACTGTACGCAGTCCCATCATCCCACGGACTCCATGCTCCTTGTGCAGACACGGCTCCAGCTGCTCAGGTGTATCTTTAGGAGGCGTCAGCATACAGAGAGGGTGAGAGTTTCCAGGGGAAGCAGACCTCTAGTTCTGCTGCTGTTCCTCTCTCAGACGTGAGTTTCTGTTGCATGCCTTGTTCCTCCAGAGGGACTACCCAGAGGTGTCTTACCTCTGCAGATAGATAGCCATATTCATGGGTATCCTGTGAGTAGCTGCAGAGTAGGAGGATAAACTGCTCACAGTCTCATTGAAGAGTCAGTGATGATGCCACCTGGCAGAGTTGTCCTGTGAGGTCTATACTAGTAGTATATCCTACACTATAAACATGGTAAATTCCAGGCTTCGATTACTGAAGAATGGAATACACCGGTTTTATAATAGCCACCTTGTGCAGGTGAAGGAGGAAGCGCTGCTTTCAGCAGAAATCCTCTGATGGGTAAAATTGTAAAGATCCTCAGTTATGGCACCCCACAGGAGACAATGAGGACGAAGATGTCTTTTTGTGTCTTTATATCTCACAGGCAGCAGGAACCCAGCAGAAAGAAGACAACATTAAAACAACATCATTAAGGACTTTTCCAACCTTAATGATTCTGTGTGAACAGGGATGAAGGGCTGTGTGGTCAGGGTCCTGGTCTCGGAGTTGATAGCTGATGGATACTTTGCCACTCCTGGAGAGATAGGACTTTCTAAGCTTGAGTTGTCAACTGGATTTCCTCATAAGAGTGGCAGCAACCATAGCAAGAGCAATGGGCCATTGCCAGCTACCATGCTCAGTAAAGAGCTGTGAATAAACAACATGATCAACCATCTTCATTAACCATGCTGGCTGCATGGTGAGGCTTTCAGGATACATGTGGAAAGTTATGGCTTTAGGGTGGAGCAGTGGCAGAGACACCTAGAACCAAAAATGGATCTTAAGGCAAAGCAGTGAAGAGGAGCTAGGTGGGGGAGGAGGCCCTGAACTGCCTGATGCCAAAAAGGCAGAGATGTTTTACAGTTTGCAGTCATATCCACAGAACTGAATCTTGCTGTGTTTGAGTTCCTCTTATTGAGAGGGTCTGTTTTCTTTGTCTTCCACTTTCACACAACTTTTGCTGTTTCCTCTCTGTCAATCAGTCTGACCTCCAGCCTCAACGGACCTGCCACAGCAGGTAGGAGAAGGGAGATCCTGGCTGGGAAAAGACCCTGCTCAGCATTTTTGCTGATTTTTTTGTTGCTCCCTTTTGGCTGCCTGGGGACGAGGCGGCCAGAGGCAGTGGCACCGGGTCAGTGGTTCTGTGATATTCCAGCAGGAAGCAGTGAAAACAATTCACACGAGTAATTAACTCTGCCTGTGGGAGAAAGCGGACACCGTATGCGTTTCTATAACTTCAGAGTGGAGAGCTAGAAAACAAACAAAGAACTAATCTCAGCTTTATTTTTCCCCTCTCTTGTCTCTCATTAATTTTTAACCCTTCCAGAGCGATGAACCTCCTTCTTGAGTCAAAGACACTTTATTTTAATTTCTTTTTTTTTCCTACAGGAAACCTTCCCAGCTCTAGGAGTAAGGCATGGGCTGGAATGAAAATGCTAGGATTGGTATTAGCAGTTGAATTTGAGCTGCTGGGGTGCAGGGCCAATGAGTACTTTTGGATAAATCTGCTCATACACTGAACTTCCCTGAGTACCCAGTGATGTCTCCAACATCCCTGCTAATGAACGTTTTCTCATCTGGGGACGGTCTTTCTCTTCACCCCCTGCTTCTTTTTCTCTTCTGTTAACCTGCAGTCCTCCAGTCAGGCAGAGAAAGTACCAGCTTGCAAGCCCAGGATGGGTGGATTTTTCATGATGTTAGATTGGAAAGTGTGAGTTTGAACTTCTCAGTGAGTCTGGAAACTTCTTTGGTGGTTAGCTTTGGCAGCTAGTTGTAGGGTTATGTTATGTGACATATCTTTTTTTCTTTTAATCGAACCATTGGAAGGCAGGATAGCATTAGATTCAGCAATAGAAGTGAAGACATGATGGTCAGTGTAGAACAAAGATCAGTTCTGTATTTTTGCAAACATATAAACCAAAAAGAAATATCTCTTATTTTTTGGACAACTGAAATCCTCCTCCCTATGATAAAAAAGAACCAAGAGTTACAATGAAATCAAAATCTTTGAAAACAGTGCAGGTGCTCAAAACAACCAGAAATCAACTGAACACAAAGGTACTCACAGAGCCAAAATATCAAGATAAAAGAGTGAAGTGCTTGCCGTAGCCTTGTTGACATTGCACATACATACATTTACATTGTAGATACCTAAGTGTAGGTTAGGTGAATCCCACTTTCTGTGGGCCAGAATCTATTTTGTTATTTACTGCCCGTTTACAAGATGGTGGGGCTCTCCAGGGCAGGCACAGGAGCTGTGTTCTCAGTTGGCCTTCTTCTCTAGCAACATAAACCTTCTTACATGACGGTGAGAAAAAGTTACTTTAAGTTGTATGTGGACTGAAAACATTCTTGCAATGGCCTTCGTAATGTCATTGGAGATAAAGCCAGCTAAATTGTTCCAACATCTGGAAACTAAAGACAGTTTTTGGATAAAAGACCCAGTTTCAAGCATTCTTTGGTGCTGCCAAGGGGTCAGTCAGCCTATGAAGCATGTAGCACTCCAGTCACTGTCATGTCAGTTTAAAAACAGATGCAGGGGCTCAAAACTTTCTATGCTACTAATGGTGTTCTTTGAGGGCTAGGGTACAGGCACTACTGACTCTGTTGGTGCACGTAGACCTGATGATACACAGGCACATTGCCAGCTGGCTGAGGGACAGCACTACCTGCCTACAACATAACAGTGGTGAGGTGTGATTCCTGTGGCTCCCTGCATGAGAAAAGTGGTGTTTCCCTCTCTCAGAAACATCCCTAATAACACAAAGTCATTAGACTGGGGCAGAGTCCGTGACTTCTCACCACTCTTAGTGCAGAGCAGCTAGTACTGAGAATTGGCTCTCTGAGGTAAAGGTAGAGGCAAAGACATCTTTCCCCTTCACAGTTTCCTTCTTTCTTATTTCTGCTGCTTCTTGCTCTGTTCTACCGACTGGTGAGACCACCAGAGCTGTGGTTCAGGTTCATCTAGGTTATGACACCCCCATTTCTTTGTGTATACAGAAGTCCACCTGTGACCTTTGTGTCTGAGCGGCTGCTGCAGTCAATGGGGATGCACATGCTCGGTGAAGTCTAGAAATTGAATCTACTGAAGAGCCTTTATGCAGCTGATTAACTGCCCAAGGGTAGGTGTCCAGTGCCACTGAGGACTCCATAGGGTGTCCCATCTTGCTTCTGCTTACCAACCCAGAAAGTGCACAGGGTTTTTTTTAGGCCTGGTAACAAGAAACTCGGGTCTACCTTATGTTTCCCTCTACATTTTCTTTTCTATGGTTATGTCTTTCATATTTCATGATCATAATTTCTCATGGATCTTTTTGTCTCAGCTGAATCCAATTTCTATGGAGAGTCTTCATGAGGACAGATTTCTGGAGAGAATTTGTAACAGGGAAATGTTGGCAGTGGCTACAATAATTATTAAAAGTTGCATGTGAAATAGATAGCAAGTGTATCACACTGTGCAGTGGATTAATCTTGGCTGGCTGCCAGGTGCCCCCCCCCCCCCCGCCGCTCTCTCTCTTCCCCTCCTCAGCAAGACAGGGGGAGAAAACAAGATGAAAAGCTCATGGGCCAAGATAAGGACAGGGAGATCATTCACCAGTTACTGGCAGGGGCAAAACAGATTTGACATGAGGACATTTAATTTAATTTAATTTCTTGCCAATTAATAACAGAGTAGGATAGTAAGAAGTAAGAACACAATTAAAACCACCTTCCACCCACCCTTCTCTTCTCCTGACTCTTTATCTCCTCCGCCTGAGTGGCACAGGGGGACGGGGAATGGGGATTGCAGTCAGTTCATAACACATTGTCTCTGACGCTCCTTCCTCCTCATGCTCTTCCTCTGCTCCAGTGTGGGGTCCCACCCACAGTAGACAGTCCTCCATGAACTCCAACGTGGGTCCTTCTCACGTACTGCAGTTCTTCACAATCTGTTCCAGCATGGATCCTTTCCATGGGGTGCAGTCCTTCAGGAAGAGACTGCTCCAGCGTGGGTTCTCCATGGGATCATAGGTCCTGATCCCATCTGCTCCAGTGTGAGCTCCTCTCCACAAGCTGCAGTTCCTGTGAGGAGCCTGCTCCAGCATGGGCTTGCCACAGGCTGCAGCTTCCTTCAGGGCACATCCACCTGCTCCTGCATGGGGTCCTCCACGGGCTGCAGGTGGATATCTGCTCCACCGTGGACCTCCCTGGGCTGCAGGGGCACAGCCTGCCTCACCATGGTCTTCATCACAGGCTACAGGGGAATCTCTGCTCTGGTGCCTGGAGCACCTCCTCCCCCTCCTTCTTCACTGACCTTGGGGTCTCACTGCTCTCTCCCAACTGCTGTGCAGCATTTTTACACTTTCTTAAATATGTTGTCACAGAGGTGCCATCAGCATCATTGATGGGCTCAGATTTGGCCAGCGGTGAGTCCATCTTGGAGCTGGCTGGCACTGGCTCTGTCTGACACAGGGACAGCTCCTGGTGTCTGCTGACAGAAGCCACCCCTGCAGTCCCCCCACTATTAAGACCTTGCCATGTAAATCTGGTACACATTGGCAGACCCCACTGCAGTATATAAGCTGGAATAAGAGGTCTGTAGTTTCTCACATCACCCTTGGAACAATTTTTTAAAATTGACCTCATGTTTGCTCCTGTTTAGCCTTCCAGTAATTTTAAATGACATATTATCCATCACTGCTATGACCTCAGCTCTTCCAGTTGAGAGACATCTTAGACCTCTTGAGTACTTGTTATCAGTTCTAATTATTCGTTGCTATTCACTCTGTGAATTTTTTTCATCTCTCTTCTAAAGTAATTTTAATTTCTACCTAATCTTTCCTAAGTTTCCTAACACCCAGGAGTGGTTGGAACCATCTGAACACAAAGTTTCTTCCATTATGAGCACTGATGCAAACAAATAATTTAAAAATGGCCATATCTGCTGTGATCTTCTTTTATACCGTCAGCTGGTCCCACAGATTTTCTGACAGGCTCCTGAATCTTTGATGTGAAGAAACATTATTAGTGTTAATTCCCTTTGCCATTTGTTCCTCAAAGTGCTTTTTGTTTGCTGTGTTTTTACATGCAATCTGCCACCAGATATGTTACTTCTATTTTTCTCCATTTGGCCACAACTTTAGCTTTCACTGTTTCCTGCAGCCTCCCTTACCTTACAGTTTAACAATGCCTATTTCTTTTTACCCTTTCTCAAGTCCTTGTTAGTAAGTTGTGTGCCCTGGTCCTGTACTTCCAGCGCCATAACCTTTAGACCGCTCCTGCTGTCAGTCAGCCTGGGATTCCCTTTGCAGACTGCCTTTTGGTGGGAAGAAAGGAGAAGGAGCCCCTGCAGGATCTGTGTCCGTGGTTTGTCTGTGAGCAAGGGGAAAAGAGAGCCAGGACCTACTCTGAGCACTCCTGAGGACTTGGTGAGAGAGACCTGCAGCATCACCTCAGCCCTGAGATGGCAAACAGAGAGAGGCGGGCATCCTGCATCTGTGAACGTGCCCTGTGCCAACAACAGTCTCTACTACTTTTTATTAGATTACCTAGAATTTTTTTAAGAAATAAAATGCCGCTGAGGAACATCATAACACAAACTACAGCTATTGCCCAAGGAAGCTGGAAGGCAGATCAGCAGCCTTTCCCAGGGACTTGCCTGCCTGTTGCCCAACTTGTTCCCACCTGATCGATGAGTAGAAATCCTGGCTGCTGCTGGGGTGGGGAGTGAGGGGCTGATGCTGCCCCACAGCCGCCACGGAGAGCTTGTGGGGAAGATCTTCCGAAAATCTGAAGAGAGGGAAGAGCACCAAACTGAACTGAAATTAACTGAGAATTAAGTGCTTCTCTTTGCCTATGAAATCTGCTAAGAAATTCCTCACAGGCGGTGAGCCCTGGGGACTTCACCACTAGCAGAGTTTTGCTGGTATTTCATACCAAGCAAAGCCATAGCTATCCTGGCATGATGTATTGCTGCCAGCTCTTGTTCACTTTGAAGAGTGAAAATAAACAAAGTTGACAAAAAACTTTTTCCTGGGAAGAAAACTTCAAAACCTGACTGGATATGACCCTGAGAAACCTCATCTTTCTTTGAAGCTGGCTTTCCTTTGAGCAGGGTGCTCAGGTTCTGTGAAAAAGCCGCTTCTGCAGAGATGTTGTCTGGGACTGAACTGCTATAAAACTAGATATATCGCAGTGTTACTGACATAAGTGTGATGGCAAAACTCTTCTCTAGACTTGTCCTCTGAGTTAATTCTGAACACATTTCCTTCCTGATTTATGCTCTTCCTTCTAGTTTACCCAGTCACTTCTTTACTTTCATCAATTTCCAGACTCTATCTCATCCCTTCTCTTTCCTAAGCCACACAGATTTATCCTTTTGAGCTCTTCTTTTGCACTTCCTTCTGATATTTTCTGTGTTGTCTGGGAACTTTGGACATTTGAAGAGTTAAACCTGCCTAAGTGGTGTCTGCAAAGTTTATAAATTCTTCTTTAATAACATCCCTCCAATCTCAAAGCTAATATACACCAAGGGCCTGTTTGCTGATTGCAAATCCAGGGGAAGAAAAAACAAAACAATGAAAATACCTCAAGCACAAAGGGATTCTCCTTGTAAGACTGGATATTGAAAGTACAAAGGCAGAAGGGAGATCATGGAAAAGGAGAGGTTTTTTCTGTCAATACAAATCCCGTGGTATAGCCACAGGAGGAAAAATGCATAATCCCATCGTTACCCCAGGAGCCTCCACGGGCACAGCAGGGACAGAGCTGTGCTGTTGACCTCCTTTGTGCTGAGCACAGCAGGAAAAGAGCAGGCGGGGAGAGGGCAGCTGCAGTGGGGTTGCATGACGACCATTCATCTTGAGCCTACTGAAAGAGCAGTTGCTGGGTAGCTCCCAGCTTCGGAAACGGGGGAATTTATACTCCAGGTGATCCAACCTTTATAACCACTGCCAGTATCTGCTACTGTGTACTCTGAGAGCAGCTGTCAGGGTGAGGAGAGTCACTGCTCAGTACAACAGCAAGATAGGAAAACTGGCCATGTTTGCTGAGAATGAGCTGGGACAGCTGGGCAACTCCTTGAAGTTCATTGATGGGAAACGTGGATGTTAGAGTGTAAAATAGGTCCTCAGCTGGCCAAGCAAAGGTGCAGCCAGAGAGCTTTTATCTTTTCACAATCCCATTTGAAGGACTGATGGGTATTTCTATTGTCCCCCAAGGTCAGCAGGATCCCCTTTTGTGGGCTCTCCCAGGCTCCCTGATAATCTGTGCCCCATCCACTGCGTGCACTGACCTCTTCCATCTTTCAACTCCTGTCTCTGTGGGACATGCTGGCATATGGGAGGTGATCTTGATTCGGTGGTTATGCGACATGCCCATGACATAAGGACATGCAGTTCTGACTTGCTACTGCCTAGGACCTCTAAGATGAAGCAGATGACATGCATTATGTGTTATTATTTTTGTCCTCAGATGAGAAACAGGTAATAACCTGAGTTTAGCTTTGTTTGCTCGTATCTCTTGCTTTGTCTTGTTTCTCGTCAGGCCCTTTGTATTCTGTTCTCATCATGAATCAGAAGAGCTTCATGAAGAATGAACAAGGTGGCTTCTGGAGAGAGAGTCGGTAGCAGGGAAATATCAGGCCAGGTCATTGTTAATGGTTGCCTATAAAATAAATAATAAGCTTATTAACTTTGCAGACCACAGCACGCTGGAATAGACTGCAAGTACTTTGGAGGACACAGCTTGAACTTGATAAATGGTCTTGTCAAATTGGAGAAACTGTTTGAGAAAAATAGGATGCAGTTCTGCAGGGACAAGTGCGAGCTCCCACCTTATGCAGAAATAAGCAGCTGCATGAGGAAAAATGCCTGCATTAACATCATTCTGCAGAGAAGGGTCTGGGGGTCATAACGGATCAAAGGCAGAGCATGAGTCAGCGGCGTCATGCCGTCTCCATGCTGAGATATATGAACGACATTACAGCCTGCAAGACAAATGGAGTGATTTTTCTTCTCAACATGTGTGAGCCCCCGGCAGGGATGCTCTGCTCAGCTGAGGACACTGAACTTCCAGAAGGATGTGGCCCAGTTGGACAGAGTCCAACAGAAAGCAACAAAAGTGGTGGTCAGCAGTCTGGAAAACATGACCTGTGAGGAATGAGCGTCAGAGCTGGGACTGTATAATCGAGAAATGGGAGGACCGGGGAAAGGGAGTCATGGGAAGAGCTGTTCAATTAGGGCTCTGCTGCTGTGGGAGTATGGGAAGGGTGGTGGTGGTGGGGCAACGCAGGGAGCACAGGGGAGAAAATCTACCCCTGGTTTTCCTGTCTCCTTCCTCATTGGGCTGCCTCTGTGCCGTGTAGAGCCAGGCTGAGCGGCAACTGTAAGGGACCAAGGTGGGCTGCGAGAAGAGTCAGCATGGCGGGGGTGGGGGGGGTGTCTGGTGGCTGTATGGGAACCCCTGTTCAAGGGTTAGACGTAAAGAGTACTTTGGGGAGGTAGGCATTGCTTCAGGGCCTGAGAAAACATGTTACAGTAGGAGTGCTGTCACCTGGGGTCTGTAGGGAATGAGAGGATTGGCAAGTCCCCGCACCCTGCATTAGGAACAGCTCATGGCCACTGCAGGGGGGCGGGATAAGAGCCTGTGATAGTGCCAAATACTGCTGCAAAGAGAAAGGGAATGACCTGGTCTCTGTCTGGCTGAGACAAAGAGTAATGGATGAGCATTGCCGCTGGCTGAGATTGGACGCTGGGGTGCACTTGATAACAATAGTTATGCCTAGGGAGGTTGTGAGATCTCCATCACTGGAATATTTTTGGCAAAGTTTGAGCAGATGTGCATCAGGGGTGATTAGCGTGCAATGATTGTTTTGGAGCAGGAATGCACTAGAAGACCTCCTGAACATCCTTCCAGCCCCGATTCCTCTAATTAAATGATACTTTGTGCAAGTCAAGTGGTTCAAAACAACGACCCCACCCTGACCTTCAGCTGGTGAGCAGGGGCAGAGCCCCCAGGAGCTGCTTTCTCCTCTGGAGACTCACTGGGCACGTAGCTGCACCTGCGGCTGATGGGGACCCTGATGGGAACAGCACAAGAGAAGAGCCTTGTGGGGAGTGGTGCAGCGATCATGGACCCAGCTCTGCTCATGGACCCAATCTGCTGTCAGTGCTCAGCACAGGGACTCTGCAGCAAGAGGGTCTTTGCTGAAGCGTCAGTTGCTGGAGGTGTGAGTGAACAGACTGAGGTGGGAGGGAGATGCCACTTCTCCCCTCAGCCATGCACGATCATGTCATATTTGTCTGTAAGCTCGTTGGGGACAGCTTTGCCTGGGGCCTCGCCTGGCTGCTTGCCTTGGCCCTGGCACTGCTGTGCTCCCAGGCAGCACAGCCTCTGTCAGTGCCGCAAAGAAGGGAGTGTGAAATGGCAAGTGACAGTCATTTACAGGAACTTCACACCAGCAAATGGGTGAAGCCTGCTGCCAAAACCATCACTACAATGTGTATATTTTCTTTGTATTTGTAGGGTAAAATTGGGAAAAAACTGAGAATATGAGCAAAGGCAGTTGGTCAGCTGGGATCTAACTGTTTACACAAACTGTTGATGGAGAATGTAAGTAACCAGCATCATATGTACATTACAGCATGTGCTGCATTTATTAGATTAAGTATATTAAAATATTTATTAGATCACATATTATTACATGGATTATGTCTTACTGTGATCTTAAGCCTGTACTGAATTTCCCAGCTCCTCTACAACTGGCCAGCAGAATGGAAGTACTAAATAATCTTGAACCTTTATTAATACAAGCTGGACTAGAGCTGTTGGACAACAAGTTCCTGCTGCCTGGGGAGTCCTTTTCCTGACCCGTAATGTGAGCCTAGCAAAGGGTAAATATCTCCCAAGCAGCAGTGAAGAAAACAGACAAGGAAATAAATCCTGCTTAGCACTGACATGCAAGAAATACCATAGGGCCCATTTTCTAGGGATACTTGGCACTTCCCTCTAGGTACAGCATTGTTTGTGGAACTGGGTGAGCCCAAGTGTGCCTGCCTGAGCTCTGGCACAGGTCTGGCCTGAGTTGGGATTGGGGCACGCTCTCCCAGACTGGCATCAGCTATTTTCTAAGGTAGGGATGGGAGGTGAAAGGACAGTTTGGGGTCAAACAGAGGAAAGGAAAGAGAGTAGAAATAGTGCTTTACTTGGACTGAGTTTCTCTGCCATTGTCAGACTGCTTGTGCGGCCCGGAAAATGTTCACGTTTGTGCAATGCTGCTGTGGGACTGGAAAGCCTTCCCACTCTGGGTCCCTGATGGTGCAGCAGCAGTGAAAACCTGATGTGGGAGCAGGGGCAGCAAATCTCCAATGCATCAGCAGCAGCGGGCGGTGGGGCAGCGGCTGGCTGACTCATCAGCGCTGCGCTCCTCTGCAGAGCTGGGTTATTGTCTGGTTAGGACTGTGTGAGATAAGTGCTAAGTAATAACGAGCCTCCGGAAAATCCTTCTGCTGCCACTGACTGCAAGGGCTTACTTGTACATTCTGTGAAGCTGCTCTAAACCCAAAAAGCTAACAGGAAAAAGCTTCTTCAGACCTTGTAGGGAAGAACAAGGGGTCTGCTACTACTCCAAACATGATAGGATAGTTGGCCGCCCACAGCTACCTGCACAGGAGCTGGTTGCAGGACATGCCAGGCAAAAGTAAAATAAGCCATTATCAAGAGCCACAATGGGCAAAACGGCTGTGGCCCCAGCACATCGGCCTGGTCCTGGAAAGCCAGGCTGGGAGTGCTGTGGTTGCTGCAGGGGAAAGAGTGGGATGTCTGGATGGTCGCTACTGCTGGGGGAAAGTCTTTCTGCAATCTCTGCCTCCATGTTTCCCATCTCCTCCGGTAGCAGCTGCCTGTCCCATCCTGTCACCTCTTCCCCAGCAGCAGAGTGTAGGGAAGTGACAATTACTGCAGGGAAGAGAAGTGTGGCCCCAGTCAATGCTTCCAAATGTCCATCTGCCCTGGCACCAGCAAGAATAACAAACCTTCATCCATTTCTCTTTCCCGCTCTGTTTCTTTCTCCTGGTCTTCTTTTTCTGTAGTAAACATGTGCACACACTATGTTGTCCTCTTTGGGGTCTCAGAGTTGAACTTTGCTATGCTGCTAGGGAGATTTGAGGCAGCTCTGATTTGTTTTATCAATGCTTGTTCATTTCTTGAAATGGGATAAAAACTAAGGATGATGATGATGATTATTAAACTCCAGGTTTGTTATCACAACCTGCCTAGGAAAGATGCCTCCAATACCTCGGGGAAGATTTCCAAAGACAAGTACTTTAATGTATCAGACCAAACATCACAGCATTTGAAGTCTATCTGTGGCCATGCTTGTCCTTTCTTTCTTTCTTTCTTTCTTTCCTTCCCCCTTCTCCCATTTTTATTATTCTGCACATATCTGAAGAAGGCATTTCCAGGAGCAGACACTTGAATTCTGGGTTATCTGAATGCCAGGAAACATGTAGTTTCCATCTACCCTGCACAGGGTATACTCTGGATGACTTTGAAGGCTCAGATGTTCCTCCTGCACCTGCCCATCCCCATCCCTTCCTCCTCAGCCGTCCCACAGGGACCTGCACCACGGCCGTCCTGAGATGGTCTCAGCCAGCCGTTACTCCCCTCCTGGGAGAGGTACTCTGCAGAGCCTCTTCAGCCATCATTTTCCCCGAGGTCCGCCTAATGCCAGGCGCATTGACAGCTCTGCATAGGCAGCTGTGTTCTGCCGTGTTGAGACAATAACCTCTCCGTGGATAAATCCTGGTGGTTTGGGCAGTCTCTCAGGCTGGAGGTGAAAACAAGAAAGGAGAGGCAGCACTGTCTTGCAAACCTCACTTACCTCAGGGGCACAGAACTACACTAGGTAGTGTTTCCTATTTGCCTCTCTCTTGCACTCCTATAGCACCCTCCCCAAGTGCTTTCCTTGTCCTCCTGGTAACCCAGTCTGCTTCTTTGTTGGTGCAAACTCTCCTTTTGCTTTTTCCCACTGCTTCCCTGTAGAACTCAACCTCCGTTCCTCCCCTGAAGAGGCGAGGGTTGTCCGCCTTCACAGAGAAGGGCCACCACTCACGTATAAGTGCCTGTGACTGTGTTTGAGCTGCTGCATGGCAGAGGAGAATAAAAAAAATTGCAACTCATAGCAATGACTCAATGACTTTGATACCTGTGCAGTAAAGACAGGTGTTCTTCAGAGCTGTGTCATCACCTCTACTTTTGGCAGACTCCACCTGGGAGGAAGCAAAGATCTAGTGACAGGAGAAAAGACTGGAAGACAAGAAAAAAATCACCTCAGTTTTATTCAGGGGTTCAATAAAATTCTGTGCATCTTTTGATTTACATGAGTCTCTTAAAAAATTCCATTAAAACCGAAGTTGACAGACCACATGGTTTCAATACCGATCCACAAAGCTGACTGTTTCCTACATATTTTCTTTTCATCCAGGCTGTAAAGCTGAGGTCCTGGACCTTGTCTGGAAAAAAATGAGGGGGCTGTCTTGCCCTTCTCTCCCCTCTCATCAGCTTGTTGTCCCCAGGCTCCAGTGTACATTCATTTCTTGCAGCAACACAGAGATCATAACAGCTCCAAGCAGCATGGGATGGGAGAGCCCAGGCTTGATTTGCATTAATTTATGCACTAAGGCTTCCCTTTGTCTGAGGAGCTTTTCGCTAATAGATCCCTCACTGGCAGGAGCCAAGGTCTAATTACATGATAGAATTGTGCAGATGTGCCCATAGAAGAGACACACGCTGTTAATAGAATATTTTTCCACTGTGGCTTGTCCCAGTTTGGAGAGAAAAATAAACTGTCTCTTCTTTTTTTTGGCTTGTATAATTGCATCTTGTGTAGGCATATGGTTAAAATGAAGAAGACCTCAGCCTCACTGGTGAATCTATTATGGCCAAGTTGTTTGGACCTGTATTTCAACAAACTCAGGGGCTTTGCCCTCCTATACGTGGTCATGGGTGAGGAAGGGACAAAAGGATCAAAGCACTGAGGAAACTCCCCAAAGTAAGGGTTACTCAAGTGAAGTGTGTAGATACCATTTGTAGTGTTCAAAGCACTTCAAAGACCAGATGCAATTCTACTCTGAGGAGTAGGTAAAGATGAGGGGAACAGAGCATTTGAGAGGCCAACAGCTAGGCATTTGTATGGGAAGTTAAGAGGGTTCATGCCTTCATGGATAGATAGGGTTGCCCTATTTTTGTGGAAGATTTTCTGGGGAAATGTCCATAAATTTCCAAGAAATGGAGAAAATCCCTATTTCAGCTGCATAAAATTACTGAAAAACTGGACATGCAGGGGGCAATCCAGATATGAGATGATAGTTTTTGGCATGCAACCTGGGAAACTGTGAACTGCTGCTGTCAACACAGTTGGCGTTACGTGTGGAAAATCACGTTCTGGGATCAAGGAGGGTTTTTGGAGGGAGTTAATGACATGTGGGTAGCTGGCATAAGACACTCCTGGGCATGGAGAAGACTTTTACCTTCAGTGCAAATCCAATCATGTATCCACTAAAGTGATAGTGGGGATTCCCCCAGTTGCCCCAAGAACCTCTTCATTAGGGACAGGGAGGACAAAAATGTGTTTTTGTGCACCTGCTCGCTGGAAGCAGCAGGAGAAGAGGACACCAAGCCCCTGGGTGAGGGACGTGGTGAGTATCTGGGTTTGAGCTCTGGTCTGGTGATAACATTGGCCTGAGTGACCCGTCCTCACTGTCACTGGGACAAGGCTGTGGCAGGGTGGGCAGTTCATATATCAGAGTTTTCCACTAGCAGCCTCCTCCGCTCACCCCACTGCCCCATGGAGAGCCCTGGGGGTGGGCTTCCTGCAGTTCTGAAGAGAGGGGTGAAAGCCAGGTTGACCTCAAATGAACGGAGAATTAAGTACTTGGTGAACAAACCCTTCTGCCAAGGAATGCCTCTGTGGTTGCGAACCCCAGAGCAGTGCACACAGGCAGGTCCTGCCAGCAAGGCAAGCACAGTTTCACAGCAAGTGGTGTATAGCTGCATTTTGCTCACTTTGAGGAAATAAGCAGTCTTTGTGATAGCAGTTTTTTCCTGTTAAAATTGTATCGACCTTTTGCCAGCAGAGAAGTACAACTCCTAGCTTCAGCAGAGGACATGCAATGGCTAAATTTTCTCAGCTCACCTGACACGACTATTAACAAGTTCAGATCTTTTCGGACAGTTATTCCATCTCCTCTCCAGGCATTGGTTATCTAGACCATAGCTTTTTATCTCTTTTAAACTCTTCCACCAAGCAAGATGCTGAGGGACTTCCAGCCCTGAGGACCTTGGGACCCTGACCCTAAACCTAACCTCACCCTAACTCTGCCATTGGGCAGAAGAATGGTGCTGCTCAAAGGTGCATTAAGAGTAAGGGGCTTTATGTGTTCATTTATAGAGTGTATTTCTCTTTCCTAATTTTCTCATGTTTTCTCTCCTTGTTGCATGCACAGCCTATGTGTTTGTGTGTACACTAAAGCCTGTTAGAGGCCTCATTGAATGCATTGCCTTTTTTTTTTTACAAAATTCTCTTCTGGGGTTCCACCTGAAATAAATTTCAATTTTTCAGAGGAACTGCAAGATATTTGGACCCAGCGTGATGCTAACATTTTCTTCTAGGAAGAGTTATATGTGTTGTTGCTGTGTACAGGCTTGCTAGCCTGTTGAGATTTCCTACTGTTTGCTTCTTTAAGACTGATTTCAGTTGCTTGTAGCTTTTCCAGTCTATAACCATTTGTGCTGAAATTTTCCATTTGTGGTTGCAATGCCTGACTCAATGCAAAAGTTTTTCGGGAAAGTTTTCTGGAAGGATGATAAGGCTAGGACTTGAGGGAGATAGACAGAACATACATACATACATACATACTAAAAATGGCAACTTACTTCTCCTACAGTAGCGATCCCCACTCAGATGACGGAGGTCTGTGCCATGAATTTGCAAATTTCAATGCTACCAATGCCACAGTGTGCATTGCTTGAGGGGTTTAGCTCCTTTTTAAAATTAGTTAGAAAATTAGACACTCTAAGAGGTAAATTGGAAACTCAAGAACTAGTGCAGCATGAGTAACCAATTATTCATTTGATTTAGTATTTTTATGTAATTAATTTAATACCGAGGACAAGACAGACTCAGCAGAGTGATGCAAGAAAACGCTTTTTGAAGGGACCAAATGTGGCAAGACTGGGACACAAAGACCCACTCCAAAAGGACCTGTTACATGGTAGTTTTATCTGAGTGCAAAAAAAGAAGGTACCACAGCATAGCAAATAGCTGAGAAAGGGAGATTTTTCACCAAGCTACTCACCTTTTTTCCCTGAAATAAGAAACCAAGCAAGAACCCAAGACTGTAGGTGAAGGGCCAGGTGTGTTTGCTCAGGCAGGGTCACACAGTGGCAGCTGGGGACACCCAGACCTGCCCTTTGGCTGCAGCCCACATACACCTAAAGGAGTGAAGAAAGTCACTGAGAAAGGGCTACAGCCCAGACGTGATGCCATAAAAAGAAAAAACAAGGTGTCTGCTTTCTTCTCTCTCCCTCCTGTTCCTGAGACCATTCCCCATACATATACATGGCTGCTCCTGCGTGGTGGCAGGGACCCACAGACCAACCTCCAGGCACTCTCCCTGGTAGCCCCTTTGTCCCTGTGCTGAACATGAGGGTCTCCCCCATGTCTAGCATGAGTATGTTACGAGGGATAAACACTAGGGGAAGAAATGGAGACAACAGTGTCAAGGTTTCAAAGACATGCCAAGAGCAGCATGACTGGCAAGTGCATGTAGGCAGGCTCAGGTTAGAGCAGTGACACAAATAAGCAGAGCCTGGCACAGTCACGATGAGTCTTTCATGAGAAGAAACTTTTGGGGCTGTCTGAAAACCTGCGTGTGGCAGCGAATGGAAAGAGTTAAGTGGGCTTCCTTTAGGGCTGCTGTAGGAGACGTGCTGTGGGCAAGACCTGTTCAGATCACCAGTTCTCTGTTAATGCTTCACTGACAGCTAGAGTGGCAGGCTTTGGTGGGGACTAAACAAACGTATGCTTGCTGCAGCATTTAACCCTTTTTTAATACATGCATATAAATTTACAAGCATGTATAAAGATGAGATGTCACTCACATGCACCTAGCCTCTCTGTGAGAACTTCTCGGGGCAGGTGATTTTAATTCATACACAGAAATTTTAAGTCTGATCAGAGACTGGCAGTTCCCATCAGTGTGGGATGTACCTCTGCTCTACGGTGACTCCAGAGCAGAGGGGATTCGAAAGCTTGTGTCCATTGGCTTCAGCCAGGAGGAGAGTGATACAAGCCAGCACTGGTCCAGTGCAACTGAAAGTGGATAGGGATGTGGGTAAGTGGCTTCTGCTAAAAAAAATAAAAAAACAAAAGATCACCTGAGGCTTACAGAAGCAGTAGAGGACTCAGAGGAAACTGTGGAGGGGAGGAAGAGCAGCTGTCCCGACTAGGTTGCTCAAGTCTTCCTTTCCAAAGATTTTCAGTTGGTTGTAGCTTTGCCACATCTTAAAGGCTCGTGGTGAAACTTCTTGTGCTGCGTACTTGTCTGTAAAACTTCAGGTTCAGGCATTTCTGAGAAGGAGGCTAGGGAAAAAGATATCGTTTTGCACTGTTGTAAAAAGTCAACATTTCAGCAACATGTAGTGTTGGAACAATGAGAAGTCTGACAAAATATCCATCATATGCATTCCCTCCCCACAACTCTTTATCATCGCTAATTAGCGTGGACATTAAATGTAACCAAAAAATGCATTTTGCACCTATGCAGATGAGCCTTGGCAGCAATTGCATTAAGTGGACTTGTTATTCCATCTCTGCTGGGTATACATCAGCCCTGAGCAGAGAAGGATTATTGCTGCAACAGCAGCTGTGGCCTGATACACACCTTCACCTGACCTGGTGCTGGACAGAAAGCAGAGACATAGCCCCCCCTTTTCCTGAAGCACTACCTGTGCTGTACACAGACAGCATAGCATCATAAGTTCCCAAATCAAACGAAGAGGGGCCAGAAACCAGATACGGGAAATGTAAAAAAAAAGGCATAAATGATCTGAAACTGGAGGTAGGAGCTGGGGTGAGGAAAAGCCATTGCCTTTTCTAGGATGCAGAATTCTTCCACGTCCAACATCTCTTCCACAGCAATTCTTCTCCCCTCCTAACAGTTGGCTGCAAGTGAGCACCCCAGATTAGGAGATGTGGGAGCTACAGCAAGCCATCGGAAGAGAAGCTTCCTCTTACCCGCAAGCACTTTGGTCCCACTGTCCCAGACAGTATCGTCTTCTCCCAGTGGGCTTGCATGAATGCACATGGCAGGGAAAGGAGGTGGGAGAGGGTCCTGTGACTGCCAGAGCTCCATCCACCTCCTCTGTTTGTCTCTACACCACTCTTTCTACCTCCTCAGGAATTTCCTGCTCCTTGCAGCTCTCACCCACAAGAGCAGGAACTAGTGGAATGTGGCACATATGCCCCCATTTAGTGCCACACATTTAATGATGCTGGGGTAATTGCTCCTCTTTTCCCTTCCTTTCCAAGGCTTTGGGCAAGGAACAAAGCAGAAAATGTTGCAAGGGGGACTGGATCTTGGCACCAGGGTCACGTGCAAGGAGCCAGGGTCTGGATATGGTCAGTCTGGGATGACTGGGTAACAAGACAGGGCCTGGGGACTGGAGTCTGAGCCCCTGCTGAGTGTGAATGTTGCCTAGGGCACCTCTGTCATGCCTCCCTTGGTGGTGCAAGGTAGATCACTTCAGCCATTCACAGATGGTTTCCTAATCATTGGTTGTTTTCTGAGTTGTTTACACTGAGACTCTAGGGTCTCAACTGCAGAACGGGTTTTCTACAAGCAGTTGCAGCTCTGCTTTGAATTTATTATATCCTAGGTAATACCTAAAACCCTGAAATCTAGTCAAGGAAATCTAGCATTCAGAGTGAATGGGTTCTTTTGTCTTTAGTCTATGCACCTTGGTTCCTGGACTATTACATGGAGAAATGTCACTGCCTCATTTCACAAGAGAAACTAATGTTTGTGGAGCCCTTGGATACCTCAATGAAGAACACTATGGAAACCCCCAAAGCAAATAAGTGGACCTTTCCAGATCAGGGTTTTAACAGGGTGTAAATAATAAATAGATCATGCCCTGAACAGCTACCATTGTTTGCAGGTGGTGACCAACTCTTGCTCTTGACATTTATGACAGAGGTGAGGCAACAGATGGAGGTTTGGATAAATGCATTTGCAGGAGTTGAAGCCAAGCAGATAGGAGGTTCAAAACCACAGAAGAAATACCTATTCATAATTCAAAAGGAATAGCCTTCATATTTTCACTCTGAACTACACCCAGGTATAGGATATCTTGGGTTAATCTGTGCCTAACCAGCATTTCCTCTATAGTCATCTGTTCCTGACAGAGACCCCAGAGTAACTCACCAGCAAAGTGGCTGATCATGCATGATTTATCTTCTGGTTAGTCCAGAGCCTCCCACATAGTGTGAGTCCAGATCCCCAAGCAAAGCCATTGGGTCCAGACCATTGCAGTTCACACCATTCTGTGACAAAGGAGAACTGAAGCAGTGTCAGGATCAGGGCTGCCTTCCAGGTCAGCGGTCCGCTGACCGGTGGTGAGGGCTTTGGGACTGTGGTTTGAAGACTGCTAATTGAAGGTCTGAGCTTTTAAGGTGCTGCAAGCTTAAGTACAGCAAAGCCCTTTAGCACTTGCTGAACTTTAAGAATATAAATGAAGTCCAGAAGATGAATGCTGTGCTTAAAGGCTTTCCTGGATCAATATACCTTGCATTTACAGAGGTGGATGGCTAGCTGTAGACAACAGTGTCTGTTTCACAGTAAATTCTCTGGATCAGCGTGATTGCCTGTGAAGAGCTTTTGGGAGAGAGAAGACTTTTGCTTGAGTTGTCCCATCAGTGCAAATGTTCAGGCTGCAGTGGCCCGTGGTAATTCCCCATGGTAATTCCCAACGACCATCAAGTATTTCTGCCCTGCTCCAGAGTAGAAAGGGATTGTAATTCCACATGTAGGTTTCCTGTAAGAACATGGTCTCTCTGCTATGAGCCTTCATCTTAGGGTGATGGTCTCAAAACTCTTTGTCAAAACATGCAGTATAGTAGAGACCATTGCATTGCCTGGCTCTGGGTGTAAGTCAGGGTGCAAGCTGCTAGGTTTATGAGCATGCATCTCAGAGTGGTTGCTAAAGTATTTTCAACGAACACCTGAATCACCTCAGGAGATATAAAATTTTGATCTAAGAAAAAGGTCTTTACATATAGTAAACACTTTTAGACATTTTGATGTCAAGGACTTGCCATCTCCTTTCTTCTCCTCCTCCCCTTCACATGCGCTCAGGATCTGCTGATAAAGACCTCTTTAAAAAAAAGGTATACTTTGAGTGATCTGGTATTTATCAAAATAATCTACATATATTAAATTTTCTTTTCCGAGCTTTGTGCACAGTTTCTTTCTTTCCTTTCCTCCTTCCTCCCTCCCTCCCCCAACCCTGAGTAGACCTCAATCTGCTCTTTTTGGCTTGCATTACCGAGCTAGCATGCATAGCCACACTGCCACTGCGGGCACGGTCAAAAACCAGCCACAGCACATGCTGCCTTTTTCCACTGGGCAGTTAAAGGGAGAGAAAAGGAACTGGGGAGGGTGGTCAAGATCCACCAGTAGAAGCTTGGGGAAGGTGACGTCAGTGACAAGAGCAGTTGTGAGGTCCCAGCTTTCTGCAGGGGACACTCTGGGACTGAAGTACCCTTGCTAGCATTGCTGTTAGCACCAGACAGCTTTCCACGGCCAAGTGGTGGGGCCTGGCTTGCCTCAGTAGTGCTGATCGATCTGCATCCCAATCCAGAATATGCTGTAGCTGGTGACAGCCTGTCCCCACCAAGGGAACCACTCGGTTTACTGCAGAAGAAAGCCCAGGTATGCACTAGAGTGTACACAGTATATAAAGCCAGAGGAGCAGGACCCTGGCACGGAGTTGGGGGATGGATCACTTTGGACATATTAGAAACGCCAGAACACTCATTTTCAGGGGACTGAACAGCCTTGTGGCTGTGGTTAAGGCTAACACTGAGAACTTCACCCAATGCTTTTTCAGAATAAGTTGCTAGAGTTTTCATATGTGAAGTGATCTTTAGTTGAAGATACAGTCATAGATTCGCAATGGGTGTAAATTGACATTTGGTCTCTGGCTGTCAGTAAATCTGCACTACAGGAGGGTCTGTCTCTTTTTTTTTTTTTAATTAGCAATTTGAATCAATGGTGAAAAATGTCAAAAGCCTGATCCAATTGTAGAAACATATATCGAGCCATGTTCACAGGAGACTGTTCTGGGTCTGGAATTACTCGATATTTTAATTAATGACTTGCATGGTAGAATAGAGAGGTTGCTTATTAAATTTACAGATGGTATCAACCTGGGAGATGCTGGAGACACTAGAGGATGGGGATAGAATTCAAAATAAGCACAGGTGCAAAGTATTACACTGACTTGACAATGACCGCCTTCTGAGAGAGTTGAGAGAGAGCAACTGGTGAGGCAGCAGTTCTACAAGAAGAGAGGTGTCAGTCCTGCCCTTGCTATCTAATCGGGCGTTTTAACTAAATGAGTAGGTAGAAAGCTTCCACCTTTCAAGCATCATGCTGCAATGGCAATGTCTCTGTTGAAATGCTGTTCAAAACAGTTGTGACCAGCTGGGTACAGTCCAGAAGAGATCAGCAAAAATGATGAGAGGTCTAGAAAACAGCGTATACAGGATTAACCCTTCAGAAAGAGTCAAGTGTCAATGCCAAATGAGACAATGCCTTGGTTTCTATTGGCACCCGATGGTGTCCTGTACCCTGGGTGGAAATGGACTGAGTTGTCTGTCTACTCTGGCTTTATCTGCAGGTCCCAGCTGTTCTCTTCGCAGCTTCCCTCTACCTCCTTCCAGCACATCTGGACTGCAGCCAGACAGCACCTCTCTCCATCCCTGGCTGCCATTGTCAAATCCTGCCTGAACAGATACTCCTACTTTTTTAGCTACTATTCTCTGGTACTTATTTATGAACCTCCTTTCCTGCTGATCCTGGCCCCTAACTCAGCCTTGAGGAAAAGAAGGGAATGTCTCAGTGCAGAGTGTAAACAACCAGGACACATGAGCAAAACAATTTCTTTTTTTACTGGCCATTGTCTCTGCTTTCTTTCTGCTCAACAGGTTTCTTAAGGATATTTGATTTGCTTTCTGGCCATTCTATGCAGGTGGAAATCACAAAGAGATCTCAATGACAAATGGACCTTTTATGTGTTTTCTGTTCTTGTGTGGGCATGATAGACAGCAAGTAATACTGAAATTAACTTAGTATGAAGGAAAAGGCAGGGATCCTCTGTAGCAGTTCTGAGTGTAGCAGATCATAAACTGAGCGTGAGACAACGGTGTCATACAGTTGTGAAAATTGCAGGAGTCATACTGGAATGCTTAAACAAAAGTGCAACCTTCCATCCATGCTGAATAACCCTCCTCTCCCTGGCATTTTGGTTCGTCTTAACTGGGACATTGGGTACAGTTCTGGATGATGAAATTCATGGAAGCTGCAGATCTGCTGATAGAGGAGAGAAAAAAAATATCCCCAAACCAACCCCACAAACACCAGATCTAGCAAATTATATAAGCAGTAGGACTGAAAGAACCGAGATTATTTAGTAGGAAGACAAGACTGAAGAGGGATGTGAAAATAGTCTTCATGTGTGTAAATGGTTTTGAAGGGAAGAAACAAATAAACTATACTATTATGAACAAGAAAAACCAGTAGTCTTACATTTCAGCAGATGTTAGGAGATCCAGTTCAACAGTAAGGACAGCTGAGCACTAGACTGTCTTGCTTAAGGGATCCATGGTGTGTTTATCATTGAAAGTTTTTAAGCACAAGTTGGGCAAACACCCTTCATCCTTCGGGAACACTTAGGTGTAGACTGATCCTGCCTTATGGCTGTAGGCATGGACGAGCTGTCTTGTTATGTTTCTTCAGGTTCTCTATCTCGGATTCATTTATAGAGAGGATTGTTCTGTGGCACTCTCTGGCAAAAATAAGCAGTTTTGGCATGCTGGCTCCCAGACAGGAATCAGGAACCAAAAGAAATTGAGAGCTCCCACTGCAGGGCAATTAGGCTTTCACAAGAATGTGTTAAAACAATATTAGTCATTGTAAACAAAAATTACAATGAGCAAATAAAGAATAAGGCTATAGAAAAAAGACATAAATAATTCATAGATGAAGGAAGTTAGTTCTATTGATAACACAGAAATAAAAAATGTGAGAAACAATAAAAATAGTAAATTCTGTGTTAAAAAACAGTAATGGATGCTCAGCCCAGTAGATAAGATAACTAAATTGTCTACGTTTCCAAGGAAAAGTTTTATATGAAAGTTGGGGGTCATGGGCAGGTGAGAAACTGCCTGAAAACAAGTTCACAACGAGAGGAGCACCAACTTGGAGTGGAGGTCTTCTTTACATCCCATCACTAATGCAAAACTGTCTCCTCCTACATTTGAGAAATAGCTATACTTAGTCTGTTCTTTTCTGTAAAGCTTCTTTCTCTTCTCATACATCTAGAAAATCCTGGCTTTTGTCTCACTTCTGACGTCTCTCACTTGCATTCTTCCTGCTATTCTATTTTCTATTAATCTGAGTCAATTTAGCAAATGAGAAAATGAGGACTAGACAGCACATAATTTGATTACTCATGTTCTTTTAAACATTTGCCCATATTGCTGAAAACTAATTCTAATTCAGCACTACTGTTTTTAGCTTACTAAAGCCTAAAAAGAAACTGAGGTTATAAGACTAGCCCAGATGGGCATCATGCCTCCCTGTAGTCAGCAGAGATGAATGGGTATTTTTAGGGAGAGGTTCATGTGAAGGTATCTGTTTCTCTCTATTGTCGTCATATTGTCTCTCTCAGCAGCTATAAAGGGAGCCCATGGTAATTATTTCAGATGGAGGCATTTGCACTGTAGATGTCTACATTCATTCATAATCCCACCTCTTGTTTCTAAATAATACAACCCTTTGCTTATTCATACTTTCATAGAATAGAACAGTTTCTTTATTGCCCTTTCATGTTTCTTTGGCAATAAGTGTGATTTCTGGGTTTGCTGATGTACTATTTCCATGAGATAGTGTGTTCTTCTGCAGGATGCGGTTACCTGTGTAGTGTCTTATCTTCAACCCAAGCTGCAGGTGAGGGAGGTTTGACAGAGCCAGGCTGTGTGGTTTACACCTGATTTATAACTAATTGTAATAACCAGTTTGGACATCAGAGCTGCTGAGGGACATAGCTACTGAGAGCTGATGGGTGGCAACCAGTACCTTGGTAACAGAATGGGAGGAGTATAAAATGGCCTGGAGCACAAAGAAACACAGTCATTCAGCCTAAAACTGTCCTTCTGTACTTATTGACTTCTTCTTTGGTGGATGCTCTCTACCTCCACTCCTCTACTCAGTTCCTGGGCACTTGCTGCCTTCAACCCTTCCTACAGCTCACTCAAAACTCATCACTGAGATTATCTTCATGGGCATTTATCCTGCCTTGCTGTTCCTGTCAACTTCTCTCTTCCAGTTCACAGAATCACAGAGTCAGAGAATGGTTGAGGTTGAAGGGACCTCTGGAGATCATCTGGTCCAACCTCCTGCTCAAGCAGGGTCACCTAGAGCTGGTTGCTCAGGACTGTGTCCAGATAGCTTTTGAATATCTCCAAGGACGGAGGCTCCACAACATCTCTGGGCAACCTGTGCTAGTGCAAAAAAGTGTTTCCTGATGTTCAGACAGAGCCTCCTGTGTTTCACTTTGTGCCCATTGCCTCTGGTCCTGTCCCTGGGCACCACTGAAAAGTGCCTGGCTCCATCCTCTTTGCACCCTCACTTCAGATATTTATAGACATTGATAAGATCCCCTCTGAGCCTTCTCTTCTCCAGGCTAAACTGTCCCAGCTCGCTTGGGCTTTCCTCATAGAAAAGATGTTCCAGTCTCTTAATCATCTTTGCGGCCCTTCATTGGACTCTCTCCAGCATGTCCATGTCTCTTCTGTACTGAGGAGCCCAGAACTGGACACAGTACTCCAGGTGTGGCCTCACCAGTGCTGAGTAAAGGGGAAGGATTGCCTCCCTTGACCTGCTGGCAATGCTTTGCCTGATGCAGCCCAGGATTCCCTTTGCCTTCTTTGCCACCAAGGATTGTTGGTTTATGTTCAACCTGCTGTCCACCAGGACCCCCAGGTCCTTTCCTGCAAAGCTGCTTTCCACCTGGCTGGCACCCAGCATGTACTGGTGCCTGGGGTTGTTCCTCCCCAGGTGCAGGACTTTGCACTGCTCCTTGTTGAACTTCATGAGGTTTCTGTCAGCCCATTTCTCCGGCCTGTTGAGGTCCCGCTGTGTGGTAGCACGACACCCTGGCATTCAGCCACTCCTCCCAGTTTTGTGTTGTCAGGAAAACTTGCTGAGGGAATACTCTGCCCTATCATCCAGATCATTAATGAACATTTTAAACGGGACTGGACCCAGTATTGACCCCTGCGGACAACACTGCTAGTTACTGGCCTCCAAGCAGACTTCATTCCACTGATCACCACTCTCTGGGCCCAGACATTCAGCCAGGTTTCAATCCACCTGTTTCCTCCAGGTTTTGTTCACTTGCAGAGAAAATTAATTCACCAGACGTTGCTTTCACATCCCCAGCCCAGAGGACCTGCTGGCAGCTTAATGGATGATCTATGAACGGATGTAGTCCCTGGACCTCACTCTAAGATGCAAATTCTCTCCTTTTAGCACACAAAGCAGTTTTCATGTTAGAGGAAAGCTTTTTTGAAATCCACAGACTGGAGTGGAGAAGTTCTTGCTTGTATCTGACCGGCTGATTCAAGTGTGTTTCTGAGTTATGGACATCAGTGTACAATGCTTGTCCTTTGTTTCTATCCCTTGGCAAGCCATCATCCTAGACCCCTCCCTGCTCCTGGAAACTTCTGGTGTGAGCTAGATCCTGAGAAGAAGGGAGCAAGGATGTCCAAGACGACAGAGTGTAATATGAATAGATGAAAGTTACGATGCAATGCTCATTTCTAGTTCAATGTCTTGTTGATAAAAGAAACGTCAAACTTTTTCTAAATCAGTGTATTTAATCTTTTGCAGGGAAATCTACAAAACACATAGTAAAGGAGGTGATAGGAACTGATTTTCTCTGCCTGCCACAGAAATAATTTTAATTATTAGGTTTCAAAAATGCCCAATCCTTACAATTTTAAAGAATTAAAACCCAGAAATGACCCTAGTGCATGACCTTCTTCAGATTACAGACAAAGAGTACCATGCTGAAATACATCAGGATCTCCACGGGCTTGCAGAGCTCCTGACAGACCATCAGGAGCAGGGAGGAGGTACGTGGGTTGTGAATGGAGAGCAGAGCCACTGGAGACTGAAATAGGAGCGAGAAAATTGAAGGAGGTGTGGTCTCGCATGACTTTACAGTCTATTACCGTGCTTTTCAAAAAGCTGTAGGAAGAGGCTGGGCAGTCTGGGAGGCCTCTCAAATGATCATTGCCCTTTGGGCAGCAGAAGATATACATGAAGATGAGAAACATAACATGAGAAAGACAACACACAACAGTGCCAAATAAAGTTTGTATTCCTAAGTGTGTGGTATTTTCAAGAGTAAAAGTCAGAAATGAATTAATTTTCAATAGCTGCTAATGTATAATTTTTTCGATAACTTCATAAAATAAAGCAAATTGTCTATGGTATATGTTTTTATATGTTATAGATATAAATTTATTTTCCATGTTCCATGTAGATTTTAAATATGTAATAGCATCAAAATAATAATTTTATAAAATTAACATACTACTTAATATTATATTCATCTCTTTATTTTAAAATTTTAGAAGTATTTATAAAAGCTGAAAAGTAGTGGCATAATTTTTATGCTCCTCTGCTTGCAAAAATAATTGTATTCAGCTGGATGAATAACGAAATGATGAAATACCCTGTATCGTCATCATTTTACTGTAGTCATGTTTTATTAATCAAATTCATCAGTTTGCCAATTTTCTTTAAAACTGTATTCTGACATTATTTCAAGGATATAAAAATACAGGAGAGGGGTCGAGAAAGTAGGGCACATGTGTCAGTAAGAGGTCTGCATCTCACCATTGTTGAGTTTTTTATTTTGATATTTTAGGCAAGCTGATCTTAGAAAACTTTTTGAGGCATCCAAACAAAATCAGCACCATTACATGGTAGCAAAAATCAATGGCAGCTCTGCTTTGTACATATTGTACACTTTGTACACTTCTAGCCCTGGAAGTGTTCAAGGCCAGGTTGGACCAGGCTTTGGGCAACCTGGTCCAGTGGAAGGTGTCCCTCCCCATGGTGGGGGGTTGGAACTAGATGATCTTTAAGGTCCCTTCCAACCCAAACCATTCTATGATTCTATGATATTAAGTGCTATCTAAGCCATGTGCTCTGAAATCAAGCCCCAGGCATCTCACATTTAGCACTCCAGGTTACCAGGCAGTTTCTTTGGTTATGAATGGGGAAAATGATAATTCCCAAGCCCCAGAGTGATAGTGCTTCTCCTGGGCTTGAGTTTTCTTAGGGGTCTCTGAAGTGTGCGTAGGAGTCATTTCTCATGGTCAAATCCCTCAAGGTGTCCTCACCGCTCTCCTGCCTCACCCCACTCTCCTGTCACACTGTGGGCTCACCATACTCTGGGATCCTCCCTTTGGGGTTGGGAAGAGATGCGAATCTCCTGATTGGAGCAGAATCTGAGGGGACGTGGGTCCTGCCAGGCTGTGGATCTGCACCACTGCTGCCAGAGGTGAAGCAGCCAAGGGCGGTGGTTTCGGGCCAGCAAAGGAGAAATGAATGTGGGGATCCTCCTCCTTCTTTTGTGGTGTTAACACCAGGTCCCAGCCATTTCTTTCTGACTCCTTCTGCTCCTTTCTGTTCGTGTGCAGCCAAGGGCAGGTCTGGGTGTCCCTGGCTGCCACTGTGTGACCCTGCCTGAGCAAACACACCTGGCTCGCCAGCTGTGATTGTACGATCCTTGTGGGGGAAAGCACATTTCCTCTGGGCTTTGACACCCCCTTGGAGAAGTAAGATGAAAGTCCTGGTTTAAAAAGAAAACAGGCTGTGCTTCCATCCTGTATGGTGCTCTTTTAGTGCTTTCCACAAAGGGCTCATCCAGCTTCCCATCATCTCCATTTGCAGATATTGCCACCGGCACAGAGCACTGGCAAGCGGAAGGGGAGTACATAGCCAAGGGTGGGAAAGGCAACATTGCCTCTTAATGGGACAGGACCAGAGGGAGCAGAGCAGAGATTGGAGGAGAAACCTAGAAGAGAGAAAATCTTTGTCTTCTGATAGTTCAAGGTTTGGCACCCCATCTTGCTATAAAATCCTGAGGCTCAAGATACTTTCCTAAAATGTGTTCTCCTCGTTGCCTCTTGAACAGAGAAACAGCTTCTGCCAGACCCTGCAAACCTGACTAAGGGCCCTAGGGAGCATTGGTTATTTATGTTAAGAGAGTCTCAAGTCCAGGGTTTCAAATTCACCTCTTCCTGCATTGTGGCATCCTCAGAGACTGTGCACTCAAGTTAAGTATCATCTTTCTGGAAAACCTGCCTGCCACCTTCCCTCCCAATGGCATTTATCTCAGTGATCCCTGAGAATCACTCTGGGCATCCCGGCATATCTGACTTCAGTTGAGCTTGTCACAAAGCAGAGCACAATTTTTTTTACTGAGATAAAAATGACAGTGAAAAAAACAAGACATTGAAACCATAAATAACCTACACATATGTCAAGCTTACCAGGAATCCTATTCAACGGAGTGTGTCGGGAGACACAAGGCTTGAGTTTACTTATACCTCATTCCAGACCAGGCCCCTTGAATTTCTTCATGTAGTTTGACCTGTCTTGTCAGATATCCAGGAATAACTAAAATGGTTATGACAGTTTCTCTCAAAAGGCAAACACCCCCATGGCCAAGTATCTGCATAGTCAGAAGCAGGAATCGATATTAAGCCTCTGCCCTGAGCACAGCAAGGAACAAATAGGTCTTGCTATAGCCCTTCAGTGATGGTGGATACACCTGCAGCCACAGCATCTGCTGCATGTTGGCTGTCAAACTCCCAGGGGAACTCTTCATCGGCACTGTGAGTGGGTCAGCAAGTGCTGCGTCAGTGCCTGGGTGGAAACTATTGTTCCTAAGGTATTTGTTAATGGACTGATGGGGAAAGGCAAGCTGCCTTGGCAGGGTATAAATTCCCCTGTCCATACACCATCTCTCCTTCAGCAGATGCAGAGTGCAAGACGTGAAGCTCCTCATGCCAGCTGCCCTCATCCTGCTCCTCTCCCTCTGCAACCCAGGCACAGAGGCACGTGAATACACCTCTGCTCTCACGGTGCCCAATGGAGGCCACTGGGGCAAGTGGGGGAGTCGGCAATTTTGCCGCTATGGCTACGCCAACGGATTTGCGCTGAAGGTAAAATTCTCCCTATTTCCCACCATCTCCTGTCCCTGTGCCCTGGTCTACAGCTCTCCACCTCGCAGGAGGCTCTTCCCCAGAGTCTAAGGACTTTCTGCAGAGTTTTTCCTCTTCCTGAGTATGGTGCTCTGTACATAAAACTATGAGTCTTCTGGAAAATTTAGCCTAGAAAATGTTGCGACTGTAGTCACACCAGTAAAGAAAAATATGATATTTTTTTTCTTTTAGGACAAGAGGTCTCCCATTACATACAGCAAACCCAGAGCTACTTCCAGAATTGTTTTGCTCTCAATCTGCATAGAGGTGTGCTGGCAGATGCACAGTCTGCATGTGGCTGATGTTGCTGGGAGAAGCCACATCAGTGCCAAAATCTGCTGCTGGAGTCAGGGAGAAAGGCAGCCTCCGCCGGTGTCTTTCCTGGGACTCAGAGTCTCTGCCTTACACGTTGGGTCAGAAACAGTTAGAAAACACAAAGAAGAACATGTTACAAGGGTTATGTAGGTACATTGCAGTTTCCCAGTGCAGACAGCTTTTCCCATGTGCTTCCCAAGACATTTTCTCTTTATCATTACAGAAGAGAGTTGGGACTGTTTATGACTGGCACTTAAAGGACTTTTCCTGGGTCTTCTCCCCCTTGCCTTTACCTCTGTCCATGTGTGACTTCTACTGCAGGTGGAGCCTTCCCAGTTTGGAGGCGATGACACAGCTCTGAACGGCATACGCCTGCATTGTCAAGATGACTCAGTCATCCAGTCCTTGGTGGGGGAGTAAGTAACACAGCAGTTTCTCCCCTGTTTGTTGTGCACCAGCTCACAAAATATCCATAGGTGTCACCATTTGCAGGGGTCTCTTCTCTGACTTGCTTTGTCTGCATGGTGCTGTAGTATAAAGTAAATTAAAACAAGTGGTTGGGGTTTTTGTTCATTCATTTTGAGGGTAATTAAACATGGTTACTTCCCATCACGGCCTTCTGTTTGCTCTTGAAATTTCTGCAGAGCACTGTGAACATCCAAAGTATAGCCCTAGGGATAGAGTTCTTCTTTGGAAATCTGCAACACATGGGGCAAATGTGAGAAAAGGAGTTTTTAACCATACATTTCAAAACTGTTTGGGTGAAGCCCTGGCCCTGCTGCAGTGAACAGCACTGCACCTCTGGAACGCACAGTGTCTGGTGTCCCCGCTGCCTGGTGTGTACTTGTCAGGCAGGTCAGGGATACATCATAAAACATGTGCTCAGGCTGTCCTTGGAGTTTCCACCAGAACCATGGCTATCCAATCTTGGACTTCTTGGTGTTTTTCTGATGAGAGACCAATAAAGGGAAAAGTACACCCTTGGAAGGGAAGGAAAAAAAAGGAGAAAGTAAGCAGCCCCAGGCTGCAGCAGGATGTTGTGTTGGTCGCTGCTGTGAGCAAGGAAGTGTTAAGCTTCAGGGCAGCGTGACGAGGAGAAGGCACACTTCCCAGCAGTTTGCAGAGCTCAGACATTCCTCCATCTGCTTTTTGTCAGGTGGGGTACCTGGACCAGCTTCCAAGTTTGCCCTGGAGGCTACTTGATCTCCTTTTCACTGAGAACAGAGAAGTCCCAAGGAGGAGGTGATGACACAGCAGCCAACAACGTCCGGTTCAGATGCTCAGATGCAACTGTGCTAGTAGGTGATGGGCTATCGTGGGGTAGATTTGGCCCATGGAGCAAAAGCTGCAACATATGCGGTCTCCAGACCAAGGTAGAGCCCCCACAGGGGCTTCAGGATGATACAGCGCTCAACAATGTGAGGTTCTTCTGCTGTAAATGAGCACTTGCTCCATCTTCATCACTGCCTACACATCCCATATCCCACAGCAAATGAAACATTGGTAAAGCTTGGCTCTAGCTTTATACTGGGACATGCCTGTGACATTTTGACTGCTTGCATCTTGCTGTACCGGACAATACCTTAGGTGATGACGTCTTTTACAGCTACCACTACGTTAGCATATCTTCTCACAGTTACCGAAGTGTATTATGTTCGCAAGAATCATCACATCATGTAACTGCTGGTATATCACTGTGAAAATGCCCAATCTGTGACAATTGCTCAGAGCTGAAGAATAGTTTTCTCAACTTTTTTTTCTCTGGCTGGTGAGTTTCTTTCAGGTTTGCTCTGCTCATTTTCCCCTTGTTTGAAATAATAATTGTCCTGTTGACATGACAGACAGGGAAGAATGGTTGTTAGTTTGAGTCTACTTGAGGTTTCTGACCAAAGAGAAAATTATCAATGAGAGCTAAATCAGGTGAAACAGAAATTTGGGTGGGCTCATGAGAAGCATCAAAGGTTTGGTATCATTGCCCACTCCCAACTTTAATTGCCTCAAGACTTGTACATGTTTTTTACAAGCAATCTGTTAGCTCATACCTGAGCTCCTGCCTTAGGAAACATGGTTAGAAAGTGTGCTTACACTGAACATTCATCTAAGTGTGTCTATGGTACTGTCTGCGTGGGCTGTAGCTCCCCAAATCTCCCTTGTTGCTGCTTTGTAGCGTGCTCCACTGGCTCACCTAGCTATTAATGCAAAACTTATTTTCATGGGACTTGTTTTTTCATTTGTTGCCTCTGGGCTTCATACTTTAAATAGAATGGGGAGAATCCGAACTAAAAATAAACTCTATGTCATTCATCCAGTTTTTATGTTCCAATCTGCTGCATAATCTTGAAGTTATTACCTTGTACTGATGTGCTAGATGTAAAGAATGTACTCTTGATTTGGGGAAAAATCATGCCTGGAGTTTATTATGTCCTAATGCCTGAGTCACTGGGCCTCTCTGGCAGGAGTTCGAGAAGACTCTTTGCCTCTCTGAGCACCTTTTAGAAAGTGTAGCTGTTCCTATTCCCTCAAAGCAATACATTATTCATCTTTGAGTACTTGAAACAAGGTAGGGGCATGATGTTGTCATTCTCTAGGTGACTGGTTGGGCTGTGGGGGTGTCGTGTTCAGGACCACAGCCACGTGGAACAGCACAGAGATGATGGATGGAGGATCCTTCTGCCAGTTCACATCCTCTGCTTAGCACATACACAGCAGCCATCACCACTCTGGCTCTTCATCCATGTGAAATTTTCTTCCTGTCACTTACCTCAAAAAATACTGGAATAATAACTGTATTTTCTTTTAAGAGAAATGAAATATAGCAGGCAAAAGAACAAAATAAACATGATATGTATTCTGGTTAAAAGGGCTTTGATAAAAAAATCAGGGGTTTGCTTTTGAGTAGATCACTGGTCTGTCTAATTCTGTGTACTGTCTCTGGTGGCAGTGCTCAATATCTAATGCTTGCTGCAATAAAAAGTTTCTGAGTCAGGGAAGCGATGAGTAAGAATTTTACTGGCAAAGCCAACAACAATCATTGGATGTTTGGTGTTTGCTAATGTTCTCCAATGCTGGCCTTTGGAGCACACAGCAATTTCTCATGATGCTTGTGCCGTTTTGCCTCTCAGTCCCCATTTTTGACAACACAGGAATTTTCCAAGTAGTGGGTGATGAGTGGAGAAACCAGCCATACAGAACTCAGGATTGATTGCATCTACTGCAACCAGGTAGAGAATAAAACATTTCTCTTGGCTCTGCTTGTACTGTATAGGGTATTGCTTCCCGTCTTCTGTTTCCTGAGGCTCAGCTGGGGTAAACTGATGCATCTCCAACGACATCATTCAAAGTTACTTCAAGTCAAGCACTTAGCAAATCCTCAGTGGTGCAAGAAGAAATCTTAGAAAGATTCCTGGATTTGAATTATTTTATTTAAAAAAATTTAATATGAAACTTTCCAGCCAGACCTTCTGCTGCAAATTTGCATAGCTCTGATTTATTTAATCTCAGGATCTGATTTATTTCTTAACATTTTAAGCTGTTTTTTTATAACTGAGTGGTTTTTAAGTGCTCCTTTAACTGCTTTCTCTCTTCCTCTTGACTGCAGACATTTTAAGTAGGCAATTGTTTTTTTAAAGAAATGCTGAATTTTGCAAAACCAGCCCAGTCAGCACTTGAAATACAAGGGATTATCAGCTTTAAGGAAGCATTTTGTAACTTCCATCTCCATTTGAGAGTTTCTCAAAAAATCCTTATTTGTCATATATTCAGCTCTCTGTAAACATTCAAATTCCTCAGCTCTAGTACTTAGTAGCAAAAGAAACCCCTAAAGTATCAACCTTTTTCTAACAAGCTGAAACCAAATTAAAACTAAATTCTGATGCTATCACAGTTAACTAGGGTTAACAGTAATCACATAGAAACTTACCTTCCAAAATGCCTATGTTTTCAAACCCCACACATGGACATGTCTTAATTTCCATCCCATTGCTTGACTTCCATTTTCTTATGAGATAGGGATCATTTTAACTTGCAAACTGACCGTCCAATATAATTAGTGAAGTGATATCTGAGGGCATAAAACCAAAAATAGCTGCACTGATCTAACCAAACAGGCTTCATTCAATGAAAATGAGCAGGAATCCTGGTGACATTGCCTCATCATCTTCCAAAGCCTGGGGAATCCTTTTGCTCAGGCAGAGGCGGCTCCATGCACTTCACAGAAGTCTTAGGTGGCCAACTACGGGTCACCTTCCACCAGAGCAAGTACAACAAGCAAAAATCGTCAAGTATTTTATATTACAATATTGTATGATCTGTGTCATCAGCAAAATGCACAACATGACGTTTCAAGTGCTTTTTTTCTCAGCTTGTAAGTTGTGCGTCTTGGAAAGATATGCTGCATGAATCTTAAAGTTGTGTGTGCAGCCAATTATGTGTGGGGAAAGAGGTCTGGTAGTTTCTCTGTTCTCTGGGTAGAGCTGGTTTCTAAGAGAGCTAATTATTGGAATGGCCATTATCGCTGAGCTGAAGTGCCCAAAAGAAGGAATTACTTTTCGAGTGATTTATTCAAGAAGCACTGCCTATTTTCTTATGTGTATGTATGTGTATATGTAGGCAATTGAAAACCTTGAACTTCGTATCTCACATTTCTTCTCCAGAGGGTAAGCCAAGCTGGAAGACTTTGAACATGTTCTTCTTCTCTGCAAGTGAATGATTCAGTTAATATTTGAGGTTGCACTGGGGGAAGAATTATTCACATCATCAGCAAAACTGACCTTTTATGTTTCCCTGTTGTGCCAGGTGTAACATAGCTTCATATTGGTGTGTGAATAGACACTCCAAACGAGAGCTGTTCCAAGAAATATTTGGAAAACAGAATAGTGCCTCCTCTTCACATAGTTTCTCATGTGTTTATCAGCAGCTTCAAAATCAAATGGGGATGTTTTTGTCATCTGAATACTGATGGAATACTTCCAGCTGGGCCTCCTCCGATGGTCTGCTTGCAAAACATGGATCATACACAGAAAAGATGGGGCGGGACTGCAGTTTAGAAGCTCGAGCTGAGCAGGTCTCAGACATTTAATGCACTCAGGGTGGAGGAATCAAACTCTTTCGACTGAAACAAAGGTGTAAAAGCATTAGCAAAGTGTGCTGGAACTGAAGTCGCTGAAACTGTGTGTAGCTGGAAACTGTGAGTAACTACATCTGCATGACTTCAAAAAGTCACTGTATGTCCCTGGCACATCTAGGAGTCAGGAACATGTTGCCAAAGAACTGCCAGCCAGTTCCTGTGGGCTGATAACGGGACTAGTGGCAAGACCAAGGACGAAGCAAGAATTATCCCTGCATCTACTGATAATGTGGCAATTCTGGGGCTGGCATATGAGTAGGCTTGGGAAAGGCAAAGAGGAGTTTTCCACCCATCCACGCACATGTGGCACAGCTCCCAGGGAGGCCAGCAGAAGCAGCAGGTCTGGAGCTTTCCAGAAGTGATTTTTAAAGGCCAATTCTATTGAATAAGACTGAATCAGATCCAGAACAAACCTGCTGTTAGTGGTGCTCCAGTGAACCAAGCTTTGAGACTGCTTCTAGAAAGTTGACCTTAGAAATCTTGGCTTTTATGGCTGCATTGTTCCTGCTGCATGAGGAAAATAAATATTCCATCCATCACAGGTGTTCTGAAGCTTATTAGTTTTTGTAAGATGCAGAGAAAACATCTAAAGATGCTTTAGCTACATATGATTGTTAATGCTATAGGCGATGGAGATGTGCACCATGCAGCTCACACTCAATCTGTCATAGTTACCTTTGCTAGCCCTTACAGCCTACCCTAATTAACTAGCATGATTGCCAGTGAGGAAACAACTGAAAACATCTGTTTTAGAATTTTCTGAGTATAATTATTTGGAAATGTTGCTACAGAATGTGAGCAGCAGTGAATATTAACCTATGGGTTGTAAAAGGAAAAACAGCAGGGCTTTGGAGAGGTGATTCATGAAGGATTGGATTCTGGCTTCCATCGTCCCCTGCAACACTGAGCCTGTGGGTGTACCCTTGTCCCACAGGACTGCATATCTGTGGCATTGTGCTCGAATCCTAACTTTTTGTCTGAGAAGTTGCATGGTTTGTACTCGCCTGCTTTGTCTCCATCTCTGCAGAAATGGAGCCTACCCAAGGCAGTCCAGGCTCTAGCAAGTGATGTTAGAAACTGTTGCCCTGGCAGGAAGAGGGGATAGAAGGAACCTCCCTGGCTTAGCGAAAGCTGGGGAGAATGAATGAGCTGTCTGGCAGTTCAGAAACACAATTAACAGCCAGGTGGCAACACCAGATGTATAGAAACCATATTTCTCTCGAGCAGATAATGTGGAACTTTTCTTAGAGACTTTCTTGTTTGGTGCATATTTCCTGCGCTTTCCATATCCTACCAGGGCAAAACTTGGTAGACCTCAATCACCTCATAGCACCTTACAACACAGACTGACTCTGTATAGCTTGCTAAGGTTTGATGGCTTTTGCCACAGTTTAGCTAGTTGGATGACATTTGGCTGCACTAACAACTGGGACTCTCCAGCAAAGAGTAACATCTATTTCTTTTTGATCACTCAAACCCAGTTCAACGGCAGCGATGGAGTAGTGGTAGTTCGGTGCATTTCTTAATGAACATAAACCATCACAATGGACATCAATGGCCTCTTTAGTAGCTGTGTAGCAGAGAAAAGTGAAGGTGCTGCAAGAACGCTTGCATGAGCTTATTAACTCAGTCTGTGGAAAAGAACGTTTCCAGAGGGAACACGACAGTATGAGAAGTTAGGTTACTGCATGAGTCTTTTCAGGATCAGGGCCTGAACAGGCCTGAGATATCCCCTTTGTGTTTCTGCTGATCTCTTTCTCAGGGGGAGCATTCTGCAGCTGTTTTGTGAATGACTTGGAAGTGCATTGACAAAAATGTACATGACTGGCTTTGTTAAAAATCCAGAAAGGGCCACACATACCCTAAAGGACAATGTCTCTCCATGCTATCAAAAAATATTGTAACCCATTACACTTTTTCAAGTAGTAGGAGCAGATTAAAAAATTAATCCCCCAATCTGGTGTTGTGTCTAGAATGCCTTTCAATCCTTGCTCCAGCAATTTTTTTCATGTCAGTGAACTTTTTAAGTTGAGATAACCAGAAGTAATTTAGAAAGCAACTTTCCTTCTCAGCTTTTGTCAATATTGTGATTATCAAATAAGACCAGCTCTATTATTTCTAGTTTATTGCTATAGTGTCCACAACATTGCTGGGAATGCTGTCAGTGGGAAAACATGAAATATATTCTAAAAGTTGATTTGAACATCTTTTCCGAGGACAAAAATAAAATCTGACTCCTGCCAGCTATGGTGTTTGTGCTTCACTGCAACAGCAACTTCTGTGTGCTTAATGGGAAGAGCAGTGTCAAGGGGACAAAGCTCTTCTTAATTTCAAAGGAGACTTTCATCTCAGGAAAAGTAGTAACTAAGTGAAGAAAATACCACTTCTATTTCTAGGTGTTTGCAAACAAACAGCTGGGAACACTTCAGCGTTTTATGAAAAAACATAACTGTGTTTCTCCTCTGGGTCACAATGAAGTCAGTGAAGTTACACATGTATAAAATAGGGGATAAGTGAGAAAGACATAAACTTAGGAAATCATTACTGTATGATCTACCTGACGAAAAATTTTCTTTCATGTTTAGCCAAATGACTGCAGCTTTCCCTGTGAGATTAAAACACCTATGCTGTGGTGCTAAGTAGTTATCCAGCAGTACCTGCTGAGTCTCACTCCTATTAGAGGTGTAAGAAATCCACTGGTGTCCTCCCAGGCTTTAAAACCCAGCTGGAAGATTATCAATGAGTTATCTCAGAGGTGGCTCACCTTGAATGAGATACAGTGTCACACTCTTGCTTGTTAAACAGGCTTTTATATAAGTGTTATGGTTTCCATAGAAACATAACTAAATCTTTCCTCCAGCATAATCCCAAAGGCTTTCACAGACCCGAAAATATGTGTTGAATAGTCAAATCCTTTTTTATGCTGACAAAAAGAATGCCACAGTTGTCACCCAGTCATTTCACATGTGGGGCAAAACAAGTTTAAATCCCACATTGCAGAATTGCCTTGCAGCATTCAGACATTTTCTGGAATCCCATTTCCCTGCAAGTTCAGTTTTATAAACCTCTAATGAAAACTTATAGAATTGCATAAGTTACAGGTGGGAGAGACCTTACTCATTTGTCTTCCCAAAGCACGTTGGTGAGTGCAAAACCCATGAGAACAGAAACAATAATTATGCTGATGATCTCTTTCCCAGGTGTATATTGTTTCCAGTTGTGCATTTTCTAGTGTTCTTCATGTCGAGTTTTAAATGCTCCCTTTAATTGTTGGGCCTCCCACCATGTAAAAGGGATTTGCCAGGCAGAAAGATTTCCCCTGACAGTCAAGCTACAGTGTCCTCTTGTGTAATTTCACCCCACTTCTCTTAGTGGTTTAGGACCCTGTTCGCTTTTTTAGGTCACAGCTGAAGACATTTCTTGATACTGTTCTATAACAGAGATGGGGCTGATCTGCACTCATTCTTTAGTAGTTTGTGGGCATTTTAATGGTTTCAACTAAAAGAGAGGCAGTCAGTAAGCTTGATCACTGGGCCCAGACTGTTAGCTCCTCCTAGGGTAAGTTTTCCCAGCCACCTTTTTTTTTCTTTTTTTTTTTCTTTTTAGTGTTATAGACTTGGATAATATAGAAGAGTTCTTGGTCTGTTTGTGGTCTGCATGTTCTGTTCTTTCAGTGTTGAGGTGTGCTGGTTTCACGCCAGCTGAATAGCCAAAAGAAAGAAAACAAAAATTGTTCAAGTTCTTTATTATCTTTGTACTCCCCGAGCTCATTTTTAACCTGTGTGTTACCAAGGTATTGGGAGAGGTCCTGTATAAACTCTTTCCCACCTCTTTACCTCCCCAGGTAGTTTTTCTTTTTCCTGCTTTATGCCACTACAAAGTAAAAGAAAGTTGCTATATCATTTTTCCTGGCATTGCTAATACAGTGTGCAGAATACTGATTCCGGATGGGTAACAGGAAACATTTTACAACTTTTTTTCTCACCATTGGAGCACAAAACCACAAGTGATCTCATCTAAACAGATTTGAATTGATGTTTAGGGTAAGATTTGCTGCATTACTGTTGCTGGATGCATTAACAAGAATTTCTGTATTTTGAAGCTGATTTAGCAAGGCGGTTTGACCGAACTTTGAGATCCTGAGCCATTTGTCATGAATCCTTCCCACTCTCCTCATACTTCTGTATGTTTTTTATTGAGTCCCTGCATATCCAGTAACTAATCTGTCACGAGAAGGCCTCAAATGCAGGGTTCATACCCAATAGATTTTTCACAGGTGGTCTGTAAATATATAAGGTCAAGAAATGTTGAGCTTGATGTTCTCTGTAGCAAGAAGGGGATGAGCGGCTGAAAAGCTCCCCCGCAGAAAAGGACCTGGGGGTGTTGATTGACAGCTGGCTGAATATGAGCCAGCAGTGTGCCCAGGTGGCCAAGAAGGCCAACACCATCCTGGCCTGTATCAGAAACAGTGTGGCCAGCAGGAGCAGGGAGGTGATCGTGCCCCTGTACTCGGCGCTGGTGAGGCCGCACCTCGAATCCTGTGTTCAGTTTTGGGCCCCTCACTACAAGAAGGACACTGAGGTGCTGGAGCGTGTCCAGAGAAGGGCGACGAACCTGGTGAGGGGTCTGGAACACAAGTCTTATGAGGAGCGGCTGAGGGAGCTGGGGTTGTTCAGTCTGGAGAAGAGGAGGCTGAGGGGAGACCTCATCGCTCTCTACAATTACTTGAAAGGGGGTTGCAGAGAGGTGGTGTTGGTCTCTTCTCCGAAGTGACGATTGACAGGACAAGAGGAAATGGCCTCAAGTTGCACCAGGGGAGGTTTAGACTGGATATTAGGAAAAATTTCTTTACTGAGAGAGTGGTCAAACGTTGGAACAGGCTGCCCAGGGAAGTGGTGGTGTCAACATCACTGGAGGTGTTTAAGGAACATGTGGAAGAGGCATTGTGGGACATGGTTTAATTGGCATGGTGGTGTTGGGTTGATGGTTGGACTGGATGATCTTACAGGTCTTTTCCAACCTGAATGACTCTGTGATTCTGTGATTACTGCTATCTCCCAATAGCAGTGCCTAGGGAACACTAATTATTTGCCATATTGGTATTTTGGATACAATAAGTGCAATTAGTTGTGGATTAGGTACAATAAATGCCACATGAGGTAGCTGCTGTTTCACAGAGGCTGGTGGGCATCAGGGAATCCACTAATGGCTGGATGGGCCAGGGAAGGAGGATCTGGGAGCTTTAAGGAATGGGAGCTTTGGACTGCAATGAGAAACAGAGCGCGAGCGTGGTACTTACCTAAATAAAACCTGCTGTCCTCATTCAGTGAAAGGATGACTTGTCTATTTATAGTGAGGTCTCACAATGGACTTCAAGTGCCATGAAAATCTTAGAGTGCCCATAACGCTTTATCATAATGACTGAACTCTATCTTCCATTAAAAATGCCTTATTTTCCTGCAAAAGTTTGCTCTTCTGCTTATTTGTACTTACGGAAAAAAGCCCTCGTATTTTACCTCAACTTTTCCTTCTTTATCTTTCTTCTACTACTTCTTGTTGTGAGGCTCTGAATAACTCTTTTGCTTCTGAGACTATGTATATTGTTTTCTGTGTATATTGTTACCTTACAGGTATATTCAGTCTGTTATTATTGTTTCTTTTATTGCCAATATAAATTTAACTCCTTCAGTGTCTGTAAGTTTTATTATTCTGTATATAAAGCCATAAGAGCTATGTGGACTTGATTTCTTTTCACTTTGAATTTTAAAAATAGTTACAATATTTTAAACAATATTTTAAGCAACTCTAAAGCACACAAACTAATCTCAGTTCAGTGCATGCAAAAATTTTGTGATACCTATCAGTAACCAATACCTATCAATACCAACCTAGAGGAGCTGGAAGTATGATCCTGTGAATTCAGATTTTTTTCCCAATCTGAATGGACTGGCTCATAAAAGTTGAGCCTGGAAATAAACATTTCCTTCTGGAATGATGGAGAGGGTCCTCTCAAGCAGCCAGTCCAGCGGTTCTTAGAAAATTTAGGGACCAGGTTGAGATGAGGATGGCTTATCAAAGATCTGTATGTAACCCTGCCTGCTGTTTTACTCTGTTCAGGAATGTGAGCAGAGTGAGATGAAACTCTACAAAATCCAGACAAAACTATTATGAATCATATAGCATTCATAGCACTGTATGAAGTTCCTTTTTTTCTGAAGTTTTAAATATACAATGCTGCTGCAATTCAGTTAAGAAACTGAGCATAGGCTTAACATAGGTACATGAATAGTCCTATGTCTTTCAACACTTAAAATTAAACATTGAGCAGGTGCTTTATTAGAATGGGGCTAAATTTGCTTGCTAAAATTATTTATTATGAATGACAGATATCTGAACTGCAGTGCCTTCAGGTGGAATATACCTGAGTGAATATGGACACCTGTAATCTATAGTCCCTGTGCTCATGAGTGGCAATGTCCTTGTCTTCTGCTCCTGTTACAGGAACAGCATCTGAGATTTAGCAATAACCTAACCCTGTTTTTCCTCTGTTTAAAGGGGAACATGCAGCTCTTCCAGCTTGGTGTTAGGTGATATATTCCAGTCAGAGAGAGAGAAATCTCCCGAGGAGCTGATTTGGGGCTGCTGGCTGTGGATGACCAATGGGTGTTGTTGGGAACTGGTGGCTGGGTCACAGCCCTCCAGACACTGGCTGCTTACTATGTGTGCCATCCCTGCTGCAAAACAGATGGTCTAGTCCACAGCGAGGAGCCAGGCGGGTATCAGAGCTGGACACAAATCTCCCAGACTACGCACACAGCTCCGCTTCATGTGGGAGCGCGGTGCAGTTGTCAGATCTCATTACATCCCTGTGAGTGAATTCAATGCCTTCTCAGCCGAGCTGAAGCCAGACTGACTGGTGGAGACCCGAGAAGCAGCAGCCGCTCTGGGGACCCTCTGCTTCCACAGGGGAAAATCCCTTCCTGTTTCGCTGGCTGACCTGCACACTTTCCTTGGGGCAGAGGAGAGGGGCAGGGAGAAGCACTGTCCCTTACGTGCTCCTGGCACGGGGAGGGAAGGAGAGTGGTGGGCAGCCCTTGTTAGAGCTGCCCTCCTTCATCCAGGGGTTGACACCCAGCCTATCAGGAGGACTGAGCTGCAGCTTTGAGCTGCTGCAGAAATCATCAGCTGGGCTTGAGAGGAGACACGGACACTGTCTTGAAGCTAAACCAGATGGAGAAGCAGATGTGAGATGAGCTATTTTTTCGTGTCTCCATGCTTACCTCCAAGTATAAGAGTTACTTCCTTAAACTTTGTTTTTTCAATTAATCCATTTTAATTGTAGTTTAAGATACCTTAATGTTAGAAAGTCCCAGGCAGGCTGGCAGTCAGTACTGGTTTGCTCTGGCAAGGCCAGGGTCCCCTAGGAGCTGGTAGGAATCTCCACAGGGACATTCTACACATCTCTGCTGGGGTCATGCTCCAGCAAAGCTGCTGTGCCACCAGATGAAGTTGCTGAGGGAGGAGCTGGGCCCACTACACAGCATCAGGTAGGATGAACAGGAAACTCCCTTGAGGCAAGACCCCAAGCACCATCTTGCATGGAAGGAGGGATGGCAAAGAGCAATCCCTGAGCAGGTGGAGGATGGGGACAAATGGATGCTTGTAAGCTATTGCAACAGGAGGAAGGTTCCTTCACCACCTGGGGAGGTGCAGGACCTCAACAGGTGAGCCCAGAAGGTTGTGCTGGGAGAGGCGTCTGGGCTGGTTGAGACTGATCCGTACTCTGGAGCCAGGAAGCTGTGGGTGGGAATGGTGGGAGAATCCCTCCTGTGGGTGACAGAGGCACTCTTGGCCTGCCAGGCTAAATGTCTCAGAGGGTTTGCTGCTTGACCAGGGCTGTGATGTGGAATGTACTAAAGAGACTGACAAGGCTTATCCAGCCCTCAAACTGCTACCTGTTACTTGCTCGTCCACGTGGACACTAGTGATTCTTCTGGGAAGACCTTCAGTATATCAAAAGGGCCTTGGTGGTAAGGGCCAAGGCCATGGGAGCCCAGGAGGGGTTCTCCCCAGTCCTGTTGGTGGATGGGAGAGGCTCAGGTCAAAGTGGTTGCATCCTGTGGGTCAAGTTTCGGTTATGCAGCCAATATCCAAGACAGGGCTGAAGCTCTGATAACCTTCTTTGAGGAATGAGGATAGCAGACGGAAAGACAGGATCCATCTGACAAAGTGGGACAAGAACTGTACTAGGAGGCTTGCTAACCTAGTAAGTAGGGCTTTATAGTGGGATGTCAGGGATGGTGACCAAAGCTCAAAGAGAGGTGGAGAAATCCTGGTATTTATTTCCATTTATTCACCTAAGACTACGTTAACTTTGTGCACAAGTTTTTTGGGATACACAGGGTGCAAAGCTACAAGGGCAGCACAAGCAGGTACAACTCTTCCCAGAGCCGCCTCCTAGCAGTGGTACAAACTGCTGTGTTCCCAGTTAGCTCCTCTCGCCTGACTCAGCCAGGGTCAGTTGTGCTGAATTCCCTATTATAGTTATACTGGGAAGTGAAGGGGCTAAGAATAGTAGGTAGACTTACACTGAAATGCATAAAATCCTTTTTCCTTCAGTCTTATTTCTTGAAACATGCAATAGCATGCAGAAAGCTTGGAGACTTTTTGCCTTTGCAGTACCTGGGTGAGTACGCATGTATCTTACAGCCCTTATGCTCCACGGCGTGACTAACGGCTGGGCTGTTGCCTGTGTTGGCACACAGCAATCATCTTGATGACTCAGGGCTCTGAGGGAGAGAGTAAAGAGGGTACAGGGTGAATGAGCACATGGATGGCACATCTCAAACTCCAGCGATGGGTAAATGATTCCTTTTCTGCAAGTGCTTAAAAGGACTGGGAATACACTGAGCAGTGCTTCTTTTGTAGATTGCCTGGAGGTGATTCTCAGGGTCCACAGGAGAAAAATGCTGTAGCAATGCTCTGCTGAATTTGGTACAGCACTTGGTGTCCTCACGGTGATTGACAGAAAGAGCCCAAAGAGTCTGCTTAATAGATGTCCAGAGAAAATATCCAAGCTCTAAAGCATCCCCAAACCAAGCTCTAACCCAAAGCTGACCCTTGGCTCACAGGCAGTCAGCAAAGTGGCACTCTGTGCCAAATCAAAAGTTGGTCATAAAGCAGTATTAACTTTAAGCCACAACATGGTAAATAGTCATCTAGGCTGCTGGTACATAGCTCTGAACATCTCTTTCCCAAGATGCTGGACTTCTAGGGGCCTTTGTCCTTTACTATAAGCAAAGATTGGACTCCTTTGTGGTTGTTGTTGCTACAAAGAAGGAAAGTATACATCCTTAGTGCTCTGGAAGTACTTGATATGTTACGTGTGCCCCAGTGCCTAGGAGTTTTAAGGAAGCTGGAAAGTGCTGGAGGCAGTGAGGGGTCTGTTTTGATCTCAGTAGTAGGGACAATGATCTTTCTCTCTAAGGTGGATCAAGAATTTCCCTTGTTGTTCCACTCTTTTCACATCTGAAAGTCCTGACCAGCACTCCTCACCAGAACTTGAATGTCCCTGCAGTCCTATGACTTGGGAGAGCTGGTGGCATCGCCTCACCTCCAGGTGAGATGAAGTGTCATCCAGCTTTGGCCATTTGGATCAGCTGAAGGATGAGACCCGACTTGCAGCTTACCCTAATTAATAGCTTCTTCCTAGGAGGTAGCTCTAAAACTTGGGAGAGCGTCAGTGGCATTTGCATCTTGGTCTGCATGCCTCTGGTCTTTAGTAAGGATTTAACTTACAATTACTTTACAATTACCTGAAAGGGGGCTGCAGAGAGGTGGCTGTTGGTCTCTTCTCCCGTGTAACTAGAGATAGGGCAAGAGGAAATGGCCTCAAGTTGTGCCAGGGGAGGTTTAGACTGGATATTAGGAAAAATTTCTTTACTGAGAGAGTGGTGAAACACTGGAACAGGCTGCCCAAGGAGGTGGTGGAGTCACCATCCCTGGAGGTGTTCAAGAAACGTGTGGAGGTGGCATTGTGGGACATGATTTAGTGGGCATGGTGGTGTTGGGTTGATGGTTGGACTTGATGATCTTACAGGTCTTTTCCAACCTTAATGATTCTGTGATTCTGTGTGATTCTGTGAACTGCTGCTTATGGAGTTTTTTGATGCTTTTTACTTTCTCTTACATCCCAGGAGATGGCACGTCCTTGTAGTGATGCTAGAGAAGCACTTTCTTTTTGCTCACCTCTCTGTTTCTTGTTTAATTTGAGTATTTATCCCATATAACAGTGGGTCTTCTTATTTAATGCTGTCTAGCAGAAATTGCAGGAAATGTTCTCTGAGACATACTTTTCGTCAGACATCTCACAAAGTTATCAGAGTCCCTGGCTGTGGCCTGCGTTTACCTGCATTCAGAGGGGATGCTTGCAGGCAGCACAGTTTCACCAAGCTGGTGCATCCCTCTAGGTACAGAAGAGAGCCTGGCTTTCCATATCACTACCAGTTTGCTGCTGCTCCTGCAGCATCACTGCCAGTGTTGGAATCAAGGACGCAGCTTCCAGGGCTAATAGAAACAGGACACTTGTCATGTTTTGTTATGAAATATATGCTACAATTAAATGACATCATTGTATTACTGTTCTTTATTCATCTTGTGAAGCTTAGTCCCTCAAAGGACAGTTATAATACAGACTGCATGTTATAAATAACTATGCGAAAAGAACTCAGGCTCTCCTTGGGAAGAGCATGGGTAACCAGGGAGGTTAAACTATAATTGTCTGTTCACTTCTGTTTTGCCTGCAGGAGGATTCAGCTTTTATGCCATAATTTCTTCTACTGATTTGCCGGATACCATCAAACAAATTACCTCACTTCTCCCCATTGCCTATCCTTGTTTTTCCTGTATTTACTCTAGGCTATTTTAGATCAGGATGGTTTCTCACAGTGGGAATGTATATAATGGTGCCTTTGAGATACCTGCAGCTCACGGAGATGTAGCTGGGTTAGCTTCTTATTAGGTAAGTCCCCTGCTACTAGGAGCAAAGCCACAGCAGCAGTAAGCTCATCAGAAGCAACAAACAACATTTCAGAAGCTCACGCCACCTCAGACATGCTTCTCCTCTGCCCGCCTCCAAAGCTGGGGAGACACTTGGCTCTCCAGCCCATGCCAAGCAGGAATGTTGACTGCTGGAATATTTTGACATGTCAACAGTTAGTTGGGCTAAAGCAGACTCAAGCTTGGCTAGAGAGCTGCAGGATTCATTTCACCTAACCATAGTCACATGCAAGTTAATAGGATAGGATAGGATAGGATAGGATAGGATAGGATAGGATAGGATAGGATAGAATAGTCCTGTTGGAAGGGACCTACAGCGATCATCTAGTCCAACTGCAAATGATGTCCAGTCAAAGCCAGGTGTCTAGGTTTCTGTCTCCTTCACTGAGACACTGTTGCCTCCATGTGATGGTTCAGTCCCACTACTTTAGACACTGTCTCCTGTGTCTACAGACGGAGCCCAGACTAGTTACCTGGCTTTCAGGTGCCTACAGATAGCTGAGAAGAATGAAATCCTATGTGGATATTTGTCCCACAGTGTTGTTCCGGCTTCCTTGGAGCTTCCAAGTGCTGCTCCAATTCTAGCACAAAGCAGTAGCTTTGATATATGTGTGCCAGCTCAGTGTCCATGCCAAAATACTGCTTTCTCTGGGTGAGATATTTGTCAAATTCTGATCTAATGTCAAGATTTCTAATTGCCATTGACATTTTGAATAATCACATAAATTAACTACTCTGAACATGACTTTAATAGATATGAAGCTGCCATTGTGCAGTGGAGGTTGACTCATCACACACATTATGGGACAATGTTTTTCTATGAGTATTTCACCCTTGTGCACTTATTTATCCTGTCAGTGAGACTGAGGCAATTTTAATGATTATTTTACAACTGCATTTTATTTTGATACAAAGAGAATTTTATATTGCAGGCCAGATACTTGAAGGTGTGTCTTGCTTTTTGCCTATTTTCCTTCCATGGTTATTCCTTCAAGGGCAACTGGGACAGGTAATACATTAATATTTATTATGTCAAGAATGAGAGTGATTGCAGTGTTGATAGCTGTATTAGATATGGGAAACACTTCTTTCTCCTTGCTATGGAGATTTCTGTGGCTGTATTTTCTCCAGTGTTTCCTCTGCAATTAATCAATAAATGACTCGGTGTTTAAAAAGCCTAACTCTTGACTCTGTTGAACATAAAGGAAAAAAAGACCTTTTTTGTCCTTTGCCAAGACAACAATGGGAATTTTAGGTAAAGAAATATGTTGGAAAGCTGCCATGGGTTGCAAAGTGATGTAATACCTAACATATCAGCATGGACCTTGGAGTACATCAGTTTCTGCTTTGACTTGTTACATGGTCAAGTGCTAATGACTTTGACTCAGGTCCTTGGTAGCATTCAGGTGCCTACCTTTCACCAAGAGAAATGCAATGGAGAAAGTGTGCAGGTGCTCCAGGGACACCCATGTGACAGTTTGCAGTGCTTCTGCCTATCACAGTCTTGGAAGACAGCACCTAAGGGTTGTTTTTGCCAGAGAGCAATTTCTGCATCCATGCAGGTATGGGGTGGGGACAGGGAAGGGAGTCTGTCCTGGCAGAGCATTAGTGTCACTGAGCTGATTGGCTTAAATTTGTTGATGGCAGTTTTCAGATTTTTGGCACTGATAGTCAAAAATGCCTATCACCTGGTCACCAAAACCCAGCTGTAATGGTAAAACTTGGTATTATTGTCCAGACCTGATTCCCTTTGTTTTTCACTCCTGCTCCCTTTCTTCCCCATCCAGTAGCATGACTGGCATTAAGCTACTTAATTGCTGGCATTGAATTCTCAGGACTGACCTTTAAAACCGATACTTCAGTGTAATGAATGTGAAACAAGTGAGATGGATCAGTCATACCCCTCAGAGTTGTTAGATGATTTTGATAGGCAACCTGGGAGTCAGGTAACACTTGTTATGTCTTTACAACCATGACAGAAATTTTCTCTCTCTTTCTCTCTTCAATAGAAATTTATGATTTTGCTGAATCAGAATGTCCTGTATGACACATAAACATATTATATTGATCAGATAACAACCTACAGTCTGCATGCATGACCATCCCTTCCTCCTGCCTCACCAAGATGGATAGATATTCACAGAAAACAGACTCCTTTGGATCTGTGTGTGAATTCAGGGTTGGATAATGGGGGTTAAAATAGTGAAGTTCTTGAGCTGTTGCATGATTGGGATGTGTTTTCATGAGATGATGACTGCTGAGATGGGGGTGACACATATCACAGTTGCAGTCTGCAGCATTACTTCACTTTTGCTAAAGCAGACCAGTTGCAGTGACATCCAAACATTTTCTCCTTTGACCTTATAAGTAATCCAGAAGCTTTGTAATTATTAGCTATAGTTTATTTCTCATTCAGAATAAGAATTATAATATTATATTCCTTAATAACTGAATTATATTCCCTTTATTTGTAGACTCTCAGCGGTGGTTTGATGACTAAGTTAATCTTCATAGATTTTGCTCTGGAAGGATCCCAACTGAATTCAAGATTAGTTGCCTAGGAGACCAAATAATGCAATTCAAAATGCAATGTGGTACTGACTAGTTGCATGCTGTGTAGTATATGCCCAACTTTTTTCTACAGAAAAGATCTGGTTTCAGAAGTTTCTAGATGCTTCCTGCTCTTTCACTTGCTTTTTCCAGTGGGATAGGAAGCTTTAATTGTATTTCAAGTTTCATCCATTTTTTTTGTTTAGTGTCGTGTCTCTAAGAAAGATGATGAGGTTTTCTCCTACCTGTATTTTTGTGTGTTTATGATTTTAATAGACACATTCAGCAGTGTTATCAGCTTCTTTTTTAAATGTTCACATGAAGATTTTCAGTGCTGGGTACCATTGGAGCCGATGAGAGTGCCAGCTCTGAAAAAATAACTCTTTAACACATTAACTGGACTAAGTAGGTAAGTAGTATTACTTGTTACTTACTAATGTTCAGAAATGTGAATAAGATCCATGTCACATTGCCTGGTAAAGATAAAGGTAGTTCCTGTCTTGAAGAACTTATTGTCAACAGATACACCGAAAATACATCACAATGATTTGGCTAACATGAATTACAGATCAGCAGGAGAGCTGGGATAAAAATAAAGATCCTTTGAGCTCCATGGCCCTCTCCTTCCACTCTGCCTGTCTGCCTTTTCTGCAAGCAAATGTAGAATTACCCAGTTTGGGCTATTTCCTCCTTTTCTGTTATTCTCTGTAAACCATTCTAGGTCATTCAAATGTGTTGCTGGGAAGGAGAAGAAACTTCCTGAAAATCAGCCTTACCTGCAGGAGCACCTCTGTGATGTGTTGACTCTGCCAGGTTGTTGCCTCCACCCCCACGCACTGGCATTTTGAAGAGAGGAGCATTGGATCCCCGATGCCAACAGCTGTCTCATTGCGCACTGATTCATTTGTCAGCAGTGACTCTGACTACTGGAGCACAATTGTGACCTATGAGCTGCCTTGTCAATGCGTAAATGCTGGCTGTTTAAATTGACAGGAGATAGGCAGCAAGTATCTAACTTTCCAGCCCAGAGCGAGATTCCTCTCTACTGTGTTTCCAGCTGGGGCTGGGGGATCCTGAAAGAGGGTGTACAAACACAGTGTGCAAACAGAGCTGTCTTGAAATGGTTTGCTTTGTTTTAGCTGATAGCATGAAGCATGCGACAGACACTAACAATTTACATGGCACATAACCCCTGCAAGCAGCGATCCTGCCAGGCTCACCAGTTAAACAATACCTAGGGAAGTATTGCAACAATTTCTCCTGAATATTGGCCACAAACATGCTTTATATCGCTGGTAGCTGCAGGGTCATTTCACGGGTCTATATTTAGAGGATTGGGAAATTCTGTCCTGGCTAAAAGCCAGGCTTAGCACGATCTAGTAACTCTTCTCAGGAAATATGCTCCTTTAGGTCCTATTTCTTTTTGGATTTTACTTGGGTTTATTGTATTAGGTGAAAACAAACAACAGCTTTTAATTTTTATTTGTGTATCTGCATGCCCTTACATGGTGTCTGAGTGATGCAGGAGTTTGGGTTGTGTGGTGCCCACCTGGCCAAGAAGCTCCAGTGCTACTAAGGTACAGTCACAACAAGAAGACTCAATAAAGAGGAACATAGGCAAGATGGAGCTGTGTGCCTAGGGTGAAACATGAAACCAAACAGGGAATCAACTGATGAAACCATCAATCCAATTCAGCAGCTGCTTCTGATCGGTAGTGACGTGCTGCAGATCACTATCACTGTCTGGCTACCAATACAGAGCTCCTTTGCAGAAGGATGCTGATGTGAAATAAGCCTGTAAGATATGACTGGAGGAAAAAGGTTGAAGAAATGCAAATTGTATGGAAATGCCTGATTTGGACATGATGGGGCCTGGTAAGCACTAAGCAAGGGTTTTATAGGCTATGCTCTACACCCAGCTCTGCAAAATGCACCACTGCTTACCTTTCATTTGTACACAGAGTGCTCTGCTCTGTGCTGCACTTCTCGGCCCTTTCTCCCTTAAATGAAGATCCAGCTTCCCTTCTGGCCACTCCAGCTGAAAATGCTAGCAAGGGAGATCTGCCTTAACACTCGGTATCTGCTGTCAGTCTCCACTGAGTGTACAACCATGCCCGTGCCCCTCTCTTGCTCCTCCAGCAAGCTCTGGCTGCTATACCACACTCCTGCCCCAAAAGCCTGCGAGAACGCTCCTCTCCCACCCCGTTAGTGTCACCCACCTGCAGACCTGCTGCTCTTCGCCTTTGCTCTTTGCCTTTTGTGCGATCTGCTCTACTCAGACCTCCCTGTACACTGAGGGCAACAGGAAAAACCCTGCCATCGATCAGACATCCAGACATAGCTCCTGTATCAGAGATGAAGATGTGGAGCAACCAAAATATTCTATGATACTCTGCCTGTGTTTCACAGCTCTGCTCCTTAGTCACAGGTGTTTTACCAGCCAATACCCTGTCCACGGATTGTAATAGCCTGTACTTACGTGTGTACTCAGTGTATAATTTGTCTTAGTAAGCAAACTTGCTCAACTTGTTTGAAATTAAAAGTTTAGCTTAAAAAAAGTTAACTGCACAAATATAGCAAATTCCTATAAAGTATTTCAGGGATCTGTGGTATTCTGTCCGCAGCATGAAGGCTAAACAGTGTTCATGAAGAGCGTGTGTGTTAACTAGACGAAGTACCAGCTCACCGGCGGGCTGCGAGGGGCAGCGGGGAATGGGGAGTGCTCACGGTGTGGGCTGCGCCTGGTGGGATGCTCCAGGGATCGGCACTGACCCAACGTGCTGCAATGTTTTTGCCAGTGTTCTCAAAGCAGGTCTAAAACCACAGATAATACGAAAAGTTGCAGATGATGCTGGTGCAACAACCAACAGTGGTAAAAGCTGGGCAGCCATTCAGAGCAATCTGGAGCATTTGGGTCTGCCCAGGAAAAAACATTTTCCCTCGTCCAGTGCAGGACCAGCCTTTGAGGCTGGCCACGAGGCCAAAAGCATGGTCAGCCCACATGGCTGAGGTAGCTCCAAGCAGGTGCTTGGAGCAGGCTTGGGAAGGCCTGGTGGGTATTCACCGTGTGGGGGGTCCTGTCTACCTCCTGGATGCTGGAACGTGCAGAAAGGCAATGTCAGGTAGATGCTGTCAAGCAGGTGGGATGGCCTGGGGTTCTTCCCACAAGGTCCCACCAAGAAGAAACCTTTGCTGAGATGCTGCAGGAGCAGAGAGGATTTGCAGGCAACCAGCATTTAATCGCCATTGGGGTTGTCCATAAAGGAAATGTTGAAAGGAGATGGTGGCACTTTGGAGCACTTCTCAGCTGAGCAGGGCCAAGGTTTTCACACCAAACCCACAGGATGGTGAACTGCAGCTTAGAAAGCAGGCACTTGAGAAAGGATTATGGTGACACAGCGGTCCAGTGTTAGCCCCTTCTGAGACGCTTTGAGAAAAAATGCATTTTCTGCATGCCTCAAAAGAGGGGTAACAAGTAAGACTGGGCTGATGATTTTATCTCTGTAAGCATGGCACCACACTGAGGACCTGGGAATGGTTCAGTGTGGTGACTAGAAGCAGACATATGCATCTGAGCCAGGCTCTTCTGCTTTCCTTTTAGTCACTGAAGGCGCTTTTGGGGAGTGACACATTGCATCCTAATGTGGGCTTTACAAAGGATGTAGAAAGGCTGCTGAAGACACAGAAAAGACCCAAAAAAAGGATGTAATATTTAGAGGAAATGCTGAAATGTGTGAGCTTTGAAGGTTTCTGTATGTTCAGACTGCCGGAAATAAAACTGAAACATCATTTGATTGTGACCTGAAAAACCTTGACAGGAAGAAAATATCAGTTAGCAAATGGCTCGTTAAGCTCAGGGCAGAGGGAGGTATAATGAGATTCAGCGGTTGGATGCTGAAGATGGAACTTTTGAGTAAAGAAAAATAAGGTGCTAATATTCACAGAATCACAGAATCATTAAGGTTGGAAAAGAACCTGCAAGATCATCAAGACCAACCATCAACCCAACACCACCATGCCCTCTAAACCATGTCCCAAAGTCTACACATTCCTTGAACACCTCCAGTGACGGTGACTCCACCACCTCCCTGGGCAGCCTGTTCCAGTGTTTCACCACTCTCTCAGTAAAGAAGTTTTTCCTAATATCCAGTCTAAACCTCCCCTGGCACAACTTGAGGCCATTTCCTCTTGTCCTGTCACTAGTCACTTGGGAGAAGAGACCAACACCCACCTCTCTGCAACCCCCTTTCAGGTAATTGTAGAGAGCGATGAGGTCTCCCCTCAGCCTCCTCTTCTCCAGACTGAACAACCCCAGTTCCCTCAGCCGCTCCTCATCAGACTCGTGCTCCAGACCCCTCACCAGCTTCGTCGCCCTTCTCTGGACACGCTCCAGCACCTCAATGTCCTTCTTGTAGGGAGGGGCCCAAAACTGAACACAGGATTCGAGGTGCGGCCTCACCAGCGCCGAGTACAGGGGCACGATCACCTCCCCGCTCCTGCTGGCCACACTGTTTCTGATACAGGCCAGGATGGTGTTGGCCTTCTTGGCCACCTGGGCACACTGCTGGCTCATATTCAGCTGGCTGTAGATCAACACCCCCAGGTCTTTTTCCGCCAGGCAGCTTTCCAGCCACTCGTCCCCAAGCCTATATTAACTCTGTATGAGTAGCTATTAGAGCAGGTGGTCAGGGAAGGAGCAGGCTTTCTGCCTCCTGAGGACCCCCTACAACAGGAGGACACTTCTCTGGAAGACTCTGGTCAAACACAGATTGTTAGGCTCAAGGAGGAACACAAGAATATAGTGTAGTAGCTGTGACACCTGTGGTGAGGTGAGGGAACCCGCTGTTCCCTAAGGGGCTTAAACTCTCTGCATCAATGAGCAAAAGGATTAGGAACTCATTTCATCTTGCAGCAGTCATTGGTTGTTTTTTGAAACTCCCCAATTTAGACACATGCATCAAGCAGAGGGACATGCAAAAAGGCTGGTTAGGTACACTGCCTGTCACTGCACTGAGCTGGACTCCTAACAGGAGTTACAGAAATGCAAAATCTAGTTATTAAATTAAATCTGTCCCACTGAGGTGTCAATAGGCAGACTGGTCCAGTTTCTTGGACCAGTTTTCTCCAACTTGCTGTCGGAGCTGGCATTTTCGAGTAAAAAAAACCATAATGCGCCGAGTATGTCTTTTACGAACACTCAACCAATAAATACCTGCTCATATCAAGAAATGGTTTGAGTGGGAGATGCAGAAAATAGGGCAGCGTAATCAGAGGTAGGCTGAAATCAAGGTCACCATACCATATTCCAGGTTAAGATATAAACCAGCTATTCTCTGGGACATGAACACAACATGTTTTTAGCATGTAGCTGATACAGATGATGCTGGCATACCACAAACATTCGTACCCCATTTGTGGTGCCTCCCCTACCCCTGCCTGCTGTCCCCAACCCTGCGACTCTCTGTGCTGCGCTCTGTGCCAGGCAATGGCAGGGGCACTGCCTTGCCCGTGCCTTGCGAGGGAGGTCAGCAGGGATTTACAGGAAGGACACTGGAACGCTCTGGGCATTTGAGACCTTACATTTGCATTCTCAGCTTCACCCCAGCATTAACCTGTACCCTAGTCGAATAAACTAGTTTCAGCTCTATACCAGTGGTTCCTCTGCAATACTAAATCCAGGTAAGGAGTTAAATTAACTATGTGAAGACACAAATCCATACATTCAGACATTCATTTGATGCTTGCCTCAGTTTTCCCACTGACAAGATGCATGCAATAATTTAAGTATAACGAATAAATATCAAAATTCGTAGGGCCATAATGAACAAACCTTTTTGAAATGGTCTGACATTCTCTGAAGAAAAGCTAAGTTTTCTGCTTATTTTTTAAAGAAAATCAACCAAGGATTTTGGGTGACCCAGGCTGCAAGTTCAGAAAATAAACCGCCAGTGTTATGCTGAACTGGTCTATTAGTATGGATGCCAAGAGGCACTCTGCTCATCAGTTACACAGAGAATGAATGATTTCACATGCTAAAGCCCTCTCTCCATCAGTGTCCTACAAATGGAGTCATAACAGCATCTTGCAGTCTTGCTTGGATGCTTGCAATTGTGTAAGAACCACAGCAGAAATCCACGCTAAATCCTCGCCCTTGCCACCTGAGAAGAGGGTGGGTTTTAAAAAAAGACCCCAAACCACCTCTGAGCACAGCAGCCCCTGGAAGATGCAATAGCTTGGTGCTGAATCATATTATTTCCAAATAGGTTCATGTCAATCTGAAAGAACATTTTAAGACAGAACAGTTCCTCAGTAATTACAGCCACACCAGCTTAATTTACAAACTCCTGTAAATCTGTTGAGACATGGTAATAGTGGTATTTAATCATGGTTCTGATATCAGATTTCTACTGCTTTGGTACACTTGGTGCTTTTCATTGCTAATTTCATCCTAAGCACCCTTCCTTTTTCAAGATGTACAAAGGAAAAATTCCTCTGAGACTTGGCTGTCTAGAATTGCACCATGATGCAGGTTTCATTCTCCTGGAAGAGTGAAATGGTTGCATCAAAAGCTTTGTATTTTCCAACAGCTTTGTGTTTTAGGAAATGCTGAAGAAATATATTTTGGGAAATACTTTGGGAAGGGAAGGGGAAGGGGAAGGGGAAGGGGAGGGGAGGGGAGGGAAGGGAAGGGAAGGGAAGGGAAGGGAAGGGAAGGGAAGGGAAGGGAAGGGAAGGGAAGGGAAGGGAAGGGAAGGGAAGGGAAGGGAAGGGAAGGGAAGGGAAGGGAAGGGAAGGGAAGGGAAGGGAAGGGAAGGGAAGGGAAGGGAGGCCAAGAAGCCACTTTAATTGACAACTGCTCAGGAAATTAGACTGATCATAAAATGCTGAGCCTCGGCTATACAAAAACAAAGACTCCCTGTCCCCACTGATCCAGAAGGGAGTTAGTCATTCTTAGATATCCTTGAGAATCGGGGCCTGAAAGTCTGATTTGAGAAACAAAAAAATGAAAACTCAGACTTTCTTTTGCATCACAGTTTGCCCATGGGGGAACCACCAGATGCACTTTTGAGAGTAACAGAGGGCAGGCAGATCTCTCAGTACTAAGTGAGAGCCCTAAAACAACCACATCTGTTTTTGATGCTGTATTTATTCAACATATTCTTCAAATTATTCATCAATTCCCTCCAAATAGATCAAATTAAAATCTCTAAAACTCAAGCCCTAAATATGTTTGTTTTTAAAAAAACAACTACCATCACCACATAGAGTTGCCCTCCCTCCTGTAAGCAGCAATCCTTTTAGCAAGAGGAGTAGTTAGGCAAAGTATACGTGGCCTTGCTGCCCATGATGAAAATATCAGCTAGCCCAGAGTGCCCACAGGGCTCTGCTGGGGCCATGGGCGATGCTGGGGCTCAAACTGGTGAGCCCGATGTTCAGGTGAGTTTGGCTCCCCAGGATGCACAGGGAGACCCAGGACCAGGAGGGAGGCAGGAGCAGGGGCGGGTGGTTGGAGGTGTAGCACAGCCCTGGGGTGCCTGCTGCTCCCCCAGACCTGCTCCAGGCAAACCCGGGGAGCCTGGTCACAGCTGTACGTCCGCATGGCTCCTGCACCCATTGCCAGCTGCAAGAGTCAGAGGTCTCTGCTGGATCAGGGGTAGAGAAATCTTGCTGAGAGTAATAGCAACAATAAAGAAAAAAACATGTACCTAAGAAATTAACTACATGGTCTGAAATATTTTGAATACAATTAAATTGCACTTGGAGCTTTTCCTCACATCAACCAAGCCAGCTATTAAATATTTTTTATGTGTACCTTAGTAAGATTTGATGCTATAAACCATTAAATCCAAATATTATAATGTATTTCCCCCCATGCCCAGCATGAACACCTTATTAATCATGCTGCACCCACCGCAAGCTATTTCTGCCTTAGTGTTTTTGTTCAGTCCCCTAAACTATTGCAATCCATCTACTACTTAAATTTTCTGTAATGGATTGTAAGAAGTCCTCTGTGCAGCATGCTGAGTGAATGATCAGAAGAATTGGATTTTTTTCCTGCCTTTTCAATATTTTCATGCGTTATCTTTAGTGACTCACGTGCTTCAATTTTTTCCAGGTGTACTTCAGGGGAAAATGAAAATAACCCACCTCCAGCATATGTTCAGCCTCTCAGGAGAAACTGCAAGTTTTTGTTATTATTCTAAACAAGATTTTCTGCTGTGGAAGATCCACTTAGAGCTGCTCCTGTTCCCTGTATCCTCTGGGCAGGAAGTCTCTTCTCAGACTATTAATGACTTGCTATTTTTTTCCTATGGAAAAACAATAAACAAACAAACAAACAAAGGACCATCATCAGCAATGCTGTTCCTATTACAAGTTCAATTGCCAGAGGAAATATATAGATTTTAATATGAAAATTTCTCTACCCATCTAGATATAAATACGTAGCTTTTCATTCCTGTCAGCATAGCCATTTGCAGATCTGCATTAAACAATGCATTTCCATGCTGGTGCTGTAAAAGTGTCAGTCAGCAGCTCTGCTGCTTCTGAGTCCGATGGTAACGGATTGGCTAAGAAATCTGGACACGTTCATTTTGCCAAGGGATCATGTGCTGCTGGAGGTAATGCACATCAGACGAGATGTCACACTCTCAGAAGAAGTGCAGAGGTGTTAAGACAAGCCAAATTCTGGGCTGTTTATATTCTCCTCTACCAATCAGGATGTCAGGATGGGGGCTGAATTTATAAATACTGGAACAGGTGGAGAAAAGAAATAGGTTAGGCTTTTTGCCTTATTATGTCCCAAAGAAAAATGATGATCTGTGTTCACAGTTTAAATTAAATAAATATGTTTGGACGTGGAACGATAGAGAGATTTCAGAAAAAAAGCGCTTCAAACATCACGTGCTGAGGGTTGTAAGCAGGGAAGCAGAAAACAGCAGCCAGCTGTGTTTTGTGCTGCACAGGTTTCTGAATGCTTCAGAACAGCTCTGTGAAACTTTGCAAGTGTTTTAGAAACAACTGTCTCCAATTAGCACTAGTTCTTGGCTCACATTTGAAAGCTGGTTTCGGGTCAGTGGTAACTTCCCTGAAGGAGTGAGGAAAAAAAAAATCTCTGCTGGGGAATTTTTGAGAGCCAGAGCCATCACTGTGATTTCATTGCAGCTGTGGAGGCACTAGTGGAACAGGGAGGGAGGGCTGTGGCGGGATGTTGTTTTGGGTTTAGCTGTGGAGAGCATGAGAAAATACAGTCTAATGTGTACTTCCCTAGCTTTCTGCCTTTCAGTCTTTTCGCCTATCATGATTTGACTAATCCTTTAAATATATTTTGCATTCATTTCTCAAATAACCAGCAGACATATGGTGCTAAGGAGAACTAGAGAGGGTTTGTTTTTTTAATGAACAAGAGCAGCTGGTAAGCAGAACGTAAAATTAAAAATGGAGGGAAAAAAATAAGCCTGGGGGATAGATACAGTTATTAATCACAGCAGAATTCCTCAGCTCTCTCCTCTGATGAGAAGAATCAGGTGGAGTGGGACATCAGTGACCTTGAGAGAAGTAGGTGATAGCCTGTTGGACTAGGTGAAAAATAAATGACTGATACACTCAACTGTGTCAAGGGTCTCCACAGCAGTAGAGATGCTCTGCCCTGTCCCCACGCAGGCAGCCTCGCTGGCGGTGGCCCCTCCGGCTGCCCAAGCCTCAGTCACCGCATGGCCCTTCAGTTGGGAGGGAAGCCTGAGACACCCATGTGGGTGCAATCTGCAGAGGGGCAGGTGAGCCCAGACCAGCAGTGACACGTCTGAAAGGAAAATATTTGGAAAGGGGAGAAGATTGCTCAGTACATCCGGGGGTAAATTTGCCATTTCTGAGTGGTGCTGCATTGCTGGGAGGGTTTGTGGCAGATGCTCACAGCTTTCTTTAAAGGGAACCCACTTCATTTTCTGCTATTTAAACGTGTCATCCTAACCAACACAGAACAATAAGGGAGCGTTCCCGGGAGGCACTGACTGAGAGGCTGGAAAGGCAGTCACATTCCTAACACAGACTGCCATTCTGCCCAGTAGCCCAGAGTTTCTGCTGCACTACAACGCTATTTTTGTTAAATCAAGCCTATTTCATTTAATGACTTGAGGCAGACAGAGCCCAGCTAATGGCTTTAGTGCTAACTTACCTTCATCATGAAATACACACTCTCCAACACTGCTGTGAATCAGTCTGCCCCTTCCACTCAACAGAACTTATCTGCAACGCATTAAAGCCTGTTCCTGCTAGAAACCTCCTGCTCACATAGTTGCTGTCGGCCTGCAGTCAGGGTACCTCATACTTCCTCCTACACAACACCTGAGTCAGGACTAAGGTTATTACAGTCATTACCCATCCTGCGATGTGGGGAGGCCCAGGTTTTCAGGGGCCCTGAGCACCTTCAGCTGCATTGGCTCTGCAGCCATGGTCGTTCCCATCTATCAGACCCTCCACACTTTGCCAGAGAAACATGTTTCGTTTGTAGTTGCAGCTAACTATTAAGGCAAGTCAGGCTGTCCTCTGGTCTTTGCACATGTCTGGCCGTAAAAGGTACAAATTACCTGGCCTAGTTTTAGATGTCCATATGTGAGTCAGTCCGTAGGCTTCTCCTATAGTCCAAGGACAGAGAAAGAAAGTGTGACTTGCCTCCTTCTGATACAGACATAATATGCTGGACAGGGTAGTAGCTTTAGAGACCTTTCCCATCTGTGGCCATGTCAAGGACAAAGGACAGTCCCACCCCACCGTGTGCTTACTGGAGTGCCCTTTGATCCCAGTAACTGTGGGGCAGAAATACAATTGTGGTCCCATTTCCCTGCTCCCCTCGGCAGGCTAAGGACATTTAAGGACACCGGTGGTGCTTTCAGAAGACGGTGTTGGTCCTTTTGGTGCTGGGAATGGTGGGGAAGGACACGCATAGTCCAGTGAATCCTTTAGCTAACCTTTATTTGAAAGGATCCAGTTCGCATCCACTGAGACCCACTTCATGATGTAAACCAAAGTGCAGGAAAAGGGGCGGCTGCAATGTGCGTTCTTGATCTGAACTGAAGCACTGTTGTGGACATGCCTTAAGAGCATTTAATGGGCTGCAGCATGAACACCAGCCATTGCTGGTTTCTATGGCACTATTGATCTCACAATTATTACGCTGAGAGATAATGATGATTTACACAACACAAAAGCAGCCTCTTTTCCAAAAAGCATCTTCTTTGGCAAATTCCTAATCCCTCTCTCTTTGTCCAGTTCATGCCCTTAATTTCCGGAGTCAAACAAATGCTGTAGTAAAGTGACTGCTCTGAACAGGAGTCTGTGCCATGTCTTTTCCTCCTTGAACAATGTAGGCACCTTTTGCTCTTCTGAGGTTTACTGAAGGTTGCTTTTTCTTACTATTGCGTAAAATGTACATTGCTATAGCTACCAGGGCAGCAGACCAGTCATTGTAACAAAGGATTATGATTTCTTTACAAGGTGAGATCATAAGAATCAGGCTATATGGGAGAAAGCCCTTGTTTGAACATGTTATTTGCACCAGTAGCAGAGAGAATCTTCACAGATAAATGACAGTAAGTGGCTTTTTCTGTTTAGTGAAATATAAAAAAAATCTTTCTAGATGAGCTGGCTCTAGATGGCTCAAGCCCTCTAGGGACACTCTTGCTGTCTTACAGGATTGGGCTCCTTTTGCATCTGGGAAAGGAAAAACTGAAAAGATAACAGTGGGAGATGATTGCTGCTGCTAACAGCAGCGAAGAATGAGTGCAGCTGTGTTGGGTTTTGCCCCCTGCATGATAACAACCTTTCTAGGAACAAAGAGATGCTGTGTGCTGTGGGATTTAATGGAAAAGGGGGGGTGTGAAACTTCAGGGGCACAGCTGAAGATGCTGGGTTCAGAGAGAGAAGGAAACTATTCCAAATTCATTTGTTTCTTATGTCAGCCTGGAAAGCCTTTGGTGGACATAAACATCAGGCATGCTGTGGCAGCCCAGCTTTGTGCCTAGAAAACGCTCTCCTGCTGTATGCTCAGCACCAGCAGTCTCTTGAGGAAAAGACTCCGCATGGCACACTCGCACCGGGGCTGGAAAGTGCTATTTGAACTGTTTGTGGTGAGAGATTCCCACTAGCCCATTGTGGGGGATGCAGATTTTCAAGGTCTGGCTAAGGCAGCTCTATCTTATTCACTCCCCTATGATGATTATAGCGATATTTTTTGCTACATACCGTGGTGAGAAAGAAAGGTCCCTTGGTGTGCCTGAATGTCGCACAGTGTAACGCAACACAGTGCTCCCTCCTGCCTCTCCCAGACCCCCCATCAATCTCTCAGCAGGGAGAAAAAAGCTCATGTAAAAGGGATGTTTACACTGATGTTATTCAAATGAGCAACGTACAAATAAAATGATATTTAGGCATTGCCTTTGCTTCTCAATAAATTTCTCCAGGCAAAATTACCCACAATGGTACTTAAGCCTTCTTGGGGGGTCCATAGCTCTTGGCAGTATTTTCTTTCCTGCCTGCTAGAGTTCAAGGTGAAAAAATATTCCTTACTGTACTAGCATAGCCCATAAACTTGCTGAGGACCAGATGTGAAATACTTGTCTTAAGAAAAGCCAGGAGGAGGAAGAAATCTGAAAAACAGCAAAAAAACATGCAAGGGAGACATTTGCAATTATACAAAGTTCATCCCTCTGATTTAAATGTTTCTGTACCTTGTTAGAAAATTCAGCATTTGTAAGTAAGAATAAAAACCCACTGTATTGAAAGGTTGCTGGATAACAATGTTGTGCAGAACAGAAATATTATAGGGCCAAGAATCAGTACTCAAAGGGCTCAAGCTATGGGTGACCGTATGGAGGCTGCTGTGAAGAGCTTCACACCTTGAAATTCACCCACATCAGTAGAAATGGAAACTAATTTCCAACTAATGCCTTTTCTGAGGTCGTTAGTTAGACCGTGTCAAGTTAATATGACCTCTCTTTCCAATTTCAAGAGGGCAAATGCTTCTATTTCCTATTTACAGGGTGTTTGTCACTGGGGCAAAAAGCAGTGTTAGCTATTAGACTGGGAAAAAACTAGCCACAGCAATAGAAACAGTTCCTCCAAGGCAGGGCAACTGCATATTGTAGGAAATTTGCATAGCCATGGATCATGCATTGGAGAACAGTGTCAAATGTAGTCAAACTTACATGAGCTTATGCGAGTAAAGGGTTTGGTCTGCTTTGTGTGAGGGTCAAGGAAGTCAACAAGAAGTGTCACAAAGCGCGATCAGGAGAGAGATTGCCTATTTTGCTTTTGTATTCACTTCGGTGTGGGGAACCCAGGAAAGGTCTTCAGCCTCATGACCTGAGCAAAGGACAGTGTAGGCATCAAGTGCAGGTGACTGATTTGGTTACGGGATAGAAATGCAGAAAAATAATATTGACAAAAGAGGTTTTAAGGAAATTAAATGATTCCAGAAGAGCTTTGCTTTTCCTGATTAAAAACCCAAGGGCTGTGTCGTGGTTGAATCCCAGCCAGCAATTAAGCCCTGCAGTGGGATGGGGGAGAGAATCAGAGAAAAGGTAAAACTCATGGGTTGAGATAAAAACAATTTAATAGGACAGAAAACAAAGAAAATAATAATAATAATGATAAAAGAATATACAGAACAAGTGATGCACAATGCAATTGCTCACCACCTGCTGACCGATGCCCAGCCAGTTCCCAAGCAGTGGCCCTGCCCCCTGTTTTTTGTTCAGCATGACATCATATGGTATGGACTATCCCTCTGGCCAGTTTGGGTCAGCTGTCCCGGCTGTGTCCCCTCCCGGCTTCTTGTGCACCTGGCAGGGCAGTGTGAGAAGCTGAAAAGCCCTTGACTTAGTGCAAGCACTGCTCAGCAACAACTAAAATGTCAGTGTGTTATCAACATTATTCTCATCCTAAATCCAAAACACAGTACTATACCAGCTGCTAGGAAGAAAATTAACTCTATCCCACCAAAACCAGGACAGGCTGCTGAGCAGGGACTTGCCTCAGTCACTCTCATTGCTCCAGCATAGTCAGTGGTTGAACTCTTGAAAGAAAGAAAAAAACCCACCACTAAACCCAGACTGTAGATTTGTTGACAATTGTAATCTATCAGCCACTGATATTTTCAGCATATGCTGAAGCCAGGGGATTTTATCTAACTCTAACTGGGAGCTGACAAGTGGTGAGCAGGTCTGGCTTTGCCTGCTGGAGAAAAGCTCCTTTCTGTCCCGCTGCAGCATGATTAATTTACCTCCAAATAATACCTTCCGCTCAGAAGATCAGATAGAAAGTGTTGGTTGGGACCAAATCCTTAAACCTGCAGGTCAACTGTGTCATTACCTGGGCAAGTCAGAAGTGCCAGAAACAGCAGAATTACAGATGTGACTCAGCTGGTGATGTTTTGGGAGAAAGCCTGTTTCAGGGGGCTGGTCGGCTGTCAGCCCCCATGGGCTGCAGTACCACTGGGAACGAGAAGGGTGAAAGATCCCTCTCTGAGTCACCCAGCTCCAGTGGGAAGATGTCTGTGCCAGGTACAGCTGGGCTTACAGGCAGTGGGTAAGGTCACTGGCACGTCCTGGTCTGATGTGAGTGACCATGTCATTAGTTGTGAGACACATGTACTCTAGAGCACAGAAACCTGTGAGACTGTACAAGACCTCACTAGAGGTTTTCCTTCCCCTGAGGAGGCTCAAGCTGGTACTTTCAGATCCCATGAGACATTTTTACACATTGGGTCACTTGGTTTCTCTATAAATAGATGACTATAAACATATAAAACTCTCTTTGCATGCCCCACTCTGGAGAATGCCATAACCAGACACTTCCAGGATCTATAAAGATTTAGAGATAGTGGTTGCCATTTCTCTTTGCCTGCTGAGAAGCTGCTTACATTTCCATAGGGCTGTCATTGCCTCGAGTCTGACCTAACCGAGACAGTGGGCAGTCTATCCTGTAGCTGTTACTGGAGCCTTTTCTTAAACCTTTCTCATTTACTGTTGCACAGAGGAACTTCAAATCTTAGTGACCTACCCCCATCCTCCCTGTGTGCTCCTGTCAGGAGGTGACACTGCAGCCACCACAGCACAGTCCCTTGGCAAAGCACAGCCTGCACAGGATGAAGCTAATATCAGCAGGCTCTATTAGTTTCTTTCCTGAGCAATGAGAAAAAATACCTTCCTTTCTTTGCAAGCTGACTGTGTGTGCTGTAGATTATATCCATCATGCTCTTGTCTGTATTACCTGCATTAATCTAGTACAGCGTGGGATGAAAATGTGCCCCTGAGACTAAGCATGTACGTAACTAACTACCAGCTGCCAACGTGGATGCAAAGTTATCTCTTCAAACTACGTATAAAACCCTGTGGATAGTGACATTAAGTAGCTATCTTGTATGCGATGCAGGCATTACATTTGTGTTAGTGTGTTGACACATCATTGTATTTCTCAACAAGTCAAATTAGAGCAATGATATGAAATTTTGTCTTGAAAGCCTGAGGATTTTTTATGGTTCTGGGAACCAGCATTAAGACAGACTGTAAAATGGGGTGTAAATATTATAATGATGAGTTATTCCTTCCTACTTACTAAGAAGCAACAGACATCATTGGTAGAAGCCAGCATATCCCATATGGATTACTTGCATTATATTTTAACAACTGCTGCATGTACTGATAGCTTTTAGTTCGCAGGGACAAAAACTAATGTTACGTATACCCAAAGGAAAACGTACATTTTGTACATGGCAGCCATGACTAACCATCTCCTCAGCTGGGTCCCTTGTCCTGCTCTTGCTGTGAAGACAACCATGTGGGATCTTCCTTTTCTACCTTTTTTTTCTTTTTTCTTTCACCAGTTTTGATGTTACTGTGAACATGTGCAATAAATCTTGAAACACTTGTTTTAGGGTCTAACTGTGTGGCATCCTGTGCTATAGGTGCCTGCAAGTATGGATTCCCCGTGTCCTTCAGATTGCTGGGCAGGTGGCGCGTGTAGCCAGAGTCATTGTGGTACAGCCTTGGGCCTGCACAACCCTTCCTCCTCCTCAGCTGCAAGAGCCAGGGGCATCATTTTGTCTGTGACGCCACAGCCTTTATCAAGAAAGAGGACTGGTGCAGGGGAGGACTGCAGCCACCACGCCATGTCATCTTTTTTGGGCACCACCTCTCCTCATGAGTGATGTCGTCAGCCCATCTACTCTTATTAGCCAACAGGTATCCCAACTGACTTGCTGTAACACACCCCACAAAAAGGACATTTCCACATGAAAGCTGAACAAGCAAATGTAGAACTTAATATTCCACAGGAGCCCTCGTTCCCTGCGTAGACACCTGCTTGGTTTCCCCTCCACTTGTTTTCAAAGAGGCATATTTAAACATGAAAATAATCAGGGCTAGGCCTCCTGCAAATGCACTGTCTCATGGACATTCGTCGTTTCAGCGGCTATGTTTAAGCTTCCAGGTTGCTGGACGTTGGCATCTGCTCGGACTGCACCCCACCTCCCAGTACGGGGAAGGGACGGGTGGGCACCACTGTGCCCTGGTTTTCGTATGGTGAAAGCCTGACTACAACAGCAGGGCACAATGCTGTGTGCTCTTTGCTCACACAGGAAGCAACTGGGGATTATCTCCTTACATACATTTAATAATATATACATTTAGCATTAGCTGCTGTTCATTAAGTATTACTGACACCCAGTCTGACCTTCTGCATACCGCAGGACCCATCACCCCGCTCTGCACCCAGCAGTTTGTGTTTGATCATGCTAGGACTTGTATTTTTCCACAAATAACGTTACAAAAATTCATGCAGTCTTCATGTGAAACCACAAAGGGGGAGAGAACATACCATTTTCCTTGATCATTTGTTCTGTTGGTTAATCATCTTCGATAATTGTATGCCTTATTTCTAATTTAAATGCATCTGACTTCAGCTTCTAGCTGCTGCAACTAATCTTTTTCTCTGCAAGACGAAGAAGGCATGTGGTACTGAACATCTCTGCAGTCAGGCTACCCTCCAGCCTCCTCTTTGATACAGGAACCACAATGAGTGCTTTAAGCCTTGTGAGGTATTTTCCCTAGCTCTCAAATAATTTTAATTAATCTGTTCTAAAAATCTCTGGGTTTTTTGTCAGATCCTTCAGTTGAGCAAATTATTCCAGTAGCAATTTCTGTAAACAGGAGTGAGCTGAGCTGCAACTGCTGCCTGCATCCCTGTGCTGCTGCTGCCACCACCAGTGAGACCCCGCTGCTCTCCCACTTGTCCACTTTGACCCCTCGTCCCTTGTGCTTCAGAAACTGTGAAGACTGCACCTCTTGCTCCTAGATACAGAACTCTATGCTTGACTGTTCCCAACATTAAATTTTGTATTTCACTTGCTGATAGTTTAAGGCAAAACCAGAAGAATATCTCAAGAATAAGGCTTCAAAATCCAGGTTTCTCTCCTGTCATCTACCCTTATTACTGGGCTACAAAGACTCCATTGTCCATTTGCTTTCTGATTCTTCAAATCTGGTCTCGCAATTGGGAGGACAGAATCACCAAGAGGAGTGACAAGTGATTGTTTCGCAGCCCCGATGCCATCACAGGGGTTTGGGTACTCCCTTGGGCAAGAGGGGCTTCAGTCCAAACTCATCCAGCCCAAGGAGGACTCAGATTTGAGTCTTCCCCTCCCTGGGCGATTGCTCTGACCACCAGCCTTTTCTATCACCTTCAGCTTAAAAATGAGGAGTGAGGCAGTGTCATGTACATGCAGAAAGGTGACAACCTGGGACCAGAAGTCCCAGGTTGGAGGGTGTACCTCAAGTACCCCGGTAGAGAGACAACAGACTTAAATCTGTTTCAGACCAGACCTTAGCATTTGTAAAGAAAACATGGACTATCTAAACCCCTATTCTAGGTGCTTTCCTCTCCTCATTCCCTGCAGAGGAGTCTCAGGAGGCTAGTCCAGGTTTGTAACCCTGATCCAGGTGGCCAGAGGTGCTATTTAAGCCCTTTCATGCAGCTGGAATAGAAATTCCTAGTTTAACACTGCTTCCTTCTGTAAGACAGATCTGGCAATGTTTCCCCATCCCAAAGGAATGTTGTATTAAAGGACATGAAATGTGCAGGTATGATGGGGTGAGTGCTGGTTATGTGTATTAAACAGCATTTACTTCATACATAGGGAACTTTACAGCAACAATACTAAATGGTACTTAACAATACTAAATGGTACTTAAATCGCCACAAAATAATAAGTGTATTCTCACTTAATACAATTATTAGTGATAATAAATCCTTAATTGATGGTAAGTATAACTGCAAACCCAACACTAAATTCTCCTCTTGTGTGCATCTGTGTAGCTCTGAGGAGTAAAATGGTAGTTTAGTGCTGGGAAGGAATAAAATTTGACCCATAGTTATTTTAGCTTGGTTTTGAAATGTCTTCTTTCATCTTTTGTTAGTTATTTATCTGAGAGACAGGCAGCTGCTCCAGAGGTGAAAATGGAAGGACGTATGAGTGAACAAACAGTGGCCAATGCAGAATTCAAGTGTTCATGCATTAACGTATAATAACCATTGTGCACACTGGCATGTCTCACGTTTGGATAGAACTGCTGAGGCAGGTCACAGCTAACTCTGACAGCTGATCCACTTGTTCTGTGTGCTTTTTGCTTAAAAAATCTGGAATTGTATAATTTGATTGCATAATGCAACAGAGCTCTGAAGTTTAGGATGCTGGACTGTGTTTTAGGAAAAATGAAACAAAGAGAATGCAGACCAAATTTCTAGATCATAGGACATAAGTGCAGCAGATTTCAGCTGTGGATGCAATTTTTTTCTCCTAATGACCAGCTATTAAGAGAGGTTCAATAGGAATATCTTTCCTTTGAGTGCCAGCCAACGTTTGATTTCCTTTCCCTTATAGTTCTATGGGAATTAATTTTTAACTTAGACAGTTAATATCAATGTGTGAAACACTGGCTCCCTGTCTCTCTTTTAAAAGCATTTTCTAGCGTTATTCACATATCTGACTCAGTCAAGGTCTTCCCAGTGACAAGCTAAAAGGAATCTGTATTGAATTAATTAGTTAGAAGCAGCCTGTAATGTGTACCCTAGAACCGTGATGTAGACTGGGGCTGGTTATCAAAACCAGGTGAATGTGTTAGGTGGATATGTGTCTGTTGTAAATGGGATAGCTGTTGTAAATGGGATCGCTTATAAGGATTTGACTGGCGTGAACGAAGAAGTTATTTTATTTCAGGCACTGCAAGTTTTTGTACAATAAAATTTTCAGATTATTTCCATCATAGTTAAATGAAGTGTGTTGCTTGTAAAGTTGTATTATTCTCCTCTTCAGACGAAAAAAAAAAAGAAAGATATTCTTGAGCATTTCCTTTATCTTCCGAACAGTACAACTGGACATTTAATGACCTGTAGAATATGGCCCATGACAAGAAAACAGTCACTGACACCTAAAATTTATAAGAACACTTCTAACAGAAAAACAGAACAGAAAGTTCCAGGTTTTATTTTGCATGTCTTGTAATTCTAGATTATCAATCTCACCATTTATGGGCTGTCTGGCTCTTCACTCCTGATAATTTCCTAAGTGCACACAGGGGCAGAACTAAATGAAAGTCCAAGTAATTCCAAACAAAGAAATATTTGCCTTCAGCATTACTTTTCTTTCTCCAAAATTAAAGCATTTAGTGAAAAATTCTCACTAACACCAAAGACAATACTTCTGTTTATCACTTGTCATCCAGAAGATAAATTCTTCAGCCTGCTCCTACTGAAAGCCAGAAGAGTATGAGGGTCACTGGATGCATATCGCTATTTCTGCCATGTTAGTGGGACCAGATGGACCTTTGATCTGACCTAGTGTGGAAGTTCTTCTATTTTTATTTCATTTAAATATGCATTGAACAGAACAAGAATTGTGGGGGGTTTTATTGTTCTGCAGTCTAAGAAATGTATGTCCCAGCTGTTATGTCTTTATACCCTTCCATGAAATATGAATAAGAAATTGCTGTAACATACTTTAAAAGAACATATCTGCATACATCCTTTGTACATTGCATGAAAACAAGAAAACCCATGCTTGAACCAGAATATTTGCTTTTTGTATCCACTGGCCACTATTCACCATTCTCCTCCCATTGTGTCATGCAGAGCATGGATGGCATCACCTGACCTACACGGTCAATCACACAGTCCAAAAATCCATTGGCGCACATCACAGATGATCAGCTAGCTAAAAATGACTCAAAAGTGATGGATTATATAGATTGCTTTACAAAACAGCTAACTGAGATAAGGGCCAGATTCATTAGGAATATTTACTTATTGGTGTTGAAAAATCAGCTGGGGATTTTTGTGTTTTAAAATCATTTGTGCCTGGGGAAAACTTCCTCAGCTGCTGCATTTGGGTCACAGCAGACAGGATCCATATTCTCTTTAGTTTTTCCTCATTCGAGTGGACTGTGGCTTATTTGCTTCTTTTGACTTCTCTGCCCAGAATAGGCTTTTTGACTCTCCTTCTCATCAGATGAGGGTTTGCAGCCCAGCAGGCCCAGACCACCTGTACTGAAGCTGTCTCTTCAGGTTGCCAGAAGTTTAAATAAATTTTTCTCCAAGAGATTTCACCATGACCAGTCTGAATTTACAATTCTGTCTCCAGGGACAGCCATGTAAGAACAAACTATGCCCAGGCTTTGTAAGATCTTTCAAAAAACCAGCCCTGCTTTTAACTCCAAGTTGTATGGATTGAGACTCATCTATAAAACACCTGTACAGAATTCAATGCCTGATTTACCTCCTTGTTCGTGAGTCCTCCAGGGAATGCAGTGCACTTCTGCACATGGCTTCTTCTTCAAGATACACACGTCTCCCGCACATCTCCCTCCTTAGCTATTTCCACAGTGAATCACAGAAACACAGAATCATTAAGGTTGGAAAAGACCTGTAAGAACATCAAGTCCAACCATCAACCCAACACCACCATGCCCACTAAACCATGTCCCACAATGCCTCGTCCACACGTTCCTTGAACACCTCCAGGGATGGTGACTCCACCACTTCCCTGGGCAGCCTGTTCCAGTGTCTCACCACTCTCTCAGTAAAGAAATTTTTCCTAATATCCAATCTAAACCTCCCCTGGCACAACTTGAGGCCATCTACTCTTGTCCTGTCACTTGTCACTTGGGAGAAGAGACCAACACCCACATCTCTGTAACCCCCTTTCAGGTAATTGTAGAGAGTGATGAGGTCTCCCCTCAGCCTCCTCCTCTTCTCCAGACTGAACAACCCCAGTTCCCTCAGCCTCATTTCTGCAAAAGTGGATCCCTCAGCTCTTCTCTCCTGCTCAAGTTTCTTGATGACTTGAAGTCCCTACAAGTTACCATTTGTGGAGGACACCTTTAATTTGCCTCCAGCAACCAGCTCCCTACCAGAACGATCAGTTAGTTAGTGAATAGTTAGTGACAAGCCCACCCATGGAATTATACCCTGAACCATAGCCTTTTTTGCCTAAGGAAACACCTCTTAAACGGTCAGTCTCCAGAGTTCACTGGCCCTTCTCTGCTGGTCCTAGCCAGGTGCAATCACTTCTCCTACCATCTTCTGGGGATTTGCCTCTCTGTGAAGCACCCCATGGAGAACACATGGCATCCCCTGAGAATACTACAGCTGTAAAATGCCAAGAATTCAGAAAATTCTTTAGTTTTGGTGACTTTAGTGCACAGTGTGTAGAGGCACAGTGTGTTTTAAGCAGCTGATTAAGACCCAGTACTTTGAGACTGGTTGAAGTATCAATTTGTTTAAAGCTTGGTCTTTCTGAGGAGGAACAACAGCAGTTTTCAGTTTTCAATCTTTGTGACAGTTTTCAGTGAAATCAGCGTGAATATGTTTTTGACTTTTCCTAAATCTGCCTTCACTCCTCCTTTAGTAAACACATGCCAAGAGCAGCTCAGGCTGGGTTTGATACAACATTTGTTTTTCTTCATTTACCTGTAACAGGACCACCTGCTCTAACATCCTTGATTTGCACATGACTGCCAACATTCGCTCTGTGAAAGGAAAGATCTGGCCAAATGACACTATTGCACCTTCCCACTGGCAAGCTTGGTCACGAAATACCTGCTTGTTTGGTATATGCCAGATCAATTTGTTATAGATGTATGACTTTGCTTCCAAATCCTGACAAAATGCCAGTTTCTTTTACTAAACAGGCATAATTCTCTCATGCTTCAACCTCATCCTTAGGCAAGCTGCTAAATAAATAAGTAAATAAATAATTTAGAAAAACACGTGGAAAAGTAAGCCGTGTAGGAATGGTTGACATTCCCCAGCAATCTTAGCTTTTTCATACCACACAGACTTTCTTGCCTTTTTTTCCCAAGTCAACTGCCAGAACTATTTCACACAGACGCCCCAGTAACCTTTGATATTCCCCACAGATCTTTCCTTGTCATAAAAAATCCAAAAGCAGTACTCTCAAAGAAGTCAGAAACCTTGTTTTCTGCAAAATCTCACTTCTTGATCTTCTCCAAGGGAATAGAGTATAACTAAGTCTCTACTCCAAATATAGCAAAGAGCAGCCACTGTGACTCGAAGGTGCCAGATAAAAGAAACTTGTTTTCTGTAACAGCTAATTTTATTTCTGTATCAGTATATTTGTAAATCCTCCTTTGTTAGTATCTGCACAATGTAAAAAGTGAGTAAAAAGGATATAAACTACATCTTGTTCTTGTCAGATTCAACTCTGGGAAAAATGTGTGAGACATCATGGTTCACCCAATAAAAGATGAACAAGAGGCTTGGTTTCCCTTGGATGTCTGCCAGTGGATATTGGCTGATTCACTTTGGGCAACTCACTTGTATAAACAACTTCCTTCTTGCAGCAAGCGCTTTGAGACTGTTGATAACCACAAAGTGGTCAGGACCTCAGCTATGCACCTCCTCTGAAAGACGGTCTCTGGTGCGGCACTGTAACTTCAAAGGCTGCGTGGAAGCATTGGTTCATAGTGCCACCTACAGAATCAACACTTCCACTTGATGATGAATTAAGGAGACACCATGTAGATTGTCTCTCTTTCCTTTCTCTTTTAGGACCTGTTAGTTCGTTTAACATTATCAAGAAATTGTGAAACAAAAGCCTCAAACTTTAAGTGTTAAATTTACAAAGATTTTCAAGAGAAAAACAACACAATGCACCTGGGTATTTTTAAGCATCTTCCTTGAATCTAGGCTGTGATGAGAACATTCCTACCCTGGAAAGCAGAATAAAATTGAACACAAATTGAAGGTGGAAGGAAGAAAGATCTGGGACATTAATAAAAAGATAAACCTTAAGAGTGATGTGTGGACATTGAATGACATAGGAAAACATATGTAACTTATTAGGGCTAAAACCAGGGAATTTACTTTCCATGCTGAAGGAAATATTTTATTTTAAAAATATAAATTTGATAAATATACTACATTGTTTTCAAAAATGAAAGTGCACCTTCTATGAATGGAATCCTATCTGTACCAGTTGCTGTACAAGTATGTGTAAAGAGATGATATGTACACTTGGAGAGTTACAGTCTAGAGCTACAGTCTAAAGTATACCCATGACAAAAACTTCAGGAACCAAATAGTCCTTGAATGAGCGTGAACTGGGGTTGGCACATACAATGAAAACTGTAGTGGCGAAAGCTATCCAAGCAACATATTGGTATGAAGACATCCTTTGCCTAGAATCATAGAATCATTTAGGTTGGAAAAGACCTTTAGATCATCAAGTCCAACCCTAAACCTAACCCTGCTAAGTCCACCACTAAACCATGTCCCCAAGCGCCTCATCCACACGTCTTTTAAAAACCTCCAGGGATGGTGACTCCACCACCTCCCTGGGCAGCCTGTTCCAGTGTCTGACAACCCTTTCAGGGAAGAAGTTTTTCCTAATATCCAATCTAAACCTCCCCTGATGCAACTTGCGGCCATTTCTTCTTGTCCTACCACTTGTCACTTGGGAGAAGAGATCAGCACCCACCTCTCTGCAACCTCCTTTCAGGTAGTTGTAGAGAGCGATGAGGTCTCCCCTGAACCTCCTCTTCTCCAGGCTAAACAACCCCAGGTCTCTCAACTGCTCCTCATAAGGCCTGTGCTCCAAGACCTTTCATGAGCTCTGCTGCCCTTCTCTGGACACGCTCCAGCACCTCAATGTCCTTCTTGTAGTGAGGGGCCCAAAACTGAATCACAGAATCACAGAATCACTAAGGTTGGAAAAGACCTGTAAGATCGTCAAGTCCAACCATTAAAACAACAACAACAACAACAACAACAACAACCAAAAAACCACCAAAACAAGCCACCAACACCACACAGCACCATGCCCATCAAGCCACGTCCCACAATGCCACATCCACACGCTCCTTGAATACCTCCAGGGAGGGTGACTCTACCACCTCCCTGGGCAGCCTGTTCCAATGTTTCACTACTCTCTCAGTAAAGAACTTTTTCCTAATGTCCAGTCTGAACCTCCCCTGGCGCAACTTGAGGCCATTTCCTCTAGTCCTGTCACTAGTCACTTGGGAGAAGAGACCAACACCCACCTCTCTGCAACCTCCTTTCAGGTAATTGTAGAGAGTGATAAGGTCTCCCCTCAGCCTCCTCTTCTCCAGGCTGAACAACCCCAGTTCCCTCAGCCGCTCCTCATAAGACTTGTGCTCCAGACCCCTCACCAGCTTCGTTGCCCTTCTCTGGACACGCTCCAGCACCTCAATGTCCTTCTTGTAGTGAGGGGCCCAAAACTGATTTGAGGTGCGGCCTCACCAGCACCGAGTACAGGGGCACGATCACCTCCCTACTCCTGCTGGCCACACCATTTCTGATACAGGCCAGGATGCCGTTGGCCTTCTTGGCCACCTGGGCACACTGCATGGCTTACTTTTCTTAATATAGGTGTATATATATATTATATATATACAAAAATTAAGAGAAGTAGACTGGACAGTAATGGGAAGTTCGTACTTCAGACATGTCTCTGGATTCCTCTTTTGTTAATTTATGCTTGCAGAATTGAAGGCTCTGCAGGCCACTGCTAGGAATATCAAGATCCATCAGCTGAGTTTGAGACACTCGCTGTTGTCACCAACAGGACAGTCACATTTATCCCTTACATTACCAGTTATTATTGTATCAAGCGGGAAAGAGATGTGGCTTTTTCCAAAGATAGGTTGATACATGTTAGAGAATGATTACAGTTTCGGGCATGTTCTCACAATGATTCTGTTTTCAGTGAAAACTCACACACAGATAATCGCACAGCAACAAGCACATAACAATGATGTACAGCAAAGCAACACAAATTGCTTCCTGTTCCAGGCCAGGCCAGGTACTGGAAAAGGGGTAAGCTCTGGTTTAGCTTTATTTGCTCTTTACTTCCACACTGCGCACTGCATCCTGGAGTTAGTCCTCGTCATGTATTGAGGAAGTCCCATCCGTCTGCCCTAAGGACATTTGCCATCTTCTAGAGCCTATGAATCTACAGAGCCCTGGGAAAACTAATTGACTGCCTCTAAAGAGGATTAGTTGAAAACAACCACGTGTGGAGTCATAGCACAGAAGACTTTGAGAATCCCTGTTCCACCAAATGTTAGGGTTGGAGAACATCCTAATGTGATTGTGGAAGCTCTAGCGGTAAATTAATCAGTGTATGACTCCTTCCCCCTTAGAGAGTAGTACTTGAGTGGGAAATTATTGAAAACAGGCAGAATAGAGTAGATGTTATCAGTCTGACTGTCATTCTGTTCAATTTGGGGAATCTTACTCGTCCCTAAGGAAAGACAAATCACATTCTTTGACTCATGCTGTGCTGGTAATGGGTGGTATGTTCAAATTACTGGGAACACGTGTTGTATTGGGTAGGTAGCAGAGTGAAGGAAGAGCTCCCTTAATTAGCATCCCACTTTCTGAAGTAGGTATTGGTACAAGCTGGGCTGAAAATTTCTGAAGTAGGAAACAAAGGGCAAAGAACTGGGAGAGATAACTTTCTCGCCCCCTCTGTGGGTAGCTACAAGCTACCTTTCTACTGGGTTATCAATTCTTGCACCTTTTGTGTGTGACCTTTGTATTAATAAAGGCCAAGATCAGTTCCTTTGGGTTGAACTACTTGGCTTAATATATGACAAAGTGTAAAATCAAAACACAGAAGTAAAGGCTGAATTAAAAATCCCCTTTTATTGCTATAAAATGGAGTGAAGTTGTATATCTCTTCTCATGTTTGCCCTTATTTTTTGATGCTCTTTAGCATTACGGTGGAGTGCTGAGTGAAGATGATAAATGGGATATAGATACTGGAAAACGGAAATGTTGCTTGTCAGCCTGCATAATATGAGCAGCCACTCAGTCAGCGGAAGCAATTCCAGGTTTAAATGTACCTTCTGATCCTTCTTCTACCCCTACACTTTTTCTTTCATACCTCTTTCTGAGATACTATCTTACCATGAGATACTTGCTATGTATTTATATCTCTATTGAAGGAGAAAATCTGACTGCCTGGTAGTAAGGTCTGTTGAATTTGCTTTTGACTCAACGTGGAAACATGCTGTTTGACCTTTCACCAAGGAGAGTGGCACCTTTCTTTTATTCCAGCTTTCTTAACAGAACTGCAAAAAGTGTTTAAAAGAGACTTCAATATTAAAAGGCTGTTCCAAAGTACGTGAAGGGACTCAGTTTTGTCCTGGCTAAAAATGTGACATTATACGGTGGAAAACATCACCCAAATACTTCCTATGTTTGAAAACTATCAGTCATCTTGTTCTCATCACTAAAGGCAGACAAACACAAACACACTTAAGCAGTGTATTTTCATCCTGATAATACATGGGATAGATCAGAGAGAAGTTGCTGAACTACTCTGTTTTGATTTTGGATTGTAACTTCTCCTCTGCTTCTTTAGTATGTAATCTAACAATTGTAGACAGAGGGATATCTAAGTGTGATGTTTTTCTTGGACAGCCATATATTGGGTGGAATTCATCTGATCAGAGCTTCACTTCTACAGGACAGGATTCTACATTTAGATCTGAGGTATAGATTGCCTTTACTGTCAAGGGAGAAGAGTGGACAGCAATTTTATATACTTTGAGTGTAACTGAGTGCAATAGATGTCTAGCACCATTGGAGATACCCTAAGCAAACCTTCCTGGCCTCCAGGTGCCAGTTCAGCAAGACATGTGTCCCATAGGTGCTACAACACATGTGTCAGCCTCTTGGCTATCCTGGGACATTTAAAATGGTAATTGGCATCTATGTTTAGGCCTTTATCTCATTTGATTATAGGGAGAGCATGCAGTGAATAAGTAGAAACAGACCACTTTACAAGGACAGTCTTTAGTGTGATCACCCTTGACTTCTTCTGTAAGAACTCCAAACACATGGAGTTTCTTTCTTTTCATTTCAGTAACTTTAAAACACTGATCCTTTCTCCTGTTTATCTCTATTTGCTAGACCTGGTAACATCTGCTGGTATCAATACTGAAATGAAAATCTGGTTGCTCTTGCTGAGATGCAGCCTGTCATATAAAGTGTGCTGAGGGGGAGATATGGCCTGTATTGGGTTGTGGACAGCCAGTAGAGTGGAACAGCTTGTCAAAGTGAGGTGGAAAGGTACCTGGGAGAGCTGGGGAAGCCAGCTTCATTTCTGTCAAAAAGTGGTAGAGACCCAACTGCCATGGGCCAGAGGAGAGTGACTCAAGCCAAGTGCCTGGGTGAACTTAAGTGTGAACGTGGGTACAGCAATGGTACAGGCATAGAAGTGGTACAGGAGATCCTTAGTTCGATTTCCCTAAGGGGCTCAGTTTATCAAGATACTTCAGACCATGTTGTGGTAGATCATGTCTATCACCATCATCAGAATTACACCCTATATAAAATTTAGCAGCAGACAGTATTTCTTTCTGGATCAAGGAATGGCTTTTACTTATGCAATTGCTTTCTGCATAGATATTTGGCTCATGGTGGGGGAGGCAGAAGGGATCTCCCTTAGAGGGATCTAATCTGCCTTTTCCCCTTCTCAGGAGATTGCACAAACTACCAGACTATAAGCTCAGTTGTGAAAATTACTTTCCATTGTTCTCTTCAGATGTGTACCTCTCTGTAGGACAGCACCGCAACTTAATTGGACAAAAACCTTGGAGCATGAAGGTGAGGATGGCTTTGTTGTTAAATAGTCAGATCATTAACGTAGAGAGGAGTAGTGAGTTACGTTTTTTTGTACTAAGGTGTGTTTGTGCAATTTACCCACAAACTGCATAAATTCCAGATTCCAAAGGTCCTGAAAAGTGAGGATGTTTGTGAAAGTAAAGGGATTATAAAAGGGATCTTTTTTTCTTCTTTGAAAATAAAAGTATTAAATCTCAACTAGTGCTCAGTTACTTACACACTCCTGAAAACCTGAAATGTTTCATTTAAATAATGCCATTTCCAAATTACTGACATTTCCAAAATATTTTCCTTCTTTTTTGGGGAAAAGAGGGCATGCAGAGGGGAGGGAAATGTGAAGAAAATTCCACCCCACCCCCAGTTTGCATATAATTCCATGCTGATGAAACCACAAAACTGCAATTTTGGTAAGTAACCTACTTACAGTCCTCCTCCTTCCCTCCCCTCCCTCTGAAGTTAAAGAATTGCACAAACTTATAGATAATGTTAGAAGATTATAATCGGGAATGCCAAACTAGACCTAAAAATAATGACACGATTTGCAATTAGTGCTTAACAGGTTCTTCTTATTTGCCTTCAGGTTTTCTTTTGCGAATTTTTTTACAAAGAGCTTGTCTTTGCTAGGACCAGGTTGACCAATGGCTCTTCAGATCCCATAAGAGCAGCCCCAGCACTTAAGCTAATGGAGAATTTTCATTATCTCTCTCTCAAAATACCATGGTGATGAGCACTGGGGAAATGACTATTAATCATTTGTCAGCAGCAGCAGCGGCAATAATTTTTTTTTTTCAGGCGTTTAACCGTATGAGGACAAGAACACCAAAGTACAAACTTCACCTGGACAGACTGCTCAGTCTTTCATATTGTTTCTCCTACAAATGTCTGGGGTGGTCACTGCTCTGACAGAGGGGAATTTGCTTTGGGGACTCCCTGGTGGCCGTTGTGCCTGGGTGCAACGTGGGTTAGGAGTGAGCAGTGTTGATGCTGGTGTGAAGATGGTGCCTGGGGAACGAGGGTGGCAACGACCTCTGCTTTCCAGGGGAGGGCAGGAGGAGACCAGCTGGTTGGCTGGAGGACAATAGGGATGAATTGTTAGGGAGACCATTGGCAATACAAATCCTAAGCAGAGGACTAAACTCCCTCCAAAAAGAAGAGGAACCCAGTGATAAAGGCTGATGTTACCAGAGCAACCCAGTGATAGAGGCTGATGTTACTGTGGTAATTCTTAGTAAATGTGAAAGAAGTATGGGGCAGGGAGGGAAGCAAAGATCTGAGAAAAATGACCACTGTATCCTACAACAGTTATCTCCATGACTTGCAGTTTGGAGGGCTGGCACCCCTATAGTCTCACCTAAATCCCTGGCTGGACTCCATCTCCCATGCACCAACAGAGTGTCCCCACTCACTCATAAGAACAGCCAAGCTCCTTGTGATTCGTGACCTTCCTTGTCTACCTGTATTTACTATACCTGCATATATCCCTGAGCTGGTGATATTTTTCAGGATATTTTCCACAATGGAGCCATTGGAAACATTCATAAATGACATTTTTCTTGTGTGACTTGATTCATCAAACTTTGATCAAACCTTCACAGAGAAGACTGAGGTAGAGCTGCACTGAGTACAATCACATGCTCTATCCAGACCACATTATTGGTAGGAACCCAGATTTTGCAGTGGTAGTTCATGAGGAGAAGGAAGTATGCCCAAACTGTTCTCCTATGATATTTTTGGCCACCTGGAGCACCAAGCCAAGACATTTTTTGAAAATGACCTTTTTGTGCAGAAGTCATCATTTCCTACAGGCAGAGAAGCAACTCTTTTTAGTAGCAGCCCTTACTGTTATTTCACAAGGATGCTCTTCTGCTCATGTTTCCTTGAGGGCCTGCAGAGCTGTAGGTACTTGTGTGGGATATTTCCGAGTGGGATGCAACACCTCTTGTGTTTCCTGGGCAGTAGCACTGTGACACAGTCAGAAAAAATACTGCTCTAAGGAAAGCTAAGAGGTCATCTGCTCCAGCCTCCTGCCCCAATGCATGCCTAGCTGTGCCTAAACCCTGCCTGGCTGGTGGACTTCCAACCTACCTTTAAAAATCTTCCCTGATGGAGATCCCGGAGTGTCCCTAGGCAGCATATTCCAGTGCTTAGCTAGAGTTAGGCGTTTCTTACCTTGCTTCAGCAATGGGGTCTACCTACTCTCCTTTCTGCCCCAGATATGGTGGAGCAGCTCTTGGTGCTGGTACCCAGTGCTGGGTCTCCAGCCATAGGTCCCTGAACCAGCTGTGGCTTTGTGATATGAGAGTGTAAGGCTTTTAAAATGACAGTTAAAAGAGTCCTAATCTTCCTTGCTGAACAAATGAGTAGCCTGAGTGAGTTGCTTAGCTGCCATGAGGTCTGTCATCTCATTCCAGCATGGATGACTAAGAAAGGAGTAGGGCAAAAATTTATACATATGAGAACACGTTTTTACCCTAATGTAGGCATGAGCTCACTGTGATTTCCAGCCTGTGAGTAGCCGTTCATGTTGGGTCAAGGCGCACTAGCACTATTATTAACTGTGGTGTCGTGCCTTTTCTGTGTTTGCATGAAGAATCATCTGCAGGTTTAATGACAGACCCTCTCTCCCCCATGGGCTGAGCTCACCTTGTTGCAGACCTGACTAATGCAAGGCTTGTTGGTGACTGCAAGGCGTTACCTTTTTCCTTTTCTCAGCTGCTTGTTGTCTTTAAACTTCATCCTTACAGCAAACCATTCACTTACCCTAAATTACCAGTAAATTAATTTATATGCAGACATCATAAATCACCTTTTACAGTATTTTATTAGTCAAAATATGATTAATTAGGTTTGAGTTCTTTTATTTCCGAGTAGTTTAAATACTTATGAACTAAAATTTAAATAATTATAGCCTTCTCAGAATATTTTTAAGAAAGATCTATCAAGTATAAAGTTGAATTTTCAATGCCTCATTTAGCATGCTGCAAAGAAGAAAAAGAAAGATATTAAAATATTTTGTACTGGAGATTTAGAATTGAAAAGAGAGACCTAGAATTCTGATTACTAATTAAGTTCACATTTAGCACAAATAAAACATGCAAGGTTATAAGAAAGTTTGACAAAAAAAGCCTACAGAGATCCGTACTTTTTGTGCTCTAATTATATTGGTATTTTTATATTATTATAGTTATTATCTTGCCAATACCCATGACAAAAAAACCACTATTAAATCCTCTGAAGTTGATAGTGGTTGCATATGTATGTCTGTGTGTGTGTAAAAATGTGAAGAGTTGTAAAAATATTGAATGAGGTTCTGATTTCACATAGTCCCAAATCCTTCAACTACTTAATTGTAGCTACTGCAGCACAAATTTCACCTTGTGTCTGTGAGCAATTCTACAGAGGTCAGCTTGAGAAGAATCTCACTCAAGTCATACATGGCTACTTACCCTTCAGCTCGCAGGACTTCCACTGAAGTCATCTGCCATGAGCAGGCAGGCGGATTATTGGTTGCAAAACCAAAGCCTGATATAGATATTCAATACTGTAGTACTGTAAGGATGTTGGCTTGACTTACAGCCCTCCACCCACCGACTGTGAGCAATATGTATCCCGAGAGATTCTTCAGCGAGGCTCTTCGTTGCAGGAAATAAACAAGAGGGAACGAGGCTGACTGAGCAAAGTCTGATATTGCTCACCATTCCTTGCTTGCAAAATGTGTGCAACCATGGGCAGGCGAAGCCTCGGGACTGTGAAGCCCTGTGACAGGACAGGATCTCCAGGGGCTTTATGGAGCCCCAGCAAGCACAAAAGCCATATTTCTGCACACTGCTCATTTCTCCATGGACTATGAGCTCATGCTTAATGTGCAAAGTTTGCTCTACCCTGCTGCCTTCATGCATGCCCCTTATAAGTCTCCATGTATCCCTAGCTCCTGGCCCTTACACAAGCACCAGAAGTAAATTTATGCCCATAAGGAACATCATCTAAACCTACTGATCTGATATAGCATTAAAAATATCAGTACAACTTGATCAGGAGGTAGACTAAACCCTTGTGGGGTGATCCAAGCAGATAGTGTTTTGGCATACACTGTGTATTACAGTTAGCCACAGATTTAAAACGAGTAATAGTGTGAGCAGGACGACAGAGGAAGGTTGACTTCTCACAAATCTGTGGTAACTAGTAATGAATGAGCCCGAGTGCTCCCATAGTCTTGGTCAGGGCACCAGCAAAGTCTCCCTCCTCTAGCAAACTGCCTTTTTCATGAAATCTTTGTGCCCATTCCACTTTCTATTTGTCTAAAACTGGCCAATGGTTCAGAGGTCACTGGGAAGACCGAGGGAGGTTCACACCCTCATGCACACAGTGCAATAGCATATGCCACACCTTTCCTGAAAATCAGGGTAATAAAAATGCTATTGCTGCAACAAGCAAAGCTCTCAGACAGGTTTCCAGAGGGAAGATTCTAGTTTAAGACTTTTTTTTTTCCTTAGTGCTCAGATGAACGATTTCTGCAACATGGTCTACATCCCAAGGTGTGAGAAGTCTCGGCAGCTTATAGTTCTAAACGTGTTTGCTGCTGACTGCTACCTTCCTGCTATTAAGATTTACTTGGAAGGAGAGACCAGCCCTCATATAATCTCTGGTCACTCATCCGTCTATTCCAAACACTGCTCAGGGCATGAACACTTGAGGTGTTGGGCTTTCTGGTCTTGGGAAACCCAGAACAAATTCTCTTTGGCCAAGTAATGTGCTTGGAAACAGCATTCCTGTTTTTGCAGCAGTAGTAAACAGCAAATCAGGGTGTAAGACGTTTTGCAGGCATGTGTGGCTAGCAGTTGGTAGATATCTCCACTTTGAAATCCATAGGATCTGTCTTCTAGTCTGATTTCATGAATCCTCTTGAACAGCCAGTGCCTGCCTGTCTGTGCGGGCAGGTCACCTTCTGTCACACTGTCACTACGGTCCATGTTGTCTTTGCTCCTCTCTGCAAGCACCTCCTGCCCCAAGACTTGCTTCATAAAATATTATTGCAGGGTGTATTAGCTTCACAGCAAGTTCCGCACTGGCACCAGAGCTCATGCCAGCCGCAGCCCTGTGGCACCATTTGAGGCTTCTCCACGAGCAGTGGAGAGGAGCTCCCGTTGTCATCCATGTTTTGCTGATGTGTCAGCACAGAAGTCAGATCACAGCAGAATCACAGAATCACAGAATCATTAAGGTTGGAAAAGACCTGTAAGAACATCAAGTCCAACCATCAACCCAACACCACCATGCCCACTAAACCATGTCCCGCAATGCCTCGTCCACACATTCCTTGAACACCTCCAGGGATGGTGACTCCACTACCTCCCTGGGCAGCCTGTTCCAGTGTCTCACCACTCTCTCAGTAAAGAAATTTTTCCTAATATCCAGCCTGAACCTCCCCTGGCACAACTTGAGGCCATTTCCTCTTGTCGTGTCACTCGTCACTTGGGAGAAGAGACCAACACCCACCGCTCTGCAACCCCCTTTCAGGTAGTTGTAGAGAGCGATGAGGTCTCCCCTCAGCCTCCTCTTCTCCAGACTGAACAACCCAAGTTCCCTCAGCCGCTCCTCACAAGACTTGTGCTCCAGACCCCTCACCAGCTTCGTCGCCCTTCTCTGGACACGCTCCAGCACCCCAATGTCCTTCTTGTAGTGAGGGGCCCAAAACTGAACACAATATTCGAGGTGTGGCAGATCACTTAAAACTCTCAGAGGCCAGAGAAAAGTGCCATTCTGGAGACTAGTCCATGGCTGTGGGCTCCACAAGAGAAAAATTAGACCCAGAGGGGAATGCTGGGGCTCAGATGCCTGGTGCCATGCTGACACTCACAAAACACATTTTACATCTGAAGGTCTCCTGGAGGGATCTTTGCCAAAGCCATTAGCAGCAGAAGGGCACCGGCATTGCTTTGTTTCACCTAGATTGTCAGTGGCAGGGGGGCTTTCCAGCCTCCCTGCAGCCCTTGGCAGGCAGAGCCCTCCTTCCTCCCCCCTTGCAAGCCTCTCTGCCCTGGCAGGCAGAAATGAAGAGCCTGGGGTGACAGCAGAGGGTTGGGGAGCAACAGCAGGATTCTGGGCAGGCAGAAGAGTCTGAGGTGGGAAGAGAGAGCAGGCGCGAGTGGGAGAGAAAATGAGGACAGAGGAGCCTGGGGGGATCCAGCTGTGAAGAGGAACTGCACAAGAGGAGGGAAAAGTGAACAGCTGGAGGGGAAAACCATGCTGGAGAGAACATTTCATTGATTTTTGTCCAGGGAAGAAGAATTCTGCTAGCACAGAGTGAAACTGGAACAAGTGTAATGAGGAGCAGCTTGTGCGCGGTGGCCGGCGGGGCTGACCCAGCCTGCGGCGGGGCGGTGACCGCCTGCCCCGATTTGGTCTTGTACTCTGTCAAATGGTACTTTAAATGTTTAGAGCAAGACAGTGAATCGTTAAAGGGTTCCTGGGGGCTTTTCACACTCAACTGTATGTATCACACGGGGAAGAGCTCTGCTTTCACTTGGCATACCCTTTCTCAAAAGCGTGGCAGCAGCCTAATGCGTGGTTGTGAGCTGCAGGATGTCTCCCTCAATATTGATGTCTCCCTCAATATTAATGCATTTGCCCTTCTTAGCTCATTGCCAGTATAGTTTGCTGATTGCTGGTGGTGGCTGGTTGGCTCTTTTTTTAATAATTCTATGACAAAAACCAGATACAGGTGAAAGCTGCTGTGCAGAAAGTGGCCAAACGCAAAGTGGGAAAAAATGGCATCTCTTCCCGGTGGCAGGGAGTTTCACTCTGATTCATTGTGCCACCGCTGGGCTCACAGCTCTCTGCTGTTTTTTTAAGTGCTGCAGGCAAAAGCCAGATCAATCCGTTTTAGGTGTTTGTCTCGTTGTCAGTATTCCATGCTCTGTCAGTTGCAAAGGCAGGGGACGCTTACCCAGCGACAAACAGATGATGGCAATTTATGGTGTGCCAGATGGGGGTGTGTGATTCACTGCTGAGTGAAACTGCCAGCTAGAACGGCCATCAGACAACACGGTATCGACATTATGATTACAGTTTGTCAGGTCTCTGCCAGCCACAAATATCCACAAGCATGACATCACTTGCATTTCGGAGCACTTCTTTGCCCAAGGAGGTACCATTTTACACATGAGCGTTTCTTGGAGACCAGCACATGTGTTATCTGCCTAACTGAGGCATGGGGGAAAACCCAGCAGGTTTTTGGCACATGTGGACAATACCTTCTGTTTTCTCCAGGAAATCTCAGCTGACTAGGACAAATTAAATGTCTGCCTTCGTTGAAGTAATTTATGAAGTTAAAAATTACCCTTCATCTTTAAAACACCTACAAACTTTGGCAAAACAAACTATTTTTTTACACCATAATCCTACAGTGTAAAAGTCAAACTGACTTCCTTCTAACATAGATATAATGGGCTTGATTTGCTCTTCACGTTGTTGTACAAAAGCAAGCCCACTGTTACAGAGAGATTGCTCCCAGGTGACACTTGTGGAAAGGTGAGATATCTATGCCCAAGGGGTTGGAATCAATGGGCTGCCATCATCTGAATCGTGCAAAAGACAGATCCCTTTTGCTATGCCCCAACACTGAAGATGTGACTTCCCTCATAGGGACCAGTTGTCAAGTTCTTACACCATTACGGCTGCATGACCATGACCTTCTGTGCCCTCACTGGGTCTTACTCCAGCAGCTCTCCAGCCCTGGAAAATGACAGGAACATGTGGTGGCTCTGACACAACTATGGAAGCAGGTCTAGCCCCAGCACGTGTTTGAGTTGTAGCTGGGGTTTCCATCAAGTAGCAGATACTTTCAGATCTGTTAATATGGATATTGTGCCACTTGCCATGGTTGACCATGAAGGTACTTGCACTGTGTCCTATGATGCTGGAATGACAGTATGACCAAACTCTGACTACCTTTCTACCTTTCTCATGGCAGTAGTCCCTTTGGACAATAGTCATTATAATTTATTAGTTATATTAATAAGTTTTGAAGCTTAGGCTTGTTGATTTGGTTTTAATTAACCTACAATACTTACAGCTCTATCTGAAGTTCTGAGATTGATCTTGGAACCTTAAATGGAAAGACATGATACAGAGGTGCAAAATATATTTATTTATTCTAATTCCTTTTTCATACACACAGCAAAATCTCAGATTTTAAACCTAGTACTGGATTGTGGGAGGAGCAAAGAAAACCCGTGGTTCCCTCCCTGTCCCCTCGCCTCTTGCTTCTTTGTGACTCTTCAGTTATATCACAAAATCACCCCATTGCTCAACCTTGATGCTCACAACACTCCTGTGATGAAATTCCTTTTGCAAACATGTTTATCTCTGGCATTGCTTTGTCTTCCCCAGTTTATATACACGCAGTCTGATCCAGAAGACCATTCAGATCCATGGGAATCTTTGCTTTAGATAAATTTCTGATCAAGCTTGTATCTGAGGTGGCCTAAAATGTAATGACTTTAGAGCAGAAAAGACTTTGTGTCATGTGCTTGTGTCATGTGCTTATGTCATTCTAAGTGCAATGGTACAATAAAGTACCAAGGCAATAAAGCCTTGGTTGGGAACCTTAGCTGGCACAATGACAGGAATAACAATAGATACCCTAAAAGAAAATTATAGGAAGAAAACCAGGAAAATATATTTCCCCCTTCCAGTTCCCTTGAAGATCTGTGGAAATAAAAGCATTACAGTCAATCAGTGGCTGTGTTTTTATTTCTGATTCTTCCCTGCCACTGGTTCAGAAAGTAAGACTCCTCTTTCCTCCTGAGGAATAGCACTTCTATTTCCTAGGGATTCTTACTCTCTTTTTCTCCTGCCACCCATCTTCATTGATTTAATCTTACACAGTTTGTCATGCAGCCAAATACTCCAATGGTCAGATTTTGTTGGCTTGCTCACAAACCCTCCCTTCCCTTCCCTTCTCTGTAAATATTCCCTTCCTCCACCACTGGCTGTTGCAGAACCAAGACTTGCGTCTTTAGCTGTTTCTTTTTTTGCAGCTCCGTGAGGGCTCCTTTGTTTGAGGGGAAATACCTGGCAGGAAGGTTAATGTGAGCCAGGGACTGTTCCCTGACACAGCACCTCAGCTCAGCTGCTGGCACCTACCTGTGCTGAAGAAAGGGAAAGGAGCACCCTTTTTCCCCTTTTTGTCTGCTGGTCCTTTGCTTGTATGCTTACCTGATATTACCTGATATACTCTGCATCACTAGGATAAAAGAATAAATGGCTCTTTCTCAGCTTAGGGGAAAACCTAGCAAAGAGCATCTCCACGCCAGAGAGCTCTGTGGAGCTGCCTGGGAGAAAGAGGATGGGACAGCGAGGAATGACCTGCTTTGCCAGGCTGTGGTGAAGGTCACAGGGCTGGGGGCTCTTCCAGCCTCAGCTGGCGGTCCCCAGTGTCCCCACTGAATGCACTGCAGCGGGAGTCTGGCCAAGCGCAGCTCCCTGTGACTATCCAGGGACACTCCCTGTGACTATCCAGGGACACTCCCTGTGATTAGCCCTGGGTAGCTGCAAGGAGCAGCAGCAGCAAAACGATGTGGAGGTCTCAGACTCCTCGAGAGCTCCTTCTTGCCACAGGAAGGAACTTGTGCTGTGTCCTTTCAAAGCACATGTAATCAGCAGAAGGGAGCAGGAAAGCTCCTCCCAGTAGCTGGCTGTGGCACCCAACCTTTCCAAAACAAGTTGCATGGACCTTTGGCTGGTGAGGCTGAACAGTGATGGTGATATTTTGCTCCAGAAATGCTGTTTCCCACCATTTATTATCTAATGACAAAGCAGCCTCAGATCAGTTACTGATCTGCTTGAAATGATCTGCAGTATTGTCATTACCAAGTGGTAATATTTGGAAAAAACTTTTTTATCCCCAGTAGTTGTTAGAACTAGAAAACAGTGGGGCAGCTGCTGTTTGAGGACCTGACACTTCAGCAAGCACAAACTGTAGCCAAATGTGGGAGCACCACGGCAGCCTTCCCTTTCGTACTGTTCATCAGCCTCTGTATTTGAGTGTTGCTGTTAAAATGCAACATCTACCAATGGTCAAAATATTTTTCAATATTTGTTATTCTTACAAAGTGTCATTATTTTCACTTACATAGAGATTTTAAATAGCATTGTGCTCCAAATCTTATCTGCTCTCAATATCGACCACAATAATTCTGTGTATTTGTAGTGCTTATATTAAACTCATTACAGGTGAATTATGCAGGCTCGGGTAGTTATATTTGTATTGATCTGTAACATCTTCTCAGACATTATACTAATTTTTCAGGTTCTAATTTAGTATCTGACTGCAGTAAATATAACTTCGTATTACCTAATAAACATACTTAATACAATCTATTTGGTGGAGGGGACCAAAATCCAGTCTGTGAGCTGCAATAAGAATCCACAGAGGAACTCCCACTGTCTTCGTGAGGGATGCATATAAAGATGAAGAGAAAGATCTTGTCTTTGCATAATGGTTGGGGATAGGATCATCTCATCTAATTACAGCTATCGATGGTATAAGCATTTACAATCAAACAAGTAACCCTAGGTTTCTTTCAGAGTTGATGGAGAGAAGTAGGTATTTTCAAGAAGTGATTCACTTGGGCTATTTGTAGCCAGCTATTTTAGGATGAAATGATCCCCCTCTACCCCCCAGAAGTGCCTGTTTCTGTGCATTGACTGTAAAGAGTAGTGTACGTACAAGCTGAAAGGTGAATGTCTACATTGTAGGTTTTTGCTTTTGGCCAAATGAATCAGAGGATGTTTAGATTTTATCTTTACTTATTATTGGCTCAGAGCCTTACATTATAGTAACGGGTAGTTTTGGGGCAATATGTTGACACCAAGGACTTCTCTGTTTCTGCCCATTTCATCTCTGCCTTTCCTATCTTCATTTTCTGTTTCTCTTTTCTCTTCTGTGTCTTTCTATGTCTCTTCCTTTTCTCTGCAGCAACTTCCAGTCCTTTCTTATTTTATTTCCTGAAATTATTTTCAATAAAATAATTAATGCAAGTCCTTGAAATATTTTTAAGACTTTGAAGGTAGTATGCCAATAGGAGTAATTGGAAGCGGGGGAGTTCATAACTCTCGGACCTCCTGTGTTGGTCAGGTTTCAAGGTTATCTTCACAGCCAGGCGGAATGGAAATATGCATTGTAAAATAAAAGCTTAAACTGTTCAGAACCTGAATGAGTCCTGTACATTACACTAAATGTGCTGCATTCAGACAAGTGTATTCCAGGGAAGAGCTGCTTGGTGTGTTTGCTTGACAATGTCAATATTCTGAGTTGTAGAGTATCAGATTTCACTCTTGTGTTTTTACAGTTGCTGTAGTTTGGGTATGTTTCTTTATTTACCCTGTGTTGATCTACCTGATGAGGTTACATCCTGGCCTTGCTGAAACCCCTGGGAGTCGACTCTGGACCTAGATTTTAGCTGTTCTCTGCTTACAGGAGACATGTTTTTAAACTCTATGGGCATCAGCCACATCGTGCCTCGTGCTGTCCTTTTCCTCCCTGCTGAGGACTCTTGTCTGTGTGCTAAATAAAAGAGGGCAGAGGACAGAGCAGAGGGAAGAGGATTTAGTGGGAATGCATTTCATAGGATAACCAGGGTGCGCCACAGCTGTGGCTCCCCCAGCCAGTGCAGGTCCATTTTACTAATGTAACCTTCAATCTCTTTCTCTTCTCAGAAGGAAAGATGAAGTCTGAAAAGGAGACCTCCTTTTCTGTTGAAATTAGTAATGCTATCACTATAGGATCCTATACAGACGTGAAGGCTGTGGGTGTCACACTGGTGGGCAGCCCTCCTGGGAGGGGCATACAATGTACAGGGTGTGAAATTCATCTGATAGCCACAAAGGTGCAGAAAAGCTGCTGAGCAGGGACGGACAAAAATCCTGATGTTTTCCCTACCTCCCCCAAAGCCGAAGTGATACCCCCTCTTTCTCTCTGCTGCACCGAGCCTGGCAGTGTGAACCATCCAGCAGGACATCTAGAGGCTGCAGCACCTGTGTAAGGGCGCTGGCTGGGTGGCTGGAAGGTGCTGGGTGCTGGGGCAGGCAAGGGAGTGCTTGCATCCCAGGGGCCCCATGAAAGCAGGAACAGCCCTACCTCTCCCACTGAGACCTGCCTCCAAACTGTATCCCTAGCCCTGAGCTGTGATGCTGAGGTGAGCAGTGGTGCTCCTTGACATTTTGGGAGTGAGATCTCCTCTCTACACCAACTCTATTCACTTCTTCAGGATTGAAGATAAATATTGCTGCCTCTGACTTTTTTCTTGCAAGCATAGTGGCTTGTTGCTCTTCTCATTTCCACAAAGATTATGCAAAACCTCCATAGCATTAAGATGTTTATCACCTCACCTTTTAAAATCCTGTTGCTTTCACGCCTATGGTTCAACTGTTCCCAGTAGAGCTTGATTTTCCTTCTGTAAGTCATCTTCATTTTTTTACCTAGAAAAAAAGCACTCAAACCTCATAAATTCCAGTTCTCCGGAATAATAAAACTCTATTATTAGTGTTGACTTCCATGTGGAGTCTTATGCATGCATTATGCACATTGCTCTCACCAACAGGAAAAGAACCCAAAAGATTTCAGAAGAAGAAATGAATACAAATCCTGTGGCCCTTTCTAAGTCAAATTTCTTTTTTAAGTCAAAGAAAACTACGGAAGAGTGTAAGAGTTGTAATGTTGACCGAAGTTTACTGTGACCCAGTTCTTTCCCAGAATTTGCTAGCAAAGTTAAGTTTTATACTGTTAAATTTCTTAATGTAGAATTATAAGCAGCTGCTCAGCTTCTGGTCAGGCCCATGAAAGGTGATGGGTTGTTTACAGGAAGTAGAGATTTCCTTGGATTGGCTTCTTGTTTCACGTAAAATCAGAATCTGTCATCTTCCAATAAAATCCAGAGAAGACATGAGAAGTTAACCCGAGATTGCCAAGTTTTAATTGGCAGAACTTTCTGCTTTGATAAGTCATATATGTATATTGGAATCTTTTACCTATCCATTTCTAATTAGCCCCTTGTAACATCAAATCTGTCTCTCTGCCTGTCTCTAACACCCATATATCTGTTCTACCAAAGCTGAAACTTTGCTCAGTGCAGAGACCCCTCACAAGACTTTTCACACTATTTTGAACCCTATTACCCTGAAAATTCTTCTCTTCCCAGATGTCTCACGTGTTCAGATTATGATGAAATTGCTTTGCTTGATAATAACAGGTGCACTTGCCTTACTAATAGGAGAATAAGAGCTTTTGCTTCTGTTTTCCATATCTATACACTTATATGAGTCTGCTTGAATTGAAATGTTACTGTTTTCAATATTTAATGAGCTATATGTTGACTTTTTTTTATAAATAGGGGGGAGCAGAACAGGACAGGAATGGATGGGAAAGAAGAAGAAGAAAAGAAAGAATTTTTAAACTTTAAATATTTAAGCATTACTGGCAGCAGTGGACAGGGAGGAAGATACACCAGACAGGAGCATAGTACTTTTGTTACCTATTTTCCAGATTTCCTTAAAAAGTTGCTTATTTAGGAACTTATTTGGCAATAAGATCTGTGTTTCTTATTCATACCCCTGTAATTTGCCCTAGTGTAATTTAATATTTTTCTCTTTAATTTTCAAATCTTGTCTGCATTAAGCCATTTTAATGCTTTTGTGGTAAGTAGAAATTAATTTCTGCTATATGATGAACTGCATACGTTAATACTGCAATGCCATGAGCTTCTTCTGACTTTTCAGCTGCAATGACTTCAAAGTGCTTCTCAAAATCTGGGGAAGTGTTCAGCATTTGAAATAGTATGGATGTTTTCAATGTTAACCTGCTTCTTTTTGCTGAAATGTATTTGCATTCCATTGCATTTGTATCCAAAAACAAAAAAAATTGCTTTTTAACATTTTTGACACCCTGTTGATGTTGAGGCATGTAAAGCATTAAACTATGGTCAGTGGATGGAAAATATGACACTATTTGAAGACAAACCACGTGCATGAAGAAAAAACAGTGTGGTCAATTTGAGATGATACAGCAGGCATACATTGCACTTCATGGTAAAAACAGGGCATGATATTTTACAGGAGCTTTGTATTGTGCACAGATTAGTACTAAAAATAGTTCAAACCAACTATATGAGCACTTTCACCTTTTTGGAATCAAATTGTCATTGCTTAACAGAAGGTATTTTTAACTTCTGTGGTTTAGCTTTAGCTGAATCTTATTACTGAAGAATGAAGTGAAAGACTGGTATTATAGAAAACTTTACTAGTGAGTAATCTGAACTGCAGTGTTGACTCTCTTTGCAAACCAGGCACTTGGCTGTACCACTGCACTGAGAGCTTAGATCTACCTTGTCTTTTTAAGAGAAATATTCCATAAATCTGGTTTATCTATCGGCTTTAATTGCAAGATGTTAAATACCATTCTCTTAAGACTCAATTCCATTGTTGCAGGCTCTTAATGGTACTTTTCTGGAAAAATACTTTGCACATCTGTTTTATTTATCTAAAGAGACCAGTGTTTTAAAACATTATTCCTTTAGCAGCAAATGTTTTTGGTAGCTAGAATTTATTTTTGCATTGCTACAAGCAGTTAAATTCCTGTTATAGCAGTATGTACCTTGCCTGTGGATTTTTTTTTCTTGTAAAAGATTTTGAGACTGATTCAGCCAGACCCTGATTCAGAGAAGGCCTGAGGACTTCCTGCAAGGTGCTGAGCACCCCAACAGGTATCAGGAGGGATGAAAACTACTGGATTTGGCCCACAGTGCTTTTAAATCCACCGTGAAATTGTGGTGGTTTGTTCAAGCTTATTCACATTACAGATATCCACTCTGTAATTGCTTGAAAATCACCTTGAGAAGTTTGGAATGAAACATGCTGCAAAAGTGAAATATTGATGTTATGGTAAACACATTGCAACACACCCCCTGCCCCCAGATGTGTGATTCCCTCACCCTAACCTACCTTCATCAGACATTTTTGCATAAAATACGTTGTTATGAAAGAGGACTTGAGAATCAATTAATTTTTCATAGACAAATGGATTGGGCTTTTTTCCCTATATTTTCCTTCTTTTGTTTGTTTACCTCCTTCCCCTCCTCCCCAACAGAACATTTTAGAGAGGGTCCAACTCAAATTCTGAAGCTGAAATTACATATATATATATATATATATATATATATTTGTTTCCGGTTGTGTTTCCATTATAAAATATATTTACTTAAACACTCTCAGTGCACAGCTTTCCCATTAGTATTCATACTACTCTCTGCATAGAAATATTCCCCCGGGTATCAATAATCTCTTTCGCAAAGAACACAAGAAACCTTGGAATATGAAATTGTGCTATCCTGATGCTAAGTAACATCAGCAAGACAGACAGTGCTCTGAGTAGCACAAGTGCTCATATTTGAAAGTTTTATTCCTTCACCAAAACAAAGTGACAGGAACTAAATGCAGGAAAATAATTTACCTTGGTATTTACCTGTAACCTTGTTCTAAGGAACCAAGTGAAAGTGAAGAATGAGGTGAAAAGAGCAATTAAGTTTTCAAGGACTGAAGATGCAAGAGAAGAATGGAAGGAACAGAAAAGTGGATTCTGAACTGATGCTAAAGCTTAAGGCACCATATTTTGCAACTCTTGTAAAAATTTCTCTAGAATATTAGGATTCTTTTTACACAAGTAGCCACAACTAATAGCCAGATAGCTGAACATCGGGAAAGGTTCCTGAACACTACTAAGTACTTAAAACTGCTATGCACTACTAAGCAGAGACAGACTGAAGTTCACTTTGAAGATACATCTAGTGAAAGAGACCAGGACAGTTGTACCAGCATTGTAAGGAGCTATCTACATTATGTTTTCCTGCTTGCTTTTGCAACAGGATCATTTGCCATCTCTGGGTGAAAGAGAGTAGATTTTATTACAATAGATTTTATCTAGAAGCTCAACAGGATCTTTCATTTGGACAACACTTTGGCTGACTGTGTTCAGTGAATAATATCCTGTAGGTAGATATTGTAGATATTTTTTATTTGCTTAGTTACTATCTTAATGGTTTCTTATTATCTACATCTGCAGGTATGAGCACAGTCTCTCTCTCCCCCCCTCCTGTAGCTGAAACTATATGTAAGTAAAACCTCTTTATTCCTTTTTGTCTTCATGGGAGCAAGTCATTGCAGACAATTTGTTAATCAGTTCATCTATTATAGGATGCAAAGAAGCTTCCAAGAGAAAGTGTTCCCACTCGTTATACGATATGAGGTCTCACTTTTAAACAAGTCTGGGTAAAATACTGTGTGATTTCCTGTCATTATGGTAAAAAAGAAAAAGGTAATCTAATCTGACAAGTTGCCAGAGTGAGTTAATCTTAGGCCAGTTGGTGAGAGAATGTTAATGACAACAATTTACATTTTGGAATTTTTAAATTCAAAAACATCTGGTAGAAGGTGTTAATTTGTGAAGAGATGAACTGTAATAAAAGTGTAATGTTTGTGGAAAGGAGCAGCTTGCTCAGAGGACACTAAGAAGATTCCGTACAACACTATGTACTACATACACTGGCTTGGCCTCCTTCGGTAGAAACTGCTGTGACGCTCCCTGCCAGGTCCTGGATGAGCTAGTCAAGAAAACCCTCCTCGAACAAGCTCTGCTGCAGGCTGGCCGTCTGTCTCCCAGATGCTATGCAGCACTGCTTGCCTTGGCAAACTACTCCTCCATCAGGTCAGGTTCAAGCCTGGTAAAACCTGGTCAGTACTTCGTGACTATCTTGATTTTCCCAGGACATACCTCCTAACTCCTTGCCTTTGCTTCCAGAGCTGCTCTGTGCTTTCCTGGCCCATTCCCAGCCCAGTGAGCACCGCAGGGCTGCCTGGAAGCTGTTATGTGCCGTGCGAGAGACCACCAAGGGGAATGCCTACAAGCAAGCCAGAGCACTGGGGCAGAAGGAGCACCCTGCCTCATGGGCATCAGCTCTGCCTTCCCTCAGGAGATGAGACAGTCCTAGCAGCCATTTGAGAAAATGTGGGGGTCCTGGTTTAATTCAGTCTCTGCCTAGGACACAAGAAGCTCTTAAAGTCCTTGCCGCCTTGGATTCTTGTGGTGTATGCAGGGAGCTGCTCCAGAAGTCTAGAAAAATGTCTGTTTGAACTCCCACTATGATACAGAGGACGCTTGAAAGCAAATTGGCTTTAATCTCATATGTAGCTACCATTATGTTTTCTTTGGATTAGCCTGATTGATGACATAGATATCCTTACAAATACTGCTTATAGTGGGAAGTCTATCTGGGATAAATATGGTTGCAAGAGTGAAAGCAAGTGGCTTCTGTAGAGAGCTGTTCTTCTGTAAGGAGTGGCTTGACCCAGCTGCAGAGAGTGCTGGGGTGAGGTAGCTCTACACCGGCATCTGGATGCCCTTCAGCATCTTCTTGTTTTAAATAAATTTGGATGGGGTTTATAGGCACCTCTGAGGCAGAACTCATGGGGCCCCTGTTACCTGTTAAATACAGAAGTGCTGATCAAGAAAAGGTTCAATTTGCCTCACCTGGTGTTGAATTCAGTAAACCTGGCTCTCTGTGCAAGACAAATGGAAATAAGAGGTTTTGAGTGCTGTGCTGTATTTTTTCTTTTACAATTTATCAATTTTTAAGTCTGAATGTTTAGCCAGCTGTTTGTTCCTTCTAGACAATTAATTGAAGCTGTATGCTGTCAGAAGTTCTCCCTGAGATTTGCATTCTCAATTTGACCTAATCATCTGAGTCAAAACACTGCTATTTGGGCATTCTTTTTTTTTTTTTTTACTCCCTCAGCAGCTTCCTCCACCATTTTTTTTGTGAAATAGTGATGATGTCAATGTAACTTATCTCCTTCCACAGCCTTGATATCTTGTTTTGATCCTTCTTTGGCAAGCCAGTATAGTGAAATCCCTGAAATTACGAATGGATGTGGTGCTGGCCATTCATCTTTAAAGTCAATTGATTCTGAATAAAGTTGTCTTGAAGTTAGATTAGGCAACAAGGAATTCCTGATTTTGCTATTGATCTGCTGTGTAGTGTGAGACTCATGATATCAGTCACCGGTGCTTTGCTTTTCTCATCCACAAGAACGAAACTCTTAAAAGTATGCTGAGGGTCACAGATTAAAGACATTTTATAAGCATTAAGACCCAGACTCTGCTGCATTCATGATGTAATATCTCATCTTGCAGTGCAAAATAGATTCATTACTCCTTCAGCAACACACCGTGCAACATGATAGACTCAAACATAACGTGATTACTAGAACATCAACTTTGGCCAATGCAAATCTGCTGTATCTTGCACATAAACTTTATTTCTGAGTAGTTGAAACAAAAAATTGATCTGTTCTTTAAGCCAATCGTAATTCAACAGATCATTAATGACAAATGGCAGAATGCCCCAGCCATCCTTCCAGGCAATACTCCAGATGGAAGTCATTGGATAAAGAACAGGAAGGTTTGGCAGAATGTGAAAAAAGAATACATTTGCTACACATCACTCATTTTGCCTGACTGCAATAAAGTAATTGTAATAGAATGTTGTCACAGGATAATGGTCTCCTGCTGCTTTAGAAATGCTTTGCAAACAGATGTTTACTTTCTCTGTGGGAGACATTGATCCCAGCACAACAATCTTTTCTATTAAAGGAAAATTAAGTACTTATAGGTTCAGCAGTACTATAAAAAGATCATTATAAAAAGCCATATAATGTAATAGGTGACATGATATGAAATACATACGTGATGTACGTGATATATGTGACTAATCCCTAAGCGGGATTAATTGAAATAGTTTCTTCTGGCAGCTCTGCGAGTAACATTTTCTCAACAAATGCAGATAGGAAAATGTAATGCATTATGATGAAGTTGTTTTTGTCATTTTAATTTTCCAAGGCTCTGTGAACTGCAGAAAAACAGCATTTGTAAATAAAAATAATAACATCAAAACTCCAGTGTATAACGTCTGATGAGAAATGCTTAGTTAATAACAAATAGGTAAAAATCATGAATAAACAATAAAATAACATTTTGCAATTAATGGAAATTAAAGACCATGCATTTTCTGTCAGGGCTGAACTTAGTATTGTGAGTTTTGCTGACCAGAACCAAGGCAAAACTTTGAAAACAGATAAAAATTTATCAAACATTTGTGCATTCCAAGATAATTTTCTTAGAAGAGCAATTATACGTTAGAGATTGTAAAAGAATTAAAAATATTCATATTTTCCTCTGAACTGCCTGCAATACATGTGGGACACATAAATTGCACTCTGTTGTAGTATGATAGAAGAGTTACATAGGCACTATTTTGGTGAACCTTATATATTTTACAGACACTTCTGCTATTTATCCAATAATGTACCAACTGCAAATTTGGGCCGATGAGACATGGATAAAAGAAGAACATTTGTTCTCTTACGTGTTCTGCCTATGTCTATGTGCTGTCAAAGGCATTTGACTGTCAGATGAAGCAACCCTCTGTGGTATTTAGCATTGGCCAAGGTTGTATCTGGACCAGGAGGAATAAAATGAGAATAATTAACCAGGGACTGAATGACTTGTTGGCCTCACGAGACTCACCTCCAGAACCTGTATCATCTTGGATCTTCTGCTGTCCATTTCTATTTAGCTCAAGACATCTTGTGATGGTGATTGGTACTTTTCCAGCTGGTGGCTCTATCCAATTCCATGTATTTTATGTAATGAATCCCAAACAGAGTTGCAGTATGCAGATTACCAACATTTTTGTAACTGGACCAGGCAGGTATCAGGCTTGCTTCCACAAGTTTTAAAGGTTGTAGCAGAGCAGAATAGCCAGTGAACAGCGACACTGAGGCCGGGTTTACTCAAAGTGCTGCTTCAGCTGAAGCAATAGAAGACTTGAAGCCCTAACTGCATTTTTTACTCTGAGTGGTGAACTTCACTATCTAGATGCTGAAGGAAAGTGTCTTTTACATTCTCGAGAAGAGTTGATTTGGTATACAAGAAATATGGCCACGAGGGGCATGAAAAAAGTAATTTTTAATGCTGCAAAGGGAACTGAAGAGTGCTGCCAAACCGTAATGACAAGTTGCATCGGGAAGTGCTACTTTAAGAAAAAGAGGAAATTGAAGACTTAAAAAGTGTCAGTTTTGTCACCTTGAACCCATTTTTCCTTAATGCTGAACAAAATGCAAATATGCCCACAGCCAGGAAACCGGTGGAAGTTTGCTTCATTGAGGACTGCACAATATGGTCTACGAGAAGGAAATAAGTTTAATGGAAACTGAAGCACGTGAAGAAAATTAACATCTTAATACAGAGTACCCTGTGCTATGGATAGTATTTAGCACCAAAAGACACCTTCCAGGCACTTAATTCCTGAATCCCCTCAATGGCAGGAGCTTGGACTGGGGGCAGGCAGGGGCTTGTGTAGCAGTCTCGAAGAATCTGTTAAAATGAGCATTTCTTTAGAGGGAAGAAGGAAAAGGCAGAGTAACTGTCTCGTCTCTCTGCACTCAGATATTGATGAATATTGTTATTCACTAGAGGAGGAAAGACAGAAGAGCACAACGGATCTGGAGGTTCATGTGTGAATTAACTTTCAGGTGAAGTCATGTCTGATTTCTGTCCTAGGGCTGCTAAGGGCATCACCCAGACTGCAAAAAGAAAGTCTCTGTATCCCAAATGTAATATGTAATAAGATAACAGAAGGTGGTGTGGACCACCCTGGCTTTATTATACATCCTTTCAAGCCACAGTCTTCAAGTCCCAGAAATTAAAAAGGTATGGCATGACAAAAGGAGATCCATTGCTTCTCTTACTCCATATACGTATTTCTATAGGAGGAAAAAAAAAAAAGAGAAAAAGAAAAAGAAACTGGGTGAGCCGAGAGAAACAGGGATGATGACACTGAAAACAATGCCCTGGTGAAGGCTCTCGTGTCCTAGTTAAAAGCAGCATGCACACAGACCTGTGCCCCTTCTGAAAGCAGACACACCGTTTGTGCTGCCAAGGGACATGCTCAAAAGCTCCTTCATACCTGCGGAAATCTTCCCAGTCTCTCCAGTGGGTCCTTGTTTAGGCTGCACTCAGACATTTAACAGGATAAGGTTGTAAAACGTATGTCATAATACAGAGGAAAGCTAGAGCAAAAAAAAAAAATCATTGCCTTTTAAAGTAAGTTTTGTTCGAATGAAGGTAAAGTAATGACAAGCTGTTTTCCTTGAGGGTAGGATGAACCACTACAGCTGAGATCACATTTCCTTTCTGCCAAGAAGGACTACGTGGGGTTATCACTATTGCCATGAAACTTTCAAGGTGTCTTTAAACTGACTGCATGGGTAGGGAAAGTTGAGAAGGAGACACCTTGCATTGTCTTCAAGGGTGTCATCCTGCATCCAAGCTCCTCCGCTTGTCCTCCATCCCTCTCCTTTCTCCTTCTGCCGGGCTGTAACACGGGGCTGCTACAGGGGAATGAATTCAGTGTCTTTTCTTTTTTGGACATGACCTGCAGTGTTAGCGGGAGCAGTGCTCCCACGAAGATGAGAACTTCTGCCTCCCCAGACTGACGGCAGCACCTAGCCTCCCCAGCTTTTCACCATGATTGCTGTCCTAAGCTTCAGCTTCCCGAATGCCATTCCGAAAAGTTCTCTGGCGGTAAGCGACTGGCAGGGGAAGGAGGGCCGGCTTCCCCCGCCGCTCTGGCGGCGGCGGCCGCAGCCTCCCCCGGCGCCAGCCGCAGGGAGCTGTCCAGCACCGCCGCGGGCCGGGCGGCGGCAGCGGCGCGGGGCCGGGGCGGCCGCAGCGGGAGGGCCCCGCAGCGCCCTCGGCCCCTGCGCGGGCACCGCCGCGCCCCGCGGAGCCGTGCGAGGACACCGGCCCGTTTCCCCGCTCCCCCTCCGCCTGGCTCCGAGCGCAGGCAGGAGAGCGGAGCGCCCGGCCCGCCCTCCCAGCAGCCGGCAGCGGCGGGAGCGCGGGCTGCGCGCGGGCTCCGGCCGGCGGCCCGCCCCGCCGCTGCTGCCGGCCGCCGGCGGCCGCGCGGGGCGGTGGCAGCACCCCCCCGGCGCGGGGGAGCGGGGCCGGGCGGCGGCTGCGGGCCGCGGCGTGCGGGGCTGAGCGCGACAGGCGGCGAGCGGGGCGGGGGGAGGCGGGAGGAGGAGGAGGGGGAAAGGGCTCCAAACAACACGTGATTCCCGCGGAGCAGCGGGGGAGGGGAGAGCGAGGGCGGGCAGCCGAGGCGGAGGAGGGCAGCCGCTGCCGCCGCCGCCGCTTTAAAGCCTCCCGGCGCGGCGCCGCGCAGCACCCGCGCTCCCCCGGCCAGGCGCGGCGAAACGCGAAGTCGGGCAGCGGCGCCGAGGGGCGCGGGCTGCGCCGGCCCCGGCGCGGCGCCTCCGCCGCCGCCTCCCGCCCAGGGGCACCCGCGGCCATGCGAGGCGGCCGCCCCCGCGGCCGCGCGGCTCGGCGCTGCCCGTCGCGGCTGCCCGCCGCCCCGCGCTGAGCCGAGCCGCCGCCGCCGCCGCCGCCCCGCGGCACCATGTCCCGGCGCAAGATCTCCTCGGAGTCCTTCAGCTCGCTGGGCTCGGACTGCCCGGAGACCAGCCCCGAGGAGGAGGGCGAGTGTCCCCTGTCCCGCCTCTGCTGGAACGGCAGCCGCAGCCCCCCCGGCCCCGCCGACACCCCCTTCGCCGCCGCCGCCGCTGCTGCCGCCGCGGCCAGCGCCGGGGCGCGCCGCGCTCCGCGCCGCCGGCGGGTCAACCTGGACTCGCTGGGCGAGAGCATCCGCCGCCTGACGGCCCCCGCGGTGAGTGCCCCGCGCCCGCGGAGCGCCGCGCCCGGCCCCGGCCCCGGCCCCGCCCCCCCCCCCGCGCCGCGCAGACCCCGCGCGGCTGCCGGCGGCTGCTCCGCGGGGTCGGGTCTGTGTCGGGAAGGAGGCGGCGGTGCCCGCGACCTCCTCCCGGGCGGCCCCTGCCCCGCCGTGCCCGCCCCGGCTGCGGGTTGCCAGCCCCGCAAACCTGCGGGAATAAAGATCCCGGCAGCCCGGTGCTGGCGATCGGGTCGGGAGGCACAAATTCGCGCAGCTGCCGGTTTAGCTGGGTTTGTAATTTCCGCCGAGTCCCTTTCTGAATTAAAAGAACATGGTAAAATCATAAAGTGCTTATCACTATCTGGCACGAGCAACATTTTTTTATAAAAAGTTACATCTGTATGATGCATGGCATGCACAGTCTCCTTCAGCATAGAGGAGATGTGAACTTCGTACATTTGTAGGGCTTTTCCTTACTGAACAGGGTAAAAAAAAAGTTTTGACTTTGTGTTCAGAAATATTTCAGCAACAGATTTCCCTGTGCCTCCCAGATGCGCTGACATTCCTGAAAGATCAGTTTCTTTAAAGTGTACTTTGAAATCCATGACTTAGGATTATCTGGATAGCTACACCTGTAGTTGAGAATCAAAGAAGCATTGCGTATGCTAAAATAAGGAGTGAATTTGGGTAGAACCCGTAACGTACGCTGGTATCACTTTGTAAGACTGAAATCAATGGCTCAGGAGTTCTGGTAAATTTACGTAAAATAGAAGGTTCTTCTCCAACCTTCCTGTTACTATTGTGCTACGCTCCTATGAATACCTCTGTGACTATCACTACATTTTCCTCATAAAGTTTCAGCTGCAACTGAGTGCTTCTTTGGTCTCTGGGATATTTTAACATGTTAAGGTATAAAACATTAATTGCAACAAGTAGTCTTAATCTATAAGACAAACTATATTTGCTGTTGTGGTGTTGGATCATCTTTTTGCATATTGTTATCCAGCTTGGAAATGACTTCCGAGTCTCATCACCATCACCTATCAGTTTGCTTTGGTTTTAATACTCTTTTCTGTTCGGTGTTTCTTGAACTGGCTAGATAGGAGTAGACAAGCTGTTTAATGGGAGAAGTTAGCAGTGCATTACATAGCTAGTAGTCGTCCAGTTTCGGTTAAGACTTTTCTTTCCCATTGATTTTTTCCCTCTCCACTGGGAATCTGGTCTTGTAATGCTGATATTAATAGATGATATCTCAGGTGACCTCTCTTGTTTTAGTACAAAAAAAAAAAAGAAGCTATTTAATTTGATAATAATGCAATGGTATAATTAGAGCATGTGTTACCCAAAATATTTGAAGTATTCTGAAGTAGCTCAGTGCAGTATTTTTAGATAACCTTAGTATTTGCATTTTCCCAGCTTTGACAGTTACCTCCTGTATTGACTTGCTATAAAAGACAGTTTCAGTTTTACAGCTTTGATGAATTGTTGAATTTGTTTTTAAAATAAGCACATTCTTTGAATTAATAGATGAGGAAAACTTTGATAGATCTTATAGTCCTCTTTCCTTCCTTCTCTCAGAGAAATTTCATTTAAGAATGCAAAAATTTCATCCAACCTGGTTTTGATGACCCAAACAACAGCTTCCATGGCTTCCTTGGGAGATAATTGTAGCAACCTTATTGTGTTTTTTTTTTAAAAATTCACTATGTGATACATATTGCTTAAAATTTCCCTTTTTATCTTGACATTGTAACTAGCGCTTCATTCCCATCTTACACATTTTGGCATAAATTAGTGTGTTTAAGTCTAAAAAGTCATGTTGTCACAATCACTCCGAGAAATCACTGTTCAGGTGCATTGTTATTTTGGTGCATTCTTTTCTTATTGAGACTCTGCTCTGTAATGCTGAATATATGCCTTCTTGCAACAAGTCAAGTTACCATATGTCTAACACTTTGAATGTGATTATTTTCACACATCTGCTAATATAAATCAGCAATCACTTTAATTAGAATTAAAAGAAATACTTTGCCTATAAAATCAGTGTCAAATGGGACTCATTCCTATTATTTGTAAAATTAAAATGCAAGTCTGAAGGGTGCATTGCCATATGTTCTTTCTGAACAAAAAACTTTAATACTTTTACTATAGATGTAGATGTATCCTCATTCCATGATACTATCGATACGGGTCTCAATTAAGCATAGAGACATGTATTTATGTGCATGCAAGTGTATGTGAATATATCTACTATAAATATTGCCTGCAATGGCTTAATGTTTTCCTTTCCCACATGAATGCAGCAGCAATTTGTCCCCATCCCAGTACCGAACACTTTGAAAGTTGAAGGATGCTACAAGTTCCTGATGTTTATACTTCGCCTTAATTTTGTGCTTTCCTTCAGCGATGGCTAGGATTGAAATACTGAGTAAAATTTTTTTGTGTGTTTTCACTGAGAAAAAATTCTGTGTGTGTGTGTTTAATACTGTTGTGGCATGGAGAGGGATCTCTGGGTCGATGTTATTTCAATGTGGTGGTAGCAGGGGCTACTGAGAGCTGCGCCAGGGATGTGGAGAGCCTCGAACTGAGCATGAATGAGCACGCAAGGGGCGAAGGAGCTGAGCAAGAGCTCTGTCCCTGGGGCAGAGCAGCAAGAAGGCTGTGCAAGCAGGGTAGTTCTTATGAGTGGTAGCACAAAAATGTGTGTGAAAATATTAGTATCTCCTGTGCAATGTATTTATGAGTTAGTACAACTGTACTGTCAATGGAAAGAGATTCTGTAGAGTAAAATGCAGTAATGAAGTATTTGAGATATTTTATCCTAAAATATAGTGAAAAGAAGTTATTGCATTTTGTATCACTTGTAACCTTGGTCTGAAGTTTAGCTGAGTGTGACTTGGCATAAATATTACTTTTTGTGGAACTGTGGGAAAAAATTTGAAAGTGAACCTTCCTGTGTTGCAGTGTTTAATCCAACCCATTCTGCTTGCTCCTGGAGAACAGCTTCTAGCACTTTCCAGCACACGTGATTTTCCAACTTTTCAATACATTTTTAGACATTTTCCTGCAATGGTTGTAGTAGAGGGTGTAGGGGCCTGCTCCTCCATCAGCACAGGGTCATTTTCTGTTCCTGTGGGTTCCTAAATGTTTGCTGACATGCCTGGATGGATGAAGGATGGACACACTTCATCTGGAACTTGCTTACCCCAAACCCTCTATTTTTTAACAGCCAGAAATAGGAGGATGATAGGGCTCACCTCCCAGCAAAACAGCTACATATTTTAGAGAAAAGTATGTGGCAATGAGGAAGATGTGCAGACCTCCGTATGTGCCCTACTGTTGGCATTCCTGAGTAGGGTGTGCTGGGGAAGGTCAGGGAAGCAGGGTGCACCAAGGAGGCAGAGCAGCGGTGATGTAAGAAGAGAGGCAGCTTTTTGTCACAGCTGTGCTCAAAAAACTAACTGTGCATATACTACACACCACTTCGAGTTGCTGCCCTGTTGCCCCCCGAAGTACCACGTTGCTGAGTAAGCAGGAGCACTGACAGCAGGAGGGTTGAGGCTCTCCCAGCAGCCAGGCACAGCCCAGCACCACAGACCGAAGGGTCGGGAAGAACCGTGCCCAGCCGGGGCTGTGCTCAGCACCTGAGTGTGAAGATGATGTTTTGTGGCACCAAACTTAGCTGCTCGGTGCAACAAACCCTGGACATTGCACGCCCTCAGCTCTTGTGACACCTGTATCTCATGAGATCATGGCCAGTGGTGCTCCATGCTTATTGCCCCATGCCTGGCTCTGCCCTCTCACAGCTTTCATCCCTGTGATGTTCCCACAAAGCTGAGCCCGTAATTGTGTAGGCAGTTCCTATCGACTCTAACAAGTCCCTAAATCATGTTCCTGACTGGGCAAAGGTGTCCCTTCTGTCCTCCTTCATCTGAACCACCATCAGAGGATCTTTGGTTACCTACTCTATCAGAGAAATTTGGAGCTAGATCCAGCTGCTCTCAAAACTAATAGGTGCCCTTCGCACTGGGCTGGGTTCAGGTTTTTTGAGATAAACAGTAAAATGCTGGGAACCTAGAAGGGACATTGATCTATGACCTTGTTTTTAAGAAATCAGCTGCAATAATTGTATGTACATCACGAGCAAATTTAACAATATATTTTCCTTTTGATTCCAGCTTTGTTGTTTTGTTCCTTTGTAAAGGATGAATTTTACACCCACAATGACATAAATTTAGATTAATTATAACTAGAGATGATGATACTATATGCTATTCATTATCAACATACATTTTTCTGCCTTTAAGAGCTCTGCTATGTGGGAATGATATCCTGGCACCAGTGGACACAGTTTTATTCTTTAGAAATGCCATTTAGTATCTTACTGAATTCCAGATCCTTGCAGCAATTTTCACATTTGCTCCAGTTCTGTCTTGACTTGTATCCAATACCAGGCTGAAAATAGAATCAAAATCAGGAAAAAAAAAAAAAGTTACTGATTTGAAAAGTCAAATACTATGCTCCAATTTAAGGGACATGGACTACCCTAAAGGAGCTGAGAGTGATGGGGCATGCATTCAGAGGGGACTGTCTACCCCGAAGCGCTGTACTGATCTTTCTGGAAAAAGAATTACAACATGACACAGCATTAAACTGACTTACATTTCTGTTTGAGTTCATGTTCTGAATGGCCTATGTAATGCATCTCTTGAACTATAAACATTATTAAGTGAAAATCACTTCTAGTATACTTCTCTGTTCGTTCAGAATTATTCCTGCTATTCTTTAAAGGCCCAGTTGAAGACACGTTAAATTAAGAACATTTTTTTCCTATTTAAGTTAGGGAGCTGCTACTGGCTGCTGCCAAATAGTTTGAATTTAAGAATTGTCTTTTAGAATACAGCTTTTTTCCTGTCAGTGGGAGAAAAGTGAACCTAAAGACAGTCGTTTAGGTTAGTGTGTAGGCTATTACTTATGTCACAGAACCGCTGTAACTTCAAATTGCTTAATTGCACATGAATCCTCCAGTGAGCGGAGGTGGGGTTTTGGCGGAGAAGTTGCAATACAGCAGTTCAAATCAAGCCTGGCTCCATCATAAACCTCTACCACTTACTCCCAAGGAGTAACTACTCTTTTTAGCAGCAATAACAAATTGTTGCCACTAGCAGGAGAGCTAACAAATTGATTTTTACATGAGATTTTGAAAAATTTTTTCACAAGTATTCTCAGGTCCTTATGACTCACATTAACCCATCAGGTGTATCTAAGCTCTGCTGTTGTAGGAATAACTTCTGCCTATCTTTCTAAATGAAGTAAGGTAATGTCAAGTGATAACCATATCAGCAGCGTGATGAGCTTATTCACTTAATAGCCCAGGCTGGATGAGCTTTATGTGAGTAACATCCTCCTCACGAATGAGGGTGTGAAGGAAAAAAGGATGAAAATGGTGAAGAAAGGCACATCCCATGAGAAAGTCCTAATTTCTAATTCCAACACATAAATGGGATTAATTTTTTTAAAGTATAATAAAACCAGACTTTTGCCTAATATCTTTCAACTTAACAGAGAGAAAAGCCATTTATACACAAGGGCCCATGAGCAGTCTGTAGCCAGTCTATCTGCTATTTCGTAGTGTGGAACAGAGCTGTGGTGTCTTAAACAGGAACATTCTAGAAAACATTATTAACATGAGCATCACGGTGGGTTTTGTTTGTTTGTCTTGTTCGGTAGTTTAACATCTCATGCAAGGGAACTTCAGCCTCAGGAAATAAAATACGAAAAATATCAGTTTAGCTGCACCCGAGGGCCTGCAGCATTGTATTGACCATGACGAAATTTTATTTAGGGTAAGTTTGACTATTTGACATCTAGTGCTTAGACCGATCGTAGTAATAGTTGCTTTCTTAACGTTTGTGTAGTTCCAGGCTGAAATCGTGACTTCCCTACAGTGTTTGGAAAAAAACGTGTCTCGGAAACATTTGTACGTTGCAGGCGTCTTTGCTGCCTGGAAGCAGAGAGCGTATCCCCGCTGGAGATCAAGCCTGCCCCAAGGCAGAGCTCAACCGCTGGATGACAAACCTGTGCACGGCAGCACCAGTGTTAATCCCACAAAATTGATCTCAGTTGTTTTGCACTTCTCTGCCTCTCCTCTGGCCAAAGTGCCCAGGTGCGAATAATAGAGAAAGACATTGTAAAGCAGAAGGGAACATTATGATCATCAATATGTGCCCCTTAGTAGCAGTGTGCAGTCATGGCTACATCAAAATGAGGGTGAATGTCCTTCATTTACAGCTGCTTGAGCAGAGACAGTTACCACTTCACAGTGGTCCAATGTACTCCTGGTGAAACTTAGAATGTTAACACAGGGAAAAGCCCTCTTTCCTTCTACCTCCTGTGCTAATGTTAAAGGCTGTTATAAAATGCTTTGAGCAAAAGAAATTGTTCCATCTCATATCCAAATTCTTTCTAGATGTGTCTGTTTGGTAACTCTCAAACTAAGTTTCAAAATGAAGACAAGAAAATCTGTGCTTTGTCTATAGGTCTCAAAGGGATAAGCATCTTTGCAGCTCTGCATATGAAATTAGGTCCAGCTATACTGAAGAAATTGGGTTTGTTCTATCCCAGCAGAAGAAATTCCTTGAGAAGGACTGACATGTAAAGCCTTTCATTTCCTATCTGTCTGCTAGACTAGCACTGATGATTTTATGTAGTAGATGTGAGTTGCATTAAAAGATGAACAGGTAGCATTAGCGGTAGATCATCTATTATATTCTCACCTACTGAATACATTCTTTCTGCAGCACAGAACAGATCTTCTATCCATTCCAGACATGGCTAAAATTCAAAGATGAACAAAGTGATCCCAGCTGGTATTATAATGGGTAGCACCCTGAGATATTTATCCTTCACTGTCAAGGAGTTAGAATAAATGATCTAATATGCAATTTCTATCCATAATGTCCATGATTCTTCCAGTTGAAAGGCAGCTGGGGATGCAGGAGTTATAATTTCTTATTATTATTTAGCTCTGTTTTATTTCTTCAGTGTTTGCATTGTTATTTCCATGAAATAGTATGTGGTAAAATTCTTAGTCTCAATGTTATTTATTAAATAAAGGCATTTTTTCTGATGTGGCATTTCTCTGTGAAGAGTACCCCAGTTTGCATGAACCGAGGAGCAGAATGGTCTCAGGTTTAGGTCCCAGGCGGCACTGAGCTCTGGTCCCATCTGGATCATCGTGGGCTGTTGTAGGGTAGCTCATTTTGCCTCCAGCAGTTAGTCATTCCACTCTGGATCCCAAACAGTCCCCTCTTGGGGATTCTGCATCTACTCCTGTTGATACCAAATCTGGCGCTAGTCACGGAGGTCTGCAAGTGGTTGGTGCTTTTTTGTAAAGCACAAACCTCTGGAATCAGGAAGCTGGTTTTCATGAAGAAAAAATACACTTTTAGCTTGTACACTTACAGAGAAAAAAAAGAGTGCACCCTACAGGTTCAGAAGCTAGAGAGTAAAATGTATTTTTTTTCCTGATTATGTTACCAAAAGCACTATTAAACCCCCAAAGATGAAATTTTTTAAAATTTTCAAATGGTTGCTTATGTTGGGGCTCTGCTTCTCCATTTCTGATTTCTGTCTGTGCCCTTTCATTCTATTCTTCAGCTATTGAGAAGGGGACAGGGAGGGATCCTGGCTGTGCAGGACCTGATAGGGAGCCTTCCTCCTTTCTGCATCATCAGAAAATTGTAGGATGCCAAAGCAGCCTTCCTTTTCTTTTTCAGTTCTGTTTTTCCCTAGTTACAGCAATTTCAGTGCTTATGTCCCCACTTCTGGCATTTGGGAATGTTGAGAAATGTTTGTCTTCAGCTGGAGCCTTGATTCTTTGTTCATGGCCTCTTTAACATCAATATTTTGGTGACCAGAAGGACAGGGAAAGAACAGTTTTCCACTGCTTTCATGATCATGGGGTCAATGTTAAAAAAATCCAGACTGGATGTGAAAATTACTATTTTGCCATTTATTTCCTTCCAGATGGGCCAGGTGCACACCTACCCATGTGTGCTTAGAGATCTGTAATCACCTGTGCACAAAGACTTGACTAAAATTGGTTCTGAAATACAAAAAAAGAAATGTTTTTCATTAATGAACTATCACCAGCAGTGAAGCCGGCAATTAAAGTCTTACACATCTGCCGAGTTAGTGACTGAACACTACAAATTTGAAGCATGTAAAACTTCCAGCATCAAAATGCTGATGTGGCTGGGGTCTGTGGTAGCTTGCCTCTCCCTTATGCAGAAGTGTGGATTCCTCTAGGAAGGACTTTGCAGCTCCTCGGGGCACAAGTCTGGAGGACCCCCCTGACCCCGATGGACTTCCTTGAAGGAATTATGGTAGAAGCAAAATGGTTTCTAGCTGAGCCTATTATGCTCCTCAGCGCTTCAACTTTCATGTTTAAAATTTTAAGCACTCAAGTTTTTAAGAGCATGACTGCTGAAGCACTTCTGAGGCTCAGCTAGGAGCCACTTGGCTTTTACCAGGAAAAATCTTTGAAGCCTAGTTTGGGTTAAGAAGAAACTGTCTGTGTACCTGTCCTCTTGGCTTGGACCTCCCTGTTCCATACAGTCCCTTTCTTCTCTAATTCTATCTGGTTATCTTAGGATGCAAAAGGAATGGGATGGAGGATTTGAAAAGGCATTGATGTAAATTTAGACTGAGTCATCTGGGATACTGTGTGCAGTTCTGTCACCTCAGGGTGGGGTTTGTCTGTCCTTACTCCAACATTTAAAAGATGTCTAAGTCTAAAGCAATCACTCAACATCTTTTCTAGACAAAAGAAGGAAATGGGTATTTCTAAAGACTGAGTCCTCAGGCATGTATTAGATGCCGACCATAAGATGAAATGAATCACTTTGAGTGCCTACATTTGGGCAGATGAGCCCTACCATTTATTTCCGAAGGTGTTGCAATCAAATGAAAGACATTTCAGAGGCAACAGAAGACGGCTAGAGAATAGGCTAAAGTTTCTGTCCCCTGAGAAGAGATTGGAAAGCTTATGTTTGATTGCCTTAGGAAAGACATTTGTAACAAGGCATGCAATTAAAGTGGATGTCCTCTCCCCTTTGTCTCCAAAACTGGAGGCAATGAATTTAAAAGAAGGGAAAATTAAACTAAAAAAAGACAAAAAAAAATTTTATGCAACGTCTGTTTAAACTGGAATTCTTTTTCAAAGGATGTTGTCTGAGTTAAAAAAAACCCTAACAAATTTCAAGATCATTTAGACAAGTATCTTCATAAAGATTTTGTCCAGGTAATCTTAAAAGCATCTTTGAGGAGCTATTACTTTTCTGGCTTCAGGTCTTGAGCCAGTTTCACACTACTGGAGAGCAGGATGAGATCTAGCGCAAAGGGCAGATTTCTCTATGAGTGCCTCCTGCAAACAGCGGTGGCTGGCGGATTCACAGCAGCTGTCGTGGCAGGGGTGCCATGTTCAGGATTGCTGCCGGCTGCTGTGCAACGGCGGTGGGCTCTGGTTGCAGCGCTGAGTTGCCAGGTGGAAGAGTTGTAGGATGTACACATTAAGGAGGGTGGACAGGTCTTTCCAGAGGCCCTGCAGAGCCAAGAACCTGAGCCCCATGTTGCAAGGAAGGAGGGAAAAATAGAGATAACCCTTGAGGGTCAAGGGTACAAACTCCAGAGATGGAGGAGGCTGGAGGTTTGTTACTTCTGACAACATAACTAAGGCCCCTTTTCCACCTGTGATTCAGCAGTTACGGAGCAGGTACAGTGCCCTGGGAAGAGGTGGGAGAGATGACCTCCCCTGGGATGAAGCATCAGAGCCAGCTGAGCCTCAACCCTTAAAGGCTTCAAGAAAAGGAGGGTGGTAGGTGTCAGAAACTCTCCTGAGGAGACAGAGGCACTCATATGCCAGCCTACCTTGCTGCCTCAGGAGGTTCGCTGCTTGCCAACAGCTCGGACATAGTGTTGCAAAGAGGCTGCCAAAGCTTGTCTGTCTCTTGGACTATGACCCCTGCAGCTCATCCATGTGGGCACCAATGATACAGCCAGGGGAGACCTTGACTATGTCAGGAGTGACTACATGGCTTTGAGTGCAAGGGCAAAGGGTGTGGGTGCCCAGTTGGTGTCTCCTTGATCCTGCTGGTGAGGGTGAAAGGCTCTGGTTGGACTGGACACATCTAGTAAGGCAGTCCCTGGCTGTGTTGCTGGTGGCTGGTGTTGCTGGCCAGGCTTTGGTCTCCATGGGCATGGGGCACTCTCTGAGGAGCAAGGACTGCTGAGCAAGAACGGGATTCATCTGACAAAGTGGGGTGAAGGTGTCTTTGCTAACAGGTTTCACAACCTTGTGAGGAGGGCTTTAAATTATGCTTGTTGGGGAAGGGCTTTCATTCTCTGAAGAGAAGGGGGAGCAGTGAAGGCGTATCAGGGGAACAATAAGATGGTAGAGGCTCTTATGCTTACCTCATGAAAGCAGCATGACTAGGAGCCCATCTCAAGTGCCTGTGCCCAAATGCAAGCAGCACGGGGAACAAGCAGGTGGCATTAGACATCCGCATGCTGCCACTGAGCTTGGACCTCATGTGGGATTGCACACATCCTTGTAATGCAGGAGATGGACACAGCTCTTCAGGAAGGATGGGCTGGGAAGGTGAGGAGCAGGAGCTGTGCTCTGTGCAAAGAAGTGGCAGCAGTGCGTGGGCAGTTCCCTTTGGACAGAGCAAGCTGGCCCAGAGCATGGGGGTCAGGAGCAGAGGACAGATGAGCAGGGGTGGTGTGATGGTACGTCTGCTACACACTGGCTGGTCAAGAAGTGAAACCAGAGAAAGCCTTTAAACAGCTGGAGGAAGCCTCAAAATGGAAGGCCCTGGTACTCATGGGGGACTTCAGCCAACCTAAAATCCACTAGAAGGGCAATAGGTCTGAGCACAAACAATGCAGGAGATTTCTGAAGTGGGCTGAAGACAATTTCTTAATGCAGGGAATCAATGAGCTGACAAGTGGGGATACTCTGCTGGCACTATTGCTCACAAATAAGGAAGAACTGGTTGAAGGTATAAAGGTTGAGGGCAGCCCTGGCTACAGTGATTATGAGATGCTGGAGTTGAAAACACTGAGAGAAGTGGGAAAGACAAGTAAGTGGAATTACAGCCTTACACTTCAGGAGAGCAGATTTTGGCTTCTTCATACATCTTCTTGGTGGGATCCCATGGGCAGCTAGCCTGTAGGGTAAAGGGGCACAAGAAGCTGGTTTATCTTGGTGGACCCTTTGACTCCTTCCTCAAAGCACAAGAACAGTTCATTATGATGTGTAGAAAGTCAGGCAAGCATAGAAGAAGGAGAGTATGGACGAACAGGGACCTGAGCACAGAGCTTGAATGCAAAAAAAGATGTCTACAGAAGTTGGAAGCAGGGACAGGATGCCCTGGAGGGATATTGAGGCATTACCAGAGCATGCAGGGGTGGAGATAGGAAAGCCTCCCAGTCATGGCAATCCGGGGAGGTACCTGATGACTAGAAGAAGGCAAACATCACACCCAGCATCAAGAAGGACCAAGGAGGATCCAGGGAACTATAGACCAATCAGGCTGACCTCAGTCCTTGGGAAGGTTATGGAGCAAATCCTTTTGGAAGCCTTTTCTTAGCACAAAAAAGGACAACAAGATGGTGATTGGGAACAACTAGGCTAAATTTTACCCTTTTATTCCCTTTAACACCTTTTACACACTTTTATGCCCTTTACCGAGCATGAATTGTACCTGACCAACCTGATTGACTTCTGTAATGAGATGACTTGCTCAGTTGATGAAGGGATGTTGTCTGCCTTGACCTTAGGAAGGTCTTTGGCATGGTCTCCCATAGCATCATTAGTGCCAAATTGATGAGATATGGACTGCTTAAGTGGATGATGAGGTGGTGGAATATCGACTGGACCTTAGGGCTCAGAAGGTGGTCATCAGAGTCACAAAGTTGAATTAGCAACCAGTTACCTCTGCATATCCCTTAGGGATTGATACTGGGGCCAGAAAAGGACTACCAGGATGGTCAAAGGATGGAGCATGTGACGTCTGAGAAGGGTCTGGGGCAGCTGCATCTGTTCAGCTTTTAAGAAGAGACAGCTTTGGGGGTATCTTGTTGCAGTCTACAGCTACCTGATCAGGGTATGTAGAGAAGATGGAGCCAGACTCTTCACAGGTGTGCATAGCAGAAGGATGAGAGGCAAGAAAGCTGGAAGATGGGAAGTTTCAAATCAGTATTAAAAAAAAAAAAAAGTCATGAGGGTGTTCAAACACTGGCACACATTGCCCAGAGAGGTTGTGGGATTGCCATCCTTTGAGACACTCAAAAATCATCTGGAGAAAGACCTGAACAACTAGTTGTATCTCAAATTACAACACAATTCTGTGGTTCTGATTTTTTACAATTTATTTTGACACATTAGGGTTAGCCATGGCCTGATGTCTGGATTCAGAATTAATTCAGGGAAGTCCTGTGGCCTCTGCCATGCAAGAGATCAGTCTAAATACCTTTAGTGGTCCCTTCTACTTTATATTTCATCATTCCAGATGGATATGATCTGGTATGATAATTCTTGGATTAATTTACAGTTAACAATAGCAATACTGGCATGTCTTAATTTGAGTTGCCCTTAGAAACCTGAACTTACGTGACTATTCCTTTTGTAATGCATACCAAATATTAGTAAATCATTATAATGAAAAAGAATTGTTAAAATTTACTATTTTAGGTAATAGTCACTATTTCACTTTGTATTAAGACTTCCATTTTAAGTGGTCATGAAGCTTTAAAACCTCTTCAGTAAATAAGCGCCACTGGGTACTTATATGGCATAGACATACATTGCGGTAGAGGAGGTGCATTGTTACAGGCTATGTTTTACCTCCCCGAATGGCAGAAGCTGTGTTTCTTGGAGAGGCTACTAGAAGAAGGTGTAGCTCTTTTGCCTCCATCCAGTCTTGCAGAAAAGAGGTGGAAATGTTTTCCTGCCCATTCTCTCTCTCACAGGCAATGCTTAGTCAGCAGTGGAAGAAGTGGTACACCAAACTACCCTTGTAGGTAGCTATAAGCAGGTGTCATATCTCTTCTCTTTGTTTTGTTTAGTCATGGCCATAGTTACAGAATTACATCCTCAGCAACAGTGATGAAATATAGCAAACTGACAAGGTGAGCACAGTGGCTTTTTAACCATGCACAGTGATGTGCTGTAATAATTCTTGTCAGAAATGAAGAAAGACTGTGACTTCTCAGGTCAGTTTTCATACTGGCTATGAGCACATTACATAGAGCTCTGTTTTTGACCAGTGTTTTAATTGCAAATCCTACTTTTTGCCTGTGCTTAATTTCTAAGATTTGATAGGAGATGACAATGAAAAGGGGTATGAGTTTATGGGATTGTATAAAATTGTCTGATAACAGCTAGGCAGATGATTTGTCTTTCAGAAGAGAGAGTTAACAGTATGTGGGCTATTTTTTTTTCATTTGGCACTGCAGGAGAAGGGAGGTCTATTGATGAAATAAGCTCAGGACTTGGAGGTTGCTTGTATGGTCAAATCTTGTGGTATTCAAATGGATTTTTCCCTGGGTAAGGAGTACAACATCTGTGTGTCAGGCATGAGAAAGGCAAAGACAGTCCGTGGAGGATTGCTGAGGTGTCATAAGCTGCAAAACTTCCTGAGAAGACAAAAAGCTATTTTCCTTCCTCTCTGCTGTGGTACCAGGCATTGCTGCCTTCCATATGCTTGCTGTAAAAGCACTTTGGGAGAACCAGAAGGGAGATTTGATTTAACAGTCAAACATTTCTACCATTCCCTATTTCATGTCAGAGGAGTTGCTGGTGGAGCACTGATGTTCTGTGTGTCGGGAGTGGGGCTGAGGGAAATGCTCTATGGAGATGGTAGCTGTCTGGACCTCTTTGCTTAAAGCCATTTTGCTTTGCCTCATTGCTGGAGTGGGAAAAGACTTTTTTTTTATGGTTGGACTTGATGATCTTACAGGTCTTTTCCAACCTTAGTGATTCTGTGATTCTGTGAGTCTATATGTGAAGAATGGATTTTTCTGCCTGCTGAGCACAGGAAGGCTTCTGAATCTCTGTAAGAACGGGCCACGAAGTATATTTGTAGCCCATCAGGCCTAAGGACTTCAACACCTGCTGTACGACTGAGAAGGGGATGGTTTTCTGATATGTGATGGTTTCATTCATATGGTGCTTCCATTGTGTTTTGCAAGAGAACATGTAACTTTTAATGCCTTTTAGCACAGGAAACTTAGCTCTCACAGAGAAGAGAAGTAATTATCTGAAACAGAATTAAGAAAAAAACCCCCTCTTTCAAGGTTTCCATCTATTTTGAGCTTATTTTTGTTAAGTGCATGCATTTCTACACAAGGGTAGACATGTTCCTATAGTTTGGTATTAAAAAAGAAATTTTTACAATGGCACAAACCTAGTGCAGCCTGGTATATGCTTTTTCATTCCTGCCATCATCAAAACAGATACCTCTTTCTGCAAACTCATGGGCAATAGTAAGAAGAAAATTCAGGTCTTGAACTGCTGAATCTGTACAGCGGTAAGCAAAATCTGAGACTTTCAAAGATGATGGCGGCTTTAGAATGAAATTCCTCTAATTAAGGGGCATTTCAACTATTACTTTCCAAAACAATTAGATTTCTTTTCCAAAAGGCAGGGAAATACCAAACATATCTAAAATTTGAGTGTCTGCTGCTGAAAGTCTGATCAAAGTATCCCTGTGTGCCTCTGATACAGAAGGAAGACTTATAAATCCAAGTTGGGTACCTTTGTCTGACCTCTGGCACCAGGACAAAAGAGACAGGCGAAAAACCTCGGATTTGGTACAAACCAGTCATTCTGGAAGAATGATGTTTTGCCATGAATGACTTGGAAAATTCCAAAGAGAATGACATGGATTTCACATTTGCTTTATTTACCCGAAGTTTTCTCATGAATTAATTCAAAATAATAGGAATAGCAGCAGCAGAAGTAGTAGTAGAAAGGAAAATAAACATATATATGTACATATATATTTTGGTGAACATGGTAGTAGTAGCAATAATGCAAATAAACACATACGTGCCCATATGTAGTTTGGTGAACACCTATTAAAATGAAATAGCATAGAAATGCTTGAAGCATGCAATGATTTTCTTTTCATGAACTTGAGTTTCCTGATAATTTAAAAGATGACTGGAGAGTCATAGCTTGTCAGGAAAGTAAGCCAAAATACATTCTGTCTTTATAATATTCTTTAGTACAAAATGCTTTAGGGAGCATACAAAATGTAAAAACCCAATGTCTTTTCCTGGTGATACTTTGATCACAAAATAATAGCATTTTCTTGCAACTATTTTAAATTAATTATTTTAAATAATGAGATGATTGGTGGGTGATAGTTTCTGAGAGCTAGTAGTGAAGTGGCTCCTTTGTTATGCAGAACTAGTCTTGTAAGCAGTATTAATTATGTCATGTTGTAAAATTCCTTCCTATTTAAATGGTGAAGTAAGATATAAGGCATGAATAATATTTCCTATCCATTGCTATGATGGGCACCTAGCAGGTAGAAGATGAGGAGGAGTAAAACTGGAGAAAAATAGTGTGCTAAAAGATAATGTTAATTAAACTGTACTGTACTTCCCTAATCTTACGAATTTTTTTATTATTCTTCCATAGCCTCAGACCATTCGGCAAACTCTTCAAAGGACACTGCAGTATTTTGAGCATCAAGTTATTGGGTAAGTGTTAATGTGAGGTAGTGAAAGGTGCATGGTAATGTTTTCTTTATGCTGCCCAAGTCACAGCCTTGTTTGACAAGCTTTTTAATTATTTTCACAAATTCTTAAGAGATGTTCTGGAGTACCTATACATACTACGGACGTTAATGATAAACTGCAACTGCTGTCCAGTCCTGCTTGCATGCAATCTCATCAGACCATGACTGCTCCATTAACACTGATGTTTCCTATATAAGGAGAGTAAGGAATCTTTTCGTAAAAGTATAATATCTATTCCAATTTGCTTTTCACAGAGTCAGCTGAGAATGCTGGAAAAGTTATTTACGCTATGACCTGGGGTCCAAATCTCGCAAAATCCTGCATCAGTGCTTGTTACATACATGCACTGTTACATACTTGCAGGTTTTTGAAGAAGCAGGGCTGAAAGTCACCTCCTAAGAGTTCATTGAGAAAATTAATAGATGACTGAGGAGTAAAAAGAAAGTAATAGCAACTATCATCATGAAAACCCAAGGCATTCTCCCATTGATTGAAATAATCGGCTTTCAAACTTTTCGTTACCTGCACAAGTATTTTCCTTACCTGTGCAAGTATTTTATAGTCACAGATAGCTTACTTTTCCTAGCAGAGTCAGAATACAATGGCTGCATGTCTATAGCCGTTAAATGGCTGTGCCATATGACAAACGAAGAATGCTGTCCTCCACATTTAATTACACAGGTGTAAGGGAAATTTTTTTCAAGCTGCATTGGCATTGAGGGTCTTTTTAGAATTTATGACATAGTTACAAAGCTCAGTGCACTGGAGGGAATTGTCCTTGCCCATTTCTCAATGTTTGGTTAAAATTCACAGGGAGCCCTAGCTTGGCGGGTGATACCTGCAATATTAGCAGTCTGGCTGGCACTTGAGGGCAACGAGGTTGTGACATCCACTGCGGGGCAGGCAGGGGGAGAAGCCTTCTGGCTGCTAATTTTTTCAGTCGCTGAAAAAATTGCTTGAAGCCGTACGTTAGGAGACTTCAGAGGATGAGACAGTGTCTCGAGGAAAGCATGTGTGCAATTACAATGCGGCTTTTTATTTATGGCCACATGTGGCTTAGATGTGCTTTTTTTTAATGGATGAAGTTTAAAGCCGTGACACTCTGAAAACCTGTAATTCCTGTGACTTACGAGATACTGACTCAGTGTTTTGAACATGAGTATGAGGTTGTTAAGGTAGCATCTGTCTCTAGCAGATGTGCTATATTTGTCCTGCCCCGTGATCTATACTTTTGGTACACACTGGGGTGGGTTGACCTTGGCCAGCTGCCAGACCCCCACCCAGCCGCTCCGCTCTCTCACTTCCCCTCCTCAACAGGACAGGGGGGAAAATAAGATGAACAAAGCTTGCGGGCCAAGATAAAGACAATCCCGACTTCTCTGCCCACTCCTGCCCTGAGTGGCCCAGGGGGTGGAGATTGTGGTCAGTCCATAACAGCTCCTCTTTGCTGCTCCTTCCTCCTCACGCTTTTCCCCTGCTCTTTGTGGGCTGTCCACAGGCTGCAGCTTCCTTCAGGTCACATCCCCCTGCTCTGGCATGGGGTCCTCCACAGGCTGCAGTGTGGATATCTGCTCCACTGTGGTCCTCCATGGGCCACCTGCTTCCCCATGGTCTTCCTCAGGGGCTGCAGGGGAATCTCTGCTCCAGCGCCTTGAGCACCTCCTCCCCTCCTTCTTCTTCACTGACCTTGGTGTCTACAGGGCTGCTTCTCTCACTTCTTTTCCTCACCCCTCACACCACCATGAGGTGTTTTGCCCTTTCTTAAATACATTTTCCCAGAGGCGCCACCCACTTGGCTGAGGGGCTCAGCTTTCCCCTGCGGTGGAGCTGTCGGAGCCGGCTGTGCTCAGCACAGGGCAGCTCCATCACCTCCTCACAGAGGCCCCTGCAGCCCCTCCTTGGTGCTGACACCCGATACAACATAAATGTGCATTAAATCTCCCTTCCTGGTCAAGATCAGAGGCGAGGAGTGGCCGTGGTGTCCTGCCGGGAGCTGGTGACGCTGACTGAAGAGGCCTGGCCTTCTGGCATGGTGGTGGGGTCGGGCTCTGGGTGGGCTCGGACCGTGGGTCAGGATGTGGCCTCCTGCCAGGCACATGGCCTGGCATCGCTGGAGACCTGGAAAGCCGCACAGACCGTGCAGCTCATTGCAGAGCGCAGCAGCAGCCCTTACCAGCAGGTTTTCCTTCTCTGAGATGAGCCCACTCTTCCCAATATGCTGTACTCCACGTGGAGAACCAGTTTCCCTCTTGGGGGGTAGCCTGATGGGCAGCTCTGAACCCTTTCTAGTTCTTTTCCATAGGTGCTGAGATTTTGCAGGCATTAACCAGACGAAGTCCAATCCTTCAAACTGCTATTCACGATTTATGAACTATAAACAAAGTATGAAAGCATAACAAAACTGTTAATAAAATACTCATTAGAAAAGCTTTTCTCGGTGCATTGAGCTAAATTAATAGTATATTTTGCCAAGTGATTCTCACTCTGCTGTAATATTTTCTTCGCTTGTATTCCCCCTTCTGTTGTCATTATCACCTGCATAAAGCTTTTAAACATAGTTTGAGCTTCTGTTCTGTTTCTGTTGAATTAAGGAAAAAAAACCAGCAAAGCTAAATCAAATAGAATAATTTAGATGGTAGCTGCTTTCTTGCTGGTCAGAGCATAGCTCTGTGTCTTTCATCAGTGGTGGGATTCTTTTTAATTTTTCTTTAACAGGCTATAGCACAAACTTTATTCTTGATTATCATAGTGAGTTACAGCTTCACATCCTTCTTTCTGCTGAGATCTTTTTGGAAAATAATCCACAGAGAAAGCTAGGTTTTATACTTGCAGTGCTAGTAATGTGATGCGGAAGATGTATTATTCTTATTAGATACTTACCATTGCCTCATAAATATCTTGCTTGAAGTTTACTGCACAACTTTGTAATAGACAACACCCCAGTGGGAATAACATATAAGACAGATATGTCTGATACCCTTCCCTCATCCCTTCGGTACTATTTTTTTCTTATATCTTCATTTTTATTACAGATAATATTCCAGATTCTAGTATAACACTTGAGATACCCAGGCTACTAATGTGGCATCATCTGGTTGTGATAATGCACGAACAGAAAGGGGCTGATGGAGGGGAAAAGAGGGAAGAGACAAGGGAGGCTAAAGGCATCCTTTACCACCACTTCTGAAAGACATTTGTCGACCCTGCATCTGTATAAGGAGATGCTACAACTTTTTTACTTTTTTTACTGTAGTTACAGGGATGCGGAGAAGAACTTTCACAATATATCAAACAGATGCTCCTATACAGACTGCTCTGGCAATGAAGAAACTGAAGATGTCTCAGGCATTCTCCAGTGTACAGCTAATGTTCTTGGTATGTATTTTTTCAAGGGAATTAGTTTCCTTTAGTTGGAAGGAAAGTTTACTGACCATCTTAATGCCAACAACGAACCAAGGAATTTTTGCTCCAACAAAGGAAATTTAGGATGTAGGCAGCTATGTATCAGTGCACTGTTATTACATTTGTCTCCTTTTCTATATATATTTTGTGCCTTTTAGATAATCCAGACTGATTTTTCAGTGGAGTCAGTGGAGGTGTATTGTGCAATACCCAGGTTGATGTAAGTGATTAGAGAAGTCTCAAAGGCTTGGAGTCCAAATAGTTACCATATTTTTTTTTATTTGCATTTTTAAATAATTGAATGCTAACTCTCAGAAACAAATGCTAGGACAAATGCTGTCATTTTCCACCTTCTGCTTTCACAGAGTTTGCAAATGGAGAGCTGTCACAGTCGTTTCTCTGTGGGAAAGGTCTGGGGGTCGTGGTGGCCAGCAAGTGGGACAAGAGCCAGCGGCGAGTCCTGGCAGCAAAGGCAGCCTGGGCTGTATTAACAGGGGCAGAGATACAGATCGAAGGGACTTATTATCCCCATCTACTCAGTACTTGTTAAACCACATCTGGATTACTGAATCCAATGTTGGGAGCCCAAAACCATAGAGAAGTTGATAAACCGGAGGGAGTTCAGTTGAGGCCACTGAAATGGCAAGGCTGGAGCACCTGCCCTGTGAGGAGAGGCTGGGGGAGTTGGGCTTATTCAGCCTGGAGCAGAGATGGTTTCAAAAGGACCTAACAGCAGCTCCCAGTGCCTATGGGGACATCCTCAAGGACAGGGAACTGGGCTCTTTACAGTGGTGCAGGGTGGGAGGGCAAGAGATAGCAGGCATAAGTTGAAACAGACTGGGTATTTTTCCCTGTGAGGACAGTCGGGCAGAGGCACAGGTAGCCCAGAGAGGCAACCTGTGTGCAGTCTCCGCACTTGGAGATTTTTAACCCCAACTGGGTAAAGCCATGAGCAACCTGGCCTGAATGACCAGGCAACTCGTGGGGTCTCTCCCAGCTTGAAAGCCTCTCTGATTCTGGCCCAGCTAACAAGAAGGAGCTGTTGACACCATGATCACATTTTTGCTAGTTGAGTACTGAGCTTTTTTTCCCTGAACTTTTCTATAGCACTCACAACACTTGGGTCTGTACTTTTTGTAACGTCGAAACCCTCTTTGCTCTTCCATTGGAGATCTCAGTAGGCTGCTGAAGTTGGGGTGGAGGGCACAAAAGATGGCATTCTGGTTCAGAGTAATTTTCCTTTGAGCTGGTAATATACAGTATAAACCTGTGACATTTTTATGGGATTATGCAGTTAGAGAGACTTTCTCCAACAGGAGACACAATACTGAAATCTGACCTTGTATGATAATTAAAGGTGAGATTTACCTTCCATTTCAGGGGAATGCCCTGTAAAACAGCTAACATGTTCTAGTTGAGAGATGACTGTCTTTCCCTGGCAATCAAAATGCTTTTTTTTGGTGTCAACTGCTTTATTCTGTAAGGTGCTAGATGCTGTCAGGGAGGTTCTGAGTGCCTTTAACTGCTGCTGAAATTCCTGGGAAGAGACAGTACTTGGCACTTCGCACATTTGGGTCATGGAGAGAATGTAGAACAAATTAAATTGTAAATATGTCCGGTATTAGTTGCCATATTTTTTTTTGTTTGCAGTTTTAAATAATTGAATGCTAGCTCTCAGAAACAAATGCTATAAGTGATAAGGCAGAACTCATCCAAAGTAATGACTTTTCATGTTATCATGTGCATATTAACATTATAAAAAAACAAATTAGACATTCAGTACTTATTTCACCATGAGACAAATTATGTGTTCTAAGAAATAGTTATGAATACCTTTTTGATCTTCAGAGTGCTTTTAAATCAGTATGTTGGTCCTGGTCCCTTAGCACAGCTGAGTCATGTGCAGCCTGTTTTTTCAGTGGTATCCTCACAGTGCATGTGTGTCAGGGGCACATCAGACTGTTGGGATCACAGTGTAGGGGTAAAGTCTAGACATTACTGTCTTGGGGAATGATTAAAATGGACTTTGTGGAAAATAAGTTTGCAGATGCTTATCTGGGAAAAGCTCACCTTTTAAAGAATGAATTTGAGTTCACAGCAAAAAAAAAAAAAAATCAATGTGAGCAAAACACTAAGATAATTTAAAAGCAGTACTTCTTTCCTTCTCCTTTCCTGGGATAGGAACATAAGAGAATGAGCAGTAAAACCAGCTTCTCCATTTTAATTGTAGTGCTTATCACAACAGGTAAATAGTTAAAGGAGGCTGTGTAATTAGTTCTCACATACACAGTTATTTTTCTGGTTGAATAAGGATTAGTGAGATTTGCTTCTATGCAAGAAGGACGTAACCACTGGGATGTGTACCTAAGGCAATTGGCGTTGCTGAGGCAGGAGACAAGAATGAATCTGACTGTGATGGAGGCTGGAGAAACTGTTGAACCAAATCTGGCTCTCATTTTATTTATATGAATGGTAACAGGGACTTGCTGTCTAGGGCTGGAAGAAAGTGTTTTCTTAAAGATGCTTGGAAGCAACCTCCTGCTCTCTTACCTTAGATAATGCCAACATGATTCACCTCTCCTGACCCTCTGCCTCTAAAAATAGTCATTTGGCATTCCTTATTCATCAGAAGACAGCAAATGCTGAGATCATTGGTAAGCTTGGAAGACTGTGAGCAGATGCTTCGCACGGTGGTCCTGGTGCTTACACTGCTCACAGCAAAGTGCTGACTGCAAGCTGTACGCTCAGCTTGATGCATATGATTTATCATGTATGAATATTGAAATTTTCTACCTGTCAAGTCTTCACTAAAGTGTGACACCATCTTCCTGCAGTGGAAGGACCCGATTCTCCTCGTCTCCTCACAAAGTAGCTCCTGCTACAAGTCTAGATATCAATAGAGCTCTTCCTGCTTTAATCCACTGTAATTAAGGGAACCATGTCCATCATGCTCACACGCTATAGACCATGTGTGGTACCAGATCAATGGCACAGCTTTCCTTTGTGGTGACAGCTTCTGTGGCTGGAATATTTAATTTAACTTTGTATCTTTTTCAAAATAGTCCAGACAGCTTTATGATGGACTCCGCTTTTAATTGGTATGTGCACACTTTTACAGTATCCTTCATAAGCATATAATGCAAAGGAAAAACAAGTGACAATATATTGGAAGCTGGGAAAAAGAGAAGAGAAATCCTAGCTTCTAAAGGGAGCTTTTATAAAGTTCCTATTTTGAAATAAAGTATTTCAAAGAATAAGCAGTGGTATGTTTTATGCTGTTGACACACATAATGCTTTTAGCTGGTTAGCTAAGCTGTGTTCAGAGAAGACTGGTGGTGTTAGTTTGAACTTATTTTAGAAATAATGATACGAAAAAGATTCCTATGATGAAACATATTATGTGGATGACTACCACATTTCTTTATTAGGTGACTATAAATTTATACTGAGGTATGTTAGAGAGAAAGATTGTATCTGACGAGATTTCTTATTTGACCTTGGGCACATTTTTATCCTTTCTGTGCCTCAATTTCCCATCTGTATAATGGAGATAACAGTTGGGGTTTTTTTTGAATCTTTTAAACCATATGTCAGTGCTGCTCAGATTTTAACCATCAAAGCAAAGACATTTTCATACCATTTGTACATTCAGCATTTTGAGCAATGACAGCCAAATCTTGTTTGGGACTGCTTTTGTCCCCGTAATTTACAATAATTTGATTTCAAGTAAGATTAGACTGTGCATTTGGACTTATTGCAGCTAGTCAGAGTAAAGCAGAAGACTTCCATGTAGTTGCAAATTAAAACGTTGGCAACAGGAAAATAAGGTTGAAAACTTTTTTTAATTGTTAGGCTGTAATTCCTACTGTAAGGAATACATTTTGGGACATAAAGCCCTCATGACCTGTCCTGCTTATCTGTTTTTCAGATATTCCAAGCAGGTCTGTGCTGCTGAGCTTTACGAAGCAACAGAGAAATGCCCAGTGTTAATTTTTCAGTCCCACTGTGTACTTCTGAGATATCACATGGTGTTTTGCACATCCCAAATGCACAAACTAGAGACAACCTTCACCTCATCTCCTCCAAACACTCTTTTCAAACACTGCACAAAATTAATGTAACCTTTGTTGATGTGAACTGTTCTTCACTCTTATCTCAATCCTTCACAAAAAAAGGAAGGGAGTTTCATGAGGGGAGTTACTTGTTTTCCTTTAAATGCCACCAGTATTTCCTTTGGAGCCTCTTTGCAGCTTGCTGAGGAGTTCTGTAATGTGTCATAACTTTGATAGTAAAACTAATGAAAAGTAACCTAAATTCATAAATATCTATTAAAAAATCTGTTGCCTAAAATTTGCAAAGCAGAAGCAGGTGTTCATACCCAATCTTTAACAACATGGAAGAAATGTTGTCTTTGAAAGCCTATTTGTGTATTAGACTACAATATCTAAATTATATGTACTGCAGCACCATGCTATATACACTGCATAAAAACCAGCTGCAACACCTTGGGCATGCAGCCTGAGGTTACAAATGCACATGTAGCAGATAGTTGTTTCAACAAGGAGGCCTGGAGAAATAATTGCACCTATCTGCCTTTCCATTACTTAGGATAGAGAAAAACATTCTCTTCCTTTTTTTAATTCAAGAAATTAATTTATGCAACACAATTCTTCTTCATCTGTTATAAAAAATTGGCTCCTAAAATCTTACTACAATTGCCTCATTTTCCTTAAACAAAGCACAGCATATGTCAATGGCTGCTAAGTCAGCTCTGCATGTGGACTTAAATGTATTGCAAGAATTTTTCCTGTTAGGCGTTCCCAACTCACAGGTTAATAACAATGCTCGTCCTCTTGATTTTGCTTCTGAGAGTGGTGTGAGGACTTTGCTCTTCTGTCATTTCTGAGTGAATATCTTTTGGGGCATCTTCCATTTGGAGGATGATATGGCACAGTGATGAGGATTCCCAAATCCCCCGGTGATAAGTTATGTGGAATCCCAGCCCAGAGCCCTGTCCCGTCGGGGAGATAAATCATGTTTCTGGATTCAGCCTCCCCAAGACACTGAGGAGGAGGTGGAATCCGTTGCTGGTGCAGGGGTTTAGAGAGCTCTTGCTCTGGGTGACGTTTGCTTGTCACCACCGAAGAAGATGTGTGCTGTAGGCTGCTTTATATAGAGCAAATCACTTTATGCCTAAATATATCTTGCAGGGCTGTTCCTTCATTTAGTGCAAAGGGCATAAGTCTATAAAAGTAATTTGTTCTCTGTACATTTGTCAAACATGAAAATCTGTGTTTCCTTTATGAAACTAAGAAAATCTCAGCTCTTACCTATATTCTGCAGTTAAGGAGGAATAAATTTGGGGTCATTCTGGTTAACATTAATTTAATAATAATAGCATATCACTGCTGAGAAATACTACATTTGAAGAGGCAGAATTATATTGAAAAGGAGATGCCAGGACAGATCTTAGCCTACAGTGAGATTAGATCAGGTGATGTAATTGGAAAAGATGGACAAGGGTTTGGCACACTGACTCGGCAGGTATCTGAAAACTGTAAATGCTTATATACTTGAAGTACATAAATTACTATCACTTTCCTCTTCCTGTGAGCTAAGAACTGCGGGTAGTCATTGGGATGCATCTAATTTAGGATACACAGCCTAATTTATAATTAAAGTTGTTGGTTTACAAATGGCGTAAAAGGAAATGTTACATGGCCCAGAGGACTGGCGATACTAATGGATTTTAATAATACTTGGAATTCTATCCTGGGGGGGTCTAAGCTATACACACAGGACTTCTATTATTTAGCAGATGCTACAACGCACTGGCAATACAAAAATAATCTAAACAAAAATCACATAATTCATGTGATTTCAAAACTGAGATGAGTACATCTAAATTAGAAAAGGACAAATGTTTATACCAAATGGCCTTGGACATCCCACTCTTCTCAAATCAGAGCTATTTATTGTTAGAAAGCAGATGAACTACCAGTAGATAGCAAGCAGTTTGAAGTTATGATGTACAATAACATCTTGTAGAAGGCTATTTATAAAGTAGAAGACATTCTGGACATGATTCATTGACTAAATGTAGGTGTTTGCCATTATTTTAGGGGCTGTGGGCTATCTTGTGTGGCCTCTGTCAAACCTTCAAAAATGTGTAGGTCTCCCCTAAGTCCCATATCCTGGCAGATGTAACTATCTGTTAGTTCTTTTGTAGATGTCTTGGATGCCTTATGAAGACTCAAGTAGCATTAGATTTCTGCATTTAGTCAGCTGAATCGAGCCCTTTATATATATGAGGAATTATGAGAGATGATTTTGCATTTAATGGGAAAAGTTTTTAGATTTCATTACAATTTTATTCTTTCCAAGAAGTGAAGTTCTGTTCCCTATGTCAATTCAAAGACATATATGCTTATTTTAATGCAAAAGCAAATTAAAAAACTCTGTTCTTATTGCTGTTTGATCTCTAGAGTTAGCATGAAACAAACTGGATCTGCCTTATTTTTAGGAATCGCCAAACTAGTGATAGCAGTTTTCATTTAATAAATGCTGTGCAAATCTAAGAAGTGAGGTTTCCAAGATGTGACGGGGGACACAAAATCATGATAGTCTTGCTTCAGACAGTTTGGCTTTGCCTGCAGGACTGGCTGCTACTGAAAGCGCTATATGTGGGAAAAAAACAACATTGCCTGTTCTTAATAGCTCAGCTGAGCTTCCTGTGTCAGTAGTTTGGAGCACAATCTTTTACACATATGCTGAGCACAGGTGATCAGGTCCTTACCAAGAGACGGTAACTACAATGACGTTTCTAAACACCATTTGTCAGAGGAGACCCTCACTTCGACAAGGAAAGAAAACGCCTCATTAAAATTGGATAAAACTACTATTATAGGTGAACAAGTGTGAGGAATTATTTTTAACAATAATTCTCATTTTTATTTTATGAAATCTTGAAAGATATGCAGGCCCTGTATGGCACTGTAAGAGAAGTGTAGTACAAATTTTACAGTTGTGTCAAAACCATATGTAAAGGCATTAAATGATGCTATTGCATTTATATAAAAACCACTAAAATAGTAATATAAAAATACTATCTGGATTCCCAGGATGATATAAATTCACTATCATAATGAAGTAAGATCAAAGTCCTTTATACAGTAATTAGATCCTGTACTAGGCTCACTTACAAGCCAAATGATTCATCTAATGTACCTTCAACATTGGCCTGTACACATTAAAACCTTTTTTATTGGGAGAATAAATGTTGCTTTCCTTACCATCTTAAATTATGCTTTGGAATTCTGAACTGCCACCTGGCTTTCTGTCCAAAAGACTGTTTAATGAAAAGATCTTATTCACGCCAAAAATCTGCTAATCCAAAAAACATTTAAGAGGTATTTGCTATAACTGAAGGTGTCAAATTCTGCTTCCGTCCACAGTATGAGTTCTGGAATTGCACATTGAATTATCCTATCCCCTTAATATTTGACATTTACAGATTCTTAATGGGTATCCCAGAAAAAAAGGTGTTTTTCTATGCCAAAGGAATCGGATGCTGGCCACTCTGCAACCATTGTCTCCGTGATTTACTTTAAGGAAGAACTGGATGGCTTGTAACTGCTTCTGCATGCTCTGCAAGTTAATGGATTTATCACATCATGCATCTTCTATTTGTTTCTGAAGGGCCTATGATTTGTGATTTTGTTTATGGGAACAGATTCCTATCTAATTTCTCCACTTAGTGATGTACAAAATACTTAGAAATACTGTATTAGTTCCTTGACGTGTTGTAGTGGGTTCGCAGTTTACAGGAACTGCTGAAAAGAAAATGAAGAAGGACCTTTTACTAGCATGTCATTACAGGATGAAGTCATCTATTTCTGCTCCAGTTCAGTGAAATACTTAATTTGTACTTTGAGCCTATGCTTAAAGACTTTGGTAATTTTGGATCTGGCTCACAAGTATAGGATCTCTTCTCTAAATGTCTTTGAGGCACTTTTTCAAAGGATAATAATAAACCTTATATAGTACTTTTGTCATAGACCCCATAGTGCTTTGTATTGGAGGCCCAGAGCAATATATTCATTCTACGGTTGCTCTGCCTCAATTTCCTTCTACAATGTGCATATTTAATTTCTCTCCAGTATGGGCTAGAATAAAAATGGCATCATAAGAAAAAGAAACAAAAAGAAACTACTAAGAAGAACAACTTAGTAGAGTTAAGACATGTGATTTGTCCTCTTGAAGAAGTGGATTAAGTGGTAGGAACACAGTAGATCACTTTCCAAAAGTAAAGTAAATTAAGACTGATGAATTTTAGAATTTCATTCAGTATATTAGTAGAAGGTTGGTAAACAGCAGACACTCAGAATAACAAATGACTTCACTTGGGCAACAACAGAGAGTGCTGGGATGAATTTTGGTTTCTTTTGTATCACTACTGTTCAATGAAGTGTCTTGGTAAAACTAAGGAAGACTTTTTCCTACTTACTGATTGCAAACTAGTGCCCATTAGAAAGCCCTGTCTATGGTTGTCAGGGTCACGCATGAGACGCTATGGGACTGCAGTGGCCTCTGCATTTGCAAGTGCTGGGCACACATACAGATCTCAAATACTATTTTTTTTTCTGGGCAGCTGAATGAAAACTTTGATTAGAGGTCCATAGTGAAAAAGAAAGAATGGAAATCCCAGTTTTTCAGAAAGGAATAGCAAATCATCGATTTTGATGAACGGAAGTTGACTCACATTTTCAGTTCCATCTTCAATTTGAATTATCCCACTGCAAAATCAAAATGAAAACAAAATGAAGACGCAGAGAAAGAATTTAATGTGAGAAGAGTTTGAAAAGATTAGACTGTTTATGCAGATGTATAACGTGAAGGTTATCAAGAAGATTATTTCGATGATTTTATTTGTCTTTTCTCAAAATAAAAGAAAACCCAAAAGAAATACTGAATGCATGGGAAAAGTAATTTTTAAAGATAATAATTAGCCTCTGGCAGTCTCCAAATGTAGTAAAGTATGCACTACAGAGACAATGAGTTCTGGGAATTTTTTTAACAAGCAGGTTTTTCTATATGTAATAAAACTATCTCCTGATCTGGCAGTTCCATCCATCTCTGGGAATAAGCCAAACACCTACTGTAGCAGTTAGGGAGGAGCTTCCTCAAAAGCATATTTTTTTCATGATTTTCCATCAGATTTTACAGTTTTTCTATAGCATGTGATACCAGTCATAGCTGAGACAAGATCTCAGAGCAGCTGAATAGTGATATGATGCAGTCTGATATTTTCTCTCCTTGTGACGATGATGGTAATTTCTATTGTCTCTTGAAAGCTAAACATAACCAGTAAGTGTAGAGAAAGGGGTAGGGAGAAACTCCACAGAAGTTACTCAAAAGATTGGGATCATTTATATGGTAGTAAATGAAACGGTTATGATGAAATATATAGACAGTTAATGTTATGTAAATGTGTGCTTCTGTTCATAAATTGTTTCAATAGGAGAGGCAGGAATAAGTCAGTAAAAATACAGGTTAATTATTTTGTACAATTTCATACAAGTACATCACTGAAGCCAAGAGCTTTGTAGGAATACAGAAAAAAATAGTTTGTGTGTGTTTGTATAATAGGAATTTAAATTGAGATTTTTGATTTAAAGAAAAACCATCATGCTTCAAGCAAAAATTGACCTCTTATTGGTGAGGCTTAGGAATAAACTTCCCTGATAGGTACGTTATACTTGTTTGTTTTAGAAGGTTGACTTTGTTTCATTTTCTCAGTATCTCATCGTGTGTATTATTAGAGAGAAAATTCCCGACTAAGACAGGCCAGCAGTTTGGTTGAGCTTGGGCATATCCATTTTTCTATTCTAAGCTAATCTAATTTTCTTCTGGTACTGTGTGTAACTCAATTCAAAGCTAAAATGTTTTTAAAAGTAGCGGCACGTCCTTGAGCCAGGTCATTGACCTGAATTTCATAGTATAATTCATGTTGCTTGGAGTCAGTACGTTGTGTCCAGATTGAACAGCCAGTCCTCCAGGGCGGACCAGATGACCAATCTAAGACAATCAGCAAAACCTTAGGCCAAATACTAAGATACAACTCCCGTTGACGATAATGAGACAAGGCTTACATATGTAGTAGTAAAGTACATGAGTGATCAGTTCTGCATATCCTAGTTTCAGTTAGTGGTGCCAGGGCAACTGACTCTTGTAATTTTATACTTTAAAGACAGCCCACCTATGCTATCGTTTTGGGCTGCTTCGTGGGATGTTACATAGTTCTGTAAGAGTATTTGGTCATTTGCGCGAATAGCCCAGGGGTTTCTGATACCGCCCTGTTCCCATACTTGCAGGGCCTCCGCAGTCTTACAGCCTTAGGTGCCCCTGCTAGACTGCTCGCTTTTACACACAGACTCCTAAAGCTATTCACAGTTCACTCTACAGAACAATGAGATTTGAAAGTATGCATATGTGTTTTTGTATACATATGAATATGATAATTTCTTAGCTCCTTGCTATTAATATCCAATTATGACAATTTTATTGGTATGGGTTAGAATTTAATTCTTTTTGGGTTATAGCGAGTATTTTTATGGACGATGCTGCAATATTATGTTATGCAGACGCAGCGGTAATGAGTCAGGAATTGGCACACTGTCCTCTGAGTCAGGATATTAGGGGGCATTGTGTACCAGAGGTACTTTCTTTTGGCTTAGCCGCAGATCTGACCATCTGTGGTCATAAAAGATCCTGGGAATATTTTTGTAATAACCTAGTTTAGTGACCAAATTTGATTATGAGTAATGGCATTTGAATGAACTTTCCCAAATTATTACTATTACTTCTTTCATAAAACATGCTTGGTCATGTTGTCATGTTGTCCTCTTTATGTATGTAATTTTATGCATTTTAATCTGCTATTAATCATATCAAAGGTCCAAACAAAACTATTGTTGCAGGTAGTTTTCAAACCTGTGGAATGCTCAGATACCTTGTGAACATTGATTGTTATAACCATGCCTGTGTGCATAGGCAGTTCAAACACTGTCTTGAGATGATCAAAGGTTATTATCTGCCAACAACAGATGAATGACTTCTTCTGTCCCCTGTTATACCTCTTGGGCATGAAAGTCACTAATCACTGTTCTTCCAGATTTCAAAGCCTAAAAGCAATATAAACAAACAGAAGTTTGGTGATCCACTGGGATCTTATCAATGTTGTAAAGCATGCTGAATACATATTAAAATAAAGAGCCTGTAGTGCCCTTAGGAAATAAGTAACTGCCCTTCATTTCTGTTAGAATTCAAGATAAATGTCAAGGTGTTTGACTGTTACACTGAAATTTGATATATTTCAATACACTGGAGGAACTATCTTGTTAATTCCTATATTAATTTCATTTGAAAACTCTTGCTGGATATTTGTAATTCACATACAGCTGATTCATACTTCTTTTTCTTCTATTACAGCTTAGAACAATACAAACATATCTGATAAATTTTGTAACTCTACTATGTGATAGAGGGATTAGATACAGATGAGATTTAACAGAGCATGTCTTCCCTAAAATAAGATAGAGGAAAATGTTTAATAATGATCTCAAAAATTTTTTTCTAGGTTATCGTTAAAATTGTAAATAACAAAGTGGAGTAGGATTTGATACACATTTGTATCCAGGGACTTCCATCACTGATATTTTTTCATCCCTTCAGCAACACCAGCCTTATCACCTCTGTAAATCAAAACATTTTGCATTTCTATGATGGAGACTTGAAGTGATATTGTGAGATATCACAGACCTGTCCCATCAATTGCTCTAAGAGGCAGGGGTATTTTTTAAAGATGGGTGAGTGTAGAAGCCTAAAGTAGAAAGGCTTTGCTTTCCTTTGCAGGCAACAAAGCAATTATTCCTTTGTATCTTCTTGCAGTGCCAATAGCTATAATGAGAAAAGTATTTTGCCTGAAAAAATCCCCAAACCCACAGCTCCCCTCCCCCGGCTGCTAAAGTGTCATCTGGCTGCAGGGCTTTCCATTGCTTATTGAAAGCCAAAGGTCTGACGTTGAGTCCCAGTAGCTTATTCTTCAAGCTGGTAAGAGCTGGATCCCTTGCAGATGCAGCGAACAGAGGGGCTATAAAAGCGGAAGCCTCGTTTGAGGCTAGGTCAACAATGGAAGGGATGCACCCGTGGCTGGGTGCATTCACACAGCAAACTGCATGTGACATGCAAAAGTCAGGGAAATTATAGTATATTCTGGCTTCCAGCAGGGAAGAGGAGACAGGCAAGTGTAAACCCCACAGGTAGCTGGCTGGGACGGTGAGCTGAAAGCATGAGGACTTAAAATGACGGGCAAAAATGGCTTCTAGGGTTATTCCCAACCACCAGAGAAAACAGAAGTCCCATGGGTAGGTATCCAGTGAAAAAGCCACTCTCACTGACTTGGAAAAATACTGGGCAAATAGAGAACAAAGGGAAAATGCAATGCAGTAGCAATACCATATGTTGTTGATATCACTGTCTCATTGTCCTGTAGGTTTGAAGCTCGAGGAAATGCAAGAAAAGTTTGGGGAGGAATTCTTCAATATCTGCTTTGATGAGAATGAAAGAGTTCTTCGAGCTGTAGGTGGGACCCTTCAAGACTTCTTCAATGGCTTTGATGCTTTGTTGGAACACATTAGAACTTCATTTGGAAGACAGGCCACCCTGGAATCCCCTTCTTTCCTATGCAGAGAGCTCCCTGAAGGCAATCTCATGCTTCATTACTTTCACCCACATCAGATTGTGGGATTTGCAATGATGGGAATGATAAAGGCAGCAGCAAAGAAGATTTACCACTTGGAAGTGGAGGTAGAACAGGTCACTAATGATAAGTTGTGTTCAGAGGGGACGAACCCAGGTAACTGCAGCTGTCTGACTTTCCTTATCAAAGAACATGAAAATGCAAATATCACAAAAACACTTCCACCGGGAACTTCCCAGTCCCCCTTAGACCTGAGGATTAGCATCAGCACCTTCTGCAGAGCTTTCCCCTTTCACCTGATGTTTGATCCAAACATGCTGGTTCTCCAGCTTGGAGAAGGTCTTAGGAAGCAGCTCAGATGTGACACTCATAAAACTCTGAAATTCCAAGACTGCTTCGACATAGTTTCTCCTAAAATCAGTGCCACATTTGAACGAGTTCTCCTGAGATTATCTACTCCATTTGTCATTCGGACCAAACTTGAGGATTCTGGCTCTGAAAATAAAGATAAGGTAAGAAAATTAATTTGGAAGGGGATGTGTGTATATGTGTGCGATGGGAGAGGATTATTTATTCAGAGAGAAGCAGCTCAAGTCCTGTGTACTCTGGAAAGCTCACTTATGCCTTGCAAAGAGGGGTTAAGTGGTATTCCCCAGCCAAGTGAATATTTTCCTACAATATTTATAAGCTTTGCCTGTGATGATGTAGCAAATGGTGACAATGCCATTCAGAAAATTCTGTACTGTGGATTTGAATAGTGCAGTTTAAATCAAAAGGGTGAGGAATTTTACAAAATGCCCATATCTAATCCTTAATTTCACTCCCGCTATATTATGATAACAATAATAGTTATTAAGCCATTTACTAGGGAATAGCTTTCAGTATGTTTTCTGAAAGACTCTCACTGCAGGGTTCACACTGCCACTTTATTATATCCTACTCCCCTATTCTGAAATGCTGTTTTCCTCTGTGTTTCTTCTTATCTCTCACCCTGCACTCAAAGGAACCAGAGCGGTAAGTGGTACCAAGTATCACTTATGCCAGTTTTAATGCTTTCCAGTCATTTAAATAGGCACTTGTCCTCCTACACTCCCTCTTCCCTCAGTGTTTTAGAAGAGAGCTACCTTAACTAGTGAGCCCTATGTTGAGTTCAGTGCATCCCGGGTGAGTTAGGTGAGAACATGTCTTCTAGAGTGGACCTGTCCAAAGATTGGATGGAGTTTGTGTCACTGAATATCCTTGAATTATGGGAAAGTTTTCTGGTGTGAAGTTAGGTTCCAGCTTTATGCACCGAAGTACTTTTATACCTAATGCTTACATTGAAAGCCTATGTGTGGGGGCCTCGGAAATACTGCTGCCTTAAGTGAAGGAATTATTGATTTTCAGGGTTTTTAAGAGGTAGCACCCAAGAACAGTCAATCTCAGTCACACTGGATACTGCCTATAGGTGCCATATTTACAGGTTAGGTGGTCTGGATATAGCTTGAGAAACTCCACCTCTGTTTTGTTACTTACAGTGGGCCAGAGTTTCAGAAAGACCCCTGTGGTAGCTACATATCGAGTTCTGGGTTCTTTTCAAAATATAGCCACATTATTTTGGCTGTACATACATAGGAGCAGCAATGTTTCCGGCTCCTCTTTGGCTCTGCTGTTTGACACCAGTAAACATGTTTCTGCTGCATTTTCCCCGGGAAACAACACGTTCCCCCAAAAGAAGCAAACTAGTGCTTCTCATTTTGTATGAACTGATGTAATTCAACCTATTTAAAACCAAAATGGAGGGTTTTTTTCAGCATCTGTCCTCAAAGTCACCCTGGCCTTTAATTATGAAAAGGAAATGTTGTGTGAAAAGTTTGGAGGTGTGGGCTCTGAGCTACCTTTTTGGCACAATAGTTTCTCCTTTGAAAGAGGCTTGTGCCATGCTCCTTCCTCTCTCAGAGCCTGCCCATCTCTCTCAGGCACCTTCCCCTGCCCTTGGACAGAGTCACAGCCCTTTGACCATCTTCTGCCTTCATGAATCTGCTGTAAATCACTCTGAAGAGGAAGAAGGTTTTGGTAGGGTGGGGTGGGGCTTTTAAAACTTTTTTTCCTATCTAATTACAAATTAAACAAACAAAACGTTCTCTTACCTGGGCAGGTTTCATACGCGTGTGGCTTGCTCATAGGAGAGGTGTCAGGGAGTGGAGCTTGCTGGAGGCAGGTTTTAGCAGCCACTTTGAGAAGCAACTCTGATTTCAAAAGCTTGTCCTGTACCATCAAGCTGTGCAGCTCTGAGTGCATCTTTGTGTCATGGCTGTGGTTTGTAATGTGTGTCATTACAGGTGGGTAATGAATCGAATCAGCGGTGGGCCCAGGTACCACTTGGGAGAGTGACCCTCTCTGTCTTAAAGTCATGTGTAGAGTCAGACACTGAACAAGTGTCAGCACTAGCACCACAGTAGCAATTTGGATTTTCTTGAGAAGCAGGTAAAAGGAAATGGCAGTAAAGGAAATCCTTTGTCTGCTAGCAGTTAGGAGAAAAACTGTGTCATAAGTTTGCAACTGAACATACTTGCAAGTCTGTGGAGAATCAGAACCAAAGTGTAAAATCTAATCCAGAATAAGGCAGGATGTGGTGGTTTACTTCCATCCTTTCTTCCCTCCCTCCTTCTGTCCTTCCATTTTATTTTCTGCAGTGATCAAGTTATCCACAGTGATGCTTTGGGTTTTTTCTGGATTATTCTGCACATTCAAAATTTTCTATACGAACAACTATGACTGTCTTTAGATCAAGTTTCCTAGTATGCATACAGCTCTTCAGATGTATAAAAGCTGAAGGTGGTTGGCCTCTGAAGTTTCCAGTTTTCCCATGCAGCTAAATTCTTGTTATTGTTTGTTGTTTATAGTATGGTACTACCCAGATGCTGAAGGGAGTATTGGGGCCCTGTTTCTCTACTTCTTGTACAAACATTCTGTTGGTTTTCACATTTCACACTAATTTTTGTTCAGGGTTTTTTCTGTGTTTAACTGGAGAACTTCACTTGCATGCAATCAGATTTTCCAAATTTTGGGTATTATCCATAAATAACAAGATAGCAAATACTGCTGTTTCACCTCTCTAAGGAAACTCATTCTACACTTTTCTCTCTGGGAGCAATTATTTATTGCAACAATCAAAAATACATTTATTGTGGCAATTAACCATTTGGGATTGGTTGCTTATAGCTTCACACATGGTTAATACAACTGTACACCACAAGAGTTTAATGAAAGATAGTGGAGTCACATATGGAATAAGATACAATTTAAATCGAGAGGACTGGGTCTGAACTTGTCTGCTGGAGCGTTCTGAAGCCCCTGTCAAGCCCATCTACTGAGGTTTCCTTTCCATGAAGGTGCTGGCATGTGAGAGAGCTGATGGTTGTGCACTGCCACGCAGGGCGACCCCACAGTCCTCAGTGGTGGGTCCTTCTGGCCAAGCAACCATCTGGGAAGCACCACTGCTCCCTCCCTGGCAGCACCTCCAGGAGTTTGCACAAAACAGATGGGGTGTTTGCACCCAGGTCTCTCACTGACTCCCTCAGCTGTGCAGAGAGTGTGTTGAGAGGACTGTTTCAATGTTTTACTTGTGAGCACTGCTTAGACGTGTGTGGTATCAACATTGCTGTCTCCCATCTGAGCTTCTGCAGGACTTCCACTTTCTTACTTTTCCAGTAGAAGTCAATTCCTCATCTCTGTGAGTCACCATGGGTTTTAAGGCAGATCATCTTTTACCATGTATCTTTGTAGATCCTATTTGTTTTCACAGAGTTCCCCAATGGATATTACCTGATTCTGCTGCCTCAATGATTTTGCCTTTCTCAAGCAGCCTGGTAACTTCCCCCTCATCTTAATGGTGAGACCTTGCACAAATCTTTCTTTTAGTTGCCACTAAGGCCACATTTCAAATTTTCATTGAAAGTGCATCATAGGAATTTTCCACTTTGTCTTTTTTTTGCGGAGAACAAGACAAAATGCAGCTGATAATGCAGCAGTAGGGTGCACATGTAGCATGAGTGCAGGTGGACAGCCCTCCCACCATTTCTTGACTACACAAGGGCTGGAAGCTTCTGATAGGTACTTCCTGAGTACAGCCGTTTTCCGACCATACTAATGAACAAAGCCGTCTGTGACATCATGTAAATACTTGCCTCCTTGACAGTGTAGTGAGGCAGCTGGAGCTGCTTCACGTATTGGCTGTTTGGGAAGACAAGGACTGACTTTTGATTTTCCTCTCCTGGCTAACGTGCTCCTCACATGCCACTCCTGTGCCACCAGTGCTGGGCATATCCAGCGGAGATGGGGCTGCCCTCGCGGGAACCCACTCCATCGCCGGGGCCTTGATCCAGATCCAGTCCTCTTGGTGCACATATGGACAGGACGAGCCCTGCCAGCACCGGTTTGTGGGTGCCTTTCTGAAACTGTGACTTGGCATGCAGTTGGCAAGAAAGTTGAAAGAAAACTGTGAAAGGAATTATATTATTCCCTGCCAGATACTGTGCAGCTGTATTTTCCTTGTACTACTGCTTTCCTGCTCAGACTAACAGCCCTTTTCTACCTTTGAAAGAAATCGGTTTTTATAAGGATACTCACTGGACTTTGACTTACTGTTAGACCTGCGAACACTTTAATTCAGAGAATCTGTCTAAGAATAAACCTGGCACCTAAAACTGCATTACTGAAGGCAGCCAGAATTTTTCTGGTGGGATGTATTCTCTTTGAATATGACATTTTATTAAAATAACAGCTTCCCAGCAATTTGGCAAAATTTACTTTTGTTGTGTTAAATTGTTTTGTTCAATAGTTTTAGATTTAAAATACTTTTTATTAGGAAAAAGTTTTACATTTATATTATAAAACAACAACATTTAAAAAATATGAAACATTGGGTTTGACAAAAAGAATCCTCTGAAAATTTTATGTTGCAAGAAGTTCCAAACACTGCCCACAATTCAGATTTTCAAGAAATGCCAACTCTGTAGTGATAAAACATCCAGCAAAATGGTAGTGTCAGCTTTTTATAGCTCTTCTGATTGTGCAGGCTGTCTGAGCCAGCGCCTCAGCTGTTGTCAGTGGGGAGCAGAGGTTTGTGGTAGATGAGCTAGACTGCACCAGCAGGAATTTGTCCCAGTGTACTGATTTAGATAAATGCATAAATAAATAGAAATAAACTAGTTCGGAGCCCAGATTAAAAAAGTGTATCTAGAAAGTTAGTTTCTGAAGTGTGTAGATAGGCATGTAGTAAATGGCTAGAGTTTTAAAAATGCCGAGTAATAAACAACTGTTCATTTTAAAATGTAGGCTGATTCAGTGGAAGTTGTTGGAAATTTCCCCTGTTAATTTCCATTGTTTTGTTTAACTGTGGAGTTATTCATCTAGTCCTTCTTCCATTGTATGAGGAACTGCCATCTCTAGCTCAAATATTTCCTTTCAGTCACTCAGCTGTGTATTTGCCATGTATGATCAGATCAAAGGTCCATCCAGTCCAGCATGCTGACTCTTACAGTGACCAACAGACAATGCTTAATGAAAAATATATAAGAAAAAGTTTAAGCCTGCAGTGCTATTTTCTGTAATACACCCTCCCAGCTTTTAGCTCTCCCAGGATGAAAGTGCATCCTCTTGCAGTGGCATCCAGAAAGTGGCACCCGATTGCCCCCGCAGGACCACTCTGCCATAATTTTCTCTAGCACCTTTTGAACCAGGGGAAGTTCATTCTGTTGACTTCTGTGGCATCCTGTGGACATAAGATCCACTGTTTACTAGAAACTGAAGATGAGACCTCACTAGTTGGTGGCCACTTTAGGCCACTTTCAGCCAGGTCAGTGGGGACATTGTGTGCAGAGTGGAGTAGCTGGCGAGGAAGCCTGCTTACCCACTGCTTCAGCAGAGCACTTTCCCATTGTGTTTGTTGACCATTGGAAACTGTATAAAAATAATGCTTTTTCAAATCCAGGAAGTACATTATCCCCTTTTTAATATTGAGAGTCTATTCTTTATCTCCTACTTCTTATTTTTATTCTGGACCAACTGAATGAAACGAGCAGTCCTGACACTGGCAGACTAATTTAAAACCCACCACACACAATCTTGAAGTGTTTTGCTTTTGTTCTGTAACTGTGTTTTTCCTCCTCACCTAATAAAATTCAAATGAAGTGGCCTGAAAGTCATTCTAGCATGGGGGACATCTGTCACTTATGATCTGGAAATTCTAAATTTTCCCAGAGCTGATTTATTCACAGTCAGTCAGCCTTTGACACTAAGCTCCCCTTGCTTTGCAGCCTCCTGGAGCTCTCAGAATCAAATTGTGTCTTCTGTTTCTGCTAATGCTAATATCCCACCCGTTTGCTTGTCAAAATGTGTTTGGACTTTGATGATTTTCAAGATGAATTGGATTGGCTGGCTTGACTGCTTCTAGACACTGTGATGGGTTATAAGAAACAATAGATGACATGACTTTCTTATCTCACTAGCGGTTGTGCATCAGAGAACTTTAATAACACTGTGAAAGTGGCACAGAATTTTTAATACTTTTTTAAGACAGGCCAATGGAGATGTCACTTTTAAAATGTTTTCAGTGATAGGACTGAAGAAGTGTAACAATCTAAAAATAAAATACTCCCTTCTCTTTTCCACTAGCTGAAAACCAAAGAAGGTGTTTGGAAATTATTTTCTTGAGTCAAGTGGCTATTAGAATAATTTGGCTCCACAGTGAGCTCTCCCCTCTTATGATTTGTATAATTCTTTATGATAAGGAAGCTGCTTGTACATGAAAATGTCCCTCTTTCTCTATTTGATTGAAAGCTTTTGAATGGGTTTCTAAATTACATTATGTCATAACCAGAACAAAAAAGCTCATTTCATTAATTTTTACATTACATGATGAGAATACTCAGGCACAACTCAGTTTGATTTTCAGGAATGCATTTTTTTCTACCTCTCTCTTCTGGTGACTAAAATTAAGTATTGGTTTTTCACACTACATTTCTATCCTTTTCCTCATTTGCTCATGTGAGTTCTTGAGTGACTGTGCTTTTCATGGCATCACAGTCCTCTAATCTGAATAGATGTGATGTCAGAAAAAGCCATTTTCCTTGGGATGGTTGAGTCAAAGTAGAAACATTCAGTCACTCTTTACCTTTCCTCCCTCCTGCCCTGGCACTTGCAACTGGGCAATGCACGTAGTCAAGCTAAGGCTTCTTTTCTGTGTCTCTTTGCAGAGGCCGAAGTCGCCTTAGGAAGAAGGGGAGAAGCCCCCGTGTCTCCCTGTGGGTTGAGTGGGTTTTGTGCATGAACTCCCACAAGTGCATGGGTGGGAAGTCAGAGGCTGTGGGAACACCTCGGTGTCCGTCTGAGCATAAACACTAAACTTACTGCTCTGAGGGGCAGCAAATGCAAGGCCTGGCACTACTTTTGTTGGCTGCTTTCAGTTGTAAGGGCACTTCTACTTGGCGAATGCCAAAACCTCCTGCTAACCCTGCTCATAGAGCATGCTCCTTGCCTGAGAGCAAGCCTGAGTTACTCCAGGTTACTTGCAGAGTGGCCCTGCATGGCCAGAGAGCCCAGAGAGTGGAAAGGAAGGTTTCCACTTTTTCCCTCCACCTTAAATTTTGTCTTGAAACCTCAAATTAGGTCCATGGGACTCCCTTCCTATTTGGTTTTGAGTGTCGCTTAAGTAGTTTTAGACCAGTTTTCGACTACTTGGCTTGGGTCCTCCAATCCTATCTCATGAATATCTAGTCTTTTGAGTTTATATTGTAGTTCACAGCATGGATTGACTCTAAATACATTCATTTACTCATGCTCACTGTGCATGCATCTTGTCCTGGATTCTGCATGCTTTATTTCCATGGAGGCAAAGCTCTGAAGTTCTGAAACTCTCCATGAAATAGGAACTTTGCTGATGTTTCACTGGGTCATGGACCCAGACAACTGACAGAAAATTACTTTGCCTGTGATTTGTACCTGGTTTTGACCCCTTTCATATTCTGCAAATGTAGCTTAATCAGACATCGTACATTTTGGAGGTCGTAAGACTTGAACCAAAAGGAATACTACTATACAGTAACACCTAGCTTATTTTGCATGTTGCCCTACTAGGAATAATTAGCAGTAGTATGAAAGAGTAAGATAATAGTGATTTGCAGAAGTCAAAACGTACAAAAATGACCTGCAAAAGCGAGGTGCTGATTGCTAATACTTAGGTGCAGTTTTTCTATTACCTTTGAGCAACAATGGCAACATTAATAGATGCAGAGTGGAAAATAGCGTGATGTGAATAAGTTTGACTAGGTTATGTTTTGCTGCCTTTTAGTCTTGCCAAGGATGTGTGATATTTACCCTGCTCTTTTCTCTGGAGTCTTCCAAGGGCAGTGATTGACAGTCTCAGCAACAGGAGATCACCTATTGCCAGGCAGGCGGTTCATGCCAACAGTTCTAATTATCGTTTTAGCACATGTTTTGCAATGATGAAAGGCAGGCCAGTGGCTGGATAACTGTAGATTTGCTACTCTGGGAATATTTCTTCATCACGTGTGGGTTTTTAGGACGTGCTAAAACAGAAGTTATCTCAATGATCAACATGTTAGCCGTAGGAGTTATATCAACCACAAAGGTATTGCTTAGAGGGAACACAGGGATGTGCCCCGGTTCTTCTGCCTGTGCTAAGCCATCATAGGGAAAAAAATAATCCAGAGTTTTGTAATGTGTTGTCCTGAGGATTCCTCAAATTTTGTAGTTTGTCTTGTTTGTCCTTTTTTTGACTATGCCTTTTATAACTGTATATATTCACATTCTCTCCAGCTAAAACTGTTTGTGATGCATTTCCTTTTAAAAAGTATGTAACATCCCCTTCGTATCATTATGATTAAAGAAAGTGAAATGAGTTAACCCGTAAAATAATATTTATATTATTTGTTCATTTCACTAACCTTTGGCTTTTATAAGTGAGGACTTCTTAGAATGAATATCTGAAAAGAGAGAATTAAATGTTCTTTTTCCACAGACCCAGGACAGGCATGTAAGATATTCCTAACACACAATTTTCCTCCTGTATTTGTTCAAAACAAGATAAACTTGTTCCTCTTTGCAGATTGCAAACAGATAAAAACATTTGGTACTTTGACACCTCAGAAAGAGGTATACATTTTAAAATTCAGTCCTAGGTGAAGACACGTTTAAATATTATTTTGAACATTTTGACCAATGCAGTTTCTATCTGCCTTGTGAGTTTTATGTATTTTATGATATTTGTTACTCTATTTATTTCTTTCTAAGAACTGGAATTGATTTTCTTGTTCATACTGGACAGCAGCTTTTTCTGTAATGATTCTCACTGTACTGTGGGACCACTAGCAGAGCAGGGTCTATGCAACTCGATCAGGAATACATATTTCATTTTCATTTTTGCATGACCTTTCTTTTTCTTTGGAAATTTAGAGACTGAATCCTTTTTGCCCTACCTATAAGTCCAAAGATATTGCGCCTAGAAGGGTCTCTTATGAAAATACAGTTTGATCTGGATGAATAATGATTTTAGCTATTAATTGCTATGTGTTTCCGTCAGCATTTTCCTAGGAATATTCCAGTGCTTTGGTGAATTGCTGTCATGACTAGAGTTGGTAGGGTCTGATTATGTCACATCTGAGTGCTTCAGTCTAGTACTTCCTTCTTCAAATGTTGAACTGGTAGTTTTAAAAATGTCTCTTGTGATGAAAATATAGGTCTAGGGGATCCTCCTTAAGACAGTACAGATAATATTATTGAAGTGTTTAAAAAACATGGCTTACATTGACAGGTTACAAAGATAACCACTTTCTGAAATTTCATAAAATAAAAGCTTAGAGCATAAAAATGTTTGGCCTGTGCTGTGTTCGGGAGAATTTGAAGAATAATGCCAAATTTGCAAGCAACCTATTAATAAATCCATTTCTTAAGCAGGTGTTTTAATGGGCAAAGATATTCAAATTGGGATAACTTCGGAGGTCTTCAGTCGTGGCTGTTGAAGGGCCAATACACCTGTCACAAAACAAAAGCAAAGGCATGCTCAATGGCTTGAGGAAGAAAGAAAAAACTGGGCAGACTAACTTCTTTTTCATTCTGTGTGTGATGGGGGCAAGCTTGTCTGCAACACCTTGGCACATTCTGCTGTTCTGGTTCTGTTTGAGAGGGGAAGATCAGTGACACTGAGACATGGGCCCCAGAAGAGGCATGAGGTGTGAATCAGGGGGCTCAGTTATGTCCCCTCCTTCCACTGATGCCAAGGGTCTTTGTTGCTTGAATTAATCTTTTAATCCTTCCCCCCCATAAAGAGTGTTGGATGATTTCAGTTGTCAAGTAGCTTCTCCTTATCTGCATGACTTCACTTAGAAAGGGATGATATTAAAACTGACCTTATATGATAGAGCACAGACTGATTCTTGTATTAGTGTAAAACTTTCATGGGGAATGCCCAGTGAATTCTAAATTAATTATATTTTAAATGGTTTACTTAAATATAAAAGAATTGCTGCAATTTTTTTGTAAAACCCTCGGTGCTTTCTGCTTTGTTACCTCAAAGACATCCAGCAGAGGGAATGTTTGAATGGATTAACAGAGCCTGGGAATAATTCCCCACTGTGTTTGCTGTGGCTCAGAGTTCTTTGCAGTGCAGACTTTTGGATGACTCCCCTGTGAAAGTACTTTCTGCCTCCATGGACATCGCACCTGGCAAAAGTCAGACAAAAGGAATGAAGAGATCCCCTATTCCCAGAGTTCTGTTATGCCAATAAAGGAGAGCTACTAAGAAAAGAACAGAAGAGGATATATTTATTTCAGCTCCACTGAAACCCAAGGGGAAAAATAGCAGTGCTTGGCAAATACTAAAGGAGATACTTCATATTGAAAGCACTTTGATTTTTCAGCTTCATTGAATTATATTTAGTTTTTCATTTTAAAGGAAAAATATGCTATAAAAATACTGACTACGGCAATGTTGTCAGTGCTGTGCCGACAGGCAGTGTTGTTTAATTTTCATGTCAAAGAAGCATGGAACATATCATTAAAAGGACATCAAATTTTCTCACTCATCTCAGTGGACTGCTGATTCAGTCTATTTCCTCTTTGCTCAGGAAGGCTTCAAATTCAGTTATTGGATAACTTCTGTTCTGTGTCTTGAACATGCAGTTTCTGGCATTTGTTCCTGGGAATATGGGGATAAAATAGCTGAGAATATTTTCTGTCAGCCAAAAATGCAGAAACATCTGAGAGGTTTCCTAGCTATGTTCAGCAGCATCAGAGGGTCCTGAAAGGCTTTTGGAGCCATTTTGGGTGATGGGGAACTCCACAGAGAGTTCTGGGGACATGGGAATAACACTGACAAATCCATAAACAGTATTTAAAAATAACTGACTGACTTGCTCTGATTCTGTTTTTTCCCATAGTGTCATATAATCATGTATGGGCTCACTGAATGTGATGAACACACCAGGGGTACCATACCAGACTAGCAGGACTTGAAGGGCCATCCTAGCAGCCCACTGCTTGCACTGTCCAGAATTTCCAAATTTTTTTAGTAGAATATTCTGTGAAACAACTGTAACAATAAAAAAACATTCATTCTGTGAGTATTGGTGTAGTGAGGTATGCCTGAGAGTATGAAAGCAAAGAGAAGTGCTGGCAGATGTGGTCAGGATCTCCTGACCCCTAACTGATAACATAAATCAAGTTACAATTCTAAACTAAGTATATCATCCTGATACTGTGGGACCAAAACCTGGTACCTTTGCTCAGGATAAAGAAGATGTTACTTCTTGATTTTTCTTATTAGTTATCATCAGCCCAGTTTCACCAGGATTACTTTGGGAGAAGGGTACTTATTTTGAGTGAGGAGAGCAAATTAAAGTCTAATTTGTCATTAAATGCAGAAAATAAATTTGGTGACTGCCTCTACAAATGTCTTGAACATGAAACTCTTTTGATAACAGAAGCTGTCCATATGGCGCGTTCAGGGAATTAGACTTTTATTTCTAAATAGGAGGCGTTAACTTCGTCAATACTGTATTGCTGTATTTTTTTGGTTTAAAAGAGAGGCAATCATAAATAACTGTCTTTTTTTTTTTAGAAAAAAATCCTTTTTCTCTAAAAAAATAATTTACCATTCAACAAACTGTGACTTAAAAAATTGTATAAGCTTTATCTTTTTGAATGTGTTAATTTGATTGAAAATTTAATACTCGTTTCTATAGTCACTGTACAAGTAGATATTGTAGTATTCATTATGGGAAATGTCCACAAAATTACTGATGAATTAATAACAAGAAGTGACTAACACATTGTTTTCTACCTATGCTGAAGTACAGCTCTACAAAATTATGAGGTGGAAGAACTGATTGACCACCTCCCCAAGTGTTTATTTCTGGATTTGTTTTCAGCTGTAAGTGGCTATTTGTAGGCCAAACCTAGGCTCCTTTCTCTGGCAGATCTTACAGTGAAGTCATCAGATGCTGGTCTGAGTAACTATTGGGTAAGAATGTAAATTATGTGTGAAGTCAAGGAGAATTTGATCAAGAAATTACTTAACTGAGGAAACAAGAAAGATCCAAGATTTTTTCTTAAGATGTTTTAATCAAAATAGAGATATTAGAATTATTGTTACTATTATCTTAATGCAGGTCTCATTTTACAAAATCGTAATACACAGGGAATTAACCTGCAATCTGCCAAGGGAAGCAAGACCTGAGTGAGGTGTCTGAGATGAAATGACAATATCTTGCAGAAAGTTTGATCTGTTCATTTTTTTGTGGCACAGATAAAAATGTCCTCTACAAAATACTCTATCACCAAAAGCTCTTGGTATTGAAAGAAGGTGTCTGTATGGGAATAGTCTTGCTGAGTGAAACTATGAAGGACACATTAGCCCGTTGCTCCTGTGTATTGAACTCTGCATTGGTGGGACTGGCCAGAAACACAGTGGGCACACAGATAACTCTGAAATACCTTGTGGGGTATTTTGCTGGAAAATGTGGATGAGCTCCAGCTCTAAACTGGTCCGATCTGGCCAGCTGTGAATGAGGAGCCAAGTCACTGCTGCTAGTGTGACATGATGCCTGAGCCATGCTGGTGCCAGGGGCTGTTTGACCGAGCAGTGCTGCAGCTTTCCCCGACAGTGGGTCAACAGCCTAGGTGGTATCAGCAGGAAAGCAACCTCCCAAGGATCCCTGGGGCATGGAAATTATCCGAAACTCCCCCAAAGCGTGAGCGGCTGGTTAAGAGCTAATGACCTTACAGAAGTGTTGTTGCCTCCAGACTGATTATGCTGGGTCAGGGATGTTGTAGATATGGGTGAGCTGGGTGAGCTGGGTTTCTCCGCTGACAGCTCCATTTCAGAGCTCAGGCTTCTTTGGTATCTCAGCTGAGTGAGGACCACTGCTGCATGGCTAAGTCTTGCAGCAGTGCTGTTGCTTTTTGAAATTGTTATAGAAATGCTTTTATTCAATTCAGCCGGTCCCAATCTTGTTGCAGCTGAGCATCACTGAGGCAAATCAGTCGTATTGTGTATTAGTAAACACCTAACACTATTTTCTCTCAAAAGAAAGGGCTGTGATGGAGAATAAATATATGTTGTTAAATAAAGTTACAAGTGAACTGTGTCAATCAGTAAATGAGCTGACTATATGCAAAGCAAACAGCATGTTGGTCTTGTCCCCTGAAGGGATGCTGTGCCCTCTCTCTCACACATTGTCATGCTCTCCTCTCCTGCATGACCACCTCTCTAAACCAGGACCCTGACTCTTCACTTGCTGTCTGCTCTCCACATCTGGTCCACTGCAACCCCGTTCTTAGGTCCATAGCTGGAGTGTGGAGGTCACACCACATTATCACTGACTGTGTGTGGACTAGTGACCTGAGCACTGCCAGGAAACATTTGGAGGCTCTGTGAAGCAATTGTTTATAGTCTTAAATGGTGAGATGCTTCTTGGCATGAATTTTCCTCGTACCAGTTAGTAATTTCCCCAACATTTCCTGGCCCAGGGTCAAGAGTTTCCCAGGGGGACTTTGGATGTGACCACTCTGTTTGGGAGGGTGAAGGAGGTCAGTCATGTGGACCCACACCATTCATTGCCTGTTGGTCACCGTGCCAGAGGACAGTCCTGGACGTTTTTACTTTATTCACAGAGTTCAGAGTGCAGGAGTTCCTGCAGAAGCAGGAGATAGTCGCCCCAGCAGACCATGATCTGCAGCCCCCAGTGTGCTCCTGCAACTGTGCTCCTTGCAATAGGCAACCTGCCCTTGTGCAGGCAGGGATGCCTTTTCCATATGCCTGCCTCCCTGCAGGCACACTGCTCTGTGCCCATGGCACTGTACCTGCTGGGGACAACTGATACAGTGAGTTACTGCCTCTCTTAGACACCACTTTTAGCTACCACACGGGGTGACTGTTCTTGCTGCATTCCATATTCTAATCCCTTTCTTCCCAGACCATTCCACCTTGCTACCTGTGCTGCAGCTATGCAGTGCTGTTTCTCATCCAGAGTTACAGATGTGTATTATGTTCTGTAGCACTGTTTTCCCATCAGAGTATTATGTTTCTTCCTAACAAAAAAAGTTTTAAAAGCGCATAAAATGTTGTTTGTTTGTGGGCTTGTGTACTGTTTTAGATCCATTACCTGATTACTTTTCTGTAAGTAAATCAGCAGTGAAACACCATTAAATCATTTGTGACATTCTCCAGGATTTTATTTGATCCATTAGTCTCTGACAATCTGTGTGCTGGAAACATGGTCTAAGATAAGCTTTTCAGTTTGAAACTATGGTCTGAAGGTGAGATCTTTAATGTGAATGCAAGTAGACATGATGTTATGTGGGAGAGGCCCAAACAGTCTTCCAGCTAAGGTCCTATGTATCTTTTCTATTTGCCTTTATTATTTATACTTAAGCATTACCCAAAAGGGTCTGTAGTTCATGCCTGTATGTAGATATGTAGGATGACACAGTCTCTACATTGGATTGCTCAGATTCTAAGCAGATAGGTACTATGTAGGAAAAAATACAAGAACATCCTAATATATCATGGTTGAGCACAGATATATGTTCAGTTTGCAGTTTAAGCTCAGTTTGCTATAATCCTGTATGTAACATAGCCATTTATGATTAAATTTCTGACATACGCTCTGTTATTCTCTTATCTTGTTTTAATGAATGCCACTGTCCTTACTTTCCTAGTAGTTTCTACCTGATTATGTCTGTGAGAGAAACCCCCAAAACTTATGCCTGAGCCACCTTGCTCCCTCCTGGTGCTTACCTCTATACTGAAGAGGCCTGTAAGATGTAAGTCCTCTGGGCTTGTAGTTTAATGCCTTTAGCAAGGATGTGGCAGAAATGCAAGGACCATAAGCACAAGAATTTTGCAAGGCAAAGACTTCCTTTCTGATATCACTTAATGACTACTGGATGTTTTTGAACAAAATATTCTGGGACATGTTCCTCTCTCTTTGTTTGACCACCTTCTAATGACTGTATCTATAACCGCCTTCAGCTTATCTGTGTTTCATGAGCAGTTTGGAGTGAGGGGAGTCTTCCTCCTCTCTTTGTAGGCAAGGCTTTCTTGTGCACGGTGCTTCTCGTTGAACAAAGCACAGCTGTGCTTCTTCAGGGTCTCCAGGTCCTTGCCTGGTGAACCCGCTGAGAAGCCTTAACCCTGTAGCTGTGTTAGACCTGGTATTTGAAAACAATTGTGGCAGTGAGTGATCCAAATTAATGGACACACCACTGCAAATTTTTACCCCTGTGAATAGTCTTCACACTAGTGGATACTCAGGAGGCTTCTTTAAGCAGATGCATGGGCACTTTCCCACCTAGGGTCCTTTTCTGAAAGTAGACTATTGTAACAATTTTCCTGGCTATGCAATATTCAAACTTATGTCAGAAATAGCTAGCTGCCAGATTAGAGATGGCCTTATGCTTCCCTCTGTTAATTGCTTTCTACGGTGTATTATACAGCAAGCGTTAGTGGTTGCTGTTGGAACAGAGTTTTCGCATATGACTGGGGAAGCAGAAGGATTACACACGAAGGAAAAACAGATTTCCATTTTCTAAGAAGCTGAAGAGTTATTAACATTTTTAGGATATCTGCATGTGTTTGTGAAATATGTCTGCTGAAGTGAAAATTGTACAGATGATCAGTATTTGATAATGTGTTCTGGAATTAAAAAAAGAGAGCGTTTCTGATCCCTGTGTAGATTAAAAAGCATGAGGCTTACTTCTTTGAAAGAAGTGCTGTATGAATCATAACAAAATGCCATGGGAGTTTAAGCTTAACAGATCTTTCCCTGTGTAATTTTTCAAGCATTTGTATTTGTAGGTAGTAATCTACCTGAAGGCTGCCTGGTGCTTTCCTCCTTGAGTTAGAGAAAATGAACAGAAATAAGGCATTCTGCTGAGAAGAACTGATACCCCACAGCAGATTATAAAGGACTTGAGTAAATCTGTCTTCCCTTTAGCAGAAGCAAGACTGAGAAATGAGTTTAATTTGTAGGTTTATTCCCTTTGAAGAAATGTAGCAGTAAAGGATATTTGTCAATCTGCTACTGCAGATCTGTGAGAGAAACCTAATAATATAACTCTCTGTTCTTGTTCATGAAAATGATCTAGATTTAAAATAACCTCTCCCGGAGGAGTGGGAGGGGAAGGATTGTGTTAAACTGGGATCAGAAACATCCTGAAAAGTTTACCTGAGTGCCCTAGTTACTGGACCCATTTACTGTGAATGTTTGTTACAGACGCATTTTTGTAAAACATTGGGATTTGGGAAGAGCTAAAAAGCTACAGGAAACAGATGAGTTCTTACAGGGACAAACAAGAGGCTGAGATAGCCAGACAGAATCTTGTATTTGCCACTGCACTTGCACAAATGTTTAACACTGATGTTCATTGGAAGAGAAGTTCTGTTTCCACTAAATGCAACAGGATTTGTGCAAATTACTATAAAAGAGGCAGGATTTTAGCTAAGGTGAAAACAGACAAAAATGTATTCTTTCAAGTAGCCTATTGCTGGAATGCCAGAAGCACCATACTGTAAAACTAAAATCAAATTGTAATTCAGAAAGTCCGATTTTCTGTTATCTTGCATTTTGTTTAAGAGAGAAAGAACAGTTATGTGGTAGCCTTTTTTATCTGATTTGCACAGGAGTCTGAAAATAAGAGGTGAAGAAATATCTTTTTACTTATGCAATGTAATGCTGTTGATAATCCACCAATGTACTTACTTTCAAGGGTACCAGGTTGCTTGATTTTCTTTCTTATTTCTCATGGAAGGGTTTTGATTTTCTACTTTAAAGATTTCTGCTAAGTAAATAGGAATACCTGAATGAAATCATTGGTACATATTTTGATGATACCACTGATATTTGGAAATTCAGAATTTTCTTACTTTTAAATTTATTAATAATATTAATATTATAATATTTTGAAATGATCTCTTAATTGATCTAAAATATTGCATGTCACCATGTTTACATTTAGAAAAGCGTAATATCTGTAATAATTGTTTATACTATGCTCTATAGGTAATCCTAACGTGTACATCACAACACAGTGCATCTTCTGTAGATATTCTGATAATACATGGACAAACTGCACACTGGACAGTGAGACCATGTATGTAATTATTTACATATGCCTGTATTAGGAAAAGCACTGATAAATGAAAAATAAACATAGATTTTCGGAGTTCACATTGCAAGGGTGTGTAGTGTACCTGTGTCCTGTTAGACATTTGCAAAATTTTACTTTTGAAGTGTTCACCTGTCAGTGTCAAATGAAACAGTTCCTTTCTCTGAATCCATCTTGCTAAATTAAACCTTGTTTCTTTCCTATGCATTTAGAACATGGAAAGCAATTTGAGATATGCTGCATGAAAAGTGTTCTTTAGATGAAAGAAGAAATTACCTCCCAGTAATTTAGATTTTTGTTCAGGACAGTAGGCCTTGGAGGAAGCACCCCTGAAGTGTAGAATTGCACTTGAAGTTCCATCCTTACCTGGCAAAGGAGACTGGTTTGTAATGCTATAATTGGCTGGCAAATTTCCCTAATGCTTTTACTAGAAAGTTTTAATTAGAGATTTAAAATGTTTTTTCTCTGTTATTTTTGAAAATACACGTCTCTTGAGTCATAAATATTCCATTTAGTGCTGATTTCCTTGTAAAATGAGTGTTCAAAATCTTCATAGACTTATGCGTAAATCAGTAAGAGGCTGTATATACTAGACACTGCACAGGATTAAGTAGAGTGGAGCTATTCTGACTCTATCTTCACATCTAAACCAAGATACAAACAAATGTTGGTTGTATGAAAAGCAAGTCCTGAATCCTTTTAATACCACATGAGTGGCAGTCCTGCCATCTTCTGAACGGGGACTGGTGAGAGAAGAGCTCTAGCCCTTTGGGCTGGCTTGTGAAGCTTAGCACCCGGGGCTCCTCTGGGGGATCCCTGTTCTGTAAGGCAGAAGGTGTGATGAGTTGCTGAGATCTCAGTGATACTTCAGTCTGCATGGCTACAGGCACCTGCTAGTGCACCACAAATTAGAAAGCTGAGGCTTTTGAATGTGAAATGTTTTTCTTTTCGCTTCCTTACATCCATATTACAGGTCTGCCACAAGCTGCCTCATTGTGCTATGTATCTTGGAAGTTTCACTGACTCCTTAAGTAAAAGATTAATTGATGCTGTAAGTAGGAAGGGAAAAAGAAACAGAGAAAACTAATTTTAAAAGGACAAAGTTTTTCTCATATAACTTGATGACTGGAGTGAAGTTATAACATTTGACATTTTACGTGGTTTTTCAGTTATGATGTGACTGTCCAAGTATTAGTTGTTTATTAATGGACTCTTTCACAGGGAAGATAAGCTATAGTAATAAATATGTTACTGGAGTTCGAGCAAGTTTATGTGTTTGGCCGTTTCAGATATCGAGTAAGAACAAAATGTTTTCTTTGTTTTGATATGAAATTGTTGGCTAAATACAACATCACATGATAAGCCATGCTATGTGTTGACATAAGGCCAAGCCAGCAGTCCTGATATCATTTTCACAGTCGAAACCATTTATAGTTTGTTCTCAGATCCAGTCAACAAAGACCTTGAACTGAATCCATCCGGTGGGACAACAGAAAGCCCTTCCAATAAAAAACCGTAACAATGCCCTAGAAAATATTATCATATTAAATGCAGTAAGATTTATATTTTAAAAAAAATATCTGTAAGACTTAATGACAAATAAGTATCAGACACTTTCCCCCACCCTGTAGTAAGACAATGCTAGAGCTAGGAAGCACAAGTGTAAAGTGGTAACACATGAAGAAGTGCTTCAGTCAAAGACAGACATGGCAATGGCAGAATACATTTTGAAGTGTAGCAGTGGCGGCTGTCCAGAGTCAGTCATTCTCTAGCACTGAATCTGTCAATAGAAAAGGCAACAGAAAACTAGATAAAAAGGTATCATAAAATTGTATCTAACATTTTTGAAATCCAAAGCAGAAACAATTTCTCTATTTTGCATTTGCAGGTTTGTCTGCAAGATCAAGCCTTTAAAACCAGAAATGGCATCTGAAATCATGGTCAGCATAGCAGTGTGTTATGCTGTGTTCTTGCTCTAGGGTGAGGCACTGAATATGTGGAATGGCAGACACATTAGTGCATCTTTTTTTGTCCCCTTTGACAATTTAGTCTGTAATCCACTGTTTAGATTTCCCCAGGCTAGATTTACCATTTCTGCAGTATAAAACTATTATCTTAACCCATGCTTAGCTTGTCTGGATCTTGCAGTTTTCTTACAGTATCATATCTTTTGATGGGGATGAAGAAGGTGAGGAAACAGAAATAACTTTTTGCTCATGGATAAAGGTAGCTCAGCTTTCAGTTTGAGCTGAGGATGCAAAGAGTGTGGGCTAACTCCAGCTCCTTCCAGGCTTTATGGGAAGGGACCTGCTGAGGGATAGCCCCTGTTGGCTCCTCCTCAGGCAAGTCTGTATTGTTCTCACAGTGAAGTTGAGTCTTAGAGGCACAAACCCAAATTCTGCTTATAGCCATTATCAGGGTTAGTCTGAAGTGCTGGAACTGAAGTCTGTCCTTTGATTCTTTCTTCAAATTGAATTGCTTTAATAAAATAAAGAATATTTGTGAATGATAATTAATGACTGCATGGAGCATGATCCATTTCAGATGGAGTACAAAGGAATAAAAGGAATTTAACATAAAAGTCTGACCTTCATATTTGACAGAGAAAAAAAGAAACTTAATATGGACTTTATATTGTTTGAGGCAGGTTCATCTTTCTTCTCTGTTATATAGCACAACAAAGTACCAGTCTAATTAATTAGTTTCCTAGGCACGCTAAAGCATTAAAAATAATAAACTTGATGGATGAAACCACATCTCTAGCAGAATCAAGGAAGGTATCATCCACGGACTTTGTTTTTCAGAATTCCCATCCTCATACCAAAATTTATAAATACTACCAACACAAGCTGTTTCTTGACTGCTGGTGTCAGGAAGCAGCATTCCGGCATGCTGGGCAAAGCGGCTCTCATTGAGGATGCCCATGAGAGTGGTGCCACTCTGCTGAAGGCACCCATTCTGATTTAATTTTACCACACATGCACCTGCATTTGAATCTGTTTTCAGAAGTGTATTTATGACTCCCTCATGCCCTCGTCTCAGGAGCTCTACAGCCTGGCAACATTGAAAAAATGTCTCATTTTCCCCGCTCATCCCTTCACATCTTTAGGGTACTTCCTTGCTCTTACTAATGTCAGTTGATGCAGTAAGTGTTTTCCCTCTCTTCTTTCCAGGAGGTAAAACACTCAACACTTTTTCCATGGAACTCTTTATGATTCAAATCATATTTAATGTTTTAGTAATGTCACTGTATTTCTCTTTTTAAGGGGAAACCCAGCTTTTTTAAAAACTCAGAACTAGTAATATTTCCTTTTCAAATCTGGAGTTTTTGGTTTAGAGTTTTTCTGCAGCAAATTAGAGACTGATGGGACACATTAGAGACATTAGTTACTTTTCAGATCAGCTCTGTCTAGTAGAATAGGCATTAGTCCCATTTGTGCTTAACAAAGAAGTAATTTGGAAAGAGTAAATTAGTTGCTCACAGCTATGAGGTGAGTAAGTAACATATCTAAAAGATTGTAGCACTATGTTCAGTTCATTGCTTCATCCTTTTGGCTATATTAATCTATTTTAGTACCTTTATGTAGTCTGCCTATTATACCAATATGTAATTTACTCCCTCTCCAATGGTATTTTCATTTTCCATTTCATCGTCTGCAACAATTCTTTCTGTTTCTTCAGTAATTCTGACTTCGCTAAAGTGAATTTTTCATTTTGTGTTGACTGTTTTTCATCATAATCCCAGTGCATACTTTTAGGACCCTAAAGGGTGCAATTTCCCGTGATTGCAGATGACTTTTTCATAAAATGATCAAGTGCCATTTTAAATCACTTAGATTTTATTTTGCCACCATTTCTCCTATTTTCCCAATACTTTACTCCCCTGATGGCTGGAGACATTCTCAAATTTCCTGTTTAAATGTATTTGTTGTTAGCTTGTGTGCATTTATTGCCGTGCAGAAAGTGTTGAAGGTACTCCTAAGCCACAGTAATCCAGGTCCTGATGGTTAGGGAACTCTCTTATGAGATATGAAATATGAATGGCCATGCTGTAGGCAGAGGAAGATTTCATTAATGTAAAAGATTTCAGATGACATACGAGACCAATGGGAACGGTCGGATTTTTTCTCCTCTTCTGTTTAATCATAGCTTAGCCTATACTGGTTTTATATCACAACCCATTAAGCCTGTTGAAAGCACAAAGCTTTGAGGTGACATATACGGAAGCTGAGGTTCACTGCATGAGTTTGCCTTTCTAGATGCTTTGCTTTAAGTGTGTGACTGATTATGTTTTTCTTTGGCTGCTGCCGCTGTGTTCTTTAAAAGCCATATTCCATGCATAGATTTTTATTAATAGGAATTAGCTTAAAGATTTTGCTCTGACGTTTTAAGTCTATGAGCTTCAGGGCAGCTCAGAACCAAAAAGAATTGATTTCTCCTGCTGTATACATGTGCTGAAAATTCCAGTTTGGATTTGTGATATAATTATCCACAAAATTTAAGGATCAAAATAGACCCATTTTCAAAACCAAATAATAATGAAAATAAATCTTTGTGAATAAAACTAATTCCATATTTACAATCTGAAGATCAAGTTTTTGTTTTTATATTGACTTTATACCAGAATGACTCTGCTCATTTCAGAGCAATTACTCTGGTTTACATAAAATATACATGATACTAATATCAAGCCTTTTATCCAGGTCCTACTGCTGTCTCAGAAAATATTTCTGACTGAAAGTCACATAACTTTTGTTTTGATGTTTCCAAGGAAACATAGCTTGCTTCCACTGCCAGTTGGTTTCACCATGTGTGGAAGATATGTATTTTTTCTCATTGTATGGTCCTCTGGATTGCTTTAAAATTTCCTTCTGTGATGACTGCGTATTTCACTCTGCATCTGCAGTGTCTTTGCATTGAATTTAACCACGCTTTCATTCTAATCTTGATTTACCCATGTATCAAGCACCACACAGATTCAGCTGTCTTCCAGTCATTGTACATTGTAGCTGATTTTACATTTCAGGTTTCTGTTACTGTTTTTTCTTTTTTTTTTTTTCACTAAATGCTTCCATCACTCAGGCTCTTTTGCTCCTACACATTTCTGCAAAATGGTTCCTATGGTGACACTGCTAAATATCTTTCTGCATGCCTTGGATTGCCCTCTGTCATCTTTGCCTTCAGAAGAAAAGGTGGTAGCATGACATCCCATCCACGCTGCTTTTATAATAAGGCTAAACCAACTTTTTTTGGGTATACATTTGTTTTATAGAGAATTTTCAGTACATTTTTACTTATAGCGGGTCTTAATTAAATAGCAGTATGCATGAATTTTCAATTCTTGTTCAGTTTCTGTTGCTCTGCTCATATTTCTTCACCTCTGTAGAACTTGCTTTCATAACTACACTCTGCCTCCAATGCCTGACACCTCTAATGCAAAGGGCACCCTCTAGAAGATGGCCATGCTCTTGCCTTTTAAAGTGCTTTCAAGGCTTTATTGCAATTTGAGTAAATCACTTCATGTTTGTGAGTGTTGCACTCATACATATTTATGTTACTTTAGAGAACATAGTAGAAAGGTACAAGGATCAGCTACATGATGTCATGAATCAGCTTCATGAAAATGTTTCCATAAGGCAGCCAGTATTATTTATAGGGCATGAACTATGTCAACCTAACAGTTCACCTGCATACTCTTCCTCTTTGGGAAATGTAAAGTAGCTTGGACAGCTTTTACTGAGCGTGATACTGTAGAATCATAGCAAGGTAAAACATGTCCTGTAGCGCAGGTTATGGCGTGTCAGCTGCTTTCTTCATGGTAATTTTTTACTATAGCCATTCCTATACCTGACTTGCCGCCAAATCTAATATTTCTATGACTTCATATGCATTTTAAGAGAGAGAATGAATATTCCTCCAGCAGGATAATAATGTATCAGTTTTGTCTACCTATAGATTGTTAAATACAAGTGTGCCATAGCCCTGTGAAGCGTTACAGGCTACTTTGATTTCTCACATGGAAAAGTTAATCTTTGCTGTATTTATACCAATTTGAGACTTTCCATTTTCTTTTCATTCATTCTTTCCAAAGCAAAATATTCTGGCAAGGTCTTCTTTATTTACTTATTTCGTACATGATTTCTGTTGAAGATGTATTGTGGTGCTAAGAGCATTGCCATGTGAATCATTATTCCTACTGACTCCTGCTTTGTAATAGTTTAAGTGCAGCACAGTTAATTTTTCAGTGAAAATTCTGCCTTAATTTGCAACTGGGAGGAATTTTTTCAGATTTTTTTTGTGTGTGTGTCTGTTGAAACTCAATACAGTAGATGAAATATGGAGAAGAATCTTAAAAGTAATGTGCAGATTGTGCATTATAGAAATGAGCAATTAAATTGTGGTCTAGTTGGAAGAAGAGGCTCTGCATGAATACTACTTCAGGAGTTTTGAACTGCTAGTGGCTTTCATAGATCAGTTGGAAAAGGTGACTTCCTATCTCACTATATAATTGCCTCTTTTGCAATCAATGTAAGGCTGATGTTTTCTATTATTTCTGTGGTTCAGGAGTGAGAATTTAGTACATCTGTAACAAAGGGAAAATCTTCTCCAAAAATACAGGGGAGTTCTCAAAATTCTCAAAGATTGTAATTGATTTGGTGTTTTCAGCTGGATCTTTGCTGTAAATAAGGTCTATTAAGCCAACTTCTTTGAAAACTGGAGTCAAAAGCTTGGACGTAACATAGTCCTTACTGCATCTTCGGTAATATTCTTAACAGTTCTTCATTTTTAACTTTATACTGCTAGTAAGTCTTGCATATTTTTGCCTGTAAAGGTTATCAATAAATGACTCTGGTCTGGAGTGCTTTTTTCTGTGATATGATAGAAATTTGAAAACTAGAGCTTTGCATTGTTGACTACCAAAATATAAATAATATTTGTATATTGTAAGAACACTAGCTTGCTGTTAAGCAAATCCAAGATAACTATGCTCCCTAAAAGTTAGAAATATGCCTAAAAATACCTCCTTGGGAAGAGGTAGATTTTATCTTATCTGTATACTGATAAAACAGATTCTGTTTTCATTTTGCCTCTTTTTTTTGTCCAGAAGGGTATGGTACAAGGTAAGCGATCTCCTCACACTCAGTTGCCAGATCTGGAATTGCAGGAAAATGTCTGTTCATCCCTGGACTGTAGCACACACAGGGCATGTATCTGCTGAAATCTGGTACCAGCTGTCTGATAAACACATTTTTAAAGGGTCTCTGCATTTGTTAATTTGGATGAGTTGACGGAATGGCATAACCACATGCCTGATACAGATACTAAATTTCAAATTTTTGCTCTTATGCACAAAAGTACTAGAAATCACCAATGTAAGAGTTGTTATTTCTTAGTTTATTAGGATTGATTTGCTTTAACCATGGAGAGTTTTTGTTTGTGTTTTTTTTTAAAATGGCCCCAAACCATTTCAGTGCAAATTCTCTAATGCCATGACAGCCTGAGGGAGACTGTGGAAATGGAAAATTTCAGCCTGAATGGTTCAAATATGACAAAGTTATGAACAATGGAAAATGAGATCTGTTAATGGGAAATGTTTGTCACCTTTAATAGTAAAAGAGGCTTGTAATATTGCTTATGATGCAGACAGAACAGCTTTTAGTCACAGTGTTTTTTAACTTTCTCAGGATGTGAAGGGTAATGCAACTGAAATGCTTAGGTGGTATTGGCTTATGACAGTGAACAGTTCTTTACAGGTGTAATTAATAAAGTAGATTATGGCCTTTGCCATCTGCTTAAGTTACGTTTATGAGAAAAACGCTTTCCCCACGGTGTAGGGACACAGATAATTATGTGTTGATAGCTCAATTACCTGTGAACATTCATACTTAAAATTCCTCACTTAAAAAAAAAATAAGACACCAGCAAAACAGCATATGCATGTGTATGTAGTATATCCTCTGGAATGCCTTAGTTCTCTGAAGATACTCAGTGAGCACCATACCTATCTGAGCCTGTGGTGCTTTATCAGTGCTTCTGACCTTAGCTTAAAATGTCTGTCTGGGATGGGAAAGATGGCTTACAAGGTGATACTGAGGAGAAAAGAAGGCAAAAAAATTGAGGCCAAAGGTGGTGACACCATCCCTATTGCTCTCTTCCTGTGGCATTGTTGTTTTTAGGAAAAAGACCCAAGAGCCAGAGGCAGTAAGTCTGTTGTCTAATGTTAACGATGTTATGGGGTGCCTAGTGTGGCGTGGGATGCACGTTCTTTGGGCGTCTCTGAATTACACAGCCATCACACAGGTCTCTGTGGTTGTGAGGTCTTGATTCTTGACAGTCCTTTCCAATCCGAGGTTCCTGGGATTCCTCCCCTCCCAATGACGGTAATGCCAAAGTTGCCTTAAATCTGTCTTCTAACGACTGAGAAGATGCCTGAAGATGCCTGAGTTATTGGAACATAAAGATTACTATGCATTTGTATTTTCACGTTGCATTACCCATTTTTTCATGGGAATATAACCGTCTGAAGAACAGCAAGAGGTGTATTTCTGAATAATTTGTCTGTACTATATGACTGACTGATTTAATCCAGGATCTTGTCTCTCTCCGTGACTGGCAGAACATAACTGGAGGCAGTTAAAAGATGGAATGCACACTAACATATTTGGTGAGGAAGTTTTTTTCCGACTTTCTATCTAGTGTGAGGTGTGAAAGCTATCTTTTATGGATTAACTTTGGATGTTTCCATTATCCATATAAAGGACTAAATGTTTTCTGACTCTTACCAAATCCTTTGCCTGGATGAGTCTTTTCAGTAGTTGAACAGGGTTATTTTTCAGTGTTAAATAAAAAGAATATTCCCTCTCCTGCTTTTAATTCTTTTTCTTCTTGGATTGAATGTTGCCTTCCTCCTTCATTGTGAGAGAGGATCATTAAACTTACAGGCTCAATACCTTTAATGTCTATATTACAGATCCCCTCCAGTCTTTCTGGCTGCTTGCTTTATAGCTGTTAACTGTAAGTTTTGCCATCTCAATATCACTGTGGGTTTTTGGTGGGTTTTTTTAGATCATTAAGGAAAACCCAAATGCAATTCCTTTAAATATCCTCATCTTAACAACCCTCCTTTGAAAAACTGATCACTCTCTCTTCTCCATTCCTTCCCTTACCCTACTTCTGAACTGACAGAACATTATCCTGTCCAACGGTTATATTTCCTTGTTATCTTCTTATGAAAAACTTTGCCAAGGGCTTTCTAAATGTTATACATGCTCTTGCCTTTTGCTGAGTGTTCCTTTCAATAGGATTCCATTTTCCTTTGGAAAAGTCGTCCTATTTACTTTCTGTTATGCCTCTCAAGGTGCGCAATAGTTCTATTTCCATTATGAATGAACTGGTTTTGTGGTGAGGTGGGTGTTGGTCTCTTCTCCCACGTAACTAGTGATAGAACAAGAGGAAATGGCCTCAAGTTGCGCCAGGGGAAGTTTAGACTGGATATTAGGAAAAATTTCTTTACTGAGAGACTGGTCAAACGTTGGAACAGGCTGCCCAGGGAGGTGGTGGAGTCACCATCACTGGAGGTGTTCAAAAAATGTGTAGATGTGGCACTTCGGGACATGGTTTAGTGGGCACGGTAGTGTTGGGTTGATGGTTGGACTTGATCTTACAGGTCTTTTCCAACCTTAATGATTCTGTGATTCTGTGATTCTGTGGTTCAGACTGAGTAAAAGTTCTGCTCACCTACAATTCATATGGTCAAACATGAAGCTTTTTATCTGACTGAGCTGCTAACAAAAAAGGAAAAAAATAATGCAATGTCTTCTTGAACTCAGCTGAAAGTTGGTATCTTAAGAGCTTACAGACCCCCTGACTGAGGACCTTCCCAGGCTGCTGGCTGTGGCTATTTAATCACCCATTTTTTTCCAGTACCAGCTCTTCTGACACATCTTTCTCAGATTGTGCCTCTTTAATTAGAGCTTCTTAGCCCACTTTGTGTGAAGAAAATTACTACAAAGACATCATCTCACCTCCCTGAATATATCCTTACTCACCTTGTTGAAGAGTTTTATATGTTTTACACCACATACAGGTGTGGTATGAATTCATTGCTCCTTCCACAAATAGAAGTGTGAGAAGATGAAGAAACTCACCTGGGTGATTTGGAAAGTTGACTACCATCTGGTGTGGGCGTACCTGGCTGTTGGTACGATGATGGCAAGAACCATTATCATGTCTGAGCTCACCTGGGTCTTCTGTGGGGCTGCAGCAGGTGGAGCTGATGTGCAGCATGTGTTCAAAAAACTAACTGCTTCAAAAATGGCAGCTCATATGTTTAGGAGAATGAACTATATGATGTGATTGTCTCCAGCAGCAGAGAACTGGGCAGAATCAAGTGGCAGATCCTTAATGACCTGTGAAGCAAACTAATGAAAGGGACTGAAAAGTGCACAGAAAATGCCATGAGCATTTTTTATCCAGTCTGCCATAGTGAAATGCACAGTGAGAATTAGACTGTCTTGGTTTAAGTTTGAGTCTTCATAACCATGCAAAAAAGCATACGAGACTGATGATGAATTATAACTTCTGTTCTATAACTAATTTTTTAAAAGCTTACATAGATTATGATTACTAAAAATACACCTGTATGTGATCTGGAAAAAATACTGTGCTATGTCTCAACTCAATGCCTTGCCAAAGGGTTCAAATATTAAATACTGAATACCAGTTTTATAATGGAGATCATTATAATTCACAAATTGCAGAGCTAGCTGGCTTTGAGGAGCTAATACCAACCACTTTTATTATTTGCAACCATAGAACATGGTGTGACAAATTGATACTTGAGGTAAGGACCAAGACCTACATACTGTATGGCAATGCAACAGCATTTTCAGAAGCTGTTAAGAACAGAGACAAAGCTGATATTTAATAGGACTTGTACTCCTAAACAATTCAGATGGTTTTGAAAATCCTACCTGCAGTCTACAAATACAAATCTGTGATCACAGAAATGGATTGTTTTCTGAAGCAGTTACATATCTGTGATAGATAAGCAGCACTTGCTAACGGCAGCTGACAACGTGATTATTTGACAAACAGGAATGATGCAGAGTCTGATTATCCACTGCTGCAGATCACTCATGGCCATTCAAACCTGGGTAAAGTGACATTCAGTCTGTCAGGAGTGTGCTGCATTCATTTAGCATTTGACTGAGATGACTGCTGGAGTTTCTAGGCAAGGAAGAATTGGGGTCATGACAATTTCATAGCTGGTTTCCAAGTTTAGCTTTAGGTACATATGCTAGCAGGTTGGCATAAATTTAAGCTGGCATAACTCAGGAGCCCTAAATTGGATGCCAAAAAGGGCATGTCAGACAGATTGGCATATATGAAATTAGCTCCCAAGATTATTTATGAATTTTACTTTATATAAACATTGAATTAGAAACAGACCCAAGCATGAGACTGTACACTAGCAAGCATTGTGGTGCACTAGGAACAGACCTGGGGGGGCAAAACAGTAACTGTTGACTACTCAACACCTACATTATTTGTATTTCTGTGGGTTTTACTGTGGACAAGCTCTAGTCTGGTCCTGTGGGCTGGCTGCCCTTTGGAAGATGGAGTTCAGCAGGGAAACTCCTGGAGAGCAGTCTGCTCTCTAAGGCTGCTCTGCCAGGCTTTACTTTGGAAGTGCGATCCCAATCCAAATGAAAACACTATAATAGACATGGCTCATCTGAGTCTACTATTTTACTTAAACAATTAAATGATTCAATCATTTTGCTCTAAATTATTGTGCTATGATCTGTATGAACCTTTCGTCTTTTTCTGTGCAGGCTCCAATGTCAATGTGAAAGGTTCAGGAAGTTAGTTGAAATGAACCCTGATCTTTAAAGAAAATCTGTGAGTAGTTAGTTCTGAATCCTGAAAACACCTTGCTTACACCTATCTGTAAATAGGAGAAATCTTAAATCTCAGATATATGACTGTTCTAGCAGTCTGGCTACATGCTGAACATAAGACTTTTCAATTACCTTCTTGAGGCCAGGTAGTATAGAGGAAAACAGACACCCAGGGCTCGAATCAGTTGTCCACCCTGTGTCATCTGGTATGACTGAGGTGCCCTAAAGCACAAGAGAAGCGCTCATAGGGCTGGCAGGAAGTGAGGGAGACCTGTGCTCTTTTGGAGCAGCAGTAGGAAGCCAAGAGTGATACCACAGGGCACCTCATGCCATTAATAAATGCCAATGTGTCAGCCATCGAATTTCATACCTACAATTTATGCTTTGTGGCACCATGCTTATTACATGTATAAATCCTTTTTTTGTATGTAACCTCAAAATTCATTCAATTAGCAATGCTGAAAAACAGTGGTGCTCCACTGTGAAATAATGAGACGGTACACTACTGTAACATAAAATAACACTTCGTGGTGATGATGGTTCACCATGCATTTGAATGAGTAGTTAGCAGGGATTTGTCATATTCATGACTGTTGAAGTGTCTGTTTCACTTACCCCTTTTTCATCCTCTTTTGGTGACCATTAGCTGTTCTGTTTTTTTTAAAAAAAGGAAATCTCTTCTTCCTCAGTTTGTTTCCCCTTCACTAAGTTGTAAGTTTGCAAAGTCTTACTTCCTCACAGTAGCATAGTTTTAGTGCAAGTTTCTGAGTCTCATCTACATCTTTTTTTTTCAGGTTGGCAGCAGTTTAGTGTTTTAAGAAAAGGATGTATTCCATTATAAATCTATTTTTTAACATAATAACATTAATATTCTGTTAAAATTACAGTACATTTGTTCCTATGCTATGACATTTGTTTCATAATTCAACCAACAAGATACTGAGTAATGGCTTTTCAATGTTTGTAATCATCTAAAATTCAAGTATGAACATCATGAAAATAGAAGACTTCCTTGATGCTCTTTGGGTACACATTAGTGATAGAAGAAGGCTGTGCAAAGTTTTTTAACACGCTGGATCTTTAAAATGCATTTTCTAAGAGTAGAATATCTATTAATTTGCTTCAGTGGGCTTTTCCTCAGTCTAGTATTGATTTTGGTCAAGTACTGCTACCCATCAGTAGACCAGTTAGACTTAAGTGCATTCATGAAGCTTGGCATATGCTTAAACGGTTCTCTGAAAAGGGATGAATGCACCAAAACTCAGGGATTTGACCACTGATAATATTATTTCCTCTCCAAAGATATATTTGGCACAGAAAGGAGGTGTGTTGACTCTTTCATCAACTGGACAGATTAGAACATGTTTAAATTATTTTCTACAGAAAAGATAAAACAATTTTTGTTATGAGTAGCAAATGATAGTCTCAAATCACTAGTCAATCTTTGTTATTAATGACAGAATCAAGTAGCGCAGCATGTTTGGAAAGTGTCAGCCTGGCATGTTTCATTTTCTGTAAAGAGCAAGTAGAATGAGACACTTATTTGCAGCATGCTTCACTTCCACGGCAAATCCTAATAATGGTGACATTTGAAAAATACATTTTTGCAATAATACCATTACAAAACCATCTAGGCTTGATAGCAGTAGCAGAGGTCATAATGAATCCTTACTGTTATCTGTGGGAATATCAGATTTCTTATAGAGGAGAGAAACTGAAATACATTTGTTAAATGTACCATAAAAGCACTGTTACCCAAGGATTTTAATTTTCCTTTTTAACAGCCCAGTTTGATGAGTTGTCCTGATTAGCTCTGGAGAAAGTCATATTAAAATTAGGTGGGACTCAAATGGTAAAAATAGTGACATGCTCAGGAGTCATCCTTGATCCATATGAGGAATTAGCAGACCTATCAGCTAGGAAGAGGTATAATTTATTTATTTTATTTTATTTACCTCACACCCAGGGTCATGATAATGCGCTCATTAGTGAGATCGTAGAGAGCATTTCTTTGCCAAAAATACGTCGTGACCCAAATCTCCCCCTGTTGTGTTGTGTGTCCCATGCTCGTGGTGTGTTTCCTCAGCTGTAAGCTCACGTGAGAGCGGAGCCGGCACCCAGAGCGAGTTCCCTCGCACCCTGCAGTGTCCGTCACGGGAGTGGGCTGGCTGCACCCACGGGGAGATAGGGAAGTGGGGTCTGCCAGCCCCGAGCTGCTGGAGAGGACTAAAAACCCAGGCCTGATCTGAAACGAGAAACAGGCAGTAAAACACCTAACTTCTGGGTAATACGTCCCTCTCTTCTCAAAGGGGGCTGAGAACAGACCTGGGAGAGGTGCCTGGGCTCTCGGGAAGAGGAGACAAGAAAGTAGTCCAAAACGCGCCCTTCACTGCAAGGCTGTGAAGCAATAGGAAATGCAGAGTGCAAGAGCATCGTTGGAAGTGCCTCATCTTTCTGGAACCGAAGGCAAAAATTGGGGAAAGAAGAGAAGAGCCGGAGCCTGAATAGGATCTCGAAATCTGAATCCTCTCCCACAGACAGATGTGAATTTAATACCTATGGGCCAATGAGAGCTAGGGCCCGCATCTATTCTTCTGGCAAGTGTCTTTACAGCTAGACTACTACGTAAAACTCTACATAACAACCTCATCTGCTACCTTTTTAAATAGGGGTGTCTGTGAGTAAGAAATCCATGCTGTCCATGACAGCGGGGGTAATCGAAGAGCATGCTCCCTATGAGTCTGTAGGGATGCTGCTTTGTTGCCTTCTGTTTTATCCTAGGTGGGAGGCAGGCTGCTATAGGCCCAGCTGGAGCACCTCTGGGACATGTACGCAGGCACCTACAGCGTGTTTAGGGCCAGCAGGGAGATGCTAAGGGAGCTTATGTGCCCCTGACCGCTATGTGAGGCCTTTCGGGTTGCAGTTTAGGACTTGTGCCGAAAGGCTGCTGAAGTCCTTTTTTAGGTGTCTAAATCCTTTCTTTGGAGCTGGCTCTTAGTTCTCTCTGGCTAATCAGCAATAATAATCGAGATAACAGAGTTAATGATTTTGTGTAGATCACTTCTAAAGCTACGGTCTTCGTAGAACGGAAGGAAAACATATGCTGATGAAAACCAACTCCCTGGTTCAGTTCTGTAAATCAGTAGCAGCAGAACAACTAAGGGATGTTACAGTAGAATCAGCATGTACTTTTTAATATAGTGCCCTTCGTGCAGTTTGTACTCTAAATGGAAGGCTACTAAAAGATGTTCTCCATGTTGTCATGCATTTTAACTCCCTAATTTGGCTATTCAATTTGAACTACAAATCCAACAGTCTCTGGATTTTTAAACCTCTTGGCTGATGGAATAGATGGCTTCAGCATTGTCCTAGGAGAAAAAGCCATGCTAAAGGCTGTGCCAAATTAACTTCATTTCTTTAATTTAAGGGGCACACACTTGCTGTTGGATGAAAACTACTGTGAAATTGGACATGGTTGGCTAACAGTAATGGCATAATTTCTCTTTTTTGCTTTATTATGTCTTCTAGGTACAAATTTACCTTCAGAGTTCAGTCAAGAGGAAAAATATCGACACTGTTAGCATCCGATGGGAAGTGTATTTGTTCTTTTAGCAGTTCTTTTTCATTAGTCATTTTTTAAAGAGACTTAGTTTAAAGAAAATTAATAGTTCCTTTTCTGTGGCTGCAGAGATGATACTTTATAATTTTCCTTTGAACATTTATAATCTTTTAATAGCTGTTTTTTTCCAGACAACGTGACAATAATTGCTAGATTAAAAAAAGAGCAGTTTGATTGAGCTTGAATTGCTGGATTGATCCTATTTCCATTGAAGTCAGAGAGACTTCTTCAGTAAGAGAATTGGAATTTGCTTCATGATTGTTTCTTTTCTCCTGCCAAATCCTCTTTCACTCATCCAAGACAGCGAAGAATTCTGCTTTCAATCACAGTGCTGTAAATCTTGTGTAGCTGCATTGACTCAATGGGCTTATTTCGTAGAGATCAGTATAAATGAGAGAAGGATTTATCCCAGTTGGATTCATGCTTCTTGTTAGTGAGGCAATGTACTATATAATTGGCTCTATCAAGAAGACTTTTGCAGTATTAACTTCTTTTTCAGTCTATATATGGAAACAGATGGAATATATCATAGTCTCTCATAGATATGAAAGGTACAGTATCCCAGAAAAAAAGTTTTTATTTGGCTTAGGCTTTTGTCTTTCATCCTGAAATTTAAAAATAGCAACAAAGTGATGTATATTGCTATCCATTGCTCATTTTTTTGTTGCTTAACTGTCCTAGATGTTGTGAATGCTGACAGAATCATAACTGTTTGAAGGGTTGGATCCTAAAGTAAGAAGCACACAAGTTGCTGCTTATTATTTATAGCACCCACAAGGTGCTATAGATAGAAGATCTAGAAACACATAATTTGAATCTTAGACAAATCACGGTTAATGAAAGTGATGAATATGAAGATAACAGATCAAATAAAGGCAAAATCTGACGAAATTCACGTGCTCATATTTGCATTGAGGGTGGGATTTTAGCTTGAAAAAGTTGTAGTTGGGATAACAAATGTTCTCTACTATAGTTACAAGAAAACAGGAAGGGAGATGGTCTTTTCTAGACAGAGGGGAGAGTCTTAATACAAAATCTTGGAAGAAGCCTTTATATTGTTTAACTTTGTGGAAAAACAGTTTTGAGTGGGTGCTGTAATAATGTGGGAGCTCTCAGGCTGAGTTACTATATTTTAGAGCCAAGAACTTGGTGTGGATATTTTATATGACCCTTGACATATTTATTTTTGCTGTAGTTTTCAAAACAAGAAGGGACCATGCTTAGACTGTGCTTAGAAATCAGGAATATATTCAAAAAATAAAAGAGGGAAAAAGATAATATTTTTCTGATAAGTTCTGATATGCAAAATAGCTAAAGCTGGCACTGATTTATGTGCTTGGCTCCTCTTTTATACTTTAGCAGATTTCTATACATATATATATTTTAGCTGTTGGTTTTTCACCTGTGTGCATGTGTTCCAAGAATTCATGTAACAAAAATTAAGCATGTACATCCTGTCTGGTGTGTTATTTGTGAGGCAAGAGCCACTACACCTTGTCATTTTAGAGATTATAACACTTTTCAGGAAGTTTAAATTATTCATCTTTACCAAAGGAATAAAAAATTTAATACTGATTTGAGCATGCCATTTCAAACCACCTTGTTCCTCATTAGAGTTCTGATAATCTAATGTTAGATTCATTACCATCTAAAATTATTGCAATCTGCTGCCTTTTGTTTTGATTCAAAGTCCGTAATTGTGCCACATGATATCAGTAATTGCTGAGGCTGCTTTAGAAAGATACGCAAAGATATGGCAAGAAAGATGATCAAGCCAAGTTTAGATTTGTTATGTGGTTGTACATGTGCGTCAGAAACTACATTTTAGTAGTGTATCTATTTACATTTGATATTGCGTAGGTTCCAGAAAAGGAGGAATTATGCTGGAAGACTAGGAAAACAAATTAAATATAGTCTTGAATCATCCAAGATTGAAAGGAAAGGACTCCTAGCCACATGAGGATGAAGCTTCTATTGTATTTAATCCCTTTTTACTCCTATTTCTTTTAAAGAAAATATACTCTCTTCTCTTCGTAGAACCTGCTCTTCTTTCATGGAAAAGAGAGTAAAACAAACACTCATACCTGCTGAAAATGAATAAATGTTACTGACTTCAAATTACATTACAGATTATATAATTTAAAACACATAAAAATATTTACTCTTTCTAAATAGTAGTCCATTTTATTAATTTTGTCTTCTTTTTGTAAATGAATAAGGCAGTCTTTCCACCCCAAGAGGAAGGAATTTCATGTCTAGTCTTTCTTTTCATATACCTTATTATGAACATTTCACTAATGAAATAAGATTCTACACAGAATATAAATGTGAAATACACATCCAGAATAGTTTACGGTAGTAATGTAACATTACATCACAATTTGATCCACCATTAAAAAAATTACAGTTTTGAGGCAGCCTGAATCCACTAATGGGACACAACATTGTGGGTAATGTTGTGTCTCTATTGTTTTTTGTGAGGTTAAAAAAAAGTGGGTATGAGAACCAAGATAAGCAGGTGTGATGGTGGGTGCTGAACATGAAGTATTTGAAAGGCCCTAATCTTCACCCCATGAAATTTTATTTCTCCTAAAAAGTTCCAATCTTGATGGCCAGAAGCAGTTGCTTTTGAGAATTTTGGTGATTTTCTCACTTTAGATTTTACTTTTTTGCATTCTAGTAGTCATGTCCACCTTTCTTTTAGAAGCCTGTGTTCTTTTGGAGGCAGATGAGACTTTTTTTAGAGTAAATGAAAACAGAATCTCTGGCTAGAGAAGCAAGAGATATTGTGTGGTTTAGTTTCTGATCTATCAAATTAAAGGACTTTCTATGTTCTGTGATTGGAAGTAGAAAGAAGTAGGAGAATCCTGTAAAATGTCAGAGTTCTGAAATACATGTATATTTATCAGAGCACTTAAGAAAGATTAAGGAAAATCAAACTGAAACTTGGCAAAAAAAAGCTCTTCCTTTTGGCTTTTGCAGGAAGAAAGGAAAAAACTTCAAGTTTGATGGCAGTTAACAGAGTCAATTTGTGGAAGCAGCTGTAAATGGGGTGCTGCTTTACTACACTGCTGCACTTCTGGAATTGGTTGGATTACTGTGGTGGGCATTATTTTAAATTTGTACTACTGAAAATGAGAACGTGAGTTTTCCTGAAATCACTAGCCAAAGTTTAAGAGGAAAGCTAGAGTTTAGTAAGAAGAAGAAAAAAAGGAAGAGAAAAAAAATGGTGTTTAAATCAAATGTCAAAAGATTACAGTAAATAGACTAGGATTACTACTCTTATTTAGCCCTTAGTTTTATTTCATTAGGTTTGAGTGCTGCCATTTGCTGTGAATGATACGAAAGAAGGAAAAAAGAATCAAAGCAGGCTGGAGACATGTATGATGACTGAACAGTGTTAGAAAAGCAAGCTCCCTTTCCAGATTAAAGATGTTTTTGCCAGATGATACAGACAGCAGATTGTTGTTGATTACCAGTATAATGAGAGAGAAGATATTTGTAAATTGGCCTCAGATCACTTGGAGAATTCAGTAACCAAAGAGATGAAACTAGCTTCTCTGAAGGCATTAGGAAACCCCTAATGCTACGACCCAGAGCAAAAACTCAGCTCCCACTGTTGAACAAAGACTAACAACAGTAATCCCATCGAAGAGTTCTCCATCTGGTTTTATAAGAAAGGGAAAACAATTAGTGGCTAAATCAGAACCAGATTACAGAACACCAAAAATTAGCTGCATTGAAGCAAAGCTAAGAACCTCTCGCAGCAAAGCTGCTTAATTGGGAGAGAAGGTCTGCTTTTACTGTCTCAGAGGTCCCAGTGTGACTTTGTCATTAGCATCCCATAGTGGGGTATTTGGCTTTCTAGCTAGGTCTTTTTGAAGTCCTGCTCTCTTCCTCCTCACCTCAAGCAGCAGCTTTTCAGACTTCCTCAAGGTAGCTCTCAGAAAAAAACCACATTAGTCTCATACAGCAAATTGAGTACTGTAATTGTAGCGTTATCACAGTGCCGGTGCAAAACTACATTATCAACCTCTTTTTAAAAAGAATACATTGTATTCCAAGGTGGATGTATGAATAAGCATAGCAAAATCATTACCTCTGTGTCAGGAATTCAGCCTGGCTTGTCAGAAAGTGTGTAAAGCTGATACAGCTTGCCAAGGACAGGCGGTTCCTGGAATTGGCTGTTTAATGAGAGTAATAGCACAGCAGCATCAGCATGAGAAAGCGTGGCATGTAACATTTGCTGGTCTAACTAAGAAAAATATGGTCTGATACTACCTGTGTAGGTGTACAGCAGTCAAAATGAAGACGAGGGGGAAATGACTTTGGTGTTGCATCATATAGCCAAAGCAAACAAAACCGTTTCTGTTAGCATTATGCCAGTTAGGTTCGATAAAAAACAACCAGCGGAAAGGTATGCTCAGAATTCTTCCGAGATGAATTTTTAGAAGTCTGTTGTGCTGCATCAGGAAAGAGATTTTCTGTTCTTGCTGGCCCAAATATCACAAAGCAAGATTTAATTAAAATATTTACAACCTGAACCTAAATTCAATCTGATAGTATTGATACATCTGAAAATACAATTTTCTTAGCCTGTATGCAGTAAGAGATATGCCTTCAAGTAATACAACCTTACGGCCTTTTTTTGACTGTAACTGCTGAAGAGGAAACTGTTTCTGTTAATTACAGCTCAGGGTATAGTGCCCCATACAGACAACTTCCTTAACCTGAGAGAATTTTGACATTTTACAACTTTTTTCATCAAAAATTAAAACTATAACTTGTTTTTTCATAATTTTGAGACAAACATAACTTTTAGAATATAGTATTTATCTTTCAGTTAGATTGAAAGTCTTTGTTTCAATAAAGATAAAGGCATTCATTTTATATTTTATCACCTTATTTATACTCATGATGGAATCGAAGAGTTTTGAATTTGAGTCTGTGTGGATACATATTTTGTTTTATCCTTTGGTATCCTAATGTATACCCATGAAATATTTTGCTTTCCTTGAATCATCTTTTTCTGACACAAAAAGATACTTTGCCAGGATATTTTTGACCAGCTACTGTCACTGTTTTCTCTAAGTATTAAGGATTCATCTACCAGTCTTATCTCAGGGGGGGACTGTATTTGAGGACGACTGAAGAGCTTGTTAAAGTCGGCATTGTTGGAACTGTGTGGCTACAACAGCTTTGAATATGAAGCTGTCACCAAATATGAAAAAAAGTGAAGTTTAAAATATATTTCTCAGATATGTTGCCAAATTTCAGTTCTCACTCCAGAAGAATTAATTTGCAGGTTGTTTTACTAATTAACTTCAACATAAAAGTTATTTCTGGAAGATTTATTCTGTTACAAACTAAAATATTTGGAACAATCTTGCATCTCTAAAATTTTTCATTTCTTGTGTGATCTGATTTTAATAAAAAATCAGGAATTTTGACTTGTGTAACAAGAATGTCCTGATATAACAGGTTAAACGTTTAGGCACTGTGAGACACCAATGCTGTTGTAATTTCTTCTTGTGTGAATCCAAGACAATTCTCCTGACTTAGGTGATTTACACACATGAAACGCTGAGATTTGACCGACCCTGCAGAATTTAGGCTTCTGGTGATCTGAAGTGAGCAAGACAGCTGTGGGCATATGGAAGCTGATCTCTGGAAAGCTTTCACAGAATAAGCTTTGATTTAATTTTTCTGTTGACTTCAATTGTTAACTGCTTTTGTGAAATACAAGCATTAAGATATTGTGAACCTTTGCAATAAGCAGAGACTGTATTTTATATGTGGTAGTCAATGTTGAAATAGTGTGTAATTTCATAGCGTAGAAAAGAAGCTACAGTGGAGTTCTCTACACAGTAAAGTTGGCTGTTTAGCCATTTATTTCACTAGGTAGGATTTTTACTCTGGTGACTTAAATGTAATTGAAGTGCCTTGGTAATATGTGGTCATTTAACATATTTCAGTTGGATTATTGTGTGTGAAATAATACAAAGGTGTTTTAGATTGACTGAGGGGCCATCAACCAAAAGGAGAGAAAGAGATTCAATTCCTCCGTCTTTTCACAAGTCACTAATACATCAACAATGTCTTATTTTCTTGCCTGTTGAGCAAAGGGTGTTACTTCCTTTCACAAACGTGTGTGGGAAGAAATTGGGGAAAATGGCTAGTTATACTGTTTAGCTATGACTGACAAATCACAAATGTCATTAGAGAGTTGTTTATGCCAAACTGTTTCCGTTTATTATAATAAACTGAGACAACGTATACTTGTAGTATATGTTGGTAGATATATAACCTAGAATCTTTTGTTTCCTCCCATAGAAGATGAATGTATTTTGATCATTTGAGAAAGGGGGGATTTTCCACTCGTTTGTGACCCTCTGCCCTAGAGCGTGCTGCTGTCAGAAACAGCCTCCTCATTAACTTCATATGACTTCAGATTAGGCCTTTTCATTGCTACAGCTCAGGAGCATCCCTCCTGGAGAGCTGTGCATTTTTAAAGCAGTTGGAAAACTTCTTTAAACAAAAGGTAACATACTGTCTTGTGAGAGCATTTGTGTCTTAACACAGAAACAGGCAGTCATCCGTCTGCTTTTCTGTGCCATTTCCTCTTACCTGAAGCTGGGTAATCATCTTCATTTTGTCTCATTATGTCGGTGAACACAAGAATAGTTTCTCATTTTAAAGAAATCAACTGATCTGTGAATAATCCCATTGATTTAAATCAAAAGGCTGTTGCAGTGTGATTAAGAACTGCTAAATTTTGCTGTCCCTTTTTTTTGGGGTGATTATTCGTCTGATGGAATACTGTGCAAGAATAGATTATTTGGGAGAATTGGCTTAATTTTACTTATTTTGAACTTTATGAATACATCATATGGTCACACATGAGAAGCTGAGGTCCTACATTCTGTATTCCCAGCACATCAACCACTGTAATTTTGAGGGTTAGAATTTTATTTCATAGAATCATCACCTTGATAATGCAATAATATTTAATACTCCTTAAAGTGCTCTATATACTCTCAATACTTTAGTAAGAAATTATGAAAAATGGTAAAATAACAAAAATGAAACATTCTGGAGGACACCACATCTAGCCAAATATTGCAAGTTATATTTGAAAACTAGGGAAAGATTTCTGGGTTTTATGTTTGTTCAAGTAACATGAAATGTAAATGGATAATGCCTAGAACAGAGGACGGGATTTCCAGTGTAATTGTGTAGGAAAAGTCTATGTATTACAGTGTACGACAGCACTTTAGCATATCGGTGCAGAATAATTTAAGACAAAACTGTGTATTACTAGGCCCAACATTGGCCTTATTGCTTGTTGAATCCAAGTAGATCATGACTTATGCTGAAGGAGATGGGTATTTATGAGTGTGTCTGTGCACATAAATGAAATAAGTCTATGCCATGTAAGTTTACATGAGTCAATGACAGGCCATGTAATGCAAAACCCAAATAAATAATGAAAATGCACTGCAACTAATGAAAACACATGTGCCAGAGGAAGTTATATACAGATGCGTAATAAAACTTAGCCTTATGGTGAATCATCACCACAGAAGGCTGCAGATTGGCAGGTAAAAAAGAAAAAGGTAAACTAATTTCCATGAGGAGAGTCTGTTTTCTTTTAGGCTCTTCTCATGGTGTCTTTTTCATGAGGGATTCTAGGCAGGGTCCTTTTTCTTGCAGGAGCTGTTGGAGGAAGAGCATCGAGGAGCCCCCCTGCTCCTATGACCAAGGGTCAGGCAGGGTTCCTAATTACCCTAGCAGGGACTGAGAAAAGGAGGGGACAGCCCCTGAGGGAAGCTTGCCACCGCAAAACACACACTGCTGGATTACAGCTAAGGACAGCTTTAGGGGTCTGTATTTCTACAATAACAGCCTTGGATGTGGTGCCGGTTTCAGACAACGAGGCGAGCGGGGGGCTTGTCAGTCCCTTCCATTTGCAGCGCCAGCATTGCATCTAGCCTGGGTACATCCAGAAAACTTTTGCCAAAGCCCCTTTCTGGCTAGTCCATGCCACGTAACTATCCACTGCCTTTGCAAATATAGCACACAGCTGCATATTACTATCAGACAGCACAGAGGACTGTTAGTTGGGTTTAATCTCCTTTGTTGAGATGTGATATGTAATGAGGCTGCTGAATGTGGAGCAGTAATGTAATCATTGCCCTGCTCTCAGCAGTAGCAGGATCACTTCAGCTCCTAGAAGAATTTCTTTCTGATTTTTTGTGCACTTAGACTCAGAAGGATCTTCTTACAATATTCCTTTTTTTGTTTTTCTGTTTTTGTATATTTACAGCAAAATACCCCAGAACTGTTTAAAAACTTCCTAATCAATAGTGTGGGGGACTCAGCAGTCATGAATGAGAAGGAAAGTTCTGACTCTTCTGAAGGGAACAGATATACAAAGGGTGAAATTTTGAAAGGCATCTGGATCCTATTCTTAAAACTGACTTTTGCAATCAAGATTTTAGGCTTAAAGGCTTTACTACTCAAAGAATCATAGGAGTCAAAGTTGGGGAGCTCATCAAGCGCTCTGCCCTTTAGGGAATTCACAGCTCCAAATTAGCTGCAGGTCAGTATTTGCATAAATTGGATGAAGTTGGTCCTGCCATGTGTGTACAGACAGCTTTTCATTAGCTCTGCTCACTCTCTCAGCCTGTCATGGGTAAGCTGGCCCTGATCCAAAAGCAAGGTAGCTGTGTTAGCATCATGCTGTGCCTGAGCAAATATTTTCTGCATCGCAGCAGGGTACTTCAGCTGATGCAGAGCACTGTGCTAGGGCAGTCCCGTCGTTTCTGGGGCTGGGCTGGCTTGTGACCTGCCTACCCACAGCAAGTACTGAGCAGTTTTGCAAACTTCTCCTGAGGTATCCGAGGACAGAAATCTGCAAGCTGAGTGGGAAGCTTCCTAAGACAGCGGTTCTCAACATTTTTAGACTGATCACTTCCCTTGTCCTTCTTTGCTGTAACAGCTGGGCCTCCCATTTGCATCCACACTCACACTTGCCCCATCCCACCAACCTCCCTCCAGGCTTTGGTGGCCCCTAGGCAGCAGTGCTGAGCAGCTAAGACCTTGGGGACTTCATATTTCTCTCTCGTCGTCAGCCTGGGTCATAGAAGCAACTTGCTTTAACTGCTTTCTTCGATTTGTCCTAGAATAATCAAGGCCATGTTTTGGTTTTAAAATAGCACCTTCCACATAATTCTTTTAATTTCCTTTGTTATCATTTCAAGGAAAAATTAATTAATTGCAATGACGAAAATGGAAGCTAAACAGATTTTTTAACGCATGTGAAATGTGCATATTCACTACATCTGGCTGTTCCCTCTCACACTCTATGTATGTTCTATTTATAATTAAGTTAAAGGCATTTTAATGTTTTTGTTTGCTTTTCATTTCTTGATGGGTTGTAAAGTAAATGCATTGTGGAATTTGTTAAAAATGACGCCTTTAACCTGGGACTACTAAACCAGGGCAATGCATTCTTTCCAAATTCAGATCTTTAACATGGCCTGTAAGAGACTCCACAAGAAGATTGTCTTTTACTGGTACACGTTAGATATGGTAGCTGATAAAAAGTTACGGATGAATGGTCTCCTAATGCTCTAATGTATTGTGTTGAACATACTGAAAGAAATTCAACCTTTTAAAGAAAAATAGAGAAAATTTAATTTTAAAGGCCTGGTGCAGTTCCCACTAAAACCAGCTGGATATATTTACAATTACTTCAGTGAGAGGTAGAATGGTTCTCTAATTATCTCTAACTTCAGAATTATTGGACTGGGAAAAGAAGAAATTTCTTTTCCTGGTGTTCTGAAAATTTGTACTGGACCAAGAGATCAGAATTGATTAATCTCAATATCAAATCCTAACGATGGAGTCTTTTATTAAAGCTGCAAAAGTACTTGATATATGGGGTAATAAAGAGAAAAACAAAGTAAAAATACCAACAGAGGATTCCACATCTAATCCGTTTCCTTGGTATGGTGCTGGCAGGGATTTGGAGTAGACTATATACTTAAGATGAAATAGGGAAAGAGTTGGAGCATATAAGTCCTAAAGGAGAAAAATGTCTGCAAGCTAGTTAGTGCATGGGCTAAGAGATCTTTTAATCACAGGAATTTTAAGATACCTAGGTTGGTGATGAAATGTCACATCTCCTAATGATTGCTATATATATATATATCTGTTCTGCACAGATCAAAGGGGAAAGCTGGTTTTGCTGCTCATTGCCTGCTGTTCTCATGAATAAACATATAGTCTCATTTAACTATTTCATTGCATTTTGATAAAAACAATTTCCACAAAGAAACAAACTAACCTGCATCTGGGAAAGAAAAATATTTAGCAAGAAATATCACAGCATGACTAAGAGTACTTTCTGCTAGGAGGTCATCTCAAGCAGCTGGGACAGATCATGTTCAAACGAGAAGCTTTTGCTAGGAGCTGAATACTGCTAGTGGAAGGATTAGGTGCAGGACTGATTTGTGCACCTGCACAAATCTTGCGGTGCACCCACTAGGAGCTAATCCAAAAAGCAGCAATACCGTGGAAAATGGGAGCCTTTCCGCTGCCTTCAGAGTACTGGCACATTCCTCTGTAATCTTGCTTGGTTGACTTTGATAGAAATAAATACAAATATCTGTCTTTAACAAACTAACAAATAATATTTGTCAATCATAAAGGTCTTTGCAGTCATGAGATAATTAGAGTTTTGATCATGTGAATATATGCATTTATTTTTAAGCAGATAGGTAGTCTTGGTGATCTTACTTCTGACATTATCCTGAGAGTTAGGTCAAGAATGTTGCAGTGTAAGCTCAGTAGAAAAGCAAAGATGCGATTTGGTGTGTTTGCACAACATATAGCAAAAAAGGGCCCAGTTCAGAGTAGGGTCTCCAGAGGAGTTTCAGCCCCTGCTAGTTTTTTCCCCTGGCATGACTGCACACTGCTGTATGGCACCTTCACCACCAAAACAAAGGAAGGTGTAGATGTATGGAACAGGATGAATTTTAAGCTATAGGAAGGATTGAGCCCATTCTCTGGTGTCTTTCAGTCAGCTACTACTGTTGTTGCATAACTCAACTGTTCTTAAAATTTTTTGTTAAATAATTCAAAATAAATTGAAAGATCTTTGATGCTGGATTTTTGATGTCAACAAAAGGTAAAAATAAAATTACATGCTGTTTTAGAACAACAAAATGATGTAACTTAAGGGCAATCTTAAATTATTTTTATTAATTTATGTTAGACTTATATCATAAAAAGATCTCCCTGCAGATGCTTTGAATTTTTGTAAAATTGGTTCTATTGGAATGTGCTGAGCATTACCTTGCTGTGGGTGCTGGTCATTACGCTGTTTTGTAAGACAGTTTCCAAAAAAGAAAAAGAGAGACAAGGTTTCAAAGATGCAGTTGAGCAGACAAAGATACTTAATGATGGCACGTTATCTTCTATTCAGAACTGGAATTTTCTGCTTGTAATTCAGCATGTTCAGAGCTGTCTGTGTAGAGGCTAACATGGTAAGGAATAACCTGGGCACCATTAAAGCCGGTGGTGAGCCAGAGACTTGCCATTATGTGTGTTGAGCTTACCCCCAGGGACACCCATCCAGCTGGGGGCCGTGCTGTGGTGCAGACCCTCGGATCTGCTTTGGGAGCAGGAGCTGTGGGCTCATCATGTACTCTCCAGGAGTCAAGAACTGAAACCACAGTTTCATTTTTTCACAGATTCTTTTTTCCCTCTGCCCACACCCCACCAAAAGCAAAACATGAGGCTCATAACTTTGCAGCAAGACTTACAAGAGTTTCTTTTGCTAAGTACATTGTAAAAGAGTCACGCACAGAAGAAACATTTAGAAGTCAAAGAATAACTATTATAAATGATATTATAAAAGATAACGCATGTGAATGTTCTTAAAATATAAGCAGGTGCAGAAGAAGACATGAAGAATATTGTATTAGGGTCTATACCTATTAATTTGGCAGAACAATTTCAGGTAACTTAATTATAACAAGCATAATTTTTACCTGTGTGAAGTTAGCAAACTGAGTGCGCATTTGTGTCACCCTCTGCCTCACTGCCTTATCAGGCTAAGGGAGATTCATTTGAACTGAAGAACCAACTTTTCACAGAGCTTTAATGACTTTCCTAAATGTTACATTCTTGTTTTGTCCTTCTCTGTCCCTTTTTTAAAATGGAAAGAAAAATGCAACAAAATAATCCATTTATTTTTCCCAGGAAAGACTTAAAATAAGAAGTAGTGTTTAACATACATTCATTGGAAATGTGGTGTAATTCTCTTCCATTTGTCTTACATAAACACAGAGACAATATTAAATATGACACGTTTCCCTTACACTTGGATTGATATTAAATATGACACGTTTCCCTTACACTTGGATTGATTTGTTGTAATCAAACGGGGGGAGAGGGTTGTAAGTACAAAAAATGCATTTTGCTTTTCTTGAAATGCAAAATTAATACAAATGTGTGGCTTGGGGACCTCCAGTTTGGAGCATGCTTATTGCTATCACCATTCTCACAGTTCCTGTCAAGCAGCAGGGCTTCTGGTTTTCAGGAGTTTTTTAAAAATGCTCTTGGCTGGCTCAGAGTTATATGAAAAAATGGTGAAATATCCCATAAGCTGGAATCTTCCCAGAATCTGCAGCTTTTTAGAGCAGTTAATCCTCCTGTCCATTTTAAACTTTATGTCAAGAATATAAATCTCATGGAAAAGTTGCATGGGGCTCCTACAGTGTGTAAATTCAGGTGCTGCGTACTCGTCTGAGAGCCGAAATCCGAGTTTCTAAACCCCACCATCCATGAAGAAGCCAGGCCATCTCCATCCCATTGAAGCAACCTAATCAGAGCATTGGAGAGAAAGATCTTAGGCTAAACAAATGGGCATTTCCCTGAAAATTGTTTTCACTGCTCCCTCCTGACCAATACAAACAGATTTTTTTAACCCTGATGAAATTGGTAACACAGTGTTGTTGGCGTAAGGTGGATAGCTGTGTATCTGCATAGGGTATCCTGGCTTTTAATGAAGCAGCGGAGAGATGTATTATAGATACCTAAAAATCTACCATGCTAATCAAAGTGTGTGCAACCTAAAAGCAGTCTTAAGGGATTAAATAGATTTTGCAGTGAAAGGAAAAGCATAGAATAATAGAATCATAGAACATCTCGGGTTGAAAGGGACCCAAAGGATCATTGAGTCCAACTCCCTGCTTCTCGTAGGACTACTTAAAACTAAACTGTATGACTAAGACCATTGTCCAGATGCTCCTTGAACTCTGACAGGCGTTTAGGTAAAATCTTTTCCGGGATGCTGTCAGAGTACAGCGGGGGCGAGGGCTCCCTGGGTGCCGGGAGCCGTGGGGGTCCCCAGGGTGGACGGGCAGGGCCTGGCAGCCAGGGCCCGTCCCAACCGGCCGAGCCAGGAGTGGGGCGGCCTGTGGGCAGCTCCAGCACCAGGCATTGGCACCTCCCTGGGGATGGGGATGGGGATGAGGACAGGCCAAGACTGGGCTGGGTCTTGGGCCCGAGAGTGGGGCCGGCTCAGCGGGGCCTGTGGCTGGGCAGGGCAGGGCTGTGAGAGCTGGAGATCAGTCCTGCTGCAGCACGGCTGAGGCAGGGACTGACAGCCCCAGGGGCTGACATGGGCTCCTGGGCCGTGGGCAGGGTGGGGGGAGCCTCGGGGGACTGGGCAGGGGCAGTCAGGCCAATGGTGCCTTCAGGACCCTGACAGATCATTTTTAAGTATATGAAGGTATTAATGAAAAAAAGTCTGATCTAATCTCATCGTGTTGACTTTAAAAGGCATTTTGAAATGATCTTGGAATCACTGGTTTCTTCCTCTTGTTTTAGCAACTGGCTTTTGTTCCTCTGTGCCATGCAGCCTGGCACCAGCACCTTGTCAGGCTGCTCTGCCCGTCTGCCATGTTGAGTTCACCCACTCCTCTGCTTGGGAACATCCATGAGGGGAACTGACTCGGGCACACATAGGGTTGAGTTATGGCTCTTTGCTACTTTGTGAAGAAAGGGGTTCCTTCAAAGAAATAATTTTCCCACGGTTTTTATGCCTCGGGGCTAGATTTATCTTGGACTTATCCAAGGAGCAGTCTGGAGTACCATCTTCAAAGCAATTTCTGTGTCTTGAAGCAAGAAAGGAGAAATTGTAAATTGTCATGATCTTTTCAGGTGTAATCCATCGTTTCCTTTGCTTCTCTACTTGCCTTGACAGACTAATGTGCAAAAGATAGAGCCATCTCCTTTACCTCTTCCCCTTTCACATTTACTTACAGATGGCTCCATGCTTTGATTTGCCATGCATACCTATGCTTCATGTGGAGAAGGTCCTATCTAACCCTAATTTGTTTGCTTTTAATCTGCCACACTCTTATTCTTTTGATATCAGGAAGTCGCTCTGGAGGTCCAAGTTTACAACTGAAGGATTTTAATGGTTCTCTCATTATCAGTCTCTCTCTTTTACGTTATAGAACATGAATATATTCCCACGAAAGTTTGGGATTTCCTAAAGGTGGGTTCCCTGCAATATTCATGCTGCCATTCTATGTTTGCAAGGTATCTACGACATACAGAAAATGTTAAATTTGCTCACTTTGGTCTGGAGACTGTTGCACATTATGTAACACCCCAGGGATTGCTATAAATAGCCAGAAATTTGTAACAGTCACTTTGCTGCTGTGTGCAATAATGTTCTTTTGACAATGCATTGAGCTGGAAATCCAAACTTGTAAGCAAATGCTGAGAGTTACACTTTCGCAAGAACCCGAGCACGTCTCTGAGTTGTGCTAAGCAAACGCTGAATAGTTTATTCAATTGCATGAAGCATTGATTGAAAAAATATTTTTTCATTTCTGTGGAGATGATATGTATTTCTCTTAGCTTTTGCAGTAAAACACAGGCGTAATGGAAGCTGGTGTTTTGTTATGATTTTTATATTGAATTTACATGCTTTTTTTTTTTTGTCTACAGATAAGATAGTGAATCAGGGCTTCATTTGAATATGAATTTTTCTTATTTGCATGAATCTTTCTCCACAGTTAGTTCTGCTGGCTGTGGCTCTTATTTACCTCACTCTACAAGCAGAGCTGGAGTATTGGAGGGGTTGTAGCGGCTGTTCCTTTTTCTCTGTTTAAGGTCAGAGTTGTGTTCTGCCTGTGTTGGTGGTCAGCCAAACACAGAGGAAAGTTAACTTTACGAGCATATCAAGTTTTTGTTTAATTAATTGATTTGAGATTTGGAGCATTTAAAACAGAAATCTGTTAGACCAATATAGGCCTTATACTTGTACTTCCATCAATATACTTATATAATGGCTTTGAAGCATCTTTGAATACACAGGAATATCTTTACTGCCATGAAGTAAGTTTACTCTCATAGGGGGTACTCATGTGACCAGTGTAGGCGTCTATGTCCAAGCCATGCGCTGCCTTTGCAACAGAGAATGTAGGTATTTCTAAACACAGGACACGATTCATTCAACCCTGACTTAGACGTCTCACGTAGATCACATTAATTTTATTCTAGAAGCACCTGTTTCTGTTGTTGCCTGTAAAAAGAGGAGTGACTAGTTTAGTTGTAAACTGAGTGAAGCAAAGATTTCCACACTATCTACACTTGCACTACATTAATGATCCCAGAAATAAGTTGTGTAGTTTTTGTTTGAAGACAAAATGATAGCCTCCTACGTCTCTCATTCTTGTTTCCACCTAGATCTCTGGTAACACTGGTTCACCCCTCTGCTTCCCAACAAGATTGATCACCTTTGGCAGATCTCATAAATCTCCAGTAATGGAGAATCCATCTCCTCGCCACTTGATGTTTCCATTCTCACTGTCCCTGTGAATAGAAGACTATCCCACATGAACCTCATTTTTTCCAGTTTGAGCCTTTTACTTCTTGTTCATTTCACAGTCACAGAAAGTTAAGGTTGGAATGGACCTCTGTAGGTCATCTGGTTTAACTCTCTGCTCAAGCAGGGCCACCTAGAGCCAGTTGCCCAGGATGGTGTCCAGATGGCTTTTGAATATCTACAGGGATGGAGACTCCGCCACATCCCTGGGGAACCTGTGCCAGTGCTCAGTCACCCTCAGTAAAAAAAAAAGTTTCCTGATGTTCAGAGGGAACCTCCTGTGTTTCAGTTTGTGCCAATTGCCTCTGGTCATGTCTCTGGGCACCACTGAAAAGACCCTGGCTCCGTCATCTTCGCACCCTCCCTTCAGGTATTTATATACATGGATAAGATCCCCGTCAACCTTCTCTAGGCTGAGCAGTCCCAGCTCTCTCAGCCTTTCCTCACAGGAGAGATGCCTCAGTCCCTTAATCATCTGTGTGGCCCTTTGCTGGATACTCTCCAGCATGTCCATGTCTCTCTTGTACTGAGGAGCCCAGCACTGCACACAGCACTCCAGGTGTGTCTCAGCAGTGCTGAGCAGAGGGGAAGGATCACCTCCCTCGACTTGCTGCAGCACCCCTCCGAGTGGAGCCCAGAGTACCGTTAGCCTTTGACGCAAGGGCCCATTGCTGGCTCATGTTCAACTTGGTGTCCACCAGGACCCCCAGGTCCTTTTCTGCAAAGCTTTTGCCACTGGATTTGTAGAACAGTCTGACCTCTTTGCATCGGCTCTTAGTGTGTTTGAAGAGTTTCATATCCCCAGACTGAGATTTTTCTTCTTTGGGGTAAACCATCAAATTTTTTCAAATTGTTTTGTAGGTCACATTTTCTAGACCTTTCATCACATTCATTGCTCTTCACCAGACTCTCCAATTGATCCACCTCTTTGTTACAGTAAACAGGAACAGATTTGCTCATCTGGGGCCTGAACACTGGTGGTCAGAGCAGAAGGATTACTTCCTGTGTTTTGCGAGCTATATTCTTGTTTACATAGTCCTGTATAGTGTTTTCTTTCTTAATGACAGCATGACTTGTTGGCTTACATTCATCTGTTCCACTTCTATAGACCTTGGGCCATCTTCTTAGGAACTGTTAGCCTGCCTGTATTTTTTGCATTTGATTATTTCTGCCTAAGCATATTCATTGTCCTTGTTTTGAATTGTTTTTAGCCCATTTCTCCAATTTCAGAGATTTTTTTCTAATTCCAGTGTTATCCGTCATACTTGCAGCTCTTCTTCTAGATGTGTCACCTGGAAACATGGCAAGCAGAGTCATTACATTTCTTTCTAGAAGTGTTCTGTTGCCTTGCCCAGTGCTCACAAAATCCCCTAAGCCTGTAACTGCTCAAATACTTTGGAATATCTTGCTGTAAATGTCCCTGAGACACTGCCATGTATCCTATAGGACATTCAGAGAAGTGAATCCAGCTGTTAAAATTTAGGCTAGCAACTGGCTCACCTTTCTAAAAGTCACCCTATACTCTCATCCTCAGTGTGCAGTGATGCTTTTTTTTTTCCTGAGGTTATGTTATTTTCTTTTTGCCTTGAAGTGATGATGGTGTTCAGGTTGATTTGTCATAAGCTGATTTTCCCCCAATCTTCCCAGTCCTCTAAATAATTATGGGCCTGTTAAAGAAGCAACTTTGCTTATTCTCATTGAATTTGTTCATTGTATGAAGTCAAGCATGCATGTGTAACTGTTTACAAAAGTGTGGCCTAGCACTTTGAGTTTCCTAAGCTACTCCCAATAAAAAACCCCCCAAAAGAAGGCTATAATCACAGTTCAGGAGGGATTATGTACTGATCAAAGTCAAAGCAGCAGCCCCATTAAAATTTGTGGATTGCAGAGGCTGCAGAATACATGGCCTGGCCTAATGATGAAGAACATTATTTTTTAACCCCCCAATTCTTTCTCAAAAATACCATCTCATATTTCCCTTAATATTTTCCAGAAGGTGTGTACACCTTCTCTCAGTCACTATTCCAAAATGCCCATCTTTGTACAGAGAAGTATTGTCTTCCATCAGTGCAACAAATGAGGCTTTTTCCCATGCTTTTCCTTAAAGTCTAGGCAGTGGAGTTGGCACTTGATTCATAAGCTTTTGATCCATGATTAATCCTAGGGTGGCATGCATGCAGAGCATGCAGAGCATTGAATATTGTGTACCTAATGAAGTAGCTGTTGGTCTACAGCACAGTAGGAGACTCTCTCACATTCTCAAACAGCAGCTTTAGAGTCTGTCAGTGTTTCCTGGTGGGTCTTTGGGGAGAGAGGCTGAAAGAGTTCCTGAGAAGCAGGGCCTCTTCTGTTTGCTCCCCTTTCTTTGCAGTGTGTTTGCAGTCAAAGTAAAATGTAGGGGTAGGTTTTTTGTTTTTCATCCTAGAGCTACTTATGCTGCACCATCATTTCACAGCAATGCAATCCCATAAAATATGGCTCATTTAAAGATGTTCTCATATACCACTGTAGATCAGGAGAATGCCCTCTGAAAACAGTGGAATTATTTTATTCGGTGAGAATATAATTAAAAACACAGGAAAGCAATGAATTGTAGCAGTAATGAAATACAACTGATGACAGAAATGTTTCAATCTTTCCCTGCTTACAAGAAAAATAGATGATGTAATCCTGGTTGCCTGTAGGCTTATGGTCCAGGTGTAAAGCAGTCCAGCTCTGGGGAGGTGCCCAGAAGTGTGACGTGCTATGGCAAGCTTCAGGCAAATCTGATGGCCAATTCCTTCAGTTATACTTTAAGATAGCAGAGAAGGACTTAAGAGGCAAGAGAGTCCAAAGAAAAGAGATGGAGGTTATGCTGCATCACAGTTCCAGACTGAAGTCCTCTAGAAAGAGTCTGAATCATCTCAGAAACTTCTTGGGAAAGCAAAGCGGTTTGCAAAAAGGGAGATGAGTGATGCAGTCTTAGCTCTTCTCTTTATGACCTGAGTGTTTCTCCCCAGACAAGCTGGGGCAGCTTTGCTTCTGCTGTCTAGTTCCCTGATTTGGCGACCTGAAGAGACTAGCAGCCCAGTTTCTAAAAAAACCTCTCAGTCATCAAGAGAGAGTAGGACATCAGAATCACTAATGTAACATGAAAGGGGTGATAGGAAACATCAACAATTCCTGTTAAGCAGAGCAGATGATAGTAATATTCAGAGAATAAAGCCGAAATAGCACTGAACCTCTGACACTTTTAGGAAACTAAGTAGTTGTGTAGAGAATATCTTTGCAAAAGTTTCTAAAAATGCTCTAGAAACCCTGAACCTTGTTGAAGCAGGGGCTCAGCTCACTTGGGCAGAAGAACATGTTATTATTAGTTACGCATTTTACAGGATTGTTTGTGTCTTCTATTGCTTCTCACACATGAGTGTCAAAGTGTGTTATAGAGTGGTCAATGTCATTGTTCCTGCTGTGCTGAAAGGCCAAGTAAGCACTCAGAGTTGATAATTTGCCTGGGGTTACCCAGAAGCAGAGCAGAGGACTCCAGAGTGCCTGTTTAGTATGTCAGTCACTCGATCAGTGTTTCCTGAGAAGAATCCACCTGGGGAAGGTTGGCACAATATATTCACACGGACAGAGATCCCATGAAAGAGTTTAACACATCAAATTGACAAAGGCAAAGCAGGAGCGCAGAGGGATGCGTTAATTTTCTTCTAGTCTCACAGCAGGTTAACAGAAGAAACACGGCTCCAAGCCAGGTGCCTTGCCTTGCTGACAAGCAGCCCACCCCCAGGCCAGGCAGGCTCAGCCAGGGTTTGTGGTCACACTCTTGCCTCCTGAGCTGACACCCTATTTTCACCTGGAGGTGGAAGAGAGAAGTGATAATATGTGATACATTTATTTTGCACACCAGTGAAGTTCTAGGAACAGAAAACAGAAAAACTCTCTGCAAAGGGGAACCAAATAAGAAGGGAATTTAGAAATGCCATACCATTTATTCCACATTTGGCAATTTCTACTTCAGAGTTAAAACAATTTCATATGTGCCCTTTGAAAGCGTGAGGCTGCATGCGTGAAGAAAGCACCTATTTCCCTTATGTTTTGAGCAGGGAGCCATATGTTGTAAAAATTAAAAAGAACAATTAGTCTTGGAGCATTAAATCTGCCATCTAGGTAGCTGACTAGCTTTCTCACAGAGATAGCTGTCCCATAACAAAGCTGGGGAATCAAGGCTTAGAAATGTAAACATTAGTAGGTGTGCAGGAACATAAATTAAGAAAATTGACAATTTTAATTACTTTCATTTACTTTCATTTGCTGAGTTCCCAAGCTGACATCAGAGGTTACATCTGTTGGGTTGCTAGCTGGGTAGGGTATGGAGGCAGAGGGGCATGGGGACAGGATAGGCTCAGTCCCCATATTGACAGTAGGATCTGCAATGACAGCATATTATCTGATGTAAGAAATCCCTAATAGAAACAGGAGCTTCCCAACATCTCCCCCAAACATGGAAAGTACCGTGTAGGGGTAGCTGTCAGCTCAGCAGGAGCTTCCAGGCCTATGGACACTTAGATCACATCATTTTTACAGACACCTCTGGATTCTCTGATTGAGGTTTTCCTATTTTGCTTGGAAGGTTTATGGATGGAAGGAAAATTAAATGATAAAGTGCATCATATGAGAGTGAGGGAATGCCTATACAATGAGAGAAGGGGTGACTGGAGGAAACCTTTTTATTTCAGTGGATTGTGTGGAATAGAAAAATACAGATTTAAGGCATTATGGTGCCTAAGACTGTGCTTAGATGCACAAGGTTTGTGTCTTGTGCTTGTTTTGACTATGAGAACCTTGGGGTAAGGACTGTGATTTTTAGATCACCTAGCACAGTATTGCCCTGGTCTTCGTGCAGTCCTGGAATGAATGCATTAACAATGATTGTTTTTCATGGCAGCGGCTATGGCAGGCTGTATTTACAGAGATCCAGTTTGTCAGATTTAATTATCTTTTGCTTAAACAAAACATGTTCATCTTAGTTTTCTGTTTGTTTGTTTTTGGTTTTTAAATACTATATTCAGGTGAGAAATGTCCCTTTGCGGTATTTGACAGTTACTTTTGTGTGACCCGAGTAAGTTAATAAAAATCAGAACGTGTGTAGCCCCAAATGTCAAATATATCATTACAGTTGGTTTTCGATGTCCATTTCAGTCTGGTAGTTTTGTGCTTGACTGCCATCATGGAGCAAGAGGTAACAAGCCAGGGCCTCGCTGGTATCAACCACTGGGCAGCACTCAAAACATCTAGCCGTTTAACAGGCAAATGCAAAATCTGTAAACCAATGTGACAAACCACCTGCTAGTCCTTTCCTACTGTTCCTTCTTCTATTCTGCAAATACAAATTGCAGGAATCTATATCACCAAGAAATCTGCAGACTCTAACAGAATGTCAGCCTTCAACTCTGCTGCGTGTATGAGAAGGCAAATAGGAAATAGGAGCACTGGTACACTTTTTCCATGCCATTCATTATTTTATGGAATTCTTTCTCACGTCTGTTCTTATTTGATTCCTCTATAACATGGCCACATTTGACTTAGTAGCTGTTTTGCTGGAAAAGAACAGAAGCTACTTCACCATTTCACTAACCTGCTTTCAGATAGTTGTCATTTCCCTTTAATTTTGTGCTTTTTATAATTTATAACTAAGTAACAGAGAAGGAGCTACTCTGGAATTTGCTTTTAAGGCCAGGTACATTCCAGGAGCAAAATTTAGAAGCATTATTTACACACCGTTCTGAGAAATATGTGTTATTGTGGTTTCTTTCTTATTTAATTGGGTTGAAATAAGAATCCAACATCTGATTTCGGAATACTTTTGTATCAGTATAGACTATTTTCTGAGTCACCTTGGTGAGCAGACTATGTGAGTCTCATTACTTGAATAAGTGAGTGTAAGAGGCTTCTGTATAGAAGACTACAATTTATGTTTATCATTTTAACTGAAGAGGAAAGATGGGGAAAGTAGAATGGGGATCCACATCTATCAGCTAATTTTTCTTTTTCTAAACTCTGTTTTTATTTTGCAGGTGATGGAAATTAAGGGACAAATGATTCATGTGCCAGAATCAAATTCAATTTTGTTTCTGGGTTCCCCTTGTGTGGACAAGCTGGATGAACTGATGGGCCGAGGCCTCCACCTTTCGGACATACCTATCCATGATGCTACTCGTGATGTCATATTGGTTGGGGAGCAAGCAAAGGCCCAGGATGGCTTAAAAAAACGAATGGATAAACTGAAGGCAACACTAGAATGCACACACCAAGCCCTGGAAGAGGAAAAAAAGAAAACAGTAGATCTCCTTATTTCTATATTCCCCGAGGAAGTAGCTCAGCAGCTGTGGCAGGGACAGCAGGTTCAGGCCAGAAAGTTTGATGATGTCACCATGCTCTTCTCGGACATTGTTGGCTTCACTGCCATCTGTGCTCAGTGCACGCCCATGCAGGTCATCAGCATGCTGAACGAACTCTACACACGGTTTGACCATCAGTGTGGATTCCTGGACATCTACAAGGTAATAGCTGAAGTCCTAAGTTAGCAAAATTCAATTGAAACTAAGATAGAAAAAAATCCCAGTAGCCCTCTTTCTAAATTATAGACCTTCCCAATAAAAATGGCAAGGCAATATTTTTGTTTCATGCGAAAAAAATAAATCTGAAATAAATCTGAAATAAATCTGAAATCTGAAAAACAATACTGTGATGCTAAGCTGTCATCATGGTTCTCCCATGGGAATATAAGCCTCATGTTCCCATTTTCCTATAGGAACGTACACCTCCTGTATTGTAGCCTGGTTTCCTTCAGGTGACACATCAGCCACAGTGTCCTAAGGGCGATGAAGTGCACAGTGGTGATCCTAGCCCAAGCTATAGCTTCTGCAAGGCACTCAAACCTTCTGTTTCAGCTGAAACTTGAATGGTTTAGGGTTTAGGCACTTATCTTTCCACTGAAAGAATTCAAATTTTCTATAAAGAGCAGAGCATTCACTAAAAAAAGTATTATAAGAGATTTAAACTTCCCCTGAAAAACAGGAAGAGGACAGCAGATGTCCATTCATAGTAAATGGAATGAGTGGGACATAGCACTGGGGTGCCATGCTCCTTTGCTGCTCTGCAGAAAAGGAGATGTCACATCTGTTGGTCCTGGTACAGACTTTGTCACCTTCAGTTCTCTTCAGTGGATTTGGTGTCCAGTATGTATTTGAGAAAAAAAAGAGGGGAGGTAGAATTTAATAAATGCAGTTATTATCTGTGTAATTATCTTGTGAAATCTACAGAGAATATGTTATGTATATGGAATACCTTTAATTTTCTGATAGGAAAAGCAGAGCAAATTTCTTTTTATAACTGAATGCACCAAAGAAAAAAACACATAGTTGTAAGATTATATATTGACTTCATTTTCTGTCGGAGGCTTGCAAACTAAATCACCAGTTTTCAAACTGTTTCAAATAGTATTTGTTGATGGACTATAAAGAAAAGGTCTTCACAAGAGTGCTGTCGCTTTAATTTTTAGCCTCTAATACACTTAAAAAGGCATCCAAAAATATTAATTACGCACCTAAATAATAATTATGGCTGAAAAGTTACAATACATACCACAGATAGAACTGAACATGGTGCAGATGTAAGTTGGTAGGACAGTATACCAAAGTAAAAGATCACACTGTAAGTAAGTTTTGTGCTCCTGGGCTAGGGGTTTGTATTACAAATGCTCAGAAGCCAAGGGCCGTGTTGGGAGAGGACTACAATGGAAGGTACCAACCCTCATTTGAAAATTGTTACGGTGATATAGTCAGAAAATTTGGAAGTTTGATCTTGGTTTGTATTTATCTGATGTTACTGCACTGGATCTTGAGCCAGCTCTGAGAATGGGACTTGAGGAACTTCTGACCCGCAGTCAAGAGTGATATCTAGTGACCCTGTTTCACATGCTGTATCTGGTACATGGGTGTAGTTAGTGTTTTCCCAGGTGATTAACTTTGGTTAGCTGTTTTGAGGCATTCAGGATATTCTTTGTTGAAAACTATGGTTGCATGGGAGTAGGAAATAAAGTATGTAAAACTCTATGACATGTTTGGAAGAAAGGTTGGCTGAGTCCTATGAGAACACCAAGAAGGAATATTTATACATAGGTCATGAATATTATATCATTTAGACCACAACTTACTGCCTTTCACCTAGCTTTGTGCCACTTTAGATAGAAAGATGTTACTGCATGGAAATACTGTCCTGACCAGTGAAATAAGATGACGGCTGCTGAGATAGGCAAGATAAGATTTATGCATTCAGAAAAGGAATAAACGCTCCAAAAAGTCAAGACCCCCATGTAATTCTATGAGCTGAGGAATAAACAAAACCTATTTTTCTATGGAAGGATGTTGGACACCTTTAACACCCTTTCTCCACTGTTACTGCCTTAATAAAACCAGTTCTTTCTCAGATCCTTTCATCCTGGGTTTTCCTCCATTTCTCTAGTCCCGCATGTCCCCTGAGCCTCCCTACACACCCCTTGCTTCCCTCCACAGCCCATCCATGAGCAAGGCAGTCTGCACTGTGGCTATTTTGGAACTATATGTACCTTTTTTTCTCTCCCCAAATCTTTTTTTCATTTGTTTTTTAAACAGAAGTCTAAAAAAGTTACTGTGGGGTTAGGTGAAAATGACTCGGTTGAGTATTACAGAAAGACAACAGTCAGGCAATGAACCCTTTTTCTTTTCCTTAGAGAATCAGGCTTAAAATAAAATGACAATTCTTTTGGAAAAGCATTTGCATTTTAGGATAAAAATAACTCATGTGTTTATATCTTTTTCATTTGTTTCAGATGATATTCGGGAAGCTAAGTTTATTGCTAGGAATGATCACCACCACAACAGCTATAATTTTAGAAGCTATTGTCAGGCAGTGAATTTTAGATATGTAATCACCAGTATTTGTACCCGCAGCCTGCCTTTAAGATATACTCCTATAACTAGGCTACAGAAATTTATCATGTGACCTATATATACATCAAAACAGATCAATTTTCAATTTTGCTTGTTTTCAAGCAACATAGCAAGAATAATTTGCAAAGATTATTTGGTGAGTACTTCTGAATACCAAATTCACCATTTTGTAAACATAAAATTAAGCAAGATTCATTAAATAAATTCCATGCTGTAAATTATTTACCCAGCTTTACTGTTACAGCATTTTGAATTCAGAACCTCAGTGCTTCTAATCTCAGACTCAGACAACGAACGTAGTATTTTCAATTGTCTCATACTATTCATTCAGGGATGTTTACAGAGAAGTGTGGCACAGAAAGAAGAACAAAGATCCTTTCATTTAACAAGTCAGACATAGAGGGCAAGCGTAATGAGCTGTTGGATACAGAATAAGAAATGCTTGGAGAGTGCTGAAGGGGGATGAATTAGACTTTGAAATTTCTTGGAAATGAAAGTAAGTAGCTATAACTGATGAGGCAGGGAAAAGATATCCAATGGATGGATGCATAGGTAAGCATGACGCAGGCAGATGCTGGGCTCAGAAAATGAACTTCACAGGACCATTTTGAATGGATACCAAAGATGACAGATTACATTTGTCCAGGCTGAGGGAGAACATAGCAGTAATTGAGATGCATGGTGATACGAGCCTGGGTGACAGTTTTAGCGATCTGGATGAATCTGTGTTTTAGAGAGTGAAACTTTAGAAAGAATCTGCTTGCAGATAGCCTTGATAAAAAGATCAAGAGGGACACTCTTGGGGTAATCACAGAAGGGAGAAGATGTGAGAGAACTGAAACCTGGCAATGCATTTGGAAACTGGTGCTGCTGACTGTCTGAGCTAATTATATTTGGCTTGGAATTGAGGAATGGGAGAAAAAGATGCTGTTGAGCAGGGAGTGCAAATCAAAACAATGAAGATGCAAATGCTTGGTAAGTTAGTGTCTGTGGACATGCAAGTCCACATGCAATTTCCAAGTAGAAACATGGACTCCAGGAGCAGAAGTAATGGGAGAGAGAAAATCTCAGTAAATTCTGAAAGCAGTTGCTTTGGGTAAAATATATACTGGTTGGCCTGACTGTTTGTGTCTTTGTTTTTGACCTGGTTTTCTCTGTATGTTCCTGTTGTTTATGAGCCAAGTGCTGGGAAACGATGCTCCAGCTAAACCATCTCTTTATCAAATAAGCTATTTAGATAGGCTGCAGCCGTGGCTGCTGGCATTTGAAACTTAACCTGCAGACTGAAATCGTCCCTGCAGCTTCTGTTTCTCCCTCCAAGTAATATGTCTTTGACATCGGGTAATTTTAAGTATTTTTTTTTGTTGAATCCTTTTTCCCGTGTAGGCCTGCTTTCTCAGCTCTTTTCCCCTCAGTTTCCTTTCTGAAACAACCCTTTTCCTTCCCTTGCCCTTTAACTACTGCATGGAGTAAAGGCAGCATGTATTGTGGCTGGTTTTTTGGCCACTGGCTGGGTGGCTATATATGCCAGCTGGGTAACGCCAAGCCAAATAGAGCAGAACCAAGCCTGGTCTTGTAGGTTTTAGTTTCTTTGTTCTTTCTCTGGACAGTGCAGCATTTGTCCTTGAAGACATTCGCATATTTTCCCCTAACACTAAACTTCACTTTCTATGATTGCTGAGTCCCACTTTCCATGTCTGAGCAGAGTCCTAAATGTTTTCGTCAATGAGCTATTGTCAGCTGCCAAAATTTCTTTGCTATACATCTTTGTTGTCAAGATTTTAATTGAAAGTTTATTGAATATTTATTGAATAAGACAATATAATTCCACAGGTTAATTTTATAGTTAGAATTCACAACTTTGTTATGTGAATTTCTACTTTCTCTTTGGTGTCATTATTTGGCTAAACTGACACTCTCTCTGAGTGGAGCTACACACATGCCTCAAAGTCCTTTACCAGCTTCCTTGGGGTTCTCTTCGGCTATTATTCCTGGCAAAATTATTTCACTTACTTTACGATGAATGATATTATTTTATTTTTTCTGAATGGTAGTTACTATATCTGATCTTCATTTTCTGATTTTATACACCTAACTCTGGCTACAGCCTTAATTTTCACTCGTTGTAAAGACTTGAGACTAAAAATGGGTGGGAGGTCTGGACTGCTCTGCAATCATTCGAGACTGAGACTCACAAGTTCTGAAAAATGTTGTTTATATTGAGGTTGTGATATAATGCTTTTAGGAACCTAATTTTAAACTCACATTTTCTAAAAATACTACTTTCCATTTTTATACTGGCAGTTTAAGTTGCAGAAAATAAAAGCACTTTCTCAGTGCCATGACTATCCCTCCCTGAAAACTAATGTTTGTACATATTCATATGTTCTTAAGCTTACTATCAGTGCTATAATGACTAAAGAATACTGTAATGACAGGAGTCATGAGCTTCTGACTGTTCTGAGGCTTTCCAGGCTTCATGTTTCATAAGTTAAAAACCATAGTCTCCAAGTTTTCATGTAAAATCTATGGCCACTATTTTTGTCCTCTTTCCATCACTTCTGCAGTTTTAAACTTTTAAGTTCAGTGCAACTACATGACCGTTTTGGGAAGGTTTCAAATTCTTTCAGCTTCAGCTTAGGCATCTGCAAAATGAAGATTAGTATGAAATGCAATCAAAATAAGTAAACAATACTGATCCTCTTACATGAGCAATATGGTATGCATAAAATACCGTAATATAAATTTTTTAAGATGAATATGTGCAATTTTGGGGATTACTGCTGTACTAGGTATTGCTTCTTCCTGTTAGTTTGAAGTCAGTGGGTTTTGAATCTGAAATAGAAGATAATGGGTAACAGAAGAAAACTTCCATTGCCCAGAAGCAAGCTGTCTCTGGGGTGCCACTCAGCCTGGTAGAGCTGCCCTTCAGCATGCTTTTCTGTTCAGGTCCCACCACAAAGGGCTCCTGAAGCTTCTTCCTTTTCTTGCTCTGAGCAGGCTACAGCACTGACTTTCTTCTTGAACTCTCTGGCTGTGCGTGGACTTACTTGCTGGCACACAGGTGTGTATGAAGTCAGGGCAAAGCTGGGGCACCTATCTTTTTGGGGAACATGGAAGTATTCTTGGGTTAAGTTAAAAAAAAACCACAAAAGATTCCTTGGATTTTCCCTGCATATCTGGTGTATCACCACGCAAGAGCTCCAGGACATTTTTAGACTTCCCATTACTTTAAGCATGTATTTTTCTGCAGCCTTGTGGAGGATTTACTCTTTTTGTCTTTAGGGAGATGTGCAAATGAAGCAGACATGCAGGCTCCAGACGAATTATTCTTTACTTTATAAACATACAGACCTGCACAAAGCACTAAAACATCTGTGCATGTTCCCCTGCTTTAGGCAATTCATCACGCAACAATCCTCTAAAGAGTCTGGGACTTGTGCTTCTTTATATAATTTCTTCTTCAGGAATACCATGCTTGTATATATTTCCTTCTCTTTTTCTCTTTTGTCTCTCTCCTTCCACTTTTCTCTTATCTGAAAAGCGCATACTTGTTTATAAGTGTCCCGCTCTATTTCTCTCAAGCTACTTGGGAGCATGAGAGTCTATGTCCAGCTTGCAGGTCCTGAGAGTGCTTCCCAAGTCCTCAGTTTGTGTGTGAACCGCAGCCATATCCTGACTTTTTATTTGGACAGGACCCAGAAGGGCATCATCCTTTGGGGCTCCCTGTGCCAAATTGAGGGGTAAGCACAGACATAGCAGCTGGACTGGAACCATGGCTAAGAGCACGCCCTGTTGCAGCATACAGGTCTCCCTGATGCTATGTTTTGTAAAACCCACCATTAATACTTAAATCCTTTGTTTTCTTGTGTCAAGTTTTTCCGCCTTCTCAATTTTAGTCCCTCTGAGGGAATGGAGAAAATTGATTTCATTTCCACCAGCCTAGACTATTTCCATTTAAACAGTCCACTATTGTGTCAGATCTAGAGGATACATAGCACAACTGTGACAACATATGGATGGCCCTTCATACACGTGAGCATGCCAAGATGCAGCATTTTCATTCATGCAAATAGCATTCATAACTGTACCTTAATTTCTTAAGTGATTTAAATTGATATGGAGGATCCTTAGGTAAGTTAAGATAAACTAACTAAGGTATGGATTTCAAGACAGATAAATTAACACTTACGTAACCTCAAGGAAGATGTTCAGTAGTACTTTTAATACCAGGGACACCTATAGCAAATTAAGACCACTCTTACATCTGGAGAAGGGCAGTCACATGGGCAGTCTTAAATTATGCATGATTATTTTAATATTTGCTTATTTTGTTAAACAGTTATTTATTTTGACATTGCAACTACCTCACATAAGGCAGAATGCCAGCCAGGACATTTTCTATTCATCAAACATATTTGGTGCGATTTTTGCAATTTCATACTTGCCTACAGAAAAGAGAAATCATTTATGCACTATGACTTTTGTATTTCATGACTGTTGTGTGCAAACCTGATGTTGACGTCATGTGAACTGTAAGTCTTCTAGTATGTCTCTATTTTAACCTTTTAAAATACTAGATAAGAAGTCTACACAGCAAGTATTATTTGTCTCTTTTCCTTTCATAAAGAAATCAGCGCTCTGAATTAATGTGTAGATGAAAGAGTTCCTCCGTATATTGGATACTGAAAGATTCGTGCTTAAGACTGCTAAGTAGGTGCTATAGAAAGAGTTCGAAAACAGCTCTTCCTGAACAATGCTCCTGAACTTGCCAGCATGTAGCATCATTAAACTTACTAAAAATAAAATGCCCTCAGGCCTGGTAAGACCAATTGCTTCATAGTTAGGCTCTTGGAAAAGGAGCTGGGATTTGTAGTGAGACATTTCTTTTAAAAAATGATCTTTTCTAGATGAACAGATTTCTGAACTTCATAGGTGGACACTTGGAATCCATTCCTGCTCACATGGGAGGGGTTTTCCATACAATGAACTATTTCCAAAATCATAATGCACTGTCATAAAAGCATTGCAGAGTTACCTTGAAACTTAGGCACAAGATTTCACTGTTTAGGAGTTGATTTTGAAAAGTTGAGAGACAGAAGCTAAGAAAACCAAACACTAAAGTAGAAACTGAAGGAGATTCTTGGGTCCGTTTGAAGACAGTCTAGTTCTCAAATCCTATGTTGAAAACTTTTAAAACCTTTAAAAAACCAGGAGGTTTTTTTATAGTATCCCAGAGGTTTTTGGTATCTGTAAATAGTGTTTTATCCAACATGTAGAATTATTTTCTAGCAAAAAACCCCAGATCTAAGTATTTTAAGCTGACAGATTTTGTTAAACTTCACAGTGTTGCACAATTCAATGGTGTTTCAGAGCTTTTCTGCCAAATCTATGCAGTGAAAAAACATAGAATACTTCAAAATGCAAACAGAATTAGGCTTTAATTTGTAATCGCACAACATCAAGAAAACAAACGGGTTTTGATTAATTTGAAAAAGGTCAGTATTCACTCTTTGTTATGTAGACAGAAATGTAGATCTAGAAGCTACCTCAGGATCAAGTATACTTAGGCTGTGCTCTGTGGAAGCTGTTCTGAACTGCGCTTACATCACCTCCAGAGAAAGAGAACACACACTTCACCTCTCAGTGGAATAACCTATCTAGTTTCTCTCCAGCATATTTCTTTGACCTTTCTTTCCTTACCACAGAATCACTGAATCACAGAAACATTTAGGTTGGAAAAGACCTGTAAGATCATCAAGTCCAACCATCAACCCAACACCACCATGCCCACTAAACCATGTCCCGCAGTGCCACGTCCACACATTCCTTGAACACCTCCAGGGATGGTGACTCCACCACTTCCCTGGGCAGCCTCTTCCAATGCTTCACCACTCTCTCAGTAAAGAAATTTTTCCTAATATCCAGCCTAAACCTCCTCTGGCACAACTTGAGGCCATTTCCTCTTATCCTGTCACTAGTCACTTGGGAGAAGAGACCAACACCCACCTCTCTACAACCTCCTTTCAGGTAATTGTAGAGAGCGATGAGGTCTCCCCTCAGCCTCCTCTTCTCCAGACTGAACAACCCCAGCTCCCTCAGCCGCTCCTCATAAGACTTGTGCTCCAGACCCCTCACCAGCTTTGTTGCCCTTCTCTGGACACACTCCAGCACCTCAATGTCCTTCTTGTAGTGAGGGGCCCAAAACTGAACACAGGATTTGAGGTGCAGCCTCATAGTGCTGAGTACAGGGGCACGATGACTTCCCTGCTCCTGCTGGCCACACTGTTTCTGATACAGGCCAGGATGCCGTTGGCCCTCTTGGCCACCTGGGCACACTGCTGGCTCATATTCAGCCGGCTGTCAACCAGCACCCCCAGGTCCTCTTCTGCCTTTTTGATTAAGTGACTTGTTCAAGTCTTTCAACCATAAGATGCCCAAAATTCTTCATGTCTGCCCTCCCTCCTACTTAGTGATTAATAATGTCCGTGACCTGCATCCCAAAATATGCATGCCAAGATACAGGATTTTTTGAGCTAAACAGGAACTTGCTGTTTTGCTGGCAGACAGTATCTTAGCACTCATGCAATCTTTTTTCATGTTTTGGGGTACTTTATGGGAGCAGGAACATGCACTCTGTAGTGCGCTTTCAAAGGCATGGGGTGAGTCGTGCATGAGAATATAACAGCTCACCTAGAGTCTTCTGAGAGTTTCACAAACTAAGCCTTCCAGAATGTGTCCATAGTGGCCCACATAAACCTGGTTTTCAGCCATTTCTCAGAAAAAGCATGCTGATGACAACATGGGAGAGGTCTTGTATATTAAATGACAGTCTGGGCGTGGAAGCACGCAATTAAGCAAAGATACAGACATTTGGGTCCTGCTGTAGTAAGTGGGTAAAACAATGAGGTTTCCAGAATTCAGGATGGAATACATCATGCCCTCGGAAGTTCATTTTTCTCTTCAGTGACTATAGAAAGAGTATAGATGTGACTGATGCTGGGTAGTGTGAGTCCCATGCTGAATGACAATGTTGTAAGGTTATTACTGACTTTGTAAGGTTATTACTGACTTGCAGAGATATATTTGGAGAAGTACTTGGGTAGAAGGAAATATGGGAGATGTCAATGACATCTTGAGGTAGAATATGGATATCAAATAAATTGCTCCCTGTGATGGGTGCTGAGATTGCTGATGTAAAATAAAACTAGAATGAAGAGAATCTCCCATACCAGTTAAAAAGGTATCCTGTTTGTTGCTGAACTAGAAGTCATGGACAGGAATAATGAAGCCCAATGATAAGTCTGAAGCACAACTTGGCCATATAACATGGCTTTTTCCTAATTTTCCTGCTGTACAAATTAGGGCAGAAAACAGATGAAAGAAAAGCCCATTGAGAGATACTAATAACTTCAAAGGTTTCTTACAGAGTTACACTTGCAAGAATTTCATCTTAAGGCTGAATTTTGCTGTATTACTTTAGAGAGAGGATGTTTCAGCTTTCATAAGAGAAATATATAGTGTTGAGATACTATGTAGTTCAGTGTTGCAAATGGAATGAAATATGGATAAACAGGATAATGAAAATTTTGGAAAGGTATAGATCTTTACTGCAGCACCTGAGAACACTTCCCATGTGTAGGTGTATTCCCATCCTGAATCCTGGCATCATGCTGGGATGAGACTTAAGAAACCACCTCCTTATATATTTATATGCTTCCATGGAAATGCAACCTAGGTGTGCAGGAAGCTAAGATGTGCTCCAGTAAGTCCAGGCTGAGGAGTACATATGGAACTTACTCTAAGAGACAGCCAGGGATATACCCTGACTTTGCTCCTTAAGAAACTATTTCCAGGTCTTCAAAACAAAATTAATAAGCTAGAAGTCATTGATTTTGTTGTTAATGTAATAATAAGAATCACTTAAACTTCATACTCTCGAATAAATGCTGTTCTGAGCCTGGATTAATCTTTAACAGTGGAAAGAAAACTGACATATGGAGTGTAGAAAGGTTTTCCACTGGTTCATCTGTCCGTCTAGAGATCAGCTTTCCTGAAAGACTGTTTAATTTCCCAGAACTTCCCCTGTCCTACTTATAAAATTCACTTGCCTCTGTGACCTTCCATGTTCAGTTTGCCCTTCTGCCTCTTCACATGGTCTTATTAATTCTGTCTCTTCTGTAGTTCTGAGACAGAGGTGAAACTATACTATTTATAACATAGAACTAGTCATCTAGACTATCCTCACAGTCAGCAGAGAAAAGTATGATTTTATAGGGCGAGTGTGAATCGTTTTAGTGTGAGATTCATCTTTTCCTGAAGGAGATGCTTAGCACAGGTCAGATGACTGCTAGAGTTCCATTTCAGTCCACTGATTATAAAGAGAACTGAGAGTTAATAACCCATATTCAGATTACTATATTAGAGATGTCTCTGGTTAGGGGAGCTGAATCTCACCCATGTAGTCTATACCTTATCAGCTTGCAGCCTATGTGCTTGAAATATTGCTTCTTTCCTGCTTGTGCCATCTACTTTTCATGTGCTTTATTTTTACAGTTATTTAATCATGTTATATAGTTTAATGCCATGTTATGTTTTTTAATGCATAGAGTGTATTTTGATTGAGTAAAATGAAGTTTCACTGCATTTTAATTTTTCTCATACAATCAGCATCAACCCAAGTTATTTCTTTCCTAATTTCATTGATTTTTGTTGTATTGGCATTGGAATAACTCCCATCACCACCAAGCATGAGAATTGTGCTATCTCTCAATAGGGTCTCTTAGAATACTTTACTGATTACTTCAAAGCTTGACTTTCCATGGCTTTTGCAAATGGATATGATGATCTTTGTCCAAAGAACTACGTATTGCTCACTCCCATTGAAACAATCAGTAACGTGGGATTGACTGTAAAAGGCAATGGAGTGTTCAAAGGTCCTTGACATTAGTGCTGATTCTGTTCACTTTTAGCTAAGAAGAGAAATATTAACAGCATTGCATCAACCAAGGAAACTGAGGTGGTAATTTTACTGATGATCATTAGAGAAAGATAAAGAAAAACTGATATTCTGGCAGATGCTAATCTGCTGGGCGATCACCAGGGAAACTGTGGTGTTGCAGCTCCAAATAATACAATTCTGTGGCTCAAGTGAGCAGTAAAGTTATGTATAATAAAATATACAGATAAAAGGGCTTTTTTTCAAAATTTGTTTCTCTCCTCTCCTCTCCTCTCCTCTCCTCTCCTCTCCTCTCCTCTCCTCTCCTCTCCTCTCCTCTCCTCTCCTCTCCTCTCCTCTCCTCTCCTCTCCTCTCCTCTCCTCTCCTCTCCTCTCCTCTCCTCTCCTCTCCTCTCCTCTCCTCTCCTCTCCTCTCCTCTCCTCTCCTCTCCTCTCCTCTCCCCTCCAGCTCCAGCTCCCACCATGTTGGTGGCCCCCCACTGAGCTGGATCCAGTTTATCAATCTCTGTCTTGTACTGAGGTGCCCAAAGCTGGACGCAGTATCTAGGTGTGGTCTAGTGCTGAGTGCTGAGTAGGGGGTGATAACCACTTCCCCCAGTCACTATTCATACAGCCCAGGCTATCATTGGCCTTCTGTACTCCCAGGAGTCCCTGCTGGCCCATGTGCCGCTTGCTGCCCACCAGGACCCCAGGGTCTTTCCTAAAAAGTTGCTCCTCAGGAATTTGGTCCCAGGCTGTATCAGTTCCAGGGAAATTCATTCCCAAGGACAGGACTTTGCACATGTCCTTGTTGAATTTCATGAGTTTCCGGACAGCCAATTTGTCCCACCAATCCATGTCCCTTAGGATGGCAGCCCTGCCCTAGAGCAAATTGACCGGTCCCCCCAGTTCGGTTTCAACTGCAGCCTTGATGAGAGTGCAAATAATGTTATTACCAGGAAAAGAAGCACAGGTTTTGTCAGAAAAGGCAGATATATTTACTCAGTAAAATTCTAGATAGCTTTTTTACGTATTGTATTTCGAAAGGTGTTAACTAATCAGTACACATTGCATGAACCTAGAACAATGTGTCTCTATTTGGGTAGGAGAGGGGGAACATGCATAGGCAGCAGGTGAAAGGAAAGGCAGGTATTTTAAGATGGAGAATAACACTCTTCTGTGCAGGGAAAAAAACCACGCTTAAACCAGAAAAGTTAGTCTTCTCAGGGAGAAAAGTTAAGTGAGGAAGGCGAAGAGCATTAAACTGTGATTAGCTAAGCCATTACCCCTTTCCCTGCTGCTTATTTCTATTTTTTTCACTCTCAAGCTCTTCAATAGGAAACTGATATCATTGCAACTGCTGTTTGTTATTATTTCAATATTATAAAATGAAATTTTATAGAATATCTCCCAGCAGTAGGAGAGTTTCAGGCTATTGGCAGATTGCTCATATGTGGTAAGAAACAGTTCAGTAATAAGCTTCTCTTCAGCTAAATATAGCATATACACTTTATATACTGTGGCTGTAAACAGGGTGTGGAGCGTAGAGAAACTGTTTAATATTCCAGGTTTTCCTGCCAACTTAAAATTACAATGATTATGAACACATACTTACTTAAGCAGAAATAAATATTTCTGGTGATTAAAATAATAGAAACATGTAAGATCACGAGCAGGATTTGATGCATTTGGAAACTCAACTGAACTTGAAGAAATATCTGTTGCTCTATAAAAGGAGGATAAGAAATCAAGACATGGAAAAGGCTGAAGAATATCTATGTTCAATTACTCTATCTAAAGTCTGTATGTGTGATACAGTTATATAGATAATCTATATATGTTAATAGAAAAAAACAAATGAACTTTGAACAGCATAATGCATTTTTCCTTATACATGTACCACTGAAAGGTTTTCTTTTCTCAAGGAAGAGCATCCTTGAGCAAAGGATGGTTATGCAATACTTATGTATTTACTTTCCAAAGTAATCCTGTATTCACTTGATCACCTGTATATAACATCAAGGTACCCAAGAATGTCCTGTAGTTCTTCATCCTGAATTACACTGTAATTTTTTTTCCAGTGCCTTGCGAGACAAAGAAAAAATCTGTTCTTTCTGTATATATATATATATACAAGGAAGGTGCTGAAGGATGAATGTCCCTTGAATGGATTTGGCTTCAGATGGGCTCCATTAGCAGTTAATTTTATCTCAGCAGGACAGCCAACTCAAACTAAAATCAGTAGTGCAATCTGCATTAAGGGCTTTTGTTTATGGGAGACACTTTGAGTTAGAGACAATACTTTAACTGTGTTTATCTCTGTAGTGAAGGCAATCCAAGTTTTTATTTCCAATTTATTTATTTATGTTGCAAAACAGCGTTGCACAGTCCACAGAGACAGTGACATAGATTATTGTAGGGTGAATGTGTACTCAATATTATAACCCTTAGGAGTGAGATAATAAATACCTACGCAGCCCTGTGAATATTTTGGAGATGGGAACAATAGTACACAAGTACTGTCAGAGGAAGGTGAAGGTTCTACAAGGGACATGGTGTTAAGGGTAGATTTTCTTCCTGAAAGAAGACAGCAATTTTTGAATTTTCAGACCCATTTTTGTACATATTTAGTTTTAATCGTAAGCAAAGAAGTCTTCTTGATATAATGTAACCCATTAAAAAAAGAACAAACCGCATACATGGCTCTTACGTGAAAAAAATAGTAATGAGTACTCCACTGTAACAGTTATAACACAAATTATCTATTAGGCTTTTACAGAAAACCTGCTGAGAGAGACAGGACTAAAACTAGAGCCAATCCTCCCTCCAGCTACTTCTTTCAGTGGATTTAATATTTCTGATTGCTGTAAGAATTTCTGATTAGAAGTGCCACAAGAGTGACCCCCACGATTACATTTTTTATGTTTATTTCCAAGCTGTGCTTTGAAAAAGGTGCTAGTAAGATTCCTTAGTCTGTTGGGATTCCTGAATATTTTTAGATTAAAATCTTTAAACTTGCCATTGCAGGTTCCACTTACAAAATGATATTTCCCCCCTTGAGTGTAACCCTGTGAAATGAAGTGTGACACTTCAGTTCCTTCATTACTTCTGGAAGTTCATATATGTAATGACTGGTGCATATTCATGCATTCATGAGGAGAAGTACAGAAGCAGGGATGTTACTTCAATACATTACATTTTCCCTTTTAAATTGTCACTGAATCAACACCCCCGACTTTATACCTGGGGAGCATCATTCAGCTACAACTTCCAGTTTCTCAGTTAAGTAACATAACGTAACACAAGGTTTTGCTACTGGTAGTTAGAAGAGACCTGTTGGAGCTGCCCGGGGACAGTCTATTAACCTCTTTTCTCTGGACACATTAGAATTGGAGAAATTATATTCTGTCTGCTGGGCTACCAGATTCATCTGCAAGTCATATTCCACCTAAAATCGGTATAAATTAAGTGACTGTAAGACAATTACTATAGAACTCAACTTCTATAAAAAGTACTCTTTGTGTCTAAAATGGACATACTGTATCTACTGAGGACAAACAGAAGCTGGGTACATAGAAAATAACTTCCCAAAAGTAGAAGATATTTTTGTTTGTTTCCTGCTGCAAGTCTTACGCATTGTCTCTACAATATTCACCAGTCTCAGGATATCTACCAAGAAGCTTTTTCTGAATTTTAGAGTACACACAACTACTTCAATTAATTATGAATCTTAATCTTTGATTTTTGAGGGCCTGACTGAAAATCTTCTGGACATTTCCAATGACTTGACGCATAGTTATAGAAGGCTTTAGAGAAAGCCTTCATATAGCAGTGCAAGTAGCTGCAATGATTCCTGGCTTCTTTGTTTGTTAATTAAGACTAAAAATTATATCCTACATTTTTTATAGATTGGTCTAATTTTGAAATCTGCGTTCAACTTCCCTTCTCTTTTAATTCCCAATTAATGAAAGCTCCAGTGAAGCTAGCCACAGTGGGTGTAATCAGTGAAAAGGGATGAAAGATAAGTAAGAGTAGCTCAGGCTATCAGTGAGTGGCTAGAAATATTAAGCACAGTAAGAAATGATTATTTAACTAGAACAAAAATGTACTAAATCTTAATAAAGCTAAAACTGTTGATCATATGCAAAAATGGCTGAAATATTAAAAACAGAATTTTTTTTTTTTAAAGAAGCAGGATAATGTATTCCAGTCTTACAGTCACAGCAAAATACCTTTTCCTGCATATGCATCTAGGAAGGATATAAAAATCAAATATACTACTAATAATGCACTATAATAGTCACATTACAAAGATAAAAACTCAGAAGTTAGTTTATCACATGGTAGAGATTTCCTCTGAAGTTTCATTACTGTATATCATCATCTTGAGCATCAAACAGATCAGAGTGCTGCTATTTTTAGCCACCTTGAGTAGTACCTTCCTTTTCTCTTAATCCTATTGACATTTACTTGAATATTTATGGAGTAAGTTGCTCTCTGGTGTGCACAGTGATTTTGGGATCTACCCAGCAGATAGTTTGGAGTGAGCTATGAGAAGTGCTTTGTTTTTCTGGTCCAATTCTTGCTCCTCAGCTGAGACAAGAGAAATCCCCTTCTTCCCCATGTGCGTCTGACTCACTGGGAGGCCCAGCCTGAAATTCTGAAGTGCGATATATCGGTCTCATTGAAGTTTCTATTTTAATATCATCATACAACCTCAGGAAGTTCAACAAGGCCAAGTGCAAGGTCCTGCACCTGGGTCAGGGCAACCCCCAGTATCAATACAGGCTGAGGGATGAAGGGATTGAGAGCAGCCCTGCAGAGAAGGACTTGGGGATACTGGTGGATGAAACATCGGACATGAGCCAACAATGCTCACTTGCAGCCCAGAAAGCCAATCATATCCTGGGCTGCATCAAAAGAAGCATGACCACCAGGGTGAGGGAGGTGATTCTGCCCCTCTACTCTGCTCTTGTGAGACCCCACCTGGAGCAGTGCATCCAGTTCTGGGGTCCCCAGTACAAGAAAGACATGGACCTGTTTGAGCAGGTCCAGAGGAGGGCCACAAAATTGATCAGAGGACTGGAACACCTCTCCTGTGAAGAAAGGCTGACGGTTGGGACTGTTAAGTCTGGAGAAGAGAAGGCTCCAGGAAGACCTTATTGTGGCCTTTCAATATGTAAAGGGGGCTTAGAAGAAAGATGGAGAGAGACATTTTACCAAGGCTTGTAGTTACAGGACAAGGGGCAACGGTTATAAAATGAAAGAGAATAGATTTAGACTGGATATAAGGAAGAAATTTTTTACAATGAAGGTGATGAGACACTGGAACAGGTTGCCCAGAGAAATTGTGGATGCCCCATCCCTGGAGGTGTTTAAGGTCAGGTTGGATGGGGCTTTGAGCAACCTGATCTAGTGAAAGATGTCCCTGCCCATGACAGGGGTGTTGGACTAGATGATCTTTGAAGGTCCCTTCCAACCCAAACCATTCTATGATTCTATATCTCCATATGAAAGGACCAAATCAAAGTGCCATGAACACCCTGAATTATAAGAACTCCTGGAGCTTTTTAAAAAAAAGAGTTAGGGAAGAAACCACAGATAATTGGAAAATTTGTCAAATCTGATTTTGAAGGAGGGGTGAACCAAGGTTAAAGTTTGATGGAGATACTCAGCATGGAAATTTCAGCTTAAATGCTTAGTTGGGGAAAATCATAATAGTGACTGAAAACAGGGTCACGGAATGGTAAATTATTAGACAACCTTATCGGTACTCATCACATCCAGCGTCAACTACCAGGTCCGCCTCAACAGTTCTAATAATTCCCCTGGTTCTCCAGTATTACTGTCAGACAAGCACTGACAGAGTAGGGACAAGCACTGTAAAGAGTATCCTACAATGGTATTATTATAATTTTTATTTTCAGAGTAAGATTAACATGAAGCAGCTTCAGTCTCTTTTTTCTAGTAGTACACAGATACGTACAATGCAATTCTGATGATGCTACTCATTCAGTGAGTGCAATTTAGCTGTTAAATTAGTTTACACAGCTATGGAGTTTTCCAAAGGGGAAGATGCTAACAAAATAAGTGGGTTTGCCTGAACATTGCAGGAACAGTATATGGTCCCAGATCTGTAGTTGCTTACAGTGGTGTAATGCAACTAACTTTAGTGGAAAAGTCATTCCGAAATTAAATCATTCAACAAAGAGCAGAATTTGTATTTCATTTTTGTATTTGAGATCACAGACTCATCTCTTTTTGTACTAACCCCTTTATTTCTATTCAAACTGGTTATGTTCATCCACAATTTGTAAGGATTACAATATACAGTTATTTGGATTTCTGCTAATTCTTCCTTCAGATTTAGAGAATTTTTTACCATCTATTTCTTAGCCATCCAGAGTGTCTTTTTAACTTCTGATAACTTTTCTCACTATGCTCGTGTATTTTCTTCCCTAGTTTCTACATTTTTCACCAGCCATTGCAATATACTTGCCTACCCATTTGTCTTTGGAAAGACAACCTCCTAAACTGCAAGGAGTTGTCAGTCTCTGCTTCTTGTGGACAGAAATCCTGAGATAGGGCTTGGGTAAAACAGGCAGACAGACAGCAATATTGATTGCTCCTCCATGTTTTTTTCTATATACAAGTACTATTAGGAACTTCCAAAAGTGATGCGGGAGCTCTAACAGCTGTCTCAGCTCTCAGCTCATGAGAAACCCTCAGCTTCCTCTATATATCCTCCTGCACTATCAGCAGGAAAGGCTAAGGAGCCAAACTTGGCAATAGGCTTGTAGCAGTTTCTGTAAGTATGATGGTGGGAAGTATTTGCTCATACTGCTGTTCTAGATTCATGCTCTGGGTATGTTTACATGTAATGCTTACTTTTTGAGAAACTATTTCCAATTCTATTTATCAGGAATTGAAATTAATCTGAGAAGTTCCAGGTCTACTAACACTAGTAGAATCCCTGCAGAGAGAAGAATCAATTGTATTTATTCCCTGAATAACTCCTTGCTCAGTGCATGCTTTCTTCTCACCCCAGTCTTTGCTGATGCCTTTTCTGGCATTCACAGAATCACAGAATCACAGAATCACTAAGGTTGGAAAAGACCTGTAAGATCATCAAGTCCAACCATCAACCCAACACCACCATGCCCATCAAACCATGTCCTGCAGTGCCACATCCACACGTTCCTTGAACACCTCCAGGGATGGTGACTCCACCACCTCCCTGGGCAGCCTCTTCCAATGCTTCACCACTCTCTCAGTAAAGAAATTTTTCCTAATATCCAGCCTAAACCTCCTCTGGTGAAACTTGAGGCCATTTCCTCTTATCCTGTCGCTAGTCACTTGGGAGAAGAGACCAACACCCATCTCTCTGCAACCCCCTTTCAGGTAATTGTAGAGAGCCATAATGTCTTTCTCGTAGTGACGGGCCCAAAACTGAACACAGTATTTGAGGAGCGGCCTCACCAGTGCCAAGTACAGGAGCACAATGACTTCCCTACTCCTGCTGGCCACACTATTTCTGATACAGGCCAGGATGCCGTTGGCCTTCTTGGCCACCTGGGCACACTGCTGGCTCATATTCAGCTGGCTGTCAACCAGCACCCCCAGGTCCTTTTCTGTGGGGCAGCTTTCCAGCCACTGTTCCCCAAGCCTGTAGCGTTGCATGGGGTTGTTGTGACCCAAGTGCAGGACTTGACACTTGGCCTTGTTGAACCTCATACAATTGGCCTGGGCCCATCGATCCAGCCTGTCCAGATCCCTCTGTAGAGCCTTCCTACCCTCCAGCAGATCAACACTCCCTCCCAATTTGGTGTCATCTGCAAACTTGCTGAGGGTGCACTCAATCCCCTCGTCCAGATCATCGATAAATATATTAAACAAGACCAGCCCCAATCTTGAGCCCTGGGGGACTCCGCTTGTGACCGGCCGCCACCTGGATTTCACTCCATTCACCACGACTCTCTGGGCTCGGCCGTCCAGCCAGTTTTTTACCCAGTGAAGATTACACCTGGGTGAAAGCCAGATTGGTTATGTAGCAAAAACCAAACTAATCCTTGAAGGCTAGGTCTGCTTGTGTGTGTGTTAACAGACTGTATACAGAGCACGTTGCAGATGTGTGGGCAAGCAGACTGCAAAACACAATGCTGTCAATAAAGCTGCAGAACTTGAGGGCTTCAGTGTTTCTCAGGCTGACTTTATCCAGAGCCAGAGGGCTTCTGTAATTTCTTTTGCTCCTGCTTCCTACTGAGGGACAACTTTTTTCAAAGAAAATCAAGGATAAGAGAGAGGTAAGGCCTGTTTGAAGAGACCAGAGGGATCAGTCTGCTGAACTTGATGCCTGAAGGTAGGGAATTCACAGTCTGCGTAGTAGAGAGAGGCAACAATTCTTATTTGAAAATAATAGAGACAGGTGCAGTCAAAAGTCTGTAGAAATAGCATTTATTTGTAAATTATCCCTATACCAGGAAGAGCTACCTGCTTATGAGAAGTTATAGACTCTTCACTGTTTTTATGGTGATGTTTGGCTTTTTCTAATTCTCTTCCTGATATACTTTTCTAGCAGAGCAAATAATACTTATGAATTATTATCATGTAGCACTATTCTTACCCAACAGCAAACTCAGGCAGGATAGTGTCAAACAAAGCTGTAAGCAATTCCTCATTTAGGAAAATAGAGTTTTCTGTATTACTGCTATGGGAAAATGTTGTCTTATCTCACCTGATGGCATACACTGTTCTAGATGTAATGATCTTCTTTGGTTATAATGGTGATAAACCACTATGCAGTCACATCTCAGGTTTTCACTGCACCTGTTTGTAAACTCAGGTAATTATGCTCCGTTGTCTAATTGCTTATTTTATGGATGTTTTGCTCACATGTTTTTAAGCAATGCTATTTGCTTGCAGATAGCTAATGGTAAGGATCTCTTCTCATTATCATACTTTAACATTTGATTTGTCTGATTGCTGCAGGTGGAAACAATAGGTGATGCGTACTGCGTTGCGGCAGGGCTCCATAAGAAAAGTCTTAGTCATGCTAAAGCCATTGCCCTGATGGCACTGAAGATGATGGAGCTTTCAGAAGAAGTTCTCACTCCAGATGGGAGCCCTATTAAGGTAATTGTTTTGCTCTTTATTCTCAGCTAATCAGTAGTATGTGGACCTTATTAATTCCATCATGTTCTCTCAGTAGAAATCTGTTTATTGCTAAGAGAGTTTAAAATTGCATCAATATATCTCAGTCTTTTTTATGGACATATATTTCACCAGTGCCCATCAAAAATCATGTAAGCTATGCCTTTCTTTACTAAGCACAATAGACCACACAGACTAGCTGTTGCCTTGTCATATGCATTGAAGTCAATTTGTGGCTGGAGGGCATTAGATGTGCTCCTGGAGCCCTACTTCCAGTTCAGTTTAGTGTGAGAAGACGACAGTTTACATGATCCAGGACTGTGCCATGCTACAAGCCAAAGCACAGTATGTGAAGGCAATTGGGAAATTCGCTTCAGAAGTAGGCTCCTCATCTGAACTTCAGCACTAATGTAGAGGGACTCAGACAGTTCTGCAGCTCTGAGTTGCATGTCTCTTTTATAAATAGTTGTTGACCTGTATAAAAAAAGATTGTGTAGACTGCCTGCTCTTTCTCAGAGTTAATGTGCTTCCTTTCCCCACAATTCCAGTTCCTTCTCCTAGATTGGTACAAGAGGTAGCAGGAGATGGAAAACCACATGTCCTTTTCTACCATTTTAAAGTTCCACTGCTGTTCTGCTTCTCTTGATCTTATACCAACCTTGTAGCTGCTGGCATTTAGAATTGGTAATGTTTAGGTAGAAGATGGAGGTTCAGCAGGGAAGAAAAACCATGGGGATATATGTGTGCTTTTCTTTTTCAAGGGTCAGATTACACAGCGTTTTCGTTATGTGTACTCCTGTTTCTGGTTAAATTGTTCTTCCCACAGTACAAACCTTTTGTTTTCAAAGAAAATGGGGGATTATGTAGAACACTGACATTCAACACTGTCTAAAGCATATAACAAAAGCCATATGTAGCTGGATGAGAAGGCTGGACAGACTTCCCATGGGATGATTTACATCATGGTTGAAATGCACTTTGTAAACTGCAATTCCTCATGTCTGTTAAAAAATGAGGGTTGCATCCGAAATGCTTCCTTGTTGTTATTTTTTTCCCCAGAAATTGAAAGACCTGTTTTGAATGTTTAAAACTTGACAGAAAGGAGGTAAAATTTTTAAAAATGTATTCAGGGATGTTGCTGTGATGCTTCTAGAGCAATAAAATTGTATACTTCTGAGTTCAAACTCTTTTCTATCTATTAGTTAGGTCATATCTTGAACTATATTCCTTGAACACTTTGTGTGTGGTGAATCAAGAGACATTTAATCCAAATGAATTGTTCTGCCCAGAAAGGAGAACGTGAATGCAAGGCAACAAAGCTAGAAATTCCATGAAATATGGTAACACAATATTCAAATGAAAATATATTGAGTTTTGGATGAAATATTTTTCTTTTTAGATATTTATGCCACTGCTGAATTTTTTAAATGTCAAAATAAAATATTTATTTGATTATTGAAAAAGTCCACATATTCAAAAGACTAACTTTCTGAAAAAATATCTTGGACTATGGATCTTGAACAAAATTTTTTTAAAGCTTCATTCATCGAATATATTCACAGAATAAGCATTAAAAGGCATAGTGTTTTCAGTTTTGATATGAGACTGTTTCAAACAGGTACTAATTCAGTCCTATTAAAATAGATTTTTTAGATTGTTTGATGATTTCTCTATTTTTCCAATGCCTATAGCTGATAAATACATTTTAGCTACACTGTCACATACTGGGAGAGCTGTCTTCCAGATCCTCTCCATCTTTTCACTTTCTTTTGAGTGATTGCTGCAATTGTAGGGAAATTTTGAAGGTGTATGTTTTACTCTGCGAGTCACAGTTTGTGACTGTTTTAATTACCACTGTAATTATTTTTTCAGAAAATTCCTCATTATTTCAGTGGCTGCATAAGAAAACCTATAAAAGAAAGAATATAAAGACAATGCAGAGAAAAATGCCTGCATAGAATAAAATGCTAGGAATAACCAAACTTTCAAAAAGTGCTAATAAACCTCCTTTGGAATTCAGAAGAAAAAAGTCAGTTCATCGTACTTAAACTGAAAGTAGAGGTACTGCGAAGCTCCTCAGTGGGTGTTAGTTGTCCTCTCTTCAGTTTTAGGTGTAACAGATTTCAGGGCAGGAGGGATGATGATATCAACTAATCTCACCTTCTGCGTGACAAAAGCCATAGAATAATGTTTTTACCTTTGTACCTAACCTGGTAAATAATGTTTAAAAAAGCTTCTTTCATAGAGGCATCTTGATTTGATTTTAAATATATTAAGGTTAGGATCCCTCTCACACAGATGTCTACCCTGTAAACCAATTGAAATAATGACTTTTGAAGAAGTCTACTTTAATTTGTCCTAGTTTAAGTGTCTACTCTAGGATGAGATGAATCACGCCCTAAAAATGTATACTTTCTCAGCTGTCTGTAAGGGAAGTCTATGGACTTAGACTAAATGTAGTTGTCTACACTGTAAGCTTCTACTCTCTGTCAGATGAATCCTCCTACAAATGGCAAAGAATGCGTAGTTTTTCTTAGTGGTTATGTCAATGATCGTCACAGTTGAAAACATATGCATTATTTCTAAATTGAGTTGGCATGACTTTACCTTCCAGCCAATGTGGAATTGGCTAGAGTGATCCCTATTTTTGTTAGCTGTCAATTTTTCACTTAGAAAACCATGAAGGTGCCCATCGTGCCACAGATTCCTGTTAACAAATGCTCCATGTGCATAATAACGTCTTAAAGCTGCTTAAAGGGGTAGTTCAGATTGGATATTAGGAAAAAGTGGTCAAGCACTAGAACAAGCTCCCCAGGGAAGTGGTCATGGCCCCAAGCCTGTCAGTATTCAAGTGTTTGGACAACACTCTTAGATATATGGTTTAACTTTTAGGTTGTCCTGTGTGGAGTCAGGACTTGGACTTGATGATCCTTGGGTTCCTTCCAACTCAGGATTCTATGGTTCTATAATCTACCTGAAGTTTAAGGAACCCCTAGGTATGTTAACAGTTATTATGGACTCAGCTCAGAACCATTAACAGGAGACTTACTGCATGACACATTTTACAATCAACCTTTGCCATTAAAATATTTAAATATTCATTAACATTAGATACTAACTACACACTGTAGGCTATAAGACATTTATAAGTGGCCTGACTACTCAACAGTGAATTAAATTGTACTATAATCTGGTTACTTTGAGCTGGTCCTGTTGATACGGATGGCAAAACAAGGGCAGTATTTTGACTATATTTTGACCTTAATTCTCATCTCTGATTCATGTTACCAGGCACAAGTCACATTTCCTGAGTCCTTGCCAAGTGTGTTGAATATAGAATGCTAATGCAGCTTTTGTTTTCTTGTATTGAAAAACCTACATCAGTATTTGGATATTTGAAAAGAACTTGAAATCAGAGGGCAGTTTACCTCATGCCCTACTTTTGATATCTTTGACAGCTTTCATGAGTTGCTGTGACTAAATTCTGACTTTATTCTTCAGTATAGTCTAGTAGCTATTTTGAAAAAGTAAGACAATTACTTCACTAAGCCTGAGACAATTTTTCGAAACATAATTCCTAAAAACAAGGGACCTTCTGATCTCAGGAGTAAACAACAATGTTCTATTTGCTCCCCCCCCAAAAACTGGCTGATAAGTCTTGATTAAATAGGAAGAAATTATTCTCAGCCACTTTATGTCATACATAACAGCACAGTTATTTGAAGTTCCATTTCTGTTACGAGGCTAACAATTACAGTACAGTTATTCTGTTCTGATTATGGTGCCTAGTAAGAGGCAAACATGCCAAAGTCTCCTCGGTATTTGCAGGGGATTTCTTTTCCAGAGGCATATCTCTTGTTTAAGCTCTCTGAGGTCAGCACTGGAAACAGTGAGTTCAGAAGTTATTCCCCAGGTTTGTGGGGTGTGACTGATGCGATGCGCATTTAAAAGACTAATTACTTCTGGGGTGATATTTTTTCAGGCAGAGTCATTATGAATCTGTTTGGGTTGCCCTGGTTGCAGAGATTTAAGCTCTAGGGAAACCTAACTGCAATTATGAAATGTAGCACTTTTTATTTGATGAATACTTAATTAGATATGTCTGCCTTTATGATTATAGTTGATGGAATAGATTTATTTTCTAAATTACTTTGATAGATATATTTTGTTGTCATTTCAGGACAGAATGCAAATATTTACTTTTTGTAGTGCTTGAAATGTTCATCACTGTGATAGCAGTGGATATCTTACTGAGTGACATTCAGACTCTCAGAGAGAGACTCAGGACGTTAGGAAGAAAAAGTAAATGAATAAATGAAAAAGTACTGTATCACATAAGTGGAAATTTATGATAAGATTTTCACCTATAAAGTGCATTAACAGACAATCAAATGAAGCTTGTTATCTGGATACACAGTTATCATTTGAAACTATTCATTGTAGGGATCACAATAATACCTTGTTTGTACAGTCATGTACACTTTGTGAAAAATCTGCCCCTGAGAGCAATGCTCATGTGGCCAGTAAACAGTGATGGACCTCAGGACGGTGACAAGGTGTATGAAGCAGGTCTAGTTTATATCCAGATGATGCTCCCACCCCTTGAGTCAGAGCTCATACCACGCTGATGAGAGCACTGTGGTGTGCAGCTGACATGTACTCAGGAGTTTGACACTTCCAGCAGAGCCAACGGCAGAAGCAATGCACAAGCAGAATGAAGGCCCCAAGTCTGCACTCCTTATACCTACGTGAATAGCCTGTGATTTGCAGGGTAATGAAAAAATGTTTTGCAGAAAGAGGGAGCGAGGTATATTATAGCAGCCTCCACAAATTCTATCATCAGTGTTGTAACACAGTCTGCTCTTTTTGAAAGAAATATTTGTAACAGAAAATGGGCTGATCGTTCTCCTGTAAGTGATGGAGAAGGCTTCAGGTCCCTGTATGATTTTTTTTTAAACTCAGTTCTATTTGAGGCAAAATTCCATTACTTTAGCATGAGCTAAGGCCTTAGTACAAAAGAAGGACTTTTGGCTCAGATGCTGCATGTGGAATTGGATATACATTTATATCTTTTCAGCAAAACACTTTTTAGTCCAGAAGCACTTGTTTGATTTAGGTTCTGTACAACTAATTATATGTAGTGCCCTATGACTGTATTTGAAAATATTGATTTAAAATTGCCTCCTACATTTAAGAGAGTGTTACTTGAATTTAGGATATGTTTCATCTTTTACTACATTTTTTTTAGATAAAGTGGAAGCACAGTGATTTTAATAGCTAGAGATAATGCTGTAAGAAGAATTCTCCAGAGCATTGACCTTTAGAGATAAAGGTCGCAATGCAGATGTCATTTGGTGTGTTAAAACCCATAGGATATTATCAGTGGCATCACTTTTTATCATGCTTCAAATCTTGCCTAATTAATTAATGTGCAGTGTATATCCCAAAGAAAGAGAAAGGCTTCTTTTTCAGTTTATTGTTAAAAAGGCCACTCTGGTAGAACATACCTAGTTTTGATTAATGAGATTTCCCAAGAGATTATTCTCTAAGATTATCTGCTTATTTTTATAGTGTATGAAGGTGGTCCTAGTACGGTTATGAAGAGATACAGAACCAGGAACACACAGCGGAAAAGTAAACGATTTACATGAAGCTGCTGACATTAACTACAATTATGTAGATCTGTTGTGTACAGGTGTTCCTGTCTAAAACATAAAGATTGGGCCCTACCACAGTAATTCAAAACATGTTTTAAAATATGTTCCTCTACAGCAGAAAAATGTCACGTATCTTGCAAATGATTATGTTACAATAACATGACAATTAGCACTGTAAATACTGTAATCACAAACTGAAGCAAATACATACCCTCACCTTTCTTTTTGCTCACCTGCTAATGACTAGTTCATGAAATAATCTAAATAGAGTAGCGCAGAAAATTTCTAGCTAATACTGGCTTCAATTTGATTAATTTATTCTCAGGTGGGGTAAATTGGACCTTGTAGTTGCAAGGCACATAGTCTTGTCCTCAGCTCAGTTGTTTCTTTATTATCAAGACAGAGTGCTTGATGCACTTGTAGCTTCTAACTTTCAGATGTGTGTTGCCAAATCTATTTTATTATTTGATTTATAAGCTGCACTCAAACAGTGTATTCTGGTATTAGCACTATCAACACAAGAGCCTGTCTTCATCTATCAGTTAGAGAAAGAAGAACACCATGGCAGAGGGACTATTTCATGTGAAGGGTGGGATTAACCTCATCTAATTTCAAACACTGACAGTGTGAACAGCTACATCTCAACTTGTTACTGTAACTCCCTCTTTAAATGGAGAGAGTAAAGCTATTTTAGTCTGTATTCATCTGACATGCTTTCAGTGTCTACTTTATAATTAAATATTTGAATAAATATTTGTCAGATAAGTCCTACCTCAAGGGTGAACAGGCTAATGAGCTCTCAGAAGGATGGGTGATCCCACTGAAAGGAGCTGGACTGAAACACAGGTTCAAATCGTTGTTCAGTCACAGCCTTTCCATTTGAATTTTAGATGTTATCCAGACTTTCTGTACTTCAACTTCCAAAATATACAATGTAGGTGACAAATAATTTTTTACAAGTAGAACCCTTTCTGTAGCGTGTCTAAGATGTGTGACTTTACAGCCATGCAGCTGCATTAGTTTTGGTTTGTGTTCTCTATTTAAATACCTGTGGTCATGATGACTGGAACAATGAAAGCCTGAGTTTGATAAACGTCTAAACTCTGCTTGCCAAGTGGTAAATTTTAATAAGCACGAACTCTGCCTCATGAGTAAGGGTACAGAAGAGACAAAAGGGCTCTTCTGGATTGTAGTGGCTCATGTCCACAGTGAGAGTGACACACTTTTCTAAATAACATGGAAACGGGCAATGAATTTTAGTGTGCATAGCATCTTCTGCCAGCTCATTAAGTATTCCCCTTTGCATTACGGTAATATGGCACTTGGGCCCAGAACACAAGTAGAGTGAAAGTGCCAACATTTGCTTGAATATATGCTTTTCTTTAGTTTCTAAATGAAGCAGCCATTCCCAAACATACAATGAGGGACAGTAGTTTAGCGAGTGTTATCCTTGTAATCCTTTTCAGTGTTTCTTGTCTTGCTTTTAATTTAGATTGTGGAGTGCTGGTTTTATAACAATTTGGTGGTCCTCACCAAATGTGCATCTTTACGTAAGCAGTAAAAGGTTGTCTGCTTTGTTTTAAATTGTGAAAGGCTGACTGCTGATGCAGGCGTTCTCATCAGCCCTGTGTGAAAAGCTGCTGCGTTACTGCAATGCTCCTTGCTCCATCTGTGGTCTCCTAGCAACTTCGCCTTGTACCTCATGTCTACGTCAGACTCTGGAAGGTGTATAATATCCTATTTCAGGCTGGATAACTTCAAATTAGAAATTTCCTTGTGTTCAAAAGGAACAGTTCCACAAAAGAAACACTTGCATTAAGAGACTTTTTTACTTACCAACATTAGGGTGACGCAACTCCTTTGGGGAGCATTCAGAGCTGCATGTCTCAGGGGGAAGCTTGGTACTTTTTCTTGAGAGCATGCTTGGGAGATGGTGAGCCAAAGTCAGCCCTGGTGACAGTTCCCTGGACTTGAGGAGACTTCATGATGCCATACCTCAGTGTGGCCCAGTGCCTTGGAAATGCGAAATGAGAGGAGCTGATCTGTATTGAAGCACATGTCCCCAGGCATCTGGGAAATTGCAGGTTTTGTTAGGCTACCCTAAGGGAAAATTCACTTTCCACAGCCCTCCAGTTATTTTCACTCAAGTGCTTCCTGTTGCCTGATTTTAATAATTATCAGTTGCTTTAAAAAACCAAAACCACACCCATTATTTGCAACTTTTTTTCTTTTGAAGGGACTTTGTCATATCCAGTTATATGGTACACCCACTGTATGACAGTGTTACTGCATATGTGTTGCAATAACAAGAGTAAGTGGGGTTTAATATGACTAATGGGTGCACAACAGCAGCTTTGTGGAAGAGGCCGGTCCAAAAATTAGATTGATATTTTTTCTACTGAAGGATGTTTCCGAAAGAGTTGGTTATCCTTTCAAGTGACATGCATTTCTTGTTTTTATCAGGTACTTAGGTAGAGTCTGCAGTAGGTGATAAAGGTAGACTTTCAAAGCTACCAGAGCTTGATCCTGCACAGGATCAGGGTCAGCATGTTGTGCATGAAATCGCAGGGCACAGAGGCATGACATCAGGATTGGCAACCCAGTGTAAGACCAGCTTGAGTTAATTAATTAGAAGACTATGAAGATATTCTGTTTCTGACTGCTGGGAGGAAGAGGCCTGAAAGATGAGCAGAGAGCTGATTAATAACGTGAGGATCACTGAGAAGAGGTTTTGTCTTTGAACCTAGCCATTCTCCTCTCATGGCATGCTTTCTCTGACGTTATTGTTCTGTGAATAAGATGCGCAAGCACCTTTCTGTCTATACTTGTCCCCATGGCAAAGATAAAGCATACTTGTAGAAACCAGGATAGGTATCCAGGGCACCTTGTGGACTTTTCCATTTTTTATTAGTTCGCAGTGACTACTACATGTTCACAATTCTTTGTGACTCACAGTATTTAGATTTAGCTGAGTATAGAAATGCGTCTCTAATTCAGTCATATGTCCTGTTCCCTAAGGCAGACAAAACCTTACTATGATGGCTGCACCTAGCTTGTAACTTTGTCCTAGTGCCTCACAGTGAGCAGATACTTTCATTTCCTCACCGGGTGATATAAGTACATGCACAGGGAAAACCAGTGAGGGTTTCAAGAGTTAAATTCCCACATGGGATTTGTGGTCACAGGATGTGCAGCTGGATTGTGGGGTTAGGTTTAAGGTCATGGTGTGACATCTCTCACTGGTCTGATTCTCACGGTTCAGCAGTCGTTCCAGACACAAACGCCTCCAAGTAATACTCCAGATGTCTGGCTAGTAGTAGAGCTGGTTGGGAATTTTCCATGGAAAACACTTTTTGGCTGAGAACACCAAATGTTCAAAACCGAAAACTTCCATAGAAATCTCTTGCCACATTTTCATCAGGCAAACTTAGCAGATTTTGGTAAATTTCTGATCAGAGAAAAACTTGCTCCAGAATAGTAAATATATTAGTTACTAGGACAATCACCTGGGAAAAAAAAGACTTTAAACAGAGTAAAGCGTTGAAGTTGTCCTTTATGAAAAAAACCCCAAACCCTGCATTCTTGGTTATCTAGGATGGAAGATAACCTATGATACTGTTTTGCCCCTGGGCTTAGATTGGGACACTTCGTGCAGCTGCTAAAACTTCACATTCTGGTTTTGACTGTTCCAGTCAGTGGAGAATTTCCATGCTGAAGCTGAAAATTTCTATTGTTATTATCATCATTGACTCTTTAGTCAGACAAAAAAACCCCAATAATAACAAGAACAGCAGCAACACAGCCCACTGTGGTGTACACAGGAATTTCAGGAGGTCGGCATTGTTACATCTTTACAAAGGGAACAATGGACAAAAATCCTTAGAAAGTGAGAATTGCCATTGTATAGTGTTCTTATATATTTATATAAAAAAGACAAAAACCCATATAATTTAAAATTATCCATGAATGTTTAAAGAATTGGGCTTGGGAACCTTTATTTCTCCCACGTCCTAAATATCTGTTCTCTTCTTCCCTCAGTGTGTCTTCCTGTCATACAACAATTAGAAGTCAGGTTTCCACTATCAAATACAAGACTGTTTTTCTTATCTCCTGAGGTAGAGAAGAGATGGAAAACATTACACAGAAACTAAATAAAAGTCGTGATATGAGATAATACACAAACCTACAAGGACTCACAGAAGATAAGCAGTAATACACTGAGAAACAGGCACAGATTTTCCATAAAGATAGTGCTTTATTGGCTTTTATGCAGTCCAACCACATAAGCATTAACAGAAAATGCTGCTAGGCTTGAATTGCCACCTCACTGATTTAGTAGGCACAGGTGATCCCAGAGGCCTCTGAGTCAGATGTAGAGGGGAAAACGCCTTGTCCTTTGCAGATGTAGAGGTGGTTGCTACCTGAGCATCTGTGTTTCCAGCTGCTGAAATGCTGTCAGGCAGCTGCTGCCCTGTGAGGTATTGCTACATCATCTGCCTCTCCTTTCAGTGACCGAGCTGTCTGCACCTGCTTTTTGGTCTGCCTGCTTTAAAATGAAGGAAGCCTCTTCTGGCCAGTGCTAGTCATATTTATTTATTATTGTTGTCTCAATATGTACATTGTCTTTTCTACACTGGGCAATATTTTTGTTTCAGATTCACCACGACATCACTGATGTCCCTTCATTTTCTGCCTCTCTTCGAAGGGTCCAACCAGTGAAGTCCCCTAACCCAAATTTTTTACTCTATCTGAGGCAATAATGTGCCATAAATTACAGTTTTTAGCAGTGAATAGGGCAAATCTACCTCCTCCTTTGATCCGACCCTCCCCTAGAAGCAAGAAATGGTATTATGCCTCCAGGAGCCCTCCAGTATGCAGAAGTAATACATCCTCCTGGCATTTATGTGCTAGGTGACTGTGCTAGCATAGCTCCCTCTTCTTTCACCCTCATGCAGGCTGGAGAAAAAGATTGAAGAAAGGGCCTCTTTCCATCTCCTCCTTCTCCCTTCTTCTTTGTCTCCTACTGCATGAATAGTTTTGGATAAGGTGCATTGGAAATAAAAACCAAAAAAATGGAGCTGATGCATGCACTTTTTTATACTGCATACCTTCTCTTACACATTTAAAGGGCATAGCTCTCCTCTCCACAACCTATTAGTTATCTATCGTGCCCCTTTAATATAATTTTACTGGGAGGATTATGCTCACTGCAGGAAAAAGCCCCCTGACACAAAGCTTTTCCATGTTGCAGGGAAGAACACCTCAGTAGTCCTTTTCTTTTCTGACCCTGGAAGGCAAGCAGAGCCTTGCACAGAGTCCCAGAAGAGCTGCCTGTGGGTTGTCTCATGGAGAACAGTGTCTTTATCAGTGCCACCGGGTAATCCTGTAGATGTGTTAACCTTTATGCAGGTCTGGCTCCATACTCTGGTATCCACAGTTACGGCATTTTTAGAAGCAGCTGCCAGCATCTCCTTTGCAAGATTAAGAAGAAGAAAGTGTATTTGTTAATGGCAATTCTCTACTTTTCTTCCCCCGTTCCCTCCAACACGCACACTTCTGAGAAGAAAAGTCAAAGTCTGCAGTTTTAAGCACCAGTTAAAAAACTCTATCACATAACTGTTGTCCTTATTCTGTGCTAAACAGTGAGTCATTACACTCTGCTATATTTGAGTGAACAGTTCAGATGGGGGGGTGGATGCTGGAGGATTATACTTGGCCTTCTGTTTGAAGATGACAAGTTCAGCAACATTGTTCAACTGTTTCAGAATAGTTTAGTTCCCTAAGGAAGAATGTATTTCCTGTCATAAATAAATCCATAAACTAAATGTTTAATGGTATTTCAGCTTCCTTTCATATGAGACAGAGAGTATTATTTTGGAAAAAATGTCAATACTTCAGAGGAACTTGTGACAGCCTCTTCTGTTCAAATATCTTCCTTAAACTTAAACTAGGGTAAAAGTCATTCAATGGAAATAATCATCTTCAGAGACTTCATGTTGAATAACCTGAACTTTTTTTTTTTTTTGATAAAACAATCTCCATATTTTGGCATACTTCATATTTGGGTTTTGGTTTTGGTTTTGCTTTAATATTTTAAAAAGAGAGGAGGGGAAAGGCAAAGACATTAGTTTTGAATGGAGAAAAAGGGAAAACAAGGCACAAATAATCTAAGGATGTTCAGTTAATTGAAGGGCTCTTTGGCTTCTTCCTAGTGTGTGACATATTTGATTAGGTCAATAAAAAGAAAGAGGAAAGTGGTATAAACAAAAGTAGATGAGGATGTACTGGGATTTCAACCACCTGGCAGAACCTGGAAGGGCCTAAGTGATAATTATCCTGAAGGAAGATCTGATTTTTGTTTGGGTTTGAACCTTTGTTACAGGAAAACGAATCAGCCCTGAGGAGGAAGATGGGAAGTGATGAGATTTCTGAGATCTCATTTTTCCTTCCTGCAAAATCTCCACACCAGGAAACACAAGGCCCTGGATAATTTCTTACTGGGATATAGTGTTCCTAGAGTGAGCAAGATAACTCTTGACATTTAGCTAAATATTCTAATCCTGGCTAAAGCCTTCACCATTACCTTAAAATCTAAAATGACAGAAACTGATTAAAACTAAGCTTATTAAAAGTCATAGAATCATAGAGCAGCCCAGGTTGGAAGGGACATCGAAAGATCATCTGTTCCAAACTTTCATGGGAAAGGAAGCCCAGATGAGATTATCTAGCGCCCTGTCCAATCGCATCTTGAAAACCTCCAGCAATGGGGGCTCCACCACATCCCTGGGGAGGTTGTTCCAGTGATTGATTGTTCTCACTGTAAAAAATTTCTTTCTTACAACAAGATGAAACCTCTCCCAATGCAAATTGTACCTGTTTCCCCTTGTCATCTCGATGTGGCTCCTTGTGAAGAGAGAGCCTTTGTCCTCTTTGTAGCTGCCCTTTAAGTACTGGAATACTGTGATGAGATCTCCCCGAGCCTTCTCTTCTCCAGGGAGAGAAGACGTAACTCCTTCAGCCTTTCCTCACAGGGCAGGTTCTCCCTTCCTTTGATCATCCTCGCAGCCTTCCTTTGAACCCTCTCCCGTTTGTCCACATCTTTCTTGAATTGTGGGAGCCAGAACTGGACACGCTGCTCCAGGTGTGGCTTGACAAGTGCTGAGTAGAGTGGGAAGATCACGTCTCTATCTCTGCTAGTAACGCCCCTGCAGATGCAGCCGAGGATCCGATTTGCCTTTGTTGCTGCAGCAGCGAACTGCTGACCCTGTGCAGCTTGTTGTCCACCAGGACCCCCAGCCAGCAAGGCTGCTCCCCAGCCACACAGATCCTAGCCTGTACGGAGTCTTTGGTTATTCTGTTCCACATAATGTGATGATATATTTATATTGTTAAAATTTGATGTTCTTCTAGGAGACATAACGTTTTTTACAAAAGAGTAAATTTTCAGTTGTCTGTGGAAGTAGTGACACCTCTTACATTAATTTTAATGGAAAGTGAGTAATTAAATCCCTATGTGCCTTTTTAAAAATATATCTTTTCTGTCATCTTTCTGTAGAATACCTGTCTGTCTTTCCGTGACAGCATACTTTGTAGTAGGTCCATTTATGACACATTTTGAAATGGATGAAAAGAAGTAATAAAAACCTTTACCAGAAGAAAAAGAATCCTAAAAATAGGGAGATTTTTAACTACCATTCAGTTCTAAAATTCTTTGGGAAAGGAACTAACTGCTGTTGTAACTGCTTTACTACTGTTATTTCTGCAGGGTGGTCCTTTAGGAATCACTCTGTAGCCACAAATAATGCTTTGCAGAATTAGACTTATTTCTGTTGGGACCATCAACACGATTTACTTAAAAGAAGCAGATGTTACTAAACCTTACCTTCAGGAAGTATTTTCTGATTTTTGACTAATCTATGACAGTGACAATGACAAATACATAATATGAAATGACACAAGTATTTCACTGTTATTCCAATAAGTGTTTCTGTGTTTTTCTGAAAAAAATGCCATGATCTGAAGTTGACCTGATTGTCAGAAAATAATTGAGCTTTGTGGTCTGAAAATCAGGCATCTGTGGCGCATCTTAAGTAGGACAATTAAAATCACTACTCACTCCAAACTTCAAAGTAGGTAGTCTATTCAAAAAGTTGGCTTTACGGTCTCTGGTTATAGGAGTTTGATCTTTTATTTATTTGTGATTTCTGTTTGCGTCTTGTGTCTGTCTTTCTGTCTTTCCAGTTTACAAAGCTGGTTGCATAGGCCATCTTCAGTAACTGGTTATTACTCTTTGTTTCCAATGTTATGAAAAGGTCATCATCTCACAACACACTGGTTGCTTGAACTTGGAAAACAGCTTCATTATTCAGATGTCATTTTGACCAAAACTCCTATTCATTTAATCAAAAATAGTCCAGGGTTTATAGATAATTCTTCTTTATATTACAAGTCTATCTGCTTTCAAGAATTTGCTCAAAGTGGTACAACTTACTGTCTTGTAAAACCAGAAGCATGTGGAATAGCTCTGAGGCATTAAAATCAACATGATCCGTAATTGCTCAGCAGCTCTCTGGATTTCTCTTTTTATGTATTTCACTTTCATGGAATGATTTTTCTAAAGAATGGAGAGCTCTGAAGTCTAATCCAATCTGAGAGAGCTTTTGTTTATAGCAGACCTGTTTTAAAAAATAAATTGTATTTAAGTAGCAGCTGTTTCTTCAACTGTTAATGCATATAAGGAATGTGTATTATGTAAGAAATGGATCTACCTTAGTTGTGTTGAATTACGAAGTGAAGGACTTGCACCTAACAAATTACTGCATACCTTTGAATTTCTATACATTTAGCTGATGCTCATGAGCCCTGAATTAGTCTATTTTTGACTCTCTAGAAGACTGTATCTGTCTGGACTTACTGAAATGAATACTAATAGCTATTCTCCTTACAAAATTAGTTAATAGCCAAGTTCACGTCCCACACACAATTATATTTAGGTTCAAGCAATAATAACAAAAGCTCTGAATCATGAGAACAAACTGAAGTAATTCCTTAAACATATATAAATATTCCATATATGTGTGTGTGTGTATGTGTATGTGTGTATATACACACATATATTTTTGTGAAAGGCCAGATTCAGCAAACCCATTTGTGACTGATCTGCATACATGAGTGGTTTGTAGCTTTACAGACTACTGTTATGACTAAGTGTAAGAATGACCACTGAACGTTTTGCTGTTTTTCAATAGTTCAGGTATTTCACGATTAAAAGATCATTATAAAAAAAGTTAAGTTCAAAATACATTAGTGGAGCTACTTTTTTGAAAGAAGAACCAGTAACATAAGTGTTCAAGAGAATGCAAGTTTAGGTAGTGATGTTATTTTTTAACCTAGCTTTTGTGATAATCACAATTTCAACTTTAAAGTCTGTGGAAGCCTAAGAAATCCATAAAATTTCTGTAAATACATTGATGGATATTTTCTAAGGATGTCACTTTAAATTCTTAGCTTATATACACCAAGACAACACGAAGTATCTCCCAGATTAATGACTGAGTCTTTCCCTTTTCCTATATAAACTCTCAAACACTAATTAATTTAATTTCAACACGTACTAATTTTAATATGGTCAAGATATTGTTAAGCCCTAAAATTTTGTAGTGGGATGAAGACAGTTCCATTATTTCTAACTCCAAAATATCAGTCTCCATTTCACTGGGCTATCTGTGAATAAGAACAGGAGAAAATTAAAATAAGATGATGTGGGGTTCAAACTTAAGTTTTTTATTTCTGTATGTGTTTACTGGAAAACCTCACATCTCTTAGGAAGCTATTTGATATTCAAATTTACAGTCTCCCTTTTCTTAAACTTTCGGGGAGAACAAAGCATGATTACATTCTGTTTGGCACTGTCTGAAACCTTTTCTCTACCATAATTAGAATGAAGTTTTCATAGGCTTCAGTGAGTTCTTCATTTAACCCCATTTGTCTCCAGGGTACCATCCCTTGCATACTGGGTTCTGTCTTCAAGCATTATGTTGCTTTCATGGCCACAGTACTGGACTAGATAGTCATTTGGTCTGATACAGTGCAGTTGTTCTTACATTCTTATCTAATTTACTGCCTGTTCCTAGTCACAGACCTCTGCAGCTAAATGTCAGCTTCTTTTTCTGAAGGAATGGCACATTTAATAGCTAGGATAGCTCAGATAACAAAAACAACAAAAGAGAGTGCAAACATTCTGTCTGCTGTGACTGAGGTCATGGTATCTATTTCAGTCTGGTTACCCTACAACATTTTATGGTGGCTTATACACTGCCATTTCCTCCCCCAACAGACTCGTAGGGAGCTTGTGAAATTGCTAATTATAAACATATTGAGGAGATTATAACATCCTTCTTCTGTTCTCAGAGCTTTCATTATTTCTGAGCATTTGCCAGAGAGTTTTTAGCCTTTTTGTTTTTCATGAGCTCTTCCTTGATTTTTGCCATTTGTTGCATTGTGTGTATTGGTTACCTAAATTATGTGACATTCTTGCTCCCTGCACAGAGGAAAAACTTCTAGTATATGAGAATGAATGGCAAATAGCTAAATAATAAAGCCTACTCTTTTTCACACACGAAGACTATTGTTTACAGGAGATGAGGTTAATTTTGCAAAGATCTGTTCCCCAGTGAACACAGTGAGTAAGTTTTTTGGTCTGATTGTTCATGACTAGAAAGAAATGAACAGCCATTCAGAATCAAAATGATTGTTTTGCAAACATATTTTTTGCAGAACAGAGAAAGGTTATTGTAGTAGAACTGTCTCTCCAGTTATGTCTATACATACTTACAGAGCCACACTCTGAAAACTGCAAACTATCAGACAGTGCAGAGTTCCCAATCTAGTTTTCAGTGAGGCTAACCATGGCATCCTGGGTAGTGGTAGTACAGGGCTCAGCTTACCTTGATTTAGAAGTGTGAGTCAGGTATAACATCCTTTTTCTGTTTTTCACAATTCTGTAAGTAGAGCCACCTGAGATTTCTTTTTTCTTTGTTTTTGATGAAATGTTTTGTGCATATGAAAACACAGATTCTTTTAAACCAAGGCTTATTGTGAAATGCATTAGTTTTAATGATCATTTAATAGAACAAAAAGTTCTATGTTTTAGGATGGCACTTCTGGAAAGATAAAAAGGCATTAAGAGCAACCAGTGATTAAGTGGACTGTAGAAAAACAAGCTCAGTCTCCATGCCTTACATTAGGCAAAGGTGAATGTCCCACACTCCAGATGAGTGAGTACTATTAAGCCCAAAATAGCATAATGGCTGTTCTTGAGCTTCTCATGGTTTTCTCATTTCATATTTTGAAGGACCTCAGTTTTGTTTCACAGAAAAGATGTTTAAAAACTGCAATTTATAAAAAACTGACTGTTTTTCTTGCTAATCCTAACAACAAGCATCATCATTGCACAGCCCCCATAACACTAATATTAAAATGAAATCTAAGCTCTAAACAATGTTTTGCAAGAAGAATCAAAAGGTTTCTTTCAAGAAAGTAGAAAGTGAGAAATAAATGCATGTTTTAGAACCTTGGCTGTGTTTAGTGGACATCTGAATGCCCCAAAATTACTTTATAAATGCCTCTGTTTGGAGCTATGACTGAACTGCAAGAGATGACTACTTTCAGTTTGGTCTTCTAAAGACAGGAAAGCGATATGGAACCCTGACAGCTTCCTAAAAATTCTCCTCTATATCCTTCCCTCCTCCTCCCCAAAAAAGGAAAAGGAGAAAAAAGCCAATAGGTAAAACTTGGCAGAGGTGATTGTACACCTCTGAACAGCAAATCCATGAAATAAACAGCAGGTTTACAGGCTATAGAAAGCACTGACATTTGTGGAAATTTCTGTGAGAGAGGTCTGTGATACTAGTTTTTCTGCTGCTTCCTTTCCAAGAACACCAGAAAAGAACAAATCTTTAACTGGATTTGTAGTTTTCTCAGCAGGATGCAGAGGTTATGCAGACATGAATATAGCTTATTTTGCCATCTAGATAAAGAAAGCATTCATTTTAATTCATTCTGTTTGCAAACATACAATCATAGAAATGTTTAGGTTGGAAAAGATGTTTAAGATCATCAAGTCAAACTGTATACCCAATCCTGCTAAGTCCACCACTAAACCATGTCCCTAAGCACCTCATCCACACTTTTAAATACCTCCAGGGATGGTGACTCAACCACATCCCTGGGCAGCCTGTTCCAATGCTCGATAACCCTTTTGGTGAAGATGTTTTTCCTAATATCCAATCTAAACCTCCCCTGGCACAACTTGAGGCCATTTCCTCTTGTCCTATCACTTGTCACTTGGGAGAAGAGACCAGCACCCACCCCTTTACAACCCTCTTTCAGGTAGTTGTAGAGAGCAATAAGGTCTCCCCTCAGCCTCCTCTTCTCCAGGCTAAACAACCCAAGTTCTCTCAGCTGCTCCTCTTAAGACTTGTGCTGTAGACGCTTCACCAGCTTTGTCACCCTTCTCTGGACACGCTCCAGCACCTCAATGTCTTTCTCGTAGTGAGGGGCCCAAAACTGAACACAGGATTTGAGGTGCGGCCTCACCAGTGCCAATTACAAAGGTAAAATCACTTCCCAAGTCCTGCTGGCCACAGTGTTTCCGATACAGGCCAGGATGCCGTTGGCCTTCTTGGCCACCTGGGCACACTGCTGCTTCATATTCAGCCGGCTGTCAACCAGCACTCCCAGGTCCTTTTCTGTGGGGGAGCTTTTCGGCCATTCGTCCCCAAGCCTGTAGCGTTGCCTGGGGTTGTTGTGACCCAAGTGTAGGACTCAGCAGTTGGCCTTGTTGAACCTCATACCATTGGCCTTGGCCCATCGATCCAGCCTGTCCAGATCCCTCTGCAGAGCCTTCCCACCCTTGAGCAGATCAAGACTCCCGCCCAACTTGGTGTCATCTGCAAACTTACCGAGGGCGCACTCGATCCCCTCGTCCAGATTATTGATAAAAATATTAAACAATACCAGCCCTAATCTTGAGCCCTGGGGGAACACCACTTGTGACCGGCCGCCAACTGGATTTCACTCCATTCACCACAACCCTTTGGGCCTGGCCATCCAGCCAGTTTTTTACCCAGCGAAGAGTGCACCCATCCAAGCCATGAGCAGCCAGTTTCTCCATGAGCATGCTGTGGGAAACAGTGTCAAAGGCTTTACTAAAGTCTAGGTAGACTATATCCACAGCCTTTCCCTTGTCCACTAAGTCGGTCACCTTGTCATAGAAGGAGATCAGGTTGGTCAAGCATATTGCCAGTTTAGTGGGACAAGGTTCCAAAATGAGAATGTGACTCGTGTTCTCTCATTACTTTGGGCTAACAGAAGATGATACCTTTATAGCCCAATGCTGTTACAGGAATTATAGTTTTCCCACGTTTGCTGTGACATATCTAGAATTTTTAGCAGTGCATGAAAACCAGATACGCATCTTTTTCTGTTGCTGGCATGTCTCACTATGGGCTTAGCCTATCAAAATTTAACTTACACTGGTCCCCCCTCTCCACACTCCTCTCCCTTTCCTTTGTTTTGTCTTGTATTGGAATTTTACTTTTAAGTCATTATCTATAAGCAAGATTCTCATTTATTCCATGTGATTATGCCCAAGCATATTGTTTATAGTCTTTAGGATTTGGTAGTTACAGCATTTAAAATCCCCACGGATTAATAAGGATAAACAGGCATTCTCATCCTTACCATGAATGCCCTGAAAGAGGCCTGTGGTTTATCTTGTATCACACCCTGAACTGCTACGACCCCTCTTCCATTCCCGATAGCTGTTGTCCTTAAAGCCAGGAATCCTAACCATCTCACAGCACACTGCCCACTCACCAGCTTGCGTTGCCCTCTGCTTTCCTATATACTGCTCTCCAAATACTTTTTCAGGCAGCTTTAGAGTCAGTGAGAGTTCATTAAAAAGGTTTGAACACTGTTCTGTGTGTAATCCAGATCTGCTGCAGCATGATGTCAGCTATCAGTGTCACCACAGGGCTGACTGGGTGGAAATGCAGTCAGCCAAGTCATGGGATCTGATGGTACGTACCTTCTGTTTTAAACTCTATTGGACTGTACTGAGGTGTCGTCAGAAGTACCACTTGTGACCTCCACAGAAACGGCACATTATCAGAACTGTGACTTTCAGAAATAATTTTTGGGGAGGTTTTCCAGATGTCTCCAGTCTAAGCAGAACTGGTTCCGTTCCTATGAAAAATATTTAAAATATCTGTTGTATGCCAATTTTCTAATGAATTAGTTTGCTTCAATAAAGTCAAGGATATGTAGAGGGGAGCAGTGACTCTTGCTGCTGAAGTCAGAGGACAGTTTTATCATCATCTTGTTCTTACAGCCAGGATGGCACACCAAGGAAAAAGGAGCTGCAGTCAAGTAAGCTGTCATTAATTAGTGCCTGAGGGTTACGACAAAAGCCTCTCTTCAGTCCAATGAACATTTGAGGAACGTACCCACTGCATAACTTTGAAAAATCTGGCGAAGAAAGAAGACCAGAAACATGCTGTCAGTTAAGGGAGAGGCAGATACTGGAGTTACCTGTTCCAGGTTTACACCAATTAGTTTGAGCAGCCATAACAATTTAGTGAGGGCATCACAGGACATGGGGCTCAGCAGAAGGTGATATATCTTTCACCTCAGAAGACCCAGAGGCACAACTGGTTAGAAGCAAGGAAAGCTGGAAAGGTGTCACTCTGCACTTGTCATGTTCTGATAATTTTTCATAGGTGTTGACAAGTGCCATGGTTTGAGTCAGGACAGTAGTCCTCATGGCCCCTTGGACTGACCCAATAGCAGTGCCGTGCTTCTATAGCTATATTGGGTCAGATCTGCATAAGCTCATCTTAACATAGCTTGGAATCTGTATGCCCCACTGAAACTTACTGTGCAGATAATAGCTTTAAAGATATTTCAAATAGAAAAATAGCCTTTCTTGGTTTGGCAAAAATTAGAGATGCAAAGAACTTGTGTTTGCTTGGCAACATTTCCTCATGATTAATATGAAAGTGTACTTCCTTGTTAACAGGTTTTTCACACATAGGCAAAGTTTTTAAATCTTCATGCTTTTTGAGCTTCACTGTTCTATGATTTAGACAGACATTAATGAAATGTACATTTTAAAGGAGAAAATTTGCTTCCCTTTGCTCAAATTCGCATATTAAGTTCAGCTACATGAATTTGGATGGTTGCTGATGTGAAGAAAACCCCTGTTTATTTTTATAGAAAATAATTAATTGACTTCAGAGAAGAGGAAAGGAGTTTTCATTACTCTTCCCACATTTCTGCAATGGGGAATGGTGTCTGTGGAACACGTAATCTGAACATTATTCATCTTTCCCATGGGGGTTATTAGAAGTGCATTAGGATTCTGTGAATTTGCTTACAAACCAAGATCAATTTCTAAGTAAGACTAAATGAAGAAAAATTGTGGTGAGTCCACTGTAGTAGCTGCTTTATAATGAGCTTTTAGACACACCATAATGCAGTCAATTTTTACGAGTATCTTTTGTATGCACACTGCCTACCTTTTATGAAGTAATTGGAATTTAACGTGCTACAGCTTTGAAATGTATGAAGCCAAACCCTTAATGTGGGAAGCTTCTGGGATTAAACAGTTTTGCAATGAGAAATCTTAAATGTGTTTTGACTAATTTCATTCAAGGTTCATCTACAGCGTTTTTATATAAGTGAATCTCTTAATTCTGTGGGCCTTACCACTCTAATTAAAGACGTCTTTGTTTTCATTTTACATTTCAGTCCTGAACATTTCTAATACAGCCATAACATTTTTACTTAGTAATGAATTTATTGTTATAAAATGTCAGTTGCTGATTAGAATTTTAGAAAGTAAATTTTTAAATGCACAATCACAGGTTTGGCTGGCTAACGTTAGGTAGTTTTGCTCTCTTGCCCCTGTCACTGATGATCCAATAGGTGTGGCTGCTCATCAAGTAGATCAGTGCAACAAGAGAGGATCGGTGGATTTATGGAGTTTGTGCTGAGGCCCTTTCATCTATACTCAATGTTGAGGTTTTCACTTGGACTGATTTTGTTCCTTGGACTGAATGCCTCCACTGTATGAGATCCAAAAGACCAAATGTTGATTTGGACCCTGATATGCCCATAAGAGTCTGTCCTGAGTTTGGTGTACATCTTGAGCACAGCCACTTCCTTTAATTTCCTCTGACAGGGGTCTCATTCATACAGACCAAAACCACTTTATAAAGTGGAGCAACGTAGAGTAAGTAGGGACAACTGGGGCATGTCCTTCAAAACTGCACTGTTTCTTTGAACCAAAACCACTGTGTGATGTAGCCTTATTTTACTTTGGAGGTTGCTGCCATTTAGTGAGGTGATCCTTTCTCTCATCCTCATGGAGGCTGAATGTACAACTGCTGAAGTATTTCCTGTGAAAGGGTTTATTTTGATAGTTATCCACATGAAGCTTAACTGTGATCATCTCTGATGAGGAACAGACCAATGCCAAAATAATATGACTAGTTCAATGTATGATTGCAGTGTATTAACAGAACTGACAGTCACATTCCTGAAGGATGACTGTCTAAAAAAACCATATTACTTTTTGTCCCTGTCAAGATTGCACTGATTTGCTATGCATGGTGTACTCAGTACTGCAAAGTATGTTGTTAGACATAGATCATCATGTTATTATTTAAAAAAAGGGTTAAAAATCCAAGTTTATATTGTAAGTAAAATTGGTTCAACATAGTTGCTGCACTCTCCATTTTCATCTCTAGTAACTAGATTAATCTTATACCCTGATCTGTTCAGAAGTTTTCTGCCAAAACAGGTTTTTGATTCCATGACACCAAAGATATTTTCCAGACATGCAGGTTTCAAGAACTATAATGACAGCTTGCTTGATGACCAGTGGAGACCACATGGTTTCTAGTCACACCCTTTGATCAACCCCAGTTCACCTATCAGTTCTGGAGTCTACAAATCCCCTGTTCATATGAGGAAGTTTTAGCCCTCAAGTCTCCCTGCTGTGCTCCCAGGTTCCTAGACCCAGCTCAGATGCTCCCCAGTGTCTCTGGAGTCACCCCTTTTGCCCAGTGAGGACCTGAGAAGGTACAAATCTTGTGAGGCCTGGTTCTGCTGAAGCTTCTGGTCTCATCTGCTTTCCAAAATACTTAAATTATTATTTCTTAATTAATATTTTCCAACCTGGACTCTGCTAAAAATGATACATTTTTTTTCCTTAAGAGGAATGTTCCTCTTCCTATTCTCACAACTGCTATTACCATAGAAATAGATGTTCCAATATTGGACATAACTCTGTATCTCAGTGACTGTTTTCAATTACATTTGAGTGTTGTGTGTACTAGGTGCAGAGTACTAACTTCATTTTACATAGGTTTGTTCAAGGAAATAAAGCAGATTCTCAAAGTTCTTTTAGATGTCTTTTCAAAATGCTAAACCCTAGTTCAGCCCAAGTTTTTTGACGAAGTTTAAGTGAAATTCTAAAGAGAATGTGAACTGAGTTACAGTTAATTTAAAACTGAAGTTCAAAATTCTGTTTCTTTAAGTGGTTTTGGGATTTAAAAAAATATTTCTCTTACCCCATCTGCTATTAAGAATGACAGGAAGACAAACTTTTTGGCAGTCATTTGAAACCCTCAAATGTATCACCGCTTTCTAATTAGTTGTCCTTAAATGCAGTATGATGTTAGAGTTAAAAAAGGTATACATGTATTAAAGCATCCTGTCCATCTTCCTGTCAACATCCTTACAATGTATTTTCAAGTGTTTTCCTAGTGCCTTAAAGAAAAGACCTGTATGATGTAGCTTAGCACACTTGCCTCAGGAGTCTGTTGTTGCCATTAACATCGTCTGTTTAGGCCCTGGGAAGCTGGATATTCATCTATGTCTTCATTTCCGTTTTATTATTTCTAGTTGTGCCCCCATCTGCCATATCTCCCTCTTTGACATTAGCACCTTGTAGATATTTGTAGATGGTTATCGTGTTTCCCCTATTAAGTAATACTTAGCCAAGCTGTGAATATTTATGGGTTTTATAGTTTTCCCCCTTAAATCCTTTCAAGGATCTGAACAGAAATCACTCCTGTTGACAGTACCTAGGTTTTAACCTAATATTCCTGGTGTGGTTGAACTAGAATTCTGTAGGAAGTAACTATTTAGAGTGTCATATGATGTTCATAGCCCCAAATTACTTTTTTTATGTGACCAGATTGCATGTTAACTCAAGTTCATTTTGGTCTTCACTCAAGAGACCTTACGCAGAATTTTCCAATTTTCTCTCTTGAATTGTGTATTTTTAGTTCAAAATATATTTCTAGGTGCATTCAGTTTGTGTGATCAGTTAATTTCAAATGTGTGTTGTTTATTGCAGATCATTAACAAATGCGGTAAATAAAATTCAGCATAATTTTATTTACTAGGCACAAGTAGAAATGAGATGAAGTTCAGGCGTATTTCATGTACTTTATTTCATTTATCCACTTAATTTCAACTCAAGTTAAATACAAATAAAAATGATTAAATTGACATGATTTAATCTTCACAAAACCACAGCCAGTGTCTCTGAAATGTCTAATGATTTCTTTCTCTCCAACTGTTTTCCCTTAATTTATTAAGGCTAAAAGATAGACTTTGAAGCAATAATATAAAGAATATTTTTCTTTTTTTTTTGTCCTGTAGATAATAATAGCTATATTTAGCTTTCCAGTGTCATTTCTATTGTTCACTGATTTTAAAAGAACTATTATTTTATTAGTAAAGGTTGGTAGCTAATTTGTTTGCTTGTCTTGGCTGCATGCTCTCCGCAGATTACCTACTAAATAAATACTGTTTTACAAAAAAGTCTGTATTAATGTCAGTAACTTTAGTCTTCATTTTAACAAACCCATTAATGTAAAGATCACTTTTCACTCATCCTTCTTCCCTGTCTTTTCCTACTGTGGGGATAACACTTTATTTCAGGTGATTCAAATGGTTGCTGCTTCTTTCTGCTTTTTTCATATTGACTTGATTATATATCATCTGATAAAGGTTGAATTCTTTTTTAAAGACAAATATGTTTTATTTTCGGCTAGAAATTTAAGAGAGGAGGATTGTTGAGTTGGTTGCTCTTTTTCTTTGTGGGAGAAGAACTTGTATATTTTACTCCTGTTTTTCAATTACACCAGTTACGTATATGACATATATGTAGGGTATGAAAAATATAGTCCACCAGAGAATAAAGGGACTCTTTCCATGAAAACAAATCTTGTATGCATTTGGGAGGAAAGGAGTAAAGAATGGGACTAAAAGGTAAAGGAGTTGTCAGCAACAAAGGTTGAGCCAAGAGAGATGGCTTTGGGTGAAGAAGTTGACTGGAAAAGTTCCAAATAAAGCACAATCAGACAAAAGCAACAGCAGGAAAGAAGCAAGTAATGATAGTGCTGGATAAGCAAAATCCAGGGCTAGGCATCTGTGTCCTTTAGCTGCCAAATCCACCCAATTAGCGGCATTAAAGGTTGGCTGGGCAGCAGTGACAAACAATGAAGTTATAGATATGCCATGCTATCATCTGCTGCTGCATCCAAAACTAAATTAGTATTTAATTTGTCTATTGATTTTCAAAAGAACATGCAAGAATAATTGAGGCTTGAAGTCTCTTTGTCTTTCTTTTTTGGTCTTTCTCACTCACACAAATAAAGGCACAAATATGCTTTTATTTGTGTGTGTATATGTTTGTGGATTATAGAATAATAAATTAATTGATAAAGATTGTGAAGATGGGCAGAGGTCACCTTGACTAAGCATATTAACATGTTTGAATTTTTGTATTTGCAAAATGCGTAATATATATAAAAGGAATTATTATAATATCTGTATTATGATTGAGATTTTTTACAGAATGCACAAGCTAAAACCAGATATATGCATTCCCATGCTTTGTTCTTTATCAGTGCATCTCCCTCTGAGTGTGAGACTCAGAGGGAGAGATCACTGAATGAAGTGAAGGAAAGTCTTTAGACTGAACATTGAAGTCTTTCCTTCCCATTAGTGATTCACCTTCATCTGAGAGCAATTTGTCTCCATTTGAATTTTGTCATATTCTTGACATCATCAGGTCTTCATTTGCTAATTGCTTTGAAAATAAGGTTGAAATCTTTCTAGTCATGAAAACATTAGAAGATTCAAATTTATCCTAAATATTCTTCTTAAAATTGCAGTGCAGTTAACAATTTTATCTGAAGCAGTTGAAACAAACAGTAAAATAGTATCACATTTCCATTCGTGGCACATCTGACATGCAATAATCATCAGACATTGCTTGTAGATTTGCAGCTTAAATCTAGGAATAGTAAATGTTACATTTTACATGAGTTACAGAGTGATTTTTCATTGATTTCATTAACCATGTTATTTACAAATTTCTTTCTTAACCTAGATGTTCAGTGAAGGTAACAGAGCTGTACAGAATACTCTCTGAGTTCTGCCACTAGCTTTTATTATACTTGTTTTGTGGTGTCGAGAAAGTTTGATTGACTTGCTGAAGTGCTGGCTATACATGAATCATGAGAGTCTGTGAATGCTTTGCTAAAATCCTCAGTTCAGTGCAAAACAGCACCCTTTCTCTTCCTGCTCATTCCCTTTGTTGTATGAAGTAGTTTTTCTCAACTCAGTGGATTTGCCTGTCTGAAAGACTTCAAAAAATCATTGCATGCGAATTTGTGTTTTGATTTCACTAAGGAGGAAATTTACTTTCCCTGCACAAATCTGAAGCTCTCTGATGGTGAAGTACAAAGGCCAATAAAGAGTGTTAATAAACCCCTTCCCAATTATAGCCAAGGTGAAGTCTTAGACTCTTGTTTGTTGGATCCATACAATCACAGAGCCTCTTTTCTCTTTGCATGCAATTGCCATTGTCTGTTAGGCTAATCATTACCTGCCAGCTGTGGAGACTTGCTCCAGGCATAAGAGGAGGGTAAATTCTACAAAAATGATTGTTGTCGTCTAGGTCTTATGTTGCCTTGTGTTAAGTCTATAGAAATTGAAGTTCTTAAAAACAAACTGATGAACAAGCAAAGGAACACAGCATCATTATTGTTTTAGAGATGAGTGAGATGTGTAAGGATGGTGTAATACTAACATTGGAACGTATATGGTATAAAGTATCTGTACGCCCCAGCTGTCATATGGAAACTTTCTGTACTTTACAAGCTAATTTATCCTTTAGTTAAGCATGAGAACGAGAGGTCATGTTGGACATTTAAGTATTCAAATCTCTATGACAATGGCAGTGCCCTAAGTTTCTTCACAAGGAAGCAAATTATTTTTTAGCTATTATAACTTGCAACATTAAGCATTCCTTAAGCACAGCTTGGGATGTTCTTAGCCTTTAATCTTTCCATGTGGTAATTCCCTGATTTACTGTGTTTCAAAAAGGGGCACATGTTGACTTCTTTCCAGTATTTGCCTATATTTAATTGGATATATTGTTTGCTAGATTGAGAGGTGCTGAAGGAACTAGTCTCTCCACTTTTTCCAACTTACGAACAGGCATATTTGCAAAACCTGGCCCACTGATTTTTTTGTGTCTACTGTGTCCATATGGAGGAAGGGGATTAATCAATTTTTTATCTTGATTATGTTTGCCTTGGTGCTCATTGCAAGAAGCTGGAGGATCCAGTAGAAACTAGATGCTTAAAATGTATCTCCTCTTTGTGCAAAAAGTATTAAAACACCTTGCAGTGGTAAAGGTTTAAATGACATAGGCAACAATTCAGGTCTCTTTAACAGTGTAGAAGCCTTTGGGAAGAATCGTGATACAGATACATCATTACTTCATGTAGGCTAGGTAAGGTTGCTTCTCATAGTAAACCTATAAGATTCTTATACCTCAATGATTTCTGTAGATTTTAAAGCTGTTATGCAGCAGATCCTTTTTGATTAGTTCCAAGCTCTTCTGGAAGCAGATCAACATGAATTTCATATACGCATAAAAGCACGTACTATGATCAAAAGACGAAGCATGACTTTTCCATTGAAAGGTCATTTCATTTTACAATTTCAAAGATTGCAGGCTAGATTCAAAGACCAATATGTTAAAACATGTGAAGAAATTTCTGCTGTTCTACAAATAGAATGATCTTCTGATAGGGTCCTATCCATCAACACCTGTTTCTCAATGAAAATGTGTCAGCTTTGCCAGTTTGAGGGTTGGATACATCTCACCTATCTTTAGCTGTCTGTGCATGAAGTGTTCAGGCTAAACTGTAATGTCCCTCTCTGTTCCACCAAGAGAGTTAGACACCTTCAGGAGTGATTAATCCAGCTGTTTCTAGGTGCCAATTTTGGAATGTGAAGAACTGCAGCTGTGAGTTTAGAAGGAGTCTAGAAATTGAACTTAAATGAGTTGCCAAACTTCTAGGTGGCTGAAATTAGGTGACATCTACCTTAAATGACTGAATTAGCAAAAGTATCAAAGACTGTTTCTTAAGGTTAAAACCCTTATGCCCAACTTTTTTTTAGCATACAGGTTTTTTTGTTCCCTTAAATATTTTGAGCATGTGTCATTTATTCTTGTTAAAATATCACCCAATCCATTCAGTATATATCATATGATGGCACTGTGAGACAAAGATGTCCTCCTACACTAAGGATCAAACAGAATTTTCTGATGAAATTTTCTTCTTTTTTGGGTGTCAGTGGGGAGGAGGCTGGGAAAAATCTTCCACTGCTATGTGGGCTTGCTTGAATGATTAGCTCTTTTTTAAGTGGCTCAACACACAGATTCACATAGTAATTAAATTCCTGCTGTGGAAATTACTATTCAAAGAAAACAATTAAAAAATGTTTTTGATTTAATGCTGTATCAGCAATGAAGTACAACATTTTATTGGTGGGGGAGAAGTAGCTCATGAAGAAGTGCATTAACATTAGTGTCTATTCTTTGGAATCTTAGGGGAAAGATATAGGACTTACTCTTCTGTTCAGCAACTCTGGAAGTTCTCATTTACATGATTTATACACCCCCCTTCCTCAGTAAATCATTTCAGGTCAGACGTTTTCTTACAGATAACCCACATCCTTTTCTAACCTAGATCCTGAGCAATGCCATAGTGAATTCACGTGATGCCTCAGGACAGAATTTGCCCCAAAAAACCTTGCCCCAGTATAAACTTTCCTTTGGTGCTAGAACTAATGAGCCCCCCAAACTAGTCTGAGTCTTTGGTTTTGATTTTTACTTCATCTAATTCCACTTCATACTGCTGATGAAGATACATAGGGGTATAATTTTTCATCATGTGTGAAATATAGAATCATGGAACAAAGGAAGTTTCAAGGAACCTCTGGAGGTCATCTAATCCAACCACTATTCAAAGCAGTGCTAACTTAGATCATAGTGGAATAACTTAAGGGGAAAGAGAAAAGGAATTTCATCCTTCGAGTCTGGGGCTTCTTTATGTAGAAATGCTTTATAGCACCTTGTTCCACATTCAGTAGAGATGACTGTATGCCAAGACCATAGTCAAGGGATGTACTTATGTAATGTGCATCACATTGGTTATAATTTAATTGTATGTGTTTTACACAAACCACGTGATTGCATTTCCCAATAACTATTTAAAATGGATTTATTGATCCCAAGGAATTCATTCTTTGTTAGTTTATTACTGTATTTTTCATTGTCCTTGTATAATTTTCTGTGTCTTTTGCTTCAGATAGGTTGAATAATTCTAAGTGTGTAAGTAAGAAATCTAGGAAATTCTCATTAGACAAAAGCTAAATGTTCATTTCTCCAAATGTTGTTCAAATATGGGGGTAATATAGCCTGTAATTTAGTTCTATAGAACACCTTGTGAAATTCAAAGTGATCTAAATTTTCCTCTGAGCAGGTCTGTTCCTTGGCAACAATTCTGTGGTGAGCTGTACTGTCATATGTCCCTTTCCAGAAAGACACTGTGATATTTATAAATCTATCTAAGAATACAGATAACCCCCACACTAAAGCATATGTCAGGGCATAGCTGTCAGTCCTGTCAACTTGCAGTTCTTTGAAGGAGCAGAAAGGCACATTGACTCACCAGTGTGTGGCCCTGATTTTAGAGCTCTGAGCTCTGTAGAGTTTATTTTGTGTTAATACATTTTACAAATAAATGTACCTGTGTAAGGCATAGCACTGTTGTAGAAGCTGCTACAAAATATTATAGCAGATAACGTCTCACAGAATTTGGCACATTCTTTTTGAAAGGATCGGACAGTGCATCACAGACTAATAGCTAAGATGCTCTGCGAGAGGTGACTTTCTCTTTTCTGAAGGGGACTACAAGGACAAAAGGGAGAAGGTTATTACGGAAACACAGAGTAACACACGGTATGTTAGGGCAGAAAGTGAGGAGTGCTTTATTTGTCTGAGAAATGGTAGTGTACAGATATCCACGTATATTATTGAAACTGATGTCAACAGTCCTGATCCAGCAGAACACTTCCTATTGTATTTAAATACTTTGCTGGCTTGGGACATCCATGTGCATGGAAATATTTCCATAGAGCTACTGCCTTGTATCAGCCCTGAGCTCTGCTACTAGCTTAGCACAAAATCTTGAGCAGCTGCCAGTCAGTCACATTATTAAGGCTTGAAATGCTCCAGCCTGGCTGAGGGGGGGATTACTTCTGCCCATGGTTGCTTTCCAAACTGTGTCACCTACTTCCCAGCCTGCCCTCACTTCTTCGGCTCCGGGTCTGTGTAAGGCAGGCAGTTCTGTGAAAATGAATATTGAATCCTCCTGGATGCAGTTAACCTGTAAGGCAATCTAAGACTTCTCTTTCTAGCATGGGAGTATGTTTTTCAGAGTGTGAGAACTGTTTATTAAGGTCCTTCTCTCTGTGCATGTGGTGGGAAGAATGTGTACAGCTACCACTGCCATGAAATATTATTGCAGTTCATATTTGAGGAGGCGCTGTAAGCAAAAATCACCTTTCCTCTACAAAAAGGATTTCTTTTGGCTCAGGAAATCCCTGAACTAAAAATTACTGGGTGCGAAGAGAGAATTTTGGAAATGAGCATGTATTTTTGCCCTGTGCTTATCCGAAGACAGGTTACATGTACCTTTGGTTTGAATTGGAAAGTCTGCTTTCATGTTATAACATCAGCTACTCTTTACTGGCAGACAAAAAGAAAGATACCCACAGACACTTCTTTTTCCTATTCTGCCTTTCAATACTGTCCACAAAGAGCCTTTTCTTTTAAACTCAGAAATCATTCTTCACTGTCATGTCCTTATGCATTTCTTCATGCTGTCACCTATCAGAAAAGATGTCTCTGATGTCTCTTCTCTTTTTCTGAATTAAGCATGGGTTATGCTTTTTAAAATAGATTTGTAAGCCCTTAACCAAGATTGCAGATACTTTTGCACAGCACCATGTACATAAGAAGATTGAAGAATAATTAAAAAAGCAGTTCATCTTCCTTTCAGGGATCATTACAGTTTGAACCATTGTTTTGTGGTCTAATTAATAAAGGGAGTATTTTTAAGTCTTGTAATGCAATGTCTCAGTTTTGACTGAAGGGAAATATGGGTTTTAATGTGTTCTCTTGGTTATGGACATGCAGATGTATATTGGTCAAGATCTTAGATTTGAGGAGCTTTTATAAAATGTTCTTGAGGAGACAAGTACTACTTCTCAGGCTGTAAAATGGCGTCTTTCCACTTGCATTTTAATGTCAGAGGTTTTTTCCTTGAAAATTATGTGGGGAAATGAGGAGAGGGAAAGGGGAATGCATTTTTCAGCAGGGCTTCAAAAGAGAAAAAGCTCAAGAGCTTTGAACATAAAGCAAATTACTGGATTTGCTTATTGTGAACGTACTGATTAACAGAAAAAGCTATTAAGGAATAAATTAGCAATGATGAAATTTACTTCAGGCATGCCACTGCATTCCTTTACTCTTTATAAAATATTCATGCCTCTTCACCATAAAGTGAGTGTATATGGGTTGTGAGTTTTCAATGTTGCATTTACTTTCATCTCACTTGAAATAGGCTTTATTTTGATGGAAGAGTACAGTTTTCAGTATGGTGCCTCAGAAGGCATTGGGGCTGTTGGAAGTGATGGAAACTGCACAGCAGGTAAAAACAAAACAGAACAAAACAAAACAAACCCCAGCACTTTTACCTATAAAAAAGAAAAATCATGCTTTGGCAATGAGGAGGTGTAAAGGGGTAACACACAATTATTCTAAGATTCAATACGTCAGAAAAACACATTAACAGAATGCTCAGTTCAGGAAAACAAAATAGTTTTATGTTGATCATCCCTGTTCCTGTTTGTTCTTGACTTTTCTCTCTCAGTCCAGTCTGGACTATCAGTTCTCGTTGATAACCACTTCTGGCATGTTTCCCTGTCAGACGATGACCATAGCTCCTGTGCTCCTCATCTTTCTTTATGAACCTTCTTTATCTATCACTATTATACAAAACCACTATCCTTCCTGTCACTCAGGTATTAGCCTTTTCTGCTCCCTGTGCCTTAACCTGTAGGCAATATCCAAATACTGCTACATTTTCTTTAACATTTTTGGAAGCTTCTTTTCCTTTCCACATAGCTATGTCTTTCCTCTTGTCCTCTATCAATCAATGCAGGCTGCTTTTCTTTTACACCTCTGACATTCACATCAGCTTTTCTCCACCTTACTATTACCACAGCTGCTGCAAAGATCAAATTAATTAATCTTTCTTCTCCCTGTCATTTTCCACTCCAAACCTTTCCATTGCAGCCCGTTCAAGTTGTTCCTCTTTATCTAAAAGGCCTCTCATAGGAATCTTGCTCTTTTTCACACCTGTTCATGTTTCATTCCCCATTGTGCCTTCCAGTACTCTGCTCTAGAAATGCCTTTTGCCTTTGTCCATCTCTTCACTGTTCCTTAACTATGGGGGTCTGGTATTTGCTGTTGGTTTTCTTTCACGGCTGTCTTCTCTTTGCGATCGTTTCCAAAGAGCTGTCTTTCCATTTGTATGCATAATGCCTCTGAACTTTCAGTCTCAGTTACATACTGCCCTTTTATTGTTAGCCAGATAACCAAGGACAGATAAAGGAGCAGTCAGCACAGATGAAGAGCGTGCATTGTATTAAAAATGCTCAATTTCAGTATAAGATAGTTAATATATGTATAATATGTATTACACATATATTTAAAGGACATAAATGGATAAATATGACAGACAAATAATGCATGCTAGTGTTGCCACCTAACTTGCATTTCATATGTTATTAATAATCTTTAACGGTAACTGTTCTGGGAAAGCACTGTACAATATAGCTTGGGAACTATAACTATACATGTATAACTGTTGTTATTGTTCTAAGTCAAGTTCTCTAGGCAGATTTTCTTTTGCTGCGAAGTTAATGTGAGAGTTTGATATGCCCCAATAAGTGTCTTGCTAATAATTTGATCACACATTTTCTTCCTTTACAAAAAAAAGAAACTGTTGACACACTTTTCAACTCAGTGAGGAAAAAGCCAGAATAACTTATCTGCAGATGAAATAAAATCTTGAAAAGACATTTTTATGAAAAGTATATTTCACTAAAAGGTAATATATGACCAATATAATGGTTATTCTTGATACAAGGCATCACAGTAAGGAATACTTCATGGCATTAGCATCAGTGTTGCAGGCTTTTTCTTGTAAAGAACCATATAACGAAGCGTAAGTGGAGCCTTATTGCAAGCCATTCTTGGTGTTATTTTGTGTTGTATCAGGCATTTTTCTGTATGGTTTAATGAGAAAACCTACATTAACTTTCTTGCACCCAATGAAAACTTCAGTTTTTAACACTCTCATTGGTAGCTCTATGTAGTTTAACCTGTGTTTGTGAGAATGTCTACCTTTTTTATTATAGGAGCATGTTTTTTAAAAGAATCGAGGATACTACAGAACACAAAAAGGGTTTTTAAGATATCTTTAGATACACACTATATTAAATAGAAAAGCCGTTTCCTTTCTTCTTCTGTCTTATTCCTTCTGAAAGTCAAGCAGTTCACAGAAGATCTAACCTATGTCCTCCTGAACGAAATTTTAAATATCCATTTATTTTTACTCCCAGCCTCAGTTTTTCCATGGAAGTTAGCATGGCCTTAGCTTCATACACCTAACCTTGCAAAGGGAAGTATTTGATATTAAGGGTTGTATATCAGCTTGTATTTTTTTTCAACGTCTGACAGTGTAACATCTGCAACTGGTTTCCTTGGCACATGCAGAAAAGTCATAACCACAAAGGCCATTTCCCCAGTGTCTTTTTAAGACAATGATGAGGAAAGATCTTGAAAGCATTTACTGTGTGATTGAGTTTTGGGTTCTTCAAGACAGCCTATATTTTGCTACTGAGAATTTGGAAATCCTGATGGATTTGCAAATCCTTTGGAAGTCCTCTGTCACTGAAGCACTGAATGATAAAAAACTATGTGGACGCATAAAAGGAAGCACTTCAAGAGTGAAAGCATAAAAACAACCAACAACAACTTTAGCTTTCACTTCATATGTTGCAAAAGTAGATTTTATTTTCTTAGTACATTTTTTGCTACTGGATTTTCCTTCCACTCCAATGTATACTCTCATCTCCACTTTCCAACAGCAAAACAAAGCTAGTGCTTTTTCTTATAGTTTCAATCTGGTCTTTACATGTGATTGAATGTACCCTAGAAGAGGTCACAGCAAGTGGTTTATTATTCTTAAACAAATGTGCAGAGTAGTAGTGGAACAAATAGGTAGCATTAGCTCTGTTCTTAAAATTGTGTACAAAATAACGAATCCTTCTCCCATCTCACAAAAACAAGACATTGTAAGTAGTAAGTTCCTTATTATTTATTGAAAGCTGTCAGCATACTTGCTGTTGTGTGAACAAGACTTTCAGCTGGTAATCTTTTGCTGAGGGTAGGTACTGACCTCACTAATATGCAGAAGGGCTGTTTGCTCCCTTGAGTGCAGGAGCACTTTTTTCACTGGAAATGAACAATGGAGTTTAAATGTATGTTGTGGCAAAAGCAGGCAATCTTCATGCCCCAAAATAATGTAGGTGTGATGGGTGTGCACAGATGTTCACAGCCAAAGCAAGTCTGTGGGTGCATCCTAGCCCAATAGGATAGAGTATTTGAAGGATTTTATTAGCTGCCTTCCAAACTGTACTAAAGGTTTGAAAGCTCAATTAAATTCAAGTGCTATTTATTCACAGATTATTTTTTTTAAATCCTAGTCTGTAATTAACAGCATTATTGTGAGGATTGAAGGTTTTATGTTGCCTGTGGGAACGTTGTTACTACTATCACATTGAATGCAGAATGACGTGTTCTTACGTTACGCATGGGCTTAGTGTATAGCAGATATAATGCTATACCCATTGTCTGTCACATATAAGACAGAAACAAAATGAAAAGGATGCCTAGCTGCATGGTAAAAGTCTTGGACACATGGGAAGAACTACAGTCAGTGAAATAATGCGGGGTCCCACATGTTTGTAGAACTTCATGGACACCAAGGTTATATAAAGTGCTGGCATTTGTCTTAACATAAAAAAATCCTAACAATGATTTTTTATTCGTATTTGAGTAAATATGTATTGTGTTATTAAAAAAACAGAGATTGACAGACAAAACCACAGTGCAATAACTGAATTGAGTAGGTCAAAGGACCATATGGAGTATAGTATTAGTTTAGTCACTTATTCAGACCCCATCAGACCCTCAGTTTTAGCAGCTGCTATTTATATTCTTCACGTTATCTCATATTTTGCAGTAGTCCAGTTGCTATGAGTAAGAGTATCCTCACAAGAAATAAATATCTTCCTTTAATCTTTTTAATGTGTGCTGGTTTTGGCTGGGGCAGAGTTAATTTTCTTCACAGTAGCTAGTATGGGGCTGTGTGTTGGATTTGTGCTGGAAACAGTGTTGATAACACAGGGATGTTTTAGTTTTTGCTGAGCAGGGCTTGCACAGAGTCAAGGCCTTTTCTGCTTCTCACACCACCCCACCAGCGAGTGGGCTGGGGGTGCACAAGGGTTTGGGAGGGGACACGGCTGGGACAGCTGACCCCAACTGACCAAAGGCATATTCCATATGACATCATGCTCAGCATATAAGGCTGGGGAAAGAAAAAAGAAGGGGGTACATTTGGAGTTACAGCGTTTGTCTTCCCAAGTAACTGTTACACGTGATGGAGCCCTGCTTTCCTGGAGATGGCTGAACACCTGCCTGCCCATGGGGAGTAGTGAATGAAATCCTTGTTTTGCTTTGCTTGCATGCATGGCCTTTGCTTTACTTATTGAACTGTCTTTGTCTCAACCCATGAGTTTTCTCACTTTTACCCTTCTCTCCCCCATCCCACTGCGGGGGAGTGACTGAGCGGCTGTCTGGTGCTTAGTTGCAGGCTGGGGTTAAACCATAACTTAATGTTATAAAGTTAACAAGAAAAAGACTTTCCTATTTGTAAAAATTATTTTCTCAGCAAACACAATTGGTTGCTAAAATGTATGCAGAATAAATCTTCTCTGTTTGATTATTCACTCTGAAAGAAACTTGGATGGTGACTCTAAGTGATACAAATCAATGTAATCACCACATCTTGGACAGTTACAGAGGATGATTGCTGGAATAGTCACATGGGTTTTTTTAATTTGCTGGGGATTTATTCCTCCTTATTTGGGGAGCGGGGATACAATTGTTTTTAAAATCATTGGTGCCTTAATCTTCAGCATCTTCACTGTTGCAATATCTCTCAGTATGACAAAGTGAGAAAGACCTTAGACATTGAGGACTTTGGAAGAAAAAAAAAGAAGAAGATAAAAGTACCATATTCATTCACTCCAGTTTACTACTTTTTCTGCCTGTTTGAGAAAATTTGAGTCTTACTTTAAAGCTTCTGTTAGAAGTAGTGACAAAGATAACCCTCTGTAATGTATCTATTTCTGTAATCAGATGGCTGATATTGCAGTAACTCTTGGCCATCCCATCCTACTCTGTCCGTGATTCCTGTTTTGACTGCTGTAGTCTCCAGCAAATGTACACAGAAGAAAATAGTTTTATTAAAAAGATAACCATGTTTTTGTTGTTCTTTTTTTAACTGCATCTGATTTAAGCTAGAGGAGTGGGAGAGCCTGTTTCCTTCCACTTCATTATTTCTTCTTTGGTTTTTATTTCTTTGAAAGGGTTGTTGTGACTGGTTTGTAAATAAGTGCTAATGATATTACCGTGGGCAGCACAAGAGAGACAGGCTGACATGGATCTCATATTTTTCCAGATGAGGATAGGCATTCACTCAGGATCAGTGCTGGCCGGCGTTGTTGGTGTAAGAATGCCACGTTATTGTCTCTTTGGGAACAATGTCACCCTTGCAAGCAAGTTCGAGTCAGGAAGCCACCCACGCCGCATCAATGTCAGTCCGACCACATACCAGTAAGTCCTCTTAGGCTTTTTATACTGTTTTTATTTTAGTTTGTTTTGAGTTTGATCTTGTAACATGCTCTGTCCTCAACACATGAACTTCAACAGAAAGTCGGCAGGGCACCAGGACAACTGGAAAGAGGTGTTGCATGGGGCTGTCAGTCTTCCATTTGCCATCAGAATGTCCAAAGAAGTCAGGCAGTGGAGGCCAGGAAGCAGAACAGGAGGGCTAAGCATTCCTGCCTAAAATGATGTGTAACAGAAGAAGTGAGAGATGTCTCCCATAGCACCATAATTCTATACACTATTACAGATTTAGGCTAAGGATTTGGGTTCCACCCACTAGACACAGTTCATGGAGAGAAGCACATTCCCATTGGCTCAAAAGAAAGTCTTTAGTTTTGCCAGCAAGGCTAAGCTTTCAAAGAGTTTTTATGCTTTCTTGAAGACAAAATTTCTTATGTAGCCCTGTAAAGAGACGCTTGATAGAGGCATTTTCTTAATGTAAGAAAAAAGATTGAAAATGGAAAAGCGTTATCCATAGGTCTTTGAAGAAATAACGCAAATAGAGAGAAGGGTTGATTAAGGTTAGGAGGAACAACTCCTAAATAAAAAAGGTGTTCTTTATTGTTAAGATTTGACAGCTTGACTACTAGAATTTCTGCTGCTTGGATTACTACTGGTGTACTCACTTTTTGGCAGGGAATCTCAATCTTACTGTTTTTCGGACATTCTGTATCTGAAGTAATTTTCTGAAGTACGGTTTTGCTCAGGTTTTGGGACTGTTTCTCTGTGGTAAATCTGTATGCAATTGCTCAAACAATACTGCTTTTCTTTCTTTTTTTTTTCTTATACAGAACTGTGACTCTGAATATTTATTTTTCCCTATATCTATCTATGTAAATTAAAGTTTTAAATGGAATTTCTTCATCCAAGAATTGACGTGTTTGATATGCTAAGATATAAATGAGTCAGTAGTTAAAGTTTAAAAGTAATTAAAACTAGTGAATAAAATTACATTTATCTGCAGAACCCATTCACTCAAGATCAGATTTACAGAATGGAGCAAATGTAGCTAACTGAACAAGAGGCAGAAAAACTGAATATGCTTTGATCATGAAGTGCACAGAAGCAGGTTCATACAGTTGTGTGGTAACATGCAAGAGAGACACAGACCCAAGCTACTATCAGGTATAGAAAATCTGTTCATTTAAATAAAAAGAAATTTGGTAAATACAGAGGAAATTGCTGTTTGGAACTTGATGTCACTTGAAAAGCAATTGTCTTTGGGACCTTCCCGGTACAATGTTCTAGTGGCTTTGGTTCCTGATCTTCCACCGTGGGATAGGAAAAACCCTCTAAGACATTGTTTGAGAAGTGAACACAAGATTGTTCACCAATTGTGTTCCAGTTTTGAAAACTTATACAGTAGCAGGGCCTTTGGTGTTAATTTTACACAAATGGAGGTAAGTGGTTCTGGCAAAATGCGACCGAGGCCCTGTGACAGGGACCTGAACTTTTCTTGTACAGGAACAGTTCTTATAAAGGGATGTTCTCCAACTTGAGAAGGTCTTCAAGATATTCTGAAAGTGCAGTCCATACTTGTCCAGAAGAGAGATCTTAGTGCTTCACAAATGCGGTTCAGGGGTGTGATTCCACTCAGGGCTATGGTGTTGCTCAAGTTTGTGTCCCTGAGAGCGGAAATTGGGAGCTAGACGGTTTCATATTATTTTAAGAAAAATCACAGAATCACAGAATCACAGAATCACAGAATCACTACGGTTGGAAAAGACCTGTAAGATCATAAAGTCCAACCTGAAAAAAAAAAAAACCAAACAAAAAACAAAAAACACACGCAAGCCAACCACCACACAACAACAACAAGGCACAACACACCAAAAACCAACCCACCCAACACCACACAGCACCATGTCCATCAAGCTACATCCCACAATGCCACATCCACATGCTCCTTGAATACCTCCAGGGAGGGTGACTCTACCACCTCCCTGGGCAGCCTATTCCAATGTTTCACTACTCTCTCAGTAAAGAACTTTTTCCTAATATCTAGCCTGAACCTCCCCTGGCGCAACTTGAGGCCATTTCCTCTAGTCCTGTCACTAGTCACTTGGGAGAAGAGACCAACACCCACCTCTCTGCAACCTCCTTTCAGGTAATTGCAGAGAGTGATGAGGTCTCCCCTCAGCCTCCTCTTCTCCAGACTAAACAACCCCAGCTCCCTCAGCTGCTCCTCATAAGACTTGTGTTCCAGACCCCTCACCAGCTTCGTTGCCCTTCTCTGGACACGCTCCAGCACCTCAATGTCTTTCTTGTAGTGAGGGGCCCAAAACTGAACACAGTATTCGAGGTGCGGCCTCACCAGCGCTGAGTACAGAGGCATGATCACCTCCCTGTATGTTTGAATGAGAGGCAGTTATCATTGAAGATAAATGGCTGTAAGTAATGATGAAGAGGCTAGGAACTAATTTATTTTACATGCTTCAGAAATTATATGAGAAAATAAAATGAATGTGCATGGGGCCATTTAGAAAGGCTATTTCAAACCATACCTTCTAGCATGGTTGAAAGCATGAGAACAGACAGGGAAGAAGTCAACAAATGACACTGTTGACACAGTGGCCAGGAGAGACTGCCGTTACAAAATACTCTGTAGGGCAGAATTATTCAGAGCTTCTGAAGGTAATCTAGGAGGTTTGAACATAATGTACTGGTACTATCCAAATAAACAAGTAGTGATCTGATGCATCTGTATATAACTTTTCTTAAATACAATTTGCATCAGTATATAATTTGCTGTGTACAAATCACAAATCAGTTCGTGATTCATCACAAACTGAAATGTCTTCATAGTTTTGACCTTATATTCCATCAAATGCTCCTATTTGATCATTCTGTGCTGCTGTGTACTCAGTTAATATTTTTATTCTCTAAGAAGCAATGTTTTCCAAAGTAGATAATTCTGCAGTCAGTATGAAAATAACAAAATTTTCAATTAATTAAAACTACTGGCATTTATGATTATGTGTTTGTGTCTACCATGCCCCCTGATGAAAATTCTGATACAAGTTTTGTGCTTACAAAGCATGCAGATACTGGAAACATGTCTAATACTTATCAGCTTTCATTTTACAATACAGATTATACATTAGAAAGCATCACCAGCATTCAAATTATAATCACACTTCAGAATGCCTATTATTGGTTTCAGACACTTCCCTGCGAGCCCATAATCTGCCTATGTAAGAATCAGAGTCTAAAATTACAACTATAAGATGTGGTGTTGCCTAGCAGCAGCAGTGAACCTGGGGCAGCTTTCCTCCAGTTACACCTGCTTGGGCAGAGCTCTGCAGTATGAAGCAGCCCCTTTTACAAAGGTGGCCTTTCAATCTGTTGGGGATAAGAGCTCACTTCTGTTAAAAATATCTTGTTCTCTTGACTCAGCAGGTCTTTTGACTGAAGAATGACAGAGCTTCATTTCATTTGCTTTGAATCACTGAGCATTGTAAAATGAAAGCACTGGAACAGCACTGGTAAAACATCCAGTGGAATGTGGAAACTGGAGAGGGAGTAGAGAATCCCAGGCTGGTCCATGTTTAAACATGTAACCGGGAAGGAATAGGAGAAGAATAACACATTCTCTGTTCCTTTAGTAAGCTGGAAAATCCAGCTCAAGGTTTATTTAATTCATCTACCTTATCCTGAATTGAATAAAATTACCCTATTTTCCATATTCAGGAAGGAAGCACAATGTGATTTATGAAACTCTTCTTCAGCACAGAAGAGAGATTAAATATTTTTTAATTCTTTGTTTCAGCCTTTAATAATGATGTTTATCAGATAAATATAATATACATACATTCATCCTGGTTTCCTAATAGTATTACAATGTAATGCCTTGGGATCTCTAAGCAGTTATGAAAAGCAGGTAAACATAATTGTTGCTGTTTGTCAAATAACTGTATTTAAAAAGAAATTATCTTTTTCCTCTTCTTTCCACCTCTGGTCTTTTCCAGCAGGTATTTACTTTATGAAGAAGGTGTTTCTGGCATCAAGAGTTGGGTACAGATACTTTCCATTATCACATGCAGGGCAATAGATCTGGGACCTGAGCTTAGGCAAAGATGAACAGCCTGTATCCCGCATCCTTATCTGATTTAGGAGAGAGAGCAACCAAGCGTACTTCCTTATTGAGCTGGATGAGGTCACTGCTGGTTCACTTGCCTAGATCACCTTTAAAATTGATTAAAACCTGCAGAATTTGAATAGGGTTTTAACATTTATCTCACAGAGTGTTGTATGGAAGAACTTTTGCTTTTAGATAACTAAGAAGGATGTATACACCTCTCTCTCTATTGGGATTTTAAATTAAAACTATGCATTTCTATAAACTTCTTATATATTTTTTCCATCAATTTTTTATCCCTACAGGTTATATCTGTATCATAGAATGGTTTGGGTTGGAAGGGACCTTAAAGGTCATCTAGTTCAGTTCCAATCCCCCTGCCATGGGCAGGAACACCTTCCACTAGACCAGGTTGCTCAAAGCCCCATCCAACCTGGCCTCAAACACTTCCAGGGTTGGGGCATCCACAACTTCTCTGGGCAACCTGTTCCAGTGCCTCACCATCCTCATGGTGAAGAATTTCTTCCTTATATCTAATAAAAATCTATTCTCTTTCAGCTTAAAACCATTACCCCATGTCCTAGCACTACATGCCCTTGCAAAAAGTCCCTCTCCAGCTTTCTTGTAGGCCCCCTTCAGGTACTGGAAGGCTGCTAGAAGGTGTCCCCGGAACCTTCTCTTCTCCAGGCTGAACAACCCCAACTGTCTCAGCCTGTCTTCATAGGAGAGGTGCTCCAGCCCTTTGTGGCCCTCCTCTGGACTTGCTCCACCAGGTCCATGTCCTTCTTATGTTGGGGGCCCCAGAGCTGGACACAGTACTCCGGGTGGGGTCTCATAAGAGTGGAGTAGAGGGGTAGAATCACCTCCCTCGACCTGCTGGTCACACTTCTTTTGATGCAGCCCAGGATATGGTTGGCTTTCTGGGCTGCAAGCGCGCATTGCCAGCTTATGTTGAGCTTCTCGTCAACCAACACCGCCAAGTCCTTCTCCTCAGGCATGTTCTCAATCCATTCTCCTCCCAGCCTGTATTTGTACTTGCGATTGCCCCAACCCAGGTGCAGGACCTTGCACTTGGCCTTGTTGAACTTCATGAGATTTGCAGAGGCCCACTTCTTGAGCCTGTCAAGATGCCTCTGGATGGCATCTCTTCCCTCCAGCGTGTCGACCGCACCACACAGCTTAGTGTTGTTGGCAAACTTGCAAAGGTGCAGTCAGTCCCACTGTCCATGTTGGCGACAAAGATGTTAAACAGCACCGGTCCCGATACCGATCCCTGAGGAACGCTGCTCGTCACTGGTCACCACTTAGACATTGAGCTGCTGACCACAACTCTTTGAGTGCAATCATCAGCCAATTCCTTATCCACTGAGTGGTCTACCTGTCAAATCCATGTCTCTCCAATTTAGAGATGAGGATGTTGTGTGGGACAGTGTCAAATGTTTTGCACAAGTCCGGGTAGATGATGTCAGTTACATTTCCCATATCCACCAATGCTGCAACCCCATTGTAGAAGGCCACCAAATTTGTCAGGCACAATTTGCCCTTAGTGAAGCCATGGTGGCTGTCACCAATCACCTCCTTGTTTTCCATGTGCCTTAGCATAGTTTCCAGGAGGATCTGCTCCATGATCTTGCCAGGCACAAAGGTGAGACTGACTGGCCTGTAGTTCCCTGGGTCTTTTCTCCCTTTTTAAAAATGGGGGTTATGTTTCCCCTTTTCCAGTCAGCAGGAACTTCACTGGACTGCCACGACTTCTCAAATATGATGCATAGTGGCTTAGCAACTTCATCTGCCAGTTCCCTCAGGACCTGCAGATGCATCTCATCAGGTCCCACGGACTTGTGCACCTTCAGGTTCCTTAGATGGTCTCGAACCTGATCTTCTCCTACAGTGGGTGGTTCTTCATTCTCCCAATCCCTGCCTTTGCCTTCTGCGACTTGGGCAGTGTGGCTTGAGCACTTGCCGGTGAAGACTGAGGCAAAAAAGTTGTTGAGTACCTCAGCCTTCTCCATATCCCAGGTAACCAGGTCTCCCATTTCCTTCCAGAGGGGGGTCACATTTTCCCTAGTCTTATTTATTTATTTATTTATTTATATGTAATTTTTCCTACAGGTTATATCTATATCTATATCTATATCTATATCTGTATCTATATCTATATCTATATTTATATCTATATCTATGTCTATGTCTATATCTATATCTATCTATATTTTTCTGCCTCAAATGGACAAACAAATGGATTTGCTCTCCAAGAGCCTTTTCAGATTATTTTAAATACTATTTCTGAGCATCCTTTAAAAAAAATTTCTTTTTATATTGGTGAATTTTCCATGTATGCTTTCATGAGACATATTGGTGGACAGGCAATTTAGTTACGGACAGAAAGGGAACACAGCTTATACATGGACACAAAAAATCATTGTTAGTCTAATTAAAGCATTGAAGTCTAGTCAAAATGCACTGGTTTATCCTTGTTTTTCTGTTCCCAGTGTCATCTGCGTCCACGAGGCTGCACCCTTATAGTCACTGTGATTTGTGATTACGATCCTTGGGCCTCTGCTGCCTGTCCGTGCTTGTTCTTCATGGCACTACATTTTTATTCAAGGTTCACAGGTAGTTCACTCTACACAGGATAACTCCGTGTTAGATCACTGTCAGTTAACAGTATATGTTACACCACAATTCCACACAGCTGAATTAAACTTAAAACATATTTAAGCAGTAGTCATCTGACTGCTAGACAACTGCTAAAACTACAAAAACCTCACGCCTGGACAAATCCAGACAAGTCCTTGGGCCAGCACTGTTAGATCAATGCAAAGCCCGGGGCCTTTTACTAGTGCTGGCACAATCCTATTCACTGAGCCTAGTTTTCTAACCTCGCAAACAGAGAGCAGAGACTCAGTATTCCTTCTGCTTAGGTAGGTGAGAAATAAAAGTATTAAAGGTCAGTGATAGACACTCACCATGCTGAGCTGCATGTGGTATACAATATATTGCATTAAAAATTCATGGATGGTCCTTTCGTAATCTTATTACAATTGATCTGTATGAAGGAAAAACACAAATACACAAACTTCCATAGTTTAAAAAATAATGAAGTACAATGTGAAATTAATTAGATCCAGACATAGTCAGGTTTTTTTCAGTCTCCTGGTCTTCCTACCATGTACAGAAACTGAGGGAGAAGTTCAAAGCCACTAAAATTTAGGACCAAGTGCACTGATTTTTGGCATTATAATAGCAAATTCATATCTTTATACAGCGTATTTTATGAGCAACCTACCAATATTTCTAATGAGTGCCATAATGATTTATCATCTGAATTCATATGGAAACAAATGAGCTGGCATATGTTATCAAACCGGATACCCAGCTGGTAAAATGACCAACACTTGTTGCCACAGAGGAAGGGCTTAGCAATCTAGCTAGGACTGTCTAGGAGACAGTCTTCTGATAACCTTTAATTAAATTTTCCTAACTGTACCAATTAATAGGTGGATGTGAACAAGGTTAACTACAGTTTTTACAGTTCTTTAAGAGTTAGGGAAGAATGAACCTTTTCTTTTGTTGATAGCTATCCCTGTGAAAGGTAACATTTATGGAAACTTGACCTGGCCACTTTGCTTTGCTTGGTGCTTACTGTATTTAGAAAGGCAGTGAATATTCTCATATATTGTAGTGCATTGCATTTCTTTTAGAAATATTGTTCAAATTTTGGTCTATACAAAACAATTTTCCTAGAGGAAGTTTACAGTGAAGTTCAGTTCTCAGTGGGTGCTTTTTTTAACTCTCATTCAGCAAATTGCCAAATCCTATCATAAAATGACTTTTATTTAGGATATGTGGAAATGCATTACATAGAGGTTAAAATGTATACGTATGCAAAACCGAAGCTGAATAAATATTGTTGTTAATACCTTACTTGAATATTACATTCCTGTTACATAGTTTATTGAAGCAGCAAATACTGTAATTAGTTTCATATCTCATTAGATATGAACATGTGTCTGAAGGTTGTTATATAATACATATTTTATATACATATATGCATCTCAATTTATGGCACTTATCTCAGGAACTGTGATGTAAAGTATATCCACTGTACATTTTGTGGAGGGCCTGAGGAAGACAGAGGGGAGCAAAGCGTGCAGGCAGGTGGAGATGCTGTGCTTTGTTCTGGGGAGGCTGATACTCCTGAACTCCTCCTGTGGTCAGGAGACAGTGAGTGGCCAGCTTGGCAAGCAAGAGGAGGAGCCTGGCTGAGGTCGGGCTGCATCACCACTGGGATCTCTTGCTTGCTCCTTACTGTCTGTTGACTCTGGAAGGATTTGGCCTGACTGCGTGGTCTGAAGGTGACTTTTAAGACAAGCCTGGTGTAAAGGGCAAGAGAAAAGACAGGCCCCTGACCACTACAAACTATGCCGTGTGCCAGGCTCCTGCAGCCAAACAAACCTGCTGGCATTTGCTGAGATTTGCCAAGTTTGCTGGGATGTGGCAACCTGTACTAGCCATGTCCATGTCCAGCAAGCACTAGTCACAGCAGTGGGCAGGAGATTTCAAAGGTTTCCAGACACTGTACGGGCAATGTGTCCTCTGAAGCCCATGGTGGAACTCAAAGTATTACAGCAAGCTGAAGCTAGGCAAGTGCTTCCTCAGCATTGCTGTTTCTCAAAGCAGCTAGAGTTGAGTTAGCACATGTGGTAATAATTTATTCCTTTAGCTGTGGAAATACAGTTCTCAAGGAAGATTGTCTTTTCTGTTTCCCAAGGAGTTGCACTTTTGTATTTCCAAAGGAGTTGCTACACCAGGCTGCTAAATGGCTGCTCCTCTCACCATCTTATTCCTCCCTTTGGACAGATCCTTCAGTTCATGACTGTGTCTTGTTTGGAAAGGAATGGAGCAGGTTAGCCCACTTTTCACAAAAAAAATAAATCATAAAATATTTGCAACTATCCTTCCTGCTGAGCCTGAGGGCAAGCAGAGATACTTTTTTTGTACAAGTATTAATTAATCTTCACAGCATCCAGTGATAAGTACAAAGGTCTGACAACTCAGAGGTGGAGAGATAAAGAGGTGAAATAGCTTTCCAATGGGCATGGAGAGAGTAAGGATCATTGTGGAAAGCATGTACTCAGCATAGAGCGCCTTGCAACAAATAATTCCGTAGTAACAAAACTTTGTTAGTTCATTTTCTGAATATAGGAACTCACTGATGAAGATGTGACTGTTTCTTGCCAAAACAGTTTGAAATATAATTACCCTATCATTTCATCTGTGCAAAAAAGAGCTACAGCTTTTAAAAGCTTCTTCAAGGTTCCCACTAAGTGTGATCCCAATTTTCATTCACACACAGACCTCCTGACCTTGAAATGCTTCTTGTTTCCACTAGGAAATAACCACATTTTCTGTTTCCATACTGAAACCTTTCTTTTTTTTTTAAATGAAGGAACTGAAAATGAAAAAATAAATGGGATAATTATCAGATACCATCTCTTTTTGTCTAAAAGCAACAGCATTTCCACCAGGGAAGGGCTACAACAAAAATTTAAACAGTTCTGGAAGATCTCAGGATAGGAAGGGAAGCTGTCAAAGTTAATCAACTACAAATCAGTGTTTAAGAAATTCTTCCTCCCCTGAAACATCAACAAAGAAGACAAGCTGAGGGCAGACCTAGTTCCAGGCAATTTATTGGAATGCTTAGGTAGCCTGCCCCTCACAGTTTAAGCACTGAATGGTAAATTGTATATCCATCCTCTTGAGTGGAACCCAGAATTTTGAGCCTGTGAATAACCTACTATAAAATATCCCTTGCAATAGTGCTGTTAAGGGAAATACACAGAAATGATGCAGGAAATACAGGTGAGATAAATGCTTTGGAATATTTTCAGACTAGTTGTTTATATGCATATTCTTGAACTGCGGAGGCTGGTAACTTCAACTTAAACTCTATGACTATGGGACAATCTGGGGACATTTTATGTAGAGATTAAACTGCCATATAATTTCCTGAAGATGAAGGATAAATTGTGCTCTCAGGATAGATTGTGCTCTCAAACTTTCAGAACTTGGTCACAACAAAATGTTCTGAGAATGGTCCACAAGGTGAGACAAACAACCAGAACTGGGTGCCACCACCCAGGAAACCCTCCAGAGCAGCAAGTTTTACACTGGCTTTTCCCCTGAGCCAGAGGGGAAATGTGAAAACTGATTGTGTGGCTTGGCCTTGCCCGCACTTAGGATCTGCACTATTCATCTTGCTGCTTGGCAGAAGTATCTTTTGGGGTTCTTTGTACCCCTGAAAAGGAAGACAAAATACTTAGGGCTGTAGATCTGGGCCATGGCCATCAACCGCAAGTGTTTTCTTTTTAACATCATGAATGGCCTAAATATAGGAGGGAAGATTCCTGCAGAAAAATGTCCTCACTGATAAGCACTGAGGATTAGCAGATAACTTATTTCTTTAGTATATACACAAAGCTATAAGAAATCAGAGGCAATTTCTGAACCATGATCTCATTGTCAGCCTGGGAAACCAAGTGTCAGGACCAATATATTTAAGGAATCTGAAGAACCTGTTCTTTAAGAGAATGCTAACAAGATGCCATTTTTGTCCTGATTAAAGTCTTTCTAATAGTATTATTACAAGAGCCAGTAAATAATTTTTTTTCTTTAAAGTATAAACTAAAGTAAGTGGGATAGAATATGATCATAAGTAGCTTCCACTGGCATTTGGTAAAGACTGTTTCCTTCCATGCTGTCTTGGGAGCTGAAATGTTATCCCAATAAAGGTCAGCTAGACAATTTCTGAGGGTGAGGGGCTGATTGAAACAATGCACCTAATATAGGGATGTGGAGTCTATCACAAGCCACAGTGGTGGAGGAATTTCCAAAGGACTAATTGGTTGGTCACCCATCACTCCTGGCACCTTTGATACTCTCAGAGGATTTCATTGCAACCAAGTTACAATTCACAAAAGAGGTGAAAAGAAGGCCTTTAATTAATATCTTGCACTTTTGTTCTATGAGGAAACTAGTGTGAAACAGCAACTAAACTCAGTGGCAGCCTGAACTGAATCAAAGAGTATATATATTTTTTAACAGTTTCAGACTTGTATAACTGTCATTGCAATTAGATAATGTTAGGCTCTGAGAAGGAAACCATTGATTTTTATTAAGGTCAGATGCTCCTTAGTGAATAGCCATTTTGGGGAAGAATGAGTGCAGTGAAAACTTACAGATTTAGTTCAGAAAGTTCTAAGAGTTCAACTATTGCTTGCAGAAATCTAGTTTGGGAAGCAGCAAAGGGTTATTTCAGTGTATTAAGCCTGTCGTTTGAAAACGCAAAATATTTACTTCAAGCATTGCAGAGGTGAAAAGAGAGAAACTTCTCAGTAGAGGCCTCTGCAAACTCTCATGCGATTTAGAAAAGATTACAGTATTTTGATCATAAAATTGACAATCTGGAAACTAGATTATGACATTCAAACTGCATGCTAAACAAAGACCACCACGGAAGTTCAAAGGCAAAAAACATTGTTGGATTTATAACCAACTGATTATTTAAAAGCTGGGAAGAAAATGCCTTTATATTTCATTGAGGTCACACAGATTGTCTCAGCCAAAACCCACGAAAAATATTCAGTAAAGGAAGTGCCATTACATGTGCTGAGAATCCTGGAAAATTCTCAAGGCAACAGGATTCATTCATTCATTTACTTCCCAGAAATCAGCTCTAGAGACATTAAATAAACAACCTATTACAATAGGTTCTTCTCACTGATGTTTTTGAGCTTCAAATAAGACTGATGGAGAGAAAGAATAAATATCTTGGGAGGGGAAAAGATGCTTTTGTATAGCCAACTGTGCTCAGAATTTACCACTACCTCAAAACTGCTCTTTTCAACACTGCAAGGGTCTGAGTACCCCTAACTTAATTTGCTGGAAACAGAAAGAAAATGTGTAGTTATTTTTTTTGTTTTACAGGTCCAACTAGTTTCAGGGAAGATACTTGATAAAGACGCCCTAAACTTTCAGATGTAGCCAGGCAGAGATTTCTCCACTATGGAGGAAGATGACAAATGGCAAAAGGCAGTATAGTCAGGTCTGTGATGTTGTACCACTTGTGTGGGCATGGCTGAATGATGGCTTCATGGCTTCCGTGAACTTGTATCCCTTTTTGACCCCAGCCAGGTGGCCCAGATTAAACTCATGGGTACTTTTGATGAATAATGTCAGATTTGATTTGCTGTATTTGAACCTAATTTATGAAATACAATCCTACTGAGTATGAGAAGGGCACAAACTGACCACCCTGCTTCTACCTGTGAGAACTCCCAAGCACTACCACCTTCATACCTACTTTCCCACAGGAGATCTGGTGGTAGTTGTCACTCTGAAATAGTCATTTTTGCACAACTGGCCAGACTGGAGTGTTTTAAGTGAACCAAATGGTGCGTAATGGATAATGATCATTATGAATTTGGTTCCCTTTGTGGTACATGACTTGCTGAATGCTGACACTGATTTTCAGAGAATGTGATTATTTGGGCCATCTCCTCAGCTGATCTCAATCAACAAAGCTCCGTGAAGTTGATGCTGTTAAGTTCGTATGTATCAGCTAAGGATCCTGGCTTAGGATTTTTTTAGATGTTGCATAATACTTTTAACTCATTTTTTATTTGGGACCACATAGGATAAATCTCTTCCAAAGACATCTTTCTGGACCATGTTTTAGAGTTTCTTATATTTCTCTGTTTTGATTTTTTTCTAGGCTTTTGAAAAAGGAAGAAAATTTTATTTTTATCCCTCGTTCCCGTGAAGAGCTTCCAGAAAACTTTCCAAAGGAAATTCCTGGGATCTGTTACTTCCTTGAGGTCAGAAGTGGTCAGAAGCCACCAAAACCCTCCATCACATCTGCCAGAGTGAGAAAGGTTTCTTACAACATTGGCACTATGTTCCTCCGGGAGACTAGCCTATGAGGCCTGCTGCAGATCAAAGACTCGTCAAAAAAGCACAAGCCCAGAACTGGGTCATGACAGGGGAGTTGGAGGTTCTTTCTATTTCACTGCCGTGTTCTGAACAAGCAGTAAAAGCTCCATGTAATGTCAGGCAATAATCATTTTAAAAGGTGGGTGACTGCTGTCAGTAAACAAAGTGGAGATAGGGAAAAAAAAATATTAAACAACGTACTTCCACTTCCAGAGGAAATTCTTTCATAAACTTCAGTCTGGCCCCTCAATGACAAACAAAACCAAACAAAACAAGAAAAACCCCAACTCTCAAATTAGAGGTTGGTTTTGTTTTGTGCAGAAAGGATGATGGTTCTCGGTAGATTTGCACCAGCTAAGCAGAATTGAGAGTCAGTTCTGGTTATGCATTCCTACATTTAATCTGTTCTTCAGTAAGGTAATGATGTTTTTTAACTTTATGAACAAACATTTCATACATATACTGTAGACCTGTTGTAACCTTCCTGTCAGGAGGAATTATAATTCAATACAAATATTGTAGGAATTTTACCTATTTTTATACATATTTCACTTTCTGGATAATTACATTCCACATACTGTAAGCTTAGATAGCTACTGTATATTTCATACATTCTACCTATCAAACCTTATTGTTATACAAGTGGGAAGAAGTCATTTTTTGACTTTTTTGGCAACAAAAATATCGATATTTTACAGTAAAAACCACTTTGGTAAATCTCTTTACCTGATGTTTATGCTAAAGCTTTATATGAGCATTGTCTTGCTTATATAAAATAATGTTCAGTATTTGTCCTACAGTGCTGTATGTCCAGTCCTTCCAGGACAATGCAAACAAAATGTAGGAGATCAATGTGTTGACAAACAGGAAAGTTCTCTTCAGTGGGGCTTGTTTCCCACTAAATTATCAGCCAAACTGATTTTTGGTAGAAGTCCTGAACTTTTTTAAAAAATTTGATCTTGTGAAAACTTATTTTGAGGAGTTCCAGCAGACACTGGAAGCGCTCTGGATACTGGTTTTCCACATTTTTTTAATAGGACTTGTGCTCCTACTCAAGTTCAGTTATTGAAAATCCTATCTGTTATTAATGATGCTCATCTGGAAATTTTCTCTATTGCTCGATTGGCTGAAAGGTCCCCTTCTTTATCTAATGTAGACCAAAAAAACACTGAAAAGGGGAATGCAATACTTTCCCAGGTTTAATGCAAATGGCAGTCCAAGATTTAGATGAGTCCATGTCAATTTTTTTAAGAAAAGGCCAATTCTTTGCTGTTGAAAATTAATATAGCTTTATTGTCTTCGGGGAATCCAATTGGAATAAGATGTGGATCTGTCCCCTAATAGGCACATTTTCAGGCATTGTTTATTTCTCAGGTTTTCCTTTAAAAAGTAATGTCAGTCAGTTTTCCTCTGCAGATATACTTCTTTTAGGGCCATACTGAAGTGGGCTGATGTTCTGTCCTTGCAGATTGTTAGTTAACACTTGTGCAGTGATTCCAAAGTGGCTTAGCTTTACATGGGCCTGATCAAAGCTCTCTGAAATCAAAGATAAGACTCTCAACAGCACTAAGAGGTGTGAGAAGCTCTGCATTCCTATAATCCAGACCAGAAATTAGAGTTTACTTATGGATTTAATAGTCATAACTTGAGGCACCTTTTGAAAATAAGTAAATAACTTTCACCACATGTCCAAATTATCCAGTTAGATATTTCTGTGGAGGGAATGACAGTGCTGTATTTCTCCCCTTTGACCAGTAGCCCATGTTAGAGTGGGAACAAGTCAGCGTGGCACTGCTAGCCTGTGCTGAACATGTTCCAGGCTTCCTTTGCATGAAGGCTTTCTGGATGAGAAAAGACTATTTTAAACCTATACAGTCTTCAGCATGTAGAGAACATTTGAACTTATTATGCAGGGCAGATGCAAGGGAATCAGTCCAGAAACTTAATTGGAAATTCCCTCGCTTTATAGAGGAACACTGATGTTAAAGATTTCTTCCATTGGTTTTTAGAGCATCCTTGGGATTGGAGGAGTTAATCTTTCATCTACCTTGATAAACAGCATCTGCAGCTCTACTGCCTATCTGAAAAATGACTTAACAAAAACTATTTGAGCTTGAGGTTGCAGAATTTCCATCCAAACTACAGATCTGTGAATTTTCTGCATAGGATATGTTTTAGCCTATAGCCATTAGTTTGCACATACACAGGATGTAGCATGCATTTTTTTTCCTGGGAACACCAGTGAGACATGCAAGAATCATAAATGGAGCAAAGTTCATGTTTCACCATTGGAAGAGGAACACCACTTCCTAGCTAATAAAGCTGTGGTTTTGATGTCATTACCTAGTTCCCTAGAGTGAAAATGTTTCAAATAGCTATCTTGAGGTTTCGTTCTGACTTCACTGGCGCATCCTCATTGTTCAGTAGGTGCTGATGTCCAGAGTACCAATCTCTCTGGCCAAACCCTTTTCTCACCACCCGTAGGCCAAAAGCTTGTAGCTCAATAACCTGTCTCTCACAGTTGCCAATAGGAAATGTCTAGGTTAATTCTGTGGCTGATCTTGGTAGATCTATGGAAACATTTTCATGAGAAATGATGGATGCTAATTCTACTAGTAAACTGGAGAAGCAATCTAAAAAATTATCTATCACCATCCTCATCTTCTCAAGTGACTGTTTATTCTATAAGGAAATTTATAATCGCAGAGATCAGTGCAAAAACTGGAAATTGGTGTCGGCATCACCATGGAGACAATGACAGTGTTTGCAAATAAATCGTCTAGCTCCCCAAATTAGAGTAGATTTACTGCATAAGAATATACAGTCTCTGCTTTTTATAAGCTTGTGTAAAGGTAACATGTCCAGAACTTTAGTACTGATGCTAACTATTGTGTTAATTTGTTTCTGTGTTATGATGAGGGAAGTCAATAATATCTCAGTGTGAGAAAAGTGTAAAACAAATTTTCAGCACTCTTTAACTTAGTAGTTGCATCTGCTGCCTTTAATATTAGGTTGCAAGTTTATTTTGTTGGACACCTTTGTGAAGTGAAATTAAATTTATTATCAAGGGTGATGCTGTGAAGTCAATTAGATGGTAGTCAGGCTCAACATTTCTTCAACACTTCCTCTGAGTGACAGGGAAAACTTTCTCTTTTGCCTGGCATTGTCTTCATAAATAAAAAGGTTTTCAAAGTTTTTGTACCTTGGGATGATGAGGTGGAGAGGTTGGAAGTGCTGAAATGAATGCTGAAATCACATACTATGGTTGGAATTTTCTTTTAATATTTTCCTCCTATAAAACAGACGATCTTTTGTTCCTCTGATTAAGAATTTACACACCTGTGTTTCTTGACATAGCTGCAAGTAGCAACATCTGCTGTCTTGAGTTTCTGTACGAAACAAATCTACCTTCTCTGAAGATAGAGGGAGAAGCTCTACTGCATATTGCCTGTACAGGGCAAAGGAAGGATGGTGTGAGGACCCTAGCTGTGGTCATTGGTCTCTTTGCCGCAAATCTGTTCTGTACAGCTTCCCTCTGCTCCAGGCTCAGAACCCAAAAAATCAGACCATGACTGACCACAGAGGCAGACCCAGTGGCCAACTTCTTGTACAAAAGTCATGCGGCCTAAGTGAACAGAGGCAACAGTCATTCCCTCAGAGCACTTTTTACAGATCTTGTGTCAGATTTTTACATCTGCTTGAAGCTCCCCATCACACAGTCGCTTCTGTGATGCAGTGCATAGAGGTCAGAAACTCAGAGTAAGAAGGAAATAGTGATGGAGGTGACAGAGTGGTGACAAATTTTGTTCTACATCACTCTGGTAATATCTGCCATTCAAAGACACAAGCCACTTCCTGGGAGAATTGGTGCTAAGCCAGGACTCTCAAAGTGTGGTTTTCTTGCAGGATCCCACGGAATATTTCTTTTTTAATTCCAAAGAGCCAGTAGTCATTAACTGCGGTTGTGGTTTTGGCTTCACTGCTCATTCCCACATCCAGTTTCAGATCTGAGTCTGTTTCAAAAGGCATTTTGGAGCCTGGAAACACGCCTCCGCAAACAGAAAACCAAAGCTTTTAAAACCTTGGAACTTACGGCCTTTTCTGGGCTTTCCTCTTCCAGTCTTAGGCCACTACCTCACCTCTGCTGAGTGCTCAGAGCTCACTGAGGAGAGCTAATTCCCTATCCTAATGCAGTCTCAGAGCTTCTGGCTTTATTTTTGGGTTCTGGTGATCTTTTGCAAAATTATACACGTGTAATATTGGAAATAGCAACATGCTTAAATTAGCAACAAAACAAGAACCATAAAAAAGTTTGTAAAACTAAGAAACAGTTGGTGTCCTTCCTTTAAGGTAATACATTATTCATAGCACTTTACTGGGATTGAGGGTGTCAGTGACAGGGGAGTCTGTGGATGAATTGAAGATGCTGAGTGTGCAGGAGACTCGACAGGCAGGAGTTGATCAGCTCCTGCTACTGTTCATAACTCCATCACCTTGCATGCTATTTCCTGCTCTCAGCCAGGCTTCTCCTCTTCAAAAGATGTCCACTTTCCTTCCTTTTGCACCCTGTATGTGATGTAGATAGTGAGTAATTCCCATTATTGTTCTTATTAGCATCTGTTGTTGACATGTCTGCTTATATCTAAAGAATAACTGGGATTAAAGGGCTGATCTTACTCTTCTTTGCAGCAAAGACAAAACTGCTACAGTGACACAGCTGGCACTCACATCCTTAGAGAGGGAGAAGACTGCAGTGCAAGTTGTCACTGGTGGATTCGGGTGAAGTCAGTACATTAACAGTCCATGGCATGTTTTTAACTTCCCCAAGCACTAAATTTATCCGTGCAGCTAGGAGTTACTCCTTAACGATGTTATTCATTTGCAGTGCATGAGCAGCCTTACAACAAAAATCTGTAAACTCTTTAACCTCATATACACAATTGATCTTTTGTGGCTTGGCTATTAATCATGCATGAAAGCAATCAAAACAGTGAAGCTGGGGAATCTAACAATTCAGACGACAGATCGTTCACCTCTGCAGATGCTTACTTGTTCCTGTGGCTTAGAAAGGTTGACCTCCAGTTATCTGTGGTCCAGGTTAGTATCACTGTGTCACTATAGCAACAAAATGGCCTCTGAAAAACAGCATGAGACATCTCAGTCAGCTTCCCTGTTGGCTGGTGTTCACATTAGAGAGGCCAATACAGTAAGTGATGCAAACTGGCAACTTTGCTGGCAGCCTTAACAAAAGGATCGGTGAAGGCAGATGTTAAACTGGCTGTTTGCTCCTGGGGTTTTAGTTTCTAAAGGCAGAGTGAGGCTGAACATGTTTTATTTTGTACGAAAAGAGAAGACACAGGATTTCAGAGAAACAAATATCTTCCCTGCTTTATGGCTAGCAGGGAGGCAGTGGAGTGAAAGGGCGTCAAAAGGGACACACTGGCTGCCTCAGCTGCAGCAGAGCTCGCGTCTGCCTTCAGCTCTCTGGCTCACTTCAGCTTTAACATTCCAAGAATCAAGTTTCCTCTGAAGACTGGGGGACAGGTAAGTGCTTCAGACACTTGTCCCCTCTGCTCTAGACACAGCATGAGGCTGCCTAAATCCCTGAGTCTGCTTAACTTTCTCAGTGACCACAGATGGCAAACTTAGACTAGACATCTGTTTTTTTAAGATGGCCAGGATAAGTGAGATTGATCCCACTGAATTAAGCTCTTTCCAGCCCAAGTGCTGTGTCTCAAATCTTTTCGTCTGTGCTGCTTTTCAGAGTTTTGCATTGACCAAAATAAATTGAATCAAAGTAAGTGGCAGAGGGATAGGTAAGCATATTCCAGGATAAATAAAGGTTTCATACGGTAGCCATGATGACTGTCAAGAACAGGGGCTAGTGTAGTTCTGGAAATCTCTTCCTTCTGATGTTTGAACCCTTTACATATCATATCAGCACTGCCAATCACAACTCCTTCATGCCATTAGGACGGTCATTTAAAAAAGCTTTTGAGCTTTGAGCTCCTAGCCCAATTATGCAAAACCTCTGTGCCATCTTCACCTGAACTATATTTCAGAATGCCTACATAAAGATGGTAATAAAATATATAAATTCTAAAGAGCAGAGAGATAGTTGCCAGGTTGTCATTAACATACATTTTTTGTGCTTCTGTGAATTTGTAGGCCCAAAATTAACTTTCCATTAGCAGAAGGTCTCACATTGAGCTACTTGTTTTCTAGATAATTATTCCCTAGCAATACTCTCTAATGACTACTCTTGAAGCAATAAGTAAAGCCATGCTAATCTATTCTGTGTAGATTCTTGTACAACACCTATCATGTTAACAAACTGCCTTTTAGCAGAACATTAAATGACAGAGTAACACCCTGTCATGTTTGTCCTTCCATCCTCTTCCCCAGGGGAGAAGAGTATGTAGTGGAATCATGATTTTGTGAGATGTTGTCTTTTTGATAGTTTTCTAAAAATATATGTTGCTACTTACTTAAATAAAGAAGAGCAAAATCAGAACAATATATTAGAAAAGAGTTTTAGTTGTAAACAGAGTATTTTAAAGACTGCCCACTGAGTAAGACTGGTCTCCCATCCAGGAAACAACAGTAATGTATATGTAAGATACACCCAGGAATGATAAATAAGAGCAATAAAACAGGCAGGTATATATAATGGATAACTTCTGCTTTATACACAACAGTAATTAGATGCTAAAACTGATTAATACCCAGAGAGGAGGAATACTGTTTCATCCATTTTGGCATTTGTTCATTACCAGTATACCTCTAAGGTATTATTTTTTCCTTCCCTAATGAGACTGGAACATACTGTTAAATCAATATCAGAGTTTCTGAGCTTATTGTGGAAGAACATGGTTTGGAATAAATAACTGCCAAGGAGAGTTTTTCTAAAAGTGAGTCATTGCTTGAGAGAACAGATCATATGGAAAAGAGAAAAGAAGTGTGGACATGTATATTTATTTTAAAAGTTTCTATGGCATTTCTGATTTGTTAAAATAATTCTGAAACTCTACACTTAAAACACGGCTGCCTGGTTCAGGTTATTTGCATTTGCTAATAAGGAGGAGGTAAAATTTTCAATGTCAAGGGACATACTTCTCAATCTCATTTTCTCTGTTTAAACACAATCTCTTTCTGAAGGTTCTGAATGCCAAAATAAGTTTTGGAAATGTGGGTTATAAATCCATATAATTTATGTTCCTTTGAAACATGGTTCATAATGATGTGTGAAAGCAAATTCTAAATATCCAACCAGCAGCAAAGGTGCATTTTCCTAGTGCTGACCTGTGCTGGATGAGGAAATGTGGAATTGTTTCTAATCTATGCAGTTTTTTACAGCTTTTTTCACAGTGATGCTCCCAGATGTGTTGCTATGAGCATATGAATGCTCTGGTCTTCAGTGGGGATGAGGCTCGTTACCCACCTTTATAATGTTCTGAGGGATCCTAAGGGAGAAAACACTGCCCAGCCAACTCCATCCAAATTAGTTCATCTACTGAGGAAGTGCCAAGCTGAGTCTAAGATTTACTTTCTCATTACATCTCTAAGTCAAGTCCCACATGCTTTCCAGTGTTCAAGTGTGTAAACATTCCTCTCCAGAATGCTTCTCACAGGTCCTGCAAAGTGTATAGGTAAGAAGCCAACAGAGAGAAAGCATCTGAAGAAAGCGAAGTATGTGTCTAGGAGAGAGCTGCTGTGCATAGATGTGCTGCTGATTCTCAGCTTTTGTGTGGATGACCCAGAGAGTATTCTGGGTATGATACAAAATGCAAGAAAGTGCTGTACATAATGTCATGAACTCCCAAGGCATTAGGATGAATTTTAGAGTCCATAATCCTTAGAGTTTTAGTGGAATTGCATGAGAAGTGCACTATTTTAGGAGGAGGGAAAGTTGCTTTGTATTTTAAACAAGAGTTGAATCTCCAGTTGCAGAGAAAAATTGTGTGGGGAAAAAGAAAATCTAAAAATTCTAAATGCAAAATGCAAAGAAGAATGTCTCTGTATCATTTGACTTTTCTGGAGGTAGGACTCAGAATTCCTCTATGAGTTTCAATACTGAATGCAAAACTAGATGTGAAACATTATGAGTGAGGTACTTTGCCAACTGGTAGAAATTTGGAGGTGATAATAAGAATGCCTTTTAAAAAGTATGTAGGGATACTTAAATGTTAGCACTTTAAAAAAGTGGAAGCTCTTCTGCTTTGTAAGTAAATATTGTTTAGAAATGCCTAAACTGAAAGAAAGTTTGGAAGACTGTTGTATCATAATGAAAAGATACAATGTCTATGACATAATCTACAGTTCACACCATTCACAGAATCACAGAATCACAGAACCATTAAGGTTGGAAAAGACCTGTAAGATCATCAAGTCCAACCATCAACTAACACCACCATGCCCACTAAACCATGTCCCTCAATGCCTCATCCACACGTTCCTTGAACACCTCCAGGGATGGTGACTCCACCACTTCCCTGGGCAGCTTGTTCCAGTGTCTCACCACTCTCTCAGTAAAGAAATTTTTCCTAATATCCAGTCTAAACCTCCCCTGGTGCAACTTGTGGCCATTTCCTCTTGTCCTGTCACTAGTCACTTAGGAGAAGAGGCCAAAACCCACCTCTCTGCAACCTCCTTTCAGGTAGTTGTAGAGAGCGATGAGGTCTCCCCTCAGCCTCCTCTTCTCCAGACTGAACAACCCGTTCCCTCAGCCGCTCCTCATCAGACTTGTGCTCCAGACCCCTCACCAGCTTCATTGCCCTTCTCTGGACACGCTCCAGCACCTCAATGTCCTTCTTGTAGGGAGGGGCCCAAAACTCAACACAGTATTTGAGGTGCGGCCTCACCAGCGCTGAGTACAGGGGCACGATGACCTCCCTAGTCCTGCTGGCCACACTATTTCTGATACAGGCCAGGATGCCATTGGCCTTCTTGGCCACTTTCCGAAACAGTCCTATACATGGAGTTTTCAAAAGCACGTTCAACTAAGAGTTGTTTATAGTTAATTTCAAAGACAGAGGTATTTAACTACGCACCTTCTGCAAAAATGCCAGGCAGATCATGTTAGGTAAGGCCTAGATTTAACTCAGTTGGTTTAGAGTGTATTAAGAGATATACTGCACCCCAATGCAAGGCATTAAATGCACTTCCTAACGTGTCAGCATTATGCCTTTTACTCAAGTCTAAGGAAAGCCCAGTCTAGACAAAATTCCCATCCCAATATATGGCATTTATATTGCTTCGCTAGGAAATTAGCAGTTCACTAAGTTGCAGCCATTAATGTCTTTGATGCTGGAATATTGCTTATTATTCTTATGTCTCACTCTGCCCAAGTTGCACTGGGACCCATTATGCTCTAGAGCACCAAGGAGTTTGACAATTGCTGTAAGATTGAGTTAAATTCAGCTAACCTAAATTCAGGTATTTAAAAACAACGTCTGGTCTGAGCTAGTCAAATCAACTCCCCCTACAGCCAGTGTAGACATCATGGCATCTCAAAGAATGATCGTTCCTGGTTAAAGTGTTCAGGATGAGATAAATGATTGCCTCTCTCCCCAGTGACTATAGTGTGGAGGTGGAGGACTAGTTCAGATTAGCTGCCATACTGTAGGTGAGATTAATTCCACTGCTGTTAAGAATGGGAGGATGTAGTAGGATAGAACAGCAAATATACATGGAGAGAAACACATCAAGGGCAGGGGCCAGGCTGCAACCAGAGATTCAAAGGGTTGTGGTGGTAAAATTATTAAGACTAGAGAGGTCTGGCTAAGAGATTTATCCTAACTAAAAGAACATTCCTTTTGACTAAATCTAGCAGTCTGTGATTGTTTCCAACTCCCCACTTCTGATGTAAGATAATACTGGTGTGCCACTCCTACAGGCTCACCAAGAGCCATCTCTCCATATTGTCATGTTATTTACTGCTTGATTCCTTCTTAGAATAGTGGCAGTTAACATACTCCTACTTAAGAGGTTCATCCCTCCCAGGGATGGATACCTGGTTTTGTTAACATTGAAATGATTGTTTTTCCTCACCTCTTTCTTTTTTCTGAAATGGTATGGAGGTTGGTCTCTGCAATCACTTGGGAAAGAACAGGGTAGCAGAGGGGGAGATGCTGGCCGAATGTTCTCTCACTACAATTGTAGTTACTAAAGCTTCTGTCTGACCTGTCCTAAATTGTACTTGTGTTATTACGCACTTGGAGTTCCCAGATTCCTCTACAGGGTCTTGGGTCAGGCTGTGAACCAAAGGCAAGTGTGAAGGACCACTCTGCTATACTGCTCCCATACTTCTCCCTTTTGTTTGCAATTGCCATTCTGATCGTTAGACAACTGCAACGATTTCCACTGCAGTCCTGGTTAGGGAGGCTGTGGGAAAGTTCTTGCAATGAAGCAATAGTATGCAGTCTTCCACACTGTGAACTGTCACTCTCTCCAGAGAAAAAGAATTAGAAATAGTATTGTCTTCAAGAGCTGAGAAAACTTGCAGATTTTCCATGTACAGTAAACAGTTTCTATAATTACCAGGAAAACAAAACAGAGAGGCAAAGTTGTGCAGCAGGGGCATCCTGTCTCATAGGCACTGCTGTGATAATGAAGTCCAAACCCTGTGGAATTGCAGGCACATTATTCTCACTTGCTTTAAAGGTCAGCTAAGAAGCTAATTTCTCAAATGGGCTCATAGCTCTGAGACAACGTAACACTAGTCGTTTCTTCCAACAAATTGCAGTTGTCAGAGAAACTGGATTAGTAGCTCATGGACCTAAAAATAGACATGCGCTTGCCAGACAAGGATGAATTCAGTAACAGAGGTGAAGGTATATCAAAATATCGTAACATCTGGAGCAAAAGCAACAAAAAAAATGCTCAATTGAAAGCAAGTTACCCATAAAATTACATTAAAAATAATCTGGATCACCAACTGGAAGAATGACAGGGTTTAGTCTTGATTCTGTTTTATTCACCTTCCGGATCCACCTTGCAGTTGCTGCTTTATCAGCTGAATCAGTTTGGACACAGTCCTTTCAAAGTCACGTACCTCAAGCTAGGCAGTGAAAGTCATTATGTTAAAACCATTATCTGAATACTAAAGAAGAGTCTTTGGTGTAACATTTTTATCTTTGGGGGGGGGGGGGGGGGATAATTTATTGCTAAACTTATTCAACTGAAAAATAAAAACTAAGCTCCCAAAGCCCAAATCTAATAAGACAGCTACAGTGAAAGCAACTTTCCAAACCTCAGCGTATCTTTACTAAAAAGTGAATAATTATTTTTCATTACATCAAACGTTTGTGTTTTGAAGAATTCTCTTTTATGCCATGATTTTGTAAATTTGTTTCTTTATTCTTTATTCTTCTTCAGTTATTTGTTTTCCATAGCAGAGCAATTCCACCATACTGCATATGACCTTGAAGGAGCAGCAATCCACTGCAGATAGGGACCCTCAGCCTGTCTGGCCAAGTTGAAAAGTTCTGTAAGGCACAGGTTGGGTCTCAGCTGAAAACAGGGCTGGCAGTAGTTGCATGCAGTTTGTACTATGACTTAAGTAATTCAGAAGCAGACCTATGTATAGCTCAGGAATAATCTTCACTTTCTTCAGAAATTCTTTCTGTAGTATGTGTTTTTTCTGTTCCCCTTTTCTAAAATCTCTGCATTTCACATCTGAGGCACTGAGAAGTGTAGGGTATAAATAATAACTTATATCAGCGAATCAAATCACTGTGAAAAATATTTGTAAATGCTCATTGTCTTTTAGATATCTTATAAGCTAGAGCCCTTTTTGCAAATTGTCTTGCAGAAGCCTTTGGTCATCATTCTAAGAGAGGTCAAGAGTAATCTTGATATTGGGATTTAATTAGCATCAATACCATTTATCTGGCATTCACTGTGTACCATTATTACACTGCAGTGTTAAGGTTCAGTTGTGAAACAGAAATGTCAGGATAAGCAGCACCAGCAGTTATCTGCGTTGCACATCCTACACATTATGCACACATACTTTGTATTTTATAGAACATAGTATGACTGGTTAAATATGTAGAGAAATAGTTAGGAATAAAAAATACAAAGTATGTGGACACTGCCATGCCTGATAGCTATCTTGAGATATTATGGATACATTATCACCTCCTCTTGGGATTGCTCTGAACCCAATCATGCATCTTTGACATCCATCCTTGCTTCGGTGAGAGGCATGGTCATCATCACCCCTTTAGTTGTCAAAACTCAGTTACATTAGAGCCCAGAGATTAGTAACACAGAGATTATTCAGTCGAGTATTGTAAGAGAACTAATACTGTTTTTTTCTGAATATGGCGGGCTCCACTGCTAGGACTGACTTTACATCCCTTCTTCATTTGATTTTCACCTTTCCCAGTTTACTAAAATTCTGCAGTTTCTCTTTGCAGGATTCCACAGTGTTTTGAAGAGATTGTGTGTAGTCTGGTTGTGCAATCCACTGGTATAACACGCAAATGGTAGCTGTTTCAGACCACCGTCCTGGAGAGACCAACCAATGTTTCACAGCCACAAATAATCCCCTTATTCTCTTTGCCACTTTTGTCTGCCCCTATAGCCAACTTCAGAGAAGGAACTGAATGCTACTAAAAATCTTCTGGTGGTTTATATTTGTTTCAGTGGGATAAATTCATGATTAGGAGAAACTTTTGCAAAACAAGCTAGTGTTATTGGCATGAACTTCATAGCCTGAGCCCATCAAGTCATAGTTCAGCCTCTTCCCAAAGCCTTTGAGAACAAATTGAACTTTACATGCAGTATCTCGCCTAGAAGAACTGATAACAATTTTCCAGTTGTCTGTCACTGTGATCCTGAGTCTCCCATCTAGCGGAAAACCCATGAAATTAATGAAACCGTGGATGGAAAATCTCATACTTCTGATACTTGTTTAAATCTTTCTTCCAGGAGCCTGTTGCAATTCTGAAATTGGTGATTTAACTGGCAATTCATTCAGGCTCATCTTCCTTTCCTCTGCAAGTAACTCTAGAGGATGATTAATCTTTGATGCCTTACAGTTGTATCTTTCGACTTTTCCCTTTGATTTCAGTGTTGCCAAAGTAAAATCTGAGGGCTAATTCCTGTCTAAGATGGTCACAAACAGTTCCAAATTTGGATTATTGTAGGAAGATGGATGTTCTCCTGAGTTCATGATGCTCAGTTTTAGGAGTGGGAATTTTTAATAAGAGTTATGAGCTACTTATTGGTGGTCTATCATTTACTGAGAGCAGAACAAAGGGAAGGAGCAGTTCAGTGCAGTGCAGTTTTAATCTCAGCTTTATGAATGCTGAGAATTGCTGCTTGTCTTGTTTCAAACTGCTCTGTTTGGCAAGCTGGATAAAAATATTTGGTAGTCCTAAAATGTGAAGACTGACCACCTCAAAGTCTGCACTCCTGGGGAAAAGGACCAATCTCCCCTGGGTGCAAATGCTTTTTTGTGTAATTCTCTAATACTATTTTAGTGTGTCCTATAAAGTTTCTCTGAAGAGACTTGGACTTCAATTGTACAAGCATTCTGCACTAAGCAATGAGATTACAACCTAGCACTATCAACAAAAGATGCTTAACATTAAAATAATATTGAGTGTCATGAAATAATACTAGAGCTCTGTCAGGGTTTAGAGCACCGTGATGTTTGTGAACTAAAGCATTTTGTATTAAATAAAATACAAATATGAGGATTATCTAATTAATGACAGTATTTCCATTTTAGTAATATGCAGAGGAGGTAAGGTGGTGTCCCTAGACATTTCTGTCAACTTAATGGTTAAGAGATTCATTTTAGTACTATGTAAATCTGAATATTATTTGAAAACATCAGCCTGCAGTCTACTGGGAAGAGATATGGCAGGTTAGATTTTACTGTGAGCGAGCATGGACAGAAAAGCTCAGCAAAGCATACAAGCCAAGACCTTCCCACACTGAAACCAAGGGAGTAATTGCAAAATTGAGTCTGTTTACTTGTCCTAGCTGTTCAGCAAAGGAATCCACCTGTCAACAGAAGCAGAGTCCATACAAACTATTGCATACCGCATTTGAGTTTTTTAATTGGGATTCATTTGGCAGTCTTAGTGGTCTGGAAGTTACAGTAAGTACCTCTGGTTGAAAATTACTATTTCAGTTACGATTGCTTCCCCAAACCAACTGAATTTATTACTAACCAAAGACTTACCTACTTGAAAACAAAACAGTAAAGTTTGGTTCTGTCATTTTTGTCTTTGACTGCGAGCAGTTGAAGTGCATAATATAGGTACTAACCAGGCCTGTGTTGGGTCATTGAGCAAGGGTTATTCAAGGCCGCAGCACCAATATAACACAGCAGAATTCAGTATTAATCCCTCTATGGGAACATGAGTCTATGTAATAAATTGATGTGCCATATGTGTAGGCCATGGGAAAATTGTGTGTGCAGTGAACTACATATGGTCTTAAAAGCTTTAACATTTGTACTGCTCTTCCTATAACAGAATGTATATCTTGATAGCTGTCATCCTATGAGCTTCTGAAAAAAAAAATAATCTAAAGTTTATTCTTCTCGTTTATAAATCACTGTTTTGTGAGTTACTGTTTACACAGGCCTCCATACAGCAAGGGGTATTTCTCCATGTGTGGGAAATGGAAAAGCAGATGCTATCTGTAAATCTTGCAGGCTAGAGGGATCAGTGAATGCCTTTCCTGAATCTCCTCCTGATAAGCCGCTTCTTTTTTCTAGCAAATGCAAACAGTGCCAATAGCCTGGGCCTTCTCTAGAAGAAACAAATCGTTTGTTAAACAACCTTGTTCTGTCCAGCTTCTATTGATACTTCTTAATTTTCTCTTTCTGCTTCCTTTTGAGTAGGCTTTGGTGAATAAGATTCTTGCAAAGTGTAACTGAGGACAAACAGTTTGCCATTTTTACCCTTCCTTTTTCCAAAGCCGCTGAAGGCCTCAAACAAGAAGAAGAAACTTTACAAAACTCATACAGGCATGTTGTTAACAGATAGCAGAAGGATAAAAGAGCCTTCTAAGAGTACTCCAAATTATCTTTTAATGGCATGCCTGCACTGTGTTGTGACTTCACATCTTGCTTTCATAGTGTGACCTGCTGTAATGGTGTTTGTTACAATGAGGTCCTTTTAGTTTGTCCTAAATAATTAACTTGTTTGTCACCATATTAGAAACATAAGGTACACTCTATAAGAAAAGCAATATACAATATACTATACATCTTCTATTTCAATGCCTCTAGTTTTAGGCTAGTATTCATATAAATGTTTATAATCAAAATACAGGTTTTATTGTTCTTCACAGGACCAAGCAAAGAAGTTTTGCCTTGTCTAAATACTAACAGTTGTCTAAATACTAAGAGTAACATTTCTATTCAACAAATACTCTTTTCTCATGCTTCTAGTTAACTTGTGGTGGGCTCCATCCTACTCTGACTCCCCATTAATGCATTTGAAAGGGAAAAGTAATGAGCTATTTTAGTGCATGACCTTTGTGCAGTACCTGATTCATAAAGATAAATAGATCCAAAATCTCATTTATGAGTTATTAGTGATCAGCAAAACAACAAAAACCCTTTGAAGTTCACCTGAGTAAGTTCTGAAGATTTGCATTGCTTACTCAGTTTCTCAGTTTCTTGAGTCATTATGACAGCCATATTTGATAAAGCCTTTGCCATGGACACTGGCACCAGCCTTCATCAAAGATTGTTCTAATTTCTGCTTCCCATTTCATCTGGAAGTTTCCTGAAATGGAGAAATTATCTGGATTTAAAAAAAATAAATCATACAGGTTTCTTTCAAGTCAGTTCTCACCTTATTTGACCTAGTCCATGGTAGGTAGCTCACTTTAATTAATTTTTGTCATATTAGTAACACAATATCCAGGAAAAAATGTTTCTCCAGAGAAACTCCACTGAAGAACATTTTGTTCCTAACTGTGACCGGGATACCTCTGTTACATATTTCAGAGCTAAGGCACTGAAGAGTTGATCAAAGAAGACAGAATATTAAGACAAATCCTGAAATTCTACACACAAGAAGTGTGTACTTTGTTAAAAAAAAATAGTACAATAGGGAAGTCAATAAGTTCTTTTTTTTTCCTCATTAAACTTTTCTGATACACCTAGCAGTTGATCATAAAATACTTGTTTCTTCCTCCACATATTCTCATTTGAAGTCAGTAGAGCTTCAAATCAAAAGAAGTTATAGCGTCACAAATGTAGGTAGTTCACTGGAAAGCATGGACAGAGCTTGGTTCTCTAAGCACTACAATAACATGATAAGAAAAGTACCAGTTCAGTTACACTGCCAGGTGCTCAAGATACCTTCCAGACTGTATTTATTATTATTCTCTTATCCTTTAAAATGGCAAAAAAATTAGTTTAAGTCTGTCTTTGCATTATTCAAGTTCTCATATGTCGAGACTGCATCTGGTGGTATGTTGCAAACTTGCCTTCCCATGCTACCACATGAAAGAGTAGCTGCTTGATCACTTTTGTGATACCTTTTTCTGTCTGTCTGGAATTTTTTGACATCTCTTCAACCATGTCAGTAGCTCCAATTGGGCTGCCTGATGTCTGGAAATCCTGGATAGAAGGTCACACTAAACATGTGCAGAACAATTCTGTATCTGCCTCAGGTGAGAAGACTTTTATATGGACATGTTGGGTTTACTGCTCGGGGCAGACCAGCTTTGCAAGTGCACTGGACTCATCTCATGCTGTAGAGTTGATGTGTATAGGCACAACACATGTTGACACATTGCTCAGCTAGTGCAGAGACGTGGTCATGCATTTCAGTGTGGCAAATACTAAGGAAAAACATGGAAGTTGCAGCATTTGGGATTTCAGATGTTGGCAGAAGTACATGGTTGGTACCACCTACTCTCTGCTGTTTCATGAGAACTATCTGGAACAGTAAGAAAAGAAGAAAAAAGAAAAAAGGGAAGTGAGGGAGATTGTGAGGTAAAGCTCATTTGTCAACTTCATGTTCTCTTAAAATTCCTTCTTTGCCATTGCCACATGTGGAACTAACACCATTCAAATACTGTGGTCAACACTGATCATCCATCTCATAGCTGAGTTTCCATAGGTAAATTTTATACTGAGTAGCTATAATACTGCCATGGGGCAGGAGGTGACTGTCCTTTTTAATAACCATTGTTTAAAGATTTGTTGCTGAAATTGTCGATATCCAAATACCCTGTAAGGACTCGGCAAGTAGGGTTCACTTTCCAGCAAGGTTTTATGGTAGGAACTTTGAACGTTATTGTGAATCAGGACCGATCTGTGTCAGTCCTAAGCCTTCACAAATAAAGCAGGTTATTACAGCACAGTCAAAACCTTGGTCAGTACTGCCATGCCAGAAGCACGGTGTTCTGAACAATTGCAGACTTCCTACCTCCTGATAATCCTTGCGGAGCAAAACCATATGACTCCTATTATGGCTAATAGGAGTCTTTGTTCGGGCTAAAAGTCTGGGAAGAGCACTGAAACCATATCCCACACTCCTTGCTGTTCAAAACCATCAGTGGTCTGATTCTGCAAGTGTTATATGCGCTGGGTAACTCTCAGTCTGTGAACAGAATCATAGCCCGGCACATTGAGGTGTAACACATTCCATGTAGGAACAAGACAGCCCTTTTCCCTGACCTGCATTTGGATTTAAAGCTTAGTTACATGGGCCATTTAGGCTGCAGTCCCGCATGTGCTCAGGTGAACAGGTAACAAAGGATGTGGAGGCCTCATGCAAAGTGTACTTTGGCCAGGCCTTCTGCAAATGTTGCGGGCAAGGGTGGCAGGACTGCGGCCATACCTCATCAGGTGGTTGTAGATGGGAGTCGCACACCCAGTATCTAATGCAGCATTTCAGATATCTAAGGACTTATTTTTCCATACATTCTGTACACATTCCTACATATTTTATGAATCAGGTCTGTGATCAATGTTTTGAACAATTTGTTTGCTGCATTTTCATGGGGTTACTCTCTCTTTGGTTTGCAATGTAAATAATATTGTACATCTGCTATTTTATGATACAAATTCTGTGTGAATTGCTTATTTTTAAAATGTTATAGCTCTGTTATTGTTTATTTACAATGCCATCTCACAGTATTGGTTTAATATACAATGTATCTGTATGGCATGAATTAAATTGCTTATATTTTACAATGTCAAATATTTTATTTTTGTTTTCTGAAATGACTACATTTCATCCTATGCAGTTTCATCAATGTTCCTTAAGTGGCTCATTATGTCTGGAAATACTGCTTCCTCTCCAGTAGTGCAGGCATAAGAACTGGTATTCCTGATCAAAATCGTCTGATATATCATCTAGCTATTTCAGAGTAGAAATACATGTACAAATATTTAAGCATTTATAGATAATCAGAACATCTACTATATCTTCCTTGCTTTTCATGTAATGATACATTTTAATCATTTTGTATACTTTTTATTTGTAATTATTTGTGAGTCATACACAGTGTAAATAACATGTTTCGTTATGCAAGATTTCTAGGTATTCAAGATTACAAAAAAGGTGAATTTGTATATGAAAAGAAATTGACAGTAGATTGGAATGACATAAAATAAAGTGGTGATGACTATGTTCTATTTATACTGTTCATTTTCAAACTGTCTGTTAAAGAAAAAACATTTCATTTGCCCTTTAATGTCCAACCAGTTATTTACAGTATATTTACATCAATAAATCATGCAAAAGTCTATTAAAAGTCATGATGAATCATTGACATTTTCTCTTTTTCTGTTGACAGCTTACCTATGGAGAGCAGAATTAAAATATACTAAACCCCAGTTCAATAGAAACAGTCCAAAAAGTCAATGAAGATATTTGTGAAAAAGAGCCTCTTTTCACTCCTAGCTCTCAAACCTCACCTTATATCACAAATCCAAATGTATTGTTAAACAATAAACTAGTAAAATATGCTATAACAAAATGCTAGATGCTTAAATACACACTGTGTGTATCCCTTGATGTGTAAGCTTTGGTTTTCGTGGACATTGCCATGTAAAAACCTTTGTTCTTGACTGAACTTTTGGAGTTTTGAGACATAGCTGCTTAAGAAATTTAACAGATTGTTGGAAAGAAAATATCTGTTTTGGGTGATACTGTAATGGTTAATTTCTTCCAGTGATTGTTCAGTTCTCGGTTCTGTAGAACCATAGAGCAGAACCAGATTTCAGTCCTGGAGAACAGAGTTAGAAAACGGGTGACTTTACAGTGAAATAACAACACTCGCTCATTGCTACCAATGCAAGAACAAAGGAAGCTGGCATGCTGCAACGTCATCAGCCTTACAAATGCTGCTTGTGTTGCCATTTTTTCATTCCTTCTTCATCTTTTCTGTATCCCCAGCTGAGAGCATGACTCATTCTGTTCTGCTATTTTTTACGGAAGACCATTAACTAGAATTGGTTGCAGTATTTTTCTGTGGTGGAATGTGTTACTGGGGGAAAACGGAATTTCAATTAATTCAAAATGTTGGCAGGGGAGTTTGATTCTGACATTTCAGTGCCGAATGTGTTTGGCTTTTATGTGGCTAAAGCTAAAGCTAAGGAAGGTCTAACCTATCCTAAAATTTCAGGGATTTTTGCCCTTGCCACAGCTGGCTTTAAGCCTGGTGAACATTTTCCAAGAAAGAGACTGATAATTTGCTTATTCCTGTCTTCAAAATTATTCCAGAAAATTGTTCCAGAATGTTTAGGTGGGAATTTGAATAACTCTGGTATGTGGGAGTCAGTTCTGATCTACAGTACATTCAGGAATACTGTGTGTCAACCAGGAAATTATGATAAAGACAATTCTCAGAGTTTTTTTAGCTGGGAGAGTTACTCTTCTATTAACATAACACTGCATTTTGAGATCTCACTTTGTCCAATAAAACTCATTTATGTGACTGTATGAATGTAAGGAATGCCTTCAGCTTAACGCCCATATGCAGACCAGATAATTACAGCACAGAAGGAGACAATAGGAATAAAAAAAGGTAGAGACAAGCACAACAATTATGAAAGCTGTTGCATATCTTCCAGAAATTAAATAGGCAAGAATTGCCCAGGTTTGAAGAGACATGACTGTGATAAAGATCTCTGAATACTATGGTGAAAGGCAATAGAAAATGATTATTCTGTGTTGCTTACAATGCCCGAATTAGAGGGCATTTAATGAGGTTACAGGCAGCAGATTAAAAAGAAGGAATGCAAGAGAAAGTACTTTTTTTCATAGAGTGTGTAATCCAATTGTGGCTCTCAGTGCCAACAGAACATTTCAGACACTAAGACAGAAGCAATTAGAAAAGGTGATGGAGGGTAGATTCATCAGCTGATTTTAAACATGTTGAACTGCATGCTATTGTCAGCTCAGGAAGCCACTAATCCTTTGTTGCAGGAGTCTGGGAAAGTGTACCAGCCAGAGGTCTCATAATACTTTTTTATGCTCTCCCTTGTGTAGCATTCTCTACGGATATTGTTGCAGACAAGTTGTTGGGTAGATGGACCTTTCAAGAAAAAGTCTGGTTTTATATTCTTACATAGGAAACTGGAAGAGGAGAGTCCAGGATGATCTGCATGCTGAGGGAAGAACAGGAGGAAGAGAATTTGAAAGTCATACCAGCACGAGGAGGAGATAGTGTAATGCACTGGAAACTTACTGTTAATACATGGACTGGACATCAGTCTTTCATCATCTTGATGGGGAAAACACTCCATTGTGTGTTGACTCTACCTGAGTACCTGGAACACAGGCATTGCAGGATTAAGTCTGAGACGTTGTTAATAACAGCTTTAAGCAAACAGGATTGTTTGCATTTTCTTACATGTAATATCCCTCCCTGATTTCAGTACAGAGGCAGAGAAAATTAGATACTAGTACTGAACAAAGGAGCTATTCCTGTAGGTCTACATAGACAAATGATTTTCTCCACTCTGTATATATGAGCATATCACATACTTTAATTCTGTTTCATTAGCCTCCTAAGATGTAGGTGTGTTTGAGATGCACAGGCTGAGTGGAACAGATGCTGAAGTTGAGACCACTTTGATTCAGTATTTTCATTAAAGACCTTGGTACAGAGGAGAAGAAATTATATCTGTTGATGGCACAAAACTGGGAGTTGTTATCAGCACAGCAAGAGCCAAATGAAATAAGGGGAAAACGGAGTGGCCTTCAGACCACATACAACAGAAATAGGTTGAAAAGATAAGTAATGTGTGCCAGGATTAATTGCAGGTATTCCTGTAATATCTGGAAGCTCATAATTTAGAAATGACAGAAGAAGAAAAAGAGATAGAAGGGTACGGACTGAGAAGTGTATGATTATAGCCACTAATGTAATGTGAAAAACTAAAATGTAACCACAAGAGAGATGTTTCTGAATGATAGAAGGAAATATCAATGTCGTTGCATAAGGTATTCGTGGGATCATATCTGGAATGCTGTGTAATTCTGATTATTTTCATTCAGGAAACTAGTGTACTCCTGTGACTGACAGCAAGGTAAAGCTTAAGGGAAGTATAATTATATAATTAACCTGTTTCTTTTTCAGTGGACCATGCATCTTTTAAAGAGCATAACATTTTAAGTGTGCCTCATGCAATAGTATGTCTTTGAGCAGAGAATATAGCACCATCAAAAATGTTCAAAGTGCTCACATTGCTTGCTGCTCTGTTAGACTAAGGAGGCACAAAGTGATGCACCTTAAGAATACAGCCAAGAGATAGAAAAGGCTGAGTTGCTTTCTAGTGTCTCTCTCGACAGATCCAGGTTGTGATTCTCTGTACCTTTTCCTGGTTTATGTGGTGCTAGAATCAACAGGCGAAGGACCTTTAGCCATCACCTGTACTCCTGACTTTTCTTAAAAATGTGAGAAAGAAAGTTAAATATCAGTATTTGTGCAAGGGATCTTGGTTCACCTTCCTAAACACAGACCTCTTCTGCATTTGAGATGCTCTAGTTCACCTTGCTTGGCCTCTAGCTCCTAAGTGGCCAAAGGACTTCTGTGGATCCTGGACCATATTTGCCAATGCCATGTGGAGCTTTTAGATGCCATAAAATGACACTGTATTCAGGCAACTGAATTAATTACATCATGCTGAGGTTATAATGGATTTCCCAGGCAAAACCATCACATTGTTTGAAGGGAAAACTAGCTAATCAGACTAAGATCAGAAGCCTTTTTTTATCGGTGTACTAGATGACTCTTACCAGAGTACATTCACAAATGATAAAATAAAGCTTTGCATATGGTCCAGAGAAATATTAAAAGAAGTTTGAATAATATACCTAACAGGATAATATAATGATTTGAGTACTTGTACGAGCAAGTAAAAGAGAACTGTGGTTTGATTTATTTCATTTGACCTTGAAAATGTCTCTAAGTCCATGGAAAGAGACATAATATTATAAAATTTGCATTTTTTTCCTGCCATCTCAGTCAGTTCTGCTAATAGTAGTCCCTTGCTCTGGCTGTTATTTCTTGTATAACATCCTTTATTGTAATTGCTTTCAGAAAATCAATATAATCCTACAGTGCACAGATCCAGATAGACTGCTTGTCCTACGGTGGCGGTGAAAGAACAAATACTGCTTTGATTTCAGTTGACTGTCTGGAGCTGTCAGAGTTTATTACGTTGCACGTGAAAACAGTGGTGTTCAGAAACCCTTGCAGCGGTACGGGAAGCCGAGTGCAACGCTCTTCAGACGTAAAGACTCTTGATTATGTTATTGGCAATCTTCAGTTCCCTGTCACAAAGTCTTGTGATTGGCAGCATGTGGCTGGTCAGCTCTGAGTTTCATAAACTTTCGATGGTCCCTCTGCAGTGACAGCAGCCTGGCAATGTGTCAGGTAAGAAGTAGACCTGTTGTCACACACCTGAGTCATTACAAGGCAGGTCATACAGGTTGTTACTGATATTATTTACTTGTTCTAATACACCTATAAGTACTTCTTCCCAGTTTTAGGACTGAATATTACATATTTCTTTCTTTCTTCTCTTTTTCTTTCCTTTCAGGCATTTGCCTTGGGAAATGCTAAGCTGGATAATGAGTTATGACAAAGTGCTTAGCTTCATTTCTCACCTCTCTTTCTTGAGTGCTGGATGCATTTACAGTTTCTGACCCATAGTCCAGTTCTTTCAGGTCTGAAGACACCAGAGTGTTAGGGCAGCTGATTTGATTTTCCATTTACGTTACTAAGCACTCTATTATCAGAATACCAACAAGACATCTTGTGCTAGATATCCCAGACTCTAATAGATTCTTCCCCCAAATGGACTCAGAGCTTCTCCAGCTCTCTCACCAACACACAGAAACATTCACAAATGTTCAATGCATTGGGAAAATGCTCTGAAATTTCACATTGCTTCTTCTCCAACAATAGAAGCATCACTATTGGAGGTGAGAGAGCCCAGTTTGGAGTCAGAGTAACATCTTCCTCTCATATTAATGCCTTTATAGATTGGAGGCTGATCCCCTCTTCCATACTCTGAGTTGCCTCCTTCATTACAAACTTGTGGCCAGCTGGCAATATTTGTAAAAGGATGTTTCATAAGAACTTCATATATTGCACGGGGCTGTGCTGATGAACAAGAGACTTCCCATTAAGATCTTTGACTATGTGTTCAAAACTGCAACTGTCATTTTTTGGATGGCATGGACACTTGTATTTTTACAGGTTATGTTAAGCCTTTGTTTTTGTAAGCATATTATCAAACTGAGCTGTATGTTGCTCTTATTCTGTATTATTTCAACAGCGTTATTTCCAAATAAGATATTCTTACAAGTGGTACATACGCAGTAAGTTCTCCATGGAAGAGTTTTAGGTCTTCATTTATAAAACCTTTAGTGTACTGAAGCCGTAGGCAATAAAAATAGTAAATATCTCAATTTCAAAGGACTTTAGGAAACATTGCGATGGCTGAAGTCTTTGAGAAGCCTACACAATAAGTCCTGGCTATGCAATGCAAACATGCAAATGTGTCAAATTTAAATCTGTGTGTGTGTGTGTTGTATTACATGCAAGGCTTGCTTTATTGCTGATTATGTCTATGTACAAAGCAGTACACAGCTGAGTAATGATGTCTTCCAAGAATGATGCATGAAATCAGGCTTAAGCTAGAATCTAGAACTGAGCTCAAACTGAAATGAGCACAAATTCATCTGAAATAGCAGTCTAGAAAAAAACTGGAAGATGGAAGAAGGAGATGGAGTATAAGCTAGGCTAGATAGGACTTCCTAAGGGTAAAAGAAGAGCGATGCTGCTGTTACCTGTAGAAAACTGTTCGGAATTCTATTACCAGGAGGTGCTGAGCTTCCGTTTAAATCATGAAAGAATAATATTACAGCCCATTATATAAATCTGCTGCTGAAAACCCATCAATAGTAGTAATAATAATCTTGAATTCCAGGATAAGCCGGGGTTTAAAATTAGCTTGAGCATTGGAGACTGTAGTTTATAAGGAGAAAAGAATTATCTCTGGATGTCTCTGCTGGCATTCAAAGGAGGAAGACAATTTTTCTGCCAGTAAAGAGAAGATTATTGGTAGAAAAAGGAAGGATTATTCTTCACTTTAGGTTCAGATTTATTTTATATTGGAATCAAGCAAAATTCTTCTCTATCTCAGAAAAAGCTATGAATTTTTCAGATACTCCGGAAAATCAAGACCTAATCAATTTTAATTGTATATAGCAGATCACTACCTCCAGAAAGTGTAATATAGATTAACTGTGAAACTTGGCTGAGTATTTGGTGCATGCTCCAGGTCAAAAGGAGCTTGTGTAAATGTCAATGGCATAGCTGATCTGTGACACTGGAGGTGTGGGGTAAATCAATATTGTCTTAATTACAGTTTCTTGAGATAAATATATAGTAGTCAGAGACGGATAGCATATTAAGCTTTAGCATAATTTATAAAAGATTAACTAGTTCATTAATAAATTAATTGACTGCAAATCGTTAAAAAAAACCACTCAAGGTTTTCCCATACTACTGATCTAACTAGGACATTCCTGGTGGAGACTGCGTAATGGGCTTTGGTCAGACCCACAAGTCACCATGCTTAAGTGTTAATACTGCAGAGACCCAGAGAGACTGTGGCATTAGGGTTCACCATCCCCATACAGCATCCAACAGCCACAACCAGGCGGAGGGCGCAGGGGTAAGTGCGGCTGTTTTGCAAAGCGCTGTCTCCCGTTCTCTTGGCAGCTGGAGTGTATCTTCATGGCAACCTCTGTTCATCACCACACATCACATCGAAGTAGTGAGTGAATTGCAGTGGTTTCACAATGTGATTTGGAAGCAGAGAAAGCAACTCTTTTTGCACCACCTGAAGCATTTTCCTGAGCACGAGTAAAGTATTGGTACGGATGGGGGTGGATGGTGCTGCACCAGTGACTGTAGTGCCCAGAGCCAGCTGGCTGCTGAGGCAGCACCACCACAGAAAGGGTGAATGAGCCCATGAGCCTCCTGCCCAGGGCCTCAGAACGAGACTGGGTGAAGAAATGAAGCAGATGTAGTGTGATGACAGGAAGGTTTCAGCATTGACGCTTGTACCAAGGGCTGGTGTGAGGGCAGACAGTTGCAAAGCAATACGAGCGGCTGCCTTCAGCCAAGTCTTCACAACATATTCACAACATGAACGGTGTCATGTTGTCTTTTCTGAAACAGGTGATGCCAAGCCTCTTCTGGCATTGTAGCACCTGGCAACACTGACTGATCAATATCCCCATCTCTGAGGACATTGCAATTTCCTTGCAAAACAAAGCCTGTAAGAGAAAATGCTTGTTGAAACTTAAAAATGACCAGCTAATCTCCAACGGGAGCCTTCATTAATGGCCACACACAGTGTTCATCTGCTGATGTGTGGCTTCACTACACATTGCCATACACTTATGTGGCCGGGGCAGGCTGCTCTGCATGGCACGGGGAACCGGGAGCTGGTCGGTAGCATGCAAGGATGAAAAAGCAATCAGCATCAAGGAAGATAAATCCCCTATGGACTGGCACAGCCAATGGTGTGGGTGTAACTTCACCCCAGAGAGTAGGTAGGCAGCAGGCTGCGGTGGTTCCCACTCCTGCTCTTGTTACCCTGTGGCAGCCATGGGCTGCTCCTAGTGCTCGTTTCTCCATGGGGGAGCTACAGCTGGATTTTTTTTTTTTTTCTTTTATCTGGTTTAGGGCTCTTTACAATTTTTTTGAGGTGTGGAGCATCCCCAAAAGAGAGAATTTATGATGCTTAAACCAGGAGAGTAGTAACACCCAATTCGCTTTAAAAATAAGTTTGATACTTCTGTTAAGCGAGTTTTCATTGGCACAGCCACTGTTGTTTCCTATGCATTTCTAAATGCTACACGAAGGGTGCTGAGACTCATTAGCTTCATCTCGCCTTTCCATTTTGATGCCTCCTCCTGGGCATCTCCAGACAGGGTACCAGTTTACACAAACCTTCAGGCTGACCCAGCAAAGCTGTTCACACGTGTGCCCAGACAGCGCAGCAGAGACGCAAGCCCCACAAGCCCCAGAGACCTGTTGAGGCTTTGGAAGGACCCCAGAGACATTGCAACACATACCAAGAGGACAGGCGAGCAGTGCAGGAGGAGCAGAGGCAACGCGATTGCTCGCCTGCTCCCAGGCAGCGCTTTGCCGTGCTGCTCCTCCCAGGTACAAAAGCAGTCATTTGCAACAAACACTGAGCTAAAGCCAAACCTCTTTTTTTCTGAAAGACACTTCTCACTCCACTGCCCCTCCTCTCTAATAAATGTTTAACATGACAGTATTTGCCTGATTAAAGAGGATTCAAGGAGCTACTACTCACTGCAAAATACAATGGTGGATTTCCCTGCTATTCATGCATGAATAGTGCAAGACATTCTTTAAACCTCTGTTGCTAATGAGTGTAGGCAGCTCAGCTCACTGCCCATCTCACTGCCCAGTGAGAACTCCTCTGCCTGTGGTAGTACTATCGCTCATTTTCTTCCCTTATGTAAATAATTAATGCATTCCTTCTTTAAGCCATGTGCTGCAATTTTCAATGTCACTCCATACAGTTAAGGTCTTAATTCCTTAATTAGACTCCGACGTAGTCAATTTTGAAAAATGTGGGATCTCTCTCAGAAATGAATAGATGAGTGAAATGACTCACTGATTGCAATTTAGGCATGTTTGCGAAGTCCTCCTCCCTCCCCGCACACCTCAGTAGATGGTGTGATGTAAATGGAGAAATGGACCTAGAAGAAAATGGTCTTAAAAGGAGAAATGTGGTGGAGAAATGCAATAAGAAGTAGATATTTATGTAAAGGTTAGGAAAATAAAATGGCTGTGAAAAAAGAGAAGGATCCAATTAGTGAAGGCTAAAGTATACAGAACTATTCAGAACTATTTTAATAGCCTCTACTGCAGAGGTTAGGAAAGCAAACAGGTGACAAGGAGAAGTACAGGCAGTAAGTGAGGAACAGCCTGTTCCATGGCGAGACTATTCCACAGACACATCAGACTGAGGAAAAGTAACGGGGAGGATGGCATAAAGACAGGCAAGGCTGCCTTCCTGCTGAAAGGAACCAGTGCTTTTATCTTTTGTGCAGATTCATTATTTTTTAATGCAGCTTCATTTGCCATTCCACACAGAAAAATGCTGTTCACAATTTAACTCTTTTTTTTTTTTTTCCTGTGCATGGTCCTGATTGGATTAAGCTGAATTTTCTTCAAATTTCTCTGTAGCGAATTCCACCAGATATATACATTATTTTTATTGTTGACTTCTTGATTATTTACTGAACAATCAGACCAAGACAATCCTTGATTTTTTTTAAATGGCTCATGACTGCAGATTTTTTCAGTTTGACACATTTGGTGACCATTTCTTCTACAAAGAATCTTTGCCATAGATGATTCCTTTTTAAAGTAGTAAAAACATAAAGATTCTTTTCTTGGCATATGAAGAGAAAAAAAAAAATGCAGGGGAAGTACTTGCGTGAGTGAGGTCCAAACAGATGTGGCTTCAGCCAGTGAAAAATGTAAGAGTAATTTACCACGAGCCCCAGGGGATAATAGAGCAATGAGGAGCAAACTGCATCACTACGTGAAAAGAAAACAAGGACAACAGAATTCCTGACAAAACTGGTGGATTTCAAAATGGTATTGCAAGTTAGGAGATGCCAAAGAAGCAATCGGTTTAAAGGCTGTGTGTGTGATCTGGAGAGTTTGATGCAGCACTTCATGAAATCTTGTCCCAAGAGCTGCCTTGCATAATGGCAAAATATCTTAAGCACAGTAAGGGCCGGAATAGGAATTCACTCGCTAATGTATAGTAGGAGGTGTCAGAAGTTTTGGTGCCTGGGGAGCAGAGTCATTTTTCCCTCTGGCTTTGCCAGTAGACCAGCAGGGAAGTTACCTGCTACTGGAACTGTATCTGGGCCCTTTGCAATTCCTTACCCTGCCTCTTCACTGCCTGCTCATTGCCAGGAGGCAGAGAAGCAGCCCTGGCTGGCTGGGTGGCTGCAGCAGCAGGTGATGTGAACACAGCCCAAAGACATCACATGCTTTGACATCCTCATTGATTCTTGCACCAGAAGAATCCATATCGCTTAGTCTGATCTTCATAACTCTGTACAAAAATCCTTATCTAGTAATTTTTCATCAAGACCATTTTTCTCTTCTCAGTAGAGAACCCCTTACGGAAAGGAAGCCAGGTTTGGTTTAAAGCTATTGGCATCGAACTCTGTAGGTTCAATTTCATTTTTCTAGAAAGCACTCTCATAAACATGATAACGCAAAACCTGTAGTCCAGCTGGATAATTTCTACATTAGCTTGACTGCAAGATGACACTGGATCTTTGGAAAAAAAAAAAAATGAAATAAAATGCAGCCAGTCTGTGGTCTCAACATGGGGAACAGTACTCAGATTTGTCAGGTCTTAAACTGTGACGTTTAATTGTCCTTCACTGCAGGACCGGAGAAAACCCAGGCACAGCCTGAAGCCCTGGCAGGGAAATGATGTTTCAGACTTTTTATTGCAAAAAGCTAAAATAATAAATAGTGGAATATTAAAGCAATGTAGCAGGGACTGTTACATTAGCAGGTTTAATAACTTTCCTCAGATATTACTTTGTTGTAATTTGTAAAATGACCATGAGCACATCAGCAGTGTGGGTGACTACTGTGTTGGTGAGATACAGCTATTGCAGTGCACATTTGCCGTCACCATGGGCTCACAGATAATAAACATAATTACCTCCATGGTGCCAGACAGTGCTTCTCCTCGCATAAATTATTTTGCAATAGCGTGACCTATCCTCATGTGGTGTGCTGTGCCGCTATTGTATGTTCTGATCCTATTTCAGCACGGTATTAACTGCACTGTGTCAAAGCCGTGGAACTGTTGAAAGCAGCTCCTACAAGATTTCAGCCATTTATTGAATCCCAAAGAAGGAAAGATTAATTTCTTACTGGAGTTTCAAGAGGGTCCTTGGAGTTCTGTCTTGGTAATGTGTAATTTTTTCCCTATACCACGCTGCATAGGCATGCATATAGAATCTGATTTACACTTCTAGATTTACACATATATCTGATTTACACTTCCACCCCCTCTCCTGGGACAGTCTAGACAGCTTTACAGGATTGATAGACAGGAGAGTATCTCAAAGGCTGCACTTTTCTGTCCAAAGCTGCTCAGGTGTTTAACACCCTTTGGCAGTAGCTCTGAATCTGGGGGAGTAAGCTCAGTTCTTTGAGATGGCAAGAGTCCTTGGAGAAACAGCGCTGCATCAAACATACTCAGCTGGAAGCCGAAGAGCATGGTCTTGCACACAATGCATAATATCAGCAAAGCTGTTAGGCAAATGTCAGGTTAGCTGATCTCTGGGAGCACACCTGCTTTTCGGAGCATCCTTTCTTCCCTGCTTCCTAGTATTTCTTCCCTGCTTCCTAGTATTGCTTCCCCACGTCAGAGCCCTCCTGCCCTAGTACCACTGGCAATATCATTTTCCAGAGCTGAGATGGACAGATGCACCCCGATATTCAGTCTGGGGTGAAGGCTGTTTCTAGCAACATAATCCTTACTTCTGATAAAGGGAAAGTAACAGCACATGTCTGACTATATCTATGTAATATTAAATCTTTGGAGAGACTGCAGGGCTGCCTTGTTCATTCTCTGTGAGTGAGTGAGTGAGTGAGTGAGTGATCAATATCCATCTCCTTTCGATCTCCAGTCTGATAACCATCTATTTCCTACCAGCATCACTGGGTGCACACCAGGACTTACTTGCCAGTGGCATGAGACATGGGGAAAGCTTGTCTTCCATGTCTGGATGTTGACTGCCTTCCCAAAGAACTGCTACCAGGGATCTCGGTAGGATCTGATCAGGAAGGTTTGCATGTAACCTGTGCTGTGCCTCACTGGGCACCAACTCTGTAGAGTACACAGACTTGAGTAGAGAATACAGACATCACATTTACCCTTGAAGGACTTCTTAGAAGAGCCCTGTCCTTCAAACTGCCTGACATTCATCACATTTTGTGTTTCTCTACTGCATTAAATTCTTTGTACTCTTCCTCTTATATTTCATGGGGTTTTATACACTTGCTTTTTGCTTTGTGAGTATTTTAACATTATTATTAAGAGTACAAGGCTTCTCAGCAGGCTGCAAAAAAGAAATCTCCACTGGCATGAACAGCCCAGGCCACTTCTGTTCAGCCTGTGAAATGGCTGTTTGTGTGTTTCTTTGAGTGGTCTGTCTTTATTCTTTAAATTGATAAGGAAAATCCTAGTTCTTCAGAAATTATGCAGGTGTAAAATTATACATGAGCTACAGAACAAAAGAAACAAGATAAATAAAAGTGGAAGGGGAAGAAGTAATGGTTTACTATGCAGGGAAATAAATGGCATTTTAAATTGTCGTGAAAACTGTGAAATCTTTCTTTGATTTTCCTTTGCATCAGCATAAGCAAATACATATTCACTGACCAGTAGCAATGGGCTCATGGTGGGGTCACATCTTTTCTGATTTCATCATGACAGGAAAATTAAACAATAAACCTGAAGGGAACCTGAGACATCAAAGCATCCTGAGGGGGACTGAAGACCATTGTAATACTGAAATGTGAAATTTGTGCTGTAACTACAGTAATTTAGTAGATTGTGTCTGACAAAAGACTCGGATGTTGATCTCAGTCCTTCCTTTGAAGTTCTGGTTACCAAATATATTCACTGTGGCAAGAGTTACAGGATTTAACTTGTAAGTCTGATACAAAAATGAAATTGGAGTTTGCCCTGTAGTTATAACTGTGATAGCAGGGATTTGCCTGTGTGCACTCCCAGTGGGCTTAGTCACTCATTCCCTGGGGGAACTCCCCAGGAACTCCCCAGCCAGTCTCTGCATCAGTGAGGCATGGGACTGGTTTGGTTCAGTGGACTGATGTGCGACAAAGTGCTCAGCTGATCTCCTACTGGCTTCACTATGAAGCGTTGGACCAATTTCGACAGCTGCTCTCCCGGGGGGGATTTTGAACGCCCCTGCAGATTCCCCCTGGGCAGCTGCTGCTGTGCAGAGTCCAACTGATAGACACGGCTGCTTTGCCTCGGCGTGCTGAGTAACATCCCGGGTGGCGACTCAGGCCTTCCCAGAGACACCCTGAGGCTGTTCCCGCAGCAGAATTGACCAAACTGTACATAAATAGGACACCTGTATGGTCAGTAGAAACTGTCTCTGCAGATGGCAGAATGGTCACATAGGAAAGTCCTTTGTACATACTTAAGATAGGAAAAGCTTTTACGTAGTCAAAGAAAATCAGTAGCAATGATCTTGCTTGTGCAGGAGTGACTATGTAGGACCATGGCCCAGCTGGATATAAAACATCCCCATGACTACAGTTTGGGGTGTCTCACCTGCTCCAGCTGAAGATGCTGCTGCAATGACCCTTGCAGATCCCCATCACCAACCAGAGAGCAGTTGATCATCCTGTCAGAGAGATTCAATTTCTCTTGAGTGTTATCCTAGGTAGAGATCTCAATAAACCAGTTTATCTAACAAACATCTTCTGTCAGTGTCTGCGCCACTATGACAGAAGCCTTATCTTCACATGTAGAAAACTAATAAAGTCTTTATGGTGGAGCCCTAAAAATAACTGGTATCTTTCAGAGATGCAATAATCATCTTAGAATAATTCATTTTAAAAGCCTTAATAAACAGTAGCAGACGCTTTCCTTCCTCACAGGTTGTTAAGCAATCCTGTAGAGTTTTACAGCACAGATATAGTTCCCTAGTAAGTCTAACTATTAATGATATGTTCTCTATAATTTCTTCTCACATTAAACTTCACAGTATCTTCCCATGCAGTTGGGATGAAATTCATCTGCTACCATTCTTTCAGCTCTCAGGAAACTGCTACTACTTTAAAGTTTATCACTCCTCTAGCTGAAGAAAGACTAGAGGTCTGACCATAAAAGCTGACCCCGCCATGAGCAGGAGGTTGGACCAGCTCAGATGCTATGATTTTTTTTTCACTGTGAGGATATATATAGAAGTTTGTAGAGCTTGATGTTCATACAAATACATTTACCTGTGGGAGGGGAATGACTCATCTCTGGATTTTGAAAATGGAAGTGATGACTGGATTGCTTTTTGCAGACAGGCTTTTACACCATCTGCAATGCTGTCATGTTACTGTGAACAGACCCAAAATGCAGTTGGAACAACACTGTAAAATAGTCTTATGTGAGAAATTTCATTGTCCATACTGTCGGAATCTTACTAATAGCAGTGAGAAATGCACTTTATATGAAAAATAAAGAAACCTGATACTGAGAGCCTTCTACTTGTTCCTAGAAGTTAGAGACTGGGTTTAGCCCTGAAAACTGAGGCTTTATCTTCTTTCTGACACTCTTGCTGGCATTAATTCATGTAACTGTTCAAATTTCATTCAACCTTGCAGAATCCTTGACCTCAATTGCACCTCTATCAATGTATTTGCTCCATAGTCTAATTATCTGCTGTAAGGAACGGATTTTATCAGTTTTCATTCTGCCAGCTTTCAGTTTTGTTAGTATATCTCCTTGTTCTTCCATTACAAGAGAGAGGAAACAGAAGTTCCCCATTTACCTTTTCTAACACATTCCTTTATTTAGTATAGTTATGTCTCATCTCCTCTTATTAATCTCCTTTCTAAAGGAAACAATTCCACTCTTTTCAATCTCCCTTTAAATGTTTTTCTGTGTTCTTAATAATTATGCTGTTCTCTTGAGCCATCTATAATTCTGTGCAATTTTTCTCAAAAAATGGTGGCTGTTATGGTAGAACTAGCAACATAATTGCATTACTTTTATAGTATTCTTCCCCAGTCCATTTTTTTATGCAGTCTGACATATCATTTGCTTTTTTCCATCACTGTGATGCATTAAGTAGAGGTTCCAGTGATCTATCTGTAATGATATGCAGCTTCTTTTCCTTAGGTTATAAAGCCAACAGACTTCTAATTCAACTGTTGAAGGAAAAGTAGTTTTGTGGGTATTTTTGTACTTAGCAACTTTACATTTCTCTTGTCCGTATACTGTCTGTTCTGCATTCTAATGTTCTTTCTCCTATTTTCACATTCTGAATAGCCTAAATAACTTTATCAGATTTCAGATTTTGTGGACTGATTCTGTAGGTAGAATTCTGCCAGTTCTTTTGTATCATTCTTGTTCCATTATAAAGCTTTTTTCTTGTGCGTAGTGAGACTTCAATTTTGGTTTTCTTGTGCTGGGAATGTTATATTCCTCCTAAAGCAAGCAGACCTACCAACTTCCTCCAGTTCCTATTTTCCACAGATTCACCCACAAATAATAAAACTCACAGATGGAGAAAGGAACAGAGGAAAGGAGCTAAATGGATTTCCAGCTCAGTCCCCTGCATTTTCACATTGCCATGTAGTAGGTATTAATTCAAGAGTTGTCTTATGAAAGCATCTGTTCTCCATTCCTTCTCCCATCCCACCACACAAAAAACCAGCAAAGACCAAATTTAAGTTTGTAAAGCTTTTTAAAGTTTGGAATTTTACCTGTAGTGCAAATAGGAATTCTGAAAAACATTCAGATACTGAGCAGCCCCATTCAAAGGCATTGCTAGCGCACTGTGACATTAATAATTTCAAAGTACACCTTTCAGAGTGAGAAAGCACCCCCCCCCCCCTTTTATTTAATTGATAGGTGTAGTTCACTAGAAAAAGAAACAAGAACTCACTTGATATTTGTGGAGGGTTCCTGCTCCATACACCTAATAATATGGGAGAAGATTTACTGAGAAACTTCCTTTTCTTCCTTCTCCCATGCTCATAGATCAAAATACCCATAGGAGCGGAAATGTATGGCAATGTGGCAGTGTATTGCTTTGATAACGGAACTAGTTCATTGCTGAAAGCAGGACAATGGCCTTAATGCAGCCTTCCTCTCAGACTGTGAAACAGGACCTGATAACAAAACGTCATGCTGCCATGGCTCTACCATTTCTCCTATCTAAGTTTGCATGTATAGGGATAACTCCTAAAAGATATTGTGTGGCACTATGCAAACATCACTGCACATCACCACAAAAATTGAGTCCAGGAACTCCAGACTTATCTGGTAGTCACTATTCCATTTGTGAAGAGAGATTAACATATTTTTGAAAAACAAAATAATACAGCATATTCCTGAAAGAAGTCAGAGTTCTTCAGTGCGTTTGTCTTGCATTGTTGTGGCATTGGGCTTATATAATTTACAAAACACTAGTTTTTTAATGACACTGGCCAACTGAACTCATAATTTTCCTCCTTTCTGCCCCTTGCTTCTTGCAGCTCTTGTGTAGAGACATCATAAAAAGTTTCCAGTCATGGATATACTGCAGGAGGTAAAAGGGCTTTATCTTTTGATATGACTGGAGTGTCATGTGCAGCTGTGCAACCATTTCTGTTTCACAATTGTGTCTGTCCCAGAAGGTGCCAACCCACAGAAATGGTAGAAGTAGTGGGACTGGATAACGGGGCCCATTAGTCAGTCTGAAAGAAACTTAACTTTCAAGGCTTCTGGATGTCACACTTTCAATGCAAAAATGATAGAAAGACTTTTCTTTACTTGTTCAGGCAGATGAATTCCTGCTGAAATTGGCTGTTACTAGACTGACCTGATGATAACTCAGTTTAGGAATTTTACCACCTTCTAGAAGTACCTTTAAAAAACACCTTTTTTTTTTTTTTTTTTTTTACCATGATCAGACTATTTAGAAGCTCCAGATACTGAAGAGGTCAGAAAGCTGGGAATGATAACTGAGGAAGACAGGAAAGTGTCTTTGCTTTGCCCTCATTTATGTAGACAAGCCGACAGTTGGAAGCATACTTTCCAAACCTGATAAACCTGAGCATGGAGAGTTCCCCCACCTACACAGAGCAGAAGCTCCATTTCTTCTGCCTTAAAATGGTATGAACCAGCAATTTGGGATCCAAATGTTTGGAAGTCCTAACTTCCTCCACTGCCCTTTTTGCTCCTACTCATTTCTTCAAAGCCCCTTGATAGCCACAAAGCAGCCTGGCAGAATCAATTTTCCACCAAGAGAACCTGGCATTAGATTAGACTAGCTACTAAGAAGAGTGGTAAAGCAGAGGAAATCAAATCACAGAGATCCATCTGAGAAAGAGGCGATGTGTGGTGTGAAGTGCAGACAGGTAGCAGAACAAAAAGGGCATTCAAACTGAAAACAAAACCTGTAAGGCATGTAGAACCTGTGATTGCTGCTGAAGCAGCTATGTTATACTGGTACTGAAATAAGGAGAGAAAAAAGCATGATAAAAGCCAAGGCTGATGGCAGTAACCAGTGAACAGGAAAATCACTTTCTGTGCTATAAGCTGCTGAGGAAAAACTGAAAGCAAGGAAAGAAAGGAAAGAGTTTAGATTAGTTTCCTAGAAGATATTTCTTTCTAAGTGAAATGTTAACAGTGTAGAAGATGTATGAACTGCCCTGCAAAGGCTGTTTGTATAGAAAAAACTGGTGTGTAGATTTTATTGGGTTGTTACTGGAAAATAACTTTTTTTTTCTTTTGCATGCATGGCATAAATTAGATTCCAGCTTCTAAGCCATGGAAAGTAAAAACCTGTTTAATATCATACTTGCTCTGAGAGAAACAAGCCTTCTGCCATATTGTATAGCAAGCGGGAGACTAGTGGAATGTATAATTACAACAGGGATGAAATCTTGAGATAACTGAGAAGTTTTCCACATGTGACTGAATTTGCCTCTTCGTCCACTCTATGTATACTTATCCTCTGGAGAAACTTCAAAATCATAGGAAAGTTCATTTTCCACTTAACACCACACATTTTCTAGAGATTGATTTTGTTGCATAGAGACATCCCTCATAATCTCTTTCCTCATCCTTGGGAATAATTTATCTTTCTATACTAGAGCCCAAAAGTCGCTCTGACTGTGCTGGAAAGCATTTGGGAGTATTTAAAGTAGAGATTACTTTAGCTAACAAAGAATGTAGAAGCTCTACACAATTTTCCTATTTGAAGGATAAATCTAGCTTTAGATCTGTACATACTAGGTTTCCAGCATGCTTACAGTTATGACCATCTGTTGAGTGGCACCGTGCAATCCTCAGACACATAATACAAGTTTCAAGGAGGAACAGGCACCAGCCAAAGTAGAGCTGACAAGGATAACCTTCACATCAGAAGACAACCCTTACAACAAGATGCGTCGATTAGCGCGATAGACCTCTGCAACATGGTACTTCTGTGATCAGTCAAGACTCTTTTCCATGGATCAGAGACAGAGGCTGACAGAAGTTACTGGGGGCACTAGTGGGCAGCTTCATCCAGTGCCTTCTGACGATGCCTTCAGAACTAGTTTCTCTCTGGTGCTCCACTATGCCCTATTTTCTCTTGGATACCTTGTGAACAGCATGGAAATTGGTGAAAACTTGTTTGGCTGGAAATAAGAAAGTGGCAAGCTACTTTGTTGTAACTCTTTGCTCTTGAGATACTTCCGAGTTCCTCCTAAGACTCCCCACCAAACAAGCAATCTACGGACATGCTTGCAGTGTGGATAAGTAGGTACTGTTTCGTACATATGGAAAAGCAGCCTGATTCCCTAAAACTTGGAAAGGAGAACTAATGAGTCATGCTTTAGGAATCTTCTGAGTTGGCTACCAGCGACAGAGCTGCCTCCTATATACCTCACATACAGGAGACATGAGTTGCACACTTGGGAGGTTTCCAGGCTGAGGGTTTACTGGGAAGGAAATGCCAACTGACCGGACCCCAAGGTTACTCCAGAATAACGTACGTAGATTGTTTTGAAAATGGCAAACTCCATGTTGTGGAAAGAACATTGGAAAACAGAGGTCCAGCTACATTATCTGAGAAATCAGCTTTTCTTTAATAATTAAGCATTATTGATTTGTTTATTTAATTTTTGCTCTGAAAGTGTTACTTTACCTTAAGTTGGGTGATGACATTGACCTTACCTAGACTGGAAAAGCTGTGGGGAAATATATATTAAAATATATATGGTAACAAGAGTAAATTTTTTATGGCTGCAAGATTTTTTCATGACAAGGAGGCTATGGACTCAGTAAAAAAAATGGAAATGACAACTCTGAAGTTCTGAAGAAAAGATAAAGTGTGCCAACATCTCACTAACATGAAGCTCAGGCACTTTATCCATTTGGGTTTGGATGCTGATGCCTTCTGAGTGCTTATCCCAGTAGTTTGAAACTTACAGATCTGTTGAGCTGGGAGGACATTTTTCCTTTGACTCCTAGGATTTTCTGGTTGTGTTTTGTTTGAAAATTGTGTGAAAGCAATTTCCTGAATTATATGACTTCTTCCATTATTGGGAGGAACACAGAACACAGACATATAAAGTAAGACACAGTATCCTTTCAACTGAGTTTTCATTATAGCATTTATGCTTTCAATGCAGTTGTGCTTGAAGGGGATTTTTTCTAAAGTATTTCCTCTGAATTTTAAAATGGGGTATCTTTAGATCCAGAAGTATCAGTCAGGTGGTCCAATTATTTCTGTGATTGTCTTTGATTCTGATTTGCTACATGAACCCAGGAGAAAAACTACTTTCAGGGAGTAATTTCTTGACTCTCATGTGGCAAGCCACATAATCTTCTATGACAAAGTGACCCACTTAGTGGACAAGGGAAAGGCTGTGTATATAGTCTACCTAGACTTTAGTAAAGCCTTTGACACTGTTTCCCACAGCATTCTCCTGGAGAAACTGGCTGCTCATGGCTCAGACGGGTGCACTCTTCGCTGGGTAAAAAACTGGCTGGATGGCCGAGCCCAAATGGTTGTGGTGAGTGGAGTGAAATCCAGTTGACGGCCGGTCACAAACGGTATTCCCCAGGGCTCAGTACTGGGGCCGGTTTTGTTTAGTATCTTTATCAATGATCTGGATGAAGGGATTGAGTTCACCCTCAGTAAGTTTGCAGATGACACCAAGTTGGGTGGGAGTGTTGATCTGCTCGAGGGTAGGAAGGCTCTGCAGAGGGATCTGGACAGGCTGGATCGATGGGCCCAGGCCAATGGTATGAGGTTCAACAAGGCCAAGTGCCGGGTCCTGCACTTGGGTCACAACAACCCCATGCAATGCTACAGGCTTGGGGAAGAGTGGCTGGAGAGCTGCCTGTTGGAAAAGGACCTGGGGGTGTTGGCTGAATATGAGCCAGCAGTGTGCCCAGGTGGCCAAGAAGGCCAACATCATCCTGGCCTGTATCAGAAACAGTGTGGCCAGCAGGACCAGGGAAGTGATTGTGCCCCTGTACTCGGCGCTGGTGAGGCCGCACCTCGAATCCTGTGTTCAGTTTTGGGCCCCTCACTACAAGGAGGACATTGAGGTGCTGGAGTGTGTCCAGAGAAGGATGACGAAGCTGGTGAGGGGTCTGGAACACAAGTCTTATGAAGAGCGGCTGAGGGAACTGGGGTTGTTCAGCCTGGAGAAGAGGAGGCTGAGGGGAGACCTCATCGCTCTCTACAATTACCTGAAAGGGGGTTGCAGAGAGGTGGGTGTTGGTCTCTTCTCCCAAGTGACGAGTGACAGGACAAGAGGAAATGGCCTCAAGTTGCATGAGGGGGAGTTTAGATTGGATATTATGAAAAATGTCTTCCCTGAAAGGATTGTCAGACATTGGAACAGGCTGCCCAGGGAGGTGGTTGTGTCACCATCCCTGGAGGTTTTTAAAAGATGTGTGAATGAGGTGCTTAGGGACATGGTTTAGTGGTGGACTTGGCAGTGTTAGGTTTACGGTTGGACTTGGTGATCCTGAAGGTCTTTTCCAACCTAAATGATTCTATGATTCTATGATAGACTCTGATAGCCTGATTTATTTCTGAGCAGAGGGACCTCTGCCATCATACTAACTTTCAAACCTTTGGTTGCAAGCTGGACTTCACTGTCCTTTATTAAAAACAAAACCCCTAAATAAATCATTTGCTGCTTCACTCCAAAGTTGTCACAAGGCTGAGTTTAAAAAGCTTATTCAAAGTGTAGATGTATCAAACTTTTTTTTTTTTACTGCCAATGAAATCTTGTTTCCCAGGTGAGTGGCTGCCTCATCTACCTACCTACCTACCTACCTACCTGCCTATCTCCCTACCTCTCTCTTCTCTATCTCAAAAAATGCTAGAAACAATCTTCTGAAACTTTTTAAGGTATCTGTTTGAACAAGAAAGAAAACAGTATTCTGGGTAGTGAAAACAACTTGATGAAATTCAGCTTGATATGCTAGGAGGTCCTTTCCCTCAAATAACAATTCTTCTTTTAGTATTCAGTTTGACATGATTACAGTTATGTCACAGCTGTGATGTACCGTGTCACTACCATGTGGTATTCCAATTATCTGATTTTACTCACATACCTGGTCAGGTATCTCTCAGTGACAGAAGTCTGATGACCAGCCTGTCTTTTGATGAAGCTGGGCCTGACTTAAATAGTAGCCAGCTTGTGCTGGGCCAGGGAAAAGACTGTCGCTTACAGCCTCATGTTTTCACACCAGTCATAAATACTTAGAGCCCACCACACTCATATATTTTACTTCTTGACAAATTAATATTCTTGATTGCTCAAACCTGATTAACATGCAGTGACTACTGGAGCACTAAGCCTTTTAGGGAGAAAGGAGGAAAAAAATAGTCATGAGCTGCCAGAACTAACAATGCACTTATGAATTGATAATTGAAATGATGAAAGGCATCAAAAAGGAATTTTCAATTATTTACTAATTGTTTCAGTTGGAAAAATAATTATAGCAATTTATTGAAGGTTGCTTTAAAGCAGAGATTGCTTTAAAAAAAGTTTTAGTTGACTCAGAGTAACTTGAAAGATATTCACAGCAGTCTTTGCATTACAATTAAGGAAGGAGACACTCTACAGCATGGCAAAAATGGACTGTTCTGAATTGCTTTAGTAGCTTTTCTGAAGTGGTCTGCAGCTGGACTGGCATTGTGTGTGGTTTTTGTGTCTGGTTTACGTGTACGCTTTTGCTGAGATCTAATCAAACTATTCTGTCAGTCAAACCTGTGGCTAATCAGCAAAATTATGCCAGTTACTAGCATCTTGTGGTATTGACACCTTCATATCAGGTCCTGGTCAGGAGACACATACAAAAATCACAGAATCACAGAATCACTAAGGTTGGAAAAGACCTGTAAGATCATCAAGTCCAACCATTTAAAAAAAAAAACAAAACCAAACAAACAAACAAAAAAACCCCAAAAAACCACCCCAAAAAACCACAACAAAACAAAAACACCCACACACAAAAACCACCACACAAAAAACCACCCACACCACACAACACCATGCCCATCAAGCCACAAATGGATAAAACTAGAAAATTTAAAAAAAAAGTAACCCACATGATTTTGCCTTGCCAAGTCTGATAACAGCCTTGAATCTAGATCTTTCTTCTTCATAGTCTGTTTTCTCTTTCCCCTTCTGCTTTTGTCACAAGTCCTCACTATTACTTATGACTGTAATGAATTGGAGGTGTGTTTTTTGATTTGATTTTTAAATTCTTAGATAATAAAAATTCCTTTTTTAAAAAAAAAAAATGAGGAATTGAGCAATGTTCTCATTCATTTCTGGATTTAAGGGTAGGATTCAGATAAAGGTTCAGACATGTACAGATATGTGACACAATGCCAGTCCAGCTGGGGGCTATGTTAGGAAAGCCATTAAAGCAACTTAGAATATTCCAATTTTGCCATGTACAAGGGCTGCTCTCTCTCTAATTATAATCCAAAGACTGTTATTAACACCTTTAACCTCCGAGCCAGGCATCTAAGCTCCCATTATAATCAAGGGAGCTCTAATCAAGTCAGCTAATGGAGTATAGAGAGCTATTTACCTGACCAAATGTAGGTGTTTGCTCTTACAGGAGACAAATAGCTCTCCAGAGTCCATATGTGTACTGGCCAGATCGCCATTGGCTATCATCAAAGGTTAAATTTCTGGCTTCTGTGCAGATACCTAAATTTAGGTGCCTAAATCTTCAGATAAATTGTCTTCCCAGTCCCTGAATTTGGTAACCAGCAACATGTCCAATATTTATTTATGCTATAGACATGCTGACATAACGTTGTCTAAAAATCAAATTTCCCTACAGTATACACCATTTTTTCTGAGCATAAGTAAAGAGTTTTTTTGGTAACATCAGAGAGTCCCAGGCACCGAATGGAAGCTGTTGTACTCAGCAATGTTTGTAGGCATTACAGAAAAGTCCCAGTTTCAGGCAGCTATCACCTACATAAACCAGCACTGCAAGTAGATCTGTATGTATGCAAAACTGAAGAGTCAACAAAAAAAAGGGGAACAAATCTTAAATGTTTCTTTCATACTTGCCAAATTTTATTGATTCTTTGCACTTGTATTTATCTAAGCAGTCTGCTGTCTTGTGACTTTTTAAAGGTGGCAAGATGTACGTTTGTAGAAATGTCCTGCTTTGTCTCTGTTCTCCCCCTGGTGCTCTCCTTCCACAGGTGAATAAATGATGTCCATATTTGCCCATTTCTTATTTTCATCCTTTCTGCCTTCCATTTATAGAGCATTCAGTACCTTCTTTTTCTGTTCTCCTTTTTAGCCTGATTCTTTCTGGTTTGTTCCTTTGTCTCCTTTTTCCCCATCTAATCACAGGGCTACTGATGGGCTTAGCTCACTTTGCTTCTCCCAAAAGCAGAAGCATATCAGTTTCAATGCCAACAGCTATTCCCTAAAGGTGAACTTTGTTTACAGATTTGAGTTCTCCTCCCAGATCTGTGATGCATCTACTTTTTTTTTTTTAAGAAAACAAGAAATTTCCACTATTTTTAAAAAGAAAGTATGCACTATCTGCAGAAAAGCAATACAGTTTTTTTTTTCTAGGATGTCACCTTGTGTTTTCAACTCCCTATTGCAGCAGTTATTTTTTATTGGATTGCAGTGCAATTGTTCATCACTGGTACAGTGGAATGTGAAAGTATAATCATCCTGCTGACATTTCTTTTTTGGCTGTTTATTAAACAATAATGTGAAATGTTGGTAATATGATGCAACATGTCTATTACAATTAAGGACACTTAAATACATGACAGCAAGAAGAAAAAGGGTAAGTGCAACCTTGAAAACTCTGAAGAACACTGTAATGGATATTATTGCTCAAATGCCTACAAAAGCCCATTGTGTTACACATCTGCAGAAATAACATTATCAAATATGCTATTTGAGTTACACTGAAACACTGGAACATTTTCCTAGGTATTACATGAGTACATGACCAGATTTATGTATTTATTTTCCAAAGAGCTCAGTAAACCTAATCAGACGTGACTGGATTGCTAAGTCCCTAGGATATTATGACTCCCTGAGTCCAGTTTTTTAACTTAGCTGCATGTAAGTACTGGGAAGAATGGCTGCAGCCCTGTGTATTTCTCTAGCAGGAGGAATAGGGGCTGAGGGGGTTGATGCCATGCTGGCCGGCAGGCTAGACCAGTCTAGCTCCTCTGTAGCTAGCTTGGATACAATGTCTCCAAGGTGAAAGTAAGTTGTAGATCCAAATGAAACAAACATTAGAAATTAAAAGAAACGAAGAGGAAAGCATAGTTCAGGTAGCAAAATTGTCTAATTTGTCAAACATCATAAATGTACAGAATACTTTTCTGAAAGCAGAGATATACTCCCTGTTTTAAAGGGAAAATCTGTTTTTCTGAAACTTTGTTCATACAAGCAACCTTCTTCATTTGAGTATTCCCACTGGAATCAGGGCAGCTTTTACAAACAGTGAGCAGAGCTGGTTTTAGATTTGACTGCAAGCAGAGCTGGCAGTCAAGAAAACAGAAGGTGGAAACTTTATTGTGGTCTCAGTCTGTCAGTGGTCTTCAAAGTGTGATGTACTTAATATTTACACACACACCTGAGACAAGTTTTTGCCTCACTATGACCTTATGGCCAAGGATGTTACCACATCCTTAGCTAACACATCCTTAGTTAACACAGCCTTAGTTATCTTGGTGACCGGTCCAGCTTTAACTCAGCTAAGTTCTTTCTCACAAAATACTTCAGATCCAACCTCTCCTGATTAGGTCACAATAATTTCTTTCAGAAAATGATAGGAAAATTGGTAACCCTTTTCACAGGGAAATGAGACAAATGACCAATAGACCAAGTTTTATAAGATGTCTTTTGAAGCTTTTATTAGCTAAACTATTTGCAAGTCTGGAGGGCCTTTGTACTCTGCTTGGTCTAAGTGTAGGAGGCTGAAGGGAGTTTGTTTCATTCTGAAAGATGTTATCTGTGAGTTAATATTTTAGACATTAAGCTAGAGGGAGGTCATATAGCTCCTTGGACATGGTACTGTGATATCAGTTGAGATAACAGTAAGAACTTGATATAAAGGAGCTGTCAGGTTTGTCCCCTCCAAAGTGAATATGAACTTAAAGCAGCACCCTAACCTGCCACCTTACTCCCTTTCTGTAGCAATTTAAATATGTGCACATCAGTCATACTGTAAGGTAGAGGTTGCTCTTCTGTAGGCTTTTCCTTCCCTCTCCCAACCACATAGTAGCCGTGTCTGACTGTAGCAGAAAACAAATTTGAATTTTAGCTGGAATAATGCATTTACATTATAGGTACTACCCATGCATCAGCACTAGAAGAATGGACATGGACTGGGACAGATGATGCACTAACTTGTGGGTCAGGTTTAGAGGGTGGAGTAACATGGGTGATGGTGTAGTGGAAATCCACTACAGACTGCCTGAACAAGAAGAAGTAGATAGGTCCTCGTGTTCACAGGGCCTGGTCCTCATGGGGGACTTTAAACACCCCAATATCTGCTGGAGGGAGAACACAGCAGGGCTCAAGCAATCCAGGAAGTTGCTGAGCAGTGTTGATGACAAATTCCTGACACAGGTGGTCGAGGAGCCAACAACAGGAGATGGGCCTTATGCTTGCAAACAAAGTGGGACTGGTCAGGAATGTGAAGGTTGGAGACAGCCTTGGCTGCGATGACCATGAGTGGTGGAGTTCAGGATACTGAGAGGAAGAAACAAAGCAAATAGCAGGATCACAACCCTGGACTTCAGGAGAGCAGCCTTTGGCCTGTTTGGGGATCTGTTTAGAAGAATTCCATGGAATATGACCCTGGGGAGAAGATGGTCCTGAACAACTGGTTGATTTTCAAAGATTGTTTTCTCCAGGCTCAAGTTTGGTCCATCCCAATGTATACAAAGTCAAGCAAAGGCAGCAGCAGGTCTGCATGCATGAACAGGGATCTCGACAAAACCCAAACACAAAAAAGAAAGCATACAAGATGTGGAAGCAGGAAGAGGTGACCCAAAAGGGATATAGAGACACTGTTCAAGAGTGCATGGGCAAGGTTAGGAAAGCCCAAGCCCACCTGTAGTTGAAACGGTAAGCGACATGAAGGTCAACAAGAAAAGTTTCTACAGGTACGTCAGGAGCAAAAGGAAGATGAGGGAAAATGTGAGCCTGCTGCTGAATGGGGCAGAAAACCTGATGCCAAAGGACATGGAAAATGCCAAGGCATTCAATGCCTTGTTTGCTTTGGTCCTTACTGGTAAGATTTGCCTTCAGGAATCCCATACCCCTGAAACCAATGAGGAAGTCTGAAGCAAAAGATCAGTCTGGGGAACATTTAAACAAAACTGGACATATGCAAGTCACTGGGACCTGACACGATACACCCAAAAGTGGAGCTGGCTGATGGCATCGTGAGGCTGCTCTCAATTATCTTTGAAAGGTTGTGGTGATCAGAGGAGGTTTTTGGGGATGGGCAGAAAGCAAATGCCACTCCTACCTTCAAGAAAGACTAGAAGGAGAATCCAGGGAACTACAGAATGACCAGCCTCACCTCAGTCCTGGAATAATCCTGGAAACTGCTACCAAACACATGGAAGACAGGAAGGTGATTGGGAGTAGTCAGCATGGAGACACAGGAGAAATCAGGCCTTAGCAACACGATCACCTCCTACAGTGAAATGACTAGCTTGGTGGATGAGGGGAAAGCAGTGGATTTTGTTTGTCTTAACACTAGCAAGGCTTCTGACTGTTTCCTATAACATCCTTACAGACCAACTGATTCTGTGATTATGTATGGAATAGACAGATTTTGACCTTTAGTGAATGGAGTTAGGTTTACTTCTTACTGGATGTGTTCCCACTAGATGGTTATCAGGCTAGGAAGAGATGTAACACTTTTCTCTCTTGTCTGATGAAAAGCAAAGGGATTACACCAGGGTTCCATGTGTCAGCACCTGCCAAATTAACTCAAGAAAGCATTCTGATCCCAAATCAGATTGCTTTCCTTGCATTAAATTTGCAGTTGTGAGGGTCTGGAGTAGTCTGGATTTGCCAGCTCTTTTGAAAATGAATTCATCTGAGAAAATTATTAGTTACAGATTTCAGAGCCTAAATGTAGGCACTCATCTTTTTAAAGCCTTGGCCATGGATTAGGCTTCTACTTACGCTTAATTCTCCTTTCTCTCTTACAGTATTTTAAAGCATACGGCTGAAGTTATTCTGTGTCTTGCTAAATGTGTCATCCAAGTAACTCTGACACTTAAAGTGTTAATCAGATGATAGTCTTCTATTTGACAAGTAGGAATATGACATTGTGAAACTCTTGGTTTCTTAGATGCTGCTAAGTATATGCAAAGTATTGTGATTTGATGGAAATTTCAATTTGCCATAACCACGCATTGCATGAGAAAATATAAACAGATAGGTCACGTTGTGATAACTAGGAATAAAATAACAAATGGGGGAGTTATTCTACTTTTATAGCACTGTAACTGAGAGCAGAAACTGACTATTAGGGCATTTGGTGTCCGACTGAAGCCTGGCCAATTGCATTTGAGTTCCTGACAGTAGAGGTACTGTGCGGATCAGTATGAGGAGCTGCTGAAACTCACTTCTCATAGATCATGTCTTATATCCATCCCCACCTGCTCCCTCTGCAGTACCCCCGGGTTCTTTGTGTTCCTTGAATTCCCATGGTACTATCTAGTTTATCACATGCCAAATATCTCTCTTGCTCCCATTACCCCCATATCATTCCCTTACTACCATGTTCCCTGTCTGGTTTCTGTTTTCAAGGCAAGAAACAATTATGTCCTGTAGCTAGGTTGGAGTTATGAGTGTGCTGACTCGCCATGTGGTACTCATGGCAGGTTGATCACTTGTCTATTACCTTTCAAAATGGATAAATACTGAATTCTGCTCTCCTTTTCCTCATTATCAATCATCTATTGGTTTTCACAAAACTTGTTGATGCTGGGTTCTCATGTCATGCTTCTCCTGGTTTAACTCTAGTTGAAATTAGCTAAGATGTTCAGAGGTTAGAAGTGGAGTGGGATAAGATGTTGTATTCCCATAGCACAAGGGATCCCATAAAGATGGTTTCCATGAATAGAGAGGATAAGCAAAGCACAGCAAACAAAGAAAAAAAAAAGAAAAATAGATGCATATTTTGAATCCTAGCTACTGGAAACCGTTCTTTTCAACCCAGAGGGCTAGAGAAAAAGTAGTATTTTTTTGTTTAGGTCTTTATTCTTTTTCAGTTTTGACTTTGTGTGGTGCTATGGAAGAAAAAGATGACCATTGGTAGGATTCATGTCATATAGATTAGATGTTTAAACTCCTCTGCCTATGCCACTCTATAATCATTAGAAAGAAGATTCATTTTATTCTATGGTAGGTCAAATGAATCTTACGTTGATGTTCAACTCTCACAGAGTAAAATTAGCTAAGAAGATTCCCATCAAGTAAGACTAATGATAGTTCAACCTGATTTTTTCATTTAAACATAAGAAAAAGCTTTTTTACTCTAAGGGTGATCAAACAGTGAGACAGGCTTTCCAGAGAGGTTGTGGAGTCTCCACCCTCGAACACATTCAAAACATGACTGGACGTAGCCCTGAGAGACTCACCATGAAGTCACATCATGATTGTCTTAGCTGTAGCTCTGTAGCCTAGTAATACAATACTGCCATTACTAGTAACAGGCCACAAGATTTGTACTGAGTTGGCAAGGCTTTGTCTGAACTTTTCTTGACCTGCCTAGAGCTTTGGTTTCATTTAATCACAACAGCAATTTTTCTAATGATCAACTGGTCATGTCTAACTTTTTTTACTGTTGCTTATCTGTATATGGTACAACTATAATGTATATACAGACGGTAGTAGCAAATAGGCGTTCTGTGTAGAATGAAATATTTATGATTGTGACTTAATAATGTGGTGTGGAGAAATTCCAGTCTGTAAGATAGCAGAGACCTGGAAAAATGGGTTTGCAGGATGCAGTGGAAAGGATTGCAAGCATGAGATGATAAGAGATAGGGTACAGGCTTTGCACTAGAAACCCCATGGCTCTAGTGCAAAGGGGTCTCTCACCAATGGCTATTTAAAGAAATGTAGATGTAGAGCTGGACAAAACTGGGTTTAGGGCTAACAAAGAACAAGTACCTAACATATGTAAAATGCACCATATACAGTAAATTCACATGTACTGTGGCATTGTAGACCAATGAAGAAAAAGAAAGTGTATAGGTGAGCTAACATTCATATGAAAATGCTCCAAGTGGATCCTAGAGTCAAGAAAGAAAAACCATCACTACTCCTCCCGGTGAAGGACTCAGGATGCTGACAACTTGCTGAACCCCCCTCCACCCCAGACATCACCAGACTGAAGCCATCAACCTATGCATCAGAGGGGCAGTGGTAGCATGACCGTAGCACCAGGAAAAGGGGTGCTGTATACATACACAGAAGTATGTGGATAACAATTGCAACTGTATTATTATTGTTAATTGAATTTTTTCTTGTATAATAATATTTCTTTTTTTTTAATGTCTAAAAGTTATCTTTTTTGTTGGAACTTGCAACCTACCTCTTCACTAGTTTATATTAAGACAGAACAGCTCATCTAAACTCTCATCTGCAAAAATAGGAGACTACATTCAGTGGTCCCCAAAGCCTAATCTAGTTCGTTGTTCTCCTTTGTTTAATTTAATATAATGTTATTAAAGGAACTTCTAGGTGATGATGATTCAGATCACTCAAAGTCTTTTGTGTAGAAAGTGAGCTTTAGTCAAACTCATTTGACAAAATCTCAGTATGGTGGTGCCGTGGGCTCTGAGGCAAACTGCAGGTAACATAAAAGGTGGCCTCCCTCAGCCTTAATATCTGCATTTGAGTTGCAAATATTTAATTATTGCTTTAACGCTGTTTCTAACCATTACAGTTCCAGGAAAAGTGTGCAACTCTAAATAAACTAGTTTGAATTAGGAACTAACCTCAGTGCTACCACTGCACTGCCTTTGGGAACATGGTCCGGACAGAACTTAGTCCAAATCTTAGCATGCTCCAAAATACAGACCCATGAATCCTTCTTGGCACCTGCACCACCAATCACTCCCTTACCACAGTGTAGAAAGGCAGCTCAAAGTCAAGCTGTCTATAAATCCTAGGTAGCCCTGTGGCATGCAGCTTTAGGGCTGTGTGAGAAAGCACCCTGGGTTGTCTTGTTTGCCTGACAGCCATGTGATAATGCGATGGAGGCAGCTGGGATATCCAGTGGATGGACTGAGCACAGTAGTCCCAGACAAACTCCAAGAGAGTGCTTGCTTCTGCCCACATTAATGGGCAGTGCAGACACAAGGTTTCTCTTCTAGTGTTTCTCAGAGAACATCTGTGTGCCTGGGCAAAGTTTCTGTCCCCGCTGCAGCTGAACAGCACCTCTGGACTTCTCTGTAGGCTGTGACTGAGAGTATACGTGATTTTTCCTGGAGCTGGACACTAACAGTGCAGGTCATGACATCTGCTGTGGGTTGTCAGGAGTAGCCTTCACCTTCATCAAAGCTTCTTCGCTTTGATTTCAGGAAAGAAGATCAGAAGTCTTGGGGGACACTTGTGCATACACTTGCTTGTTTGCATTTCTTTGTTGTTAATGTCAGTTTTGCAGCAAAAACGACCTTGGGAAAATGCTTGCATCTGTGCTGGGATGAAGTCCAAACTTTGTACTTTTAAGTTGCAGAAATGAGAATAATTTTGTGTGTGAGAGTGGGGTAGAAGGAGGAACAAAAGCCAGCATGTTTCTAATGAATGAAGATGCATCAGAACTAAACCTCCTGTGAAATAATACAGAAGTTGCATCTAGCATTTCTTTAAGTCTGCAGACATAAACTGTGCCACTGAAAGATGGGACTCAGCGATGTGAAGAAGCATGATTTCCTAGAGGGAATGAACTACTGTAGAATATGGCATCTGTACACTTAGTTGTGACTGATTTATGCAAATTTTCCCACCTTCTCTCCAACATTTATTTATTTATTCACTTGTCTGACATTATCACCTGCCAGCACTCTAGATGGCAGGACTGTCAATGTGTCCTCTGGTGTCTAATACAGTAGCTCTTGTTTGTCTGGTACAGTAGTCCTTGTTTAACATTCCTGGCTACCACTAAAAATAAAAATAGTCATGTATTATTTATAATAGGAGTTAGGAATCTTGAATAGTAGTAGGATTTAATTTTGGCCAGTCACTAAACTAAACACTTCGTGCCCTGACAAGTTACAATGTGGTGGTACAGAGATTTAAGTGGAAAAAAAAAATGGTACAGAGGCTGTGAACATCTGTTAGACTAGTATATAAACAACAAAGGCTAAGGCTGGTTTTTTTCACTGCTGTTGAACACCAGTTGAGAGATAAAGTTATGTTTTTCATAGGACAAATTCATCATATGAATCATTCTTCCCTTCTGGATCACACTGTAATGACTGTGCCAGGCAGGTCTGCTGCAAGAAATAAATTGCTATTTCCTTATGCTGATCAGTACGACCAGGGCTGAGGATCAGCGTGTGATACCTAGGAGATGGTATGTGATATCTAGGAAGTGGGTATTGCAGGACCTATGTTTCTGTGAGGGTGCAGTCCTAGGGTTCTACTCAGAGGCACATCTCTAACTGTGTCTGTCTCATTCCAGATCAAATCTCCTCCTATCATTTGTAATTTATAATATTATTACACACATTCAATGGTATCAAGGTCAGACTTCCAGAAGTCTTTTTTTAACTGCCTGGAAGCTCTTGGCTTTGCATGTTCTTTTAATCCCATCTGAAAACAATTCTGACTTTTCCAGTCCTCAGCGTTTCTGGTGAATTCCTAAAAGCCTGCTTTCTTCTGCTGGGTGTAGGAGCTTGCAAAAGGATCCAGTTCTTCAGCTAGAATAAGCTTGTAGCTTATTAAAAGAGTTTGAGATGAATCTTGAATTCTCCTTTTCCTTTTCCCTGCACTTCTCTTGGAAAGAAACTGAAGGGATTCTGGAAGCTCACCCATCATCTCCATTTGCCAAAATTCAGGCAGAAGTTTCAAGAGGTAGAAATCCAAACCAATGAACACTTACTGTATTTTGAAACAGAAAGCTCCTCACTGGCCAAGAGAGAAGAAAAAGAAAAAAAGATCTTCCAGGCTTTCTGCTCACAATTATTTTTGGATAAGCTAGAGCTAAAAGCATGGGTCAAACGGTAGGTGTCTAATCCCAGGGTAGAGCCCTGTGATTCACACCACAAATTAGACTTTGAACTCACCCAGAAACGGTTATCATCTATATGCTGGTGGTAGGTAAACCTTTTCTTTTTTCTCTTCAGTTCTTCCCTTGACACTGAGAAGTCCCTCGCATAGACATCTGACAGCTAAAGCTGAATTATAAAGCTACACTGAACCTATACGATAGGAGGCAGATGGTTTCCTTAGCAACTACAAAGCAAATTTTAGAGCAATTTCTCCCCACTCCGGTACATTTCAGTATAACATTCAGCACCTTGCTGACTGGAAAACTCTGTATTTGTGGCCACTTGAACTGACTAGGCATGATCAGAAGAAAAAATAAAGGTGACCCAAACTGACTTCTTCAGCCAACAAGCTCATGCATGGAGGTACCCCAGACACAACCTCAAAACTCCGCTGATCTCCAGTTCGCTGCTGTTCTCCGATGAAGCAGCTCCCAGACTGAAGGGATGACAAACCCCTCTGTCAAGTCCTTGGTCATGTCTGCAGTGGAAGAACTTTCTGACCAGAATTTTGTGTTTGGTCATCTACTTCCTGAAAGTCAAAAGGAATTTAAAGGCAGCAGAAGTTTCATCACTTTCTGTCCATATATCATGGTTAAAACATTAAAGTAAGCTTCTCCAACAGCAGTTCAGTAAAGATGTGAAGTCAAGTGAGACGATCAAACCTTTTGCTGCAACCTTTACAGGTAAAATGAAAGAATCATTTGGACTTCAAGGAGCTTTTAATGAATCCTGGGATTCCAAAATTGCCCATACAGCCTGGATATAAAATATGCTATGCCTTTTTTTGTTTGTTTGTGGGAAAAGTTCGGAAGCATAGCCACTACATGAGTTTTATATTAACATGTCTGCAGGCATATTAGCAAACCCGCTTTCTCAGGCATGAATTAGTACAATAGTAGAAAATGATGCTTGTCATGATGCTTGATAAGGTCAATAAATGCTGTGTACGTAAAAGGCATGAGGTATGCTTGTCAATATAAATGAGATCAACAAGGAAATTTTCTTATTGAAATTCCCTGCACACTGTTGCATTTAGGATTGATAAAATGATTCCTGAAGCAGGAAATCCTTAGGAAAGACACTTGTAAAGCACTAACAACTTTCCTTCTTGAAAGTGTACAGCTAAACATGATCACGGACATCCATTTTAGTTAAAATTTTTAATTAACAAGAATTAAATATGTATAATAGAATTTATGCAACAAATATAATAATATTCAAACAAGATTTATTCCTTCCATTTTTACTTGATTAAAAAGTGTAAACCTGTGTAGTGTCACGCTCTCCTATTTACATTCAAGAAAGAATAGTCTGTATGATCTAGCATGGGAAATGAAGCCCATAGATAAAGCTCTGCCCTGTGCATAAAGTAATCTTGTAATGAGCTTTCACTGCTGAAAAAATATTTAAAAATTCTGTAAAATATTCATTCATATTTTTTGGTGCTTTTCCTCAGGATTTGACTCTGTCTGTTAATCAGAATTTGACAGAATTGCACTGGAGAAAACAAACATCCAGTGCTGCCAGGGCTGTGGTACTGAGCTAAGCTAAACATGTGTTGTGAGGTGCTAAAGATAGGATTATTTTTTTTTTCCTTTCGAAGCACAAACAAACATCACTGGAAACCCTGGTACCATATGCCAACAGCTGGGTATCTAAGTGACATATCCAAACATGTGCACACATGTGGCTCTGAATTCTTAATTAATCTGCTCTAGAGAACACTCTCACTTGGAAGATTCAGAGAACAAAAGGCAAAGATGTGGTGCAGATTTGAATCTGATTATTCAGTCTAACATGACATCCAGAGCTCCCTCTGCTTTTCTTACCTACACATTTTGATTATTCTACACAGTGAGAAAGATATGCACAAATAGTTCTCAGAGTCTTGGTTAGCCTGATGGTACTGCGGAAGTGGGATAAAAAATTAGCTCTGGTTCAGAGGAAACCTACCTATACAAGCTACTTCTGTTTTGATATGTTTTGGAGAAAACTTAATTTTATTATTCTCTTTTGTATAGGAAAATACTATATTAGAATGCAGATATGAGCCAGCAGGTATTTTTTTAAGAGCATTAGAAAGTTACTACTGAATACAGAGGGGTCAGCAGTAGAGGTACAGAGAGAAATTATTAATAAGGACTTTACTAGGTGGTTAAAGGTTTGTCCTTGAAAGAGAATATGAAGAAAAGTTGGATGGGAAAAAGGTCCAACTTGATAATGACCACCTGTTTCTTTATTAATAATCAAGTGATTGCACGGGAGACTTATAATTCTCTGGCTAGATATTGTAGTCTTTATACAAGGATTTATATCCTGGTCTTCTCTGGGATAACAGGCCTTTTATCTTACTTTGCTCAATTCCTTTTCTTCAGCCCTGCCATTTTTCTTCTCTAACATGCAGTTTCTACCAAAACACATTTGACACTCACTTGGACTGATTTACAGCAGTATAATTTGCACCACTTCTGAATGTTGACCTTACAGTTGACAGTATAACAACCATTATTTTTGTTGCCATCCAAAACTGAAACAGGACTGTCCAGAGAAGAGCACAAGCCTCTGCAGAGGAAAAGATAATTCCCTGGGCTAGGTCTGCAGCAGGTCAGTTCTGTCTGTGGAAGAGTCCCACGTCCCACAGTGGCGGTTAGATTGCATTGGGCTAAGAAATTGCTTTGTGCTAGGAAAAACCTCAAGGACTACTTGGAGATATTATTTATTTAAGGGGGAGTTCCCTGTTCTCACTGACATCGAAGCAGCACCAGCAACATTAGCAGTGTTTGAATCCCTTCAGTGGACTGACGTAGAGCTGCTGCTGGTATTTAACAACATGCCAAATACCTACGTGCGAAACATGGTTAATCACTACTGATAGCACAATCACATCTGGGTACCCCATCAAGCTAACTGTGGTGAAACATTAATATGCTGGTGTCAATGTGAAATGTATATGTGTCCTCAAAGATTGTCTTTTTGACAGTGTGTCTAAAGGCTGTGTGTATCCTGCAGTGCTGGTGCCCCCAGTCAAGCAAATCGGGTGGCATGTATGAGTGCACCAAAGGTACTTTTCTGCCTGGTAGGGCATATCTAAGTCTCACAGTGACATGAATGTCTGGATGTCATGAAAGCACACAGTCATAGCTGGGAGCTGGGAAATGCTCCAGGTCCTCTCAGATTAGAGTTAGCCATTGGAGAACCATGCCCAAAGGCACCTAATAGGCAAAACTAGGATAAGTCTTCAGGAGGAAGCTTGTCCCTTTGGTTTTAAACTTTTCTTCCCCTCCTTGCCAAAAAGAGTACTCCTTCAAGCTCTTAAAGATTCTGGAAGTTATCAAGAGCCAAGCTGAGGCCAGGAAGTAGTGCGGCATAATGGAAACCATTTGGAGAAGCAAACAGATTTGAGGACCCAACATCTGTCCTGTCTGTGTGTTTCCAAGGGAGTTGCACCTGGACTAACTAGTTCTGGTCTGGCCCTGTGAGTTCAGGGCCCATCAGTGGCCAGAGCACCAAGGTGGGCTCCTCTTCTGCTTTAGCTTCAGCTGGAAGAACCCATTTGTGTGCTGTGAGGTCACTCCACGGTACGAAACAAAGTGGGAACACAAGGCTATTTGTCTCCAGAGCACAGTCCTGGTCCAAACTGCAATGCTACTGTAGATGTATTCAAAGTCAGATGATATTTCAGAGGAGGTCTCTTAAAGTCTCCTACTTGGGGTAACCTAGAGGAGATTAATTTTCAGCAGGTGAATTAACTAACATCCTGAAACAGTCAGACCACTTTAAAGCATTTCTGGTGAAACAATTAAATGTGGATTGTATCTAAAATCATTAGTCAAATATGACAGCCGTGACTGCAAGCTAAGAGAAATGTAGATATAGGTGAGAAACAGTCATTCCTCTTTTGGTCATCTTTTCCATGGAAATATTGCTCACCAGCAATAGTCTAGGCAGCTTTCTAGTCAGAGGAATATTCTTCAAGACAACAGAGAGTGTATTTTCAATTTTATAAGTCAATGCAAACTTGAGACATAAGGAGTCTTGAGAATAAACTCAAAAGCTATAGTAAGTCAGATGCACGAAAGCTGAATGTTAATAATCTGCCTGAGCATAAAGTAAACACCAGAAAAAAACTGCAACTGCCTGTAGTGAGGAAGAATTAATAAAATGGTCAGTCCCTGAAGGGAAGTATTTGCTAGGTAAAAGAAAGTATTGCACATTTCAGCTGTTAGGTAGGCTGCTTCTGGTCCACTTCTGGGGATATATCTGTTGTGCTTTTCAATGCTTAGGTTAGAAGAGGTGGTGGTTTGGTGATGAAGAAGAAAGGGAACCAGGAACAGGCAGGGGAAACATAGGAAGAAGAATTTCCCCTATTCCTCTTTAATGATGTTTTTACTGTGTATAGGTATAGAAAGATTAATCAGTGTCTAGCTTTTCTGAGATTAGCATCTACGATATATTTTGGTTTTGTTTCAAGTCCTTTCAGCCACACTCGGGTTTTGCCTGCTGTTCATGTAAAATTACCATTTCAGACAGACTCTTGTTCCTTATGATCTTATTTATACCTAAGATTTTAATAGATTTGGTTGACTTGACACAATCCTTGCTGTGTACTCCATTTTCATACAAGGGCTCCTGATACTGCTTCTGTTGAAGCTGAGCCATAAGCGTCGAGAAAAATTAAATCTATCATATTTAATACATTGCAGTCATCTGACGTAGGCAATGCTGTTTCTTTCACATCCACAGTCGCACGCCTGAAATACACTCTGATTCTTCTGCTAGCTGGAGCTACTGCCGAAGTAATGGAAGTAATGAAAAAACATGATAAGGTTTTCAATAAACTACATCTTATGTATGGGTAATACAAGGCATGTCAGCAAGCACGGAGTTACAGAAAATAAGTCTTATTACCTACTTACCTACTTTTTTGGTGCAGTTTCAGATTTAGTCAGTAAAAACTGAGCAAATATGGTAAACGTACTGGAGTTTGAGTTAACATAATGCAAGTTTTATAAAAAAGCTTAGTATCAAGAACCAGGTATTACATATTCAGAAATGTTAATGAGAAGGTGCCAAAAGATAGAAGTTTATGAAAAATGAATTTTTTTTTTTTAATGGAATGGAGGTTTTTTCTAGTGAGGGTGTGCAAGGCTAAAGATAAAGTGTTATGATACTCAGCATTTTTACCAGTCATTAGAAAGTAAATATGCATGATGCATAAAATCTCAGATGGCAAAAAGTGATGAGAAGAACCCAGTCAGGGGGTGGACTATGGAAAGAAATGGATCTGAAAGGGCTAACACATCATAATGGAAAAGCATTTGGAAGTGAGTCCCTAGCACAATGGCATGGCAAGGGTGGAGGAAAGCCCTGTGTGCAGAACTGGTTACAGAGACAATTTTCTGTTGGTATGTAGATCTGCTGGAAGGAAAACAGCGGTGCATAAGCAATCCAGGTGTTTTCTGGCACCTGGAAGGCAACTTGCAATTGGTGGCAACTGGAGGCTGTTTCCAAACATATGGATAAGAAGTTTACTGGAAACAGTCGGCATGGATTTACAAAAGGAAAATCATGCCTGACCAACCTGATGGCCTTCTGTGATGAGATGGCTGGCTCACTGATGAAGGGAGAGCAGTAGATGTTGTTTATCTTGACTTTAGCAAGGCTTTTGACACTCACGTAACATTTTGTAGACAAACTAATGAAGTACACAGTAGATTAGTGAACAGTGAGGTGGACTGAAAAACTGGCTGAACTGCCAGGTTCAAAGGGTTGTGATGAGCAGCACAAAGTCCAGCAGGAGGCCAGTCAGTAGGGGGATGCCCAGGGGTCAACACTGTGGGCAATGCTATACAACATCTTTATTAATAACCCAGATGGTGGGGCAGAGCATACCTTCAGCACAGATCATACAAAACTGGGAGGAGTGGCTCACACACCAGACGGTTGTGCTGCCATTCAGAGGGACTTGGACAGGCTGGAGAAATGGTTTAATAGAAACCTCATGAAGTTCAACAAAGGAAAATGCCAAGTTCTGCCTCTGTGGAGGAATAACTCCAGGCACTAGGACAGTCTGGGAGTGACTGGCTGGAAAGGAGTTTTATAGAGAAGGAGCTGAGGATCCTGGTGGACAACAAATTGACCATGAGCTAGAAAATGTGCCTTTGTGGCAAAGGCGGCCAACGGCCTCCTGAGCTGCATTAGGCCAAGCATTGCCAGCAGGCTGAGGGAGGTGATCATTCCCTTCTGCTCAACTCTGGTGAGACACATCTAGAGTGCTGGATCCAGTGTTGGGCTCCCCCCAGTACAAGAGAGACATGGACATAGTGGAGCTACTGCGATGGGCTACTAAGATGACTGGGGATTCGGAGCACCTATATTATGAGGAGAAGCTGAGAGAGTTGGAACTGTTCAGCCTGAAGGAGAGAAGACGCAGGTGGATACTGTCACTGTGACTAGACGACCTCCAGATTTCCCTTCCAAACTCAGCTATTCTGTGATTCTGTGATTCTGTGTGACTATGTTTATATATGGCATTGGCTATACACAGCTATGTTTGCATATGGAGTATGTCTCTATATGGCATAGTATACTTAGCAGTGGAAATACTGTGTTTAGTTATGGTGTTCATATTTTAAAGGATATTGTAGAAGGCTACCCAGAATGAGTGTGAGGGACACTCATGCCCAGAGGGGTGGGCATGTTAATAATTTCTCTGTGACGAGCTGTATGTGACTACAGGTCTTTGCTATTCTGTGCTCCGTCAAAGGACCCTAGATAAAGGAGACACACCAGATGTCCCCAAAACAAGAGTGGTATGTGGACACTAGTCATGTATACATTTACAACACACAAGTGGCTTCAGTGTCTGGATGTTGTTGTCTGATGAGCTGTCAGTAGAAGGAAGCCCAGCTAAATTCTGTCAACCTTCCTCCTCCTCGCTAACCCAAGGAGGTGTTTCACAGTCAGGAACACACTGAGGGACAGCAAGCTCTGGCCTTGGCTGCTGATGCAGTGTTTTGCAAAAAGAGGTGCTGTAGAGATATTCCATAATTTCCAAAGATCTTACTCCATAGAGTTCCCTAGAGGCCAAACCTGCCCAGTTTATGTTACCAGAGCAGTAAAATGATGTTTACACGCAGCAGTCTTTCCTCCTGCCCGCAATTTCCATGCAAATTCTTGGATGATGCCAGAGATTAAAGAAACTGAGGAACCATCCTCCCTGCTAAGGGCTCTGACAGACTCACAGTCTTTCTGGGTCAGACAGAGGGGACAGAAATAATCCTTTTCTGGTAAGTTATAGCTGTGCCTTTTTGATGGGTTTTCTGGAAGTCAATCAGCTGAAGTCTATCAGCGTGTTTCTAGTTTACCTTTAAAACAAAGGTTAAAAGAAGTTTGATGGTTTTTTTCCACCCTTTTAAGCCAAGTGGATACCTGGATGTTGAGAAAGGCTAAATACAGTTTGGGGAACTTATGTGCCATATGATAATGTGTGAGATGGTAAAGGGACACAGTCATTCCTTGCCCTTCCATTTTTCCAATTACGACCTGTATGCTGAGGAGGGAAGAAGGTGGTGTAAGAACTGTTCTGTTGATTGCACATTGCCCCAGGACATCGGAGAGCAGGGGAGTCCTTGGGAAGTAAGAGGAGAGTTGTTCATTTTTTTAATTACACTGAGGTTTGTAACAACTCTGTTACAACACTTATGAGAAAACATGTACCTACACTGATATTTGTAAACACAAGTGTCGATACGTTGGCTATATAAGGCTGGTTCCACGTGAATTCAGATGGAACAATACCAACTTCTTAATCCTAAGGAACACTTAAAACCACTGTTAAATCCGTGGTATAAAGTTATAGACGCACACATTGCATTCAAATACTGAAACTGTCAATCTTGATTCTTTGGGCCCCTCACTACAAGAAGGACATTGAGGTGCTGGAGCGTGTCCAGAGAAGGGCAACGAAGCTGGTGAGGGATCTGGAGCACAAGTCTTATGAGGAGCGGCTGAGGGAACTGGGGTTGTTCAGCCTGGAGAAGAGGAGGCTGAGGGGAGACCTCATCGCTCTCTACAATTACCTGAAAGGGGGTTGCAGAGAGGTGACGAGTGACAGGACAAGAGGAAATGGCCTCAAGTTGCACCAGGGGAGGTTTAGACTGGATATTAGGAAAAATTTCTTTACTGAGAGAGTGGTGAGACACTGGAATAAGCTGCCCAGGGAAGTGGTGGAGTCACCATCACTGGAGGTGTTCAAGGAACATGTGGATGAGGCATTGTGGGACATGGTTTAATGGGCATGGTGGTGTTTGTTGGTTGATGGTTGGACTTGATGATCTTACAGGTCTTTTCCAACCTTAGTGATTCTGTGATTCTGTGACTCTGTGTTTCAGTGTATTATACAAAATTGATGTTGTCTCAGCCGGGAAGATATAGCTGTGTGCGTCCAGGATCCAAATTCAAGCCCTTGTGGTCCAGAGGAAATCGCCCTACTCTCCTGATATGAGAGAGATCTCCAAATTAGTAGTCTTACCAGGAAGGGCTGAGCTAGTAGACTTTGTGAGCATGGGGGTGAGCTGAGTAGATCTCACTGATCTGCTAGATCAGGGCAGGATATTTGTCATCAGTACATCACCAGCATGGTGACTCTTTTCACTACTTGTGCACAGCATAAAAACAGAATGTAGCCTTGTATTTATCCTTGCAGTTGTTCAATAGCAGCAGGTGAGTGTTCCCACTATCCAATTTCTGATACCCAATCTTAGAGGCTGGTCTCTCTCCCATTATACAACGTTCATACAGGATTAATCTGGTACAGAAAGGTCAAAGGTTTTTACAACTTCTTGTAGATTCCTGAATACACTGGCAACATAGGTTATAGATGATTTTCCTGAATTCTTCTTCTAAAATTAGTAACTTTAAAACTTAACCTAAATTTCATTTTGGTGCTTGAAGAAATTATTACATGCCAGTCCACAAGAAAAAGGATATCCTCAGAAGAAGCAGCTTCTCTCCAAGAAGTTGGGAGAGCAAAAAACTACCTGCAGTTCTGTTTGTGGGGAAAAGAACAAAAAGATCTGTAGATTTGGCTGAACTGTAAAACTGTTAAGAATTCTTTTTAAAGGGTCTTATGTAACTTTTGTCTTATTAAGAATTCTTTTGAAAGTTTTAAAATAAATTTTTCAGTGATTAAGCCAAGCTCCAGACATGACATAATGCTCTTGTTAGTTTTGGCAAGCCATTTCTTAATTTTGCTGTAAAGGAGCATAATTTGGTGCACACTGCTTCAAAGGCTTAAATTACATTCCTGAATATTTTTAAATAAGTTTTAAATCAGTTTACCAAGTATTGCACAGTAAAGAACAGTGATGTCAAAAAAAACTTTCTCTGCTTGAGATATGATTTGCCTATTGATGATTAAATTTTGTTATATCTGGCACCCTTTGGAAAATAATTTCTTCACTGCTAAGATGTAAGAAAACATAGAACATAGAACATAGCACATGGATCTGTGATCCATGTACTGTGATCACAGTTTTCCTGTTGAAAATAGGAGTTTGTCCCTGACAGCGTGAGAGTCACTAAAAAGGTGGAGATGTCTTCATATGTTTCTGAAGAGCACATGGCTTTCAGTTTGAGAGAAGTATTTTTCTGTATCTCACCAGACAGGGACAGATGACATTTTTTGTAGAAACTCAGCCCTTCACTAGATCACCAAACGGAAAGCAGAACACATGCTTTTATGAAGCAGAAAGACGAGTCTGAAGTATGGCTTTATTAAGGACTGGAACAGTCCATTGAACGGCTGGGACCTGACAAGCTGTGAGGTCTCTGACTTCCTCCAACAATATATGAAATCAATTGCCGGACTGACAAAATGTACCATTCCTGCCCTGATTCTATCATCATTACTTCCACTGAGTTGCATTTTACTATTGACATCATCCACAGGGTGAGTGCAGGGAAAGTTACATCAATATCCTCATCAAATACTCCATAGGATGCTTCATGTTTGTGTCTTTCTTTATAAGAATGTAGTAAGAATACAAAATCAGTCACCACACATACATAGACCTTTTTTCATATCTGAATTAAAGGTTCTTTAGCTTTTTGGTAGCCAGTCTTAAATTACATTAAAGACAAGGATGGAAAACTCTTAGATCTTTGTGGGATGGAGACAAATCAGAACAACTTCTAGAAGATGAGCTAGTCCAAGACACTACTCTGCCAATTTATTCTGCCAGAAGTCTGGAGTAGACCACTGAAAGTTGTTAAAGCTCACACTTTATTTGAACACAGGAAAGAGAAAGATGAAATGCCCTGAAAGAGACTGTTAAGGAAATTGAACAGTCATGGGGTAGTAGAGTGCAGTCACAAATTGGACTCCATCTACGGAGACAAACAAAACCATAAATAGGTGGCTAATTGCCAAGATTGGTGACTGACGCATGATAGCAGACAAAATTCAGCCTTGGCAAAGGGCACATCATTGGACTGTGTAAACTGAAAAGTTCATGCACATTACTAGGTACTGGATGAACTGATCAGTTGTAGCTATAAATATGGATATAGTTATATACATGTACATGCATACACACACTTCTATATTTTAACTTCCTATCCATCACAGTACTCTGTAGTTTTCATGATGCTGTTGCCCTATCCAAAGATCAGCCTTAATTCTGAATGGTGTTATCATCTTGTTTCTGTTTTTCATTTCTATAGTCCTTCATCCTTCTAGCAGGGAGAAGTCTCAGTCCCATATAAAGTTACTTCTACCCTGAATGCCAAGGCATGAGGGGAATATGACAGTCATCCAAAGCTGAATATACATATTTGTCTATCTTTTCTGCAGGTTTATTAAATAAGTGTCATAGAAATAATGTGTAATATTTTTTTCACACTTCTCCACTTCCATTAACTGTAAATACAAAACTTTTTATGAATTTAGCTTTATCCTTCACAGGATTTTAATGTCCATTAACATGAAAACAAAATGCACTGGGTGTTATCTGTCTTCCTTGATGTAACTCTCATGAACACACCGGAGCTACATGAAGAATCATTTTGTTCTCTTCTACCTTCTTAGAAATACATGTCAACATTTCTATTCTATTCTATTCTATTCTATTCTATTCTATTCTATTCTATTCTATAAATCTCAGCACAAAACTGTTGTATTCACAAATGTGGAAACAATCACAGTTTGTACTGTTCAGGGAAATCTCAATGTGATTGTGTCAGATATTTGAGATAAGACCTGATCAAGAAGACGTTGAAGGACCCTTTTTCTCTGACATAAATAACAGACTTAGGAGGAAAAGTATTAAGTGAATGGTATAAACCAAGTACTTCAGAAATGCCCCTTGGAAGACAGATGCTGTAGCCCTAATACTGACACAATTTCGGTAATGCATTCACTTTTCTTTTCCTGTTTGCTGAGGTCAGTCACCATCTGCTTGAACTAATTGGCTGTATGGCTTTACAAGTGAGGTTGTTTCTCAGTTCAGGAGGAAAAAGTATATTTTAAAGTTAACAGAGAAACCAGCTCTGAATTGCAGAACATTTTCTAGGTAAGACAGATAGTCTTTATTTATATTCTTTCTATTTTTATAAAACAAAATATCTTCTAAAATGTGGAGCTATTTTCTCTCATTAATCATGTGTAATTCTAAATTTATTTTAACTAGCATAAAAAAGAAGACAATTGAGACTGTTGGCACAACCAAAAGCAGGGACCAGGATATCCAAACATACACTCTGTGAAAGGAGTAGGACTGCAATTTGCATTAATTAAACATGCATCTATGGCTGCCTTGTCAACTAGTCTTGGTCATTCCTCTCCTGGCTCACATTGTGTGAATACTGCACTTTTCAGCCCCGTGCTTCTTCCCAGCTCACCACTTTTGCTGCACAGCCCCTCCACCAATGCACCCCTGCCCTTTCCTCCCTGCCCAGATGTTTCCTGGTCCCTCCGCCATCTTAGGGTTCTTATTCAAGTCCTGACTTCTTGTCCCATCCCTTTGCTCAGCCAGCTCTGAATGCCTCCCCCCCACAACATGTTAAATCTTCCCCCTTGTCCTTTTCCTGCCCTTCTTCGCACAGCTGGAAAAACTCACTTTTACCCTTTTCCCACCTCACTCATTTACCTGAGCTGCCCTTGCCCCACAGCATCTTTGGGTCTGAGCTGACCCAAATCCATCTTCCATTTGATTTTTTACCTCCATTTCTTCCTAATGTCTCTTCCCATTCATGATCCCAACCCTCCTTGTCCTCTGCTTCCCTTTCCCTAGTCTCTATGTTACAACCTGCTCTCTTTCTTACTCCCAGACTAGCTTTTATTCCTTCTGCTAGCCTCTGGCCTGAAAAAGGAGACATCCTTCCCCTGAAATCTTCCCAGAGAGTTTCAGTGAGAAGGGGAACCTGAAGATGTGTAGTCCATTAAAATCTGGTGGAGAGAAGAAGAAATAAAGGAAACAAACCAACAAGCACACTGAAAGATATTCAGTTTGCATATATTTTAAAATCAATTTTGAATTATATTTCTGTTGAAAGGGAAAATGTGTCATAAAATGGAGTAAAGTTTATAAGGATGTGGAAAAGTCTGACACCAATCACGTCTAAGTCTGGTTAGGATGAATGGTCATCTTCACCTAAAGCAATAATTTGCAGTCTTGTGGTACAAAAGTCATAGGCAGTAAATGGGAGAAGACAGCTTATCTAAGGACTGCTTGCTTTTTCTCAAATATGTATGAAGCTTTATATTGTTCTTCATGGTACATGTTCTTTCCTTTTCAGAGCATGTGTGAAAAATTGAAGCAAATTCGTGGTATAATGCTAGAGCAGCATGGAGTGGTGGTGTGATGCAACAGCAGGAAGCTCCAGCAGCCAGTGCTACTTGAACGGAGCAGAAGTAGAGTGCAGAACAAGAAATAGTGCACCAGGTTCTCCTGGGTGCCTTAAGAAAGCAGCCTTTCCTCTAAAAACTCCTCACTCTATTTGGATGCCAAATGTGGGTACACCACTATTTCAGGTCACACATCACACAAGCCCTACTCAGCCATTCCTCCTCACAGTGCTGAAGGATTGCCAGGACTGTATCTTGTCTCTTGATACACTCTGGAGCACAAGGAACAAGATACCAACCCAAAAGTCTTGACTTCTTCGCTGACTGCAAGGAGGATTGAATCTGGTCCTGGGGCAGCATTTTGGTGAAGTGCTAAACTGAAAAGGTGAGGAACAGATTTCATTGAATTCTCTTTCCGTATCACCTGGTACTCACACATGCCTCCAGATTGGGGCATGGAAGATGTTTCTCTCTGTCAAACTCACAGAATCTCCATTATCAGAACAAAAGAGATTTTCCTGAACAGTGAGGGGCAGCTATCAAAAGCAGAAACAGGTGTGGCTCTGCATAGAGGATTTATTAGCAAATGAGTGGGGTTATGATCACAGAATAATTAGGCTGGAAAGGACATCAGAAGGCCTCTGGTCCAACCTCCTGCTCACAGCAGCGTCAGCTTCACGTTGAACTAGGCTGCTCAGAGCTTCATCCAGCCGAGGCTTGAAAACCTCCAAGCGTGGAGATTGTACTACCTCCTTGAGCAATCTGCTCCATGGCTTGACTTACTGTGCATACAGGTCTCTTTACTGGAGCACCTTGAGAAGGAACTCTTTTTATCTATGCAGTAGGGAGATCAGCTGCCAAGCGATGCTACTCTCACATGAGAAAATATAAAACCAGAACGATGACTCCTGGTTTGGATGTGACCAGCACTTTTGCCATCTGGCACCACGCTGAACACCAACACTTTTTATGCATCCAAATAATTCCCCGCTGCAGGCAGCAAGCACATATCTCCAGCTAAACTAAAGAAGAATAGCATTAAATATTATAAAACACAAACTTGAACAAAAAATATTCTCAGTTTCAGTGTCTTGCTCATTCTTCTGCCGTATCTCTGGGTTTGAGTTTTTAAATGATAGGTGACTTCTGAACTTTCACCTTCTACCCTATCCAGGCACAATAAAAGGTAATGAAGGCCAATATATTATGTATGTTTTTGAGAAGTCTAGTGAAAGGTCTTGGAGGAAAAGAGACTGAAGTAACAGAGCAACAGGCATGAAAATGATGTTGAGGACTGCTAGGAAAATTGGTTTTGATAGGATCCTAGAAAAATCTAAGTTGGAAGAGAATTCTGGCTGTTGTCTGGTCCAGCCCCCTGGTCAGGACTGTCTTCAGAGTTAGATAAGGTTGTTCAGGGCAACCTCATAAGGACATTGAAATTCTTGGACCTTTCAGCAGGGTTTTGACAGGGGTGATATTTGTCCAATGATTCGAGCAGAGAGGCACAGCTGTTACTGTCATTGATTTCAGAGGTGCTGTGTTGCAAGTAAAGGAACATCCTAGAGTAAATGGGGGCAGGGGGTAGGAATCAAGAGATACAGCTTCAGCATCTACACACCAGGAGAAGCTCAGAGTCAAAGGCTGTCTTCTTATCTGTGTGAGGGCAAGTACAGATGTAGAGTTAGGACAGGCTAGAAAAAGAGTCAGGGGACCAAAAGACTCCTTTACATGATGAAGCAAACAACTGAAGTTCCTAACAGACTGTACTTCCTCTGGACATCCATATCATTGTCTTGAAGGTGCTCAGACTCAGCGTTTAAGGAACAGGAATGATTGCTGTGTCTGTGAAGAACTCAGTTTAACCTCTTTACCGTGAAAGACATGGTAAATGAGAACCAACTTTTTTAATCCTAAGTTTGGCAACCTGCACATGGCACAGTTTGGCTGCAAAAAGCAGAGGAGAGGAAGAGCCCCAATGTCAGACTCCTCAGAGGGAGACAGTTTGTCCTCCGTCCTTGCCTAAGAAGCATCTTGCTCTAGAAGCCAGCACTGAGCATCCTGTGGATCTCTGAATCCCCGTGAAAAACACTGTGTGCTGTGACTGAGCTTTCCATGGCTCTGGGGAGCCCACGGCTCTGTGGTGAGGAGACAGCCTGGTCTGTACATGCACAGCACATGGCAGGGCTATGTGAGGATGTTTAGGCAACACACTGTGGACAAGAGCTTGTCACAGCAACATCTCCTATAAACCTCAAGTGTTATTTTCATAGAGACCCAAAGAAATATAACTGACCTAACCATCATCTGACGTGGTATGATGTACCATGACATGGGAATACGCTAGAACATGTAGGACAATTCCTACAGCAGCCAGCCCTGACGTCCCAGCAGAGCTCACTACCCTGCTGTGGCTGGGTTTGCACACCAATGCTTTCTGCACTGGAATCTGATTTTATGCCCTTCTCACCCGCGATAGTTTTCTCTGAGGAAGGATCTGGTCATTCTTTTACATTTAATTTTATTCACATACCTGTTTCCTTTGATTTCTGGCCTTTTCCTCTTCTATAATTCCCGCCTTCAGATAATTTGGATCTAATTAAACTCAATTATGCCCATAGTAAAAAGGTTATTTCTTCAAGATGATCCTTTCTGGCTCCACTTCAGATCTTACAAGGATTGTACATTCATCCACTCATCCACCATTAAAAAAAAAGGCACCATGCTTTCAAACAAGGTAGTTCTAGCAAACAAAAAAACCTCCGTAAATTAACTTAAAACACATTAATTAAAGTAGAGCAATTGGAAAATACTGGGGTATTTGCTGTACCTTGTTTTTTTTATTCACCTTAGTGACATCTCATCGGCTCAAAATGCACTAACAGCAAGACAAAAAAAAAGTTAGATGTCTGCTAGAACTGTTTGGGGTTTATTTTGTTGTAGTAGTTTTTGGTACTGAGGACAGGAGGTATAAATTGGTAGCAGTTGCAAAGCTAACTGCACTAAACAATGTAATTGAATGATATAGTAGTAATAATGCTGAATAATGCCAGAGTAATTTGCTGATGTAGAACAGACGCAAATTTAAAGGCAAGATATAAATAGCGTTGGAAGACCTGGACATGTATAGGGGAGTAAATAATCAAATATAATATAGCAAGTGCCTGAAAACTTAATATGCATAAAACAGAGCAGGTAAAATAGAGTGTGAGAACTATTCAAGGATTAATTCTCATGCTGAGATTTTCTAGAGGTAGCGAGCAAAGGCAGCAGGGAGAGAGAGCTCTGTGCTTGGGTAGAACTGAGGGATCCCCTTTTTCATGGTAATAAAGGAAAGCCATAACCGGGTGGTGCTAGGCCAGTGAACCTGCAGTCTCTGCACAAAGAATTCAGGTTGGCTGGAAAAAGATGAAGTGAAACAACTATTATCTAATTGTGTCTGACAAACCAACAATGTTAACTTCTTCCTTCCATCTGCTGTTAAGGATTTGCTATCTTTCTACCCAAATATTTGCCGTTAAGTGAATTTTTGAAGCAATATTCAAAATTCCTGACAAGGAGAATATCCATATCCACATCCACATTCATCCATTTATGTATGTATCTGACACGGACACTTTCTTCAGGTTAGGTAGAATTACCCTTTTGAAATCTGGGAGGCTCACAGAGATTAGTCTCGTTTTAATAGCAGGGCCACAGTACTCCTTACATTTTAGCTACTGCTGATAGAATAATTCACTAAAAAAACCCAAACCAACTCAAGCTGTTTTTTTTTCTTTTTTTTTTTTAAAATGTTTCTTTGTGACTACTTGCTACCCGCTGATTGTGATTTGCTCTTTGAATTGCATACAATTTCTGCTTATGATTGGTGACTGGTATTTTTTAAAGATGAGACTAGTGCCTGAAAAATAATGAAATACTTTCAGCCCTCTCTCAGTGTAAATAATTGTCCATTCTAATCTTCATGAAAAGTTTAATAGTCACATAAGCATTTATAAATAGATTGGTGGTCATATGACCACTCAGAAAAAAATAATGATTATCACACTGTGAAAAGCTATGCAGAGAACTCAGTATATTCAATTAAGAGGATATTAGAACAACGGTGTTTGCATTGTCTGATCAGCTCCAGAACCAGAAAATGGAAATCTGCATTTCCAAATTCAAGTTTTCCATCATCATCTTTCTTTCATAGATATCCAGTCCATGGATGCCCTTTAAATTCCAATGTCACATTTTGACAAGAAAATGCAAGGAAGACATGTTTTGCAAGTGCTTTTTGCAAGCAAATGGTATAAAACTAGGTCCTATTGTTTTCCCCAGTGTTAGAAATGTTTTGTCAAAATACTGCTTCAATCAAATCTAAGGTTTTATTTTAAGGTAGTACTGAAATATTTAAGCAAACAAGCAGGCCACTGTTGTAAGAAATGCATTTTCTGGTTTGCAGAGATGTGCAACAGAATAAGTATTACTCATTATCCCTGATTTATTCATTGCAGTTAGTTATTAGCCAGCTCTATTGAATTTCCTAGCAGGATGCCATTCTATTTTAAAGGCATATGTGTGTTATAGCAACCCCTAATTTATTGGTCTTTTACAATATAAAAGCCGTATTTGTTGTTGGTTAACAAGGCTGTAATCATGCTAAACTTTGTCATTTTGTTGGCTTTCATTGAATGCCTTGTGAGTGACATCTTCAATGCAATGTTATCATTAACCTTATTAATGAATCAGACCAACCTATAGCTTGGAATAGTCTTCCAAATTTTAAGCAGTGTGTTTCTTATTTCACTTCTACGAACAAAGATGACTATAGCACCAGTGCTGTTTGTGGTTTTGCATGTAAAATAGCTCTGCTGAAAACTCTGTGAATAGCTGGATATTCAGAAGTTTAAAACACTCTTTTTGGTGTTTTGAGGAATGAAATCTATATCTGAGTTTTATCAAAATGTCTTGATTTCCAACCACATTTCCTTTAATAAGCTACAGCTAAAAGCAACTTGTAGTGAATAACTTAAGAAAATATGGTTCTCATTTAATCTTATTTAAAATATCCTTGGGATTTCCAAGGGCCAGAAAAGCAGATTAAAAATTCTTTTACAGATCATATAAGATATTGCTTATTAAAGCATGGTTTAATTACTTCTCTGTTGATAAATTACTTCTGACACATGTAATTAAAGCAAAAGATTCAATCATTAACTTCAATCAGTGTGAAAGTACACTTAAAAAGAGCAAATTGTAATGCACAAAGGGTAATAGCCTAATAGTACACTGCTTTTTTTATATTTTAAAATACCTTTTATTGGAAAATGTTTATTAAAAAATTGTATATATCTGATTTTTCATACTTCTAAATCTATAAGTCACTAGAACAACATGAAAGGGAAAAAAATGTTTACAACATAGATTAAAAAAAGCTTTGGAGGAAGAACTGTTTGACATTATAGTGATGGTGTGGTACATATATGCAGCACACATCTATGATGTCCCTTAGATGCAAGTTATTGTACAAACATGAAGAAAAAGGCAGTCTCTGACACAAAGATTTGTGACATTAATAACTGCATCTCTGTGTGATTGCATCACACAGCAAAGAGAAAAATGCTATACTACCTCAGAGGAAGGCCAATGCCTCTTAGCCTAGTTAAGTGCCTTGCTAATGCAAAAATGCAGTGATTTTCAGTGAAATGACTGCCTTGGAGTATCTCACTAACTGACAAATCCTACTGAAGTGGCTTCTACTTTGAAGTGGCTGGTAAGAACCAACTCTGTTTCCCTTTCAACCCAGATTTCAGCTGTGTTACTACATTTCTGTAGGATACTAGTTATCATCTGGATATTGTTCCATTGACTACTACCAGACTTACTACTACTATTCAACTCAGCAGCCCAGATGATTTTCAACCTACCCAAGAGCCTGTTTGTCCAGTACACACTTATTTAGCTTCTAGATTATACTCAAAGTGTATTATATTTTATTATATCAAGTTCTAAATGTCTCCAAGGATGGAAAATCCACAGCCTCCCTGGGAAACCTGTGACAGTGTTTGACCACCTCCATTGCAAAGATATTTTCTCCCTTGGACCTAACTGGAATTTCTCTTGTCACAACCTGTTTCTATTGTCTCTCCTCCTTCACACTGAGGAGCCTTCTCTGCACCTTCCCATCAGGTGGGTGAAGACAACAATAAAATCTCCCTAGAGCCTTCTCTTCTTAAGGCTGAACAAATCCATTTCTTTCAGCCTCTCCTCATATATCATGATCTTCAGTGCCTTGATCACCTCGATGGCCTCTGCTGGACTCACTCCAATATGTCTGTGTCTTTCTTGTGCGCATTACCCTAGACGTGGTCTCACAGTCACAAAACAGAGAGGAATAATCACTGAGTAGTAACCCTAACCTGTTGCTGCCCTACTGTTTGCTGTCCCTCTCTTCAAAAAGTGCTGATGCACACGGGGGCTGGGAACAGGTTTTGGCTGTGAAGACTTACACAGAAGAGGTGTCACATATCTCAGCCATCTCCATATCATCCTTTACTGAGTCAGTTTTGTAGCCTGTCCTTTTTTCCAATTTGCATACTATTTTAATTTTATTTTTATTTTATGTCATGAAGAAGGTCTTCTGCCAAGTTTTCTGGATTGGTCCTGCTCTCTCGGTAGGGTATTATTTATTTATTTGTTTTAAATCAGCCAGCTCTTCTGGGCACCATTCCTCTGATGGCAGCTTCCCAAGGGATTCGGTCTAGCAAAAACTTAAACAAGCCAAGGTCTGTTTTAAGGAACTTGGAGTCCTAACTCTGCTGCTTATCTTCACAACTTTCCTCCACATCCTGAACCCAGTCACACCATGGTGACTGCAGCCCCAATTGCTGTCTGTGACCACACTGCTCAACAGCGATCCCTTGCTTATGAGCAGTGTTCAAGTAGAGCATTACTTCTGACTGCCCCCTCTAGCATTTGCATTGTGAAAAGCACAGCAACATCCTGGGCTGCTTACACAGTGCTGCATTGCCCTCCCAGTAGATGCCTGGATTGTTGAAATCCACTCTGAGGACTAGAGCCTGCAACTGGGAAACTTCTCCAAGTGGTTTGTGGAAAAACTTCGTCCACTTCATCCTTTACATCAGGCATTCCGTAACAGACCCCCAACAGATTGTCCCCAGTACTTCTTTGCCTTCTGTTCTTGACCCTCAGGCTCTCAGCAGGGAAAGAACACAAATTTGTCTCTCATTTGTTGATGTCTGATACACATAAAGGGACATAATTCTGAAGGACCAGTGGTCAGGCCTGATAGATGTTTATTCTGTGAGTTTTGATGTGTTTGAGAGGTGTTTTCCTATTAAATTAGGAATAGTATATATATAAAGGGGGCTTATAAGAAAGATGGGGATGGAATTTTTAGTAGGATCTGTTGTGATAGGACAAGGGGTAATGGTTTTAAACTAAAAGAGGGTAGATTTAGACTAGATATAAGGAAAAAATTCTTTACAATTGTGATGGTGAAACACTGGAACAGGTTGCCCAGAGAGGTGGTAGATGCCCCATCCCTGGAAACATTCAGGGTCAGGCTGGACAGGGCTCTGAGCAACCTGATCTAGTTGGAGATGCCCCTACTTATTGCAGGGGCGTTGGACTAGATGACATTTAAAGGTCCCTTCCAACCCAAACCATTCTATGATTCTATGATAAAATGAGGAAACGTTCTGACTGTAATGGTGTTTTGAAGTCTAAGCCTAACTATCCCTAAAAGTGTCTGGAGTAAGTTAACACTTTTGGAAAGCAAAAGCTGCAGCCTGGGCACTAAGGGCAGGAGAATCCACCTGGCAAGCCAGTAGGAAAGCTGTTAAAAGATCTGTGGGCTGAGAGACAGAAGATGCTGGAAACTGATTTAATTGCTAGTGCTACCAACATTCTCGCTGAGAACTGGAACGTCAGTGTGGGGAACGGCTGGCAGTGAGGCCGGGTCACCCAGGAACCTCTAGTGCAAGTGTCTGGTGGAAGGAGGTCAGAGCAGAGGGTCCATGATGGCTTGCTTGAGTCCTTGCTGCTCACCAGGGGTTAAAAATCCCAGTGGGTGAGGTACACGCTACTGCAGGAAGAAAAAAGCAATTGCTCAAATTATAAACTCCATTGTCTATACAATGAGTGCAGTTTATGATAGATGTCTAACTTCTAAAAGCTAAAATGAGGTGCAATGAATGCCACCTATAAAGGTGAAGTACTTGCCAAAGATCATAGAGAAAACAGGAAATAAAAAGCAACACATTAATCTAACACAGCTTATAATATAGAGGGTGATTGGGATACAGAGCTAAGTACAGCTCTGGCTTCATTTATGGAAATGAAGTTGCATCCATTTACATTAGAACTGATTATAGCTCCTACTGTCTAGATTAAACAAGCCCTAGGTCTCACATACCTAATGTGTCCAAAGTTCAGATTCACTCAGCCTTTCCTGACATTTGAAATAGCAATTTGAGGCTTCAATTCTTTCTGTCCTTCTTCATTCACAGTTGCCAAATTCTAATTACGTTTTTTATTCAAGCAGTAGGCCAGTAACTCTATTAAGCTTAAAACTTCTGATTAAAGATATCAGAAGAAGAGTGTGTTGCTTAAATCTACATCTCAGCCTGTTTTTGATACCATAATTATCAGATATTTTATTCAGGTAGAGATTTTCCAGGTACCTGTTGCTACTCAAACAGTTTGGAAGAGATGCATATAATTATTTTCTTGAGAGAAATTAAAAACTATTTTTAATATACTGTAAGTATTCTTATTAGCAGTGTTTCTTAGGGTAAATAGCAAGCACTTCACAGGATGTGTAAGAAAACCACGACATAAGATTTTACTTTTGTTTTGAGACTTCCTAGCTGAGTAATTAACACAAAATACATTTCGTCATTATATTTTTCTGCATTTTGGTAGAATGCTCTGGAAGAAAATACATGGATTGGGGAACCAACAAGGAGAAGATACTACTTTCAAAAAGCTATCCTCATGCTTAATTGTTCATTACTTCACCATCTGTCAGTGAAGAATAGTGGAATGATGGTGTCAGGTCAGACAAAAAGTCCTTTTGGCCTTGCTCTTTATCTCAAACAGTGGAGAGTCATAGGATGACAGGACCACAGGATCACAGGATAATTTGGGCTGGAAGGGACCTCAGAAGGCCTCTGGTCCAAGCTCCTGCTCACAGCAGGGTCAGTTCTGAGGTCAGACTGGGCTGCTCAGGGCTTCATCCAGTCGGGGCTTGAAAACTTCCAAGGATGAAGAGTTCAAAACCTGTGCCTCTGCCTGACTGTCCTCTCGGGGAAAAAGTTTCTCCTTATATCACGGGTGAACCTCTCCTCATTCAGTTAATGCTCATTGTCCCTTGTCCTCCCACCCTGCATGGCTGTGATGAGCCCAGCTACATATCCTTGATGACCTCCACATAGATGCTGGTGGCTGCTCTTAGGTTCGCCCCAAATCCATCTCTGCTCCAAGCTATGCAAGTCTAGTTCCCCCAACCTCTCCTCAGAGGGCAACTGCTCCAGCCTCCACCATCCTGGTGTCCCAGTAGGAAAATATAAAGAAGAAAGACCTGAAGAAAAAAATACTATTTTTTTCTCTAGCTTTTGTTGCAGTATATATTTTTCTTTTGGTCAGCTTCCCTATCCAGTTTCTAATCCATCTGGTTACCCATGCAGCCTGTCTGTGGTGTTCAAACATGGATGCTAGAACATTGTGGGAGATGGTACCAAAAGTCTTGCCAAAGTCGAGGTGAATGGCATCCCGGTCTCTCTCCTTCTTCACATATCCAGCCATGTTATTGTAGAAGACAATCAGCTTGTCATGATTTATCCTGGCAAACCCATGCTGACTGTTCCCAGTCACCTTCCTCTCCCCTCTGTTCTCAGAAATGTGCTCCAAAGGGACAGAAATTTGTGCTCAGGGAAAAGTGCAGAGCTGGGGAATGCAAAAAGTCATACCTCCCCTTGTATGCATTCCCAGTTTCCAGTACACTTCAGGTTAGAGGCTTCCTGTGAATCAAAATTTGTATCTTTGTATTAATCAACTTTAAAGTATGTTTTCTCCCAACAGTGCCTCTAGTAACTTTTCCCAACCTAATTGAACAGGTAGCATCTCCAACAACCTATGACAGTGAGCGTCCCACTTTAATTTCACGCTCTGTGAAGTTGTAGATGCCTCATCTTTGGGGTTTACAGACTTCTCCTGATCATCAGTCTTCTCTTTACATTCAGTGGGGAGAAGTAGGTTCCTAAGTAGGAGGAACGGGCAGGGTTTTTCTTCAAATGGACTTACTTATTTTAACCTGCTTGCATGGACAAGTAAATAAAAATCCCATTTTTTTTGAGATGGAGAGAACATAGGATGAAGGACTTGTATAGAATCAAAAAGCAGTTCCTTCCCCTGCCCAGTGACCCTTGTCTGGATTTATCAACATACTCAGGAATCGTAATAATTTTTATTTCCATTTAGTTTTTCTTCAGAGTAGAAACACTTCATTATAATTATTTCACTTATACATACAGTTTACCCAGGGAGAGGTCAGGGAGTTGAAGTGCAGACTGAATGTCTAGTTAACCACAATAAATGCAGTTACTGAGCAGGTTCCATGAGATCCCTGAATCACACTGTTAGATAATGTCTCTTATGGTAACTCAGAGGCATCTTCTATGTTGTAGGTTATCTCCTTTCCAAGGACTTCACAAATACTAAATGCAAACTGCTGTGTTCAGCTCTTGCCATTCAAGATGAGATCCATAATTTGGTCATAACCACTTAATACACAGTTATTAGTATAAACTGGACTAGGGCTAACATGCAGAATTTCACTTGAGACAACAGCAGCTACAGTCACATACCCTTAGACTGTGCTTCAGAGCATACATCACAGACAATTTCTGTGTGTACATTACAATAACTACTTGGATAACCATTAATTTATACACAGCTGTCAACTTCATTTTTCCCACTGTAGGAAGGTGTGACATACGGAAGACTGAGTCATTTTTAATATCATAAGGGGCAGATGAGGGCTTTAATGTGTTCATTTTTTATACTTAGCTTTGATTTCATCTAGACCCAGTGCTTTGAAATTTGCATGGGAGTTCACAGTATTGTTGCTTCACTGTTGACCCTGGTCACTTCCATAAACTTCTCTGGAAATAGTCAAGCTCCTGTAGCTGCTCAGTATTCATGGCTGAGATTTTATTTGTGATTCAACATGCCCTCTTTCAAGCTAGACCCCCAAAAAGCTGTCTCTGAAGGCAGAAGGCATCTAATATTGGTACTTCATGGAAAAATATGATGCCTTGCTGTCAAAATGAAAATATTTATATAGGCATTTAATGACAACACCTGTTCAGGCAGATGTGTATGTATGTCTGTAATATAGCTGGATTTCATACATATAAATGGATAGTTGAAGCAGTACTGCATTCTTTTTAGAAAGAATCCTTTCTATAGATAGTATGTGCATATGAATAAGTATTTTTAAAATATTTAAATAGAAAATATCTTGTTGCTGTTTTATTAGAAAAATCAGCAGCTAATCTTGAAGCATCTTGTCTGAAATATCTGGACAGGGTGCACTTGCAAACACAAGGTTTTCATTTCTAATTATAGAGTGCAGCCAGCAATAACAAGATTTAAGGAAAATATTGCAGTTTAGGCAGATGTTACAGATACATTTTTAAGGAGGCAACTACAAACTCCAATTACTGTGTAATATGCAGTTGCTTTATATAATTTAAGAATACAAAGATAATATACTTGAGGGAATCTGCATGAATGTAAACAACTAAACCTCTTCGAGAAAAACATTCAACTGAGAAGAAAAAATTAATGAACCTGGTGGCTGATGTACCAAATAAGTGACACCTGAAAGAGGTCATTGCCTATAACTGAGTACCCTTCAAAATACTTTTGTACTTAAGTGCTACTTCTTCTTGTGAATTTTTAAATACCATTAACCTACAGGAGACTGCAAAAATGTTCATGACAGGGATGTTATGTTTAAATACAACTTGGAAAAAATTACAATATCACAATACCTTTGGTGTAGAAACTTTAAACTCTTAACTGCCGAGGAACAAGATTACGTTATAATTCACCTCGAGTAGTAAGTTGAATGAAGTTTCTATCCTGCTTTGAGTGAAGGGAATAATAAAATTGCAGTTGACTTCCTTGGGGACAGGATTGGGCCCTGTCAGGCTAAGGATGATAAATCAAAGTAATATATCGGCAGCAGATGGTTGCAACAGATGATTGAATAAGCACTATATTTAATTTTTATGCAATAACTTTTTTTAAAATGTACAACTTGTCAAGAAATTAAATCTGACTCAGATGAATTCTAAAATGTGCTGTATTTTCATTATGGTATGCAGGGGGCAATTTTACTTGTCAAATTAATCTCTATAAAAATAATACTATACAACAGTAACATAACATATATACTCATTCAAATTCAGAAAAAAAAATGTTGCTGTATGTAAGAAGAATGCAATAGAAATAAGGAAAGGACAAAGAGACATTAGGAAGAGTTTTAAAAAAATAGTCACTGTCCCTCTAGGATTCTTTACTCACACTACAAAGGCATTTAGGTACCTATTCCCTGTGAAACCAGGGGAGTTCAGCTTCTAAAAATGGTGAAGCACCTACATACCTCTATGGATATGTCTCCCGCACACAGTTGAGTAGTGTGTTATATATAAAACAGAGCACTGAGATGTAATGGGTGTTTTGACTGGTTCTGTCAACACACATTATAGACAGTAACAATTGCGTGCAACCCTATGGCTACTACATACGAGGCTGGGATTTCCCAGCTAGACAGAAGCGTGAAGCACTCTGAGTGCACAGGCAGGGAGCCTGATCTGTCCTGAAGGCATACAACAACTGTTCGTTCAGCAGAAAAATAATCTGTGCATCTACAGCTATCTACCAAACATCTCAGCAACTCCAGCCAGGTGTTCCCCAGTGGTTCTGGATGGACTTGCAGGTACTTGTGCACCCTGGGGAAGGTGTCAATGGCCTTCACTTCCTTCTGAACAAGCTTAATAGTGTTTTATTACAACAGCCCCATAGTAATGTGCCATAATGACTACTTAGGCTTGCATAAAAGCTGTGTTTATACTATGTGCATAAATTAACAAGGCATTGCCTGCCCTCTGCCTTAAGCATGGCTTGCACCCACACAGCTAACACTGTATATCCAGCTAGGGTGGCCTCACCGAGCGCATCTCAGTGACTTTCAAAATGAATATGCACTGTGGCCATCTCCCCCACCCCCCTCAGATTTTTGAAATATTAGTATCCCCCAGTCTGTTGTGGGGGGAAATCAGTTTGCTCAGGTCAAACTCATGCAAGGGAGAGTGCTAAAGATTTAACAGCACACACAGTCACATAACATGCTTGAACAGAAGGCCGGACTCTCTTCAGTTTACTTATACAGACATAGCCAAAGATGCCATAAATCTGTTCAAATATATCAGCAAAGGGATGAACACAAGTTAATCTAGGAAATCACACTCATCATTCGCTAGGGAGGATCCTCTTTTTCAAAGTGTTAAATTCATTTAAGACCAGGACTCAAACAAAACCAAAACAGAACAAAAGAACAAACAGAACAAAAAGGATTACCAGATTTATAATCTCTTCCCTAGATAAAGCAAACCAGAAATCAAAAGTTTATTACTGGAGCAGATTTATGCACATAAACTCAGTGTCTGAAAACTGTGTATTCAGTGTGCTTATGGCTGAAAGAAGACATTAACCAAATTTCGTGCAAGAATGAGCTGTGCCTTTTAAAAGGCAGTATAATAAATTATTGGGACAACTCATCAACCACTGTGGGGTGTTTTTAGTTACTGAAAGACTTGAAAGCAATACAGGACAGCTGTCTAAAAGCAAGCATTGTCTCAACCAAGGACTCTGGGCTGAATTCAGGAGTTACTGGGTAAAATTCTGCGTCACATAAAAGATCAGAGAATTCAATGGTGGATACAAGGCCACCTCAACAAGGAGGGGCAGGTCTACCTGAGTGAATACTTCAGGATCTCTTATTTCCATCTAGAATATCCCATCCCAGGTGAACAGACAACCAGTGATGAAATGCCTTCCCATGGGTAGATGCCTTATTTCAGGTTCTTGATGTAAAGCAGCCATTCTTCTATGATTTTTGGACATTTTTATTTTCAGAACTTCTCCTCCAGCTGAGCTGCCTGTTGCCTGAAATCCTGAAAAATGTGCTTGAGACAGCAGTAGTAATAGTGGTCTGAGGATTAAAGGTGCCATAGTTTTCCCTGCCCTCCAACTGCTAAACAGTTGCCATGTCTTATTTTGGTAGCAGCTGGATTGCAACAGTCACTGATCTAGGGATTACTGTTCAAGCAGATGTTTGCAATGTCCTTTGGGACCATTAGGGTGAAAAATGAAGTATAATCATCAGCTATTATAAATAGCAATGGACTCAAAGAGGATCACAGACTCTGCACGGTATGTGCAGTATTCACAGAAATCTGGCTTTGCTATGCAAACAGCAGAACGAGTCTGAGAGTCTACCACGTCCCTCACAGCTCTTGTAACAGTCCAGGTGCCCTGAAAGGTGATGGGAATCTTTCCAGTCACTTCACAGAATGTTGGACAGGATCCACATAGGGCAGAAGAGGACTCTATCAGTTTTTTCCTACTTAGCGTCATCCTGTGAAAGGTATATGCCAGGAAGGGATAAATCATCTGAGACATTTTCTATATCAATTTCAAGTAAACAGAGCTTACGTGGTTACAGAGAAACTGTAAGTTTACAAGAGACAGCATTCCAGGAAAGAATGGTAAGTTAAAAAAGCATATTAAAGGAAAGAAAATTGTTTTATGCACCAAAGAATCTCAGAATGTATCTAATTTTGTGGTAATTCAAGGATCTTCTCTGAAACACACATCAGTATCACCACAGAAATAATCTCCCTGTGGCATATATGGATACTGATTAAGTTTAAAAGGGCTATGCACTTTGGACGCAAAAGCAAAAGCTTAAATTCCATCATCAGCACTAGCCAGTCACAACATGAACACTTTAATGTTGACTGGTGCTCCTGTGGGAGTTGTTATGACTCCTTTGTTCCCTTGATAAATTCTGTTCTCTGAGATGTTCCCAGGGCTTGTGTACATTCTACTTGTGGTTGCACTGATAGCAAAGTCACATTCCTCAACTCTAAAACCCCAAGAAATACGTTGTGTTGTTTTATGAGATTTGTCTGGCTTTGCATTGGAGAGCCAAGGAAGAGGACATGACATGGCCTTTAGCATATAGCCTTCTGCTTATGAGAACATCATTTTATTTGTATGTTCAAGAAATACACAGCTCCTTTCAGGACGCATGTCTTGCACAACAAACACAACCAGCATGACCAGCTTTCTTTGCCCACACAAGGGGAAGAGACATCTGAATGATAGCATGCTGTGACTAGTGCTACTGGGTCTTAAAATAGATATTAGGGGCATAAAACTCACCTTAGTGAAATATAGATACCTTATTCTAACAGGGCAGTCTATAAACACAGCCCCTAGCCTGTTTAGATGCCTCAGACATCACTGCTGCCTGTTTTCTCTAAAATTCTTCCACCCAAAGTCCTGTTCCCTTGCCTGCTCACAGACTTTGCTGTATTGAGTTGATCTGAAGAAATAGGTCCTTATTTTTCTCATTAGCCAGTCTGGAATTCACAAAATAAGCAACCCTCACCCATGTCTCCTGAGGATCCTGATCTTTTACACTTAAATCATACTTAACACACTGATTAACCAACAACACTGACCTTATTCACCCACAAATTTAAGAATTACAGAGCCTGCAGAGCCAGTAGGGAGCTCATGGCTTCACTGATGAAGCAGTAATGCCATGCTGCTGGGAGAGAGCAGTGCTGGGATTATATCTATTTTCAATGCTATGATTTTCTAGATATCTAGAAGTATCTAGGCATGGCACCCTACCTCACCATGGCTCAGTTATTCCAGTGTTGTGGTAGTTTTGTGTCCACTCCTCGGACTCTGTCTTTCTCCAGCTGTGTGCGTTTGCGTTTGTGTTTGAGCGTGTGAGGAGGGCCCCTTTTTGACCTGCTTTACCCTCCTCAGGACTCTCCGGCTCCCATCACCCTTCCCCATGTATTCACCAATTCTTATCGCCCTTCCCTCACTTAACTGTAGGCTGTTATCATCATCCCCCAGCAGACACAGTTTAAAGCCCTCCTCACCAGTTTGGCCAGACTGTTAGCAAGGTTGCTTTTGCTTCACTCTTTCAGGTGCATCCCACCTCTCCTCAGCAGTCTGTGTTTTTCAAAGCAGATCTTGTGGTCATAAGAGCCAGAGTGATTCCTATGACAACAGCCAAAGAGCCAGTTCATATCTTGCTGGATATGCCAGCTCCTACCTAGCCTTTCCGTTTACCAGCAGGATCAAGGGGACACCACATGGGCCCCTGTGCCTTTCACCTGCACCCTTGGTGCAGCAACCTCTAGTCCCTCTTGATATGCTCAGGGTTTCCCCTGGAAGTATCATCAATGCCCACATGGATGACCACCAAAGAGTAATAGGCTGAGGGCTGAATAAATTGTCAATCTCTTCACAACATTCCAGATGTGGATAGCCATCAAGAAAGAAGTGTTCTATCACAGCATGTCTGCATGGTAGGTGAACATTTCTGTCCTCCACAAAGGGGAATCTCCAACCACTCTCACCTGTTGCTTCTTCCTAGTGCAGATGCTTGGTTCAAGTTTGATCAAATCTGAAGCCTCTCATGGTGGAGCTTGTTCCCCCTGTCACCTGCCAGGGCACTGAACCTGTCCCTGCCAGTCTGCAGATGGAGTAGGAGCCTTCCTCTGTTGCTGAGTCTCATGTCTCCAGCCTCCTCCATCTCTGTCATCCACCCCTCAATCCAGTACAGCCTCTGACTGTCCCTCCTTTGGATGCAGGATCAGTCTCTTGCCTCTGAACGGTCTCTGTGCAGATCCTGTTAATACTCCTGGATGTGGCTAAGCCTGCTCAACTCCTCTGGCAGCTCCTTCAGCTGGCAAGTCAGCTCCTCAAACAGAGCATGTTTCCAGTAGGTAGGACACCGTTACTCCCAGCCCCAGGAGCATCAGGCACTCCCTGTAGCCTGAGTCTTGGATGGCCATATCCTCCCTCTGGAGCTCCTGCTCAGTTGATGCCCCTGATGCTCCAGGGATAGTTTCTCCACTTTGTGATGTGGACCATGCCCTCTGGCATGTCCACTGTAGTTCAGCAACCACTTGCTGTCCTAAGCAGTTTTTGGGACACTTCTACACCCTGTTCTGTACAAGCTGCTGTATCTGTTATCTAAACAACCATGTTCCTGAAGAGGTGAGGCCTCACGAAGTTCAGCAAAGGGAAATGCCAAGAAGTGCACTTGGGGAGGAATAACCCCAGGCACCAGGGCAGGCTGGCACACTAATTTATCTGAAGCTATTATTGTATCAGTTGAATAAATATTTCCTAATTAAAAGAAACAACAAGTAAGCTGAAAAAAAAATGTTAAAGAAATAAAAGGCAGTTGCAAGGCTGTTCATCACAGTAGATAGGATGGTCTGAAAAAAAACAAATGTCACATCAACATTCCTGATGATATCAAGCCCCAAAAAGACTGAAGTCATGATAGTTCCTGTGCCACAGATAACAAAGTGAGTCAGAAACTTGAATTCCATCCAGAAATGAATGGGGGGAGGTGGGAGAGTGTCTAAATCAAAAATTAAGATAAAGGTTATTTTTCTCCCATGAGCTCATTAAATTGGATCTTTTGGCCACAGTTGTATGACAGCAACTTGACAACTGGGAAAGAGACAATTTCAGAACATTTATCCTCAGTATTGCCCTTCCTGTTAGATTCCTGGAGAAAGCAAGACCAGGTCCTAGTTTTCTAACATATTTGATCCCCTAATTTAACCTCTCTTATTTTCCATTTCTTTCAGTATCATAATCAATGAACACTTTATTTTTTTCTTTCTTTTTTTTTTTTTTTTCTGGTGGTATCAGACAGCTGTAAACACTGATGAATGTGAGGTTGTCTCCTGGGCAACCCCCTGCAAGTCTTCTCTGAAACTCCAACCCGAGTACAAAGTCTCTGTTTATAAGCCACCTTGCAGGACTGAGTAGCCAAATGGCCCTTACTCTCTGTCAGTTGCAAATGGACACCTAGCAGTTTGTTAAAACAGTAACTCTAAAAAGTCACAATTAATTCTAAACGTCCCACTGTATTATTCTTACCAAAACTGTGTTTCATTCTAATGAGATCTAGAATAATGAAAGAAGTTTATATAAAATTTACCCGTATTGCAGGAACAAAGAGGGTAATGGCAAATGTAGTTACAAAGCACTGTGGAATTTGGCCCTTGGTACCTGTTATTGACCTTTCACATGTAATGGAAATTGTCATTGTATTCCCATCACCAAGTAGAGTTGTTAGCTGAACAAAAATGATAGCAGTTTTGTATGGTACTGCTTAATGGCTAATGCCAAGTATTCAGTCTCTTTCCTCTCTGTATCTATCAATTACTTTATTCATTAATTGGCCTATAGATTCTTGTATTTCCTTTCTCTTCACTTTTTGAAGAAACTGGTTACTCTCTTTGACCTTAAACCCTCTAGTACTTCATCAGCACTTCTCTTGTTCTCCTCCAAATGATTATCTCCAATTACAGCACTGACTGCAGTTTTTCAAAGGTCACAGTAAAAAGTAGCATTCATGTACAGCAAGACTGGCTGGCCAGCTAACCAAATGGGGGATAATACCTTCCCAAACATACCTGACAAATGTCATCAGGCAACATATTAAATTAATCATATTTAAAATGTTATGATGCTCTCTTATATTTCAACACAATTACATCTAACGTATATTAAGTGACAGACAGCCTAGTCTTTGTGGATCATTTTTTGTACATACTTGGACAATGTCAAGCACAGACAGTCCCTGATCCCCCATTTGATACTGTCTGCCTACCACAATAAAAGGACTGTATCTTTTATGGTGATGATGATTCAATCTCATAGTAATGGTAAAAGAGCACAGTTCTTCCTCAAAAGTACTTGGAATCTGGTCTATCCCTTCTTTATAGTTTGCTTTTATTTTAGATTAGATAGAAATGCTAGGTGATGCAACCTGATTTATCCTCTCCTTTTATTCCAGTTGTATATGCCTGGTGACTTCCAAGACTACCAGCAAATGTTTATGAGAATCCATCTTCAGGAAGACAGTGACAAATTATAAACACCATCTAATTTGACTTCACAGGCAGGAATGTCGCAGGTGCTAGAATTAGTGTCAAATCTAGACAGCTCCAGACTTCACAGGCACCTCCAAACAGAGGCAAAAAACAAAATCAGTGTAGCTTGGAGACAGCTGGCAACAAATACTGAGCTGCTGTGTTATCTTTGTATGCACAACTTTATCAGAAGTAAAATTAATTTAAAGTATCAGCACAATGTAGTTAATATCCTGACCTTGGCATAAGAAGAGCATTTCAGGGAAAACTATCTGGAGGTCTGTTCACAGCTAGTGATAGCAGAACCACAAATCAGTCACGCTGGGATTCAGCTCATTTAACTTTCAGTGCCTGCAATGGAGACGCTGGCACGTGTGACAACACTATAAGCTTTTTGCACAGTTCATAGAGAGGCACTTCTAGGACATAGGCTATCTCCTGCCCCTTTTCAGGTATCTACTCAAAGAAGAGAGAAATTGAGCTCTACCTTTCCCTGACCGTGCTCACTGGTTCTCTGGCAGGTGACTCTGGCAACTGGGTAACATATATTGGCAGCCCTAGAAGAAGAGAGTGAGATATCTCCCCTGAAGAAGGCAACTCTAATCAGAGCTTAGGTCCAACTTTCATCTGAAATTATTTTTGAGAAGTGGCAGAGATGTGGCAGGCAGGGCACTAAACCACAAACAAGGCTCTTTAAAAGGCAAAAGATGAAAAATACAACTTTTATTTTCAGATTGTCTTCTAAGGACAAAATGCCAATGCATTTCCTTTGTATCTGAAGAAGTCCTAGTTTCTGCCAGTCTAATCAAGGTAAGACTTTCGGAACTGTGCTAATGAACATTTCAGGGCAAGAAGAGCTAGGGAGAGGGTTCCAATGTAACAAACTCATAGATGTCACCTGATCTTTGAGCCACATTCACTGAAATCATAGATTACCTTTTCCACCAACCAGGAAAAGCTATCAATAAACCTGCAAATAGAATATCCAGACTATTCAGTGTAAATATCTGCAGATGCTAGCAGATTTGTAACATTTCTAATGCCTCTTTTTTAATTATGTTATTATTTTTTTATTTATTCTATAGAAGTGGTTGAGGCCTTTAGAGAAAAGAAAACCTTGTAGCTATCTCCTTACACATTTAATAAAATTATCCATTACCTTATTGTCATATCTCATGTTTTCTTTCCCTATCCCTCTCCACTGCCTACCAGTCATTCCTCTCTCTCCTTTCCATCAACATAAAAATAATAATTAAGCCACGTGTATGGTAGCAGGTCAGTTCTCATGCCTATGTTCTAGCCCTATTTCTGTTTATTTGTGTTGATGCAGCTCCAACTCTACCATCACAGTTCATGGAGAGAAACAAGCAATTCAAGAGAGCAATTCACCATATGCATATTAACTTGCTCAGCCATTGTCTAGTAGTTACCTATCTTTTTCCTAGAGCAGCCTTTTTTGACTAAAATGGCTAACTTAGATGTCGAAGTTGGAGTAGATGAAAAGCAGTCTCACTTTCCCGCTGCCCGATTTGAGTACAATTGTCAGTGGTACTAGGCAAGCAAAGACAGTGGGAGCTATACCATAGATAATTGATTGCAAATAGTCTTAAATTAGGGATGTAATATATAAAAGGCGGTCTTGAAAATAATTTTCAGTGAGCTTCAGTTCTCCCAATTGTCACAGGATATGTTAGGGTTTTTTCCAAGCATGCTGCAGCACGTCACTTGCAGTTAAGGCCAGTCAGTAGTACAGCTGCGGTTAGCCCTCAGGTCATTCTTTACTGGACATGGTCTTTTCCATTTCTGCATGGTCTTTTCTTCATCCATTCTCCAGACTGGAAGACATTGTGATGAGCAGGAGCCTTCTGTCTGGAAAAACAGGTGAATGCACATTATCTTAGAAACTTCCGATGGTGCTTCTCTTACATATGCTATCCCTGCACACCAAGTAGGACAGTTGCTAAGGTCAGGAAACTGTCTTCATGGCTAAATTATTTCACCTCCTAACTCATATGCCAAGTCAAGGTAAAACCAGTAAAAGCAGCAGACTGCAAAAATTTCCAAATAACTTTCATAAGGCTAACAGTGATTAAATTCAGGAGCCAAGTATATCTTGGTTCAAGAATTTTCATTGCTCCAGATTAAGAGTAAAATTTAGGTAAGTGTGGGGATGTCTGTCAACCCCACAAAGAAACATACAAGGGAAGCTGCTTTCAGCCTGTGCTAGCAGACACATAGTGCCAATAAGTGCATAGTAAATAATGTCAAATAAGAGAATAGCAATCAATATACAACAAATTAAAAGAATAAAGAATGTGATGAGGATTTATTTACAACAGATTGAAAACAAACAACATGGAAAAGTCCAAGAACAAATACCACTTTCACGGGCTATGACACTTGGAGTAGCCTGGGCAAATGTGATTCTAAAGCATGCCTGATATAAATGCCATTTATCATCATTGTGTTGAGAGAAGGTACTTTCCCTACAAAGCCTTCAGTGGTCTGTTCAGTGTATAGATAGTTTCACCAACATTAATTTAATAAATTGGCTAATTATGATGAGAAGTGTTTGGTGACCTTAACAAAGCTACCCGTTTCTTTAGTCTGCCTTTCAGGCAAGCAGCTGAGAGTGAAGCAAAAGGGAAAGAAACCAATGTAAGAACCAGGGTAATGATTAGACAACTTACTGATATTACTGTTTCATGAAGAGATGAGGGAACTTTTGGAACAATACTGCTGAAGTTTGGGCTTGTCAACAGCAACACAATTTAGTGAGTAGTTCTTACAAAACCAAACTGTGAGCACAGTTACTGTCACAGTTTCCACTATTATTAAATCTCATGAAATTTTTAGCTGCAATTTTACTTGAAAGCAGAATCAGAGGTGGAAACTGTCTTAATCCTTTTCTTTCATTCAAAATTAGATGTCATTTGGGTTTTGCACCAAATCTTAGGTAATTCGCTGGTGCAATGCTTGCTGCATTGCTGTTTTCAAATGGTCACAGAGTTTGGCAGTACTTCTCAGAACTTTAATACCCGCTATAAGAGAAAGAAATTAATGTAGAATGCATTTTAGTTGTTTATTTTAAGCTTAATCTCAGCTTTTTTAAGCTTATACTGCAGATGCCATGAATGACTGCTATGGCTATTTGTAGTGCACAAGATGTGTAAGAACTGATGTTTGGTCCAGAAGCTGCATATGTTCATGCTTGGCTTTGATCATTTGGGCAGTAGCCGTGAAAGACACTGCCATATTTAGTCCATGATCAGGACCTCATAAGAAAAGATAGTATCTGAATGTCTGAAAGCACAGACAAATGTGTCAGCATGGCAAATGCTATACTTCCAGTTGTACTGCTAGATAATGTGCAAATCTAGCCTCATACTATATGTATCACATGGTAATGGATAATTGTAAATGCTAGAAGAAAAATGTCACTGTGTTGCTTTCAGGGTAATTGCTAGGGAGCAAGGCTAATTTCCTTGAAATGTGGAGTCAAGAGCTCTCTGATGAAAGGCTTGAAGAGTTCGTTTTTATCTCCAGTATAGAGAAGCTGGATGTTTAGTCTTCATTTTCTGTGTGCTCTTTCTTCTCCAAAGGAATAACAACAAAAAACCTTCTTCTGTCTGCAGAATTTGAAAGGCTAAGAAGACACTTTGGTAGCTTAAATATGGCTACAAGTTTCTCATTTCTCCTAGCACTATCCTCTGGGGTAAATCAAAGCTGTTTCCAGAAAGGTAGCTATTTCTCCTTTCTGTTTCAAAGCCAGCATTTCTACTAAAACCTGGAATGGAACCTGTGCAAGGATGAAATACTCCCATAAAATTATTTTCAAAGGTGGTGTACATTTTCATACAACATTCACAGCTTCTGTACAGAGAAGCTGGCACAGAAATGTTCAGAGACTGAATTAAAATCTTGGGGAAAAGCTGAAGCTCAACAATGCAAGCTTCCAGTTTGACAAGCCCAAAAAGTAAATAAATAATCCAACATTTTATTCACGTTCTGGCTACACGCATTTTAAACTTTTGTCTGTTACCTTGAAAGGCTAAGGCTTGTTTTTTACAAGAGAAGAGAAGAGAAGAGAAGAGAAGAGAAGAGAAGAGAAGAGAAGAGAAGAGAAGAGAAGAGAAGAGAAGAGAAGAGAAGAGAAGAGAAGAGAAGAGAAGAGAAGAGAAGAGAAGAGAAGAGAAGAGAAGAGAAGAGAAGAGAAGAGAAGAGAAGAGAAGAGAAGAGAAGAGAAGAGAAGAGAAGAGAAGAGAAGAGAAGAGAAGAGAAGAGAAGAGACTGTCACACATTACGAGGATACCAGCAGCTGTTACTTGGGTGAAAACGCAGTTCTGAAACCAAAATAAACCCAAAAACCTTCACAGGTAATTTTATACCTACCTTTCAGATAAGAACTCAGGGTCAAAGATGTTGTCATCTTCTTGGGCACTGTTTACAAGGCCTGACATACATACAGTCCATGTATTCAGGGAGTCCTTGAGTGTTGCCAACTTTGACAAATCATGCCATTTTTGGTGTTCTGTCAGACCTTATCTATAAAGCCTCCACGAGCTCCAAAATTTACTAGTTTTTCTGTCTGATCAATAAACTTTGGTTACTTCTCCCATGTTTATGCATACTTGGGATGCTGAATCAAGGCTACCCAGGAGGCAGGCACAGCTCCGGCTCCCAGCTCTGCCTGCTGCGGGGTTCTGTGTGTAAGGGCAGAGAAGAGGTAGTAACCAACACTTGCCACAGGAGAGGAGGAGGAGGGAGCAAAATTAGCCACGCACTTTAGGGCAACTCTGCCATGCATTTTCTCCTCTTATCCTAAGATCATCATGTTAGTCTGCTCCCAACTGCAGAGAAACAGAAAATATGCTGCAGCTGTTGCCCTAGACTGGATTTTGTTTTCCATTAGTGAAGTCTTCCGTGGGCTGAACATTACACATTACAACATAGCTGAAAGCTAGCATTATGTTGACGCGTAAGATGTGGATGGGCAAAAGGTTGAAAAGACAGAAAGCATATACAAAAGGAAAAGAGACTGTATACATAGACACATATGAAATTTATGGGGACCAGTCTCATGATTCAGGAGCTCACAGACTCGAGCTCTTCCCATGCTTTGTTGGAGAAAAAGACTTAACTTCAGTTCTCCCCCACACCAGCCTGAAGAGCTGGAGTGTCACAGAGAGGTGACTGTGTGCCATGTTTTGTAAAGAGGAGCAGCAAAGGACATGCTTCCCTCTTTCCCAAAGCATCTTGGAAGAAAATCTGTTTCCTGGAGCACTCCCTTGGGCATTGATTATCCCAGATCAAGAATTTATTATGAAAATATGACTGAGATCTAAGGGAAGATTCTGGGTTTTGCTCGCTAATAGAAGACTTTGCAAGTCAGGGATGGCTTCAAGCATGGCGATGCTTAGTGACCAGACAGGATGAGCAATATATGAACGCCTATGTCCATTTGTTCATGCCAATGCTCCCAAGTGTCTACAGAGTTCTTCTTATTTAGCCTTGTGGAGACTAGGTAACATGACAGTCTGGGGGTGAAGTTGTAGCAGTTACTTTATTATGATATTTCAGCTGCTGATTTAGACAAAGAAAGATTTTTAACACGAAAGAGTTTTGTCTAAATTCCTCATTAAAAGGTTATCGTAACTTATGCGATGGAAAGCAAGTTGATATTATCTAAACTCTTTATTAAAGAGTGTGAAAAGCATAGGTGCACTCTGTGGTATTTATACCAGAACACAAGCATATGTAAAATGGGGCATTATTAATAGGAAATCCTACAAAATCCCTCAAGGAAGTTGTATAGGGTTTGTGTGGCAAGGTTTTGGTAGTTGGGGGGCTACAGGGGTGGCTTCTTGAGAAGCTGCTGGAAGCTTTCCCTATGTCTGACAGAGCCAATGCCAGCTGGCTCCAAGGTGGACCCGCTGCTGGCCAGGGCCGAGCCAATCAGTGACGGTGGTAGCGCCTCTGGGGTAACGTATTTAAGAAGGGGGAAAAAAGCCCTGTGCAACGGCAGCCGGAGGAGAGACGAGTGAGAATATGTGAGAGAAGCAACTCTGCAGACCCCAAGGTCAGTGAAGAAGGAGGGGAGGAGGTGCTCCAGGCGCTGGAGCAGAGATTCCCCTGCAGCTCCTGGTGAAGACCATGGTGAGGCAGGCTGTGCCCCTGCACCCATGGAGGTCCACGGCGGAGCAGATATCCACCTGCAGCCCATGGAGGACCCCGCACTGGAGCAGGTGGGTGTGCCCAAAGGAGGCTGTGACCCTGTGGGAAGCCCACGCTGGAGCAGGCTCCTGGCAGGACCTGTGGCCCCATGGAGAGAGGAGCCCACGCTGGAGCAGGTTTGCTGGCAGGACTTGTGACCCTGTGGGGGACCCACGCTGGAGCAGTCTGTTCCTGAAGGACTGCACCCGTGGAAAGAACCCATCCTGCATCCTGGAACAGTTCGTGGAGTTGTGGAATAGCCCATTGTATGGGATCACTTGGCTAAACCGCTTTCAGAGCACAAAGGCAAGATGCAGGGAGTTGTGATTTGACTCAGCTTTGTCTCACCTTGACAAATCCTTATCTATGCAGAGGTGACCTGGGGGGGGCTGTGGAAACGGCTCAGCCCGGGGTTGCCCAAACACTGCCGAAACCCGAATGGAGCGGTGAGTGACCCCTTAACGAACAAAACGCCCCGAGTACCATTCCACCACTATTCAGTAACTTTGTGTGCTAGACATCACTAAATTACCATACAGACTAAGGAGCCATCAAGGCACCAGAGATAAACCTTCATGCATAATCCTGCCCCCACCCATCAAATCAGGGAATAAAAACTGTAAGGTTTGGGCAGAAATGGGGGAGTCTTTTTCCAAGGATACAGCTGGCCTGTAGGAGATTCTTTCCCCCTTGTCCAGGACCCTGTACAAGGTAACTTCCCAGGGATTAAGAGGCCTTACCTGAGAGGGAGGGTAAGTGATTAAGAAACATACGTATGGTATTTGGCATGCTTTAAGATCGTGATTAGTGCACTCTTTTTAAGGTATTAATATCTAGCGTGCTTGTGAATAGTGTATTTAATTGCAATAGTGCATTCTTCCATTGTATCCATAAAAACCTGCAATAGTGGCATATTGGACCTGTGAGTGAAGTTCAAATAAATTGTTAATTTGAACCTTACAGTGAAGTCTCTTTCTGTCTGTCACACCCGTGGGAAGGACCCACGTTGGGGAAGTTCGTGGACAACTGTCTCCTGTGGGACGGACTCCACGCTGGAGCAGGGGAAGAGTGTGAGGACGAGGAATGAGCGTCAGAAACAACATGTCGTGAACTGACCACAACCCCCATTCTACGTCACCCTGTGCCGCTTGCGGGGAGGAGGCAGAGAAATCAGGAGTGAAGTTGAGCTCGGGCAGAAGGGAGGTGTGGGGGGAGGGTGTTTTAAGATTTGGTTTTATTTATCATTATCCTACTCTGATTTTGACTGGTAATAAATTAATGTAACTTTCCCCAAGTCGAGTCTGTTTTGCCCATGACAGTAATGGTGAGTGATCTCCCTGTCCTTATCTCGACCCATGAGCCTTTCATTATATTTTCTCTCCCCTGTCCAGCTGAGGAAGGGGAGTGATAGAGTGGCTTTGGTGGGCACCTGGTGTCCAGCCAGGGTCAACCCACCCCAGAAGTGGAGCTCTGTTTCTCCGCAGCGTGGACCATGGACATACAGTGCCATCCACATTCATACCACTGAAACTCAACACATCTTAAAGGCAGGTTGTGCAGAGTACTGAAACATAATGGAGTTGAGGGCTCTTAACACCTTACCCATAAAGGGTGCCCATCAGCCCTGGGTCTTTCAAAGCAATTTCACCCAAGTCTTCTATGGCAAAGAGCTGATGTGGCTTTGCTGCACAAAGCAAGAGTACCTGGAGAGAAGTGAGACAGGGCTGCGTGAAGATCTTCCTCTTCTCCTGCTGCTGGTGTGACAGCTTGTGAGAGTTATGAGAAACCCATTCACATTTGGGGCTCATTTCTGTGTCTTAGGAAAAAGACTCTTCTCTCCTGGCTTTTGGTACTCCTCACTCTGCACACTGGTTGGTAGTGGCAATAAGCCATGATTCAGTCATTAGAGACAGAGCTATTTAAAGTGACTGAGGTCAAATTAACCAAATAATGCGAATGGACTTTTCCCCCTGGAAAAGGGTAACAAAACTGACCGCAGGGAAGAAGGATATAACTATGATGTCCTGCACTTTCTAACTCTGGGTACTGTGGTTCTTCCTTAGACATAGTATGCTTAACAAACCACAAACAGGTAGCTGCAGAGAATATTTTCATCTGGACAGAGCAACAGCAGAGTAACTCCATGGCTGGGCAGATAACTAGAAAGGCAGCAGGAGACAGCAGCTCAGTTTTGTACTTACAGAATGCTTTCTGAGACAAATAAAAAGCATGAAAAATTATAAAACATCCTTAAGCTTAAGTTTTTGGTGGGGTTTGTTTTGGTCTTTTTTCCACACAGCTTGTATGCACAATGCAACCAGACCTTGAATTTTCCAAGCTCCCTGCTCCAGCTATCCTGAATAAAAACTCATTATCATTAAGTAGGGAGAGTAAAAATGATGGATTTGGGAGCAGAAATTGAAATGTCCTTTACAGGTATCTTCATACATCGCTAAACCATGTAATGTTTCAATATACAGAGCAATAATAGGCTGACATTCCTGTTCAGCAGTTTTTGTGGAGTTTTGGGAAGTATTCAAAGAACTCCAAAGAAATCAGTGCACCTCTCTACCTCCCCCATGCAGCAGAGTATAATAGGGAATAAATAGGGATAAAACTACTTATACTGTGCTGGTGAGAGACAGCAAATATTTCCTGATCTTGTGTGGAGAATCAAGGAAACCTTCCTTTGACTCAGAATTGAGTTCCTAATGAGAAAAATTTCCAGAAAGAAAAAGGTATCTTCAAAGGGTTGCATGAGGCAAGATCCCTTAATGGCGCCATGGTTGCCCCTCTGGAGAGCAGCATTTCTGCTATGAGTTATTAGAGAAGATGTTTACAGATTTTGCCTGCTAGCATCTGAAATTCTTACTTGCCACTACAGACTCATTTGACAGAAAACCTGTAAATAGTATCGATAGCTACATGTAGCAGAGCATCACCAGTATGACCGCTTCTGTTTCTGGGCCTTCCGTTGCCAAGGGAGGGAATATCTTTCACCTGAAAATGGTAAGACCCAGTGACAACAATACCCCTGAATCTGTGACAGGTTTCTTTTTGAGTCTCTTCCCTGGGACTTGTACTTCTCTGTTCATCCCCAGCATCTGTAAGCTGCTTTTAGCATGCAGCAGCTGCCTGCTCTCTTGAGTCTCTAAAGAGACTCCATTAAACAAGCACTCTGCTACAGCCATGAAAAGAGTTTATTCTGATGCCTCAAAAAATGTGTTTGGAAGTCATTGCTAGCGCAAAAGCTTGACTGAGTATCTCACGTAGAAAAAAGCATCACTCAGGAGAGAGCAAACTTATTTTTAGAAAAGGAAGGTTCGGCTGTGAAGTGGGCGCTAGGCACATTTCCTCTTTTTTCCTCAAAACCTGCTCACTCTAGTCCTTCTGCAGGAACTTCATTCCATGAACGCAACCCGCACATCTCCCTTTCCCACCCTCCTTCCCCTTTATCTGGGACTCAATTTGCTGAAGTGCAGTAGGGAATGCAGAATACCTAGTTGAAACATCTCCTAGCTGACATGGAAAAACAACAGCAGAAGAGTCTGTAATTCACACATAACACAGCTGGAAAAGAGTTAAAAGAGTTAGATTCACTCAGCTCTGCCTTGTTGGACCCTGCCTTAAGCATCAGGTTGACAAAAAGGCCAAAAGGGGGATCCAGGTTAGCATGGCACTAGCAGAGGCAGTCGGGAGTGCAAGCAGAGCCCTGTGTCTGAATCTGTGAGCAAAGCTGGGCTGGGGACACCAGCTGACCAGGGCTTGGGCCTTGTTAGGCCCCTACTGAGGGGGGACAGGCTGATGTCTGCCTTGGATTTGCTCTTTGGGACTCATGGTTATTGTGGAGTTAGCCAGCTGCATCTGATACCCTGTCTGAGGAGGGTCAGAGTAACCACATAAAAATATTTTCATTTGTTTCATCTAATTGGCAACTTAATGGTGTTTTGTCATGAGTCTGGGGCAATGTGGCTCACTGTGTGGGAGTCCAGACAGATATAATTCATGTTTTGTTCTGCCTGTGAGAGAAACCTTAGAAATCTGAAGAATTAATTCCCTTTTGAGCTGAAGGATAATTGGATAACAGAGCCTGTCATTAAGATAATCACTGCAGATCTTCTGCCCTTGGCATTTCTGCACAATACCTTACAGAGCCTTCCTGCTTGGCAGCTTCTGAGAGTACCAGTGTTCAATTTCTGATCCTTCCCATCCTCTGCACAGGCAGACCCAGTAGTCAGGGACCAACAGTGTTCAGCCTTGGTAGTGGATGGTTGTAGTGGAGTCCGTCCTAGCTGAAGAAATGCTTCAAATTTATCTCATCATTCGGAAGGTTAACAGATGGGCTGAAAGATCTAATCCACAGCTTTAAAAAATAATGGTCCTTAAATCTTAGGATGTGGGTTTTGGTGTAATACCCATGGAAAATGGTCATCGATTAGCGTAGCTGGTGGGAGCTGGCAAGTTCACATGTGACTGGGGAAGCAGAGGAGGAGTGTGATCAGGCAAAATCACTGATCTGGAACCAGAAGATGGGGCCCTGCTGAGCCAAGGTGGTTGAGGGAGAGCTTTGAGTAGATGCCTGGTGCCAAAGGAGCTCCACCACTGCCCTCTCCAGCTGCCTCCATGGGCATATGCTGATCCCTCGAGCTGCTTTCTGCCCACCCTCCCTGGGAGGGAGTATGGGGAATGGTGGCCTTTAAAACAGTTCAGTTTTCAAACTCACTCTTTACCTCTCTGTCCTGAAGTGTTTTGTCTGTGTTAGAGTGATAAACTAGTCCCTAAATAAAATAGAAAGAACACTAACCAGCCAACACTAACCAGGCAAGGTGTGCAGGGAAGGCGTGCGGGCAGGGCGCAGTCCTCCCTCCTGGCTCTAGAGGCTCTCTTGACGAGTGGTCATCGCCCTCCTAGAAGAAGCCCAGCTATGGTCTCCACTCGGCCAAAAGCCATCGCCAGAAGGAATGTAGCCACCCAGATGGAGCTCCCGCTCAGGTACGCAGCTGTCCAGGTCTCTGGCTGCCAGGAGTACCTGAGCCTGTCGCTTGTGCCGGAGGCCGGGAGACACAACATCTGCGTGCGGTGCGACCAGGTGAACGATCTGCTCAGCCTGGTGGCAGAGCTGAGAGAGGAATTGGAGAGGCTGAGGAGTGTCAGGGAGTGCGAGAGGGAGATAGACTGGTGGACCCACACCCTACCATCCATTGAGGAAAAGGCAGTGGATGGAGGCTCCGCGAGACACAGAGGATCCTTTACCCTCTTGCTGCCGGGCAGAAGGAGCGGACCTAAGAGGTGAAGGGGAATGGAAACAGGTCCCTGCTCAGGGCAGCAGGCGAATCCCCTCCCGGCCTCCCTCACCTTCCCAGCTGCCCCTACACAACAGATATGGGGCTCTGGAACTTGAGGGCCAGGGTAACAAGGATATGGATGAAAGTCCATCCATGGGGTTGCCTAGGGCGAGACAGTGTGCCCCACACATCACAACCATCTCTACTAAGACAAAAAGGAGGGTAATTGTCATAGGTGATTCCCTTCTGAGGGGAACAGAGGGCCCAGTATGCTGACGAGACCCAACCCACAGGGAAGTCTGCCGCCTCTCTGGGGCCCGGGTGAGAGAGGTCACGAGGAAACTCCCTGGTCTGGTACGACCCACCGATTACTACCCGCTGTTGTTATTGCAGGTTTGCAGCGATGAGGTTGTGCAAAGTAGCCTAAGAAAGTGATCAAGAGGGACTTCAGAGTGCTGGGGAGACTGGTTGAGGGATCGGGAGCACAGGTAGTGTTTTCCTCAATCCCTTCACTAGCAGGGAGGAACACTGAAAGGAACAGGAAAGTGAACCTGGTTAACACGTGGCTCAGAGGCTGGTGCTGTTGGAGGAATTTTGGGTTTTTTGACCATGGGGTGGTCTACACGGCACCGGGCCTGCTGAGTGCAGATGGAGTTCAACTATCGTCAAGGGGAAAAAGGATTCTCGCTTATGAGTTGGCAAGCCTCATTGAGAGGGCTTTAAACTAGATTTGAAGGGGAAGGGGGTGAAACCAGGCTGCCTAGAGATGAGCCTAGGGGTGGCCTGCCGATGTCAGGGGCAAAATCGATAGTCCAGCTCCAGTGCATTTACTCCAAAGCACACAGCATGGGCAGCAAACAGGAGGAGCTGGAAGCCATTGTGCAGCGGGACAGCTACGACATAGTCGCCATCACAGAAACATGGTGGGACGACTCGCATGACTGGAGTGCTGCAATGGATGGCTGTAAGCTCTTCAGGAGGGATAGGCAAGGAAGGAGAGGCGGTGGGGTGGCTCTGTATGTTAGGGAGTGTTTTGATTGTATAGAGCTCAATGATTGTGACGATAAGGTTGAATGCTTATGGGTAAGGATGAGGGGGAAGGCTAACAAGGCAGATATCCTGCTGAGTGTCTGTTATAGACCACCCAACTAGGATGAAGAAGCCAACGAAGCATTCTACAAGTGACTGGCAGAAGTCTCACAGTCGCAAGCCCTTGTTCTTGTGGGGGACTTCAACTTACCTGCCAGAACTTCAACTTACCTACCTACCATCTGCTGGAAATATAACACAGCAGAGAGGAATCAGTCCCGGAGGTTCCTGGAATGTGTGGAAGATAACTTCCTGACGCAGCTGGTAAGCGAGCCTACTGGGGAGGTGCCCTGCTTGACCTACTGTTTACAAACAGAAAGGGTCTGGTGGGAGAAGTGAAGGTCGGAGGCCGTCTTGGGCTTAGCGACCATGAAATGATAGAATTCTCAATTCTTGGCCAAGTAAGGAGGGGGGTCAGTAAAACCACTACGATGGACTTCCGGAGGGCACACTTCAGCCTGTTCAGGACACTGGTTGAGAGGGTCCCTTGGGAGACGGTCCTGAAGGGCAAAGGGGCCCAGGAAGGCTGGACATTCTTCAAGAAGGAAATCTTGAAAGCGCAGGAGTAGGCAGTCCCCATGTGCCGTAAGAAGAGCCGGCGGGGAAGACGACCAGCCTGGCTGAACAAGGAGCTTTTGCTGAGACTCAGGGAAAAAAAGAAAATTTATCACCTTTGGAAGAAGGGGCAGGCAAGTGAAGAAGAATACAAAGACCTTGTTAGGTCATGCAGAGAGGGAATTAGGAAGGCAAAAGCCCAGCTAGAGCTCAACCTGGCCATGGTCATGAGGGACAACAAAAAATGTTTCTATAAATACATTAACAACAAAAAGAGAGCCAAGGAGAATCTCCATCCTTTACTGGATGTGGCGGGGAACATTGTCACGAAGGATGAGGAAAAGGCTGAGGTACTTAATGCCTTCTTCGCCTCAGTCTTTAAGAGCCAGACCAGGTATCCTCAGGGTATTCAGCTCCCTGAACCGGAAGACAGGGATGGAGAGCAAAATAAACTCCCTGTGATCCAGGAGGAAGCAGTTAACGACCTGCTATGCCACCTGGACACTCATAAGTCTATGGGGCCTGATGGCATCCACCCAAGGGTGCTGAGGGAGCTGGCGGAGGAGCTTGCCAAGCCGCTCTCCATCATTTATCAACAGTCCTGGTTAACAGGGAAGGTCCAGGACGACTGGAGGCTTGTCAATGTGACGCCCATCTACCAGAAGGGCCAGAAGGAGGATCCGGGGAACTACAGGCCTGTGTCGTGGTTTAAGCCCAGCTGGCAACTAAGCACCACACAGCCGCTCACTCACTCCCCCCAGGTGGGGTGGGGGAGAGAACCAGAAGAGTAAAAGTGAGAAAACTCGTGGGCTGAGATAAAAACAGTTTAATAGGTAGAGCAAAAGAACACTGCGCGGAGAAGCAAAGCGAAAGAAGGAATTAATTCACCACTTCCCGTCGGCAGGCAGGTGTTCAGCTATCTGCAGGGAAGCAGGGCTCTATCACGCGTAGCGGTTGCTCGGGAAGCCTCCCCCGGCTTTATATACTGAGCATGATGTCATATGGTATGGAATATCCCTTTGGTCAGTTGGGGTCAGCTGTCCCGGCTGTGTTCCCTCCCAACTTCCCGTGCACCCCCAGCCCACTCGCTGGTGGGGTGGGGTGAGGAGCAGAAAAGGCCTTGGTGCTGTGTGAGCCCTGCTCAGCAGTAACTAAAACATTCCTGCTTTATCAACATTGTTTCCAGCCCAAATCCAAAACACAGCCCCATACAATCCAAAACACAGCCCCATACTAGCTGCTATGAAGAAAGTTAACCCCATCCCAGCCAAAACCAGCACATTCTGTCAGCCTGACCTCGGTGCCAGGGAAGATTATGGAGAGGTTCATCTTGAGGGCGCTCACGGGACACGTGCAGGACAACCAAGGGATCAGGCCCAGCCAGCACAGGTTCATGAAAGGCAGGTCCTGCTTGACCAACCTGATCTCCTTCTATGACCAGGTGACCCACCGAGTGGATGAGGGAAAGGCTGTTGACGTTGTCTACCTGGAATTTAGTAAAGCCTTTGACACTGTTCCCCACAGCATTCTCCTGGAGAAGCTGGCGACTCGTGGCTTAGACAGGTGCACTCTTCACTGGGTAAAAAACTGGCTGGATGGCCGAGCCCAGAGAGTTGTGGTGAATGGAAACAACCCCATGCAACGCTACAGGCTTGGGGATGAGTGGCTGGAAAGCTCCCCCACAGAAAAGGACCTGGGAGTATTGGTTGACAGACGGATGAATATGAGCCAACAGTGTGCCCAGGTGGCCAAGAAGGCCAATGGCATCCTGGCCTGTATCAGACACAGTGTGGCCAGCAGGAGTAGGGAGGTGATCGTGCCCCTGTACTCGGCTCTGGTGAGGCTGCACCTCGAGTACTGTGTTCAGTTTTGGGCCCCTCACTACAAGAAGGACATTGAGGTGCTGGAGCATGTCCAGAGAAGGGCAACGAAGCTGGTGAGGGGTCTGGAGCACAAGTCTGATGAGGAGCGGCTGAGGGAACTGGGGTTGTTTAGCTTGGAGAAGAGGAGGCTGAGGGGAGACCTCATCGCTCTCTACAATTACCTGAAAGGGGGTTGCAGAGAGGTGGTTTTGGTCTCTTCTCCCAAGTGACTAGCGACAGGACAAGAGGAAATGGCCTCAAGTTGCGCCAGGGGAGGTTTAGACTGGATATTTGGAAAAATTTCTTTACTGAGAGAGTGGTGAAATACTGGAATAAGCTGCCCAGGGAAGTGGTGGAGTCACCATCCCTGGAGGTATTCAAGGAGTGTGTGGATGAGGCATTGTGGGACATGGTTTAATGGGCATGGTAGTGTTAGTTGATGGTTGGACTTGATCTTACAGGTCTTTTCCAACCTTAGTGATTCTGTGATTCTATGAACAAATGATTGATCATCTGGGATCAATCAAAACTACATTCAACATGAAATTGCATCTAGTGTTTACAATTAGTGGTAAGTGCAAGTGACAGGTTAAATACAGCAGAAATATCAGAAAAACACACTGCAAAACAAAAGGCATTTACCAAAATGTAAGAATGGAAGCTGGACAGTAAACCAGCAGACCAGAAAACATTTTTTAGACCATGAAGAGATGTCAACCTTCCTGATTTCTTACAAAGTTCTATTTATCATCAAGGCTTTTTTGTTTTGATTTGGGGTTTTTTTACATAGTAAAGACTCTACAGTTCCATGGACCAGCCCCTGGTCTCACAGTCTCACAGCCCAGATTTTAGGAACAAACACACTAAACAGATTTTCTGAACCGGTTGGAGTGGCAGTGGCTTGCATCATGGTTTGTGTGATATTGTATGACTTTTAGTGTAAAAGTTTACAAATATCAGCAGGGCAAGAAGGGTGTTCACTTTTTCCTGTCCTGTAAGATTAAGCAGCCTGGAATAGCAGTTACTGTTCAGGGATGCTACTTCAATGTCTGTAACTCTTCACATTGCCTTCTCCCTACATTTTCCAGTGCACTGAGATTTTGAAAGAAGATTCTGCCTGTCATTGAAGTTTGTCTGAAATCACCAAAAATATATTTTTTTGAGGAGATGAGGAGGGAAACATGGTGTCAGCCTTTGCTAAAACAACACTGGCAAGCTTCACTTTGAAACTGTCTCTCAAAGCTGTGCTTTGAAGTAGGGCTGCCTTATTCAGCTAAGTGATCCGCTTTGTGTTGCCAGTGTCTACCCACATCTGGCCACACTTTGCAGCTTTCAAAACCTGCAATATGTACCTGCTCGGTTGATGCTACCTAGAGTTGGTTGCTAAAATCTTCAGAAATTTTGTATAAATGGAGTATATGCAGCAGAGAGCTTAGCAATATCTATAGGGGAGGTGGTGTTAGGAAAGAAAACTGGTCATGGCTTTGTGGTGTTGGGGAGACTTAAATGGAGATTGGCTAACCAAAGAAATGGGCACCTTGGAAATGGAGGAAGTGGAATAGGCTAACAAGAAATGAAAGTTGGTAACTGGATTTTGGTTTAGAAACTTGAGAGATGACAAGGATATTAAAGGTGGATGGACAAAGGCACTGGAAAACCATGCCGCTGCGAGAAGGAACTCACCAGACTCCAGACAGAGGATCTGCGATAATTAACATGATGGGACTGAAAGCCAAAAATAGCTGGGGAAGGGAGGGGAGGTCCAAATGGAGACTGACAAGTATGAAGATCGATGATAAGACAATTACTTGCGGTTAAAGCCTGGGGAATTTTGTTCTCAGCTGCTGACAGCTGCTTCCTGTCTTTTGGGAAAGCTGTAGGAAAGGTTTATGACTGGTAGGTCTCTACAGCCTGACTTGTCCAATGCCCAGTTTAGCCTTTGCCTGTGCGTGACAATGCTCCTACCTCCCCCAGCACCTCCACAAACACACAACGGGAATCAGATGCAGGATGGTTCCTATCCCCCAGAAATGCCTTTTGGTTGAATATAAGGTTACCCAGAGAGAATCTGGCTAAATACAGGATTTCTGCAGAGGCAGCAGTAGGCTATTTAATGCAGTTATGCTTTCAGCCTGGGAGGAACTGCTAGAAAGATGAGTTACTAACAGCTCCCTCAATAGCACAACAAAGAAGTGACATCCAGGGCTTCTGGCAATCTTTCTAACCGTGCAATGGACCAAGTATTTCCAAGAAGTTTCCAAATGATTTCTTCCATATGCTGCTAAACCTTTCAGGACACACATGAGTTACAGAAGAGACATAGTCTGGGGGCATGGGGTTTTCATTCTTTTGTAACCGAAGAGAAAACAACTCAGCCACAACATGCTTTGTCTTTCTGTAGTACTCAGGTGCGTCCTAGAACTGCATCCTCTCACAGACATCTTTATCCCTTCATAATACACAAAGCATTCCTGTTGTCTCTGCATTGTACCCTTAGAAGATGGATTTCCTCTGCTCTATAGTAAAATGTCAAATCCACTAGAGGGGGCATCCATCCTACCCTATTTTTGCCTTATTGACAGTCCCTCCAGTTTCCTTTGGCTTTTGAGACTCCTTCTTCTTTCTTCCCCCACGACCACCCCACTCCACAGCTGGGTAAGGTCCTAATGGAGCCCTTTCACTGAAATCTTGCCATAACTCTACCTTTCTGTATGAACAAGTATTTAGAAAATCCACTACCTATATGCTGTTTATCATAATTCTTTTTGACCTCTGTGGGAAAAGCCTTTTTTCATCCAGATGCTTCCCTTCCCCTCTAACAACTCTAATATTGCAGAGCAATGATCTGTGCTTCCTGCAAGGTTCTTGTTATCATGTATTGATTCTATTGGTGTTTCAATAACTTAAGCTGGAAAAAAACCCTAAATTATATATAAGCTGACAAAGTAGAGAATTTTTAAAGTTACAGAATAGAGAAATAGATTACCATGTACCACAGTAAAGAGTGTGTCTTAAGGACTGAAAATATTCACACATAAGTGTCCCTTTAAATTCTGAGGTGATCGCACCCAGACACAAGACTGTGACAATTGCTGTGAACTGTCCTATTGTCATGGGCTGCAGCAAGCTTTTTTTTATTTCCTATTTCTGTGCAGCATATTAAGAGTACAAGCTGTGTATGTGGCTTCCCACATCAGTGCTGGAGGCTGCTGCATCTTGGTGGGAGGGAACTGTGATGCATGCCTGTGTAGAGCTTGTAACGTGCTTTGGTTTAGAAAGCACTGTGTTAACAGAAAATAATATTACTGTTTCCCACCTCAATATAAAATGCCCACGAAATGAAAGAGGTTGAAAAAAATACCAAACCCTAACAGTATTGAGCTCTCCCCACATCCATCTTGTTAATTTAGAAACTCAGGAAGGCAATAAAACAGCACTGAAAATAGAGTTTGCTTATAGGGCTCTAGCAGTGCTCATGGTCTGAGGTTTACCACATCCCCCAAAGCCAGATAAAGATTGATTTACACAGTGTATTTCTAACGATTATTTGTCAAATCTGATTTCCATAAAGGAGGTACCAGGATTAACATTTTCCTGGCAGATTATTCCACAGTTTGATAGATCATATTTTCCTGTTATTCAGACTCATTTTTCCTCTTATCAGTTCTGCTGCTCTGTTGCATCTCAGGTGAGACTTCACCATAATTCACGAAAATTTTTGTTCCAGCTTTTCGCCTGAAAATATTATGGAAATTTATCTTTAGTACAACACTTTTCCCTATAAACCCAACTCTGGAAAGAAATGGTTCACTTTGTGTCCAAAGGCCAACAAATTCTGGGCAGCAGATGTCCTGGTCAAGGTGCTACCACTGAGAATACCAGATGTCCAAAGTTTCTAGGGAAAGCACTTTAGCATATATCAGCAAGTGTTATCTGAGTAAAAGAATGAGAGGTTATACCTTTTGTGGCTTGGATCCAACCCATCTGGGTCTTTCCAGTGCTAGACTTATTTGAATAACAGTGTAAGCTGCCATACACTGAATGCTTTTTAAAGTACAGCTCCCACAGCAGCAAGGACTGTCCTGCTAGTGGTCTCTGATGAAGCAGAGGGAGTGCTGGATAACTTCAGGTGATGGCTCCAGGTACCTGAGCAAAAGCACCTCTGTTAGCGATTGTGATAGGAAAGACCAAAATGATTCAGGAATAACCAAATGCCTCCTGTGGGCAGCTGAAGCCCAAGCCTCATTAAGGAAGAAACAATGGGAAGCAGTTTAGCTCATGGGCTAATGTGCCAGCAACAAACTCTGCACTGCACCTGAAAATTTCTTTGTTCTTTCCTGTACTGCTCACAGGTGAGAAGACACAGTCCACAGTGGTGTGAGCAGAAGCCAACAGGAGCAGTAACTGTTCCCTTACTACTGACCATCAGGTCTCATTACGTTCGCAGTAGTGCTATCCCTCCCCAACACAGATGAGAGTCTTGCAGAGTCAGACTCACAGGCTCCTACTCTGTTCCTTCCTGTTCCTTCCTAAAAAACACTAGGAAAATGTCTGGAGTATGAGACTTTTTTTTAGCCTTTTACATCATATTGCTTACTCAAATTCAATAGGTGCCTGCACTGAAACCAGGCTGAAAGTGGCACAGCCGAAGGGAAGCTAAGAACCTGAGTTTTAAAATACATTGCTTTAGGCTGAGTTTTTTGAAGAAAGATGAAAGTACCACATGTGAGACATTGTACAGTGTACAATATCTTGAAATAAAATACATTCAAAATTAGCTTTCGAAGAGTGGCCAATCAGACCTAGAATATATTACAATGGAGCGCAAAATGTGATTAAAAGCAAATGGCATGTGATAAATTGAATATAGAAAATGAAATGAGATGCCATGATAAAATGGCAGCAATCATATTATATGCAAAGAGGCCATGCCAAATTGGGTATGATAAATACTGAACTGAGTATGCAGCACTGAAACACTGACATCACTCAGCTGATGACAAGAATGGTATAAGTTAAAGAAAAGGACAGAGAGGAAGCAAATAGACTCTTATTGATACGAAGGCACACGTTTAACATGAAGGCCTATCAGGTATACTATATGTATAAAATATAAAAATACTTTTGAAAAAAAATGTCTGGTCTGAATGCTGTGTTTTGCCTTTAAATCTTTTGAGAGGCAAAGCTTCAGAGAATACATGCAAATGAAGCCTGAACTTGATAAACTGAGACTGATTTACCGCAAAAATTGCATCCAGCCATGTACACTGAAGAACATTGAGCAATATGGTGGCAAGATATCACCTTACTCATTCAGTTCTGATCAAGAGGCTTTTTGAAGATGTTTTTCTTACTTTACCAAGCATGTATGAGTTTACCTGAGAAAAAGGAACTGTATTAACAGCTACAGAAAATGCAGAAGCAATAGCAAAAACCCCTCTTGTGACTGCTTTGAGAAATGACAATCTTGTAGTCATGAAAGCAGCATTTTTATTTCTACAAAAATGAGATAAAGAAAGTTTGACACCTACTGCTAGTACAGCAAGCAATGCAGCCTGTGTCATATTTGCATGCTTTCTTTTCGCGTTCACAGAATGGGTATTTTCTGGTTCACAAAGTTTTATAAAATTACCCCTCCTCTGAACTGCATTAGAGGCTGTAGTGCACAGACACATGGATACGGCCTTTGCAGACAGACCGATGATCCCTTTCCCTGCAGTCCAAGAAGGCCAGCTCCCGGGTGAGTCTGACTAGGCTGCAGCTAGGAAATCCCCAAATCTCTTGGTTTGAAGATTTGAAGATCATCAATGGGGAGCAAAAAAGACACAACATTGGAAGATAAAACTTGTCAAAACCAGCTCTTCAGAAAACTATTTCAACTATCAAACACATTCATTGAAACTTTTTTTTTTTTTAAATTGCTTTGAGACTGATAGAATAAGGGGACATGTGATGTGACTGTAGGGCAGGTTCTCCCTGCAGTAAAAGGGTGCTTTATCATGGGGGCACAGGTACTATGACAATCAGTGGAGAGTCTACCCTGCTGGTTTTTTAACACTCAGGCCACAATGTTTTGAATCCCCTCCTAAGAAGGTTGTTAGGATGGTAATCTAAGACTTCATAAACTTTACTTCTATTTAGACATCAATCTCCTCAGTGCCTGCCTCCTTTTTATAACAACTGTCACTCCAGCTTTTGGTAATGTCAATCTGCAAATACAAGAAAGTTACTAACCCCGGCTGCCCTCATTTGCAAAGCTGCAGCCACCACAGGAGAGCCAGCAGAATGAGTACATTACAATGCATGAGGCCAAACCAATCTACAGTGCATGGAAGAGGTGTAATCAGTGTTACTTTCTCATTGTAATGCTTAATAAAAATAGATAATAAAGCATGTGGAGTACTGTTGAAGCAAAATGCTAGTTAAAATGAACCTGATAATGAAAGGCTCAGTGGGCTTTCTTGAATCAAGTGCCAGTCTCAAGCAATCAAAGAGAATTTCCCAAGAGCTTGCTTAGCAAAAGAATAAAAAGAAACATTTACTTCACATGGCTCATTCTCCCCATCTTCTGTGGTTAACTGTGTGCTTGGGACCCACAGTGATGCCTTCCAGCCCCTACAGAGTAATAATGTCCAACACAGCCTTCCCTTTGTTAGGGTGAGGTGCTTATGCATTATAGCTGCTAGAGTTGCAAGGGCAGGAAACACCTCAGTTTCTCAGATGTCCAAGAGAAGCTTAAGAAACCTTCTAGTTAAGCATGAAGAGAGAGGTAAAGAGCGAGCCTTGTTTGTCTCAGTTCTAAGTGTCAGGAATGCCACCTATGGAGGGCGGTGGGCAATAACTGCAAATGCAGGACAATGTGCAGTTGGACATATATAATGTGAATTTGAAGGACATATGGCTATGAGAAACCTAGGGCGATACACTGGTTGGCCTGGGTTGATGGTCTGTTCCACCTCCCTTTTACAGGCAGGACCTGCTAAGCGCTCCTGGTCAGGTGGCACTGGGAAAAGCGCAGCACCGAAAGGATGTGATTTCAAACACAGAATGGTTGAGTGCGGTAAAATAACTAGAAAAAGAGCTTGTTTACATTGTGCAATAGCCCTCCACATTTTGTGACCTGAGAGACAGTTAAAGGGATTTGGAAAATAATGACAGAGCTTATGGGGTTGTTTATACTCTTTAAGGTAGGCAGATATGTTTGTTTTATTTCTTGCACTGTATCATCCTGTCTTCATATTTCTTATATTTTCTGTGTGTGCATGCGTGTGACAATTCATTCTGGGTTAGTGTCACAGGACGTGAAAGAAATAAATTGGAATAAGATCTCACAGAATATTACCACTTGAGCAGCTGTGAAAGAAGGTTCTTATTTATGCTGTTTTAAAATTCGAGAAGCCATGACACGTGAATCTACATCTCAATGTAGAGCCGATGGCAGAGGACACTAATTCTGGCACCAGTCCTTGAGAACATCTAAGGCCAAAACTAGATACTGTCAATCCAAGCTGTGATAGCAAAATCATCTGCATACAAAGAGGAACCCATTCAGAACACATATTTTCCAGCTTCAAAGTGCCTATGAGACAAACCACAAACACTTCCACCTGAAAGATACTGCTCAATACACAGAACTACAAACCACTCATACAGGTATGAATTGCCAGTGGAAGCAAATAAAAGAGAAAGACAATGGATAATGCCTAAAGCATCAGCACTTCAGAAAATTGTGCTAGGCCCATTTTGACTTGGGAACTGCTAAGAGCATAAATATAATTCTTTATTAAAATTACAGTTTGCAATTTGTGTTTCAAAAGGTCTGATAAATGGCAGCTGGGAACCAAACAGCAGCAGTGTTCTTAGAAAATAAATAATTCTACTGAAATAGGAAGAACTACCTTTCAGTCAAGTACTGTGCTTTGTCAGACATTGAATCCCTTCCAGCAAACGCAGACTTTGGCATTAATCACACTATATATGGTAAATTTTGTTTTTCAAGAAATGAGGAGAAAGCCCTTTTAGTTTAAAAAAAGCCTGATCTGTATTTCACTGAGATAAATGGAAATGCTTCCCTTAACTTTAAAATGGCAGATGGACTGGGCTTTTAATTCATTAGCTCATTTCATATGTAAAATAAGTCTAGTAACGCCTCTGTTTAGCTGGAGTACTGAAACTTATCAGATGATACGTATTGCAAGGAAAGGTGGCACAGTGCAAGGTAGTGTGTTCAACAGCCCCGGAGTGGGAAGAGGAACGTTCTTTTCATGATACGTCAGAGAAACGCTTGCAGATCCCTGGAACTACTACAGCCATGGTGAACTATCAGTTTGGTTTGCTTTATCTTTTCCTAGATGCAACATTTATACTCACATAAGCTCTTGCTTTAAAAGATCCTTCTCTCTTTTTCTTCCTCTCTATCTTAGTTCTCTGACAGTTGTCAGTAATAAATTGGTGAAATCCATCTAGATTTTCCTTGAAGATTATCAGAATGTGCTTTGAAGAGACGGAGGGAGGAAGAAAGGAAGGTGCATCTGTTTATACATTCCAGTCTTGTTACAAAGTAAAATATTTAGCAGTTTGCTAATGAAGGTGGAAAACAGAACGTATTTTGCAGAGCAAAGCAATCCTTTGAGAACCTACTTAATGAGATGAAGGGTAGCTGATGACACAGTCTCTGGTTTACAGTCCTAAACTACCTACATGGAAGAAAAGATACAAAGACATTCAATATATTTTCTTTTTTTTTCTCTAGCTCTCTATTTTAAGGGTTTTTTTAAAGAACTGGAGGGGAAGAAGGTAAGCACAAGGTCTAAAAATAACAGAAAAATAAAATTCACACTTACTTAAAGGGGTTGTTCTCATTTAATACACTGTAGTAAGCATTGTACACAATTTACGATGGTAAGCTTCAAATCAGTTTGCTGTAGATCCTTAGTAATCTAATAAATTATATTTAATAGCCTTACAGTATGAAACCATATAACCACATAATATCCAGTATTATTCAGCTAGATCAAATTTAAATAGTAGGGCTAAATGCAATCAACATTTTCTACAATGGAATTAACTGAATAAATGTAAGTATGACAAATATGGATACAACTCACTGCCCTAAACTGCCTTTGAGATTGGATCAAGGACAGAAACAGCCTCTGTGTATGTGCTACTGACTTGAATACTTATAATTCAGAGCAAAATTTAGCAGCATTACATTTGCTTAGGCTAAAAGAAGGCTACAGGAGCCCAGGCTATACAAGCTTCACAGGTTTATTGTCTTTTCCTTAGTGAGTGGAGTGATTGGATTTTGAAGCCAGGAAGTATTCCGGATTGAAGGAATCAGTAAATCCACTATCTCTATAAAGTTCATAAAAGACAATCTTGCACATAATGCTCTTAAATTGCACTTTTATTTAAACAAGCCCCTTCCAGAAAAATATTAACATCTACGTCCAGAGTTCATAGATGACACAGACCAAGAAGGACTCTTTCCCATTATCTCACAGTGTCTGTCTATTGAGACTTGCACAAAACACCAGTATTTGCCTCATACTGGAGGATCATTAAATGGCTCTGGAAAGTTGTGTGAAATTATGGTCACACAATGCACGTAGAAGGTATTTTATACCATTAAACTCCTTGTGCCTACAACCTTCAGGATTGGGAGATGGCAACTGGCCAGTTCTGGACTTCCCAGTTATTTATTGTGAAGTGCCCTTGGAAACTGAATGGAGCTAATGATCCCCTGTGTATTTGGCATTGAATAATCCTACTATCTTCTTTAGTAAATACTTTAATCACACAAAGTGAATGCTGATTTTTGGTGTATGATGTAGTTCATGATAAATTCATTACTGAATATGTACTGCTAGTGTATGACCTCAACCAATCTGTGTTTCCCACTGACCTGGTTATCTTCAGTCCATGCGCTCCTAGAGTATGTAATTTCTTTGTTAAGAAGGAGCAGGCATACTAACTCAACATGTTTAACACTCCCTAACAGAGCTAACAGAACAGGAAAGCTGAAACATGGAAAAACCTCCTCTGCTTTTTTCTTATTAGGGTGTGTCTGAGGGAGAGCAGAGCAAGTGGTTCTATTTTAAGGAAGTCCTTTTTGTTTTTTAATACAATCAAGGTTGTTTGTTTATTAGAAAAAATTCCTATGAATTATCCACATTCAGAGCCAGCTAGTGCTACTTAATTATCATGCTATCAGTGCTGCAAGAACAATGACTTGATGGAAAACAGAATCCTTCATACAATTTATCAGCCTGAATAGCAATCCCAGATAATTAGAATCATAGACTGCTACAGCATGCAGATGGTGTTCCAAAGCCAGCTATCTAGAATCAGTCCAATCAATATGGTTTTATCTTGGCAAGGGTGTTATTCAAAGCCATACAGAAAAGCCACCAAGCTTCCATTTCTTACAAGCCTCTTTTTCCTTAAATGACTGTTGAGAGGTCTTTTTGCTTTAACCTTATCATTTTTCCTGTACATGGCATAAATGATGTTCAAGAAAGTAGGCTCATATTCTATTATATCATATGTCAAATGAACAGAGACAAAGACGACAAAACCCACAGACTAATTGATAGGACTCAAAATTCCCATTGATTTTGACACAACGAGGAGGCTAAGTTCATAATTTAAAAAAAAATCAAAACCATGGGAAAGCAGAATTAAGGTTTCCATGGCAACCTTAACTTTGACTCTTCCCATGACTTAAAAGATGATCTTCCATTCTTTTGCTCAGGCAATTCTTGTCTGATATTTGATTTTTCCTCCCACTTCAGTGTACAGCTACAGTCCTCTACTTGCTGTTTATTCATTTTATTGAGTCAAGTAAAGCTGGCTTTTACAAAACCAGACTGAAGGAAAGGTCAATATTATTTTCACTTTCCATAGAGCAATAAAACCAACCTTTTTAATATTTTGACTGTATAATTATTATTATTATTAATTATTAATAATAACAATAATATTAATGAAGTCTAGATTATTTCCCCTATTCTGTGAAGAGTCTGAAATGTCAGAAAGACTGTTCCATAGCCCCCAGCAACCTAAACCAAGACTAAAACCACTGCTTCATCCAGCTTTGCACAAAGCCCTTCTCACAGCTGGTCCTACACTGAGTTGATTGGTGAAGCTACTCCATTTCCAGAAGGCTCTTAACAACAGTAATGGTCCATAGCATCACATCTAGTCTCCCAAAGAGATAGGGAAGGTCTATCAGTAGGTGTCTTGATGTTTGCTGTGGAGAAGTGAGGACATCTCTGAGAACAGAAGCAGCTGCTTGGTGGTGGTGGGGAGGGAGCCATGAACAAAATGGTGAAAGGGGACTCCTCCTCATCCCCTTTGTGACAGCCCCTGGATCCCTGCACAGTCATCAATGCTGAGTTCAGACCTTTCCTCTCTGTACCTCCTCCTGACCAAGGGTACTGCAGCCTTCTTTCTGGCTGCAGAAGCCTTCTTTCTTTACTGCTTGGCAAATTTGATTGCTCAGTGTAAAGGAAAAGGTATGTTCCCCATGAGTCAAATCCAGCCCTGTTGCAATACAGCTGACTTCATACAAGCTTCCTTCTAGAACTGCAGCTAAATCAAACAAGAAAGATGGAATAAAAAAAGAAGGAGAAATAAAATTTTGTGTCTTTTATTGCAACCTTAGGAAAAAATGCTCTGAGGTTTGTACAAATGTCTTATTGTGTGTATGACACAGACAGTGCTCTCTAGCTCTGTTCTTGACTCTGTTTTTCTTTTTTTTTCATTCTTTAATAAAGAATTAGCTCAAACATGCATATATATTGGCATAATTTGGGGTTGCCATGGCAATGCTGTTATACAAAAATAAATGCAGTGTGAAAGTATAGTGTAATTATAACCAACACTGAGATTCAAAAGGAAATATTTCTGAGACAGTTTTAAGTCAATACAATGCAAGTATCTTATTTGTATGCATTTGTTGAGATCTTATTTTTATAACAGAGTCTTAAGCAGAAAGGGCATTACTGAGGGCTCACTGAAGTCAGTCGGAGGCTTATTGTTGATTTTAGTGATTTTTTTTTACATGTGTACATTCATTTTGCTTTGTACCTATGCCTGCCAAAACACACAAAGCAAATTTATTCCCTCCAGCACTTGCACTTCTAATGCTTTCTTATTTTCAGGATTTGGGCAATGAATATCTGGGTGGATGAGGGTGAAGGGGGGCCTTCTCACAGCCAGTCTGTACGTTCCCATCTTGCAAACAGTGGGTGTACCTTCACCTATACACCAGTGTGCCTATAAAGGAAGATGTATGGGGAGGAGGAGAGGGATGAAGATTAAATAATTTACAGGCTGCCTTTGAAAGAACAATAAGAAACACAGATGCAGGGTGGGTGTGGGAAATTGTGGCAGACCATGCACAACACATCACGGGGCAGGGGAGGAGGAGGTATAACTAATATGCAGCAAGGCAGCATGCCTCATGTATTAGAATTTCTTTTTAAATAGTGTCATAATTTCGCAGGTGGGGGGGACTGTCTCAAGATGCCTGAATTTTTTGAATGAACAGTAATGAAATTGATAATATGACTTCATTGATAATATAATAATTGATAATATGACCTTGATAATACGACTTCAGGATAAAGTGTTGGTTTGATTGTTACAGTAAGCCAGTCTCTAGCACCTATTTCTGCCAAAATGTCTGTCTGAGCATCAACGGTGCTTCAGAAGTCAGTCTTACTTCCATTCTTCTAAAAAGGACAGTTTTGCTCCTGGAAAAAGCCTACCATCTGATACCTTTATCAAAGCTAAGGAACAACTCTTTGTCCTTGCCTTTAATTTTAACTACTTTTTTCAGAAAATAAACCATTATATTTCTTTTTCTGCTTCTGTCAATAAAAAGAAAATGAAGTGTATTCATATACCTTGGTTACAGATTTACATCTGGGAATATGTGTGAATTTCATTCAAATATTACCTTAACTCTAGATTTCCTGCATTCGGAGTGCCAGTTTCTAGAATAGCTATGTTATTTAAATGGCAGTTTTCAGTCATAGGTTACCGCTGTGTCCTAAAATAAGACTCAATGCTCTTGGCCTTCATTATAGCCTTTAATTTAGTTATACATCCTTTTTTATTTTCTACCTGTGGTAGAGACAGGAGGTGTTACAGACCACATGATCCCCGTCAGGTCTGGTCCCACCAAGTAAAGGTGCTCTTCCTTTTCTGCAGGTCTGTATGAAGCGGTAAATGGTTCTGAAACCCACTTTATTAGGAGCTGGGTTCAGACGCCCACTCTGTGGAGGAGCAGAATACAATAAGCAAGGTGGAGGGGGCTGTGATCTGCCTTTGTGTCATGACCGACTGCCAAACCAAAGACGGTTGGGGACTAATCCCAAGGCTCTGTCTCCTTCTGTGGCAGGTTTATCTTGAGTAAGTGATGTGAAGTGGCCCACAGGAGAGTCAGAGAGGGAGTCAACAAGCTGTGGGGACAGTGGGGGGATCCAGAGTTCACACCCTCGTTACGTGAAAATCTCAGAGAAGCAAATTCCTCATCTTCATAGACACAAGAAAAGTCTGGGAAACACGAGACTGATTATTAGACTCTGTAAGGAAAACAAGGAGGACCCTAAATTTGCCATTTATTAATATGATGCAGTTTCTATAGCAATTGCACTTTTTTAATGCTTGAGTAATTTTTTTGGAGTGTGGAGTAGGTGATTAACACAAATTTCTGCAGAAGGTTTTCAAAATGAGAGAAGGGCAGGGGAGAGGAGAGGAGAGGAGAGGAGAGGAGAGGAGAGGAGAGGAGAGGAGAGGAGAGGAGAGGAGAGGAGAGGAGAGGAGAGGAGAGGAGAGGAGAGGAGAGGATATTTCAGTTGGAAGGGACCTACAACGATCTAGGCCAACTGCCTGACCAATTCAGGGCTGAACAAAAGTTAAAGCATGTTGTTAAGGGCATTGTTCAAACACTGACAGGCTTGGGGGATCGACTACCCCTCTAGGAAGCCTGTTCCAGTGTTTGACCACCCTCTCAGTAAAGAAATGCTTCCTAATGTCCAGTCTAAACCGCCCCTGGCACAGCTTTGAACCATTCCCCCGCATCCTATCACTGGATCCCAGGAAGAAGAGATCAGCAGCTCCTGCTCCATTTCCCCTCCTCAGGAAGCTGTAGAGAGCAATGAGGTTGCCCCTCAGCCTCCTTTTCTCCAAACCAGACAAGCCCAAAGTCCTTAGCTGCTCCTCATAGGACATTCCTTCCAGCACTTTCACCAACTTGGTGGCCCTCCTCTGGACACATTTCAAGGACCTTCACATCCTTCTTAAATTGTGGGCCCAGAATTGCATACAAGTACTCCAGGTGAGGCTGCACCAGCACTGAATACAGTGGGATAATCACCTCTTTTGACCGGCCGATTATACTGTGATGCACCCCAGGATGCGGTTTGCCCTCTTGGCTGCCAGGGCACACTGCTGACTCCGGTTGAGCCTGCTGCCGACCGGCAACCCCAGATACCTTTCTGCAGGGCTGCTCTCCAGCCACTCCTTTCCCAATTTATACTTATGGCCAGCATTACTCCGTCCTAGGTGCAGGATCCAGCATTTCAACTTGTTAAATTTCAATGCTAACACAGGAGGCACTAAACACAAAGGTTTCACCAAACACCTCCTATCACACTGAGCAATCAAAGCCCTTAAGCAGTCACAAGAAAGTAGAGATAGCCTTTGCCTTTTAAGTCAGATCACGTTTTTACACATATATATGTGTGTGTGTGATTTTTATTAGCATATATTTTTAATGTATGCATTATATAATACACATTTATAATGCATAATAAATACTATCATAAAATATCAAATATCAGCAGTAGTCTTAAAAGGCATAGATGAAGCTAAATAAGAAACACTTTGTGTTGACAGAAAGGAGAAGGGAAATTAACATATTCTGTGAGTGCATTTTCATTTACAGGAGATTCTAATACATCAAATAGCAGAGTCAGTGTAGCAGGTTGGTGTATCCAGAACAATCACTCAATAAGAGAGGTTTCCTGACAATAAGAGGACAGGGTTTGATTCAGGAATTTATTTTAATGGATATGATGTTGCTAAAAGGCTGCACAGCATTCTGAAAATTGAGGGCTTGTTATAAATGGTGCACTTCACAGACAGATGATTCTGCCAAACACGGTATGTCTGGTTTTCAAGGGGCAAAAGAAACTTTGAGTGGGGTGAAACATTAACTGGCAGAACAGAGACAGAGCCTATTACCACAGTACACTTTCGAGTAAAGAGTGAAAAAGGAGGAAATTAAAAAGCTTTCAGACACCTTGCCATGAGATTTAAGGAACTGAGATATAAAACTGTTTTTTCTTACGCAGCACATTGCTATTTAGGGGTGACTGAGAAGCAAGAAGCACTGGGGACTTCCATGCCTCTGAAACTCCTTGAGGAGAAAAATGGAATTGTAGAAAAGAAATTACACTTCAGCGGTACTTGGGCAAACAAACTGACTACTAATAAAGCCCTAGAATTAGACTCCTGAAACAGGGCAACAAATCACTTTTCTTTATAAATAGCAATTAAAATACGACTGCATTGCTTTCATAGATCAGTTCTGAACACAGGACTGCACTACTGCACACCTTATTCTCTATATAATTTATTTGAAAGTAAAACTACTACAACTGTTACAGAAATTTTCACAGCCTACTCTCTAGTGCATGTCTACAAGATGTAATTGAGAAAAAGAAACCATTCCAGAAACAAAAAGCCTTACAGAATTGAGAGTATGTACCAGTAACTTAAGGTAAAAGAAAGGCATCAAGAATACAGTAGTTTTCCTAAAACAATCATTATTTTTAATGAAAAATTTAACATATTAAACTGTATAGATTCATAACTGAGCAACTAGAGGAATTTAAGTATATCATCTAAAGTTATAGCAAGGAAAACAAATTGTAAAGAATTATAGTATCTGTCTTTAAAAAGTAGTTCAGTCTAATTTGGTATCACAAACACTGAAGTCTGAAACTTATTTTAGTTATACAGCTATTTCAAACATCACTGAAGGCTGAATTGAGGATAAATTAAAGAAAGCTTAACAGGTCCAAGCACTGCTTCCTCTACACTGCTTGGCAGCCTTTCAGATGCTGCTTCCAGTACCACAACTTTTGCTGTGCTCCTGCTCTCCTCTTAAAAAATTAGTCCAACTGGGCCTCTTATATTGTAAATAGACTGGAACAGTTTATTTGTACTCCTCAACTCTGAGACCAGAAGTGATTGTTCTAAATACCTCATCTGGTTTCTCCTATATGTAATCCATGTACACATATTTTTCCCAGAAGCCAAATTAAAGAATTTTGTGTTGTTTTCAAGATACCTAATCTCATTTTAAAGACTCCAATGCAATGGAAAATGTATCTCTTTACTATGTAATCTCTCCAATAGGAAATCAACTTTATTGCTAGAAAATTACATCTGATTTCAAGGTTGAACGTGCATGACTTCAGCTTTAAGATGCTGGTTCTTGTTATTCCTTTGCACATAAGGGAAAAGAAAAAAAGCTAACAACACTGTCAGTTACCTTTTCCTTAGTACTGGTACTTCTACACTACAATAAAATAACTTCTTACCCTTCTCATCATTAACTAGCATAATATGTGGAAACCTTAATAGTGCAGCTGTATCTTTAGAATCCCAAGTACTTGTTCACTTTGTGATCTATCCCATCCTTTTTGGATATGGGACTCCAGAACTGAGAGCAGCACTGCAGTAGTGATCTTCCCTCTGTAATGAATAGACCTGCACAGCTATTAGACAACATGAGATGGACCTGTTCCCTTTCTTGACCCAAGTGGCAAGTGTTTCCTTGCAGTTTAGAGCCATTTCTGCTATCTTGACTTTTTGACATTGATCTGCATTACAGACAGCAACTGAAGAACCTTAGCTATCAAGCAGGAAAAGGAAACAGTGACTAAGCCCTATCTATCTCAAAATACTTTAATGGGCAAAAGGGGACAAAGGGTTGTGAAGGTTTCAGTCTAGTCCATACAACCATAATGAGATTAAATAGCTAGGTGCTGTAGCTAATTCATTTAGAGTGGAAATGAGATTCACATCGTTAACAGGGAGCATTGCTAACCACTGGAACCACTACCCAGAGATGCAGTGGATTCTCTAGTGGATATTGATTCCTTGAAGTCATTTAAAAAAGGAGTGACTCTGTCTTTCTCATGAATTACCCACAGGAATTAACAGGTAAAATGTTAGAAGCTGCTTTATAGAAAGGCCCCCAAATCACAATACTCCATTCTGACCTTCAAGACCATAAATCAGGGGAAAAAGGCTACTGATAAACCCTATCCACCAGCAGGTAGGCATCAATTTACTGATGAGTTAGCATTAATAAGGTGGAGCTTATCTGCTGCTTAACTTGTGGGAAATCACAAAGTAAAAATGAGCTAACAATATACATGCAAATATTACTCATAAAGTATCTTTACAGGCACAAAAAACACTGCCTGTAACAGGCAGGCAGCCTAAATTCAGATTTAAAACCTCTGTGCTGGAAAGATGTGGGGCTGAGAGATTTCTGTCATCATTAAGGGATCACAGATCACAGTCTAGCTGCTGCTGTACATCACAAGACACCAAATGAAAACAGACTCTATAAATCAAGCGAGAAAGATTCATGGGACCAAGGAGAAATATCAAGTGGCTTTACCTGCGTAACCTGCCTTGTGTGGCTCCCCATTTATTCCGCTGCACACAGTGACTGACTGCTTCAGAAACATGGAGCTACTGAAGCATGAAGGCTTGGGCAGCTTTTGGGCACGAAGAGAAGTTCTGCTGAAGCATTCTGCTTAATGCCACAGAGCACCTCCCAGGAAGGGCTGAAGTCGCTCCCAAAAGCCTCTTTGGGTATAGCTCGTGGGTTTTAGCTCTGAATTTCACTACAGCTTGGAGACCACAAAACTGCAGAACATCCTCACTGTAAACCTGGAGGAATGAGGCAGAGCAAAATGGGTTTTATTCGGTTACTTACCTCTTGCTAAGTGAAGAAGTAAATGTAAACCTGCCTCCTGGAAGTTCACGCTAATCCTGTAAAGTAGTAACATTAACAACGCAATCAAAAGAAGGTGCGAATTTACTAAGGAGATGTAGTGAGTTAGGATTTCTTGCCTTTAGAGGGAGGAGAAATGTTTGGAATTTGTCTCAACAATTCATTTGAGAGTCTAAAATCAGAATCAAAAAAACTTTATTTTTAAAAATATCTCATAGTTTTGGTGTTTGGATTGTTTTTCTTTCTTGGGACTCAGATTTTCAGCTGTTTAGGGTTGGGATTTTTTCCATCAAAATTGATGCAAACACAAGTAGGTTTCATTCTCTTTCTGAAAAATCACCAGGTGCTTGACGAATCCTCTAGGCATGAAACATGGCAGCTTAGTAGGTGGCTAGAACTGATTTATTTTTCCTTTTAAAATGGCATAAACTTGATTTCAGTATGACTAAAAGCCAGCTAAAGTAGCATTACAATTTAGCAAATCAAAGAACAAGTTAAGATGAGATGATTCTTATCTCACTAATGAGGGCATCTGGAAGACGAACCAGAAATAGAAGTACACTTTGTACACAGAGTTAAGTCTAGCAACCCTACTGTGAACTTGAGGGGGAAGCAGCAGAGGTTTGAAAGCCACGTGTGGAGCGTGCAGATGGTAAGTACTGCAACTCCCTGCAGAGTTTCCTCTGTGGCTGTGGGAGCGGGATCCTCGAGTACTGAAGGTGAGGGTATTTCTTAATTGCTCTCCCACGTGTCTTTCAGCTTTCCTGAGTCCAGGAAGATAACAGAGGAGTCCCACTTGCCCATGTGCTATATACACAGACCACTGTCTCCAATGGTATGGTCCCACTATTCTGCTGCTGCTCACGTTCTCTGTTACCATCCAGCATGGCAAACATTACTAGCAAGAGTGAAAATAGGGCTTTATTTCTTGGTGGTGGGTCATTGCAGCTCTCTAGGTAGGGTTGCTGAGTGAGGGGGCAATCCCCACACAACACACAGATGTGTTCTGATGGTTCATTGGAAAGGACATGTAGGTCTCCTCACAAGCCACTCTGGGAAAGAAAGTGGGCAAGAAGGCCCACTTGCAGGAGGCCAGACAGCAATTCCTACACGCTAAGTGTGCCAAAGATCGACTCTGGGTTGACCACATCACACAAGAGCATTTGCTGCAGACAAGGAGAGTTGTGGCTGAGCAGGATCAGCTCTTATATGTTGCTGCAAGGGTGTTCAGGTTCTTGTCCTGTCACTCAGCTCTTTGTGATGCTTTTTGATGTCTTATTCTTCCTCCATGTTGTTAGATTAGGACCTTCCTTTTTGATTATTTTTCCTCCTCTCCTATCTTCTTAGTACACCCCAAATGCTGTGCAGGAGCAATCCCTTAGTCCAATGAAGGCTTTGCCACATCCACCATAGCATCAACCCTTCCTTCTCACTTCCTGTGGTTTTGACTGTTACATCACCTGTTTCCTCTTCTGTTGGGTTGGGTTTTATTAGTTTTAAAACTGTCTCAAGCATGTATTAATAGTGGATTAAAGTGCATACAAGTCACATTCATTATTAGAGAGACAGCTTTCTCCCTAGTTCCTAGGCTGGCTGCTATCACACCAAGTTATTCTGGAGCCCACATACCACAGAATATGCATCAAAGCACGCAAGGCTTTGAAAGATTCCTCTTTCAGGCCTCCAGATATACACAGTGGTGATGCAGAGGAAAATGGATTTACTTTGACTTTTTATTATTTTGAGTAACAGAACACTGGGAAATGGTAACTAACAGGAATTTTGGTTAGGAATTTAAAACATGAGAATCTAAAGTGAAATCCCTAACTCCCGATTTAGAGCAAATGAGCGTTTTCAACTTTCCTTACACTCCGGAGGTGTTTTTTGTAAGCACCAGTAAAAATGCCTCATTATCCCCCTCCAAGTCTCTTCTTAAAACCTTTCTTGCCCTAATGCCAGGAACAGACCTCATAACAGTAAAGCTGCTGCAGCAATGATTTTACTGCCACTCACATTGATTGATGTTGTGTCACTGATTCCTTGTACTCTCCATCTGTTTCTTTCCATCTGTCTATCGTCTTGGATGGTAAAGTCTTGGAAAACAGAACTTCATTGTCATTCTTTGAATAGCACACTGCTCCTGTCTAGGAAGAAGAAGAAAAAGAAGAAGAAAGTATAAAGACATTACGGCATTTGTAATGGGTCGCACCAAAGACCCATCTAAGCAAGTCTCCTGCTCCAACGACAGTTAGCAGCAGAGGAATAGAGCAGAACACAAGAGCAAAGCTAGTGTTGGCACGCAGGTTTGAGCAATCTGAAGCTTTGGGATTTCCTAAGCTAGAGGTCTTATTTTTGTTTTTAATAACTCTGGATTATGACATTTTCCAAACTAAACTTGCAGTGTTCACATTATCCTGTGAAAATGAGTCCCACAGCTTAATTAGTCTTTCTGTGAGAAAGTACTTTTTTTTTGTTCATCTTGTACTCCCTGTTGAACAATCTCATTCATTGCCTGCTTTGAAAAACCGTGGTAGCAACAAGATCAGTGGTAGTATCATCTAAGTAAGTAAGGTGTTGAGACTGCAGTGTATGCTATTGGCCCAGACCTCCGTACTAACTGGAACCCCACTAATTTTGGTGAAATCTATGAAAGTACATGGCCCAATGAGGTAAGCTGTAGTATGAGTTCATCTTCAAAGATGCTGAGAAAACATTTGTTTGATGGGGTTTTTTTTGACGTGGGGATGATTTAAAAAAAAATAATAGAAGGTTTCATTCTTGTGACTGAGAAACATTAACTTAGTCTTTTCCACTAAGAATTTGTGAGTTTTGTAGGGATTGAAACTCAAAAAAAGATGAAACTATAAAAGACAAAAGATGAAATACTGTCTGTAGTTTAGGGGTGAGTTTTTTTGAGATACATAAACCTGGAATTCACACAAAATTAAAATGACATTGTGTTGTGCATGTTAAAACAAGGCAGATTTTAAGACTGTGCTATGAAAACATTGCTGAACAGCACATTTCAGATTTGACTGTTCTGGAAATTATTATGAAGAGTAAAAGTTTACATTCACCAATGACGTTCACAAACCAATAGCTTTCATTAACTGTGATCATTATTAGGCCAAATGTCAAAATTCCTTTCAAAGCTGTTTTACGGTGCAACTGATGAAATTTTCAGTCCAGATTATAGGCTCCCAAGAGTGTCACCTCTCACTAATTACTATTAATGATTTTTTCACCAGTTATAGGAGCCAGCCTTTTGCTATCATAGTACTCCTGCATGCTGTTATCTAAAACAATGAAAAATCTAAACAAGGAAACCCTTTTTAGGGTTTCCTAAGTAATGGTCTGTGAGAGAATAGCTCCACCTTTAAATTTTAGCAGTCAAAGCTCATTAGACTGGGAATGGAAAAGGAGCAAGGAAGAGATAATAATTCCTGCTCTTCAAGTCTGAAATGTTGCCTAAATGGCAAAATCTTGACAACAGTAAGAATATCCATAAAAGTAACAACCAGTTTGCAAATAGGGAAAAAGTACTTGGAATGAATAAATTGTCCATCTCTAATCTAATTGTCAGATAAATCTGAAAAAATTCACATTTTTGGCATGTTTTATTACTTTTTCTTCCCATTGGGGAATGCCTCAAGAAGTGATCCTGTCTCTATTATGATTCTGGTAATATTTTTTTTAGGGGAAATCTATCTTACCTCTGATGAAGAACAAGTCCCATTTCATTGCCTCGTATTCGTATAATCAAACTTTATGGAAAATACTACAGGCTCTAATGGTGAACAAGCATCATTCTTCTGGTGGCATTGTTTCCCCAGACTGGTCACTTCTTGTTTGTGATCCAAATTTTCATTCGTTAATTCAACATGAAGTAAAAATAATTAATTCAGTTGTGGTATACCATACCATTTATACACCATTAAAAGAGTCAGGCTATCATAAAACCTTGCCTATAAAGATGAAATAACATTTGTAATGAAAATGGGCTTAACAAAAGTGTCAAAAAATTAAGCCTAATGATAACTGAAAAGAGGGTAGTATAAATACAAATAAGACTAAAAAGCAATGTAAATTTTATCATGAGCCCCTGATTGGAAAGGTTTAAAAAAATTGTGTTTTCCTCCTAACAAATTTGCTACTGTTTGAATGCCTAAGAACCTAAACTCTTCTTAGTCAAATCCATAATTTCAAAACATAAAAATAAAATATCAATTTATCTCTACATTGATCTCCTTCAGACACATCCGTTGTAAAAGTTAATAATTCCCTTGGGAAAGTTGCTTGTCTTTCATGGCTTATGAGGTGTTCAGTGAAGATCATGAGGATATTCTTGACTTTTATTCTTAAAGAAATAGCACCCGTCATTCACTTCTCTGTGCTCACCTCACAGGAACAGGGGATATGAGGTGGTGTTTGAGGAGCCACAACTCAATATTTCCACTTTTCTGCATCTTGTCTCACAGCAGAGAGCCTCAGCCAGTTCCTGTGCCACTCACCTCAGCCCCATCACCCTCATGCACACATGGGCACTGGTAGCCTCTCACACGTGCCCAGCCTGGTATATCTGGGAAAGCAGAGAAGTCAAAAAAATCTTGGACAATCTCATTGTTTGCTGAGCTTTGGAGCTCTCAAAGCATTCTGGTTGCTCAGGGGTGCAGAGAAAAGGGCCTTCTAGGCCAAGATAAAATATGTCTGGATATGTCAATGCTGTTAAATCGTTTCTGTATCTGAGCGCGTGTTGGAATGACTTCATGAGGAGCATTGGCCACAGCATTTTAAACACACACCATCTGCCTTTCCCTGCACTGCTGTTTCAGGCAGTTTAGCAGAGACACATTACGCTCTCAAATACTATCCTAAGAAGTATCTGGGGGCTTGTGTTCCTTTCCTTGATGAACACATTCAGCAGCATTCCTGGTGGTAAGAATACCTAAAGCCATATTCTTACTTCTAAAAAAATCCCAAAACTAAAGCCAAAATCATTGGCCTGCCCTTAGGAATACTAGAACCATTTGGAGGCAGCATCTTTGTTTAAATCTTGACTAGCAGAAATATATAACTGTGTATGTGGGTAGTCTTATGTGACTCTTCTGCCCAGAACAGTAGATATTTCAGATGAATCAACATTTTCAGTACCCAAAACCACAGCAACATGTTCTCTATGAATGTGGGGTCTAATAGCAATTGCTCTGCCAAAAGTTGTGCCATGAGAACTGTGGCAGCTTCTGGCCCAATTAATATTTAATAATTTATGCAGTGTGGAACAGTTCCAGTTCTAGTTCAAGTGAGAGAGCATAGCGGAGGGAATGTTTATTTGCTCTTGGTAGGCATAGGTGAATTAGTTCTGCCAATGCTCAGAGACAGCAGATTGTGAGCAAACTCTGATACAAAAATTTTCTGCCCATCCTGCATCTTACCACCTCAGCACCAATAACAATAACCAAAGAGAAAGAAGTGGGTAGGGGGAAATAAAAAAAATAAGAATTAAGGGTTAATAGGTTGCACTGGGAAAAACTGAAATATTGCAATATATCTGTGTAGAAGAAACCAAAGGCTGCAGAAGAATAAAATAAATTTGCAGGAGGCTGTTGAGAAATCAAAGGCTAAACACATATACTGGAATTAAAAATTGTGGGAAACATTGCTTGATGAAGTTGCTTAGGAGAGTACATTGGAATGTACCTAGATGTAATAGAAAGAATGGGTGGAATTAAAATGCAAACTAACTTTCAGGAAAACAATACTTGACTGCAGGATGGTCTCCAAAGAATCTGGGAGTCTCAGTTTTGTGTTAAAGTTGAACAAATAATAAACATTGTTGATGTTGTATGAATCAAGCTGGAATAAGTCTAATTTCAAGTCTGTTGAAAACAACAACAGAAATTCTGGTTTCTTCCTAAAAGTTTCCCATTGTTTTGAGAAAAATTTTACCTTTTTCCATCAATTAAGTTTAGATGAATATCTGAATGAATTATAACTTATTTGAAAAAATGTCAAAATGAAAAAAAAATTGTCTTAAAAAACTACAAGTTCTAGAGTGAAGAAACTGTAAAATATGTAATATTTCTTTTAATGCACACAAATGAGACTTTGTATTTATACTTTTTATTTACACAGTTATGGAAGACTATTTCAACCCTTAATTTCAGTTGAATCATCTTTAGACATCTAGGCAAAGCACTAGAAAATGCTTTAGAAGAGGCAATCTTGAGTGACAGGAAAATCAATAGATGGCTCTTATTGCTCTTTTCCAGCTCTCTATGCCTTTTATAGGCTACAAACAAAAGATTTCAGCACTGGGTTTGGCAGAATACACCTGACCTGATCCTCACCCGCAGTTGCACCCCTTTGCTAGTGTCTGTACTACAGTCTTGTCATAGAGTCCTCTTAGCAGTTTGCCCCACTCTCTGTCCAGAGGTGCTGAGTGGTGATTTCTGCCCTCAGATCAGGCACAACCACTCCAGCCAGAAGCTCTCATTTATTGTCTCTTTCCTCAGGTTTCAGATCATGTTCACTTATATTAACCAATTCTATAACCAAAACATCGAACCTGAATGTCTCATTTTAGACACCTGTATCCGTGCCTTAGAGATGTGACCTTGATTTACTGGCACAGCTTTTTGAGCTGGTTACTCTGTACAAAAGGTGGGTTTGCTACTCACACCCTGCCTGGGTATCAGCACTGCTCACACTCACCTGGAAGTCATTCCTGTTGGAGGACGGCCATGCAGCTCATTTCATCCTTTGGCGCAAGCAACACTTGGTACCATTGTTTCTTTTAGATGTCTTCATTTGCTGTTGTTATTGTGCTATGAAGTTATGTTGGCTGGAAAAATGATTAGTAAAGCGTTGTTTATGCACACAAGATCTTTGGGAGTTGACTAGCCTGCTTAGCTACTCCGTTACGCTAGTTTTATGGAGATATGAGCCAGTTTTGTTTGGGTTTTTCAGCAAAGAACGAACAAACCAAGCCTTTACAAGCCCGTGATGATATGTAAATCACTTGGCAGGACAGCAGAGGCCGAGCACTCATCGGTGCCCAGGGCAGCCAGACCTGCTGGCCAGACTTCAACACAACTTTCCTGAAGAGCTGAGGGCAGGCCCACATCTTGGCGGCTGATGAGTCCTCCCTACCAAGGGGGCTGGAGGTGAGAAGGGAAAACAGGCACTGGAGGTGAGAAGGGAAAACAGGCATTTCTGTCTGAACCTACTGCAGCACAGAAACAGTTTCATTGTCGGTGAACACCAGACTGATGTGCTGGGGAAAGCACACTTTTCTTACCGCTTACAGAAGAGCTGTCTTTTCCAAGACAGCTTGATAAAACCCAGGAGCATTCAGGCAAGTAAGGAGCCTAAAACACCCTTTATCCTCATGTAAAGGAAGTCCAAGAGCTGTCTCAAACATACAGAGAAACACTATTTGGCTGCGATTCTGGATTTCAAACAATCCAGCCAAAATATGAGAGACACGGAAATCCAATATGCCAGTCAAAGATCTTCCCAATGCATTTATGACTAAATACAGCACTTAGGAGTGAAAAGATTCTGTTCTCCTTCTTATTTGGTTTGGGTAGGTTTGGTCTTGGACTAATAGTGATTTCTGTAGATATGAACTAGTAGTCTAGCTTGTAAAAGAAACTGGACCAGGCACAGGCTCAGATTGGTGTGCGATCATTCATACTGGTTAATTTTAGGATGCCCCTTGGCACTATAGCCCTCCTAGCCTATGTCCTGGGACAGATACAGGAATACCACTGGTCAGGGACTGCTCCCTACTGACTGTGGGATGGAGCCACCCCATCCCAGGAGGAAAGCGGAGAGGGGTAAGCAATGCAGATGCAAGACATGTCCTGAGGATGGGAGCTAGCCTTTTCTGTTTGCTAATCTAAACACAGCCCCTGAGCCCAGGACATCCATGTGATCAAAGTGTTTTAGTTTATGTTAGACTAGTTGCCTGCTAGTTGCCTGCTATTGAATGTAGATCACTACCAGGTATATTGATTACTTTAAGAATAAGTAGCTACATAAAGATTATTTGTTATTTTTGGTGGGGCTGTGAAGCCAAGTGAAAGGCTATGATTTTTTAGAGTCAAAGAAGTAAGAAGGCTCATCCTCTGCTTGAAGGTACCTGGAGAAAATGTATAAAAATCTACATTCCAAGAAAAATCCTTTGGCAAAATTATGAGATTCTTAACACAAGCTCCATTTATTTGTTCGTGGACTTGACGTTTTATAGGCAGAGTTATAAATTCATAGCAGTTTTCTTGAGTGCTGGCATTTTCCATTTGGGAATAGGAGTGAAATGCAAGATGTTCACAGTCACAATTGCCATTGTATATTCATAAGAAGGGCTCAGAGCAGTGACAACATTTGCATACAAAAATCTGAGATATCTATGTTTTCCATAAGTACATAATTGATTGTGTGTCTCTATTCTGCATTCAAATGTATTTTAATCTTGGCCGACCATTTCTACCACAAATTATTTGCTATGCAATTTACTATTTCTGATCCAATTTTGGAAAAAAAATTATTGACTTTGTGCTGTGTATTAATAATATATATGATGCAGTTTAGATGCGGTCAAACATTTAAGCTATTATTAGAAGGAAAACAAGCAAAAAATCTGACAAAATATCTGGATAGTATGTCACAAAAGTGAGAGATGTTTAAGATCATGGGGAGTGTAATGGGCTAAGAAGACACTGGATTAAAGATATTATTTGGCTTTTCAGGGTAGGAATTGTTCTTTTTAACTAGTATTCCATGGTCTTTTACAACAGCCTCGGTTCTTTTCTTTCCAGTCACTCTGGGATCAGATAGGCAATGTACTAGCTCCCTAGATGAGATTTCTCAGTGATAACTGCCTGACACTACCCCTATATGCTCTGAAGTCTAGAGGACCACTGGCATTGTGAAAGGACATAAAACATTGAAAGAGCAAGAATGACTCAGGCCATCTCCTGTCAGTGAGTCAGTTTATGTCCCACAATCTGGATTAACACTTTCTTTAATCGTAATCCAGGATGATTAAATTCCTGGTATGAGTACCGCAGTGTTGTAAAGGACCACGGAGTGCCATTTAAATGCTAGTACCAATCCCTTCTTGTCTCTAAAAACCATCTAACATCTTCAGTACTCTAGCTTCCCACAGGATGAGGCTGTTCAGCCATAACCATAGTGCCAGTCCTAACACGGTATGTGCAGAAACCCAGAGGATCATTCCCTGTTGTAGAGGACAATATAACACATAGGGAAAAAAACCCTCTTTCTATCTGAGCGGGACAATTAATATCCAGTAAGCTACTACCTGTTGAGACTGCTACATTTTTAAGCCCTAACCCTCACACCAAGCAAAGCTTGCAACCAGGATAGTAAACTTCTCTAGGAAGGGGGACTGGATTTATTTCTTTACTAGGTTTTCCAGGGCCTTTTATGGCAGGGCTACATTCTCTTGATTCTGGAAATTTACTATGGGCTGAGGTTAGGGTTAGCAATGCAGGTGGCTAATGGATTCTGGCATATTTGATACCCATCTATATAGGAAGAGGGTAGAGTGTCTTTTTTCATTAGACATTATTTTGTAAAGTTTTGTCTTTATTCTTTTGCAAGCTATGTGCCATTCCTCAGACACTAAGAAGGGGTTAAAGCCAAAGAAATGCATAAGTAAGGTAACTGGAAATCCAGCAATTGTTCAGGTAAGACCATTGGAGGTTAAAGCAACATCATCATTGAAAGGACTTATATTATTAGCTTACTTGTTTTATTCATATCAAAGAATTAATACAGTTAAAAATACAGGATTTTTGATGATCTGATCCAAACTTCCTCTGTTGAAAATACACATACATTATATTTTATGTCTCAGAGCTCTAAAAATAACTTAAACACTTCAGGATAAACATTTTCCTTATATTCAGTAAAATGCATTAATTCCTAAATCTGCAAATTTATCAAGGGTGAGAGTCATTCAGCAGTATCTAATATGTACCTTGCTGGATAATCTTTTTTATACTTGGCGTCTTCTTGTTAACAAGGTAATAAAGTAATTTATCATGAAGTCCCATTTGTTTGGGTGAACAGAAATATTTTTATGTAAGTCTGTCACTGAAACTGATTAAATAGTCTATTGGAATGCACACAATTTTGCAAACATAAATGAAACACAGACTTAGAGGCAATTACAATACAGCTAATCTGAATAGACAATATATCTACACAACAAATTCATAGTAAATAACTTCTGTTCAGCTTGTGACTAATGTTAGCTTCTTCACTGTCAATCTAGCATGCTAAGGCAAACTTTTGAAAAATTAGTATTAGAATAGATCGTTTGAATAATTCAAATTTATTCTGCAAAAAAAGCCATAGTCGGGTTAACAAAGCAAGTGTCACCACGGTCTTGGGTGATTTTAAGGCTGTGTTTACACATGATCCCATCCATACTGTCTCTAGACTTAGATATTTGGAGATATCCAGTGCGGACACCCAGGTACTTTTAGCAGTTCCCTACCTACCTTACCTTAGTTACACTTACACATTACCCATGTTACATTTAGCTCTCTTGTTCTTTAGCTTCACTGTGATTTTCTTAATATACAATGCCTACTATATTTAATTTAAGAAATAATTTTATTTTTTAAAGAAAAGTCAGACTTGTTTGACAGAACTTAACTTTGACAAAAACATGTTGCATTTTTCTATTTACCTTTGTGTCCTTTGTCATTTTTTCCTTCAAAATTTGTTTCGAAGCTGTAAGGTCTAATCCATCCTTCAAACTTAAACACTTGACTTGGACTTCCAAATTTTAAGTGCCCAATGAATCAGTTCTCCTAAAATTGCCTAAATTCACTACATGTAAGAGAGAAAAGCAGACGTCTCAGAAATTCTTTGGAGGAAGAGCCTGTCTGCATTACTACGGTGCTAAAACACAGGTCCTCTAAAACTCTTCAAATACCATTTAACACAGTAAGAAAAGCTTTATGAAATTTTACATAATTAACTTGTTTTTCTTGTTTTCATCATTCTTAAATTTGTATTGGCTTTATTTTTTCCATAATTTTCCCCCATGTGAGAGTGAAATTCATCTTAACTAATCTTAATTGTCTAAAATATATGTGTCTAATATAAGGCAGTGGTCCCAACTTCCCTTACAGAGAAAAAAGAGAGACCAGTTTCTCAAAAGTAGCCTACCCTAAAGCGTTGTTCAAGATAGGTGAGATGAATTAAATTTGACTATAACATATTTCTGTCCACTGACTACACAGGAAACTAGACAATTATCTTGAAATGAGATGTTTGAAGTTTAAATGGTTCAAGATTTAAATGGTTTAAACCGTTAAAATTACAGAATCACAGAATCACAGAATCACTAAGGTTGGAAAAGACCTGTAAGATCAAGTCCAACCATCAACCCAACACTACCATGCCCATTAAACCATGTCCCACAATGCCTCATCCACATGTTCCTTGAACACCTCCAGTGATGGTGACTCCACCACTTCCCTGGGCAGCTTGTTCCAGTGTCTCACCACTCTCTCAGTAAAGAAATTTTTCCTAATATCCAGCCTGAACATCCTCTGGCACAACTTGAGGCCATTTCCTCTTGTCCTGTCACTCATCACTGGGGAGAAGAGACCAACACCCACCTCTCTGCAACCCCCTTTCAGGTAACTGTAGAGAGCGATGAGGTCTCCCCTCAGCCTCCTCTTCTCCAGACTGAACAACCCCAGTTCCCTCAGCCGCTCCTCATAAGACTTGTGCTCCAGACCCCTCACCAGCTTCATTGCCCTTCTCTGGACACGCTCCAGCACCTCAATGTCCTTCTTGTAGTGAGGGGCCCAAAACTGAACACAGGATTCGAGGTGCGGCCTCACCAGAGCCGAGTACAGGGGGACGATCACCTCCCTACTCCTGCTGGCCACACTGTTTCTGATACAGGCCAGGATGCCGTTGGCCTTCTTGGCCACCTGGGCACACTGCTGGCTAATATTCAGCCGGCTGTCAACAAACACCCCCAGGTCCTTTTCTGCGGTGGAGCTTTCCAGCCACTCGTCCCCAAGCCTGTAGCATTGCATGGGGTTGGTGTGTCCAAAGTGGCGCTTGGCCTTGTTGAACCTCATACAATTGGCCTGGGCCCATTGATCCAGCCTGTCCAGAGCCCTCTGCAAGATTAATTCCACCCTAAAAGCTCATTTTTCCTTTTTATGTTAGCTGGTGTTTTATCAGATCAAATTATTTTTCTTTTTTTTTTACTACCACAGATGTCTCTTAAGTCCTTTTGTATTAGATCTCTGTCCCTCCTATTGTTGTATCTTTGTTCTATTTATTACTGTTCAAGTAGATGTTATTTACCCATGCTTTTAGATTATTGTTGATAATAATAAAATAGAAGTAACCCTAATATTAACACATATATTAATCTATCCATGTTCACACTGGCTCTCTCCTTGTTCTCTGCTTTGAATAACCTTCATTTTTGTTTGTTAACAAATTTGAATTATTTGTGTGCAAGTAGATTTGAGTGGTTTAGTACACTTCAACTGTGCTCCAGGGCTGTAGCTACAGTTTCTGTCACAATTACAAAAAAGGTCAGATCAATAAGAAAGTGTTGTAAGTATTCAAAAATTATGATCAAGGCTCAGAAAATCAACCAGTTTCTATTCAAATTGGAGAGATTAATAAATACATATTTTAAGTTCTGTTTGCCTTGTGGTTTTTAAGCCTTTGAGAATTGCAATCCAATAACTTTTCTCGACAGCCTTATGGAAAATGTGAACTATTCATAAATGCCAAAAAAAAAAAAGAGAGAGATAAAGACAGTGGAGATGCTACAGAATAGCATGACTACCAAAGCTAAAGCTTTAAATCTTTTGTTTCATGTTAAAACACTGAGTGATGGCAACAGCATTTGAGAATATCATTACTTCTTCATTTTCCCTAGCTCTTTTTGTGGATGATGATGTTTTCAAATAATCCTCTACATATTTCTGTGAGTTCTTAAAATCTCCACTAATCTCATTTTGATTGGTTTATGGCGTACTACATTTCAGAGCACCTTAGTCCAGCTACTAGATTTTTCCCCACAAATAATCCTGTTTTCAGTTCTATTCTGAAGTGAATCTATTATGTTGAGTTCTAGGTCTACTTGTCTGCTAGTGAGTTTGACACATTGACACCCCCTCTGAAAATCCCATTCAGGTTCAGGGATTCATGCAATTTTCATACATGCCTCAACCTCTTAAACTTTTTCAGAATGCTGGAAGCATGAATATATCCAGGCTGGGTGAGGAAGGAAGCCTTACTAAATTCCCTTTTAAGTGTCTGTCTTAATCTAGGTGATTTTCAAGAAAAGAAATCCTCAAGAATAACAAAAAATTGTTTGAAAAATGAGATACAATCATGGATTCTCTACAAATGTAAGAAAAAAATATCCTAACAGATAGGTTAATAGGCACACATCTGTTCAGACAGGTACACAGGGATGGATCAGCCTGGCAGCCTCCCTACACTTTTGAAGAGGTCTCTCATTAAAGACTTCAGTTGTTATTATTATCTATTTGTGCTACATAGCACTAGGAGCCTCCTGCTGAGAGTTCAGTACCATTGGTGTAAACACAAGCATATACCAAGAGAATGCTGCTGGCCTCAACACATTTCCAGCCTCAAAGGTCAGAGGAGAGCGAATAATTCCATTTACCCTGGTGTGGGCAGGGAGCGGAGGCACCCAAAGATGAAACAACTTGCTCTGCAATTTGGCAAGGGAATCTGTGGTGGAGCCCAGCTTGGAGTCACTGCTTAGGAGGTGCTTCTCTTCTGCCAGTAGGACAGTCCCTCTTTTAAACTGGGTCATGAGCCCGAAGTTTAACATTTTTTTTCTTTTCTTTGGGTTATTCAATCCTGCACAGGGATATATGCGTATTGGCCCTTGGAGAGTTAAATCTGGGTATTGGAGGAAGGACAAATGCTGTAGACAGAGTATGATGCTTCAGGAAGAAGTCATGCTAAGGCAGCTATACAGCTTCTGATAGCCAAGCCAGTTTGGGTATTTTTTCATAACATTGTAGTTGTGCTGTGTTATACTTGTGTTGTAGTTGTGTTGTTGGATTCTCAAAGACTCTCCAATAAGCGACATAATTTCCATGATTTTTCTTTAAATTCTGAGCTGAATATCAGAGGTATGTGGTGTACACAGCAACAGTACCTGGAATAGACATCTCAAAGTTTCAGCTCATGGAAAAAACTAATTGTCTTTCTTATTGGCATTTCACTTATATTTGTCTCCTTTTAGCCTGTTGTTAGAGACTTCTGGAGAAAAGGAATGCTTCCCGAAGGAAGACAAATGAGGTAAGTTACCAAATTAGTTCATTTCAGATGCTTTTGTTCAAGTGACAGCTCAAAAGGACAGCAGGCTAAATGACTCAGAAGCGTGAGAAGAATTTGAGTACGTTTTATTATCTTGACACTCATTATACAATCTTTTTTTTGTGCTGTACTTCAGAAACTGCCTCATTAAATAAATTTCCAAACATTTCTTTTTTTTTTTTACTTAAATCTATTTTTAAGCAATTTCTTTTTTAACTTCTGAAGATTCATTTTTTGGCAGACATCTGAGGAGAGTTCACAGGATTTTTATACACATCTTTATCATATGCTGCATACACAGGAGAGGCACCTGTTTCAGCATTGCTGTTTTAATAGTTCTTGTCAACTTCTGGCCCCTACCTTTTTTTGGAGTCAAGCTCTGCTGGCAGGTTCGTATGCATTGGATTCTCTCACATCTTTGTCTTTTGATTCAGGTTATCCCAAGCCTGGTGACTGGCATAATTTTTAGTTTCACTTTTCTCTCCCTGTCAAGGTCAGATTTTGGGAGCCAGGCTGGCAGAGCTGAGCAGCAGCGTGCTATTTCCCTGTGCCTCTGCAGGTTGCAGGGGATGCAGGCAGAGAAAAAAAACCATCAGAGCTGCCTATGAATGACAGATCCAGATCTGAGACTCTTGACTTCTTTTATCTGCACTGTTTGAACGGAATCAGATTGGGCATCAACTTTATCCACAATTAAACAAGAACCTGAGCTTAATAAGAGCACATATGGAGACAGCAGTGATGGGCTAGTGTGAAAAGACATAGATATAGCTACACCTCTCCTGTTCTTTCTGCCAGGTTCAGCATGCCTCTGTCTCATAGTTTGGGAAACCAGATACTGCAAGGATTGTTACATTTCAATAAACATTTTAATACCTGTAAAAATGCTGCATCTATGTCATAACCAGAAAAGATTAATTTTAATAATTTAATAGTAAAGTTCACATTGTTGCCTCTGCAAGGAGCATTACATGTGGACTTACCTAGGGAAAAGGACAGGGAAAGGGGCTGAGGTCAGCGTGTCTGTAGCTGTCTCTGCTGCTCCATGCTCCAGAGGTAACCCCTCCCTCTGTAAGCCCCTCTGCAGCCTCCCTCCATCAAGGGACTCAGCCAGCTGGATCACCAGGCTGAACCACCTGGTCATCGTGTCATAAGGTTTTGGGTCAACAGGAGATGGCAAAGCAAAACCACTGAGGACTGAGCCCAGGAGCTGGAGGGGCCAACCCTTCCCCTCCTGCCCCACCAGCAAAGGCTCTGGGGTGCCTTGTGGAGTTGTGAGTGTCACCAGGCTCCTTAAACCCAAGCTGCCTTCTGTGTTTGTTAGCTAATAAATAATTGCTTCATACTTTTAGGTGTGCATATCCTTCTTGCACAGTCTCCTTATGCAGAGCTAAAGATGTCCACCGTGACTCAGAAGAAGGGTAGTGATACTTCTTATATGTCAGATAGTTTAACCTCAACCTTCTCTTATCAAAACTTGCTCATCACTTGGTAACTTGCAAATGTTATTAAAAGACCACTGCAGTCTGATCCAATAAGAGAAGCCAGAAAGTGAGATGAAGGCATAGGTCACGTAGCTTTTCTCCTTGACCACCAAGTACCTGAATATTTATTCTATTCGCGTTCTGCTTGTCCTTATTTTTCTCATAATGTACCTTCCACAGGTAAATTTAAGCTTTCTCAGAAGTGAGGATGGATGTTGCTGCTGTGCTTAGATCTAAACCAATGCAGTGTTTCTCCTCCCACCCGAAAGTTTTTTTCTGCAGAGTTGAGCTTCTGCTTTGACTTTCAAAATCCACAAGACAACCTCCAAGCCAGCCATTTTAGCTGCAGCTCAGAGAGTTACCACAGAACTGACAAATAATATATGGACTTATCCTGTATTACAACTTTTCGTTTTAGTCTGACAATCACAAATATTATTTATAATGAATTCTTACCCTTATATTCTTCTCTATGGATAACTCAAAAAGGCAAACCAAAATTGAATGCCTAAAATAGGGGAAGCTTTGTCATGCTCTTGTTTTTCATTAAAACAGTGGGGTTTTTATAGAACTACAGATACGTACTTTTGCAAGGAAATTTAGCCCCTGGCAGGCTGGGTAGCAGGGCAGTCTCTTCTGGGTTATATCCCACCCTCTGCAGAACTGCAACGGTGTGAACATGCCATGGTGAGGTTCAGCATGCGGAGTCTGCAAAAAGCTCCAGTCGTGGCATCTTGCACTGCACATAAGATGGTAACTGCTGTTCCAACAAGCAGAATGAAAGATTTAATGCTTAAATATAGCTTTGATGGACAAAAACCCAGAAGCGCTAGGTATCAGTCTTTGACAAGATGTTTGTACCAGCAAAATGTAGCAGCAAATCTCAAACTCAGTTCTCCAAACATCTACTTAAAAAAATATCTGCCCAAACTCTTGAGTCTCTTCTTGTTTATTAATTTTATGCAGTATCTTCTGACAAACTCAGGTTTTATCAACACATAAAGCACTGATGAGAACTCCAGTAGTCATGCTTACTTACTGTGTTGGTAAGAAACTGGTTTCTCGTTCTTCCTATTTTTTTAAACTTCACATTTTCTATTGCAGGGAGATGACCAATAAGAATGGAAAACTAATGGTGGGCAAACAGCTGTAAGGAATACAGTCTTTAATGTACTGCATCAGAGATTAAGAGCAAGAATACAGATCCCTTTGGGGATCCTTGGTAGGCAAATCATTAGTCTAGTCCTGCAGGCTTACATGATTTGCTATGCATAATTGCAGATAACTAGATTTTTCTAAAGGCTAAGAACAATACTGGTGTGTTAACAACACATTGAAACAGCTCATTCCTTATCGGCCACTATTAAATTGCAGCAGTGTTTCACTTCCCTTATTACTATAGTAGTAAGTAACACATTTTCTGGAAGAGTTCTTTAAAGGCGGTGATTATAGAGAAGGAAAGGAAAGGAAAGTCAAAAGGTAAACTGAAAGTTTCTCTAGTAATTCAGCTTTGTTACCATATAGTGATGTTGGAGGATGAAGTGCTTCTTAGTAATGAACATTTATGGACTGCATGGCACTTAAAAATAAATGCTGTGAAATTCAAAATGACTAAGGATTTTGGACAGTCAATTTTCTAAAAAATTATTGGGATTTACATAGAGGGAGATTGAAAAATGTCCACCACAGACTTTATTGTCCAAGTGGCTTCTCGGATGGTTTGTGATCAGGAACAGAAGGGAATTGTAAAGAGAAGATCTGAGGGAGGCATTACTAATAATGTCTTGTGGAGATGCTGGAAAACAGTAATTGAAGTTCTAGCTACTAAAAGAACAGATTGTTTAGTGTGACACCCTGTAGAAGAGAGACCTGCTCTGAATTCACTATTGTGCAGCACAGCTTCCTGACAGACCATCGCGTTGGTGGTGGAGACTGCACCAGGGCCCTTGGGGAGCTGTGTGGGGGATGGCTACCCTCTTTCTGGAAAACAGCACCTTTTTATAGCCTGAATTTGTCTAATTTCAGTTTCTAGTCACCACATCTTGCCATGCTTCATTCACTAGATTCAAGAGCTCTTGTCACAAGCCAAGGAAAAATGGAAATGATGACCTTCTCCTTCCAAAGCTTTCTGAAGCCACTCAGCACAAGTGCTGCTCCTCCGGCCCTGACCCCTCTGGGATGGATCCTACTGTCCTTCCTCCCATCCCAGGCATTTATGGTTCCTCCTGTCCAATACCATGATCCCTGCAGTAGGTCTGGTGTAGGTGCTTGTCCTCTGCTCTCACAGAGTTAGCTAACCAGACACCTAAGGCAAAGGACTGCTATTTAGGACAAAAGCTTTAAACACAGAGAGTATACATTTCTGTTCTCTTAATCCTCAGTTTCAGGGCTATTTCCCCTCCCCTAATGCAGGTTGGTCCCTCACTGCCATCATCAGGACTTAGACAGGAAATTTTCATCAGCCCATCCAAACTAGCCAAGGCAAACATGGGACTGCATTTCCTCACGGGTGTTTTTTCTGACTAGCTCTTTGAATTATCTCTGAGTTAGTTTATTTCATGCAGAAAACTTCTTTAACTCCTCCATGGAGACAGGATCTAATCTGTCCACAGAGACTCATGTAACCCCTATTTGGTCTATAGAACAGCTTCTGAGTTACAGTTAATATTTATCAACTCAATATTATGGAACTGATTATACCCTGGGTTTCTACCATTTGGCATGCCCATTACCAAGGCTTTTACCCATGTGCTTCAATTCCCATTCTCTTTGTTTCCTTCTCATTGGTATGAAATTAATAAGAAAAGGATGTGCTCCACCTCGGAGAAGAGTATTTCATGCAGCTTAACAGGACGGTAAGAACTACCATTGTCCCAAAGGGAGGCGTGGGTGAATCAAAACTTATAGTGGGGATGAGGTGGAGGAAACAGTAACTGGCCTAGACGGTAATGCAGACATACTGAACAGGATGCTCTGGGCAAACACCAGATTCAAAATGTGAGTTTGTACCTCTCTAAAAAAGTCCAAAATCATTGCCGTGTAAAGGGATTAAATCATACCCAGCCCTCAAAGACAATCCTGCTTTATAGCACCAGCTAGCTCTCCAGGAACATGAGGCACTCACTGATTTACCCCTGATGTCTGAGTTACCCATGAAGTTAATGCACGTGTTTGCTTAAAAACGTCCAGAACTAGGGTGATAAAATAGCCCCTTACGTAAATTCCATGTGACTCCCCAGGGAGGACAGAGAATTTAGACACATTAACTTCATAGCGCTGCACTGATTTCAACCCAAAACATTGTCTTACTACCTCCCTTTTTCATAATAACCTACTGCTTAATGGCCTGGGCTCCTCTTCTACTGCAGCAGGGTGACAGCACAGCACACAGGAGGCAGACTGGCAGCACCCACAGCAAGCTCACCCAGCTAGGAAGGAGCAAACCTGAAGGATTTTGTTCCTAGGACTGTGACTTTCTCTTTGCCAGTAATGCGCAAACATTTCCTAGAAAACAAGATCTCAGATCTTGGACCATCTTCATCTTGGGTGAATACCTTCATTTGGAGATTACATTTGCCACTGACTTTGCTTTGGAGGGCTTCCTTGGCTCAGTAGCAGCAGTGAGAAGCCTGATTTTCTCACACAGTTAGCGGAGACGGGTAGTTGTTTAGCTAATTGGTCTAAATTGCCTTCTTAAGGCTTTCAGAGATGTCTGCAGTGGTTATATGGGACACCTAGCCTTTCTCCAGGCTCTCACATTTAGATACTGCAATTCTTAATTCCATGCTTCTGACTTAGTCTGGATCTGACTCTTTCTGCAACACAACTGAAAAGCTTTTATTATCAAATGCAAAGCCAGTTCAGAAACTAATGGCTGAATCTTCTTGGGGAAAAAAACAAAACAAAACAAAACCAAAAAAAGTTTTATTTCTTTATTGATCTAAGTACCAGGGCTAAACTCAATCTGATATCTTCTGGAGACATGCTCCATTGTGGAGTCCCGCCAGTGAGATCATGCTGCTGTCTGATAAACTCAACTTGTGTTTTCTTAGTTGTCCTGTCCCGTCCTGGAGGACTGTGTGGAGAGAGCTGAGGGACAAGGCAATGCATTTATGAAAGTTCCCTTATGAAAGTTCAATATCTCTTGTTCTGTTGCCATTGGCTTTACTGGTCCAGAAGGAGAATTTCTGCATGCTCATCTCTTTGTCTAGAATAGTCCTAATTCAGGACAGCATCCAGCTGTGTTTGAACACTCTACTGAACAGGTTTGAAAGCAAAAGCATGACTAAGCTGAGTCCTGTATTGGGACCTTTTTGGCATTAAGTTAAATTGAAAATCTGCATAATGGAGCTCTAATTTTCATCAAAAATAGAAAAGTGTATTTTCCTTTTGCACTTTTCTTCTTCAAAGTGCTTTCAAAATATTAATTAGTTAATCCCACTGTGATTCTGGCTTTCAAACTTTTCTTAAAATAATGATAAAAACTTTCTGTAAATGTTAATGTGCCACTGAACTTTGAAAATGTAGAGACTGTACTGGAAAAGGGAGGTATTCTGTCAAAAATAGCTCTGTCTGAAGCATAAAGGGTAAAGAATGAAAGATTACGCATAATAATATTGTTCAAAGACACTTAAAGGTCAGACATAAATTTTAAAACTTTCCCCTTCTGAGAAGAAAAGTGTTTCCCCTTTGAAGTGTTATTATCAAGCCCTTCTAAGACTTTCTATGACCCAGCCCTTCCATTTTGTCTCATTGTGTTGAGTATCATCCAGCTCTAAAAATGAATGTTCATTATACTGACTCAGTGTTAGTGAAACCCTCTTGTAGCAAGAAAAAAACAAACCAAACCAAAATAACCACTTCTTCATTTTCAGATCAAGTTTAATATAATCAAAATGCTAATATGCTCGGAGTGAACTACTAGAAGTTGTCTTAATCTTTATTCTTCAAAGGGGGTACAGTCTGGAGCAGCACTGAGAGCCCAGCTGAAACCAGTACAGGTACTCAGCAGGACCCTGTTTTGCTCTTATGAAACTAGTCTGTCAGAGACTCCAGAAGGAGCACAATACCAACAGGTACTTGCCAGTTGCTCGGTATTTAGGGTCAGAAAGGAATTTAGCACATCCCAGGTGGTGATGAACAGATGCCACGAGCTTTTGTTTTCACCTGCAAGAATTGGTGCTGGGCAGAACCTCTCTCTGTACCACAGATGCCATCTCCTCAGCAGACAAAACCCAGACATGATGACTGAAAAAAATACTAATGCTGTAACAGAAGACTTGAAACTACCAAAGCAACCAACCAAAAATAAAAACAATGCGTGTGTAAAACAAGGACTCTTGTCCAAACAAGTTGCACACCCTGGGGAAGGAGGAAGGGTTTCAGAAGTTTGTTAAGGACTTTGTGGGAGGTACTTAACGCCCTGTACCTTGGGCCTGTGTCAGTCCCTGCAAACAAAGATTTCAGAGCATTAAGTAGTATTAAAAAAAATACAGTGAAAGGCAGAGCATTACAGTAAGCAGTTTGTGAGCTTGCTCTGACATCCTCTGGTGTAAATCAGGAGTAATTCCACTCAGCTTCTGACTTCATCCTGTAATATTCCCAGTGGAATTATAAATGGAGTGATATTATAAATGGTGTAAAACTGGAGTGAGACCCTGAATCAGACCTTGTCTCTGTACAATGGGTGCCAAGATGACTCGTTGATCTCTGAGCTTTCCTTCCTTCTTACATTGACAAACTGAACATACTTAGGTAAAAGCCAGCCAAAAAACCCTGTCATGCACATCTACAGAAACCAAAGCCAAACACTAGACACTGCCAAAGATCCCACTCCTTCAAGGAAGGATCGAACACCTGAAAACTCTCAATGTGTTCTTGAGTCTCCCCTCCACCTCTGCCCAGTGTTTTCCCAGCAGCAATATGTGTCTGCACCTAATTTCTTTTGCAAGATTGTATGTGTCCTGAGGCAACATCCTCCCCCTGTGACAAGGATTAATTGGGGTCTCAGCTGAATGAGGCTGTGAAACCAATGACTTTGACTTGGTCTTGGTGTAAAGCAACTAGCATTGGTGAGTTGCTGTTTTTACTTGCCATAAATCTTTCGTAGTAGTGAGAAGAAATCTTCAAAAAAGAGGATGGCTGAGATCACTGTGGTTTACAGCTCTTCACAGAGAATTTTGTAGCGAGGACCCTGTCTGAGGAATACTTTCCAGCTACTGTCTTCTTCCCTCCCTGGCAAGCATGGCCAGCTGGCTGTGTAAGAGCTTGCAGTTCTCTGCAGGGCTCAGCCCTGCCTGAACGGCTTCCATTTAAATATTCACTTTTTGTTCAGCATACTTAATGACCATTGCAATTATTAACAACTTACATACTAGATTTCCAATGACCTTGTGCTGCCTTGAGATCATTAGCTTTAATGAAGGCAGAAACAGATGATAAGGTCAAAGAGTCAGTTCTCTATTGAAGATTTTAAGTTCTGCAAAGAGATTTGGGGACTGAATTTACCTTTCCCATCCAGTATAGGGGCATCTGCTCCAGGTTCAGGCACATTTTTGCAGTCTTCAGAGATGACTTGCTGCTTTTGGGGCTATTCAGTGTTGAAAAGAAGAGGAGTAGGGGCAGCAATTGCTGAGGATTATTCTACCCTAATGGGTCCATGCTCCTGCAGTGGCTCAGAAGAGTCTGAGCACAGCTGAGAGATGTTAACTCTTACAACTGACCCAAATTGTTTCAGAAACAAAACTGCCCCCACAGTCCCAGATACAGGAAGGAGAGCCCATTTGCCCTGACTAACACCAGTCTCAGTCCCATCACCTGGACAAACTAGAACTTCAGCTGACAAGTTCACCCTGTGAAAGGATCTGAGTGTTTTTCAACCGAATTAAGAAAAGTGCATGAACAGCTGGTGTATGGTCTTAGTCCCTTAAGGGTGACTACATTGCTGTCCCAAAAATAGAAGCTAAGCAGCCTGAAGTATTAAGGTAATTTAAGAGAAAAAAATTACCTTCCCTGCAACAACTTAAGAATCTTATCGAGGGTACAGGGGTACATTTCTTACATAGGTAGGAAATAATAACCTGCTGTTGACCTAACTTACTGAGGAAAATTTTGCAGTTGGTGCACAATGGAAGATATTTTTACAGGGATAAAAAAGGATCTTCTCTTAATAATTTTATTGAAATTCTGCTGTGACAAATTCCTGGAGACATGGGGACAAGGCAATGCAGCTCACTCTAGAAGACAGAGTGACAGACCAACACATGCATTAGATCTGAGAGCAGAGCAAATGATGCCGTGCTCTCCCTTGCAGAGCTGTATGAATTATTTGTTATGATTCCTTTTGTTGAATTTAGATGGCTTTTCTCTTTGCTGAATGGTTCTGAGCAGATGGCGTCTTCAACTTTTTTTCAGGTTTGTTTCTCTTTATTCAATTAATGTACTGGATTCATGGGAGCTGTGAATTACTGCTACGAGTTTGAAATATATGCCATGTGATCAGTCGTCCAGATCATGTGGACTTGTTATTTTGCCCTAAAAAACAGTAACTTGAGCAATGAAAACTCACGTTTCAAGAAAAAAAAAACAAAAACCAAACAAAAAAACAACCCTATGTTTTTAGTATCTTTGGAGAACTGGCAGGTAATGCCAATACAAAAGAAGGTGCAGACTAGGTGTGAGTCCGAGGGAGAAGGGTCATTCAACAGATGACCTTCTTTACAGTAATTTTTCCCGTGGGAAAGAGGCAAGGTGACAACTATGCCAGCCAGAGGCAAGGAAAAGGGCCTAGCTAAGTTATACAGGCCAGGAGAAAGGCGGCTGGCGTTCATCCAACCCTTGGATTATAAACCCCACTGATCCTCCAAATGAGCAACAACAGTATGTCCAGTAAGAGCTGGAGTGCGTCTGGAGTGACTACGTGGCTCTGGGGGTGATGGTCAAGACCATGGGGTCCCAGGTGGTTTTCACCTTGGTCCTGCCAGTGAGGGGGAAGGGCTTAGGGAGAAGAGGATAGATCCTGCTGGTCCACAGCCAGTTCCGCAGCTGGCATTGTCGATAGGGATTGTTTTCTTGATGGGGCTTTTAAAACCACAGGACCCTCTTTGAGGATATAGAGTAAGTAGGGAGAGATGGGACCCCCTTGATCTGATGGCCTTCTATAACAAAATGACTGGGTTTCTGGATGAAAGGACAGCAGTATCTCCCACAATATCCTTGTATTCATGTGAGGACATTGTGGTCTGGAAGGGTGGACAAGCAGATGGGTAAAAACCTGTTTTGACAGTTGGAAAGCAGTGGTTAATGGGTTGTACTCGATCTGGAGGCCAAGAACAAGGGGAATAACACAGAGATCTGTCCTGGTAACTGCCCCGTTTAACATCTCTATCAGCGACCCAAAGGAGGAGACAGAATGTCCCCGTCAGCAGTTTGCAAGTAGCACCAAACTTGGGGTGCAGCTGGGATCCAGTATCATGCTACAGGGGGGGCTCACCCTACTCAAACTTTGCTGATGAACTATTCTCTTGTGCATTCTGCTGTGCTGCATGTTTGCATCTGTGTAGTTATAGACAGAGGATGTTTCTAGAAGACTTCTCTTGCTTCCTTTGTTTTGAGTTTTCAGGAACAAGGGGACATCAAGATGATGTAAGTTTTAAAAACTTTATTTGTGTTAGCTAAGTTTCCTCCTTCTCCTCCTCCTCCTAGTAGCTTTGAGTATTGCTCATGGGGAAGATGAAAATGACAACTCTTTCCACACCTGGAAACTGAAGAGAAAGATGACAAACTGCCATTTCCAAAAAGCTTTTGCTTTTGTTCTTGATGCCCTGAAGGAAGAACTGCCTCCTCCTGAAACCAGCAGAACTGCTTTTGCTAGAAGGTTTCCCATATAGCCCTTCAAGTCCCTAGGACTCACTTGGGCTTCTTTTGCCCTGACGTCTTTTTTTGTTCTTTGGGGTTGGGGGCTCTGGGGGGAGTTGGTTTTGGGTTGTTTTGCTTGCTCCCTCCTCTCTTTTTTGCTTTCTTTCTTTCCCTCTCATTGCGTGTTTTGATGATTTATGCATTCTGAGATGCAAGATGCTTCTGGGAATGCCTGTTTCTATCCAGATGCCTGGAGGAAAAACCTTTTGTAGGAAGTTGCTGAAGTGACTACTAAAATCATTTTAATATTATGTTCGTTTGCTTTCCAACTTTAATCATCTCTGATCCACTTGAAGGCATTAACCTGGTCGAGAAGGCTTGTCTATTTCTTGGGCTACATTTCAGTTGAATATGCACTCTATTTTTTTTCTTTTTGGAGATGCAGGAACTTCAGCAATGTGGGAAGAGCAATTGCCAGTGAAAAACTGAGGCAAAAAGGTTATTGAGAACCTCAGCCTTCTCCCTGTCAGTTGTTCCCAGATTCCCTGTCTTATTTATCAGGAGGGATACAATTTCTTTTGTCTTCCTTTTCTGATTAATGTACCTGAAGAAACCCTTAGATCATAGAATCGTTTAGGTTGGAAAAGACCTTTAAGATCATCAAGTCCAACTGTTAACCTAACACTGCTAAGTCCACCACTAAACCATGTCCCCAAGCGTCTTCTAAAAACCTCCTGGGATGGTGACTCACTTCCCTTACCAAATTCAGCTGCAGCTGTGCCTTAGCTTTGCTGATCACTCCTCTTTCTTTTTCACAATCTTTGCAAAGAAAGCCACCATGACAGCCTTTGCATGTTTCTCAAAGCAAGGACCACTGCCTGCCTGTTTGCACAAGGAGTCCAGGCAGTTCCAGAGACACAGGGAGGAGGAAGAGAGGAAGCTCCTCTGTGCAAAGATGGCCAGGGAGATGGGCTGTAAATCTGCTGCTTCAGAAGGGAATTTGCAGCTACCACACAGCCTGTGGGACCCACCAGGGGCTCCCCTGACCAAGATGTTAAATCCTTGGGTGGCTCAAAGTCAGCAGAGCCATGCAAAAGTCCTTGGAGGTCTACCACATTATGCTACCAGAAGATACGGCACAGCGCAATCTCATTTTCTGCCACACACGTATGTCCTGATGCAGAGAGGAATGTAATGCAGAGCTGGAGACAGTGCCATGTTTGCTTTAGAAATTAGGATCTATAGGAAGTTATTCTCAAATTTCCCTCAGTCATTGTCAAAATGCTTACAGTGTTCAATACATGGAGGAAGGAGACTTCTTTGTGTTATTGCTTTGTGGAAGGTGCCCTTAAACCTCATTATATTCAGCCTCTGCAGTGCAGAATACCATATTATTATGTGGTTCCCAGAGAGGATGCTCCTGGGAAAATGACAAACATTGAATTAGAAGCTGGATCCTCCCAAGCCAGCCCTTCGCAGCCTTGCAGGGGCCTGCAAGCTTCTGCAACAAGGTTCCAAGTGGTCCATCTGACAGCGTGCAGTTGGTAGAATAGCTTGCACCATGCTGCTCGTAAGTCCCATGGGAAACCAAGGGATCTATTTAAGCACAACAAAGTGACCACCCCATGGCCATGTTGGACAAGTGTATGCATTGCAGCTGACCGTGGCAGGTCAGAGCAGCCTCTGAAGCTGTGCCAGCAGATTAGAGCAGACATCATCCAAATTTACCTCAGGAGGCCACATTTACAACCCAGCACTCTGTGCTGAGCTCTTTGCTAACGGGGAATCTGGCTTTGACGACTGCTTGGACTTAACTACTCTTTAAAACTGCGATTTTAGCATTCAGACTTCCAAAAAGTAATTCAGGGCTGTGGTTCCTTATGTTCTTCTGTATTAATCTTGCAATGTTTGATGTTTTTAAGATTGCACGGATGTGGGAACATGATTATCCGATGTGCCTTTGTCTGGCTTGATCCGTAACCACTCTTCGGTTGGTACAAGAGCCATGGGGTTCCCTTTGCTCATCAGTGCCAAGGGACTGCGTGTGTGTTTGTACTTCAGCCTCTTACTGTCTGGGTTGGAGCAGAGAGAGTCAGAGACCTTTGAGGTTTTCTCTGATTGTGTCAGCTATTTGTTAGGGTCACCAGAAATGGGAGAAGTATTCATTCGTGTGCAATAAAAGGCAGTGCACTTTAGCACACTCAGGAGGAGGAAATCGAGCACAAATAATAACTCATTCAATTATCTGACTGAACTTTTGAAACTACGCAGAGACTGATTCGATTGTGCCAGGGTTTTTCCCCATCGTTTGATTTTTGTGAGCATGGATTACCTTTTTGGGCATGCTCAGTGGAGTCAAAATGTAACAGTCCCAGTCATGAGATCTGACTATGTTATGTCACATGTTGCTATTAAGCTACTGCGGGTGTGAGAAGTGTTTTTTTAATATAAAGGTTGCCTCTTGGTGCTACAAGTCTTCACAGGCTCTGTGTCAGAAAAATTCTTAAAGCCTAGAGGGTGTTTTGTTCTCCAAAAGGAAACATATTGCTTCTTCCTGCAAAATACAGTCGTAGCACTTCTTGATATTGAATTTATTCTAAATAAGAAATCATTCCCTATCATGGAAAAGCCTGATCAAATTTAATTCTAAGAGATGAAAATCAACAGTAGTTAAAACTGCAGTGTCTAGGCCAAAGCAATATATGTTTTAATGATAAGCAAACTCAAATGGTTGAATCAAGCAGTTGTAACTATCTAATCCTCTTTGATCTTTAAATAGGTTCTCTTACTGCTTTTCCAGTACAGTACACATATACATTAGTGGACTCTTTAATCTGGCAGTTAAAAGTGTAACAATGTAAAATGTCTTGACGTTGAAGTAAATAAAATTCAAACTGGAATACAGTGAACATTTTTAATAGTGAATGTCGTACCTTTTGATCAGATTATCACTCATAAACTATATAAAATTATTAAATTATAGAGAGAAAATTATTCAATTTAATTTTTAAAATGTAAATATCCTGCCAGCCTTTCCTGTCCAGAATGGATCACATTCCTGAAAAATGTTTTAAATGTGTTAAATCAGTGGCCACATGAGAAAACAGTAGATCTATCACTGCTAGGAAGCAATGAGCTTATTGTTGTTCATGTACTACTCAGCACATCTGTGCAGACATGCCCCTGCTACTGAGTTGCCCCTAAAATGAAGCTGCCATTGCCAGAAAAGTTCACCACATCTACCCTTTTCTGTTTTCTTTCCTGAGTGTGCCTCGGAGTCAGAAAGAGAGCCACACATGTGGAGTCAGAGGGTCTGTCCATGCCATGTCCCCACCTTGGTGAGCTTGAGACAGGGTCCCTCTATCCAGGTCTACAGTTGCAGTGGCACAAGGCAGACCAGGAAACACCAATAAGCAACTGTACAGGGTCAAATGCAAACAGAATAGAGTAGAGTAAAGTAGACTAGAATAGAATTAGAATAGAATAAACAGAACAGAACAGAATAGAATAGAATAATTTCAGTTGGAAGGGACCTACAACGATCTAGGCCAACTGCCTGACCAATTCAGGGCTGAACAAAAGTTAAAGCATGTTGTTAAGGGCATTGTCCAAACACTGACAGGCTTGGGGGATCGACTACCCCTCTAGGAAGCCTGTTCCAGTGTTTGACCACCCTCTCGGTAAAGAAATGCTTCCTAATGTCCAGTCTAAACCTCCCCTGGCACAGCTTTGAACCATTCCCCCGCGTCCTATCACTGGATCCGAGGGAGAAGAGATCAGCAGCTCCCGCTCCACTTCCCCTCCTCAAGAAGCTGTAGAGAGCAACGAGGTTGCCCCTCAGCCTCCTGTTCTCCAAACTGGACAAGCCCAAAGTCAGCTCAAGCGTGCGAACTTCAAAAAATGTTCAGACTTCAGAAGTTTGGAACTTTTTTGGCTTCTGTAATGACTAGAAGTGTTTACCAACAAGGATTCCTTAGGGGCGGACATACAATTAAGTCCTAATCTCATTAGGATCCATCCAAGGTGATGGTCACACTGGTAATGATGGTCAACATTTGAGCTAGCTTCACACCAAAGAGACTGGATGCAGCTCACACTTTGGAATGATATTTAAATGTTTGCACTGACCGCAAGTAGAAAGTTACTGACAGTCATTTTGTTGGACTCGTTAGAAGATACCATTTTCTGCAGTATTCAACCATCTTTGTCATGTCAGAATTCAAAGTAGAGACAAGTCAGAGATTGACCATGCTGGCAGACTAAGGCATTTGTTGTCTTTATTGATGATCTTCTTTGAGTAAAAAGGCAGTGGCTAACCAAAATGCAGGAGGTTAATGTGAATGGCAGCACAGAGTGCACTAAGATGATGTTGATTGGGCTGCATCAAAAGAAGCGTGACCAGCAGGTCAAGGGAGGTGACCCCCTCTACTCCGCTCTTGTGAGACGTCATCTGGAGTACTGAGTCCAGCTCTGGGGCCCCCAACAAAAGAAGGACATGGACCTGTTGGAGTGAGTCCAGAGGAGGGCCATGAAGATGATCAGAGGGCTGAAGCACCTCTGCTATGAGGACAGGCTAAGAGAGTTGGGGGTGTTCAGCCTGGAGAAGAGAAGGATATGGGGAGACCTTCTAGCAGCCTTCCAGCACCTGAAGGGGGCCTACAAGAAAGCTGGAGAGGGACTTTTTACAAGGGCATGTAGTGATAGGACAAGGGGTAATGGGTTTAGGCTGAAAGAAGGTAGATTTAGATTAGATATTAGGAAGAAATTCTTCACCATGAGGGTGGTGAGGCACTGGAACAGGTTGCCCAGAGAAGCTGTGGATGCCCCAACCCTGGAAGTGTTTGAGGTCAGGTTGGATGGGGCTTTGAGCAACCTGGTCTAGTGGAAGGTGTCCCTGCCCATGGCAGCGGGGTTGGAACTAGATAATCTTTAAGGGCCCTTCCAACCTAAACCATTCTACGATTCTGTGATGATTCTATGACTTACCATCTTTTTACAGCTATTTGTTGTGTATTGCCAAAATAGCTTGCTATGAATAGATAGCTCTGCAGCACTGTTTTTGTAAAATCCTGGACACTTTAACCAAAACACCAGTGAGACAAATCAGATCTGTGGATGCTGTAAAGTTGAGATGTATAGCCTTTGCTAAACGGTACAAGTAATTAACCAAATTTGTTTATAGTTGCTATTTCTTCATTGAAACCTAGCTGGACTGGTTATCAAAAAGATCTCCACCTCTGCCATATCTGCTGGAGGATCACTTGCTCCAATATTCAAAACCTACCAACAGAGGGAATATCAGAAAATAATTTGTGCTGGTTTTGGCTGGGATAGAGTTAATTTTTTTCATAGTAGCTAGTATGAGGCTATGTTTTGGATTTGTGCTGAAAACAGTGTTGATAATACAGGAATGGTTTAGTTTTTGCTGAGCAGGGCTTACACAGAGTCACCTACACCCAGCATTTACCACGCTTCTCCTCACCCCAGCTTGATGACTTGATTTTCTGGCTTGGCCATGGTCCTGCCTTGTCACTGCAGACTTGTCTGGCAAGCACTGGGCTGTGGCTGACCCTGGTTATGGACACGGGACCTGATTTGCTCTTCTTGATTGGGTATGATGGGACACTGCACCTTGCTAGTGAGGTGACTGCCCTGCTGCCCTGGTTATCATCCTCAGCTTCCGACTCACCTTCTTCCATGGAGCAGCACACTTCTGCTGCTCTCTGACAAGCAGATGGTCCAAACAATTTCAAAGCCTGCAGAGGATTTTTGATTTCAAGTACATAAAGCATTCAGAAATTAGCATTTCTATTGTCCTTGCATTTTCTGTTCTAAAACTGAAAAATGAGCATTACCGCATGTGGTTCAGGTAGCATATATGAATTCCAAAACTGTTTATCCATATGATGCAAAGATTTGCATCAAATCCAGTTTTATCAGAATTGGCTCTAATAGACAGGCACACATTGTACTTATGACTGTCCTATATACCGAAACTGCTTAAATTTGAAATCAATATTGCATTATTGTGCAGTTGTGACAATATGGCTAGTAGCTGATTTTCTAGCTTTTTTACCTGTTGGCTGCACATGGAAGTCCTTTTTAAGCTAACACCTCTCTGTTGGAAACTAAGCTTGTTATTTTGGGACCTACCAATTTAAGACATACCCAAATCATACTGTCCAAAGGTTTCCTGGCACCCAAATGACGTCATGACACCAAGGCTGCTAGTGTGTGGGAGTGTGTTCCTCAGAGGAATGGCAATTCTGAGCAGTTTTGACAAACAGGAATTAATCATTGAAATCCAGCTGTTGAAGAGCACAATTCATGATCAAGGAGGTCAAACCTATTTAGCATTTTCAAAACTTACTGTTTGCATTGTTAGACATTTCAAGAGGTTATTTTGGTACTCTTCTGAATTGGAGCTGATGTCAATGTCTACTGACACTTTGTGGATGTGTTTAATCCATATTTGGGAAGTCTTGGATAGAACAGGTTAATAGACCTTTTCATTTAAAAATTATAAACAAGCCCAATCTTTTTCTGTTATTACTAGTTTTACATGCACATAGTAAGGCAGTAACTGTAATGCAAACATCAGTTACAAATTTTTTTGGATCAGAGGTAGGAAATAGCTATTGCCCCAAATGTATTATTTCTGAGTAATGTGATTTCAGAAGTACAGTTTAAATATTTCATGAGTAAAAATGAATAATAAACATCTATGTCAAAGTACAGAATGTATGTCTTCATAGAAAGGTTTGAAAAAATCCTGAACTGTTAGAGCAAAAGGAGTGTATGTTGTTTTTCCAAGCTAACAGCAAAATGAAATTTGAAAGCAGAAAAAAAATATTATATTTGACTGACAGAATACGATAAATAACAAGGTCACCTAAACTGCTTGCAGCGTATAAGCATGCCTGTTAGAGGCTCACAGGGATCACAACAAAGCCCAATACTATTGAACATTTTTAATCCATAATCTCAAAGTAGGTATCAAATATCTGCTGGAGACTACATGCAGACAGGGAATGGTGAAGCTTGATGCTGACAATGAAATCATACAGACCAATGAAAAAAATGAGGTATGAAAACCAATGGTGATTAAGAAAGCACCTGGGGAGGTGGTGGCTTTTCCATCATTTGATGTCCTCAGCTGAAGATTTCATTTATCTTCAAATGAAGACTTTGATGTCTTTTGGGAAAATATGCTATAGCCAAACAAGTCGTGCTTTACTCAAATATAAGTTAGCTTGCTCAAGATGAAGGTAAGTGGATAAAATTAAAGGAAACACCCTGATTTATAAGAGGTTAAATCTCTTCTGCACTTTAGCTGTATTGAAAACTGTCAGAATGAGTTGAAAACTCTGAATTTAATGTACTAGTGATTCTTCCAAATTTTTTCAATTTTTTTCTGATAGAAGTAGCTTAAAATCTTAAGCCTGGCACCTTCTAACCCAGATTTTCAAGTGGCGTTTGGTTACTTCAGCCCTTCATACATTAATAGCAAAATCTAGACAGAGGGGAGAAGATGGTCTTCTGAGTTCCTGAATCTGGGTGTACACCATGGTTCCACCATGGGGGTGACCCTGACGTGTGATTCATAATCTCCTATTTTTCCCCCCAAGTTCTTGTTTTGGCAGAAAAGAAACATTTGGGTGCTGAGCAATGGGAAAGGCAGTGTGCTTCACAGGTTCTCAGTCTAGGCAACCGGGGGACCAGAGTGTTGTGTGTACCACAACCCTCACTCGTACGTAAATCTGGAGTGACTACGATTGACAAAGTACTTACTTACAATCTTCATTTACTTCATGGTGTGCATCACTGAGTCTCATCCTTATTCTTTTACTGAGTAATAATGAGACAACAAGCTCTTCCACTGATATCAGTACTTTCGCTCACAGTTCATCTTATCTTAAAACATGATTTTTTGTTTTATTCCATACTGTAACATAGGTCTGGGGAGCACAGTTTATCCACCTCAAGTCTGTGTTGGAAATTGCCTTGCAATTTGCCACATCAAAGGACTTTGATCGATTAACTTGCAAGATCACAATTTGAATTGCGCAGCAGTAGAGATGAATGGATCAGCGCTGGAATGAGTGGACAACATTGCCTTCATCTTTGCCCTGCACATACTATTTAAAAGAAGAAATGATTTATCCCCTTAAAAATACATTTTTAAGCTCTTTCTTCTGCCTTCTTTTCCCTTGAATTGTGAAGTGCAGGTCTGAAGTAGGAATGGAGCATTTCTCAAATGTGTGAAATGTATTTCCCATATGATTGAAGGGCTGAAGACAGTTTAGCATGGTTTGGACCCTTGGAGAGATGAACTCTCCAATTCACGTATTCTGATTTGACTGAACCATGAATAAATTATAGTTTAAAACCTGATAATTTCCATATACTGATAATCAAAAGACTATTAGGAAGATGTATTGTGTGTATTGCCATATAAACTTGTAAATGCTATGCCACGGTGGTCCAGCTACTTCTGCCCAAGGGCAATGACTTCTGCTCAGTAATTCTTTCACTAGTGGCTTTCCAGTTTGGAAGCACACAAGAATTTTCCTATAGTCATGTCAAGTTTTATTTCAGGCTCACTTTAAAACATCACTTTTCCTGGCTTATCTCTTCCATACTGATCCACCCTGCCAGGATGATTTCCATCTGAGGCAATGTTGAACCTGGTGGCAGCCTCTGTGTACCCTGGAGCAGGGTAGGACTGGGACACTCTTTCTCATCAGAGGAGGATTACAACTTTAACCCTATGTTCTCCAAGGATAACTGCTTCAGATTGCCATTTTGGATAATCTTCATAATCCACTGATTTAATTTAAATGCTCCAAACATGCTTGTACTTGCTTATATGATGAAAATAAGTGTGTTTTTGTGGGATTTTGATACAAACCCAAGAAAACCAGACATTCAAATCACATTTTAATTGGAAAATGGATGGTCATCTATCAGACTCCTTTGAAAAAGCCTTTTCTAAATATGCCTTACTGGTGTTGTCATATTAGATATTTTCCTGTAAGGAAAACAGATTGCTTGCTTCTTTATGGGAAATTACTGTACCGACGTACTCAGAACATCATTTAATGCTGGTATAACCGAGTCAGCTGCACTGTATTATCTAGATTTTAATTTCTGTATAAATTCATTGAGTGACTGGACTACTGGCTGTAGTTTTAGACTATCTGCCCACATTATGTCTACTTACTACATTACAGAGGCTGCCCCTTCAATTTTCATGTGTGTTTTTCTGGAGTTGGTAGTGTTCTGATGAATTTGTAATTAATATTCCAAGAGTACAGTTTGTATTAGCTGAGCAGAATGGTCTTGCATTGCTCCCATGAGCAGCTGAGATTTTCAATGAAAAAATATACTTCTGCACATCCAAGCAGCTGTTTCCCAGAGAACTCAGCGCTGACCGTACTGATGTGTGAAGGTGTTTTACTGAAAGAGGGTTCCTATTTCAAGCACTGGAGTTAAAGCAGAAACATACAGAAGAAAATCTGAAGCCCATCATGCTGGAATTGGGCTTTAGATGATTACAATGGTTCCTCCTTAAAATTAAGGGCAAATTTGTGAAAATCGCTGTTAAAGATGATTTTTAAATGATCATTGGTTATGTTTCATATCTGATTTATTTATACATACAACCCTGAGACAACAAATTGGAAGCCAGAAAGCACTTTAAAAAAAAATTCTTTTCAAAAGTGGTAAAACAAAGCGTCATTGCTGAAATGTTTGATTTGCAACTTTCAAAACAAAAAGTGTTTTTTCAAAGCAAAACCAAAATTTGTTTCAAAGCTGAATTATGACAAAATTGACTAAACATTTCAGTCCCACTGAAGTGCCACTTTCCAACAGAGAACTGTTTAACCAGAAAACCCTTGAGAGCCTTTGGCCTTGAGGCAGAGCTGGAGCGACCGGCAGAGCGATGCTGGCCCTGCCTGGGCAGGACATCAGGATGCTCGTGGCTGGGGTACATCTGGAAGGCAATCCACCTTCACTCCTCGCCGCGGCCTGCTTGCAGAGGCTCTGCTGAGCTTAGTATCAGCTGTGCCTTTAATGAAACACTCTCTCCCTTATTTTTGTGGTCTGCTTCTCCTAACTCGTGGCTCCCACAGTCCCTTAACATATAATTGTGTTCAGGGAACTGAGGCAACCAGCTCTTTCTGAGGCTATTTTCCATCATAAACAAAATAACAACGTGTAAAAACTGCTAATAAATGGCACCTCCCTCAGGAGGGAAAGTATTACCTCAGTATTATCCCATTTTCTGCTTATTCAAAGAGTGAGAATCTCAAGGTCAAACAAACCGAGGCCTCCCTCGAGGTAATGCTAATGCCAGACTGGCTGTGCATGCCAAGCTGCTGGCTCAAAGGTTATGCGTTACGGGCTTTGACTGTCAATATTCTTACATTGCTGGGTTTCCTTTCTATTTACCATTCTCCTGTACTGCATCACTTTTATATAAGGCTCTTAAAAAAGAGCCTTATATAAAAGGCTTTTCTCCTCCTATTACCTGAAATTTTCGGAATAGTAGCTACTGTTTGTAGGTGAAGAAGCAGGCTGTATATAAATAATTACATACGCTATGCACGAAAAAGCTGGGTTGAAGGAACTATCTCAGGAGGCTAAAGTACTTGAGTTGAGCACTCGAGAATTAGGAAGAGCAGGACTACCTGTGCAGTTTTAACTTCTCCTCCTGACATCCTTGTATAAAACTGAAGTCCTGAAGCGAGTGAAGTTATTGTATCTCATGAGACTTGTAATTTATTCTCCTTTTTCTTGTTTTAAGCTCTGACTGAATCACATTTCTGATAACCTACTGCACACAAATACTCCATGCTGCAGTCTTCCTTCTCCAGGAAAGGGCGTGATGATACACCGCTACAGAAAGTGGTAAGCAAGAAAAAAAAGTTACCAAGAAATTAAAACAGCATGCTTTTTATGAGGAATTTGATAAACAAAGCTTCAACTGAAACATGGTCTTAAAAGAAATCTGTCATCCAGGCTGCTATGCAATACTCTGACAAAAGCAAATTCAGGTTGGCAGTTCCATTCCAAACTTCACTTTTAATTTTTAATCCATTACACTCAAAAGGACCTGTGAATGTATTTGCATTAGGAAAGGCATATTCAGAGGGTTTAAAGCCATCTCTGTTCACAGGAAGGGAGAGAAGACTTGGGACTGAGGGGACTGGGATTTTCTTTCTCCTTCATCCTCCCTTCATGCAAGAACAGCACCAGGTTGCTAAGGGCAGAGGAGGGAGGTGTGCCTGCATCCTCTGGCTGCCTGCTGTGCCCTAAAAGGGACGTAGCTGCGAGAGGAAGAGAAGTAGAAGGAGGATTCCTTTAAGTGCCTCAAGATTGGCACCAGAAAACTGCTGTTATTGAAATAATAAAGTGCAGAATTTTTGCAGTGTTACCATAGGGCTCCCTTACAGGGCTATGCCACTGGAGATGGACCTGAAGGTGAACACCTCTTCTAGGGTACCCACACAATGAAGGTGAGAATTCAGACCAAACACATGAATTTTCCCCCCCGTACTACAGACCAGAATGGCCTCCATCCCAGCTCAAAACAAAAATTTGAGTTTCAGAGAAATTGTTGGTAGGAGAAGGGACTGGATGAGCATCCTGCCTTTGTGAGACAGAACTAAAATGCTTTGCATCATACGTAGAACTGAAACATCACATACCAAACATGTACCAGCTGTTTGAGAGGTTTTACTCCTGAGGCTGATACAAACACTTTGCATGCCATAGTACAGATGGGACTGTAAGTTAGAAAATCCCTCACTAGCCTAGCATTTCTGAATAAATATTCACATTTCTAGAGAGTTCAACTCAGTTGCAATTATATTTTTTATTCTCCCTCCATTCAAACAGTGTATAATCTAGTGACGGGATCAGATCATGTTACAAAGCGTGGTTTTCAGTCAGTGCCCAGTTTACTCAGAGAATTTCAGATCTAAAGTTTTAACAGCTGATTTTGCTCTAATTCTCTGAGCAAATGTTGCATAATGCAAATGTCTGTGTTTGTGTCAGAGGTGTTTACAATTCTGTACATGGAGAGAACCTGCACCAACAGGGAAGTGACAACTGCTTTCAAGGATTAGAAAGATCTATTCCCTGGTTGTCTTGAAAATCCACAGCAAAATCTGCCCAAGTTCTTCTGTTCTGAAAACTGAAAACTAAACATTGCGGAAGATTTAAGGAAAACGTTAAGATGCACACAGAACATTAACTATAGCTCATTATGATTTCCTAAAACAAATTTTGAGATGTTTAAATTAGATTTGCTAAAGCAGATTACTTAGAACAGGGTTTTCTCCCTTCTGCTAATTTTGCATGAAAATCAGCTGTGTCTATAATCATATTTTGTAGTGACACTTCAAATATTGTTTAATTAATGCTCACAGCAGTCTGGAGAGTAAATGGAGGATATAATAACACAATAGGATATAACAAAACAATAGATTTTAAAACCTTTAATACATAAAGTGACTATTTGCTCAGATCCTAATCTTCAAAAAATAGTAAGGTGAGGAGACAGCACATTGCATGTTATCCAATAAAATGGACTCAAAAGCCAATTCTGTCCCCTCAAGACTCAAGCAGGCAATTAAATACTGTCTTTCAGAAAGGATGCGTGGTTGGAAGGCTGACCATGCAGCTGGGTGACTGTCACCATTGTGACCTTAGTGCAAACAGGAGACATTCCAAAAAGGAGACACTCCATTCATGGTCCCCACATCTGCAACTGGTTTTTAAACTTCGATCTGCAAACTGTTGCTAGAAGGAATTGTTCATTTGTATATAGTTGCTGGAAGGTTTAATTCTTACTTTAACCAAATGGCTTTCCTTGAAAATATTTGTTATGAGAAGAACCCATAAGGGGATTTATATACAGCTGAACTATGGGCAATTCACAAAATACCCACAATAACACACACAGATTATGGTCTGTAACCTCCACATCATCTATGGATATTTACTGTTGTTCTAAGGTATTCAATTATTTCCTCAGCGCCTTAGGAGAAAAATAGGTTTAGGTGATTTCCTAATGACAGCAGCGCTAGAAAAGATCCTCCAGCTGAATGTCTCAGCCACAGTGCATTTGATAAAGGGCCACATTTTTCAGTAGCATATGGGAAAAAACAACAAATGCTAATCCTTGGTTCAGGCTTAAAGTTTTTGGGATTTGCTGCAGATGCCACCAATCAGAAATTACATATTCTGCTGTTAAAAAGGAGAATTAAAATAAAAAGAACACAAAGGTTTTAGTTTGCTCTCTCTGTGACAAAAGCTTCCTAGGTAAATGATAATTTTATTCCCTAATTTTTCAACAATATCAACCACGTTTTCTCATTGCTGGATATCAAGAGGAATACTCTGAAATGATAGCGTCCTCTGAAAAGAAAGAATCGAGAAACCTTACCTCCGATGACAATGCTTGCCTGTGCAGTAGCACCATCCTGCCGTCCCGGTCATCATCCACTCACAGCTGCTGAGAGAAACGAGACTTACTTGAAGCAAATGGCATCACTGTGCTGCCTGTCTAGTGCTCCCAAGGCAGGGTCATGCTGCTGTTACTCACCACCTCAGTGGCAGCCTGTGTCAAGCCACTCAGGTGTAATGGGAGAAAGCAAAGCTTGTCTGAAGTGCTGAGCTTCATTTCACGTGTCCACGGTGGAGCTTGTCCCCCAGACTCCCACTGTTAGTGGAGGCAAGTGGGCACTTTAAGTCAGCAACTCCGCTCAGTGTGTTAAACACCTCTATTAAGCTGATAAGAATCATGCCCTAGAAGATCCCATGTTCCTCCAGATAAAAGAGATGCAGAAAGCTCAGTCTGTTGCAGACATCAGCACCTACAGATGTGCATCCCTTGTCATTTGTCCCTTCAGTCAAGTGCAAATCAGTCAAAAAAGACAAAGGATGCACCCACCTTCAAAAGAGGCCAAAAGGATGACATGGGAACCACAGGTCACTCAGCCTTACTTGAAAACTTCCTCCCTGGGCACACTGTAGAGCGAGGCCTCTTGTAGAGCATTTCTGAGCACAAGAAGCAGCTGACTGGGAACACTTGGCAAATATTTACTGAGGATAAGCCCTGCCTGACCAGCCTGACTGCCTTCTGTGATAAACTGGGCAGATTTTTCAAGAGGAGAGCAGTACAGAGTGGTAAAATCAAGTGCCTCGGCTTTAGCAAGGCTTTTGACACTATCTCCCACAATATTCTTGTATCCAAGATCTGGCTTGGAAACAAGCAGGTGGGTAAAAGGCTGGCAGGCTGGTACAAGGGGCGCACCACAGGGGTCTCTGCTGGGACCTGTCTGCTTAACATCTTTATCAGAGGCTGGAGGAGGTGACTGAGTGCACTTTCATTGTGCTTGCAGATGATGCCAAACTGGGGGGAGACTTAAAGAAAGGGCTGCCATCCAGAGGGACCGGGTCAGGCTGGAGGAGTGAGCCATGAGATTCAACAAGGAGAAATGCTGAGTCCTGCCCCTAGGAAGGAAAGGCATCTGCAACAACCCAGACTGGGGACTGACTACCAGGGAGCCGCTCCGCAGCAAAAGCCCTGGAGGTCCCATTGGGCAGCGAGCAGGACACGGGCCAGCAGCGAGTCCTGGCTGCAAAGACGGCCAACAGCAACCTGGGGTGTATGACCAGGGGCACAGTTGAATATTGTGAGGATGGGGGATGTGAAAGGAAACAAGAAAGGCTTCTAAAGCTGCATCATCGGTAAAAGGAAGGTGAGAGGAAATGTGGGGCACCTGCTGAGAATATGGAAAAGGCTGAGGTACTCAATGAGTTCTTCACCTCAGTCTTTACTGGTATGATATGCCATCAGGAATCCCAGACCCCTGAGAGACATGGGAAAGACTGGAGCAAGGACAACTTACCCTCAGTAGAGAGGAATCCAGTTAGGGAACATTTAAACAAACTAGACATACACAAGTTTATGGGACCTGATGGGATGCACCCACAAATGTTGAGGGAGCTGGCCAATGTCATTCAAGGCCACTCTTGATTGATTATCTCAGAGGGGTTGTGGAGATTGGGAGAAGTTTCTCAGGACTGGAGGAAAGCAAATTTCACTCTTACTTCAAGAAGGGCAAGAAGGAGGACTTGGGGAACTACAGACTGGTGAACCTTACCTTAATCTCTGGGAAGGTGATGGAACAAGTCCTCCTAAAAGACACTTCCAGCCATGTGAAGGACAAAATGGTGATAGGGAGTAGTCAGCATGGATTTACAAAGCCTGATAGCCTTCTGCAATGAAAAGACAGGCTCAGTGGATGAGGGGAGAACAGTGGAAGTTGTTTATCTCAATTTCAGTAAAGCTTTCCACACTGTCTCACTTAACATCCTCATAGACAAATAGATGAAGTTGTACTAGATAAATGAACTGTGAGGTGGATTGTGAAAACTGGCTGACAGAGTTGTGGTCAGCAGCACAAAGCCCAGCTGGAGGTGTGCCACAGGGATTGATATTGGGGCCAACACTGTTTAACATCTTCATTAGTGACCTGGATGGTGGGACACTGTACTCTTACCAAGTTCACAGATGACACAAAACCAGGAAGAGTGGTTGATACATCACATGGGTGTGCTGCCATTCAGAGGGACCTGGATAGGCTGGAGAAGTTGGCCAACAAGAACCTCATGAAGTTCAACGAAGCGAAATGCCAAGTAGAAAACTGAGTTGTCTGACTTAAATCACTTTGTACATTTCTACTTCTGTCAGGTCCTCGCGCATCCACATGTGTGACTAGGTTAGATGGCCGAACAGTATAGATCTATGATTGCTTCTGCAGGTCTTCTGCATTTCAGACATCTGATTTATACAAAAACCCCCTTGTGTTTCACACTCAGTCATGACCAGGCAGTAATGCCTATGTACTGGAGCTTTTTTTCAAACTCTGACAAAAAGAGTATTTAACTGTTATATCACCCTAGAGGTGATTACCTGATAGCAAAAAAATTATGTGCCACTATTTACCTCACATAAACAGATTTTTTCTTCTTAATACCAAAGATAATCTTGTTTTGTACCATTAGTCATTGTGAGCTCCTCAAGTTGAACACCACATCAGCACATTTCAGTGAATGAGCAGATGCTTGGCTGCTGCTCTGGGAATAAACTGAGATGTCAGCTTTCATTCTTTCAGGGTTATAACCCTGAAACTGTGTCATGTTTATCTTTAAATAGACTATTTCAGATTTTATGGGAAATTGTAGATGTTTTACTAAACAGAATGCAATATAGTCATTGCATGAAACAATGAAAAACAAGATCTCTGGCATTCCTGTAAAAAATATATAAAATATTAAAACGCAGCAAAAGCTACTAAGAGAATGATGTTGTGTTCACTTATTTTAACAGTAGAGTCCTGCTGGCCTCCTTCTGAGGTTCATTTTCTTCTATTTTTCACAAATCCATTCATATTTCACAAAAAGAAAAATATGCAATCAAGTACAATTTGCTGCCAAGTGTCAAGCAGGAATTCACAGGACTGCTGCAAGAGCAGCTCTTTGGCATCCCAAGGAACACGGCTATCCGACCTCCTGTGAAAGCAAAAGGGACTTTTCCTATCATAATCTGAAAAAGTTTGTGGGCATTCACATTGTGTTAACAGTACAGGGAGTTGGGATAGCCAAAGCCCAAGGGCAACAAAGCTGTGTGATTTGGCTGCCAGTGCCGTGAGCAGCACCACAGAGATGCTGGGGCTCGACACCCCGCCTGGGCGGAGGGCACAGCTCACACTGCTTGCTCCCTGGACATCTTTCCTCTGTGAACATCCTGAGAAAGCAGGCAGAGGGGTAGCCAAAAAAATGAAAAGGAGGGAAAAGTCACTGTTAAAGACAGTGAATGTTAGAAAGAAACCCTCAACCCATTCTCACCTCCCTGTAACTGCATTGGGGTACTCTGGAGAGGGGAAGCGGTGAAAATGAGATTTGTCTCAGGATTAATTGACAGACAAAGTGGAAGGGAGTTTAATGAAATGAAAAAAAGACCAAAACCACAGTCTGTGTCTGTGAGCATGGTGTTGCCATCAAAATAATCTGCTTGTGGTGCTGGTTTAAACAACGAGGAGAAGCATGTCAGCGATGCTTAGCGGTAACACTATCCTGCCTAAGCAAGCAGCTCCACAGGGAAAATCCAAGCATTTGTCCTTGCTTTCCCATACAATGATTCACATCTTATTCAACTTCTTATACTTTCCATTTCATGTCTGCAACTCTTTTCCCAGGCAGTGACTGGGGCTCCTCTCAGCAGCCATGGGATGTTCTGCTCAGTACCGCAAAGCAGGAGCCCGGGCACTAGCATTGCACGTACAGCCATCGACACACAAAGGGTTCATCTTTCCTTATTTTTCCCCTTGGTAAGTTCATAGTGAGTCCATGCATTTGCTGTGCTGGTGTTCTTATCAGTCACTGCTAATGCAGCAGAAAAAAGCATCATTTCCATCCCTCTGCCCTTTTCCACTTTCTGTTTTCGGCTTCGTGCTTGGATTGAAAGTGTTTTTGCAGAGAGGTGATCTTTTTCTTCTATATGTGTATGGCATTTAATTACTTGATATTAATTAGTATTAAAAAGCATCTTTTTCATGAAAAGTCGCAAAGACTTTGTAACCTGGCTGCTGGACTTGGGTCACTTGTTCATTTTCAGATTGTCACTGAACTCAAGCAACAGGAAGACTTCATCCTCTGGCTCGTCTTTTAGGCACCGTCTCCCTGCTGACAACTGTTCTTCTCCAGATGGCAAAATTCACACCCAAGTGCACAGCTTTTCATACTGGGGATTTATTTTGGATATGTCATTGCATTTCTTTTCTACAATTTTGAAATGGTACACAGAGCTAACTAGCAGCCTGCCCAATTTCAGATCTGGCAGAAAGTGCTGCAGAATTTCCGTGCTGATTCAAGTGGCACAGCCATTCATTCGTCATACTGCAAGTTGGAGAAGTTGTTTATAACTCAGCAAATTCAGTTGGTTTCCATCTTACATACTCTTTTCCATAAGATTTCACACCTGATTTTACTTTTTTTACTTCCCTTACTCTAATATCTCACACTTTTTGAAGCGACCTTTTCTTGCTCAGTAGAGGGAGAATATTTCTAAGCAACTTGTAAATCTCTGGACTGTCTTGATCCTTCTTTTTGGCTTCTATTGCTGGCACTCTCAAATGTTAATTATTTTTTACCACTTATTAGAAGTTGTCAATAATGTTCAAGCAATGGAAAATTCAGACTGCATACAGTAACTGTTACATTTTTGATGGTGGAGGTTGTAGCTTCCAAATAACCATCGAGCAAAAATTTTTTTACAAGCGCTATTTTAACAACCCTTATTAACCTTTGCAATTTCACCTAAAAATGCTGAATTGGAGTGGTTTACTAAAAAATTCCTCCAGTTTTATCAGAAAGAAGTAATCAGCCCTTATCTACTTTGTACATTCATAGATGTTTTTTATTCCAGTAAGTTTAGCTCCATAAGGATTGAACTGTGAAAGGCAATGAGCTTCCAAGCTCTCTCTGTAGCTTGGGACTGGGAAATTGAAGTAATTACATATGATGGTTTAAATGTGAATGGAAAGCAGCTAAGTAAGATTTTTATGAAATAATATCTCCATAGCAACACTTGGCCATTGGGTTTAATAGTGACTTACAACAGTTTTAGCTATTTAGACAAGCAGTTTTCCAGGGAATGTTTAGTAATTATAAGTCTTCCTATTCCCCTTCTCCTGGCAAGTGCTAGTCTAAGACAAATCAAGTTACTGTTCTGCTTTCCTCCCATTTTTAGATATACTTCTGAAATAAAGAAGAAAAATACTATAATTTCTCTGCAAAAGACGAAAGACTCCTCAGTTGCAGATACCTCAAAACAGCAGTGCAGGAGCTATTTCTGCCTCCTGCACGGTGTCTGTGCGGGGGGTGGAGTACAAAATAAACACCCGCTCCCTATACCAGCACCAGCACTGAATCCATGCTTAGCTGGATGTAAGTTGGCATTCTCACTCAAGTCAGTGCACTCTTTCCAAAGCAATTGTCATTGACGTCAATGGAATTACTCACATTCTTGAAGTAATTCTCTGAGCTGTCACCAGTGCAGCATTGTGCAAAGCAAAAGCAATATATCGCCTCTTAAAATACCAATGACAATATAGTAACCTTACATCCACTGCTCAAACTGTTTCTGAGGGTTTTTTGGTAATGTATAATATGACGTGATAGATTTTAATATACTGGAAGCCACTTAAACACTTTCATTTAAAATTAAATTTGAAATAATTTTTTTCCCAATTTGTTGCTGATGTTAAGGCTTTTACATGTTCAAGATGCTGTGCAAGCTCTTCATCATTAATTGCTCAGAAGACACTACCCTGTTTAGGTAAGTCACTATTAAATTTTTTTGCCCAGGAGGCTGGATGAAGACTGCTGAAGCCAAAAACATCAGTGTTCATCTTCTATTCAGAGTAAAACCAAAAAGCAGCTAAGTGTCTCCAAGAACCGAGAGGAGCCTTTGCCCAAAAAACACGTTGCATGTTAATGTGGTCAGAAGATGGTCTGCATGAAAATAGCAGGGTAACCTGGGAGGTGGTGTCATGCTGAGGCTGATCAACAGCCGAGTGTGAAGGGACAGTGGGTGATTTTTGGGGGTGGGGGGAGGGGTGGGGGGGTGGGGAATGGGAAATACTCAGGAAACTCCCAGATGTTGCTTGACCCTTGTGGAAACAGGTGCACCTCTTTGGAAAACTAATGGAGTTGCATGAAAGAAGTTCTTGTGTACTCATTCAGCCCCAAATACCAGTAACTCTGGCCAGATAATTAACCTTCTTCCACTGTATTTATGAGAATAGCAGACAGCAAGTTACAGCCACTGTTATCATGCTGGACGCCAAAGATTATAGCATTTACAGCCCAACCCAACACTTAGGCCCCCAGTCCTGAGCACCAATAGACTCCATCTGATGATGTGTGTCCTTCCCCAAAGACTTCCATGTATTCAGTGCTGCTGAACATAAGGGCACATCACTTACTTACATTACAAACACATGGTTAAAACCTTCCTCCTCTCCAGGGTTTGTATCCCAGGACCAAGAAAAGCCAAACCCACTGCCAGAAAAGTACCTTGTAGTTCTGGTGTACAACTAACAACAGTGAGAGGATGGGCTTAAACCCTCAGCTTTAGCTGCAGCTGGCTGTTCCCCACAAGCCACCGGGCAAACCAGAGGCACGGCGGTCGCCACTCTGCTCCTCAGCTCAGTGGGGTGCACGTCCTCGCCTCCCGCTGAGGTGCATCCCCCCGCTCTGGAGATCAGGACCGATTTGTGCCACTCGTGTGGAGAGCAGGGCACCACACCCGGCCCACGTCAACTGTGGGGCTTCAACACGAACCATGGTCTCCACTGGTATTTTTTCTGTAACGCGCAAAGATATAAGTGATGTGGTGAGAGGCAGGGATATGTCACCATTGCTTTGTGCTGAAATAAACGCTGGGCTTTAAAAATAGGCCTATTTGCCATACGGGAGCTTGATAAATGAAGAAGCAGTTAGGGGCTGTGATTGAGACTGTTCCCTACAGAGGAATTGAAGGTCCTCAGGAGGAAGATCGTCAGCTGAAGAGATGTGCATGCTCCCAGGGAGCCGGGGAAGACACTGCTGTGCCGTAGAGAAGTGGGAGCCACCTCTGAGACCTGGTTCCTCTGTGGAATGAGATCATCTCAGCCTGCCCTTACCCCACATGCCCCCTCCTCTGCTAGACAACCTCCCCCCTCCTCTGTACCAGCGCTGGCACCGGAGCCCTGATGGGTAAGCCAGTCCAGGGAACTGAGCAAGATGAAAACTGAGTCCTCAAAAGGCCACAGACCTCTTCTCTAGAGGACACCTGCTTAACAGATGCTTTCTGTTTAACTTCGTCTGTGTTGTCAAGCAATATCTTTTAGGGGTAGCATCTCATTGTACTGCTGTTCTTTTGAGTTGCATTACTGAAAAGAGAAGAGTAGCGTAAGCGTATGAATCATGACTATGCTGAAGAAGGCCTTTCTTTTAAAGCAAAGAGAAGCAAACTGGATGAACATTTATTGTTTCATCTTTATTTATTATCTCACAATATATCAAAGTACTGGGCCTGTTCTAAACACCTAATACAGACAACATTTACTGAAAACTTCAGCATTTTTTTAAACAAATATTTTTCATTAAAAAACCCCTTATCTGTTTCTTGCACTGATTGAAGTTTTATTTTAGAAAGTTGTATTTCGTCAGAAAGTTTATCAAAGCTTTTTCCTTGACGAACTGTGTGAAACAAAATGACAAGCATATATACAAACAGCAATGTTCTCATTTGCATTTAGATAAACATTATAAACACAGCTTAAGTAGTAGCAGTTCTCAGAATTCTTAAATGCCTTCTAGCAGTAAAAGCAATGCTCCACTTAGCTTAAATAGTTATTTTCTATGCATCATTACATTTGCAATAGTCATCCTGTACTTCTACACTCAAATCAAAGCCAGCCTTGAAAACGTCAGGCAGGGTGTGGATTTTGAATGGGATCATTATTTCAAGAGTATTGGGCCAAACTATAAGCTGGTTTTAGTCTGCGAAGTTCTTTTCACTTCAGTAGAATTAAACTGATTTGGGTCTGCTAACGGTCTGGCCCATAGCATTTATTTATTTGGAAAAGAAAAATAAAACCAGTCAGGTTTACAACAAGCTCCCAACTCAGGGGAACAGCCCTAAAGCACAAAGCAGAATGTCTGATTGCACCACAAAACTGTGAATATTAAATGGTACCTGACAGCAAGGAGAGAATGAAAATATAAAGCATTTAAACTGATGGTTTGACAGTTTTTTAGCTGTTACTATTCAAATAAAAATATCAAGATTTTTTTAAGGAGTGAAATGAGTAGTGTCAGCTATTAGTCAGCTTATAGCCACAGCACAGAAATCTACAACAACCAACTCAACAGTTTAGCAAGCTCAAGGTAACAGCCCAGCTCGTGAGTTTTCCAATCCGGGCTGATGGAAATAGGTTAGAAGATTTTGACACAATTATACTTGTACAAACGATCTGACTCGAATGTAAATTCAAATCGCAGAGTTAAATACAGCATACAACAGACCTATCCAGAGCTCCCAACAATGAGTGGATACGGCTCCTGCTCTTCCTAGGCTTAGCTCCAGATCCTTTGGAAACCAGAATCCAGGGCAGACCCAGTACTCCCACTGGCAGCCTCTGAGCCTGACGGACCTTGGCGGCAGGGAGAGGTCCGCCCATACAGCTGTCTTTGCTGATCCAGGGTAAATTAGTCCTCATTTACATCCATCAAAATTTGCAAGCTGTCTGGCAATAGCACCACAGATGTGTTCTCCTGCAAGAATTTAAATAATAACGATGTCATAGAAATAATTTAAGGGTAAATTTATATTGGCATTTAGGATCATTTTAGAGGCTGTCCAGCCCAGACTGAGCTATATGAAAAGTTCTCCCTATTTCTTTGTCATATGCTGAAGGTTGTTTCCAATTCAAGAGTAAAAGATGTGATATTGAAGTACTGAAAGTTAGAGAAGATAATTGGTCTGTTCAAATTAAATAACACAGTTTTTACAATTAAAAAATCATGGATAAAAATAAATTTGAAAGTAATCAGAAAGCTAGTACATGGAATAAAGAGAAATTGGGAAATGCTTTTCTCCAGAAAGCATTCTCAAATATTATTTGAAGTTCTCTAACATTTTTGTGATTATATCTGACATGAAGGAGAGCATAAGCCTGTGTGACTCCACAAGAAAAATTAGAGCAGAAGCCTAGGTTCAGTTTTAAAATTGTTTCTCCTTTTTGCAGCTGAGACAAGTCACAGAGTGAAAAAAGCAGCTTATGAATGAACTCTGGTTTCTGATTCTTTGCTGGAGCTTTCCTGTGCCTGGAATCAACCAGGAGAAAGTCTCATCTGCGCCCATGTAACACTGCAGCTCACACACTTGGGTCTGACTCTTTCCTGGCCCATCTGTCAATCAGATGCTGTTGTGCAAAAGACTACAGGACATCTTTAGGCACCTGCTTATTCCACATCGCTCTGCCTGCTCTATCTAATTCTCTCCTTTCCCGCATTCAGGTAGGAGGAAGAAACTAGCCACAGGCTAACCTGGATGCTGATCCTTTAAATATAGGACAGTAAGGCAGTTGTAGGAATGTCCAGCACCAACTGCTGACACAAGCTCTTGATCCCATGTGCATATCAGGTTTTCCAGATGCTCCTGTCTGCCTGGCTGCAGCACTGCTCAGTGATTACCCAAAGCCCAGCTGCCTTTAGGTATGGGTAGGTGAGCCAGCTATCATTGCTAACATACAAGCAGGGGTAGACAGCGCTTTTGTGTGATTCTGTCTGAATGACTTCTCCAGCCCTGGTGACAGATGGGGGGGCCACTCTGCTGCATATCCAGCTCAGCCCTCGCCCAGTCACTGTCTGTGTCCCACCCTGAAATGGAGGGAGAAGGTCTGAAGGTAAAGTGCTTTGTATTAGACAAGTAGCAGAATAAAGGGAGGGAAGCAGAGGTTAATCACATTCCCTTCATCTCACCTTCCCCAGATGGCAATGATGTATTTTCTAGCAGAGTTAGTGCATTCCAGTGATATTGTTTTCATCCTCTCTGTGTCAAAATTCAATTTTGCCTCCGTCACTGGAGACACCTTGAGCCATTGCAGAGACTGAGGTCTGTTTCTCACTGGTTACCACCGCATAACATGGTCTCTGCATAACACACTGGCCAGCTTTTACCAGAGCTCAGTAAAGGCAGCACTTATTACATCTTCCTTCCCCAGTCAAACATAACATTAAGAATAAAAAAATTTCACATATTACAAAATTAACATAATACAACATTAACATAATACAGAATTTTAAAAACATCATCCCGTTAACTAAAGCAGTTGATGAGATTCAGGGGGCGCCCAGCATGCCCTGGGATGTTCTGTCTTGCCTCTACTTCTCCTATTTGTCAAATGGTTGCAGGCAGAAGAGGTCTAGGGTCTCTGCTTGTTGGGCTTTGTCACCTACAATGCTGGAATTCCAGCTGATACACTGCCCTGTTGTCCATCCTGCAGGGATGAGAAGATACTGCTGCTTCTTTCACAGTTTATAATGTCCATCTGGGCCCAAAATGTCTACTACTGAGAACATTATTTAAAGCACATAACCCTCACTGCTCTGTGTAAAGGTAATTCAGGCACCTACTTCTGGGTTGTGGATTCTCTTCACAAGCTCATGCATCCAGCTTTTGGATGTGGCAGCTCTGAGGGGCTGAGATCTTTTTGAGCCCTCCCGAAGATATTTAAGACCCATCAAAACGTCTGTCAATGAACTGCCTCAAAGGTTTTCTTCTAGATTGTGTCATGCCCATTCCCACAATCATAAGCTTTTTCACTCCGTACAACTTCCACACGTATCTTGCACGTCCGGTGGAAGAGAAGTAGCAAACTGATTACATATTAACAGACTGTGGCTTTTGAAGTTAGAAATAACCTTTTAAATTCTGCTTTGATTACAGCTCTGTTCATTGTCCAATGCAAGTCTGTTGCCAGAAGGTCAATATCCAGATACACAATCCCTTATCACAGAGTGATTTGGACCTAATAATTCTGTTGGACAAAGATGGAAGAGAAGCAAAAGTTCAGTTTGTATTTATTGGAGAGACTATTCTCATGGGAAAATAATAGAAAACTTATTCTTTACTGCAGAAAAATAATAAAATCATAAGCATTTTACTTTTTATGCATAATTAAGCTAGTCACTGTTTTTGTTCCTGTGATGTGTAACATAAATCATTAATAAGCAGTTACAATATAAAACAATCTTTTGAAAGCATTAAGCTAACATAAAACTATTCATTTATCACATTAAATGAACATTTATCCAAGTACTACAGCCTAGTAGTATGCCCTTTAGCTATCTACTACATTTTGATACCTCTGAGAAATTATTCTATCCTGACAAATTTCAAAATATCTTATGAATAAAAATTAGACTTTATGCACTCCTTACACCAAATGATCTCATCAAAAGCTCCAGTTGCAGTCAGACTGTTCACACATACCTTGGAAAGCAGTTCTCTTTTTTGACTTAGCACACTGTTGGGGTACCTACTTTTTGAAGTGTTTTGGCAGGGTACCTGTTTTTTGCAGCCTTTTGGCTAGTATCAACCATCTCAATGAGGAGGCATAACTGTCTTGTCTGTGATTTCACCATTTCCATCAAACTGATGATTTGAACATTTTTGTTTTAATTGATTCAAGACCAGCTTCAATGTTATCTGATGACAGATGTTATAAAGTCTGTCAGACCCAGGAACTGCCTTATTCACTCACAGCTAATTGTAAGAACCGGACACAGGGATGGAAGGATGATAGGATGGATGCCTGCGATGGAAGGTCCAAAGAAGGGGCAGAGCCGTAACGCACCACAGAGGCCATGTAGTTGACTCCTTGGCTCTACCTGGGCTTCAAGATGTAAAGAAAGTGGTAGGCTGGCATCTAAATCCATCCGGGCATAGCCTATAGCTAAAAGCTAATCTGCTGGCAGTATGTGTGGATGCACTCAGGAACCTTCACAGTGGATTATGCTGATTTCTGCTTGAACATTAAAGCTATTAAAGCCTCCAAAATCCACTGATGTCTTTCCAAAATGCATAGACCCAACTGGAGTAACAATTTTTCAGTATTTTTCATCTCTGTAAAAGCTTGAATCCAAGGGCTTTGAGACACTAAACAATGCAAACCACTGGATAACAGAAACGTATCACCCCATTTTACAAGTGAGAAAGCAAGCGCATTGATGACTTGCTGAAGGTCCCATGTAAAGGGGAAAACAATGCCGGTGAGACCCATGTGGCACAAACCCAGACACTTTTCTTGTCTTGTTATAATGTCAGGTCCGGCATCACAAGGATACAGTGAAGATCCTTAATGAACCAAAGTAGCAACATAACCCTATTGTGACTCTGCTGTTCAAAAAGAGTGGGCATCATCTCTGCAAGAACCTGGATGAGCGTACTGCTGCCTGAAAACAGCGTCACAGGGTAGCTTGAGCCAGTCTAACTGGATGTGCCTTCCCCACCTCTGTAGCTAGCACATGGTGGCCTTTTCTGAGATTGATGAGGACAAAGGGATATATCAGAGAAAATGTAGGCATGGAAAAAAGGAAAAAAAAAACAAAATGGCCTCAGAAAGAGCATATCATTTGAGGAGAGATTTAAGGGCTATGTAGCAGAAAAGAAGAGGAGGAGGGAGCAACCTGGGAAGTAAAATGTGGATTTATTGGATCAGGAAAAATAGAAGGGGCTTTAGATTGGAGAAGATGAAAGTGTATCAGGAGAAAAAAGGAACTGAGAAGGAGAAAAGGGAAATAAGAAAGGTGAGGAAAAAAACCCAAAACCAAACCCAGAGACTCACGTTGCAGGTATTCAATTACACTCATGCAAAATTGGAGTTCATTGCACTGAATGGCTTTGCAGACATGGGAAGGACAATCTCCACTGCAAGAGGGACTCAGACTCTGTACCCCATAGAGGGAAATTAAACTGGAATGGGTAAAAGAACATGAAGAGGAGGAGGAGAGTGCTGTGATTATACAGTATTTGTGAATTGGCTTGGGATGTAATCAGCATCACAAAAGAGACCTCAGCCTGCAGAAGATAAAAATATTCTGGCCAAGAAGTTGTAAGTTAAGCAGGGAAGTATGGTGAGCAGAGACATATACCCTAAGCACAACTGAATTATCTTTTAGTTCATACATACACTCAGATTTAATTATGGTATTGTCAAGTCTTTGGCATGCTGCCTGCTGTATAAACATTTCTGGTGTAGATATTCTGTAATTCTATTACAGACTTATTAATTCAAATGGAGGAGTAGGCAGGCCTGAAACCAGCTAGAAATTTCAACCGAAAACCACCTATAGGTTAGGCAGAGAAACGCAACATGCCGAGGTGGAAAAGCCTAACAGTGACGTCTCCCTTCACAGGAGCCACCCAAGGTCTATGACCATCTCTTTAGTGTATTGGCAGTCAAACAGCCAAGTCTGTCTTGTATCAGCACAATGACTCGTGATCATCCCCCATGTACAAGAACAGCATCGTCTGAGTTCGAAGGAGCTGCTGTTGGATTATTAGGTTTGTCATTGGTAGGATTCAATTATTTCTGTATTATTTGTTTAAGAGTAATGCAAAGAGGCTCCAGCTGAGACCAGGCCTCCATTTTATGAAGTACTGGGAGACAGTTTCTTTCTCAAAAGGGGCTTGCAGTTTCAGCTGATGATATGCAGACAGAGGGGAAACAGAGGCATCAAGAAGTGATTTTATTATGGTTGCACAGAAATACAGTCAACAGGCAGAGGCTAATTCTAAATTACACTTTTATATTAGCTGGTATGCAGTTAAAACATAACCATATGTTCTTTCTTGATTAAAATAGAAGTAAGGCCATTTTAGACCTGAAAAATAAATAAAAAGTCATACATAAAATTACAAGAAAATGTATGTTAGAGATACAGAAATGTTACACTTTGGAAGCTGGAAGAAGGGAGAAAAATATTTTACCACCAGAATCGGAAGACTCCTTAACTCTTACCTCCCAGCTGCGCCGTTGTCCTGTACTGTGTCTAATAGAAAGCACATGTTTTTATTTTCCTTAAGGAAAAAAAAGACAGACTGGAGTCTTATTTTAGAATCTATAAACCTTAGAACAATTGTTTTCACCACAAAAATTACATTATAAACCATTCTACACAGATCGGGTTTTAGCTGCCCTGTACTTACCTTAAGAGTAAAGCTGCTTCTTCCAAAGTCTTGTTTGATGCCAGCTCGGGTGCCAGGCTGGTTTGCAGTCCTTGGCCTGCCTCACTTCTCTTACCAATTTTGCCTGGGTAATCAGAGCTCTCAGAGATGCTCCTGAAGCTCAGGAGGGAAGCCTTGTGTACTGTAATGGACAAACATCTGACTCGGTGTCCCGCGGTTGAAATCAGATTCCTTAGAGCCAGGGAATCATTTCAAGCAGGCACATAAAAGCTAACAGACATCCATCCTTAGCACCTCAGGATGTTCACAGGTGTTTAGATTCAGGTTTTTGTTAAAACTTATGCTCTTGATCATTCTGTTACCAATAATGTTCTTTTATTGACACCAAGAGTAAGTTTGTGTCTGTCCCGGAGGACCTGTACTGCTAAGTGGTGGAGAAGAGGTAGGCAGCATTTCTGGTCTTTGCCTTACACTAAGACCATGAAATCACCTCTTCAAAGCAGGACGGAGCACACAGTAGTTATTTGGCTGTGACATGCTCACCAGATTTTCTAATTAACAGGTGTTTTGCTACCTGCCAACCCACAACGTCAAAAGTCTTTTTCAGAAGCATTTGCTTTCTGAAACAGTTGCATCTGGACTCTTCTTTTGAAGACCCATGAAAAACTCAAACATATTTCAAACATGCACTCTAAATATACCACAGATTTTCCTCTGTCACACTGGATATCGAGCTAGAAAAGCCCTTAAGACCTATGGGCTAAAGCAAAACAAATTCAATGCAGTCTTATTTCTTGTGTTTCTGTTGTTAACTTCCCTCATACAAAGTGTCAATCATTAAATGACACAGAAAAAAATGGCTATTTAACTATATTCACTCCTTTTCACATTTTTTAATTCATGTATTTTCAATCAAATCTTCCAACAGATAAAGAAATTTATGTCTTAATCTGCTCCTTCCCCTATTTGTTCAAGGTACTGTTTTTAATTTCCCCCACTGCCGAGACTGAAATTGTCTCTTGCATCAGCCATTTGGTATTTGTACCATTTTTGTTACTTGCTCTTGAAGCTCTTTTCTTGCACTTCCCAGTTATTGAGTTAATAAAGATGGGGTCAATTTCTAGTTCTTTTAAAGCTGATTATGTGTATATCATATATATATAAAATGTATATATGTATACGTGTGCTACATATCCATAGCAAATCCGTGATACACCTGTCAGTCATGAACTGACTGTAGTCTAAGAACAAATGAGTTAAAACACACTGTGTGGCTGAAACAGGTATATTTGCATTAACACATCTAAACTTTAATGCAACTGCATTTTTGTTTCCCTTTTAAAAGCTGTTTATACAAACTCAACAACTCAATCAATGCTGCACTCAAACTGTTGTCATGCCACAAAAACTAAACAAAAAACCATAATCATTGTATCACATTGTTTCAGAAGTCCCAAAACTGACTTTTATAAATAAATCAGATATATTTCAAAATTCCTGGCACATACAAGGTTTCTTCACTATTTCAGCAGCCCTTCACTCTGGCACAAATTATTGCCTTCATATGACAGTACTTTAGTCCCTCTTTTAACTGAAGACTCGTCTCAGAAGATAAACTTATTTTCTGATTACTTAAAGGAATTTACATGACCAATGTTACATAGCTCTATGGCCAGCATATCTGACTTTACCCAAGCAAACTGAAACCAATGTGCTTTCACTGCAATGAGCAGTTAGCTATTGTCTCTTTTTATCCTGAAAGGTGACTGAGAGATAATAATGATTTCTGCAAGTAGGAGCTGCCTGACTGTCCCAGTTTAAATGCAAATAAATATCCTACTGCACTTCAGGGAAAACGTCCTAAATTAACACGGACAATTATTTAAAGACCCTAACAAGCAATTAGGCAGAAGCAATGATATCAGAAAGATCAGTCTCTTTGTACTATGTTGTTTTCACTTGCACGAGAATTTTAATTATGGTATAAGCAAATACAGAACTGAAGTACAAGCTTTACCCACACACAATTTTACTATACAAAATTAATCCAATACATTTTCCTGATGTTGTACAGGTAGCTAATTAATTGTAGATCACAACTGTCACAAGATTAACAAAATGCTTTTATGTAGGTAGTAAACACTGAGAATATTACTGTGTTCAGTAGACAGTGTTTGAACTTAATACATGCAGGAAAATTCCACTTCTCTTACAAAGAGACCAGTGACCTCACTGAACATGCAGTTCACTGTAACTTTCACAAAAGCCCTCAATGAGGATGAGTAGCACATCATAAAATCAGCTGATACACAGGCTGAGAACCCACTCACCACTTTCCAAGGTAGTATTTTCAGATTTTTGCCTGTGTGCTGTTTCAAATGCAAACTCAAAGCAATTTTAATAGGTAGTCATTTAAATATATCGAACTCCACTCTACAATGAAAAATAACAAAGGCATTTTTTTAACTACATGTAGGTACTTACACCTATACAAACTGCAGAGGAAAACACAGGTCTATCCTTAACTGAAACTCCATACAGTGTGTGTGTGTGTATATATATATCTGTAAGTCTACATGTATAAATATATAATAAATGTATAAAGTTCTTATATAACAGATAATACATGACATTGTGAATACATTACGTATACAGCACACAATATGTATCATGCATAAATAAAATCTGTAATCATATTTATAATGATCATTTATACTTTTGTTAGTCTTTTTGCACTTCTTCAACACTGCAGTCCCTTCTGCACTGGTTATTAGGATTGCCATCTATGATGCCTTAAAGCCAAAACCAGCAGTACGTTGCTATTATGGCAAAAATTGCCAACAGTGATGAGAACAGCCATTAGTAAATTCATGGGGCAGAAGCATTAGCTTCAACACTGGAAAAAAAATCAAAACTAATTATCAGTCATGCAACTGAGAGTTTAATATTCAGTGATGTCAAGTTGTGACATCACTCAGTTGAGTGAGTTAATTCAAGAAATCTTAAGAGCCATTACAACAGGAACATGTATTCCCCGCCTCAGACCAAAACAGGGCCACACTGAGTTACTGAATAACCCCTGGCTGTTCAAGCAGCAGCAGGTTGGATGAAGAGCTCCACTCTGTCAAGCTCTTGTGTCTGATGATGTATTTTTATGAGAACATCTGAGACGCACCGTCCAACTGCAGCCTTTGCCATCCCTTAGCACTGCTGTATCAATGGGAAGGACTACAAACACGCCCTGCCTGGGCAGCTAACAGTTTCTGCAGGCACAGAGGGTCCTGGATGCACAGGGCATGATCAAGCAGGAGGATGGGAATTTGGGGGCAGTCCAAGCTCCTGCTTTCGGCCTCTGGTCAGATTCCCATGGATAAAATGGATGTGACCAGCTACTTGAGTGAAATTCAGCCTATTTCAAGATTAAAGGAAAGCAATTTTTTAGAACACTGAACCAAGGCTGGAAACATTAAACTACTGTGACAAGAGAAACTCACTAGATGATAGTTGGAAAATCTTAACAGGAACTTTGGAAGTGTGTAATATAGATACTGCTATTTAACCTTGATGGAAAAAAGAGAAACCCAAATAAAAGGATTGAAATAATTTCAGCTGCTTTGAGACCTTAGAGCAAAGCAGAACTAAGAACTTCTCTTTGTGAGTTAAAATACACTTTCAACTTGTCTTTTACATTTATTTCACCTTATTGTTTGCAGTACAACATTAAAGTCTTAACACATAATTCCTTTACTCATCTTTTCCATTAATTACTAGGGAAATATTATACCAGTTTTTGGTAATGATAGTAAAACATTTTCTTGTCAGCTCAGGGACAAAAACCTGCCAGCAGGAATTTTCAGCATGCTGGCACTAGCCCATTAAAAGCTGTTGCAGCAAAAGGTACCTCAGGCAGATGTGTTGGAGGTCCTGTGGTACCGAGGGCAGAGCACAAGCCATACCGACACATGCAGAAACAGGATGGAATTGATGCATCAGCTTGTTCTAGTGCTTTACAAAAAAGGCAAGTTTGTCAACAGCAATGACACTGAGCTAAGTCCTCAAATCTTAAAGCAATCAAAACCTCAGTGGCCCTTGTGGAATATCTGATGAGACTTAAATGCCTGAATAACTTAAGGGGGTAATAAACAAATCTAGAATGGGACATTTATACATCTACAACATAGCTATCAAAACTTAAAAGTATAAACCTGAAAAAAAACCCACCCAACCCTTTTAGTGCTTTGCCATTTGTAAGAACATTACCATTTACCAAAGCTCCATCAGTCCTTCCAGGTTCTGGTATTGCATATATAAGTCTGGCACTGCATCTTGCTTCTGCTGGGAACCTTGGTGGTAGCTTCCTGCCCTAAGCCTGCGCAGGATGTTCAATAGGCACCCCTAAATCCCTAAAACATATCTGACAAGCAGTCTGGCAAACCTTTTAAGTACACTTAACACACAGCATTTCTAAGATTGGAACATTAAAAAAAAATAAATCCTTGCCTTCAGTAGTACCTACACCTTTTTTTTTTTGTGGCAGATTGGTAGATAGTGCACTTGCCTTGAACACATCTGCAAACCAATGACTTAAAATCCTTTATTCAGAGGATTACAACTTTGACTAAAAGGTATAAACTCCTCCAGAATCCTCCTCAGCATAAGGAAAACATAACCCCTTTCCAGAAACAAATTTGATTAGCAGGTTATAGGCTGACACAGGCAGGGTTACTACCCAGTAAGATTCCTAGCAGCCAACAAGAAATCAAAGTCTGAAATTAGCATTTGAATAAGACCTTTGCAACAGAATAAAAAGTCTGGGGTTTTGTACCCTATTGCCATGATTGCTCATGTGTTTTGCAATAGCCACTGGATAAAACCTTTAATCATTAGAAGCTCCCACCTACTTCAGTTCAAAGAACTAGATTTCATTACTTACATGTAGAGCGAGTTGGATGTGACAACATCTCAATCCACCACGCCTCAAACCATTCTTTCTCTTATTGGGCATAGCCCCTACAAACATAAAAAAGCAGTTTTAAAATGTATTATTCAGTTGTTAGTAGTGATGCAAACTATTTCCTAACATATTATACACGCTCATTGCAGATACTTTTCTATTTGTGGTATGAAGAATGCGTCTTTATAAGGCAGCTACTGGGCAGCTTCTGTAACACCTTGCTATATGACAGTGCTTCTTTACTACTTTGTAAAGTAGAAATAAAGGTGTCTAGGTACCTCTAGATGTTGGAGGATCGAAGATGCATTTCAACTGAAATACCCATTTTCTTACTGTTTACATCACTTACGAATTCAAAACAATTTTCAAGGGTTTTGAAGAAAACCCTTGTGCAAGAAAAAGTGCTTTTTCTTATGTGAATAAGCTCCTACTAGAACATGAAGAACCTTTGTGTTCTACAACATAGTTCCAAAAAAAATTCTTCAGAAATTTCCTTACATGTGTAAGTACCACTATGCAACACTGTCCCCTTGTATTTGAAAATATGTATATTCCTACAAGCATCAAACCTCACACTACTCCAATTAGGCAACACAAAATCAGAACACAAACACAAAATAACCCACTTTTTATTGAAATAAAGAAATTAAACTTAATCTCAGCAGGAATAGGAGTCATACATAGTATCTGGCCATAAAAACCTGTATGTACAGCACAAGAAAATAACATATTACAAAAAGTGACTTTTTGAAAAAAAACTTTTTAAATGTTGTCTCACTTGAAAAGAATTCAGAACTTATTTTCATGCCTACATTTTCTGTACAGTGTAGAGCAATCTAAAATACCCGTATTCTGGAGGAATTTGAAACACGTACATTTGATTAACACCAGTGCATTTGATCCCATAATATAGTAACAATATACATCTTGCATAGGTTTACAAACGTTGTGAAAGGCTAAGAGTGAATTCATATGATCCACATTTCAAAGTTACAGATTTTCACATCAAATGGCACCAGTCTCTTGTCACACAGCTGCAAATTGTCTTCAACACAGTTTTATCCCCTAATCCACACTAACAATTTTTATGCAAGACACACAAAAGTTTAAACATGATAATATGTTCAAATTAAAACACGTTTATTCACTTTTGCCAATCTGTTCACTGAAGACCAAAACTTTTTAAACTTTATTTTTAGGTCAGAGACTATTAATAGCTACTCCTCAGAAACACTGGGCTGATCCACAGCCTAGGGCAGCAGATCTGATCCAAGATCTAAATCTGTACTTTGAGAAACAGGAAGGCTGGTCAGTCCTGTTCCATAGGGAAGATGACTACCTAGCCACAGCCCTTTGCTGGGAGAGGCTCATGTGGAGCAAAGCTTGTGTTTTTGCAGCTTCTTACCCTTTAGGATCCAGGTACGTGGTATGGTCATGTGTAGCACAGTATATAGAAAACAAAACAGATAAAGGAATAGAACTCTGGAGAAGGAACCGGAAGGCCAGAGTGCTTCTAGGCATAACTGGGAAATTTCTTGCAGATAGAAGAGTGATGGGAGACCAGCAAAGGTCAGTTCATCTACACTGGACTGAGCCAACAACCTGAACTAGGTAGGGAAGCTGGAGCTGTGCCACACCAGTATTTCTAAAAATGACAGAGACAGTCTGTGGACTTTAAGACTGTATTCTGAGGAAATGCAAGGAAGCCAGTGTTATGGCCACATGTGGATACAGGGCTCAATTTTTTATATAAGGGAAAGGGTGATGGTAAAATAAAAAAAAAAGTCTTAGAGCTGTGAGATTACATTAACTTATCTGTACATACTAGCAATATTTATTTCAATATGTGCCTCTACAGTACACAGATGCCCAGAAAAACATTCTGATGACTTTAAGAAAGATCATTCACATTCATAAAGAGTCAAGAGTGTCTTGCTGGCCTTTTAGCAGCATGCTTTTAGCTGATAATTCCGTAACTATATACAGCTGCTCTTTCCCACAATGGTAAAAGCAAGGGTAAAAGTTCTATCTGTTTGCACTGACACTAAACAACCTGACTCAAGTGGCTCTTCACAAGGCATTATCATCACCTAACCTTATTGTTACCTAAGGTTAAAAAAAAAAAAAAAAAAAAAAAGATTAATCTAATTTTTCAAATAGTTCAGTGTAAATCAAAGAAATTCTAAAAAATCATAATGTGAGGAACTGCAATCTTTTACATGATTCTGTCTGGACTGTTAGAAACTATGCTTTTATTTCATGGAAAGATGACCAAACCAAACTCCTTTGTTTTTCTAACCTTTCTAATTAGATATAGTCCTGAAAATTGTCATATTCCTGGCAAGCAAACCAAGTGTAATTTTTCTAATTTAACAAAATTGTTTTGTCCTCTACTTACATGCAAGCCCAGTATTATAAATAATTTCATTAATACTTTTTAAACTCTTTCCAGTGAGAGAAAAATTCTGTTTTGAGACAGTGTCACCAGGCAAAAATAAATAATCTCTAATATGAAATTAATTCCTTTATTCCCAGAAATCTAGATCTGAAAATTCTCTGTTCATTTCACCCCATATTTGCAGTTCATTTCATTATCCTAGCAAAAAAGTTGGCAATTTAAACTGGTTGGTACAGCTGCAGTTGATGGGGTCCTCAGTGACTGGTGAGGATTGGCATGTACTGGACCAGTTAACAGCCAGCCAGCCATGGAGCTAAGTACTCTCCAGCCCTTCATACTCTGAACAGGCCTCCTTATTCTGCAGACTTCCAAAACCTGTGGCAGAACAAGTCCTTTCTTTCAGCTTGGCAACACTTCTAGTTATCTCAGCTCTTAAGCACCCTCATGTGCCTGCTCATCTGGGATTATAGTACACTTCAGGTAGAACAGAGTAAGACTGAGTCAACTGAATCAGTTGAAAATATCCTATCCCAGTAAACGATACCATTACACATCCACTGAATAGTCTTTTCTGGCCTCCATGGAGTGCCAATTATTTATGGCAAGTTCTATTTATTTTAAAAAAAACAGTCTGGAACACTTGACTTACAATTTGTACATAAATTATTCTGTATTTCTGTTAACTTCAGATTTGAAGTTACTGAACATCTAATTTAAGCCCTGTGGAGTCTGGAGAGAGGAGTCACTGCTTCACTGATTTGCAGTTTGTATAATATTGTAAAACTCATATCCGTCTCTCTCCAAACCTTTTCTTTATCTTTCTAATAAGGCATGGCTTCAATAGTTACACTACAAGTAGATTCTCCGTTAGTCAGAATACAGGGTGCAGCCAAGTTGCACACAAACCTGAATTCACTGAAGATCTATGTTTAACTGGAGAACAGAAATTAACTCTTTAGCGGTGAAAATCATTCTGTTCAGTATGACTCATTCTGTTCAGTATGTTTCCTTACATTTAGACCATTCATAATGTATCTATGACTTCTAGAAAGGAAAGGGAGAGGTAATGACACAAAATAGGATTTTTTTTGAAAAAGAATACGGAATACTTTAAAGGTGCACTCAAGATCTACAGATCTTCTCCAGAAATTTTAATTCACTGTAAGAAAATAAAATTTTCTGTCTTCAGATGTTATGAGACTATGTGGAAAAAGTAAATAGGTGGGTTTTTTGTTGTTTTGTTCCCCCCCACTCCTCGCCATGACAGTGTCTATGACAGTACAGATGTAAATGCAAGTCTAGGAACACTGAACTGCTGTTTGGCTCATATCTATTGCTGAGGGAAAAAAATACAAATAGAACTGTTAAAAATCAAATCCTAAATTACATACAGGAAGCTTTAATTAACAAAGATTGTAAGTGAAAAGGATATGAAATAAGTTAATTCCCTGCCTCAAACTAGTTTTGCACAGATGTAGTTCCAAGACTATTAAGATTCAGACTTCTTCAGCCTTCTATTTCACAAATACAAAGCGTGGTACAAACATTTACACCATACAGTAACAGCAAAAGGATTTGTACCAATTCTTCTGGCTTTATTCATCCATGTGAGAATAAAACTATTATTTTTGTGAGAGAAAAGGCAGTACCATAATTTAAGCTTCAGCATAAATGAAGTATAGAAACACATTTTTTATATATTAAACACTTGGTGACTAATCAACAACATTGTTGTAGCTCTGCTCCCTGTTCCTAGCATGGGTAATTATTGAAGTGTAAGAACCACAGGTGTGGAGAAGCAAAAAAGCATGTGGACAGCTTAGACTTTTCACTCAGAATTCCTTCAGCGAGGAAATAAGCATCTTCCTTAAGATACTGACATTCTTTATCAATTTTAAAAAAGGTGAAAATCAGACTTTTAGTTTAAATAAAGAAAAACATGTTTCATTTACACATGTACACTTTTTCCTACACTTTGAATTATGTAAAGTAACAGCACAACAATTTTGACAATTTTCTTTTTCTTATAAGCATTCTTATCTTGAATGTGAATTCTGTTTCACTGGACTCTCCTGCTTAGAACAAAAATTATCCCAATATGCAGAATCCTCAGGTGTGACTGGAATACCAGATGCAACTAAATCTTCAAAAGTCAGTAATGTAAACTGTGGTTGTTTAGGCTCCATGGAACATACCTAAGGAAAATACGTATTAGCATTACATGAATCAATAAATCTCAATTTTCTTCCTGCAATATTCCCTTGTCCAGTTTAAACTACACATTGCTTACCAAAGAAGAAAGAAAACATACCAGATGAGACCAATGTCACTGTCCCTAATTTAGGCTATACAGTAACTAATAGAAGCATGTAACAGGCCACACAGGAAAAGCAAGTTTTTCTTTGAAATTCAGTTCAGAAAACTGAAAGAATGAGGGATAGAGAATGCTGTAAATACCACAGAATAAGTGTTTAAGCCCAGGAAAGAGGAAGAAAAAAAGCCCATCAACAAACCCAAACAAACTCTATTTCATTCACCAGCAGACATGATTATTTGAGATAATAGCGTGAGGATTTATTCCACTAGAGGTGTGGCTATTCGTACTCTCTTTAATACCAGAAATCACTGAGATTGTGCATGCTTCTCTCAAAGTCATGCTATTTAAGGACAAAAGTGGTCACAATCAACCCACAATTCCCCATGTTAAATCCAGATTAAATGCAGACTGAGATATTAGAGATGAGAGTGCATGGTCCGTGTCAGTTCCATTACTTCAAGAAAAATCACATTTCAAAGAAAAAAAGGTGTGGCTTTTTGAGCATATGTTACTGTGCAGCCTGCTGTATGCTATCTGCAAGTGTAATTCTTTCCAAACAGCAGGGCAAAAAGTACAGCTGCATGAATTGAACGTGAATATAGCCGATCCTTCTAAATTTGGCATTTGCTCAAGCAACATATTCTTAACGTTTAATATTTCATAGAAAACAGCAGGGCTACTCTGCAGTGGGGTTATTCTGTACATCACACAAACTGACACATTTTTTGATGCAGGCTAGGGTGCTGTTAACTTCTTGGTGAGCCAATACTGATGTCTGGTAATCACAGAACAGCTGAGATTGGAAGGGAGCTCTGGAGGTCATCTGGTCCTATCCCCTGCTCAAGGAGGGCCACCTAAAGCCAGTTGCCCAGGACCATGTCCAGACAGCTTTCAAATATTGCCACGGATGGAGACTCCACAACCTCCGTAGGCAATCTTGGCCACCCTCACAGTGAAAGACAAGTGTTTCCTGACATTCAGAGGGAACCTCCTGTGTGTCAGCTTGTGCCCACTGCCTCTCGTACTGTCACTGGGCGCCAGTGAAAAGAGCCTGGATCTATCTAATTTGCACCTTCCTTTCAGATATTCACATACATTACTAAGATGCCCCCTGAGCCTTCTCTTCTCCAGGGTGAACAGTCCCAGCTCTCTCAGCTTCTCCTCATAGTAGAGACATTCCAGTCTCTCAGTAAAATTTGCAGCCCTTCGCTGGGCTCTCTCTGGTACGTCCACATTTCTCTTGTACTGGGAAACCCAGAACTGGACACAGCACCCCAGATGTGGCCTCACCAGTGCTCAGTAAAGGTGAAGGATCACCTCCCTTGACTTGCTGCCAATACTTTGGCTAGTGCAGCCCAGGATACCATCAGTCTTCTTTGCTGCAAGGGCACATTGCTGGTTCATGTTCAGTCTGGAGTCCACCAGGACCCCCAGTGCCTTTTCTGAAAAGCTGCTTTCCACCTGGCTGGACCCCAGCATGTACTGGTGCCTGGGGTTGTTCCTCTTCAGGTGTGGGACTTCACACTTCCCCTTGTTGAACTTCCTGAGGTCCCTGTTGTCCCATTTCTCCATCCTGTCAAGGTCTCTCTAGATGGCAGCACAACCCCCTAGCGTATCAGCCACTCCTCCCAGTTTTGTGTCATCAGCAAACCTGCTGAGGGTACACTGTCCCATCATCCAGATCATTAATGAAGATGTTAAACAGGACTGGATCCAGTTTTGACCCCTGGGGTACCATCGCTAGTTACTGGCCTCCAACCAGACTTCGTGCCATTGATCACCACCCTTTGGGCCCAACTGTTCAGCCAGTTTTCAGTGCACCTCACTGCCTGCTTATCCAGTACGTACATTAGCATTTTCTCTAGGAGGATCTTATGAGAGACAGTGTCAGAGGTAGAAGGTACTGAAGTCTAGGTAGACAACACCCACTGCTCTCCCCTCATCCACCAGGCCAGTCATTTCATTGTAGAAGTTTACCAAGTTGGTCAAGCATGACTTTTTCATGCTGAAGCTATACTGAGTAGTCCTGATGATTTCTTTGTCCTTGATGTGCCTGGAAATGGTTTCTAGAATTAGCTGCTCCTCCACCTTTCCAGAGATCAGGGTGAGGCTGATGGGCCTGTGAATGGGAGGCTGCCTCCATCTGTCTGTAGAGGGCCTCATCCACTTCCTTGTCAGGGGCATATAGCAGACACCCACCATACTGTCACCTTGACTTGCCCTCTCTTTAATCCTAACCCATAAACTCTCAGCTGGCTCCTCATGCATCCCCAGGCAGAGCTCCATGCACTCCAGCTGCTCTCTCACATAAAGGGCAACTCCCTCGCCTCATCTTCCCAGCCTGCCCCCCTTGATTGCAACAGGCCAGCCATGGGAGCCATCCTACCATGTCTCCATGATCCTAAGATCATAGCCCTGCAATTGCACACAGATATCTAACTCGTCATGTTTATTCCCCATATTGTGTGCACTAGTTTACAGGCACTTTAAAGGGGCACCCCAGCCTGTTGAGTTTCTGGAGAGGGTTTGGAGGATTTGTCCGTAAAGCTGCCTTGTAGGCACTTGCTTGCTTATGTGCAAGTGCTGGAGGTGACCTCGTTGATTTTGTCATCCCTTCCTGTCACATCAATGAAGGTAGGTCAGTAAATAGGTAAAGAGCAAAAATGTCTATTTTCCACTTCAGTGTTTGAGCAGTGAGCTACTGTTAGGAATAAATGGAGAGACAACAAAATGGTTTGTGTTTGTTGTAACAGCACAGCAAAACTCAAAGTTGTCCAATGCAGACTCAAAGCAAAAGTTAATTGAGCTGCCTGTCACTTTATATCCTCACACAAGTGACATGGTGTTGAGACATTACTGATCATTTGGCATTTTGGGATGAGGTAAGGCTGCAGGAAGTATGTCTAGAGCCATGCAAGTGACATCCAGATGCATACCAAACACAAGCTAACAATCTACTTAGCTCAGAGGCTTAAAAGTTCTAGTCTGAACTTCAGCACATGCTTGTCTGAAGAGAAGTGTGTTCTGACTGAATTCGTCATAAGTCTAGTGAAATTTAGCAAGTGATATTTTATAGCCCACATGGGAATTATAAAGAATTATAAACTCAGCCATCTTTCATCGAGACCTGCCTCAGATAACTGTCTAGATCTACATAAGGGTGCAGATAAATGTTCTGTCTCTTCAAGTATATTGCAATCACTAGTGGACATTTTGTTAAGATTCTTGACATTGGAGAATTTAAATTATAGTACTTTAAAGTAACAATTGGTCTTTCCTGTGAATTGTAGGTACTTGCTATCAGCTGGGGAAGAAAGCTCACTGAAAGTACATGTTCTGCAAACAGAACATAATGAATTACTCCTGTGATAGCAGAGAGGGAACAGAGACAGGCCTTGACAGCCCAAAGCAACAGCTTAATGTCTACACACTCAATTTTTTTAAACTAATATGAAGAACACCTTTTCCTCTCGACATATCTAGCAATACATAGAATCCTTTTTTACAGTTCTGTTAGAAAGAGAGAAGGCCACTTTTGTTTCCTCCACATTCCCGTTAGAAGGAGTCCTGAAAAGGCACCTTTTTCAGTGGATTGAGCTAATGAAATTTAGGTCATCACAAATTTAGTCAGTGGTCAAGTATGCCTTTGAGACTTTCTTGATTCAAAAGACTTTTCATCATAACTCTTGACACCATGCCTATTCTTTCTATGATAATTTTAAGGTGTGTGACAGTGATGGCGAAGGTCAATACTTAAAAATACTGGACTTCTGTAGAATACTTAGGTAATTGTCTTTAGAAATAATTGCTGCCACCTTTTCACCTCAGACTGACATTTACCAGTATTCCTGCAGGAAGGATGATATGCAGCCCCACTGGGAACTTAAGTATGTGCGTTCTGTTTGACAGAACATATGTTCTTAAAGAATACGTGAGCACTGATTTACCACAGTAAATCCTCAAAGGTAGTTTATCCCTCTTTTTTTTCATCTAACCAATGCTAGTTAAAACGTATGCCTTTTTGTGTTATCCATGATCACAAACTCAGACTTTATGACCATGATAGATGTGTGCACGACCACTTTCATCCTTTTATCCATTCATACACTAATTATTTTTTTTCTAGTTCCTGGCAGAACCTTTGTATCTAAATAACAGAAAACAACTAACTGATTTTCTTGTAAGCAACTAAAACACCACAGACAAATCTGGCAATTTGTCACACTTTCCTTTGCTGACTGTCTGGCTATTTCAGCTACAACTTGCCAGTCTGCCTCAAATTTGACTTTTATTGCTATTTTCATGACCCAGGTCTTAGTTAAATTACACAGAAAATCCTGAAAAGCTTTTAAGTTGCTTTGTTGCTTCTCTCAATAGAGAGACCACGTGGAATGAAAACTAACACTGCTGTTCTTCCCATCTGTTGGTGGTTGTTGCTTGTCTCAAGGGTTATCTTTTCATATTGGTGTTTGAGAGATGGATCTGCTCTAGGATACACGCACTGACGGTCCCCCATTAAAATCAACTTGGTGAGGTGCTGTGCTAGTTTAGCAGTCCAAATTGGTTCACTGCGTCCATTTCCCTCTGTGAAAACCATCTTTCCCACGTGAGTACTAGCAGACTGTGACAAAAATCACTTAATCTTCTCTTGAATGAACACATTAATGCTGTAAAACATATATTCCGTATTTGACATTATCTGTTGCTGTCCTCTGAAACCATTTCTCCTTCTCAGACCTTTCCTGAAACAGGCACAACAGAACTAGAGGTAACAGTTCAGTAACAATCTGGCTAATACTGTGCTCAAGACAAGCTTGCTCCTTGGCCCTACATCTGAGATAACACACTTTTAGCTACAGCATCAGACTAAGTTTATGTTCAAGTGATTAGTTATCAAGACCTGAAAATGTTTAATAATTTCTTACATCAGAATGCTTCTGCCCAAATCCCTCCTGTTTCCCGAGAGCCACTGCAACATGATGATGGTCATCTAACCGGGTTTCCTAGTAAAGATGAAAAATGGCAACGTAAACTCATTTTCTTTGTTTCCAGCAAAGACTACATAAATGTTTAGAATATGGTTCAGAACAACAGCAGAACATAATTTAAAATGCTTTAAAATAATGGCATTCAAAAAGCAATAGTCCTTTTCAGCAGTTTTGTTGGAGAGCTCAAGGATGCAGACACATTAAAAAGTTAGCAGGGCTGAACCGGTTACTATAGGTTACCATCATCTCACCCATTTGTCGATATTTATATTCAATTTTGTGACCTTAGCATCCCTTTACCAGTCCCTTTTAAGTCACAAGCTATACAATCCATCTTAGCTATCTGTTTTCCAATGAGATGAACTGTGAACTTCTGGGAGGTATTCTGAAAAACAACAATGTAAGCGTAAACTTAAACCAATGACTCTCTCACTCTTGACTTCAGACAGCATGTAAGATCACAACTTCAAATTTCTGACACGGCAGTCTGAGCACTACTCTGTGTAAATACGAATCAATTTTCCTCAAAAACCATTTTTAGATATACAACTATATATTTAGTAATATAGTTTATCTATTTAATAGTTTTGTTTAAAAGTGTTTTCCTCTAGAAGGGCTAAGAATTCATCCTAAACAATTCATTTCAGAAAAAAACACTTATATACTGTTTCAGAATAATGTTTATTCTATAGTCAAGCCATATATATATAAAGGGCAGGGGGGGAAATAATGTTTTCCTTGCTTCTTTATCCAAAAACTTTTACATAATTTCTGCAAACTTTCAAAAATGGAAATCAAGAGTAACAAGAATTTTACCTAGAAAAATGAATAATTTAGATATCACCATTAATCTGAAAATCAGCTAGTAGTCTGGATATTCTCCTAGGAGGTATGACTGAACCTACAACTTCCACTTCCTTGGGAAATACTCTAGCTGCACTATATTATAACATAAAGAAAGCATCATGATGTTCTTCTATTTCCTCTGACAGGTTGTTGGTTACCTTTTTTCCCCCCCTTTTAACCTAAGCAAAATGTCTTTTAAAACAATGACAACAGTCTGTATTAGGCTTCTCTACAGCTCATCTACTATATAGGATTTTCAAAGATTTCACTTGCAAGGAGACCATTTCTGTGATTCCCAAACAGCCCTGTATATAAAAAAGTGCCAAGATGCTCAGCTCAGGTCTATTCAACCCAGCTCAGCAAAGACAGCAGCTGCTTTAGTCATGTAGCAGCAGTACAATTATAAGGCTGGGGGACTTTACAGGCAAAGATGTGGGTGTCTTGGCAGATAGGTGCTGGTGTGGGAGTAGAACTGTGTTCTTACTTTGATCTCTTCAGCACCAAAACTGTGCCTATTTGACAGATTTAGCAGTGGACTTTGTAACCCTCACCTACTTAAAAACATCAAGGCTCATATTGTTTTACCTTTCTGCAAAGCACTAGTAAGAAAATTACTATTTCACTTCTATCTAGATTAGGAGAAATATTTAATGCACATAAGAAACACTAACTAATCTGCAGTGTAAGTGGTACTTCCCACAACTGCAAGAGCTATATGTGTACTTACTATGAAGTATTTTACTATGTTTTCTACTCCTTTACTACAACACAAGACTGAAAATAAGTCAAGCATAAAGAATGCTACCTCAGATTTGTACACCATTTGTATACATCACGCACATTTCTAGAACTTCCTCAAAAATAAAAAAGGACTATGAAAATTAGATGTTTGATCAAGTGTTGCTGAACAATTTATACAGTTCTAGGGTGGCAGCATTTTGCATTTGTCTAGATGGAAAAAATGACTACACCCAGTTTTTACTCACTTCATTTTCCACCTTTCTTTCATTTTTTGCATGTCCAAGAGGTTAAAGACTGATCAGAACAGAGGACACAGTACAGCACATTCAGCAGAATGTAGTAGAATCTGTAGTCAGAAGTTTGCAGACAACTCTGTTACAGCTTTAAGGTAAATGCACAGGAATTTTTTTTTTGTGACGTGAACTTGCATATTACTACTTCTTTGTGCAACTAAAAACATATTATAGATAGTCTTTTACGTATTGTTAATAAAATACTTTTTTGTCAGCTCATCTTATCTTTGCTGCTTCAGAGAAATGAAATCCAAACCAAATACAGAAGGGAAGGAGATCTTTCCTGGCCCCTACTAGTGGCCAGTGAAAGCCTTAAGGTATGGAGTTAATGAAACATACTGAAACCATAAAAACCAGCAAATCAGCTTGCTTCCCTATTCACCTGGGGATATTGCTATACCAGCTTATAAAATAAATCCAACTTCTTAAACGGAAACAGATGATTAAACGAAAAGAGAAAGAGGACAACTGTACAGAATTCCTCTGAGGTAAAGAGTTTGTTTTGTTAAGATTCTTCTCTATAAACCAGAAAACATAATGGATCAAAATTTGTTTTTCTCTGCACAGAACCAAAGCGTTACTAGAGCTGTTTAAGCGACAGGCACACAGAGACTTACAATAACCTCATTTCAAAGGCTCAGCAGAATGATGTGTCTGGGATTCAAATCATCCTGGATTCACTCAACAACAGACAGCTTATGAGGGAAACTGTACCTTCCCAGCCAGCAGAACTGATAGCTGTGTGAATCCAGTTGGATTAGGTAGTCTTAGAAGTAGAAGTTTTCATTCCTATTTATTCCTCACAATACAACAGGATTAGCTTCTTTTACTGAGGGTGAAAGACTTCATTACAGTTGCATACCAACAACAATTACGAAATAACTTTCAAATTGACAGGTAATCTCAGTTTGAAATTCATATTCTGGAAGTAACATATTTGCATATAGACAAACCAAGCAACTATTTGTTGTGAAAAAATAATTATTTGTGTAGCAGCAGTGATGCCAGGTGATTCTTAATCCCCAAGTGAGGTTTAGGAAAAATTGGGTGTGTCCTTTATAAACTGGTTGTATCCAAAATTGAGGCACGGACCAGAACAGAACTGTCTTCAGTCCAATTTAAGATTCTTCTTCAATATAGATTCCAAAAAGTGCTGTCTAGCCATTCTTCCTGATTAACTGTACAAAATTGGGACCAATAAGGAAGGAATCATGAACACACTTAACAGTTTGCAAATCAGTAATTAGGATTTTTTTTTCCACATATCAGATCTGCTGTAGATATATGTATTATAAAGCTATGTTTATCTCTTTAAATTATAAAACTTGTCATAATTGTTATCGATCAACTTCTTTCATGTATTAAAATTAACTAGCACTTCATTCTGTAAGTTTTTCTTCTTCAAAGGAAATAAGTGGAGCATACAGAATTACCCATAATAATAATCATCATCATCATAATAATGACTCCACTCTAAATTAATACCCTGACACAAATACTGTATTACCCTTCACTGGGCTAGTAAACTTTTAATTATTACTAAACAAATTCACCTTTTTAAAATGAGGAAAGTGTGCACTGCCTATGTGAATAAAGCATATTTAGTACACATAGCAGACATATCTTAAAATTAAATTTATGTTTTTAAATGAAGTTTTACTGTATTTTTTTCTCCTACTCCTTCCAAAACATTTGGAGGGAATCTGAGCAGCAATCTCTAGAGTACTACGTGAAAACAAGTGCCTAAAGCTAAACTGATCCATCAAGATCAAACAACAAGAGGCTGTTTCTGGACTACTTCTGTCTATCCAAGCTCAAAAATATATGAGGAATGGAGGAGGGGAAAGACACCTTGAACAAAACTAAACCCTTGGTAAAGGGGCCACAAACAGTCAACTACACAAAAAGGTAGTTCATTTGGTATTTACAACGAAATAACAAAAAATTAACTTTTTTTAATGTTCACAGAAAATTCTGTCTCCAAGATGAACAGGCTTTGCTCTTGTTGTGAACAGTTACACGGCGTCTGAACAGTGTCAACTTTGATTTACTCTGATTCACTAGTACTTCTCTTGACCTTTTAGTCATGACAACTATAAGGTGGTAGATCTTTTTCTAGTCTTTATGCTTTTAAGTTGCTTTTTTCACATTACATGGTACTTTCTGAAGGAGGAGATTTCAGAATATGTTGTGTAATTTAAATGGGTAAAATCCGCTTTATTTCTCTCTTCTGTTTTGGTAAATTAGATTCTCTTTAAAACAGAAATAAGACAATCCAAAATATGTGATAATTGGATTTTAAACAGCCTTGCTAGACCCATTCTAGACTGATGAAGAAGGTCAGATTCTTTAAAATCTTAGACACTATTCAGAAGTCAGGTCTGAATATGCTTGTGAACTCCCTGCACACCCTAGGCTGAATTTCATGCAGTGCAAGAAATATACTCCAGGAAGACAAAAAAATAAAAAGCTATTATAATGAATATATCTCTGGGGTGGTTTTGCAATCAAAAATACTTTAAAATGCTGCAGATTTATATCCTAAGTTTTAATTGTTATATATTCAATGTGGTTATACAGAATAAAGGTGTGTAGCTGCGATTAAAAAAAAAAAATCAAATGCGCAATGCAACCATAGGGTGTTGAGACTATTTATCACTATGGAAAAAATAAATTTGAGTATTTCTTACCTCAAACATCCACTCTTCTTCTTTATCTCCATCCAGAAGCATTTTTGTCTCCTTATACACCTTCCCTACTTCCAGTTGCAAAGGGGACACATTAAATTCAATTCTTTGCAAGTTAAAGCCAATTCCGACTCCAACAGCCTTTAAGAAGCTTTCCTTTAAGGCCTAAAACACAGAACAAATGTATTTCATTCATACTGGCTGTTTTCAAACTGGTCTATAAACATTTAAGACTTGTACTACTCTAAATGTGAGGGTAGACTGATGCAATTATCAAGAGAAAAAGTTATCAGCATTGTTAATACCTAGCCTAACTTGCTGCATTCTAATGAACATGCAACTGGAATTATCAAGTGGCACATACAGGTATGAACCCTTTACCTTGTTCTGGGTATGTTTTAAAACTAGTCATAAATCCAGAAATGTCAGCTGTACTATGGTTCTCAAAGTTATTCAGACATTAAAAAAAATCACTAAAATATAAAACCCATTAAAATGTTATCTGCACATGAACATGTAACTATAAAAAGTATACAATTTTACCATAATGAAAATAATAACAAAATATATCAAAAGAGAATGTGCAGGTTATAGCATTGCAGTCTTTAAATAGAAAAAAAATATTACCCAGTGCCGATGAAACATATCCAGCTGCATCCATTCATTACTCATAGACTTGATTACACCCCACTCTGTTTCAGTAAACTGTCGCTTCATGATGCGAAAGAAATTTGGAATTGAGCTATTACCTATAAATTAGAAAGATATATTTACAGAAATTTTAATAGAGTAGTAATAATAAGCAAATGAATTACCTCATGTTATTGCTCTATAAAAAACTCACTCATAAGAAAAAAATCGTGAACCAACTCTGCTCTACAATCTGAATTTATACAGCCTGAAAGCAGTGATTCTGATGACAGTTCAGGACACAACATGAAAAACCCCATTTCTATAGCCGAATTACTGCATTAAAAATGTGAAATGAAATTCATAAACGTATTAACGTATTTTCAGCATTCTCTAAAAAGGAAAGTATTTAACCAGTGCTGATTTTATATTAAAAAAAAATTTATATTCAGCTACAAAAGTAGCATATACATTCTTTGACATTTGACAGCTTGATCTAGTAACACTTTATAAAACAGCGTGCTGTTTGTAAGAATTCATCAAGCTATTCTGCCTCCTGCCCTTGGATGCTGGGATACAAAAGAAATACTTTTTTTAAACACATGTAGAAACACAATCTCCCAAATTTATCACATGGCTATTAAGTCTTTTGGATTTATTCTGCAAGAAAAATGGGGTTAGGGAGATGCCCATAATGACAGTAAGAAAGATATCAAGGAAAAAACCCCCGCCAAACCTTCAAATCCTCAGATTAAATATAAACCTCCTCTGAAAATAAGCATAGCTGTGTAGTGCTGCAGCAGCTCTTCAGGGGCTACACCACATTTCTCCACTAGTCTGAATTTATTTTGCAGAAGACACTACAGGCTGTGTGGTTATATTGATCAATGGCATTTCTATAATTGGAAGCTATGGACCTCATTACACACTTGGCTAATCACCCACGGCCTATATAATTAATCAGCATACCATGCAATCTGTCCAATAGGGCTTACAGCTGGCTAACAGACAATGGCAGAAAGCAATCTATTTTCTTTAGCAGGGATAATAAAAATCTGGATAGAGACAATTCCACGTATTGAGACAAAATTTTTTCATAGGTTATGCAATGTTCATATTAAAAATAAAATATTAGCCATATTTAATCCAAAACATAGTCTCTCCTCCCAATACCACACTACTTTTAAGAACCCATCACTAAATAATTGGTTAACAAAGATGCAGATTCTAATCCTCGCTCTGCCACTGATTCCATGAGTGATGATGGGCAAGGAACTTCTGTTCTCTACACTAATGTTCCCCATCTTAAACCAGAGATAAGGTATTAACCCTTCTCTACAAAGTGGTTGTCTTCTACAGATACCTAAGCATTACATAAAAACAGGTACTGGCAGCAGGAATAATCGATCTGAACGAACTAATGTCACACTAAAGCACACATTCAGGTTTTCTGACAATTCCCAGATCATATTGCAAAGTGTAATCTGACATACTGTACACATCACACAAGACATGGCAGTGACATTTCAGAGATGCCCTCAATTTCATTTACAGACTAAAGTGAAGAAAACATCTTAACACAGAAATTTTGTTGACAGTTGCAGTAGTCAGATAATGGAATAATCCAGAACAATCTAAGGACAGAACTAACTTTCCTCTCTGGAGAAAATGATGATACTGAAAAAGAAAAGCAACCACAATGTCAAGTACTTTTTAATGGATTACCAAGGCAAATGAAATATCCGTCTACGTAGACAATCCAAACTCCCTGAAACAATGAAAAATAACAAAGAAATTTGTTCAACTTGGACAAAGGTTACTGTCTTTCATCTCCGAGTTTATATGGCCCATTTTATGATCAAATAACTGTTAACACCTGCTCCAAACAATCCACTGATTTTTTTCATTCTCTTCTCTCATGTATTTGAGACAGCAGTGGTGAGGCACCAGCCTCTTCAGGTGATTCAAACTACAAAACATTCAAGAATGTCTTGGTATACCCTTCCTCCTCCATTACTTTCAGAGAGTTCTCTTGCTTTCGATAACCCAGGGCTATTCACACTATCAGAGAAGACTATCCAAGACTATCCACACTACACTATCTTCAGCACCTAGAGGCATATAATGCCTTCTGCATTGTCAGTGCTTCTGCCATCCAAAGCTTATCATGCAAGGTGAATACACTCAATACTTAAACTGTTTAGTATACCAAGTGTATAGCAAACCCATATGCTACCACCTTTTCACTCCTTTCTTACCCCTTTTTTGTCCTAGGTTTCCGCAACTGTTCAGCTACTCTTTGACACTTATGTTTAAATTTACACAGTACTTTCCCCTCCACTCCAGCTGTCTGTCATGTCCCTCCTCTGAAAAGCTCAGGCACCGCTTTCTCCTGAACTGCCCTCCCCTCCTGTTTCCTTCTTAGTACCACACAGTTGCTTCGCTTTGAGGAATGGATCACATTAGAGGAGCTGGGACTATTATTCTCCACAAATTACTATCAGTACCACAGCCTGCCTAGTCCATTTCTCTATATTTGCTTGAGTATCAGAGAAAGATAGATTCACAGAATCATGGAAAGATTTAGGCTGGAAAGGACTTCTGGAGACCATCTGGTCCAATCTTCAGTTGAAAATAGAGCCTTATGTTAGGTTACCCATGGCCCTGTCAAGCAGAGTCTTTCACCCCTTCTCTGGGCAACTTATTCCAGTGTTTTACTGTTCTTATGGTAAAGAATTGTTGGGTTTTTTTAATCCAGACATAATTTCCCTTGAAGCAACCTGAGCCTGTTGCCTTTTGCCCTGTTCCTGCGCACCTTCATGAAGACAGCTACCTACATCTTCTCTACAGCTATCTTTCAGATAAACTGTGATTAGATTCCCCTCCTCAGAACTCTCCCCTCTTCAGGCTCAAACAAACTCAGCTCTATCAACATTTCTACATAGATTAAGTTCCCCAACCCTCTAATCACCTTGGTGGCCCTTCACTAAACCCTCCTCAATGTTCCCATGTCTCTCATAACCTGGGGGATGAAGAGGGGACAAAACTAGAAGCAGTACAAAGTTTTCTTTTAGATGCTGCCTTTTTTGCTTTTACTTTGAGCAAAAAAGCCTCAAGCATACTCACCACAATTTAAAATCTTCCTTTGAAAGAATGGAAACAAATCACATATACCAATTATTCAGCTGGTTTTAAATTTGCATTTCTAAATTACCTCCCATTTGCAAGCTGTTTCAGAAATAAACTCACCTATCAACAATTATACAAACATTTGAACTTATTTCTGTGACCATTTCAATTCATTAATAATCCAAGTTCTAGTTTACAAAATTATTAAATTTCATTAAAAATACACCAAAGAGCTTTCATGCCAAATTATTCCAGTATGTATACTTCAGAGCTAACAGCTATTTTGGATACAATTTTGGATTACACATGGTATAGTCTACATATGATCATAGAAAATAGAATCATTTAGGTTGGAAAATACCTTGAAGATCATCGAGTCCAACCATTAACCTAACACTGCCAAGTCCACCACTAAACCATGTCCCTACGAGCCTCATCCACAAGTCTCTTAAATACCTCCAGGGATGGTGAATCAACCACCTCCCTGGGCAACGTGTTTCAACGTCTGACAACCCTTTTGGTGAAGAAGTTTTTCGTAATATCCAATCTAAACCTCCCCTGATGCAACTTGAGGCCATTTCCTCTTGTCCTATCACTTGTTACCTGGGAGAAGAGACGGACACTCACCTCGCTACAACCTCCTTTCAGGTAGTTGTAGAGTGCGATAAGGTCTCCCCTCAGCCTCCTTTTCATTTTTCATCATTTGAGGCACAGGGCAAGACAGGGTACCCGTTAATCACCTTTCAGTTGGGTCCTTCACTGAACAACTGAGCTTCTATTTCTGATGATAACATTCTAAGACCTTCTTGATTATTTTTCCTCCTGTGTTTATTGCCTATATTTTTCTCTCAGAGAAGTTTAGGAAAAGTGCTAAACATTTTTGGTAATCTCAAAGCCTACTCCGTAAAATTTAAGTGAAGACAGAAAAAACGTGCCTCAATATTTTAATGATCTTCATGAAGCCACAATATTTTCTACAAGGAAAATGCAAAGACCATGTGACAGAATATAAACAAAACTGGAATGCAAGTTGGAACTCTAATAGAAAATAGAGGCAAGACAAAGAAGTATTTAAGGGTTATCAACCACACATATCAAATTATTCTTAAAAGTACTTTTAAAAGTTGCAGAGGATCTTCCAAGACTTGCCAAGTATTCACCACAAAAATGACATAACGTGATAAACATTCTCATAGTCAGGTTTTGGCTTTACCTTCAGACTTTCGTTAAATAACTAAAAACGTGAATTCAGTATCTGCGCTTCACTATGCAGCGGTTTCTTCTCTATGAGATGATACCCATTTTCTAAGAGAAATTTGGCTGCAGTGTACATGTATGTATTTATGAAGGTGGAATGCTGTTACATAAATGCTCTAAAATCAATGCATGCAAACTTTAGTATTCTTCTAAGAGCAAATTATAAGAAATTTCTCTAGAAAAGATCTATGAACTGGAAAAGCATGATAAAAATGAACTGACAGTAAAAACTTGAAAAACAGATTTTCTGAAGGAACAAATGCTTTTATTGTAATGCACCCATCTAATACAAATACTTCCAGGAATACTTTCTGTCTTTACGTTTTCAATGAACAATGATAAGGCTAGACACTCACTGAAACTTATGTAATTATACTATTTAACTCACAGCAGTAAAAAAAAAGGATTCCTTTAAGATATGCTTATTCAGGTTGCAGAAAACTGCACATTCGATCTCTTTGTGCTTCTAAACATCCATACACTAACAAGCTCCAGAGCAGACGTCACGCAGCTGGGTTCACACAGTACTGAGTCCTTGCTAATATAATCCAGCACTCCCTTCCCAGCGTTCAGGGTTATTCAAAAAAGCACCTAAACTTTGAGCCAAAAAATTAGCTGGGGATACAATTATGTGGAAAAATTTAATTGAAATGTTCAAAACTGCATTTCAAATATTCCTTCTTGTAAGTCACATTTACAGCTTCTGAAGAATCAGAATTTAGATCCTGATTCCAATAAATCCAATATACTTACAGTAATCTTGTCCATCCCAGTGGCAAAGTGAGATTCCTGTAACACACAATGTGTGCACTTCAGAAAAAAAATTTATGTATGTAAATTGCTTATTTAAATTGGTGAGCATCAGGAAATTGCACAGTATTTATCTGATCGGTCAAGCATCTAACTAGGTGGGGTTCATCACCGAAATGGAATAAATTCAATTTTGTGATTTTAGGAATACATAAGAGAGATAAGACATGTTTTCATATGAGATTTGAAAAAATAAGTGGAGTTGGAAGCACAGAAAAACAGGAAGCTTGTTCCATAGATGGCTTATGATTAATGGGAAAAGATATATATCCCCATCAACTATTAAAACTCTTTGAAAGAACAGCCACTCACCGTTTGCTGATTTTCTCTAAGAGAAGAAAAGCTGTGATAGGAGCAGATCTATGAAAACACTGGATAAAAGGTTTCAAAAAAAGAAATGAGAAAAATGCTGATTTAGATGCCACAGGGAATTGAGAAAGTGCGTTTCAGCAGACAGAAAAACTGAGCCACTGGCATGAAAGTTATTAATGTGACAAGGGGGTGAGAGGGTATGGGTGAGATTTTTGAATTAAACATGAAACGAAACTTGCCTGGGTTGAGGGGATTAATGAAAATAAGCCCCACTGTGAGAGTTTTCTTGCTTTGAAATTGAAGGTATCGATTACTGTAAGTATTCTGTCAAAAATCTAACAATATCTCTTTTCACAATTAGCCTGTACTAATACCTTAAAACCAAGATTTTCACTTAGTCTAGAAGCCTAATCACAAAAATGTTTATTAATAAAGAGGTTTTTTCTTTTCAGAAGTGCATTTATCTGTTCAGTCATCAGCCAAATAACTTCACTATAAACCTTATGAAAATCTAAGTTAACAGCTACAAATTTTGAACATGGTAATTCCTGTCAATGTAAACTTTAAAACTATTTTCATTGCTTTGTATAGCTACTTCTTACTCACCTATGCCACTTAATTTCCTAACTTACAGTCAGTATACTGTTCAAAATTTATATAACTCCTTTTCAAGAGAAACTGGGAAACAAATTTTAATTCTTTTTAATACTGAGCAGAATTATATTGTCTCTTCTCTCTCATTTGAGAACATATTTTCATTTGTGTATGTTTTTATAGTTCACTCCTTTTCTCACCTTTACACAAACCGTTGCACATTCTTTCTTTTTGCATTTGTTCATCCTAGCTAAAATTCTGAAAGTATTTTTCTAGTCTACTGTAAACTCTACACTTGAAAAATTTTTGTTACAGAGCATGACAAACTCTAAATATTGGAAGCAGTTTTTGTTTTTACATTGGATCATCTTACTGAAAAGCAAGAGTCAACCAGAAAACTCTAATAAATTTAACCAAAACATACTATAGCTTCTTTTCATAATATCCAATTAACTGACAATAATTTGTCCCAGTATCTGACTGCCTAACATACCTATACGTTCATTTCCATTAGAACAAAATTGACTGGATGGTTTAGCTATTCAATGTCCTAACTTTAAAGTCCTTTTTCCCTAGAATATGGAGAGCTCTGCCTCCTTCCTAAAAGACTCATTAACTTGCTTCTTAGGGAACAGTAGCCAACAGAGGAAAGGCATCCACAAAATCTCTGACCAGTTCCTCCAGTTGGTGTCTAAATTAGTTTGATATTCACAAGAGAAGCTAGAGGTTTTATTCTTGAGACCAAGATATATTTCCATTGTTTTTTCTTTAATCTACAGACACTTAAGCCTCACACCCCTATCACATCATAATGCAGACCTGAAACCAGAGTAGTTCACAGAACAAATTAAATGTAAAATTAACACAGCTGTGAAAGCAATCAATTTATTACCTATCTGCAGTATTATTCCCTGCTAATAAACTTTAAAGCACATTAGATCCTTAAAAATACAATCTGAGCAATCTCAAAACTTGTCTTCTATTCATTTTTTTTAAAAGAAACTAAACCAAAAGTTAAGTTTCTTCATTAAACTAAAAATACACAATACCCTGGAAATTTCAGGAAGAGTGAGGAGAAGAAATAGTGAATGATACTGTAAAAAAGTATAATATTAGACCTGGAAAGTAAACATGCTATATACAGATAAGTGTGCACATACATGTGTGTGCAGATGTGTGTGCATTTTGGATTTTTTTGCACAAACTATTCACATTGAAATATATAATGCCATTTTTTTCCACTGCAAATGACAACTAGGTATTTTATTAATGTTTTTGTAAAGACTAGGCCAAAAATCTGCTTTGCATTTTCCTTGTAAAACAGAAAAACCTCAGACCAGATATAAAAGAATGATTTTAAAAAGATGTAGGAGTGAAGAATAAGAAAACATTCTATATTCCCTAGTCCTATTTGACAAAATGCGTTAGAAATAATAGATAAAAACACTGTAATTTCTCCCTATTTTTCTACCTGATAAAAAAAGCCAAACAAGCTGCATTTGTAGAAAGGTAAAAGACAATCAGAATTAAGACCCAAGTAAATTATGAAGCTATTAATAGTGAAGATTACTATCCATAGGGCTAATACAGAAATCTTCATACTGGTATTTTCTTTACACTGTTACAAACATCAAGTCAATCAGTCAGCTTCAGTAATACAATGTAAACTTGAGAGGTAGTAACTGTCCTGTTGTACCTGAAGTTATTAAAACCATGACATGCCTTCTCAAAAATAGTGAGAAGAGTAGATAAATGACCATCCTCACCTCAGTTTTTACCAGTTTTACAGTCTTCAAATTGTTTTGGTCAGATACAGCTAACTAGCTTATATTGTGGTTCACAGCCAAAACTGGAAATTGAAAGTTAAAAGCTACTACTGCCAGCTCATTGATCAACTAATCCCCTGAAAAAAAACAACCCAAAAAATGCTAACAGACTCCTAACTGTCTTGAACTGCATGAAAGGAACAGGTCATTGATCAAGAACTAATATTTAATCAATACATATCAATTCACTTTCAGATGGTAAATGGGCCCAATGACAATGTGAAACGTACTACCTAGCAAAATGAGCGACTGAAGCATAAACAAATCAATCTACTTAATAATGTGAAACACAGGCTAGCTATAAATCCGGCAAAGTAACAAACTGTATAGGATGAATAAGTTTTGAGTCCTGACTCTTGGGCTGACAATCCTGACACAACCAATATTTGATCATGTTTTACTATCTCTAAAGGAAACCAAAGTAAACTGATACAGAGAAAACATTTCTTCTGCAACAGATGCCCAAGTCCTAATTGTTTATTAATACCAATTAACCCTTATACAGATGTTTAGAAACAGCCAACACAGGACAAATAATTAGCTAGATAAATGACTTAGAAGAACCAGACAGAAAATTAACAAACCATGTTTTTTAGATCTATTAGCTCACACAGCTTTAGTGTGAATTGGAAATTGGATTTCCATTCTGTGACTGCTCCACTTCCTGCCGTTATCCCACAATTCTCCCAGTGATACATATGTTAAATATCCATCCTCGTCACTTAACTACTTATGATATGTTTTATCCTGGCGTACCTCAGAGATGCAGCATTAGCTTTAAAATGTCAGAAGATTTGAGGTTGCCTCCTTTGAATTACTCAACATTTCCCAGATTGTAAAAATGGAAGTGTCATAAAAAGACTGACATAATTTGATAATGTTTGATATTTTCTCTGCAGTTAGGATTGTTAAGTCTTTGCAATATTAGAGAAACTGCTAATGTTTCAATCTCATTCCTGTGATTGGGTCTAACAGTAGTGATGAATATTTAAGCATAGTCAATGTTAAACAAAAGAAAGTAAAGAATCATAATGGATTAGATAGGTCTACCTCCAAAACTGCACTGAAGAAATAGCAATTTTGACACAGGTATGGCTCTGATAAAAATAACTGCAGAAAAGTCACAAGCTATTAACTGGGTATGTCATACCTGATCAATTTACAGACAGGTAGTGTATGGTCTGGAACAGACACGTGCTTTTTTGTCATTCGTTCTGAAAATACAAAAAAATGCCAGATCCTTTCAAATTTTCTTCAGACTCTAGCATACTTTTACATGTTCTTTCTATGCCAAACATTCAACTATAATACATATTTGTCATTGAAGAGCTTACTGACATAATCACACCTGGGTGCAAGTGCATGGTTTTAGCTTGCTTCTCAGTAGACAAAATAAAAGTATTTAAAATACAGGGTCTTAATCACCAAGATGATTCAGGAACCCCAGATTCTTTTAATGAAATGTACTTACTCAAAACTACACAGTAATAGTAAAAAAAGATAATGAGCAGTAATAAAATAAGAAACTCTTTCTTAACTTGTCTATGTCAATGGTTATACCTTTTACTTGCTTAAGCTCTTTCCAAGAGGTTGTATGAACACAGCTAGCAGACCTCTAGGTAGCCACAGTATTTCAGCAAAAAGGTAAATTACCCCATGAAAATGCTGTTTTAATCAGTTTTCCATTATAGAACATATCAAACAGTTGAAACAATAATTTCATTTTGTCAGAAGAGCAGGAACTACTTCCTTTCAATGCTCATGAGGTTACGATGCACCACACTAAAAATAAACACAAACCCCCAAAATCTAAATAAACATAAAAACAGACTTTCTTTTACAAAGCCATTATGGTTGCGAGTTGTGAGGCACAAGTACAAATGTAAAAAAAGTCAAAGATGCTCAGATCTCTAAGGGTAACAGACGTTTGGGAACATAACATGTTTTAATGGAGCTTCTTCTCTGTTACTCTTTAAAAAGACAACAAAAACCTCAAGACCTTGCTAGTGCAATAGCACCCATGTATCTTATATGTGCCTGACCATCTATAGCCTTACACTACAGTAGTACTACCAAGCCACCAGATCTCTCAAACATTTTATTACATTTTATGAAATAATGTACTAGAGGGCCTTTCTACACATACAGAAAGATTATATTGACTGAAAGCTTTGACAATTAATACTTTGCTCAAAAATAAATATTTTGAAGAAAATCTACCACTTAATACTATCTACTATTCCCAGAAAACAGACAAGCAAAGACCCACTGCTATGAGGACGACAACCCACTGTCAAAACTGGATCACTTCATACCTCCAGTGAAGAGAAATCAGATTAACTCTCACACTATACAATATACAACATGTGTGTGTAGATATATATCTACACACATATTCATACACATGTATATAAAAAGCATATATATGTATATATACATATATGCACATATATACTGGGATGTGTGTGTGTGCGTGTATATATATATATATATGCATGCATGCTGTGAGATCCAGCACAAGGGGAATGACACCCAGTTCTATCTTTGCATTGAATCAGATATACCGCAAAACAACACCACCCACATGGTATTGCTAATGGTTGCTACTGAACCATGAAAGTATTGATATAATAGTAGCAAGAAAGTGCAGGTACTTCAGTAAAAATGTGATTATAGGGAGAGTATTCCCATCTCTAAGAAATTAGGACCACTGCAGAACCTGGGAGTGCATTGGGTTCATCTTGGTACTTGTTATATAAATGTTATATTGGACAAAAGAGTGGGAAAAAAGCCAATTCTCAGTATCTAAGTCATCTTCATCTTCCACATGAATTTGACTACATGATTCACACTTCCTAACACCTCCTTGATTTGACTAATATTTTTTTTTCCTCCCTAGGAAGCTCTGTGACCTTAGAAAGCACAAGCTAATTCAGATTGAAGTGGTTTCTCTGAAAAAGTCCGATGAGAGATCGCTCTTCTGAATTCGGTGTTTGGTGTGGAAATGGTCCTCAATATTGAGAAACACACGCTCTGGGACCATGTCCTTCCACATCACGATATCCTACTGCAGTAATGAAGCCACTGAACGACAGAGTGCCTTGTGATGGCAGGATTTAGGACACTGCACAGAAGCCTGTCCCAGAACATGAATCTCACAGCCGGATGCAGTAAAAATGTCCCTTATCATTTTCACACTTAAAACATCCCCACTTCTGTGTATACACCGTTCTTCTCTTTTCCCCCTTCAAAATTAAGTCCAAAAAACCCCGCGAGATGACATAAGAAGCATTAGTGTTTTAAGTTTGGGAATCAATCTCTTCTATAGAACAGTGAAAATAATAATGTAAGAACATGCTTTAAAAATAAAACCCTTGTAAAGCCATTTGTTTGGCTTGCCAGCAAACAAAAGACTGTTTGGCCCACTTGACAACTAAAACCCAGCATGTTTTGTTTGGTCTTCCCACAGAGAAGAGACAGCAGTCAGCTAGTCATTCAGCATGTTGTCCCCCTGACATCCTTCCCCCCCATCAACACACCAATCAACTTCTGCATAGCTCCAGACCAGCCACTGCAGGAGCTGCCTTTTATCCAGCCTACAGGCTATGTAAGAAAAGATGCCAGAGGAAGATAAATGTATTGCAATGTGGCAATAGCTGAGCATGGCCCACAACTTAAAAACTGATGAACTTCAATGGTCCATTCACCTGTATCAGTTAAATCTACTCTTGTAGATACTATCTCCAAGTGTTTGCTATATTTTTATTAAATTGTTTTTTTACAAAACCCAACAATTCTGATGGACAGAAAGCTATACAAGGCAAGTAACAATTTTTTAATACACTACAAGATTGGATTTTCTATCAAAATGCAACTCAGCACGTAACACAGGATAAATGCCTAGAACTTACAACCTGATATAAGGCAAGAAAATAGTAAACAAATATTATAGCAGTAGCAAAAGTCTCCTGGTCCTGAACTTCCCTGAAAATCTGACATAACAGCAGCAACCTGTCACCTTCAGTGAAGAAATATAAAAACATTTGCCTTGTTAAAAATCAAAATTTCTCTTAGAAAGGAAATACGTCAGGGGAATCCTGCTGAAGTTATTTTTTTACAGTTTCTGAGGGGAGATGTTAAACATTTAGGATACGTTTCTACTATTTCATAAGTCAGTCTAAAAATCTGCAAATCTGTCTCTAAAACATTGTCTCCCAACCTTGAAACTAATAAAAGCTTCAAACTGTAGTTCTTGCACAGACAATATCCAAATAAGCTTTTGACAACACAGAATAAAGACAGCTTCTATTTTCCAACTCTTGCAACAAATATATATATCTGTAGAGCTGAAGCTATTGGAAATGGGCAGTGCTAGCAAGAAACTCCTTGAAAAGCAAATTCTTAATACCTACATAATAATGACTTAATCTTGGCCCTCCTGTCACAGCTTTCTGCTAGACTTTCTTAATTTGGAAAGCCAAAGCTAATTGTCATTAGGGTGAGCTAAGAAGTAATTTTAGTTTCGTTAAAAAAAAAAAAATTAAGTTCTTTTTAACCCCTCATTTTGAATGTGTAACTTAATTTTCCAAAAGATCAAATAAGGAATAAATTGTGATTATTGTAAGTTCGGTGTGCAGAAGGATACTTCAGAAAAAAAAACAACCCCAAACCCACAACAACCCAAAACCAGACAAGCATTCTAATAGTTTCTCTTTGTTCCACCTCTTATTTTTACTAAAAGCTCCTGGTTTAAGTTTTTTGCTTTCTTAAATTGTTAATTTACTGCTCATTTTAAACATATCTGTTCTCTACAAGTTAATTTTTACTGTTCTACATTTTGCTATCGGTTTCTATTTTAATCCAAATGGTTTTATGTTTTCCTATTAAAAAACAATCATAAAGGACTAAGATAGGCTTTTTAGAAAGAAACAATTTCCCCTCAAAGAGGAGATTCAGCACAATATCAAATTTTCCCTTCACAATTTATCAGGCATCGGTGCTTAATCAATTATCAGAATGTGCAAGTGTTTTTTTACAAATGTGATGTAATTCCAAGTTAAAACAGTGTTAGAAAAGTGACTAAATAAAGCCCAACAATGAAACTGCTATATAATATGTATTCTTTAAGAGTATATTTAAGATGGCTGTTTCTTCCCATTTTCAAATAGAACAAGAACAAAGAAGTTCCTCCCTGTTTACTCAGTGTAAAGCATATTACCACTACGATTCATTAGTTCAACAAGGGTATTAGTTAGCTGTTTTAACACTACTTTACATCTAAAAGTGATCTGTTTTCATATTTATAAATTCTGACTTCCTTAATCAATTAGAAATAACATTTAACCTAAATCTTTCGTTAATTTCTTCATCCCAAACAGTGCATCTACATATCTAGAGCTGTACCTTTACCTAATAATTTGGCAATCATCTCTTGTAGTAAAAGATTAGATGCTGATTGCTGCTATGAGATTTACCGAAATACAACAATAAAACCAGAAACAATTAAAACTTTGCTTAAGGTAAAGTTAAGGCACCTTATGGTGTCTAAGGACAAAAGCACTTCAAAGGACAATCTATTTTGGCATTTCTTTCTAGGTCAAGAAATTCTTATTGCAAAAGTTGAAATGCAGCAATTAAAAAAGCATTAAAAGTTCAAAAACTTAACATGGCTGCTAGGTAAAAGTCATGCCAAATAACTTAGCTATGATGTAGGTGTGCCTAACTCTCAATTTAGTTTATGACTACCAAAAGAAATGGCACAAAGTTTGTAACTGGCTGGAGAGGGAGTGCTTTCTTCCACTAGCTAGACTGAAGTATGGTATCTAGCTTCTTCATGTGGGACTTATATATTCTGACTCATGTGTGACATATCTCTGATTTGAAGATCTCTATCATCTCTTGTGTTATCTCACCTCAATGATGAAATAATGAGAATAAAAAGAGAAAAATAAGTTACCTTCTTGTTTATATTTCTTTGCCTCAGAGAAAAACAGTTTCAAACAATCAGGTGTTTGAACATAATAAGCCTACTTTCTTAAAAAAGCATTTCAGGAAGTATTTTTAGATCAAATTAGTTTTCATGCCGAAAATTTAACCTTTTGTGTCTTTTAATAAGCAAACCTAGCATAAAACCAAAAGATTAATGAGAAAAAGATGATTTTTTTGCTTGTCAAATATTTGATTCTGGAATTACATTGAGATTGGAGATGTCCAGATCAAAGTAACTGTAATGCAATAGGTAAGAAAGATGGCAGGCTGACTATGAAAGATCAGGAATGAACTGTTTATTTATTTACCTTTGTAATTCCATCTAAACTAAAAAAATTGCATTACTGAAAAGAAATTCACTTGCACACCAGGAAAGCTCCTGAACCTAACATCTAAACTTTTTTCAAATGCTCAAAGCAATCTTTATTAGGCTATAATTATTTCTTAAGTCTCTGAAAATGTTCTGCTTTATAGGGTTTAAGTGACTGGCAAATCAACATCCCACACACAACTTAAACCAAGTTGACACTTGTTGCAAAATTTCTTATCCATAAGTTAAAAATCAAATACATTCTCACAAGCTGAGTTTTTCCACAGGAGTTAGTAGTATTGTGAGAATCCTTCTCATTTGTTTTGTGAAAGGGTTAAAATAATTTCATATGCATTACCTCTCTTGCCAAATAATGTCCACAATTACTTCCATTAAAAAAATTACAGTACAGTGTGCATTCTCCCAAATTATTCAAGAGTTCATCTTAAACTGATCTAAAGAGAAGAAAAAAATCGTTTATCTCAGTAATTCTTCAAAACCAAGTAAACTGAAAGCCTGATTTAAACCTACAACAATAACCTGCTGGATAACCAAAAGGCAAAAACACACAATACCTAAAGAGGGCATTTTCCTTTTCTGCCATCAATACATTATTTAGTTCAATATCTGAATAGAGGAAAAAAGGTGATAAACTGTTGCATACCTGTGGAACTTTTGTAGAATTGTCTCTATTTGCACTGCTAAGAATAGGTTCTTGTGTGGCCTGCCTTCACCTTCGAAGAAGGCTATGTCTTGCAGCAGTTTCATTTTTCAGATTTTAATAATGCAGCAAAAGTAATATAGAAAGAGGCAGCTTCTTATTGCACATAAATGAAACAAAAATAGATAACATGGATTAAGAAGTGACATAAAATGTTTATGTGCACCAGGTCTCCTTGTTACATGCTAGCACACAATTTAATTGCGTATTTCTCAAAATTTTCAGCTGCATGATACTCTCTTGTATATTTGCACTGCATATTGTGTTCACTGGTTGAACAATAAAGGAATATAAGAACTAGAATACTGGAGACCTCAATCAAGATTCTATTGGATAACATCATAAGATGAAGTACTTTGTATTTAAACAAGCATTTGGAAAAAAAAAACAAAAACACTACTGTAATGTACTTTGTACATAGGGAAATCTTTGTCCTTGTAGCTATTCCAGAGAAAGAGATTGATAGTGGATTCACTCTCAGAAAGACAATGTACTTAGCAACTGCAGAGCAAGAGCGCCACTCAGTGGCACTATCAGATAAAACTGTCAGGGTTGAAGTTACATATTCATAGCAGAGCAGTAAAAACAGTTCCAGGTAGTTCTACTAAGAGATAAAAATCTTTCTCAGAAAAATTTTAGGTGAAAAAATTGCTAGCTTTAGTGCATATTACAGAGACTAATTTAAAATTCTACCCTTACTATTGTTTATTTGATGTCTTACCTTCCCACATACAATTACTAAGTTTTCATGCTATCATATTTCTTTTCCAAAAAAACCAAATTATAATTCCAAAAAGGAAGATGTATGGCTATAAATAAAACCTCTTTAAAATTTGGAACCTGGTATTTTTTTTATTTAATTCACAAATATTTATGTAAAGTTACTTAATGTGAAAAATAATTGCACAACCAGGCGCTGACACACTTACGACAGCTATTTCTTATGCATAATGACAAGCATTGAAGTTCCTTTCTCTCCTTGTCAAAAGATAGAAAATATGTATACAAGCTGTTGACAGCTAAATTACTTCAGGACAGACTATGCTAGCTGCGGAACTTCAGATATCGGAAAGGAAAGCCAGAAATTTTGTAATGATGCATTTTTTACTCCTCTGTATGCACTGTGAAGCTTGCCACCAGGAATTCATATTGTGGATACAGTGACTTGCCCTAATAGCCCCTTTTTCTGTTAATATATACCTAGAGGGAGAGGTGGCTAAAGTGGCCATGGGTAAAGGTGGATAAAGGACCCATGTTCAGGACTCCTAGCAGGCTGCATCTGTCGCTAGCTTGTTTCAGATTGGTCACCTGGATACACAGTTTTTCAGTATCACTTTATTACAAAAGCACCAATTTAATTCCATCATTTAGTCTTTGGAATCATGGGCTTCTCCAGAATAACCACCATTTTTCTCTCTATGGGTAAAAACATTGAAGCCTGTTTGTATCAGATCTCAAAGCGTTACTTAATCTCACCAGCTCATAGTCACAAATTAAATCCACACAGCTGCTGAGTTCAGCTGCCCAGGGGGATGTGGCAACACTTGCTTTATGGTAAGAGGTCATGACTGCTGCCATCAACAATTCTAGGACACATGGGCAGAGGCCACTCCTGCTACTCAAGAAGTTAAGAACTGCATGTTGTATCTAAACCCTGTTTGTACTTAACTAAAAACTGAGTTCTGTTTCACTGCTTTTCCTACATTTCTTCTGAGATTAAACTCTTTCCCTGATACCAAATCCTACTTTCAACTTCAGCTTTTCATGTTGTTATTTGGAGACCCTAAGACAGGCAATCAAAAAGCTATGTGACAGAAGCAGAATAGCAACCAAAAAAATCATTGATAGGATGAACTCAAGATAATTTTCCCTAAATTTAGCCTGCTAAAGTTGACATAACTAAGAGTAAGCGACAATATATATTAACGGTCTAACTTTGATTCCACACCTCTTATGACAGCAGTGACTAGCGCCACTGAATGAAAAATACACTCAGACACAAGGTAAAAGAACCTTGATTTGTTCTGACACTGCCTGCAGAATGAGCAATAGATCAATGGACACTGATTTATCCACTATTTCAGTGATTTAATCTGAGGGAAATGAGAAAAGAACAGTAAAAAGTAAAAAATACAAGAGAAAGGAAGCAGTAGAGATATTTTTTTTAAAAAAGCCAGCTAATATTGAAGTTAGAAGATATTTTTTCTATTAACTGGAAAAGAACTACTATATACCCTTAAGAAGTTGAATGCATTCTATGCCAAAATAGGGAAGTAATACAAATACAGGTTTCTAAACCAACGTATAAAGTTAAACCTCTACTCTTCATAATTATTTCCTACTTTCAGAAGGAGAGTTTAACACATTTCAAAAGATTTGTCAGCTGGACATCAGCAATGTATCTTTAAAATGCCAGCTACATTTCCAGCTGCATAAAATGCCAGCAGAGGATACAAGATATCCCTACCTCTGTATGTGGCATGTATAAATCACTTTCAATTTTTCATTTCCCAAAAAAAGCTTAAAGTATAAAGAAGAACGTTTGAACATTTTGATTTGCACTATTTACCTGCTGAAACAGGAAAGCTTTTTAAAAGGAGTAATTAGGGAGTGTTGTGGCCTGTGGCAAGTGCAGCCAAAGTGTTTCCAAGGGTATGGGGTCTGAGTGTTAATTTTTTTCATAGCAGCCTGTATGGCACTGTGTTTTAGATCTACGCTTAAAACAGTGTTGATGCCACACCAATATTTTATCTACTGCTGCAGCGTTTGCATAGCATCAAGGCCTTCTCTGTCACTCTGCCTCCCCAGCAAATAGGCTGGGGTTGTGCAAGACATTGCGAGGGGACATAGCTGGGACACCACTTCGTTTTGTTTTGCTTGGGAGAGCTATGGTAAAAGCACTGGCCTTGAGTTTAATCTGGTATTTGGGCTCTGCATTACTGCAGCCCTTCAGCGGTGTACCTGTTCCAGTGCAGCCTTATCCACGGGCCACAGTTTCTGTCACGACATACAGAACTGTGCTGGTGTGGTGTCCTCCACAGGCTATAATGTGGCACCACATACTGACCACCATCTTTAGAGTGAGGGTCTACAGTAAATGGAAGATGGAAGTCACAGAGAAGAACAACTTCACTTTGGATTGTAATAAAGTTTCTGTGCATCTTAGCTAAACATGCCAATCCAAAAATGTACACTTATAATAATCATTAAAAAGGGGTAAAGCGATCAGAGAGAAAGTTATCTAGTCAGGGTTTATTCAAATCTTTACTTTACTACACAAATTATTTCATAGCATAAAATGCTGGGCAAATTCAAGATTGTGAAGAGAGATTTTTTAAGAACACAGCTATTACTGTCATATCTGGTTAAACACTTGATGAGGATTCTCACAAACTAGAATTCCAGTAAATCTTAAATCCCAGTATGTTTCTCCTTTAACCCAGTCATGAATCAATGAACATTTGTGAACTAAATGATCTTCATAAAACTATTTTAAAATACACTTTGCTACAATTCGCATTTATAATTCGGGTCTTGAAAATCACTAATATGGTCAGGTTAGTGCAACATTTCATAGAAATACATAGGCCAACAAATAAAGTTTGTGAAGTCTAGTCTTTTACCAGGGGGACCTCAAATATTCCCTCATGATCCCTTCTCACTGAGGATTTCTGCACACTCACAGCACATCTTCAACACCAGTTTGCTACAGTACTGGGCCTGGTGCTGACACATACAATGCCCACACTTATGGGACAAGGGAGTAACGCTCCCAGTCACAGGTTATAAAGTTCTCATGGGGATGGATCCCATTGTCCCCAGTTGGAAAATTGCCCCTGCTTCTACCTAAGAGAAAGCAAACCCCTAATTACAGTATCTGCAGATGCCAGTCCTGCCAATATCATAGCAGAATTCATGATCTTATTTTTCCAGGGTTCTGCTTTTCTAAACTGGAAATATATCTGCATCTGGCATAACAGAAAACCCTAAATAAAAAATGAGGAGCGCATTTAACAATTAAAGAAAACAAATACACAATACATTCATACACTCTCTTCTAATTACACTTTCTAGGACACAGATTGGTTCTTTGGGAAACGTTAAAATGTTCAGTACTTAAACACTATAGAATCTGCTTCGGTCACCATAATGCGTTACCTGGTAAATTAGTCTTCATAACATCAATGCCAACTTGAAGCTCAGGCTCAGCTGCAAGAACTGCATAATCTCCTTGATGAGAGACATTGAAGTTGTAATTCGAATAGATACTGAATACGTTATTTGCCAGGAAAGGTTTTCCTTTTGACGTCCTTTGCAATTGTATTTCATTCCAAGGTATGCACAACTTTTCTGCAATTAATTTCCGTATCAGCAGGCGACCAGCCTATGAAATAAAATGGAAGTGATTCATACAGAACTATTACGCTATGTGCAAAATATCTGTGGTCGCTAGAAAAATGTGGTTTTATTATCACAAACAGAAAGTAAAGAGTGTATTTTAGCCAAATCATTTAGATTTCTCCCTTTTATAAAAGCCTGTGTCAAGTAAATTTAACCAAGAGTTCACCAGACACTAGTATATAAGACATTTGTTATCACTATTAGCACAAAGACAACACAAGACCCAATAAAGAGCAGTCCAAGCCCAGAATCGTATAAAATAGTTCTTCTCTACCTTTTTTACTTACTTCGGATACTTTATCGCATAGATTAATACTTTTTATACCACACTGAACAGTAAAACTGTCCCAATAGCTTTCCTTCCAGTACATTCCTTCAGTTACTTAGGCACTAAATGAAATACTCAACAGCTAAAAATGGTAACTTCTTATAGACTAATTAGCAGGAGTCTGTATTACTACCACATTGTTATGCGAGATTTAAAACCTGAATTATGTAAAACAGCTTTATTCTCTTACACATTACACTACCGCCTTCATGTGCAGTCTCCTAGATCGCGTTGATTTTGTCTCATAACTTGACATCACGATGTAAAACTTGTGAAGTCTTTCACAATAACTACTACTAGCAGACGGCAAGCATCCCTTTTTCCTCCTAAGTGAAGGTGTAAGTGCATTTACTTCCCTGAAACGCCCTCACAGGGCATATTTTCCTACGAGAAGCCAGAAATTTGGGCAATACTGACTCTGCAAAGAGACAATCGCGCCCCCATGGGAACGGGCCGGTCCCGGGGCCACGAGTGACGCCAGAGGGGGCTCCTCAGCGGAGCGGCCTCCGCCCGCGCCCTGAGGGGCCCTCGGCAGCCTCCACCACGGCCCCGCGGAGGGGCAGGGCCCCGCCAGCGACACCCACACTCGCCGCAGCAGCGGGGAGGGACGAGACGGAGGGCTCCGGGCAACGCGGCCCTTCGAGTCCCGCCCGTGGGCTAACGCCGCCAGCCCTGAGGGAGGGGAAGCCGCCCCCCGCCATGCCTGCCCCCCCGCCAGCATGTACCAAGGCGGCTTTGGCATCGCGGGCAAAGACAAACTGGCCGATGCGGTCCTTCTCCTCGGGCTGCACCAGCCGCGCCGCCAGCAGCCACTCCTCGCGGCAGGGGCGCCAGGCGGCGCAGGGGAAGGCCCAGCGCACGCTCCCCATAGCCCCCAGAAGACGCCACGGCCGGACGGCCGCGCTCCCCAGCGCCGTCCAACGGCAGCGGGGCGCTCACCCCTCCCCCTCGGCACAACCCATGAATGCGCCTATCGGTGGGCGGGAGGGAGGGACGCACTGTCGAGGCACGGTGGCCAATCCGGTATCAGAGTGCCCTGTGAGTGACAGGGGAATGCGCCAGGTACCGACTTATCAGGGGAAAGGCGGTACCTGCGGCTGAGCTACACCCGTGGTGTCGTCAGCGCGCGCCCGGAGAGGAACCCGCTACGGAGGATGGGCGGGCTTTCAACTGGATTGACGGCCGGGAAAACCATTCCAAGTGCAAGAAGCGGGAGAATGACACCGGAAGGAGCCAATCTGCTGGCGCTGCTGCTGGGGAGGGTGGGCCAGACTGGTCGGCGAGCTGCTGGTGTTGGCTGCAGGTGGGTGCGCGCTGTTCGGAGGGAGCGCTAAGGGGGGGGGGGGATTAGCTCTTTGCCGGTTACGGAGCGGCGGCAGCGCTTGGAGACCGCCACATCCCGTGGCCGGGCCCCGCGGTCGCGTTGTGAGAAGAGGGGAAGCCCTTTGCACCATCCTGCCTGTCCTGTCAGAATTAGTCCTCCCTTAGAATGAACGGAGTCGTCGCAGGGCGCATGCGCGGTCGGCCTGGGTATGCTCAGTGGCGGTGCTGACGCCGCTGCCCTCCCCCCAGCGGGCGGGGCGGGGGGCGGAGGCGATGGCAAAGGCAATGGCGGTGGCAACGGCGGTGGTTGCTGTCTGCGAGGCCGGCGCTGACGGGCTGCAGGGGCGGGCCGGCACAGGCACCGGCAGGGACCGGGGCGGTAGCTCGCTGATGAGGTTGGGGGTGGCCGATGACCCCGGCCCTGGCAAAAAGAACGTAATTTCCCTGTAACTTCTGGCCGCCCCGGCTTTGTGCGAGCCAGGGCCGCGTTCATCCCTTTGGGGATAGTGTCCGTTGGGAGCTCTTCCTGGCACCGTTATCCGCTAACGGCAGATGATTCCCCTCGGTGTCTCTGGCCCCATCGTTGCCATTAGTACATCCATGCTCCTGGAGAACCATCCCGGCCCCTGGTAGAGCTGACACATGCCGGCAGCTGTCGCAGCGGGGGTGGCCTCTGTGCCTTCCCTGGATTTGCTGCTTTGTATTGACTAGAGAAGAGAAGACAATTGTTCACGCACCAGATGCAAAGAACTGCATCACCCTAGTTTGATTCTGGCTCCTAAACATTATGTCCAAACAAAAGCCTTTTATATCCTGCACTCTTTGTTCTGCTAAGAACTGTAATGGTGGTCAGAACTGGATTCCCATGTGCCCTCAATTACAGGCAATCTGAAAATCATCAGAAGGTAATAATTCTGTTTACCCTTTGTTTTTGAAGTTGGGCCATGGCTAAAAATTTAGGGTCTATTTGAAAATTTATGACCTTTCTTCCTGTTTCTTGCCTTTAGAAATATTTACGCTTTAACCGTTCCATATTGACCATGTACAAATGTTGCAAAAATATTTTACATTATATTATTTCTTAGAATCTTTCATTATTTTTTTTATTGTTTAGCATTCCCAGCTTCCTGTTAATGTGAAAAAGTGTTTCTACACAGGCCAGAAGAACTGCTGTCTTTCTGCCCAAAATAAGTCTCAGTTACAACTGAGTATAGGTTGGTCTTTGCAAAATATTTTAAACACAGAAGTAACATTTGGAGAGAAAAGTGTTTCAGCAATGAATCAGTAGTGTAGTTCCCTTATTTTTAAATATGATTCCGATTTTTCTTCATGACTTAGTCAAGCAAGGGATGCTATACATACTCCGTTATGTATTATCCAAAGACAGAGACAAAGTTAACTGACAGCAGAGAAGGATTTAGCACAGTCAAAAAAACCCCCAAGAAAATGCTGTTCACCAATATAAAATTGTAGCTGAGGCTTACATTTCAAGCATTGTATTCTGCACATTTTGAAGAGGAAATTGTGGCCATATCTGTATTTAGTTACTGATATATAATACTAATGGAATGTGGATCTTACCTAGTTCAAAACAAACCCCTCAGTTTTGATTAATAGGTTTGACTTGCCCATGCTTTCTACTTAGAGAGATGTAAACATGTAGCAGTTTTTTTCACTATCGGATTTATTGACTTCTTTTAAAAATAAGCATCAAGTGTAAGTGCAAACTGAGGTTTGAGATGTGCTGTATAATATGGAATATAATTATGAATATATTCACTATAAACCCACATTTTTATTATAAGTAAAACATGCTATGATAATAAGCTATGCCAAGTTATTCTGTAAGTATGCTCAAAATTGCATGTATGTTTTGAAAAAAATACCTATTTTAATGACATACAGAAATGACAGACTACTGAACCCAGTAAAAGCAGTAATTTAATGTTCCAGAATTTGCAGTTATTATTTTTGCCAGAATAAGAAGTACAGCATGGCATTTTAATTCCACTTTTTTTTCTGAAAATTAAAATTACAGTTCTTGAACTTTTTTAGCTAAGAAAATAATTTCCAAAGGAACTTGATGAATTTGAGAAATTCAGCTGTAGGATAAAATCCAGTCAGTTTGCGTTCTTCTAAGTTATTATTTTCTTTATCTTAATGGATTCATGTGTTTGTGAGAGGATATGCAATTAAAGATCACTGCTTGCAGAGAAGGAATCTTCCACTTTTGGAATGCCTCCAGGCATCAGTGCAATTTCACTGCTTCTTGTTGGTACCATGCTGGGGTTTTTTTCATGCTGGTTTTTTTTCAATCACTTCTAAAGAACCCAAAGCTTTAAAGTCTCTGTGTCACCTTTCCTTCTTAGAATACTGTCTCAACATGTATTATTGATAAATGCCACTTTTGTGGATTAAATGTCTCAGAATGTCACATGCATCTTTTTTGATTGTCTAAAAACGATTGAATTTTAATTTTCTCTGAAGTTGTGTTATTTATGAAAAAGCTGTGAGACTGAGCTGCATGGAAATTTCCAGACAGGAACCTGGAATTGTGTTACTGTCTGTTTTCAATCTTAGACGGTCAATGACAGTCAAAACAATAATACAATCTAAAAGTACAGAACTTTGTACTTAGTATTTATAGTTTAATTACATTTCAATCCACTCTTGTCTTTTTAGTCAGCAATTAGAAGTGTCACCAAATCCTTTAGATACCTGTTCCATTCACATTCATCTTGCTGAATATTAAATTAGGTGCTGTTAAATTAGATGTGTAGTGGGGAGTGGTGTCTTTAAAAATTGTTAACAAATTACTGATTTCTCCCTCTTTGAATAGACAAGGAGTGAAAATAGCAAATCATCTTGATGAGTATATAGTAGACTTAATACTTACTTTTAATATTAGATTTTAAAATGCTGACCTTGACCTTTTCAAAACTTACATTACTTTATCTTCCTTGGTCTTAATTCTTTCTTCCTCGGTAGATAAAGTATGCTGTAAAATACCAGCATTTAAGATGTCTCTTTTTTAAAATCCTGCTATCTAGTAAGACGTACTATCCAAGGTGGGAGAAGGCTAATTGACAAAGGTAATGTTCTTTTGAATAACAATTTATTTGTCATAGGAAACCTGCTAAGAACTATTAAGAATTAATATTCTTTTTTTTATTAGTAAGAGTGTGCTGTACAGAGAGTGCTGTAGGACAGCTATGTTGTGCTTTGAGATAAAGCAGATAGATTGTTTTACAATTGTTTGTAAATAATGAAGTACCAAATAAAGGTTGAGTTTAGACTGGTTTTGACAGCTGTATTGGTAGAGGAGAGAACATCTACACACAGAATGTTATTTGTACTGTCTGAATGCCTATATGCCTCATGTAAGATTGGTGTCCGTTGTGCTGGGAACAATCTGGGGCTTCAGTCCCACTACAAAGGTTCGGTCATGTTTATTGTCAGACAGGCATGGCCCTAACATGCTTTTTCTGACAAAGTGCTAACGTACATATACACGATACTTATGTATGCTCAATACTTTCACAAAACAACATCCCCTAGCCTATTACAAAGTCACATATTTGTATATATATTTTTATCTTACTATCACACAGAGATCAAAACAGTTTGGTGTAAGTTCTCCAGTGTCAATCTGTACCGTGTGTCCTCATCTGGGTGTTCATGCTCCATTCCTACTACACAGGCCCTTGCCCTCCCTTGTTTAATAAATTTTCCTATGTTATTCACTTAGAATTAATTGCACATCTTATACCATTCTCAACTTCATTAGCATATTTAAACTTCTGTAACCATTTTATCTGTCAGTCGCAGCACCTAAGGCTATTGTGACTTTCAGCAAAAGTGTTATGAGTATATGTAGTTTATATGAGTCTGTTCTGATCAACGTTCTGGTGGGAACTACAGTAGACCCTGCACAAACAAAAGTTCATCTCTGCTTAAAGTTCACTCCGCAGTTCTGTTTGCTTTGCTGTTTCAAATCTGGTGGAATGGATGTTAACACCATTTCTAGGAGCATATTGCAGCAGTTATGATTTTAGTGTATGCCTATTGAGATATTTTGAAAATGGCTGTCCTGGATGTTTTTGGACTCCTATATAAGTTTAATAGTATCCTGTGTTTACAGTCTTTTAGTGTAATATCTAGGGTTCAACAAATATCCAGGTTATGAAATTGATACTCAAAAGGTCAGCTGGACTTTCTGAAGGATAAGTATAAACAAATAAATTACACATTTCAACTTCTTCCACATACAGAATTATAAGAACATCTAAGAAGGATTGTTGGTAGCACCAACTAAAAGAAAATCTTTATGTTGTGTCTTATAACTGTCTTTGGAAAGGGAATATTAGCATTGGTGAAGTAAAAAAATTCCTCTAGAAATTCAGTGAGTGTTTTTGGCAGCTGTTTGCTTGGTATACAAGTATTAAGGTGAGTTGAACATTTTCTTGTAGCTTTTTACCAATAGATTAGATACTACTAATAGGAATGTGTGTGTAGCTCATATTTTGACTATGGGGTTATCAGACTTCTCAGTGTGGTTACCTGGCATCTGGGTCAACGAGCTCATTATGTTCTAGGCTGTTCCATCCCTTATCGTCTTGGGAAAAGGACAGTGTTAAAACAGAGGGGTCTTGTGAACAGCAGAACTAATGAGGTCTGGGTCCTTATTAGTGGACTTTGTGACAGACCATAAGAATGCTCTTGCCCTCAGAGCTCCCAGATGGTCCTTTAGTTCACCCACCATAATGACCAAAATGACATTACCGTCCCCAACCTCCTTCTGTTCAACTGCTAGCTGCTTTGTGGCCATATGTAGGCTGGCCATTTCTTGCCGCTTAATTATCAGGTGTGCAGAATGCCTTGCCCCTCAACTGGAGATCTGTATAGATAGCTTTGAGAGGTACGTATATCTCCCCAAGCATGTACTATGTGGGGTTGACCTTAATAACTTTGAAGTCTGTATTGAATTTCCCTGTAATGGCCAATGGGCCACCTGTTTTATGTGACTTTCAAGCAGAAAAACATGGCAAATGTATTAACTTTAAGGTGGTTTGGTTTTGGAGGCTTTTTTTAGAAAAACCAGGCTAATAGCTAACCAGGCATTTGTCAGTATAACGTGTAAACGTTCAGTATGCGAGCAGAGTTTTGTCAAGTGATGGGGTAGCTTGAATTTGGTCACATTAGAGAACACATTTGATCTCACCGCAGGCCATACCCAGTCACATACGCCAGTACTCTGGGTCTGATGCATCACATTACAGGAGATGCTGGAAGGCTGGTTGTGTGACAAGTACCTGGTGGGTCAGATGATGGAAGAGGGCTTTGCCTGCCATGATAAGAAGGTGTATGGTACACAGCTGTATGTTAAGAAACAAAAGTAGGAGATCCCGACTCTAATAAACCCGTACTGGAGTTTGGTTCTTGGTAATCCACATAAAGAGAGACTTTGTAATTGGAATTCTGTGGGAGTAAATGGAGCAAATATAAGGAGGTTCGTTGCCCAGCTTTCCTGAACTCCAGATCTACGCAACCTCCTGTGTCTACACCCCCTATGTTTTCCACCATTTTGGCAGTAACTTGGTCAAATATTTGTAAATATAACTATTGAGTAATTCCTATGGCTTTGTAGAAGAATGCATGAAATAATTATAAAGGTTAGTTGGCCTTGTTTAGCATAACAAGGTTTAGTTGAATTGTTAAAATATTTTGGAGGGCTCTAAAATCATCAACAGATCCAGTAAAGTGGTAAATTAGTACCAAAATTATCAAATAAAGCAGGAATTGGCTACAAGGGAGATGAGAATTGAATTTTTTAATATTTATTTTTTTAATGGAGTGGAGGGGAGGGTGAATTAGGCTAAGCCATAGCACAGTGTTCATTAGTATCTTCCTTAATGATGGACAAAAACATTAGAGGTACACTGCTGAAATTTCCTTTTAATAAAAAAAAAAGGAGACACTGCTGTTACAGATTAGGATTAGGATGCACTGGATGACCTGCAAATTGGAGTAGTGAGACATTGATGAGATCTTAACCATGATGCTGTACAACAAATCTGATCTCAGTGAAGGAAATATGAGATCAAATTGGAGTGGATGAAGAGAAAACTGTGAGAAATCATAAGGAAGACAAAAATGCAGTCCTATAAATGGACCTTGGAAAGTCTGGCAATTGTTCATTCTAATAAAGGTCGAGAGAGGATACCAACACTCTTGATAATTGTGAGTGAATAAATATACAAAGGAAAATTAAGTCAAATGCCAATTTTGACAGAAGAACAAATATATGTAAGCATTAATAAATTGATTGCGTAATTAAAAGAAGGTTTGCAGTCTTGGCACCAATGTACTGGGATAGTCTTTCTGTGGAAATAGTGGTGGTAAAAGAAAACCTTTTGAAACATAAATTGCTTTTATGAAAGTGATTCTATGATGTCTTTGCCTAAAATAGCAGAGACGGACTTGATGACATTAGATGTTTCTGTGTTCATTAGACAAAGATGAATATTACTGAAATTGGTAATTTTGCCTACAGAAAGCAAGTAGTAGGTCAGAGCTCACTATAGAAATTGTGTGTAAACAGAGAAACATGTCTACTATCTATTATCAATTCAAGAATTTTGTGAAAAGGTTTACATTTCCTTTAGAAGAAGTGTTACTTTACATGATGCCAAATAAACCTTGAAAATCACTTACTTTTTTTGAAGTTTCATTCAATGTGAGAAACTAATTTTACTGAAACAACTCTGCTTTTGAAGGCTCAGTATTCTGAGGAACAGGCTTTTAAGTTCATAAGAAAAGGGTATTCTAGAGAATTCTGGCATACAAAAAAGCGTTATGATTTATGGATGGATTTATGGGTTTATGAGGCCATACATTATCAGAATAAATGGTGGTCTTGTTCTTCTGTATTTTCTTAGTTCCTCAGGCTTAGAATGGAAAGAGTGAATACGTGAGATTGTCTGGCCATGGGAAGGAGAAGATGCCTGCTCCAAGCGTGCCAGTGCTGGCAGCAAGATCAATGGATCTCTTCTATTCCAGGAGACATGGAGGTCTATTTGTGGTTGGAGCTACCTGACTAGATAAAATATAGATCAGTCTGCTATGAAAATACCTCCCATGAAGAAGACTGCCTGGTGGCTTAGTTTGCTCTTGAATGTATGAAGTTACCAGATAAGCCTTTTCATGAAATTAAAAACCAAAACCAATATTTTTCTGGTTTCCGGGTTTAGCTTCAAATTTTTTATCCCCTCCTTTGTCAATTCAGGTGGGCCATTATCTGTTGCTAATTTTAATTGGAATTGTGGAGGCAGAATCCTGCAATAGAAAAACCTTGGAATCTTTCCTTAAGCTTTAAAATAGGCAAGATTGACTCAAATTTGCAGTAAGGGCAGTTTATGCATCGGTAGCAGTATAAATAACACTTTAAATAGGTGTAAATAAAATATACTCATGTTTAAAGTTTCTTCATGTTGTCAAAGTGAGTAAAATATTTTTAATGTAAAAAATAGTGAGGCCCAACTTACCATACAAACAATGCACTTCAGTATAGAGATTTTCACCAGAAAAACTTGGCTGCTGAAAGGGAGATTGCAGTGTCTTAAATTTAAATCGGTTCTGAAGCCAGTTAATTTACACCACTGTAAATGAAGCTCACGGTGTGCAGCATAAGCTGTAAGCAAACATACAGCTTCATAGCAAGACTAGAGGTACAAGATAAAATCAGTATCAATTGACTAAACACTCAAAGTTGTACTGTCACCAAACCGTCTCTAAATGACTCCATTTGGTAAGCCCTGGCAATCCTATGATTAGGCCAGGCTGTTGGGTGTTTGTATTCTGTCAGTTTAGTCTGGAATGCCTACTGGGAATCCACTTAGAAAGCAGTCTAGTAGCCTGTATCTCCCTTCCACTGTAAGCTGTAGAAAGACCATTGGTCTGCTTTGAGGTTGGGGGTTTGTAGTATAAGATGAGCCATTTGGTATCTAAAAATACGTAACAAAAGTTTTCCTTTTCCATCTTCATTTTACATTAAATTGTAAGAGTTTGGGGTTTTTTGAGGGTAAGCCTGGGACTAGTATTTCTCTTAAATGACCATTAAAAAATCTAACACACTCCTTGTTGTGCTTCCTGTGGACTTTATTGAAAAAATTCCTACAGGTGGGTACTATTTGTAGACTTGTTCTTTGATACATACCAGATATTTTACTTTTCAAAGTATGCTATGTGTATATATTTTGCAAAGTAGAAGTATTATTATCAAATTAAATTCAGTGTAAAAGTCACTTATAACACAAATTTAGAACTGTGCATAGGACTTACAAACCAAATTCAATGCTGGGAATTTTTTTGTTTGTTTTATGGTATGTTGATTTTTTTTTTTTTTTAAATAGTAAGACTATACAATCAATTACTTATCTTTCCATTTCAGTTTCAGGCATAGATTGAAGAAACCATGGCCAATCAACGGGATTACATTAGCAGACCTATTTGCAATGGAATTTCTGTTCCTGAAAATAAAATCAATTCCTTAGTGGCTGAAGGTCATGGACAACAAATTCTAAAAGTACTACAAAAGTTCAGAGAACAAAATATATTTTTTGACTTTAAAATTCTTGTGAAAGATGAAATAATTCCTTGTCATCGTTGTGTACTGGCAGCGTGCAGTGATTTTTTCAGGTAAACCTAATTTTGGCATGAGTTTGCAGGAAATGGATTGTAAGTTCTCTGGGAGGGAGGGAAGAAGTATAATTACAAGAATTAAAAAAAAAGTAATCACAACTTACTTACGTCTGCAGAGTTTTGAGCAAAATGTTCAAAAATCATATTAAGGATAACAAAAAAAAAAAAGCCAAAAAACACCCAAAGCTACCACGTTAGATGCCTAACCATACCCCAAATACATCAGTTTGTATTTCCAAAGTGACATGAGGGCTCTATGAATTTGAGATTCAAGCAGTCTATACTCTGAAACACAAAAGTCAAACCATAAGTGCATGGTTCTGCTGTTAGGTAGAATTGACACAAGTTGTGTATCTTTAAGACTTATCTGTTGCCTGTATCTGCAAAGGTATTGTTTGACTTTGTATGGGACAGTCTATGTACTTTTGACACATTTATATTGTTGAACATAGAAGGTTGATTACAAATACATCTTGCACTGAGCAATTGTGGATAAATTGTACATGGTTTTGGAATGGGGCTGGATTTTGTTTCTTTAAGATGAGTGGTCAGAATAGTGGAGTTTGTCTTCAGAGGTATTTAAACAGATGTATTTTTTCTAAACTACAGTTTTCAGCCTTTCAGCATGAAATGGATCTGTGGTTTTCCTTCTGGTGCTTAAAGCTATGCATTCTTAAGGGACAGACAGATCATTCACATACAGGATATTAATTTATGAAGAACCTTGCTAACTTTTTTATTACTAGGGCTCAAACTTGCAATTCCGCACTGAAAGTCTGTGTCCAAATACACTCTTTACTAAAACACAAAGCTAAGGTGCTCTAACAATGAAAAAATGGGCTCCTGGAAATGAGTTAATGAGCGTGATTCAGTTGCCCATACATAGGTGACAAATATTTTCAAATGGCCTGGAGCATCCTGTGGTCTGTGGGAGTCTGCCATATATGACAGAGGACATAGGCTAGATGTGTTCTTAGGACTACTGAAAAAAGAAGAAATGCAGGTGAAATAAGCTATTTCTCTCCTGTAGCAGCAGATTTGGTTTTTCTCTGACACAAAGAACTACTTGCATTTCAAGTGTTTACTGACTGACAGCACAGAGATGCTCTGGTAGAAACGAATATTAGGATGAAATAGCTTCCAGTGGTAATTTTTAGAACTGAAGTTAAGCACATGGTAACATATGTGGCCTTTTCACTACCTACAGGCTCTTCAGGTTAAAATTTGCCAGGAGAGACCTCTCTCTGCATGTAACAGTTGATAACAGCAGCCATCAAATTCACAAGTTGTCCTGGAATGCAAGGCCCATTTATTAACTTCAAGGAATAAAAAGTACCTAGGTCCACTAGATAAATTTTAAAATGAAACACCTTTTGTCTTCCTTAGGCTTTGGACTTCTCTTGGTTTTGGTTTCATTGTGTTAGCTTTCTGAATCAAAGCCTTTGCCTAGATTGCTCTCCTTCTACTAGTATCATTCAATTGCTATTTTACTCTGTAATTCAGAGATTTATATCATAGCTCTTGGGTTAATGAGGAAAGGATTCTAAGGATCATCATTTAGTATGCAAAAATGTCTTTGGGACATATGTGTCTTACTGTAGTTCTATGTTCTTGTTCAGGAGGTCAGACAAGTTTGTCCTTTACCTGCTGTTCACTTCCCCCAGAGTATGCTACACACAGTGATTTTTTTTTTTTTTTTTTTTTCTCTTTGGCTTCATAAAAGTATGGGATTTTAAAAATCATGTACTACATAGATACTCATTGTATAACTGAACTATGATACAATACTCTTTTTTTTAATAGGAACTATCTATGATATATTAATAATCCAGATTACATACTTAGTATTTGATGATTTATCTAAATCTTTCTCCACTGTCATCTTTTGTCAAATTCAGAAGTTGTTGCTATCACAGCCTGATGCTTAGGCTCTGGGAGGGTAGGGCAAGTGATATTGCAGCACTATTGTGTTGCCAGCACTTACCACCTTGAAAAACTTTAATTATTTTATCTTGTCATGTTAGATTGTGTGAAATAGTTAAATGTTATTACATATTTAGTAATAAAGCAGTCAAAGTTGTAATAAAATTTGCATAAATCTACTGACAAATAGTTTATTCCACGATTTCAACCATCGTCTTTGTATTCAGTCACAATCTACTTTCTGCACAAGTTTCATTGTGTCATGCAATCTTATGGCAAAACCTCATTTTTTTCTGACATCTGCCTGTACCCATACATCTACCTGTCAACTCGGAAGCAAGAATTAAGTTTCCTCATGTTTTTTCTCATCTTTCACCTGCCACCTACTTTTATTACTGAGGAATGCACCCATCATCCATCCTGCCATTTGCTCAGCCTGCAATTTGGAAGGCCTTTTTTCGCTTAATTTTCTGTATTCGTCCCAGTGCATGACCTAAATCATGGGGCTTTTTTGCTATATATTTTTTACATCAGCCTTTCTTTCTCAAGCTGTTGAAACTGATGCTGCCCCAAACAATTTCACATTCTCTCTCACATTGAGAGCTGCAGACTTCATTGCACTCTGTGAAAATCCATACAAAACACAGGTGCTGCTATCATTTATATGAGCCATCACTTTGAATATGTTCTTATCACCACTCCTTTTTTCTTGAACCATATCAAGCAAATGCATTGCTCTTAGTTATGAGACCCCCACATTTTAGACCTATACAGCCTGCCCACTTTATTATATGCCCCTGATTATCTCCTTCCTCTCACATCAGTGTTCTCTGCTGTTTGCTAGATCTTTAATTTGTATGTGTATCTATCTTCTATATTTTATCCGCAGAGCCATGTTTGAAGTTAATATGAAAGAACGAGATGATGGCAATGTTACTATTAGTAATCTATCACCCAAGGCAGTGAAAGCTTTTCTTGATTACGCTTACACAGGAAAAACAGAGATAACGAATGATAATGTGGAAATGCTCTTCCAACTGTCGTCATTTCTTCAAGTTTCACTCCTTTCCAAAGCTTGCAGTGACTTTCTAATAAAAAGTATTGATCTTGTGAATTGCTTACAGTTGCTTTCTCTATCAGAAAGTTATGGTTCTGTTCGCTTATTTGATCGTGCGCTAGATTTTGTACAGCACCACTTTTCCTTGCTGCTCAGATCAAATGATTTTTTGGAGATTAATTTTGAGATATTACAAAAATGTCTTGAGGCTGACGAACTAAATGTCCCAGAGGAAGAATCAGTGTTGAAAGCTGTCCTTCAGTGGACCAAACACAACTTAGAAACACGACAGAAATACCTGCCTAACTTGATTAAAAAAGTGAGACTACACCAGTTACCTGAAAAGACTTTGCAGGACTTTCTATATTCTGAAGAACACTTACTTAAGAGTGCTAATTGCTCAGTAATAATCAGTGATGCAGTTAAAAGTGTGCAAAACTTTAGTGGGCTGTTTCCAGATGCACGTCCTTCAACAACAGAAAAATATATATTTGTTCATAAAACTGATGAAGATGGAGAAAACAGACATACATTCTGCTACAACATCAAAACAGATAAATGGAAAGAACTACCACATACGCACATGATTGATCTGCCAGGGTCAAGTTTATCTAGCTATGGAGAAAAAATATTTGTAACTGGAGGATGCAAAGGGAATTGTTATAGGACTGTCAGGCTTCATATTGCTGAACCATTTCATGATGCCACTGACCAAACCTGGTGCTACTGTCCAGTCAGCAATGAATTCTCCATAGTGTCAGCTATGAAAAAACCAAGGACAATGCACACATCTGTTGTAACCTTAAATCAGCTGTTTGTAATAGGTGGAAAGACCAGAGGAGCTCAAGAAACCCGAAGTCTGTTGGATGTAGAGTCCTATAATCCTCTTTCCAAAGACTGGAAATCTGTAAGCCAATTACCAAGAGGTATCTACTATCCAGAAGCAAGTGCATGTCAGAATATAATTTACGTCCTTGGCTCAGAAGTAGAGATTACTGATGCCTTTAATCCATCTCTTGACTGTTTCTTTAAGTATAATGCTATGACTGATCAGTGGTCTGAGCTTGTAGCAGAATTTGGGCAATTTTTCCATGCAACTCTAATCAAAGCTGTTCCAGTGAACTGTACATTGTACATATGTGATCTCTCCACCTACAAGGTCTACAGTTTTTGCCCGGAAACCTGTGTTTGGAAAGGGGAAGGATCTTTTGAATGTGCTGGCTTTAATGCAGGGGCAGTTGGGACAGAAGACAAAATTTATATATTAGGTGGTGATTACGCTCCGGAAGAAATCACAGATGAAGTTCAAGTCTACCATAGTAGTAGGTCGGAGTGGGAAGAAGTTTCACCAATGCCAAGAGCCTTAACGGAGTTTTACTGTCAGGTCATTCAGTTTAATAAATATAGGGACCCCTGGTCATCTGTATTGACAATTTGCTCTGGAGAATTTTGAAACTCCTGAGTCAAAAGAATCTATTTAAATGCACAAGTTTTAGAACAGATTTTTAGGTATTAATTTATAGACGGAAAAATATGTACTGTTTCGGTTAAATCTTCAGTTTAAGTGTACGCTATAGAATTGCTTTTGGAAGAGTCCATTAACTTGTCATTCATGCTAGTCATTATATCGAAAGTATTACTTAATTTTATATGCAAGTCTTCTCTGTAATTATCTGAATAATTTGCAAAATGATGCTACTTTTCAAAAAAGTATAGTCATGAGGAATTCATTGTGTAATATGTGCCATTATTTCTGTAATATTCACAGCTGTCTCAGTAGACAAATTGTTAAGTGAGAAAACTGACTGTGATACTGTTTTCCCTATGTAACTGAAGTTTAAAAGAAATCTACATTAGTTTTGTTTTATTTAAGTTTTTTATATTCATAAACCTGTAAGAGGAATTCATTGTCAGCTTTATCTTATTAGAATGACCTTAGCAAGGGCAAGAGCCAAAGTGACCTTCACAGCATTAAAACCAGGTATCTAACTTGAAGAGACTGGTAATTCCTATCGTCTTACTTCAGCTCTTCAGTTTTACCAGTTTTTCTCCATCCTTGTGCCTTAGTAGTAGCTGTACTTTCTGTTTTCATCCCATTAACTGTGGCAAGATAAACTTTGATAACATACTACAGGGTGGGCAAGATCTCTACAGATGGATGATTCATGTGGTATCTTTGCTTCAGTCATGCTGTTAGCTAAAGAAAAAACACTTCAGGATGTTTTCTAACAGAAGTCTTCCATCTCTGAAGTCTCCAGCGCTACCTACTAAGCAGCCACTAGGCTGCTTACAGCAGCAAGCTGTGAAACAAATTTTAGTTGTTGCTTCGGTTAACTATGGGAAAAGTTCGTATCTTGTCATACATCAAACACAAAGTTACAAAAATAAATCCCCATATTTAAAGTCAAAGTAGGTAGTATTTCTGAGGTGAACTTGTATAGTGGTTTAAATGAATTAAAACACTTTATCTTGTACTTCATGGTAATTTTAAGTGTTAAAATATTACATGGTAAACACTACACAATATATTGCTTGATAAACTTTCAGTAGTCATCTATTATAATGTTAAAATTGTAGTGGACTTTTAGTGTTAATGTTAGTCTAGGCATACATTGTGAAGTAAATTTGATCTCATGCATACTGAGTGGGACCTGTGTCTGACAGGACACTGAAATTAGCTGGGTTTCATAAATTCATTTGTAATCTTCCACAGCCTGAGAATTTTCTTTCTTACCAGCTATTTGAATAAGATATTGGGAGCCCTTACGTTCCAGATAACCTTACTGCTTAAACAATACTTATCTTATGCCAAACAGAATGGTTCTAAACATCTAAGCACATATTTTCCAAGCAGTTTAAAAATGAACAAAATTTAGTGAGGCGTCTAAAACATCTTCCATATGGCTTGAGATGACCACGGTAAGTTCATTATCACATCACTACTGCATGTACCTTTTTGCGAAACTCAAGCTCAATATTAATGCTTAAAGCTTAATATTGCCTAGCAACATACTTCTGTTTTAAAGAGTAAACAATGGAAAGTTCGAATTCTGTGATTGACTCTATAATTTGTTATCAGATACCTTTATAAATATAGGTAATATTCATCATAAATATTTTCATAAGGATGTAAAAGAAAATATGCACATTTGGAAAACATATTAATAGAGTGGAACCTTCCCATTCAATAATTTATTTGTATTAAGATGCGTGTCAGTTCTGTAGAAGTAAATAGCTTGTTTTTACAGTATTTCAGGCACCCTCCACATTTATTTTGCTCTTTCCGTAGTGAGTCTCCAAATCATATTATAACTACACTTAGCTAGGTAACAATCACCATACTGAAATGCAAGCATTTTTATATTGGAACACAGCTACTTTTTGTTAGTGCAAAGCAAATGTATTGAATAGTTTAGAAGAGATGGAGAATACTATTCCTGCTTACTGAAACAGTAGGAGAAAAATAGACATATAGGAGAACAGTAGTTTTAGCATTAGTAAAGCTACTCAAGGTAGCATAGAGACTTCATTAACCATTAATTATTGCAACTTGTCACTTCATCGGAATACATGGCCCGATTCGCCTTTGCTTGTGTTTTTGTGTTGTTTTTATACCTGAGTAATATGAGTATGCAATTTATGCAATGAGAAAAGTAACATTATGCCCCTAGTATATGGGTATAAATAGCTATGCAAATTAGAAGAGACTAGAGAATTGTGAGGTTTTTTTAATTGCCACTGTCATGACCAAATTGCTGGGTCACATAAACAGCAAGTGAGTGAGTCAGCAATTCAGCTGATGCTCTTTCCTCTAAGTTTTTCCTTACAGCAATTTTTTTTGGCGGTCTTCCATACAGCCACTTGCTACATATATAAGCCTCTGGCATATAACACCAGACAGAGCAATGACATACGTGGTAAATTACTCAGTATATATAGTGAAAACTGAATGAAGCTTTATTTGTAAAATAGACATGCTTCTTTAATATTCTATGCTATATTTGCACAGGAACTAATGTCAGTTCCCAGTTTGACAAATCATTCATGCATTTCAAATGGAGTTGAGCTCTCTTACTCAGTGATCAGGAAGTAATGTAGTAGTGTCAGTTACTTTATACCATTGCTTACAGAAAAGTTACTGTGAAATAGTATAAATTTTCTTCAGTTATGTAGGTAAGCCTGTACTACAACTGTCACAGAGGGAAAAAAGGTAATTTGCCACAATTCCACATACAGAGAGTTAAATCCAGTAGCAGAATTGAGTGCAGAAGAAGCTGCATCAGAAAGTCATGGCTAAACCCAAGGCTTTATGATAGAATTAAAGGCCTGTGTTCCAAATCCTGTAATTAATTGCTAATGATGTAAGAAATCTCAGTGAAGTTAACTACACTACCCAGAAGAATATGGATTACTTGCATGAGTAACTGCTGTAGGTCTGGATCAAATAGATTTTTCAGTCTACTTTACACAGCTGTTAGGCAATTTTAGAAAAGTCACAAGATCAGTGAAAAGCAAGTTTTTCTATATCTTTTCTGACTTTTCAAAGCTCACAGTACTTTATGAAAAAGTACCTTCCTCTAAAAATAGTCAATGACGAGGTTAATGATTATCTATGTTCTCACTGAAATATAGTAAGATGTTTAAAACATACAAATTGCATGTAAAGTTATAACCTACTATTTGCACTTAAACAATGTAACCAAAACGTTTCTAACAGTATTCTATTATATGTCACAGAACACATTATAAGCATGACCAGTATAATATACATGAAGGTAATATATATTGTATGTGGGATTTTAATATCCAGTAATGATTACATTGGATAATCTTAATTTTTAAAGAATACTATCAAAACATTATGGCACTTTGGTAATGTTATCATACTGGTTTAGTTGTTATAATAAATATCAATTATTCAGGTGTTTATATTGATTATGTTTGCACAGACCTGATGATTACTCTATTATTTATGTACTAATGAATTTATTTTCTATATTCTAAATACATTTGTAGTAAGTCAGTTTACTGCTGTGAAAAATTCATTATATTCACAAAATGGAGTAGATTTACTGGGTCAGATTTATTTCTGGTATTACTCCATGAAGAAAGCTGTATACCTCCTCTGATAAGTAGTAGGTAAGGTGTAGGCTGTAGAATGTCTAATTTTAGATGTTTCTATTTGTAGGTGACCAACAGGAGGCAGCATAAGATCTATTTTAACTAAAGCAGACTGAAACCAGGGATATATTTGACAATATTTATAGCTATAGTTATGCTCAATTTTGTTTTTTCCCCTTCTAACATCCAATAAAGCATACAGATCAGTAACATCTTGCTGCTACCTGGGCTCTGCTGATATGTGTAAAGTATGATACTACATGTTTGCCAAGATGTTCATTCTTCTGTGAAATAAAATCACCAAGCAACTGAATCCTTCTCAGGTCTGATTTTTTTTCAAGGAGTTTCCATATGCAGAGAATCTACAATATTTCTAATGAGGTTAACTACTGTTTGTTTTTTTTCCCTCTTTCTTTTTTCAACTGGGTAACATTTTGAATGTTAGGTTATAACTAAGAATGCAGTTAGCATGCATGAAAACTGCAGCAAGAGGGTTTTTTTTTAAATTATCCTTGGGCCTTGCATGTCAATTTGCTGCTCTCACATTAAATTTGATTTAGTCTGCTGAAAATTTGTAAGTTTACCATTGTAAAGTACTCATTTAAATTGGTATCTTTTTTTATTGGATCCATCTAGCTCAGACTGATATATAGGCTTTTTTTAACAGTTTTAAGTATTGCAAATGATTAGGTATTTATTTTGACTGAAATGAGCTTCCATACTGCTTAGAAGTGGCTTTAAATAAAAGGAGCTACTTAGTGTAAAATTCACATGCAAAAGGTGCAGAAGTGGCCTTAAGACAAGGTGAGGGAGCCCTGTGTTGTCTTGTATTCTTCCAGAACTTAAAATTCTGTGACCTTCAAACCTCTAGACAAAATAGAGTTACAGCAACAGAAATTAACTTTCCAACACTCCAAGGCCTTTGCCCCACAGCTAGCAAAAGCCATTTGGAGACATGTACAAAGCATTCCAACAGTGCTCACAATGTTAAAAGCTTATATTGAACAATGAAGGGATTCACAGCCAAATTTGACAGCCGTAGTTGTATAACCCTGTGCACAATCAAAAGAAAATTGCGTACGTGTGTTCTACAGATCCAGGGAATTCACTGTGGACTTGCACAGTTTGTACGTGAAGTAGACCATATGGTGGGGCTTTTCTCTTTGTCATCAAAGGCAAGGAAGCAGAGTCTGGATTTAGTGAATAAAATACACATAAATTGCACATAATTATTACACATAAATTACACATAAATTCAAGACAGTTCACATGAACAAAGGAGGTCCAAGGGCTTTAGTTGGAGAAAGCTGGTATATACCAAGATTTTTCACTTGTGATCAATAGCCTCTGTAATAGTGGAATAACAATAGCGGGAAAAAGTAGAGCTATTTAAAATTATGTGCACAGCAAACCTAGGAAATCATATGCTTCCTAGTTCAAATTATTCTAATGGACACTACTCATATTCAGTGTTTTTGTACTCTGCAATAAAAGGAGGATACTCAAATGAGGTATAATTAGCACTAATTATTTTTGCAGACTGGCAGAGGTTCAGACTGTTAATAACTCTCTCTCTATCATTTTTCCACCTACTTGCACCTGAATCTAGTTTGAACTAGCTTGCAAGACCTTTAGGGCACACTTGCATTTATTTTAAGTACTGTCAAAATACTTGTAATAATGTAAATTAAAGCCTAGTTCATGCATAGGCCTTAGTAAGAAAAATCCCCATATATTGCCAACAATGTGGCATAGTCTTGCTACCCTACTCCTTACTATTTTCCTTTTTAAATTTTTATGATATTCAGTACACAATGGGCAAGCATGGCAGCTGAACTATTGCTATCTGTAAGTAAGCTGATAAATTCATAGCCTTTCCATGTTTAGTTTCTATAAATGCTTTCAAGAAGTTCACTACCAGAATTGTTGACTGAAACTGGAAAATACCATTTTAAAGGAGATTTGTAGTTTCATCATAAGTTATGATCACTAGAAGCTATATTAATCAAATAACCTCTCCATCCAGTAAAAAGGCTTAAGTCTAAATGCTAAATATAGCCCAGAACTTCTATTTGAAAGGACTAATTGTTAAAGAATATGCAAAATAATACATGAATGCATCAGGTTAGGCAGAATAGAGGTAGCAAAGTCCACAAAATTTTGAATTATCTACCTGCAAGTAGTGTCTTAAATCTGCACAAAGGTTACATTACTGAGGCAACAGGGTGTGATACAAAGACCAAGTGCCAGACACTTCATGTATGGCTGAAGAGACAAAAAGCAAGAGCACAAGAACAGAAAGCTCCACTGAAGCATTTTTCATGTATATTCACTTACATAAGCGGCACATCCCAAAAGACAATTATTTATTACAGCATCTCCACAAGTGTTACGTCATTATTTTAATCATCAGACCTGCAATACCCTCAAACCACACAGTTTAGGAAGAAATGCAAATTGCTATGCGTTAGCTCTGCCATCATAAGCCTACCAGCTACACTGGCTCTCGCTAGGCCCATGGGGCAAACCCGCACCCTCAGGCTGGGCCTGCGGTCACACCCCGCGTCGGGAAACCAAGCTTCCCCCTCCCTTACACACTGCCAGGGAGAGGCGCCTGTCGCCAGCCGCCTTCCACCACCCCCAGGCACCCTGCCGCGCCGCGCCGCGCCGCCCCCTCAGACAAAGCAGACGAAACGACGACGCTGGAACCGCCCCGTCTGACTCCTCCGTGACCCGGTGAGATCCCCACCGCCGGAAGTTCATTGAGGGGAGAGGCGGGCCTTGACAGCCATTAGCCAATCACCGACAGGCATCGGGAAGACACGCAGCGACTGTAGCCAATGCTGTCTGGGAGCTGCACACAGCGGCGGCTCCGCTGAGAGAGGAGTTGCCGTGCTCCAGCGTTTTGTGGGGGATTCCGGCCCGCCTGGCGGCTCGGGGCAGTGAGGGGGAGAAGCGGCGGACGTGGACCGCCAATAGGCGTGCGGGAAAGACTGACAGGCATGCAGCTCGCCCAATGGGAGGGCGGTGGCTGTTAAAGGGCCGGCGACCCGAAGGAGAGAGTTGGGCGCAGGTGAGTAGTTCGCGCGGCTCCCCCGGGACCCGAGCGGGCCCAAGGCGGCCGCTCTTCCATGACACTGCTGCCGGCACGGGGTACAGGTGGCCCCCGGCCACTTTATGGGGGAAGAGTGGTGGGGCTTCGCCGCCCTCGGCCCCTGAGGACGGTGAGGCGGTTGCCCGCCGTTCTCCTTGGCGGCCCTGGGGGGAGGCCCTCTCCTCTTCCTCCTCCTCCCGGGAGAGGCGCTGACCCCCACCGGCTCGCGGGCGGGTGGCTTGCTGAGGGGGGCCCTGGCCTGTGGCGCGGGTGGGGGCTGCAGGCCCACCTGCTCCCCGGGGCTCAGCGCGGCGGCAACCCCGCGGCCGCGTCCGGGGCGAGCGGGCCCAGCGGGACTCGGGGGCGCGCCGGCCCAGGCAGCCGGCCGTGCCCTCGCCTTCCTTTGTTGCCTTCCTTGGCCTTCTCGCAGGGCTTCGTGCGCCTCCTGGCGGGACCGGGCCGGCCCTGCGTCCCCGCTGGCCGGCGGCGAAGTCGCTGGCTGGATGGGCCGCCTCGGACCTGGGGACTTTGCCTGCCTTCATCCTTCCAAAATGCGCGCCCTGCTCGGAGGGGAGGTTTTCTGCCGTACGTGGCCATTGCTGTTTCAGCGGGTTGGGAACTTTTGACTGACCCATCTGTGGATTCAACAGCCTGAATCCGCAGCTGCCTTCCATTCTCCGTACCTCCTCGCTGCATCGTTAAACTAACCTTTTAGGTGATGTTGGTTCCCTTTAGGGTTTGCCTTTTCAGGTGTTCAAACCGCAAGCTCCCTGCAGGGAGGGCTGTCCATTTGGTGACCTGTGTTGAGCAGCACGCAGATCCTCCTATACTAAAGCCTCTCTTAGTACAAAAGCATAAGTTGTTCCAAGCCAATGTAGCCATCTGTTATGAATCACATACGAAGTTTTGCAGAAAGCCCTAGGCTTTAATATCATGCAAAGATCCTCTAACTCTCAAATTTAATTTAAAAAAAAAATAGAGGTAGCAGGTCCTCCTGATTTAAAGAGCTTTTTTCTTCAATCATAAGCGCTGAAAGTTTTTTTTAAAAAAAAGGGGCAAACCATCAAGGCATCCTACTTTAAAAAAAGTCTAAAAGTTATGATTTTTCTAGAGAATAATTCAAGTTTGATGCTAGTAACAATCCTTCAATCCTGGTGAATGCATGGATTTCTTTTATTGTTTGTTTGCCTGCTTGTTTTGTGGAGTTTTTTCTTTGTTGGTCCAGCACGTGTTCACACAATAAGGTGTGAGCAAAGTAGACACAAATACACAGAGGCAGAATATGAATGCCTCTGTCATTAAGTACGTCAAAGTTATTCGGTGTATGTGTGTTCTATGTTTTTATGGAATGTTCAGTTTAGTTTTGTAGTTCTTGTTTTGTTTCAACCCTGACAAATAGTTTGTGTTGTTTTAGTCCAGTGATGAGGACCTTCTTGACCGCAGGTTGCTTCTGGCCTGACAGGGCTGCATTAAACTCATAGCTCCATGTTGCCATCTTTCCTGGAAGACCCTTGAAATCTTTCTGTTACTGTATGATCAGAATTGTTTCTTTTTTTCTAGCCAGTACTTTGCATTTCTACCCAAACTGTAAAACTATGCATTTTGCATGTGCAGCTAGCACCATGCCGTATGATGGGTGCATGGCTGGTCACGTCATGGGCAATTTGCATCCTCTGTTGTTTCCCAGGGATTTGTCTGTCACTTGGTCAGACTGCCGCTATTGCTTGTCAGGTGACTGACATCTTTGATCATGTACCAGAAGTACTTTTGGTCGTATAGTTTAGAAGGAATTTTTTTTCTTGCAGATGTCTTCTCTTACCTTAATAGTGGTGTAAGTGGTTTGATCTGACCAAAAGATTTTTTTTTTCACCTCTGCTCTTGTCTCCACATACTTTTTCTGAGTGAACTGCCTATCTTCCCAATTGGTGCACTCAGCACTTTGCTGTGGAATCCTCTGCTAAAGACACTACAATGTAGAGCAGTTACAGTTCTGATTTCGGAAAAACTGTAATGTCTGTCTACAGTTTTTTCCAAATGTATGCATTTCATGCTTTAGACTACATATCAAAGCAAAACTTAAACATGTTCTATGTCATGTTTTTGTAAATTGTGATTTTCAAAATGGTGATAGGTTTGGCGGGTTTTTTTCTGTAACTATCTAAATGGGTAAAAATCCTAGTTTATTACCTTTCCTGTCCCTTATATACTTTGAGCATGTAACAGTTCTTTTTTTTTTTTTTTTGCTTTAAAAAGTAATATCCTGGAGATCATCTAGCAACATCAGAAACCAGAATGTCCCAAACCTCAGTTTTAGTTAGATAATAATGCTTTTTAGCTGATATATCAGAAAGGTAAACAGTCCCACAGTAGTCAATATACTGTTAAGACAATTCATTAACACCCATTTAAAGATGATTCCTTTCTTATTAATATAATAAGGCAATATGCTTTCAAAAAGGAAAGAGTTAGAAAAGATGTCCTTACCAATTGGAAGTTAATATTCCTGAGTTTTAAAATAGGCAGGCTTTGCTGCTCTTTTACTGGGAAATTCAGGGGCTTGTATCAGACATGTTCTAGCAAAAAAAAAAAGTCTAAAAGGAAACTTTACATAATAAAGGAATTGGATGCCAGTAGTTTCCAAGTTAGTATTAAAATTCTTAAAGGTTATGTGCTTGGCTTATAGCATAAAATCCAAAACCAAGATTAGGCATTTCACAAAGAGTGGCTGGGGAGATCAGACAAGGTGATGCACAACACCTGCGCAAGGAGCAGTGAGACTGACCCACAGGGTAACCTGATATTTGTGTGTGGTAACTCTCAACCTTCTCCGGAGCTAAGATGAAAGCTTGGCTGTCTGTGTCCTCCACATTCATGTAGAATTATATTTAGAAAATAATGTTGATGAAAATTTGATTTGAAAACCCAATTTTTTTTTTTGTTTTCCTGTGATTGTGTCCACTTTATCCTGCTGTGCTAGCACTGAAAAATTTAGGGAGGGCCAGGGTAAATAGAGATACCATATGAGTCTCTAAAATCCTGTGGTTCCCTGTTATTGGGGAATGACCAGAACCTTGCTCATCCCAGCTGGGGCTAAGTAAAGGACTTAGCCAGTGCATATCTTGAGGCAAAAATGACTGTGATTCAGCAAAAGTCTGATATTTATGTACCTTAAGAGACAATTAAGTATCTACTAGTACTTTCAAGAGTTTGACATGTCCAATTGGCAAGTACTTTGGAAAGTCTGACCCTTTTTTCCATAGCTAGCAAAGTGCTTGAATGTTCACTTAAGTACATGCTTAAAATCAAACATGAAACCTACTGATTTCAATAAAAATAAGTGTGAGCTTATAAACGGAGGTTCAGTTTCTTGGTAGTGACAAGTCAGAAATACTATAATTCTTGTGAAACTTGTATACAAGAACTCTGTGTAATTCTTTTTACCTTCTGGAAGACCAACTCAAAATGGATGCCTCTGAATCTTTCACACACACTCCCCACCCTGAAAACAGGTAAGTGCAAATGTGTGCATTTCTAAACCCAGCATGAAGACATGAGTTCTTGGTCATTCCCCAGTAACCAGGAATCACAGCTTAATCTATATATTTATCTGTCCAGAATAATGGCCTTATTAACAGTGAAGCTTCTAAAAGTGCTCTTAATTTGTTCTGTATGCATGTAACTTTTCTGAAGAATTTACCTGCTTGGTCACTTCTAAGAAGTTAAAAAAAAAAAACTTACACAAGATAAACTTAGAATTTGATACATAGGACAAGAAATTCAGTGGCCATAATAATAGAAAAGCACTAATGCTGTAATTTGTCTTTGAAAAGCACAGCAAGTACCAAATAAATTGATTTACTGCCAGATGAGTAAATAGGATGCTGCTTCCTTGAAAGCCCAAGCATCTTTTCGTGGTAAACTTATAATAATGAAGGTTAAGGGAGATGCTTAAAGATCAGATAGAAGGTCTCAGAAAAATTTTATGTAATTCTAGCAGATACAGTGCTGTGTTGTGGTATAAATCTGACTTTTTAAACAGCAACATTTCAGTTTTTTAGTACTGGTCAAGTCAAGTTAAGGGTCTACATTAAAACAGTAGGTTGTATTATTTTTTAAATAATTCCCTTTTCTCAAAACCAATTAGTATTTTATTTTCAAAGGGCAGGAAGTTTCACGCATCTTAAACAGCAATATACAGCTTCCAGCTTGAGTCTGAGGAGTCAGAAGTGATGGGTAACTCCATGGGAGCACTGTAGAGCAGTCCATGCTGATAAACGCTCATGCTGTATGCAACTGATTTCTTCTTAGGACTCGGTTTTGCATATCTGCTAGCTAGTAACCATCAGAAGTAAATAGATTCACAGTAAGAGCAATGTTTTAACGAGGAAAACTAGTAAACCAGTTTCCTAAATGCAACATTTAAAAAAAAAAAATTGATGCCAGCATGCTTATGTGTTGGGTATGTGAGAATGTTGTTTGATATGGAAAACTGCAAGTGAGGAAAACTGCGCATAAGAGATGAAGAATGATGTCTAAACTATTATGTGCATTATCCCCCAAATGGAGAGGTTTTGTGTAATGTGCTGATGTCTGTTTTAACCAAGTTCAGGAGGATAACAGGGAAAAAAAAAAACCAAACCCTTAGTAATTTAAGAATCCTGTATAGCTGGGGGGGGGGGGTAATTTAAGGATTAAGTCCATTAGTCAGCAGCAATCAAATATATAATCTGCGAGCCATTTGCTTCAGGTGGACAAAAAGTCTATACTAGATTAATAGTGAACAAACATAACAGCTTGAAACTGTAAGTACCATATAGCAAATTGTTGGCCTACTTGGCTTAAAGCCTGTTAAACCTACCTAAAGTGGTAGGTAACATGGTACAAAAGAAAGGTTCAAAATAAATCCTAAGTTGGACCATTACCGAGCAGTCTTACCAAGAACCATTTTTTGCTCTCAGTCCCTGCTTTCAATTTTTTTTTTTGGTAATATGGTCTACGATATATTCACCACTACATTAATTGTCCTCTGTTTCTACCACTCAAACTTTCCACTTTCTGTACAGAATTATGCACAATTTGTCAGGTGTATTAATGGGGTTTAGCTTTCTTTTCAGCATCAGGCACTGGACCAACTATTGTTGAGGGTAGAGGACTAGCCACGCTTTCAAGCTGTCATCACATTTGACATGAGGTGTTTTGCAGTGTGAGAAGGATAGGGTAGGGCTTTACCATGGTCATGTAATGAGTTATTCCTAAATCTGTGTCCTGTTAAAACATCTCTAATGCATGGCATTTGTTTGAACTCGTAGTCATGTTCTGACATTCAGCAGAATTCTTCTTTTTTGTGATTAAGCTAAGTCAGAAGAGCCTCTAAAACTTCAACTTTTCATTTCAATCTGCTTTTTTTTTTTTTTTGGCTGGAAATGGTGTCATTTACAATGAGTCTCTAATTTCAGTCCCCTAAACATTTTATGTTTTTGAAGTGATGATATAACAATTTTAGCTTCTTTTGGAAATAATTTAGCATTCAAACTGAAACGTGTGTGTTGAATTTCAACCTTAAGCAAATCCCAACTGGCAAAACTCTAAGAGTTGAAGGAAACTAGCTGTATTTTTTGTAATGGAAATATCAACTGACACTTAACAGTTCGTGACATGGATATATTAATGGATTTATAATTCATATGAGATTAGAGAAAGTATCTATAGCTACTTTTTATTCAGAGTTTAACAAAATGGTTTTCTTCTATCAAATGAATGATCAATTCAAAATATGCATTCCTTAAATGATGACTTAGGAGTCAAGTTCGTTAAATGAAAATATACAGTGTATACCTTGGAGATTTACGTTGTTTGCTCTTTTTCTCTTAGGAAGCCTGACAAATAGGAAAATACTACAAAGTGAAGAGAAAATTCACTTCACGAGAACTGAGCTCTGCTTTCATTGGCTTTTAAATTTTATTTCTGTTAATAACTGATTAGTGTTAGATCATCTCTGTAGTCTACTGTGGTGAAATTATTAGGTTAAAGCTGGAAAAAATGAAACAATTAAAAAGAAAAAGAAAAAGCAATTTTAGCGTACAGGAAACTCAAACTCTCCTTAAGGAAATCAGAAAAAGGAGAGAAGTACTCTTTTCAAAGCAACTTAATACAACAATTAATGAGATGAAACGAAAAGCTTGGGAGGAAATAGCAGAGTGTGTAAATGCAGTAGGTGAAGGAGAGCAAAGAACAGGGACAGAAGTGAAAAGGCGATACCTTGACTGGAGAGCACTCATGAAGAGAAAACGTCTGAATGCAAACATCAAAGTAGTAGGTGCTGGGTTTCACCTTCCTTCATCCAATTTAGATGATTCTCTCAATGAAGACATGGATGAGAAAATGGGATTTGCAATTGAATCTAGTTTTGAATGGCAAAATATCACTGACTTCAGAGAAGCCGGTGGATCTTTAACAGAAATCAAAGTAGAAGAGGAAGAGGAGGATCCGCAGAATTTTGAAGTGAGTGACTGATACACCTTAGCTATATGCAATATGGCCTTCATTTCATTTCAGCATAAGGCTTTTTGCTGTGTTTCTTCATAGCATCTGTTTCTGTTTTTTCTGAATGTGTGAATTAAAGAAGCTGTAGAAACAAATATGTTTCGGAGAGATGGTATTCAAATCTAGCAACTTGCAATTGTGTGTAAGGTCTTGGATGTTGATTATTAAATTGATATCCCTCAACTTTGAATATGTATTTGCACATATATTTTCCATTTGTATGTGCTATAGATAAGAATTAGTTCAGTCAGTAGAATGAAAATATGCTGTTGAAGGAGACTGGTTATTTTAATACTTAGGCTGTCTGGATGGATGAACGGAGAAGAGAAATGCACCTCTTTAACAAATGAAAGTTTCTGTACCTGCAGGTAACATATAGAAATAGAGTACAGAAAGAAATAGAATACTGTTTGCATTTCTTAAAATGAACCCACAGGAGATGAAAATATTACTTGAATAAGTCAGTCAGCCATTCCTCTGTCAGAGTTTTAGTGTGAGTTTGACAAGCAGCTGTGGATCCTGTAGACAGGTTGTTACTCCTAGTAGTACTGTGACTGTCCTGGGGTGGGCAGCCAGCTGGAGTGAAGTTGAATGTTTGGATAGTTTTGTTGTGCCTGTGCAAATATACAGTTCTCATTTCAAAAAGGGGTACTCCAACAGTTTTGGTTTGGGTTATTTTTGGGGCGGGGGGAAAGGAAGGGAAAGCAACTCCTGTCTTAGCTCAGTTGAGATGTGCTGGGAAAAAAGCAGCATAAGCTGTGTAGTGAGACTACTGTCTGACAACTGCTGAAGAACAGTCTCTGCCTGCTCTAATGCTAGAGGACTGGCAGTGGCTCTCATTGTCTTAAGATTTTCTGAACCTGTATCTTCCTCAGTTTGCCTTTCTTTTGCAGCATACTTAGTGGGAGACAATTATCCCTTGGGTACTATGAATTTGTAGCACATAAGGGCTATAATTCTGCATGAGTTGTTACAGTATGCCAAGAGCAATGGTCCTAACCACCTAGTCATCTGCGTCATAAATAGCTTTACAGCAAATGTAGTAATACAAAATTGGTTAAAGAAGTCCTGTTTATTGAGCCACTTAATACAGTTTGAAGGGTTAGAAGCATGTGAAAAATGTCAGTGTTAAACGTTTTTTAGAAATGGAATCCTCAAGTTAGCGAAGGCTGGGTTACGTTACATACTACATAGCCTATGGATCCAGCTGCTCTGACAAATAATTAGTCACAACAAATTCCTAGTGGCTTACATAAATGCCACTCGACTATTTGAAAAGTAAGAACAACATATGCTTTTTTTAGATCCAGTTTTCTATCAGTGGTTCTGAATGCTCTATAATATCTATTCTGCAATATTTGCTGTATGTTGTTGCATGTCCACTGACAAGCTGATTTTCCATTTTTCATTACCAGATATTAACTTGCAGATAAAGTGTCTTTCTTTACCTGTGTAATGGTAGAAATCGGTCTTTTGATCTAACATGGTTATTTAACAACATGTGAGTTAAACAGTTCTGAGTAGCTTTTAAGATGAAAAAACCCAGTATGTTCTTTTCAGTCAAGTTGTGTGTAACAAATTTATTCTGGCATAAAGACTGGAATGTAATTCTCATCTATCTCATTCCTCTCTATAGTTTCCTATTGAGGAAGAAGAAGAAATTTTGTCATCAGTTTTGCCAGATTCGAAAAAGGAAAATGACCTACCAGACTTCCCCCACATTGAAGAGTTCGGAAATCTAAGCTCTGCTCAAGCTAGACTAGCCTATGAAGATTCTCACTTGCTTATAAATCTGGAGAAGCAGAAGGTGGAGCTGGAGAAGCAGCGACTAGACATTGAAGCCGAAAGGTTGCAAGTGGAGAAGGAGCGCCTGCAAATTGAAAAAGAACGGTTGCGGCATGTTGATTTGGAGCGTGAGAGACTTCAGATTGAGAAGGAGCGCCTTCAGATTGAATGGGAGAAACTCAGGCTAGAGACTCTGCACGCTGAAAAACCTGCCCTGGAAAATGACCTCACCCAAACAGAAAAACCCATCATGCAGCCTCTGGATCTAGAAACTGAAAAGTTAAAACTTGAAAAAGAACGTTTGCAGTTAGAGAAAGAGAGGCTGCAGTTCCTAAAGTTTGAGTCAGAGAAGCTGCAGATTGAGAAGGAACGCTTGCAAGTGGAGAAGGAGCGCCTTCGAATTCAGAGAGAGGGCCACTTGCAGTGAACTTCTCAAATGAAGTGTCAACACTAGTGTTTTGATGTTTGTAAAATAGAGGTAGTTCTGTTCTTAATACTGAAACTGTCCTAGAGGCTTAACATTCTTCTGTTCAGAGTTGAATGTTGATGTTAAACTGAAAAAGAAAAAAGAATGGTGCTCAGTATGTCAGTGTGCCTACATAAATAAGCTTATGTGTGAAATTGCTTTTCAGTGTATCAGAACTAAGTGTTATGTTCTCTTGTCTTCAGTATTGTGTTGTATTAGTTCAGTGTCCTCCTTTCATAGATACATCGAGAAGAATCAAGGCTGAACCTTGTACTTTTTTCACTGTACTAACAGTAAGGAAGGATCAGAATAAATCAACATATGTTGTGAGGGCATGGTGCTGACGATAGCCCACACAGTAAATAAGTGTAAGTTAGACAGAACACAGTAACACAGAGTCATGATGTGATTGATTCATTAAACTTAATTTCCCCCTTTTTGGTTTTTTCCACCCCCACAATTGGAAAAAGAGTTCAAGAATTGTCTAAAAGTTAAAGTACAAGTTAAATTCACTGCTGTTGTGTTTAATGTTGTTCCATGGCTTGAACTGAATGGCAGTGCAGAAAATAATTATTCTTCCTTTTGCATGAAGTATTCATACTAGATAAAGTTACACACCAACCATACCTCCTATAAGCTGGACTGGTGGTTGCATCAGGTCATTAATAATGCTATATGGAATATAGCACCTGTCTTAGTATAGCATAGGGACTTACTGGTTGATCACACATGCTGTCTGATGAGTCTGTGATGACCCCCTGGAGTAAACTGCTGGACCTGGTTTGTTCCTTGAAAGGCAATAGCTGGTGATGAGAGTCTTGAGAGGGGAGACACAGAGGCTGAGCACAGGTTAAGGAGCACTGGGCTTGAACTCTAACACTTTGGATGTTAGTTCTGCATGCCAAGCACTGAGGTCCTGTCCGTGGGGCAGCCAGAAGAGACTTCTATGGCTGACATGGTAGAGTGTGTTTTAATTAGACAAACAGAAATAGTCAGTGCTGAAGGCTGTCAGTATTTTTCATAAGCAATGTATTAATTTAAAAAAAAACAGGGAAGCTTTCTATTATTTCATATATGTTTAAATCCCAGCTGAGCCAGACTTCACATTTCTCATCTTTCTGCAAGTAACTATCTTTTGTTGACTCCATTTGAAACTTAGGACTATGAGAATACTGAATATATGTTGAGTGACTTACATGGATTCTTGTGCAAGTAAATATATTTATACCACTACAGGATTACTTTTATTCTGCAAAGAAAATGTTATTTTTTTATTACTGAAACAAGTGTGCTTCTACAGTGGAAATAAATTTGACTACTACAACCCAGAATTGCTCTTGAGACTTTCTTCACAGAGAAACAGGGCTAGACATGAAGAGAAACCTGGATATTCAGCACTGCAGCACACCAAAGTTGCTGGGGCCTGTATTCTCTGTGTAGTAAATCAGAGAGGTGAGGCGTCTCAAAGACTGAGACCAACCAGCACTTGAGAAAGGAAAAACGAAGGAGATGGAAACCAGCTGGATAGAAATGCTCCAGGGAGTTTATCTGAGATTCTTCTTCCTGAATGTGTGGGTTGACCTTGGCTGGATGCCAGGTAGCCACCAAGCTCTTTTATCACTGCCCCTCCTCAGCAGGACAGGGGGAGAAAAAAAAATGACAAAAAGCTTGTGGGTCGAGATAAGGACAGGGACATCACTCAGCAATTACTGTCATGGGCAAAACAGACTCCACTTGGGGAAAAATTAATTTGATTTATTACCAATCAAATCAGAGTAGGGTAATGAGAAAATAAAAACAAACCTTAAAACACCTTCCCCCACCCCTCCCTTCTTCCCAGACTCAACTTCACTCCCAATTTTCTTTACCTCTTCCCCCAAAGCGGTGCAGGCGGACAGGGAGTGGGAGTTGCAATTAGTTCATCACAAGTTTCTGCTGCTCCTTCCTCCTTGCTCTCTTCCCCTGCTCCAGCGTGAGGTCCCTCCCACAGGAGACAGTCCTCCATGAACCTCCCCAGTGTGGGTCCTTCCCACGGGCTGCAGTTCTTCACGAACTGCTCCAGCATGGATCCTTTCCACGGGGTGCAGTCCTTCAGGAACAGACTGCTCCAGCGTGGGTCCCCCGTGGGGTCACAAGTCCTGCCAGCAAACCTGTTCCAGTGTGGGCTCCTCTCTCCACGGCTCCACAGGTCCTGCCGGGAGCCTGCTCCAGCGTGGGCTTCCCACAGGGTCACAGTCTCCTTTGGGCACATCCACCTGCTTCAGCGTGGGGTCCTCTGTGGGCTGCAGGTGGATATCTGCTCCACCGTGGACCTCCATGGGTGCAGGGGCACAGCCTGCCTCACCATGGTCTTCACCAGGGGCTGCAGGGGAATCTCTGCTCCGGCGCCTGGAGCACCTCCTCCCCTCCTTCTTCACTGACCTTGGGGTCTGCAGAGTTGCTTCTCTCACATATTCTCACTCCTCTCTCCGGCTGCCGTTGCGCAGTTGTTTTTCCCCCTTCTTAAATATGTTATCCCAGAGGTGCTACCACCGTCGCTGATGGGCTTGGCGTTGGCCAACGGTGGATCCATCTTGGAGCCGGCTGGCATTGGCTCTATCGGACATGGGGGAAGCTTCTAGCAGCTTCTCACAGAAGCCACCCCTGTAGCCCCCCACTACCAAAACCTTGCCGCGCAAACCCAATACACTGAAATAAAGTGACACATTTTCAGCTCCTTGATATGCATCAAATTTACATTAAAAATAGCTTTTTGTGCCCATTACCATTTTCTCTTGATTTGGAGAAATTACTTTTCTTTCCCTTTTAAAACATGAGAGAGGCAGAATTCAGGAAGTTTGTCAGGATTGCCTAGTACCTAGAGCATTTACCCAGACAGTGGGATAACTTGGATTTCATGATCACTCTATCCTGAGGTGACCAACTTTCTAGATAACTATTCTGACTGCCAAACAGGGTGAGTCGGAGCAAGGGGCAGCCTAGCCAGCTGTGCAAGAGGTGGTGACCAGAAGGCCCAAGCCAGGACGGAGAACCTTCCTACGGCCTTGTCTGTAAGCAGTGCTTGGCCGGGAGGGAGCGGGTGTGGAGTCTGGCTCCTGTTCCAACAGGTAGTTAATGCTGCTGCTTGGTACCAGCACCTCTGTCTTCATATTTTGCTCCAGTTGAATGAGTTAACCGTTAAGATAATGGTTTGTATTATACATGGGACATCTTGGGAATTATGTCCCAAAAGCATTAAAGGTTTTGGGGAAAAAATAGATAAATCTGAACCATTTCTGAATTCTGAATTGTTTCAGAAATTTGAACACTTCTCCAAATGTGAACAGAGCAGTATGTAAGCAATTACTTCTTCTAACAACTATTCAGCCTCCTAGGGAAATGATGCATCCATTGGTTATACAAAACCTTTTGGAAAATACTGAATGATGAAATTAAGTATCGTCATAAATCATTGAAAATACAGTTTCAACATAGAATTTAGAGAAAATTACAGAGTTTAATACATCAATTTTATAGCTTGCTTTTTTCATTCCAAAATTGCAGTCATTTTGTGTTAATTTGAATTTAAATGTCATATTTTTAAATACTAATCTGCAATCTCTTAAAGCTTAATTGCTTGATTTACCAACCTGGGATCTTGACAGCAAAGCCTAAGGGCAAGATTTGGACCGTGTAAATGTCTCTGAAGTCAGGACATACCCATGAACTCAGTTCCTCTATTAGAGAGGGAGAGATTTTGGACTCCTGCTTAAAAGAAGGGCCTGTGATTGTAAGTAATGAGCAACATTTCCAGACTGGGAACAGCTTTAAGACAAGGGGGAAACCACACACATACAGAGGACAAGGCAAGTATTTGGGGAAGAAAAAAAAGGGGGTTGAAGATCAAACATTTAATAAGAAGGAAGGTGGGTGAAGTGGGTGACAGATAGAACAGAGTACTGGCAATATCCCCAGTGGTCATTGCAAACTGCTTTATCAAGGTTATGTCTGATGTGCTGATGGCTCTGTGGACCCCCATGGGAATGTATGAACCAGGAAGGCAAGGGGTAAAGCGCAGCTTGAGGTGCAGCAGGCAATTTCGCAGCCGCTGCGAAAGGCGGCAGGCTCATGTGCTCTGTGCATGCCATGTGGTTACCTGTGCTGCAGCAGGAACATGCACCGGGAACTTCATAAATGCCATGAAGTCCACTACTCCATTAAGGGGTTTCTAGCCAGTAATTTTAGGATCAGAAGGCCAAATAATGAGGGTAAAATAAAGCCTACTTCAGATGTTTATTAGTGATGGGTCCCACCAGTTTCTGCCTGGCTAAGACATCAATGAAGAGAAGCAGAGTGTGTCCAGGTGTTTTCACAATGCAGTTTGGAGACAGACTGGCTAATGCTTAACAGCATCCTAACAGCAGCCAGAGAACGTCATCGGGTAAGGTTGTGTATGTGGTCCCCAAGAACAGCCCAGGATGAACAGCAGCCACACTCCCAACAGGACACAGCTGAGAAAGCACAGTAGGATTCAAAGGCAACTTCATTTCTTTGAGTAAGGGATCCTGCTTTATTTTTGGGCCATTTTGACTAACGTTCACTGTGCATAAAGAGATGCTGCAAGCAATGCATACACAAGGTATAAAATATTTATTTATTAAGACAAACAAGAGATGGTTAGGATTTAATAAAGCTCTCAGACTAAATATTAGTATCCTCATTACCTCAAGGTATCTTTGCCCGCCAGGCAGGCATCAACCCCGAGAGGAAGGGCTCCCCAGCACAGCTCTTTGATGGTGCTGAGTTGCCATCTTTGGAGGGTTGGGTTTTTTTCTTTTTTAACTTTGGGATTTCTTAATCTCTCCATGTTGATGGGGGTTTTTTTCCCCTTAAATCCTCAAAGTGCTACTAACATCTATCTCAACTATCCCACCTCTGGCTTGTGACGGAGAGAAAGACTTCACTGTCGGGTTCAAATTAGCAATATATTTGCACTTCACTCACAGGTCCAATACGCCACTATTGCAGGTTTTTATGGATACAATGGAGGAATGCACTATTGCAATTAAATACACTATTCACAAGCACGCTAGATATTAAAAAAGAGTGCACTAATCATGATCTTAAAGCGTGCTAAATACCATACGTATGTTTCTTAATCACTTACCCTCCCTCTCAGGTAAGGCCTCTTAATCCCTGGGAAGTTACCTTGTACAGGGTCCTGGACAAGGGGGAAAGAATCTCCTATAGGCCAGCTGTATCCTTGGAAAAAGACTCCCCCATTTTCTGCCCAAACCTTACGGTTTTTATTCCCTGATTTGATGGGTGGGGGCAGGATTATGCATGAAGGTTTATCTCTGGTGCCTTGATGGCTCCTTAGTCTGTATGGTAATTTAATATGTCTAGCACACAAAGTTACTGAATAGTGGTGGAATGGTACTCGGGGCATTTTGTTTGTTAAGGGGTCACTCACGGCTCCATTCGGGTTTCGGCAGTGTTTGGGCAACCCCGGGCTGAGCCGTTTCCGCAGCCCCCCCCCAAGTCACCTCTGCATAGATAAGGATTTGTCAAGGTGAGACAAAGCTGAGTCGAATCACAACTCCCTGCATCTCGCCTTTGTGCTCCGAAAGCCGTTTAGCCAGGTGATCCCATACATGGCTGTAGAGACCTTATCTTGCTTCGCTGTTCTCTACAAACTTCCCGAGCTTTTTCTCACAACTTCACAATTTTCCCATCAGCGTGAGCCAAGGTTAGGCAGCCGGGCTGTGCTGGGCCCTCGACTAAAGACGTGTCAGGGAGGCTACACGGTTACCTGGAGAGTTGATTGGACCCACCCAATAACGGTCCAGGAGGTCTTGCATAGTGGTGGTACTAATCAGATCAACCTGCAGTGAGTGAGGCGGTTCTCCGGCACCCACCTGTGGAGTTAGGAGCTGTGTGACTGGGTGATGGTGTCCTGGATTTTGTTTCTGTAGCTGTCTTCAGGATAATAGCAAGACTGGGCAAAAAAGAGGCAAAGCCAGTATCACTCTCCTTGAGCTGTTTCAGGTGTTGGAAAAAACTTCTCTGTCACTGGCAGCTCTGTGAAATACCATGACAGGCCCAAGAGGGAGAGAATATTAAGTCTTACATTTCTGTGAACTTTCCCAAGTAGAGCATGGGGCTCTCAGTTACACCAGGCTGTTTGCCAGTCACCTGGTGGTAAAAGTTGCCCAAACCACTGCTGCTATGCCAAGTATTTGGATAATCCAGGACCGCATGTCATTTGTATGCATCATCTTGAAATGGGCAATCATCTGTTAGGTGCCCTTTCAAAATGTAGCTGAATTATGTTCATATTTTGTTTCACCTCCAAAAAAAAGAAGTTTCTAAATCAATCAGATAAAATCCCCCCTGCAAGAGGGAACAGAGGCTGATAACCCACACTTCTTTGCCTTTTCATGGAACTTTAGACGCAGTTGCCACAAAAGAGCATCAGCGACATCACCTGCCTCTCCAGCTCACACACGCTCAGAAGCCCCACTCAGAAAGGCACAGAGTGCTCGAGTCAAATGCAATGGTGTTCTCTTTCTCTTTCTCTTTCTCTTTCTCTTTCTCTTTCTCTTTCTCTTTCTCTTTCTCTTTCTCTCTTTCTTTTTCCTTTTCCTTTTCCTTTCCCCCCTCTTCTTTCTTCCCTTTCCCTTTCCCTTTCCCTTTCCCTTTCCCTTTCCCTTTCCCTTTCCCTTTCCCTTTCCCTTTCCCTTTCCCTTTCCCTTTCCCTTTCCCTTTCCCTTTCCCTTTCCCTTTCCCTTTCCCTTCTTTCCCTTTCCCTTTCCCTTTCCCTTTCCCTTTTTTTAGAGTTGAATGTAATAACCTTGCAATCGATGAATGGCAAATCTACTTTCCCCTCATCTTTTCCATCACTTGTGTTAGTACACAGTCTAAATGTTGGGATTTTTCTGGCAATAATCCTTCCCAGAGGCTAAAAATCAGAATCACAGAATCACAGAATCACTACGGTGGGAAAAGACCTGTAGTAGTGTAGACCATCAAGTCCAACCGTCAACTAACACCACCATGCCCACTAAACCATGTCCCACAATGCCTCGTCCACACATTCCTTAAAAACCTCCAGTGATGGTGACTCCACCACCTCCCTGGGCAGCCTGTTCCAGTGCTTCACCACTCTCTCAGTAAAGAAATTTTTCCTAATATCCAGCCTGAACCTCCCCTGGCACAACTTGAGGCCATTTCCTCTTGTCCTGTCACTCGTCACTTGGGAGAAGAGGCCAACACCCACCTCTCTGCAACCCCCTTTCAGGTAATTGTAGAGAGTGATGAGGTCTCCCCTCAGCCTCCTCTTCTCCAGACTGAACAACCCCATCTCCCTCAGCCGCTCCTCATAAGACTTGTGCTCCAGACCCCTCACCAGCTTCGTTGCCCTTCTCTGGACACGCTCCAGCACCTCAATGTCCTTCTTGTAGTGAGGGGCCCAAAAGTGAACACAGTACTCGAGGTGCGGCCTCACCAGCGCCGAGTACAGGGGCACGATCACCTCCCTGCTCCTGCTGCCCACACCATTTCTGATACAAGCCAGGATGCCGTTGGCCTTCTTGGCCACCTGGGCACACTGCTGGCTCATATTCAGCTGGCTGTCAATCAACACCCCCAGGTCCTTTTCTGCGGGGCAGCTTTCCAGCCACTCTTCCCCAAGCCTGTAGCGTTGTCTGGGGTTGTTGTGACCAAAGTGCAGGACCCGGCACTTGGCCTTGTTGAACCTCATACAATTGGCCTCAGCTCATCGATCCAGCCTGTCCAGATCCCTCTGCAGATCCTTCCTACCCTCCAGCAGATCAACACTCCCTCCCAATTTGTTGTCATCTGCAAACTTGCTGAGAGTGTACTCAATCCCCTCATCCAGACCATCGATAAAGATATTAAACAAGACCAGCCCCAAAACTGAGCCCTGGGGGACTCCGCTTGTGACCGGCCGCCAACTGGATTTCACTCCATTCACCACAACCCTTTGGGCTCAGCCATCCAGCCAGTTTTTTACCCAGTGAAGAGTGCACCTGTCTGAGCCACGAGTCGCCAGCTTCTCCAGGAGAAGGGACAAGCAGACCCTCCAGTGGCATGACTGTACCAGAATGGTTTTCCAGTGCCACGGCTACCTTACCCGGCGAACGGGGAGCTGCACAAGCTGCTGCCCCCGCTGAGACTGTTCATCCGCTGAGCTCTTGTTGGCAGCAGTTGGCAGAAGGGGCTTGGTGGGCACTGTGCTCTGACACGGGAAAGGCTGGAGCTGCTTGCTTTAGATGAATATTTGTTTTTATGGATCTCTGACTTGGCATTAGGCTGTCAGCTTGTGAAGAGTTACGTTATGCAGTAACCATGTTATCCAGAAACCAGAGCAAGAACCAGTGGCCTTTGAGGAGTCCAAAGCGTTAAGAAGGCAAGTAGCTACTTATGAGGAAATAAACCTGATTTTAAAAGCTTGCAGAGTGAGAGCAGCAGCAGCTATGGCCTCTGACAAATGTGGGTTTCACTGGAGGTCTAAATCCCTGCATCACTCAGGCACTGTTGAATTTTGCAGCTAACATTAACATAAAACATAAGCGGGCCAGATTCCTCCATATGTTAGCAGGTTTGTTTTGCATCAGTGACTAAGAATGTTTGTAGCTGATATCAGGACTACAGAAAGATTTTAATCCAGGCTTTAAAAAAAAAGAGGAAAAGGATTGCATCTTGAAATACATGTCCAACTTTTTTTTTTTCCATATAATCAACTCATTTGTAGACACATGCTCCAGGCAAATAAGAAGAGGAGGGCAGGGAAGAATGCCTTCAGTACTGACTTGGGGCAACTTACAGTACTTCATCATTTCCTCTCATTCTTTTTTTGGCTAATTTATACCAAAATGATGATTTTTTCAAACCACTAGTTATGCCACTAGTCCTTTTGGCTCAGTGTCACTGGATGATCTTGCAGTGATGCTGTGGTCTAGCCATTTGTCACTCATGCAGCATGAAATGGGAGTCGGGGAGGGAGCTCTGGGTGATGTGACTGCGGCAGCTCTCACCCCCGACTCATCGTTTTTCCTTCCTGGTCTCTTAAAGCAAAATGTCCGGATGCTACGACATAGTTACTATGCTAATGAATGCAACAGTTTTCAGCCATCAGAAAACATATTAGAAAAAAACCAGGTCCACTGACACAAGACCAGAAGAAGCCCTTTTCATGCACTGCACATAACTGTTTTAAACTTGACCTACTTTAGAGGACACTTCCATCTTCTCCTTTTACAGCTTATTAAGAACACCATTGTTATTTTCTGTTACAGTTTTACTGTTTTTAATTTCCCTGCTTCATACTATCACTGGTTTTATTCTACACATTAGCAGATTGTGGAATACCTTGCCTTGTTACTTCCATATTTTCTAATTGCAACACTCCATCATTAGTCAACTGGTTCATAATGTGGAGGGCAAAGTTGCTATTTCATTTCATGCTATATAATACAATGCTTCTGGTTCAGTAATTACATTGTGCCAGAGTTGTGATCAATCCTGAGATAGCTCACTCTTGATGGATAGCCCCATCACAGAGTGCATGAGAGTTAAAGGAAGAAGAAAATTTTTAATTTTGCTCCTCTGTCAATTTAGCTACTTGAACACTGCTTTTCAGACCAATATTTATCTCACTGATATAGGAAGAGATTACAGAAATGAGAACTTAAAAGAGAGAAGTGAAGTTTGAAAAGCATTTTCTAAAGTTTTGGTTTGCAAAACAGGAAAGATATAAATTAGACGTTCTTCCACGGAAAGCTATTGTGTATTACTCTGTTAATGGAGTGCAAATCCTTTAGTCACCTGTTTAATGTACTGGAGAAAACCATTACCTGCTTCCCATAACTATTCCAAGGATTATGTGAAATGACCTGATGATCTTACTTACTACTACTGCTCAGTACTAGGCCTGTGAAAAAAAATATTTCCAAAGGTTTTCTGCTCAGTCGTAGGAGTGTTTGTGATTCAAGCCCTTTTCTGAAGTGGCAGCCAACTTTCAAACAGTCGTAGGATGTGGGACGTGCCTTTTCCTAACAGGGGAATAATTGCAAGTATGGGGTCCAAGAGTGCAACATGGATCACAAGGACAGCCAGAACAGCCCTGCCAAGCAAGTAAGAGTGGAGGGGCTGTAGCCTTTATGGACAAACGACATCCTAGTGCCCTGAGGTTATAGCAGAGGAATGTTTGATCCCATTGGGGCATGTTTACACTTTTCTGAGAAGCACCTGACAGAATTTGTGGCCAGACGGACTATTGCTTTGGTTCAATAAAGCAATGTTTATGTTCTTGCATATCTTTATAGAATTGTGTGATATGAGGGCAAAACCTATAGGTGAAATATTCCTAACAAAATTATCTTCTTTTCATTGCTCTTTGACTTTGGCACAGGGATACACCTCAGACTTTTCCATCTTACTTCCTATTTGCCATCCTTTTAGCATCTCATCCTTTCTCCAAGGACTAGCAGTTAGATCCCACCAGTCAGAAATGACACAGTTAAAAATCATACAATCATAGAATGGTTTGGATTGGAAGGGACCTTAAAGACCATCTAGTTCCAACTCCCCTGCCATGGGCAGGGACTCCTTCCACTAGACCAGGTTGCTCAAAGCCCCATCCAACCTGGCCTTGAACACTTCCAGGGTTGGGGCATCCACAGCTGCTCTGAGCAACCTGTTCCAGTGCCTCACCACCCTCATCGTGAAGAATTTTTTCCTAATATCTAATCTAAACCTACCCTCTTTCAGCCTAAAGCCATTACCCCTTGCCCTATCACTATACGCCCTTGTAAAAAGTCCCTCTCCAGCTTTCTTGTAGGCCCCCTTCAGGTACTGGAAGGCTGCTATAAGGTCTCCCTGGAGCCTTCTCTTCTGCAGGCTGAATAACCCCAACTCTCTCAGCCTGTCTTCATAGGAGAGGTGCTTCAGAAACTCTAAGTTCAGGTACCTGGAAGGGAGTTTGTTCATCTCACTGTAGGTAATGGCAAAGAAAGGTGAGGTGGCCATGTCCACAAAATGAATTAGTAGTGTCAAGGTCATTTTGTACCCAAAACACTGGAAAAGGTCTGAGGTTCAACATTCAGTCATAGAGCTGGGTAGAATTTCAAGGGAGAGATGGCAACAGGAGGACTAGACTAGTAAGGCAGGTAGTACACACTCTTGTGACAATCAATATAAAAAAAGCTGGAAGCAGTTAACTATGATACTTAACCAAGTATAGAGAGATGAAAATAGGGAAACTGGGCAGCAGATGAGAGCAGCCTGAGTGGACAGAGGCTGGCTGCCTGGCTCCACCACCTCCTCCTCTTCCTCAAGAAGAAACAATACAGCATCACTTTGGGTTTTCCACTAAAGAAGCTCCTCCCAGCATCCCCCACATGGTGGATGAGTATGACCAACATGCAAGGCCATCTGTTACGATAAAAGACCAACAACAGAAAAGCAACAGATCAGGAATCGGAGAACAGAAGTGCAGTCAGTAAATGAATACCAGGGATGCAGGTGAAGGGTGAGAAGGACAGTGACTACAGAATTTATAGCAGTTACAACTTCTTACCTATCTTCTTGGGTCTCCAGGACCAATATGCTTTTCTATCTATTCAGGTATTCAACTGAATTTTAAATGGACAAGTCACTACTATTTTATACACATTTTAGTAACACAGAGGTCTTTTATTTGAAAGACTCCAGGTTGCTTACAAGTACAGCAAACTGCTCCACTGAAGAGGATTCAGGAGAAATGCTGTAAAGACAGATAAATTTATCATAGAATCACAGAATCATAGAATCAAAGAATCATAGAATAGTTTGGGTTGGAAGGGACCTTTAAAGGTTATCTAGTCCTACCCCTCTGCAATGAGCAGGGACATCTTCAACTAGATCAGGTTGCTCAGAGCCCCATCCAGCCTGACGTTGAATGTTTCCAGGGATGGGGCATCTACCACCTCGCTGGGCAATCTGTTCCAGTGTTTCACCACACTCATCGTAAAAAGTTTCTTCCTTCTATCTAGTCTGAATCTACCCTCCTTTAGTTTAAAACCATTACCCCTTACCCTGTCACAACAGGCCTTACTAAAAAGTCTGTCCCCATCTTTCTTATAAGCACCCTTTGATCAGTCACTCCATTTCTGGTATCTATCTTTTTGCACTATTGCAGCAAAACAGCAATTAAGAAAGTAAAATCACAGCAGAAAAAGTGGGAAAACTGAATATACAAAGGTGAAGAGATGAATTGCTAATTTTCCTGGGCCTGGGTTCAGATATGCTTAACAAGATCAACATTTTAGCCCACTAGCACCTTGAGCACTCGCAGAGCTGAGGGAATATGCTGCAGGATTTCCGGAGAGGACCTGAGAGCTTGGAGCAGGCTGGTGGCCAGCGGTGGCACAGAGACTTGGGGAGGATAAGGGTCCTTTTCCTCTGGGATCCCAGGGGCCAGCCCATATCTGAGTCCAAGCAGCTGAGGGAGAAGGAGAGAGATGGTCAGCCTCCCCCTGAGCTGTGATTGTCTACTTCCAAGTGCCCAGATCTTTAAAGAATTGCACAAAAGATGGAAAAAACCCCCACAGATAAAAGCTATTATTATTTCATATTGGTTTTAGCAGAGAAAAAATTCTCAGAGCTAAGCGCAGGAGACAAAAATGGACCAATGTAACGAGACCATTAAAAAAAAATCTGATTTTGTTGTTTGTTTGTATGGGTGTTTCTGCTGCTTTTAAAGTCCTGCTCAGGGAATGAGCAGGAATACAGCTGCTTTTAGATGTGCAGATCTCCCTGCACATATCTCCCAGAATGCTGGCACACTGTCTGCTCTAAGGCTGGTGGCTGGTGCACTAATGGCTTTCTAACTCACTCAGACCAGACTATACCTAAAAGAACTAGCACTGTTGATTTTACAAGTTGGGACTGGAGAGATCTTTTGGCCTGGAAATATAGAGGAGAAATTGTGGGCTAATTCAGAGCGGTATCCAGGAAATCTCTTACTTTTAATGGACAAGCTAAGGGTTATCACCTACCTCTGAGCTGTCTCTGAAAAAAACAGCATTTCTGCCAAGTCAAATATGTATTGTCACATACTCCTCTATGAGAGTAATCAGAGAACTGATTTGTATTTGACCATATATATAAGAACTAGATAATCTAAATTTTTGGCCATGGATTATCTTGATAACAAAATATTTTCTGGAAGCAGTTCTTTCAGAGGCAGAAGTGAACACAAATACTTGCCCTACTTTGTTTTTATCACAAAAGGACCCTTCCTGTGAATCGAGGTGCACATGCTGGCTCCTCCTCCTTCCTGGAGCCCGCCAGCTTCCCTTCATTCAAATTGTTTTCCCAACTGCAGTATTTACAATAATTGCAATGTTTCTGCAAGAAGGAGACAAGGCTGTTTATTTAGGACGTTGTACTCAGAAGCTTGTCAGTTGAGCTGGACTGTTCTCTAGAAAAGAAAATTCAGTCTATTAGAAGATGCCAACTTTTATTCAGGATGAGGAATCCCATTCAGAAAGTAAGTCCCTTGTGCCCTCTTCACACTGTCCCTTTTGATATATGAGCATTGTTAAGCCTGAGTAGTTCGTATGTTTATTCTTTTTGTAGAAAAGAGTTATTTCCTGTAGAACAAAAGTCTTTTATGGGAAAGACAGAAATGGAGCTCTGTGAGCTTCAGTTCACAGCTTTTCATCCAAGAGTTCAGAAAGAGGTTAGGGGAAACACAAAAACAGTGCAAGTGGAGCAGCCTTTGAAAAGCCTCCTCCCAAACCCCCTCTGCCACTGCCAAAGGGAAGGGAGCAACCTCCAGACAGACTTGATCTGCCACTGTCCCTTGTGGTCAGCAGGACCCTACGTGGCGCACACGGTGGCAGGGCCACTGGTCCTTCTCCTGACCAGCACTGTGCTAACATCCTCACCATTGCCTGCACCAAGGGAAGCTCAGAGTACTCAGCAGTTTCTCTACAGCTCTTCAGTTGATGGAGATCTGAACAGGAAAATACGCACACGCACGTGTGTGTGCATGTGTGCATATAACCCAAAGGAGGTTTAGGAGAATATAGGTTCTGATAGAGATGGACCCCATGGACCCCAAGATAAGAGGTGCCCCTGAGCCCACAGGTGATGCAGATGAACACTTCTCCAGTATGCTAACATGCTTTTACCCAGGTGCATACTACAATTCTGAAACACATGACATTTTTGATTGGGTGATATTCACCAGTGGGAGGGAAGGAGGTTGTTATTTTCGTTAATTATTCTTGTTCAGTGTGACACAAGTGGTCTGGGTGGGTGGCAGGGTGTTTCCCATCTGCTGCACAGCCTCCCCACCATTGCTGTGCTTCTGTAACTGGGAGCTAGAGAAGAAGAAAAGGGTGGAGAGCAAGGACAGTGGGAGAATTCAGAGATACTCTCAAGAAGAGACCAAATTAACAATACTAGCAACTCCTAAGGAAATTTAAAGCACTTATCCCTATCTAGTGACCAAGAGGACATCATGGGCACTGATTCAAAGTCTCCTAAGGAAAAGAAAAAGCAAGGGAAAAAAAAGGCAAAAAAAAAAAAGCTTCTTTGAGACTGAAAAAAGAAAGGAAGAAGCAAGATCCTTTGCTAAGAAGTGTTTGTACTGGTTATTCAAACTGATTGGATGAGACTGAACTAAATACATTTCAGGCTGAAATCGTTCCTCTATAAGTAATGGTGAACTTTCATGGTGAGATTCTCAGAAAATTAGGGGTGCACCCAAGGCAAAGGAAATTGTACAACTGGAAGGGTGGGATGGAGCTGCTCAGGTTAGTTGCATAGCACATTTCCTGGCCGGAATATTTCTTGTCAAAGTCCTGGGATATGGGACTGTCCTGGAATGAGTGCCTGAGATAAGCGAGCAGGTCCAGAATTGTAGCAGATACAGTTTATGTGGCACAAATTCTAACGTCATTGTTTATAGTTAATTTTAATTTGATAACTAAAAATGGATGCCAGAAAGCAAATTTCAGTACAACAGATACAAATGGGGAGCTCTGAGACTATATTTTCAGGTGAACCAATGTATTCCCATCAAGCTTGTTTTCTGACAGTGTCTTTGTTTTTTCATAATGTGAATTCCACACTGATCTTTTTAATCCTGCATTTTCATTGGAAATATTTGTTTTAGCCTTATCTCTGCTCCTTTGTTATTTTTATAACAAATTCATTCAACCTGCAGTTCAAACTGAAGTTTTAAATTCTTTTTTAAAATCAGCGTAGTGAGGCAGGGAATAAAACTGAAGTGTCCTGTTCAGATTTCCCAAACCTCAGGTACAATCGCTGCCTGGATAATTTCTGCCCAATATACAGATTTTTTTATACTGGAGAAGGAAGGGAAATAATAGGGACTGAGCAAAAGGAAGAGAAATGGTAGGAACTTGTTTTAAACAAGTATTAAAGGAAAAAATAACAAGAAATTTGTGAGAACTAAACCCAAATGCCTCTAGAGTCTCAATATCGAAATTTAGTATCTTTGGCTTGTTCCTTATTGAAATCTGACCTCCAGTGGAACTACTGTGAACCTCTGCAGCCCTGTGAGGTACTGTTTCATAGGTGGTAGGAATCTTCAGGGACAAATAGGTTTGCAAGGGTTGAGCATATTTATGTCAGCAGCAGAAAGAAAGGCTCAAATCAATTCTCAGCGCACTCCTCTTCCATGGCTTCCTATACATCTGCACCCAAGTTTCACAACATTGCCAGGCTGACTCAACAGTGTTACAAATGGACAGACAATCTCATCACAAAAATACCAGGCAGTTCATCTCTGGAAGCACAACAGAGGATGCAAAGACTGAAGGAGAATGATAACTGAGATGTGGTTTTCTCTGTAAATAAAGGCTAACGCTAAGACTTACTGGTGTGATCTGGGGGTAGCCAGCACTGCTATTGCCTGTGCAATATTTTTCCCAGGGTTACCCAAGAAATTTCAGTTTCAAAGGCAGTCTGTCTGATAAGTTTTAGCAGCTCTCATGGATTCTGCAAAAAAACCCCCCACCAACCCCTATGTACCATGCTACTGATATACACAAAGTACAGCAGCCAAAAAACTTTTTGTCCTTTTTTTTTTGTGTGTGTATGTGTGGGTATATAGGAAATCATCCAAAAGAAATCAAATTAAGAAATGCATCACCAATTATCAAACATGCATAAATTAATCTTTTCTGACTGAAATACCGATTCAGAGGACATATTCACCTACTCATCACATTTCCCACTGAAATTAACAGAATAAGGTTGGAGGCCCGCGAGGAGTAGGCAGGGAAAAAGCCACCACATGTTCGCTGCAGCATGTGATAATAACCCACTGCCAAGCGTGGTCGGGCTCTCATCCCACCTTGTCCTCCCTCCATCAGTCTGTGGCTGCTCTGGATTCGGGCGGCTGTGTTGCCCCAGAACCAGCTTTGGGGAGAAAACCTGTCCTAGGGGTCTGGGTGGGAACTTGGCTTCGTCCTTTTCTTCCCTGAGTGTCCATCTAAGGCTGGTGGCCACGGCAGGGCCTGGGAGGTGCCCTCACTGACTGCTTGCTGAGGGAAAGGTAGCGGCAGATGGGAGCATCCCTTCCCTTGGGTTACAGCTGGGACAGCAAACCTGCCACTTCCCCCAGGAGAGAAACAGGCAGATCTGCAGCTGAATAAAGGCAAGGCAGAGGAGTTTTCTGTCTTCACCTGCACACATCTGAATGGATCTTGCAGGGCTGCGGAGAGGTTTCCTTCCTTCGTGTCGAAGTGGTCTTAGCTTGATGAAGCTTTCAGGAGTATGAAATACGACTGACTAAAGCGTTGTGACACAGCCCAAGGATACATGGATCAAGAGTGACTCCAGGTTGGAAAAAAATGATGTACAATGAGATATTTCAATAATAAATCAATTTAGTTTATCTGAGAGAACAGGTCATGACGACATAGCTTGATTAAGGTCTAGAAATACCTACATGGGAGATTTCTGAGGGTAGAGTGTTACAGCAGATAAAGGCAAAACAACACAATCAAATTCCTGGATGCAGAAAATAGCTGCGCTTAACCTTGATAAAAGACACTTTTTACCCCTGAGGGCTTGTCACAAAACACGTAGAGATCTAGAGTTTCTTTCACTCAACATCATGAGGTCAGTTCCGAGTGGCATTTGAAAGCCCAGCATCAGCATGGGAAGTGCTGCGGGCCGTGGCATATGTGCCCTCCGATGAGACGCTTGTAATTTTCCCTTCCAGGCTGTAGACCTGTGAGTCTCTGAAAGGGATTGCCCAAACTGTCTGTGCTAATAAATGATCACAGTCTGAGTTCCTCGGGAAGATAAACACCCCAGGTGGTAGGTGGGTATCGTGAGATGGGAATCAACATGCACCACACAAAGATCAGCTTGTGAAACGAAATGACCAGCCCACACCCCAGTGTAGGTGTACCCATTACCATCAGTGTTTTCTCTATCATCTTTATATGATATAAATGATAACATATGCTGATAGATGCTCCTTGTCTCCTTGTAACACTGCCATTTTTTTGTCTTTTTTGTCTTTTTTCAAAATAAACACCAGAAACCAGCAACCCCTTGGGCTTCACTGTATAGTCATGGACTGGGTTGTTTATGGTTGGACTCAATGATTTTAAAGGTCTTTTCTAATCTAAATGATTCTATGATTCAACGATTCATTTGCAACAGTTTGCATTTATTCTGCTACAAATGTTCACACCCACCAGCAAGGGTAACCACCCCAGCACTGCCTCTATCCACATCTCCTTTTCTCAGCTGGGACTTTGCTAGAGCTGCTCTCCCCATTCTTTTGGCTCTATCTTTTTCCTAAAATCTTTTTTAGAGGTGAAAGTATCCCTCTTTCCTGTATATAGAGAACTGTGTGCCTACAGACAGTAGAAGTCCAAGCAATTACATGTGGATCTTGCAAAATGGTCTCCTAGTGGAGGGGATTTGGGAAATATGTGGTACCTGGTCATGAAAGGAGTAGATGGGTGCAAGGAGGCTATGGGAAAGCAGGGCATTATAAGGAGCAAGGGTTTAATATATGGTCTCGTGATTTTAATACTATTCATTTACCAGACATGAATAATCCTTGATGAAGACGCCACTTCCCTGTTGGGATGGGTGAGTCAGGATCTATGGGTGTGCAGGTGACTGTTAAATTTTGTGCATGATCAGCACCTTATATCGCACCCTTCACACCATCTCCCAGAACGCACTGCTGCACCACTTGCTTAGCATGAACCTCCTGCGCAGCAACCTATTCCTTCTGTCCCAGGAAATTTGTTTCTTCCCTCACCTTTCTGACTCATTGATGCCACATTGGCTACAAAGGGTTTGAAAGTCAGAAAATTGCACTCATCAAGTGTACTTTTAGAGTGGCCCTGAAGTCTCATATTGGACAGTCATGCTTCCTTTTTCTCTTTAGTTCACTACGTAGGAGCTGCTCAGCCACCAGACAACTGTTTCTATCTCTCTCTAGGTTGTCCAGTCTAGCAACAGTACTTTTTCATGTTACAGAGCCAGTGTCAGGAAGGAAGCAGTCCTATCCTATACTGAATAACATTTTCAGAATAGTGTTTAACTTGCAAGAAGGCCATTGCAAGTTTCTGTACCAGCCCCCACTCAAAGCTGGGACATTGCACTTCAGTGTTAAATCAGGTTGCTCAGGACGGTGTCCAGCAGCTTTTAAATATCTCCAAGAATGGAGGCTCTGCAACCCCTCTGAGCAGCCCGTCTCCACACTTGACCAACCTCTCTGTGAAAATGTTGTTTATAGATGTCTAACTTCAATTTCTGCTGTTGCAACTTCTGTCTTGCCCTTCACTGCGCCTTGCCATTTCACTGCCTATATGTCCCCCTCAAGTCTTTGTATGCCACTCCTGACTTGGTGTTTCCGGAGTTGCTCTCTATTTCCTTGGAACGGTCTTCCACTGGATTTGTTCTAACAAGATGTTTGGACTTCTGCTTGACCACTAGTAACAACTTGGTACAAAAGATTTGGCCTTTCTGTATCTCATTCCAAGGACTTTCTCCAAGTACTGTCCACTTCTGTGAATACTGCAGTAGTTCTTTCTTTGTTCCTGTTTCATTTGTGCTTCTTTCTGTTTGACGTTAATGGCAGCTGAAACTGTGGAGTTTGACATTTTTTCATTATTTTTATTGTGGGCTGACACCAGTCTTCACATTGACTGAAATGTTGCTCAGCAGCATTTATTCATGTGCTGATGCCCTGTATAAATTTTCAATACCACAGTTGGAAAATGTACAAATCTTTTTCTTTCCTCTTCTTTCTTCTGACAAAGACCATAAGAAAGGGTGTTCTAGAAAGGGACATCTTTTGTCTTAGCATCATTTTAATGAATAATAATTTTTTTTAAAGTTAATTTTTGCATTTATCCAAGACAGCTGATTCAAAAAGAGAAGAGAAAGTTTTCTGATTGATGACTTCATACGTAATCAGAAAACAAAAACATGTTGTCCTGCCTAGAAATTACTACTTCTGCTTTCCACCTTCTGGGAAACTCTTCATATACATCACCTTTACTGAACTGAGATGTTTATCCCATATTATAAGCTTAATATATGGATATAAAGCTTATTTTTCTAATGGATATTACAGTAAATGGGCCTGAGGAACTACTGTTGAAATATTTATCTTCTTTCAACTGTAGATTTAGTCAGGGGGAAGTTAGGATATTTGGCATTTTATACACAGAGAAGCTTTAGATTTACAAATCTTCATCTGTCTTTTTTCTTCAAAGCCAAGCTCATAACTGAAGTAACTGTTCCCAAACTGTCACTGTAATGTCACTCACTTCCATGAATTCATCACATCACTTCTGTCACTGTAACAACCTAACATGTCTGTTGCTAATGTCACAAAAACATCGAATTACCATCATTTTGAAAATAACCCTGAAGTGATGACTTTAAATGCAGCCTTTCTGCAATGCATTTTGCAGGAAATCACCAATTTAACAGGAAAACTTTTGAAAAGGAATCAGCTGTATTAAATACTAATTTCACTGTAGCTGGTAATTAGTCATAAGGAAATAATGTTTCTCAGTATTAAAACATGTTCTGTCCTTCCTTGTTCCCTTATTCTTTTCCATATAGTATGAACTGTTGAAAAATTTTGTATGGAGCTAACACATTGGATAAATAGTATAGAAAAAATTGAATGCAAATTAGGATGGACAATGTATACTTAATTAGGAGTCATCTACTACAGAAATGATGAATGAAGGATGAGTGGCTCTGCAGCTTTACTGCAAAAAACCAGGAAGAAAATGCACCAGCATCTTCATACTTCTGCAGACAAAATAAATATCAGATTTAGGAATACTGTCTGCAATACACTTGAAGGAATCTTTGTGCTTTAATTGTGCCCACTGAGATGAGCTGGAGGCAGCTTTCGGTACGGGACTTCACAATGGATGTGGTTCAGTTGGGAAGAGTCCTGGGGACAACAGTGTAACCAGTCTGAGGTTTACAAGTTAGTCTGAGGTTAGCTGTCATGGAGGACTGGAGATATTATATTGCCTCAAAGAGCAGTGTTCTGGTTTTGGCTGGGATAGAGTTAATTTTCTTCATAGTAGCTAGTATGGGGTCGTGTTTTGGATTTGTGCTGGAAACAGCGTTGATGACACAGGGATGTTTTAGTTACTGCTGAGCAGTGCTTACACAGAGTCAAGGCCTTTTCTGCTTCTCACCCCACCCCACCAGCGAGTGGGCTGGGGGTGCACAAGGGGTTGGGAGGGGACACAGCCGGGACAGCTGACCCCAACTGACCAGAGGGATATTCCATTCCATATGATGTCATGCTCAGTATATAAACTAGGGGGAAAGCTGGCCGGGGGACCGCTGCTTGGGGACGGGCTGGGCATCGGTTGGAGGGTGGTGAGCAATTGTTTTCATTTGCATCACTTGCCTTTCTTGTTTGTTGTTGTTGTTATTTTTCTTTTCATTACAATTTTTATTATCATTATTATTTTATTTTATTTCATTTCATTTCACTTATTAAACTGTTCTTATCTCAACCCACGAGCTTTCTCGCTTTTACTTTTCCAATTCTCTCCCCCATCCTGCTGGGGCAGGGGGGGAGTGAGCGAGCGGCTGTGTGGTGCTTAGTTGCCAACTGGGCTTAAACCATGACAAGCGAGCTGGGTGGTGACAAGATCACAACCTTCAACGGTGATAAATCAAGGCACCTTGGCACAAGAAAGCTATTCAAGCTGCTGCAACAGTGGAAGAAACCCCAATGGATGGGAGCAAGCCTTGGGGTTTGTGTAGGAGAGCAAAGGTAGAAAAACTCAGGGCAGGGAAGAAAGTTCATGACAGAGGGACAAGCTGGGCTTTGATGGAGGGAGCTCTGGCAGGAAAATGCCAGAGACCAGAGCTGTTGTGGGGCTTGAAATAAGGAAAGAGAGCTGAGAGGGTGTGTGGGACAGTAGGAGAGCTGCAAGGAATAAAGGCAGCCTCAGAACAACCAGCAGAGCAGGTGCACAATGTGCCCATTCAAATTTCCATTTTCATCAATCTCTTTCCTCCTCACTAGCTATAGCCCACTGATGCCTGACAGGGCAGGACACTAGTCTAGAGAGTCACAGACAGGGAAAAGGGCCAGGGTAGCCCAGCACAGAGCGGGGAGGAAAAAGGATGCAGCCAGAAGCAGGAGCCAGAGCAAAGCACCAGAGAAAAGGGCTTTCTGCTCCTCTGGTTTGCTGATCCACAAATGGTCAGATGAACACCATACCAAGTTACTTGTGTGTGGATTGTGTGACCATTACTGAGACCTGTAAGGCGATGAGATAATATGACTCTGGTTTGGGTGGACTTCACTTTCACTATGCTGACTGGCCTCTATTGCCTTGTGGGAATGTTAAATCTCCAGAGACCTTTTTTCAGGTTGACCACAAATTGCTAATGCTGTACTGCCACACAGTCCCAAAGAGCTTCAGTGGTCTTCAGAAAACAGCACAGTGACAACAATGCTGAGTGAAAGTGTCAGCCCATTTTCTCTTTGGGCCAGGACTCCTATTTTTAGCGCTGGAAACATGCCACAGAATTTGCCAAAAGTAGAAGGAAAAGGTTAATGCTCGCCAATTTTTTTTCCTACCTTAATTTAATGTCACAGTGACTCCTGGTTTTCAAGTCTCAACAGGGGATGTGATAATCAGGTGGTCATATCTGAATAGAGGGGGAAGTAGGTAAGCACGATGGACCAAATCCTAGCAGCTCTACATGCTAATGGCTCAGATGTCTTGCAGCCTTCTTTCAGGCTTTGAATGTATCCTGTGACCAAATAAAATGGGAGGAGAAGGAAGCAGAAGCATTTCCACATCAGCTCCTGTCTTCTAAGCACTGAGAAATCTGTCTGAAAGCAATGACCTTAACTGCACCCTCTCTCCTGAGCCTGATTCTGTTTGATGCGGAGTAAGAGGAGATGGGCTCGAAGTTGTGCCCACATGTTTAAGAAAGAAACCTCCCCTTCTGCTCAGGAACTCCGTGAGAATTTCAGGCTCAATTGCATCACGCTTGCCACTTCAAAGCCTTCAGCTTTGATCGCACATTTGGAAAATATCAAACCTAACTTTATCTGACATGGCTATCAGTGTAACTCAACCTGTCTGAGAGCCTCCTTCCTGAGGGTTGTTACAGCTCCCTTGTACTCAGAAATGTCTCTAGAGAAACAGCAGGCATGCCTTCTTAACATTATTCAGAATGATAATTGCTTGTTTTAAAATGAAGCTTTTTTTGTACATTTTCTTTGGGAATGATGCAACTCATTGTTTCATACAGTGACTGCTTTTGTTGCTTTGTGTTAAAGTTCATTTTACATATTCCCTATATTAAGAAATGAAGTGAACTCTTATACTTAGTCTCCATATAAATGATCTAATTTTCATGTATTTTCAATTTATTTGTTACCATCTTGAGTCTGTTCCATGGAATAGTTCCAGTGACGAGGATCAAAACTAGCCTGCCCCTGGCTGGGGTATCTTCTGTAGACATTCCACTTGGTGTGAAGAATTAAGAATTAAGTATTAATAGAGTAACATGAACATGGAAATTTCTGTGTTGCCAATAGTTAGTTAACTCACTTGAGCCGTAGGAGATACAGGTTCAAGTTCCTGCTGTAATGAAAAGGTACCTGGTTAAATGCACTGAGAGCGTTGCCTTGTACCTCCAGAGGTCCTCAGGATGGCTGTACTGACCTGCCTTCAGCACTCTTGATCCAAAGCATCATGCCTGAGGTGTGCTGGAGATACATTTATCATCAGGCCCCAACAGGGACATGTGTTCCCACCTCCTCTCACCTCTACTTTGAGAATTCAGATTTCAGGGCATCCAGCTGCTGCTGTAACAAGGGTTCCCACCAGTTCACAAGTGTTTTATATTAATTAAATGGTAATTTTAATTAAATGTGTGCCAACCAACATAATCTTTTGGAGTTGAGGGAAAGCAGTCATCTCTAGGGGCTGGTGGTATCTAAATAGCAACTATGGGAACAGCAAAGAGTCCAAAGTAGTGTGTTTACACACAGAGTGGCAAACAAGTGACCTCCAGGCATCAGATACTGTGAAGCTGAAGGTCATAAACATACAGTTTGGAGGTGATGGTAGCAACTCTGTCCTTGTCTCTCTGTCTCATTGACGTTGCAATCAGAGCTAGTCTCACTCTATTTTACAATGTGGTGGCTGGACTTTGGTCATCACGAGTAGGAGTTATCTGGCCAAGTGCAGGCATCTGTAGTGTAAATATCAACATCTGAATTAGTCACCCTTGGTTGTCTTCACCAACAAAACTCAGAAAAGATTGGTAGGGCATGACTATCTCACCCACAAATAGCAATCTAAAATCAGTCATATACTGCATCCTACAGGTTCCTAGAGAGTTACACTGGAGATGTTTAAAGTCAGTGAGTGTCACCCCTAATATCATCAGATGTTCTCAGAATGCCATTGAATTTTCTATCGGCTTTCCAGCAGTTATTTCATAATCTTTGTGATGGAGCTTTTAACAGATGAATTTTTTAAAGAATATTGATTCTGTCTTTTAGCCAAAAAACCATTTTTTTTTTTCTTATAGTTGTTTTAGAATCAAGTGTCAGGGAAATTCTAACAATTGACAGTATTGCGGATAACCAGAATATAACAGTGTTCCTTTTACAATACAGGCAAAAAATTAATTTTTGCAGTCTTGCAGTCTGCTCACCAAAGCATGGGAAGTCTCTCATGTACCTTGGCATGGCAGAAGAAGTGAAGACACCAACTCTGTTACATTGTTATGGACTTGATGACTACTGTAATGTGTAAAAAGACTCTTTTAGTGGAGTTACTAGATTTAAACTGCTGCAGTCTTGTGCCTTCCAAATTCTCCAAAACTTCTATACAATTAGACCAAAATAGGTTTAAAAATCTCACCAGAGCAGATCTTCCCATCCACACTAGTGGTTGTATTTTTACATCAATTTTGCATCGATTTAAACATTAGTATCAGGCATAAGGCTGGGTAGAATCAGGTGCTGGAATCCATACAGGAATAGCTAAAATATACATATATATATCTATATGTACATATAAAACTTGAAAAGTCATATAATTTTTTTCAAAGTCTTAGGAAAATGTATAATTGATCTTAAAGCACTTTAAAGTCCACTTCAACAGTTTAGCCTTGTTGAAGGTCTTTAGACCTGTTAGAGATATATAACTTTAAAAAGACATTCAGGGTATGGCCTTTATAAATTTTTAATGTTTGGTGCTAATGGAAGATGATGGATTGGTGAGCTGGGAGTGTGAATCCTTGTTTTAGCCATAAGGAAAGGCTGACAGCAGTGCACGCTCCTCTGAAGTGTGATGACAGCATGCCTTCCTCTCATCTAACAGATCCGTCCAGATTCTGAGCTCAGTTACACAAATAATCAAACACATTTGCATTTAACTAAGCAGTTTGGAATATGTGTTGCTACATTTGAATCCACTCTCAATGTAGAGCAAAAAAAAATTTTAGGAAAATTTTGAACTTAAGAAAATATTGAGGGTGGTCAGAACTTGGAAGAGGTTGCCCAGAGAGGTTATGCAATCTCAACATTGGAGATACTAAAATTGTGATAAGACTAACCCCGAGAAGCCTCTCAAACTTTGAAGTTGGATCTAACTTCAAAGCTGAACCTGCTTTAAATGGAGGTTTAAAGCAGATGGCCTCCAGAGATCCCTTCCAACCTAAGTTATTCTATGAATCTTATTTACTCATTTCACCTTGCCTGACCTTACATCAAATGCAATTGTTATGAAATTAATAAGCTGTTTGGAATCTCTGACACTCCCCTCATTTAGAAAAGGAAGTGACTCTGTTTCTATTTATAATTCCACTGGTGACTTCTTACCCTTAGACATTCCAGCTGAAGTTTAACTGGCTGTTGCCTGCCAATTACACATTTTATTGTAACAGTGTTAATTAATCCATGTTTACAACAAATGCCTGCAGCTCCTTGCAGGCTGTCCTTCTTTTCTTGCTTTTGACATTAGTCTAGTAGGTACATCCCACCAGCTGAGAGCTTAAGGAGCTCCCTTCTGCTGTAATTGCCTAGTCGTGGATGAACATCTGCTTATACTTTGAGATGACAGAAAAACACTGGAGTTTCTACACCAAATTAAAGAATATTTGCTCTTCATTCTGACATCCTATCAGGGCAGAAGCCAGTACAGTATTACTAAGGAACAGAGGTGAACAGGTACTACTCTCCTCCTTCACCACACACAATTATTACAACCAGTTGTATAGAGTTGTACTCCTTTCCCCAGGCTCTATTCTCAATTCCACTGAAGCGAATTCAACTCAGAATATGTGCACTCAGCTGCCAGGATAGTCTCTAGGTGAAATTCAGCAATAACAGGTGGTTGTGTAAGACTACTTTTGCATGTGAGATCCTCAGACAACCCAGCAAGTCTGTACTGATTTTGAATTTAATAGGTGTTTAATAGAATACACCACCAGTGTGGGAGGGTTGAATGTGTAGAACAAAAAACAACTAATAAAACAGTGAATGTCAAAGCAGGCTTGTCCTACGGTAAGATTCACACCAGCTCAGAGGACACTTATTTTGCAGACAAGTCTAATATTGTTGTAGGTAGTAATGTTAATAGTTGCACTTGATTACATCAAAACTGAAATTATTTTAGAGGCAGATAAATACATCATTCAGTTCGTTGTTAAGATAGCTAAATGTAGAGGTCTATAGGAAAATTATGTGTCTAAGGTCTTTTCATACTCCATGGAGATCTAGTCAATGGAGGCTTGAAAACAACTCAGCTGAACAGACTATAGGACACAATTCAGTTACTCTCCCACAGGTACCTGGTACCATTTGAGATGCCTTAGGGCATCTGACACATCTGCACGGAGCTCTTAGATCTGACCCAAGATCTACAGGACACTCATGCTTTTCTGGACTTGTAGTAGAAGGCCAGGTGGGATACTCAAAGGCACCCCAAGTGACCCCAAATGCCTAGGTTTATACAGAAGAAATGAGTCTTTAGTTGATCAGAATCACTCTTCTGATCACCCTCAATTAATTTGCCCACATATCACTATCCTGTGCTCTTTCTGATGCTTTGTGTTGATCGAGATACCTTTAGGACTGGCAGATATGACTCAAGATTGATGGGACACTTTCTGGACCATTAGCTGGAGGCCAGGCAGTATGGCTTGGGGCATCCCATGTGAAGGAAAATGGGTCAGGTTCTGTTGCTTGTATTCTTTCTGAGGGAAAAATCTTGGAAAAATGTGGATGATAATTTGAGTAAATGCCTCAATATTAATTGATTCCTTCAGTTAATAGCCTCCTTTGCTTATTTTTTCTCTCTTTGAGCCAGTAATTGCCATGAAGCTGCTAGATGGAGGTGGCCAAAGAAAGAGCAAGGGGGAAGGATGGAGGAGAGCTGTGACCGCTGTGCTGGGAGGGCGGGATGCAGCCCAGCAGCTGCCAGGAGCTGCTCCACTGCTTCTCAGAGCCTCAGATCCTCATACCCATAGGAATGGAGTCCATGGCATTCCTGAACCTGACCTGAGGAAGGGATCTCCTCCTTTGGGGCATACTTCCTACACATGGGAGGAGGGTGACTTCTGGCACTGATCTTCAAAAGGATGGGGGGAAGATACAGTGAGGAGTGAGAAATTAGTGTTTCAGGAGATGGGGGAAAAGCAAAAAAAAAAATGTCTTGAGGGGCAGCTAAGATATATATGTGAAGATGGTCACAGCAGTCATGCAACCGTTACCCCCTTGGAATAAGACAACAGAGTAAGCTACTGTGGAAAGAACAGACTGATACCTTGCGATTGCTTTCTCAGCCACCTGAATTCTAGTCAACACTCTCTGCTGTAGCATTTTCCCATCTAGTTTGTTTGTTTGTTTTGTTTTTTTTTAATTTTATATCTGTGATATTTTATGTCAGGCATTGGCAAAGTCACAGTCTCCTCTTCACCTCATCTGACCAAGTTTTCTTTGAGCAAGGCGTTCCCTTGCCAAGGACAAGGCTTGGAAGTGGTGAGAGGATGCGGCAATTCCCCCCCGTGGCTGCTGGCCGTGTGCCCTTGGTGGGTCACCCCACTCCATGGCCACGCTGCTCGATGGCTGCATTGCTCATGCTGCTCGATTGTGAATCCTCTCGGTGGGGATCCTCAGTAGTTACTGACAGTGGGCAAGACATCTCAAAGGACTTGGGGGGTCTTGTTGCCAAGTGGAAACCTGACAGGCAATTAAGAATGGGCTCCATGGAGTAACATTCCTAACTGCAGCGATGGGCTGTTTACTGAAGGTGAAAAATAAATAATGCATTAAAGAGACAGGGGAGCATGTAAGAGGACTAACACTGGAAGACAGTAAAATATCCCAGGACAGCACTGGCACTGCTCACAATCCTGAATGAGGAAAGGATGAAGATGAACTCCTGGAAAAACAGACATACACAGTAGAACAAAATAGACAGCATCCTTCACACTCAGTCTCCCAATCTGTGCAGCCTCTAACATGTTACTTTACGAAAAATCAAGACAAACACTTTTTTTTTTTTTTTGAAAAAAAAAAAAACAACCCAGAAGTTTCTTTATAAATTCAGCTGTAAAAAGAATTCTAAGAGGGAGCTCCCAGTTTTACTCAAACAGGAGAAAAACCAGACAACTCACCATTCCGGCCACAAAAACACAAACAGTTCACAGTAACTCATGAATGAGCTAAACATGCCAGTAAAACAAGCATATAAAGTAAGTTTAGTCACAGTCATTCATTGTAGTGTTATGTGTCTTTTTCTCTAAGGCCCCTGCACACTTTGTAGTCATTGTGCTTTAGGGGTAAGCATCATCTTATTCTCACCTTTGCTTGCACTGTCAAGCTCTGTCGCCCTCAGCCTAGACTATAGTCAGTGAAAAGATACAGGCTCTTGCTGCTGTGATTCAGCAGTTCGATGTTTTAATGTCCACTTTAAGTTGAAGTCATTTACTCTCATTGGTTATTTCCCTCCCGTAAAGGGTGTCTAGAGTATTTGAGGTAAGAAATTCGTATCTATATTGTCAATACCTTGACTGAAGCTAACACCTGCTTTGCTACTTCGTAGATGTCTGTATGACATAGGATGAGTATCACCTCAGTAGTGCTTTTGTTTGGTTGTCCTTTGCTGCAGTTGTTGAGGGTTGGTCATTGTTCGGAAGCGTTAGGCTCCACCCTGCACCCTCACTCCTCTTCATGAGGGCCTGGAGCACTGGGGGCTGAGAGAAGCACCAGCCATGGAGGCTTCGGTGAAATGTAAGCCAACTGAACATGACCCCTCATGACCCCTGGCAAAATCATGAGGGCATTAGAAGCTATGATTTATCCAAGTTTGATCTGATGTGCGGTCTGGGCTCTGGCATGGAGCTGTTACACTGGTGGCAATACTCTGGATTTGGAGACCCCTGTGGTGTCTTATGTGGCCAAGGAGAATGGCCATCGCAGAAGAGACTTGCTAGAAGCTTGCACCTGCAGACATGCCTGCTCCTGTCAACATTTGGCTTTTATTCAAACGGGGCCTGCTAGCCTTTCTCTCGGGTGCCGCTGAAAGGCTGGCTGATGAAAACCGAGGTTGCTGGGTACCGAGCACGCTGTATCTATCACACCAGTCTGAAAGACTGTCACTTGTACTTTCCTGCTCCCTGGTATCTCATCTCTTGACCTACCCAGAGAACAAATCCTATCACTAAATGGTTCCCTAACCTCTCAGAAATGGTTTTAGTGACTAGTACTAAAATACCTAGTGAATAATCATGACAATACTTTGACAGCTTTGAGTCCCTCCTCTCTAAGGACTTAAAAGCACTTCACAAATGTGCAGGGACTCAGACTGCCTCCAATAAGATCCTGCATCCTGTGGTGAGAAACGAACAACCTTATTCTACTTTCCGGGTGACATCCCTAATGATCAGAAAACAACTCAAGCTGTCGATATTATAAGAACGTTTGTTGTTTTATTCTTTTTGGCGGGTACAAAAACCACAGTTTCTTACACAGAACAAGATTATAAATAATATCTGTAACATGAGTGACCCGTAGTCTCTTCTGATTCTACACTGCAGACTGATGACGTACTCTAAACATTTTATCATTTTGTTTCTTGTATTAGACAGATGCAAATCTGTGGAACACGAATGATGGAACAGAATGAAGGTAACAGCAAACAAGAGGATGACCAACAACTTTTATAAAAAAAAAGTCTCTGAATTTTATTACAGTGATGGCATTTTATATCAATTATTGCAATGAATTGTTCCCTAAGATGGTTAGAAAAAAGAATTGTGTTGTCCTCTACCGAATTTACATCAGTTAAAAAGCAAGCATGTTTCAATATTCCTCTTTTTCAAAGAAAATGTAAATAATTTCTTTATTTTTTCACAGGATTTACATATTTATTATTTTCTTATCACAGTTTAGTGATTAATTTCCTACAGCTGAACAGCTGAGTATTCTTCCATTGTATATATCGATGTTCTGGAGACACAGGTTAGCATGTTCATTGACTTCTATAGCTATTTTTCTCTCTTTGTCAAGACAAAGACCAAAATGTTGTCCCTTCTGAGCATGTTCTTCACAGTTTAATGCGCTAAATTGGCAAGTCTTATTAGTTTTAAGTCCACCCAAGTGAAATTTGTTGCTGTTAATACACCCTTCCCAGCCCCCTCCCCCCAAGAAAACTAAATTATGAATTTTCCTGATATAAAATCTGAGTTTGGGTTTCCGAGCTGAGCTCATGCACACATTGTTGCTGATGATGTCTCGCGCATTTGGACGTACTTCCCTTTCTCAGCCAAATTATTAGTTCATCAATGACACTCCCATGTCGTTACAGTCTGTGCTGTGTTCCCATCAGTCACCAACACAGTTTGATTAAGGCACTCAATTATTTTTTTGGTTTTTATGGTAGGTCCGATGCAATGACAGCCAATCCTGAACTTTGTCTAATTGCAGTTCCAGTATGCACGGCCTTCGGGCAGTCGGGAGTCAATACGCGTCCGTTTTCTCCCACACTCCCTGTGATGGATAATCTGGCTTTGTTTCTTATGGCTTCAGAAAAGGTAAGCTAGGTTTGAAAAAAAAGGAGAAAAGAGGAAAGTGTTACAATGTTTCTGTCCTTCAACAAACCATGACACAGCAAACACCAAAGTACTAGATTTTAGACATCTGCATTTTTTCATGTTAACATTAAATATAATAACAATAATCATCATAAATATAATATATAGCATTTAAATCTACTGGGGAAAAAAGACTAGCAATTCTGAGGGTAAATTTCATTATAATAAATCATTATTGATTTAAATATAAAATCCAAATTTGATGAAGAAATTAACAGAAGAGGTAATACCTTCATCTAAACTGCTTCAAACTGCATTTATATACAGTGAAATGAGAATCAAGACCTTTTATGAACCTGAAAGCATTAGCATCTGTGAATAAAGTCATGCACAGATGTTTATAGGCTTGGATCTTCAACTAGGAATGTCAAGATAAAATGTAACTACTGAATATTGTTTATAAATCGCAATAGCTGTATCAGCTATCTTTGTGATAATTCCATGGATCAAATCTAAAGAAATTATTACTTCGTTTCACATTGCACATATTTAGCATCAGTAAATCTGAGAACTGTCCTCAAATCTCAAATATATTTTCCTACAATTAGAGAAGGCGGGAACTTTCAAAGGTAATGTAGCTTTTTGAGAGAAAATACAATTTTCCATAGTTTTCTACATTAGGTCTAAATTTTCCACAAGAAGGTTTAAATTTTTGCTACCTCAAAATCTTTACTTTCAGGTAAATCAGAACAAAATATCTTGTTTAGGGACTAATTGACTCAAGCAAAAAATTTGTATTTGTTAAAAAAAAAAGATTTGTAATTATGCCATCTAACTTTAGTCATCCAAAAATCAGTAACCTAATCTAAAAGAGCTCTCTCATGTGATGGTAGAAAAAGCCAAGATGACTAGTTTAGACGAAATGATTTCTAGATGACTAAAATGAGGGGAGGTGTCTAAGGTCAACCAATGCAGCAAGGACACCTGGAACAACAGGCACCCAAACTATGCCACATTGAAACAGATTTCAAAGATATCATGTTAAGAAGATATTAATTAGTGGGGAAATCTGATTTCTAGTCAGCAGAAACTATAGTCTAAGCAACTAACTCATGTAATCAGTGTGCAGGGATGCAATCTGAAATACCAACTGGAAAAAGAGAGACAGGAGGGTCCATTCACATAGGAGCAAAGGGATGACAAACATCATAAAATCATTTTATTTGCCTTATTACTGATCTCTGCATCTAGAACTTTGTCCCTCTGAGCCCGGTTTGTCCTTCCGAGGTAGCGGTGAAATCCTGAACTGGTGTTTGATATGTTGAAGTTAATTTTATATACGAGTGTGTGCGTATAGGGATGAGGGAGATTCCTGAAAACTCCCAAAAGTTTCCACTGCTTCTGGGTGCACTTCTGTGAAAATGCACCAGTCTAATATTGCATTGCTCCTTCAAAGAAGAGTTCTCAAAAGTATACCTGCTGTTGTGGCACAGCCGGAGCTTGGATAGAAAAGCAACTTTCCAAATCAATTACCCTAAAAATCTCAGCCCTCACAAGCAGCCGAATTCAGGAAAAGGCCTCAGCTTACAGAGGGCGTTATGGCATTCCCCTTACACTGAAAAACCTTGGCTTTGATAACCATCAATTGCAATGTCCAAAGTCACCCTTTGAAATGTTTCCCTGCTGCCACAGTACTTTGGGACAGGGACTGTTACCAAACATACCTTGACTTAATTCAACAGCTAGATATAAAAAAGGAGGCAGAGGTAATGAGGGAGTGGGGACCTGGGCCCATACAGTACCCAAAACCTCAACTACTCCCCAGCAGCAAACAAAAATCTATGCACAGACACAATGCAATGGGGTGCAGCTCCACATAGTGCATTTCCAGAGTCCCATTGCAAATGGATGTCAAGGACTGGTAACTGCCTGCAGAAATGCACAGAACATGTTTTGGTCAATGGCAAGAAAAAACAAAGGTGTTTTAGTTTTGGGGAGTGATGAGAGTTCAAACCAGATTAGAATGCAAACTTGGGTGGAAAAGGGACAGCCTACTCCAGATGTGCAAAATTTCCCAGAAAGTCATCATTATGTACCAGCATCTCTCCAAATCTGTTCATGGTCATTCAGGGTTTGCCACTGGGAAATCTGAGAGAGAGCTCAGATTTATACGGGATATACGAGTTATGCGTACCTGTGGTTTTGTAGCTCAGTCTTTATAGCTTTCTGGCCATTGACAACACACTCAGGACAGAAAGACAGTAAAAAGGGATCCACAAAAAAAAAAAAAAATTAAATGAGAATAACAATTTCTCAGCAGCCTTCCACAGGATAACAGAAAAAGCTGCCGTAAAACAACTCCTCTCTTCTCACAGCAGATTAACCACAGCTCAGCAACACACCACGGAAACAACCCAGACAGTTGACAATGCCAGGAGGAGCAGGTCAAGCTTGTATTTGGGAAGGTGCCATAAAGCCAAGTAACCAGGTAAGCTTCTGTGTTATATTTTAAACTACGCTCTAGGTAATAACCCAGGCATAACTCTGCTTAACCGTGCTGTTACAATTTCAGATTTATGGCTTGGTTGCAGAAACAGTTTCAGGAGAGGCTGGGATGAGAGGGAAAAGTCTTGGTATTTACTGTGAATATTACCCAAATTGTGAAAGTCTCTGTGTGGTAAGTGTATGCAGTTAATAGTGATAATGTACTCTCAAACTTTTCATTAGTTTTGATTAAATTAGTTGTGGAATTAATCACACGAAAACACTGACCGCCCTGTTCCTATTGTGAAATGGGAATTTAGGAAACTGATATCCTCAGTCTATATAATACACATATCCTAGCCTGTGTGGGTTCATTTGTTGTTCAGGCTCCTCTAGTACCTGGGTCACATGGAGGTGTCTTTGGCACAAATATTTAAGATGAACTTTTAATAATTTTTTCTATCATCTTGAATATGAAATTGGAAGTATACAAGTCAATATAAGTGCACTACACATTTACTGAGCCATCCTGTAGCACTTCACCTTTTTTGTAATGAATTTCAGATTTTTTTCATTGCTTTTTGTGGTTTTGTAATTAATTTTTTTAGTTATAAACAGCATGGGATGGGAGAGCAAGAGAAGGCAGCTGAACTGGAAGATGGTTCATGAGCTTCATGGCCCACTGAGGCAGCCATGGAGAGGCCATGGTGGCTGGCTGGATACTGGGACAATGCCTTCAAAAGCCTGTGGGTTTGGGGTGAGGAACTCAGTAGGGCTTTTCCCTAGAGCAGATGGAGAGAAGGCTGTTAGGCTCCGCACTGTTGTCAGGGCATCAGCTCAACTAGTGTACTAAGGGCTTACTACTGATACACAAAAGTGGAAAACTGCTGCCCATGGGAAGAGGAAGGGATTGTTGTTCCCTCCTTAAAGCAAACTTCCTTCCCTGCCTTCAGCAGATGGAATAGCCTGTCATCCCTTCTGAATGTCTTTATCCGACACATATAGACCAGTCCTTTATCATACAGACTAGTCCTTTGTCGTATAGACTAGTCCATACATACAGACTAGTCCTACATTTTCATTTGCTGATGCCTCACAGGCAGGTGAATTTCCCTGAGGCAACTCACTTTTGACTGGATTAAACTAAAAGAAAAAACATGGTAATGAATATTAATTGTCAAGCATGTTATTTAAGCTATTTTATATTAGTTTAAAACATATACTATTAAAACTATTCAATGTTAGCTTAAAAAGCCAGCGTGTTGGTTACTCATGCAGGTTAGAACCGCCAAGCATCTTTCCATATTGGCAAGTTTTAGTCCCAATACGATCCCTTTACTCCTCGGATAAATAAACATATCAAAGGTTTCAAAATGCATTCGATAGATAGGCATATTTCTGCAGAAATATGTGTAACCAGTGTTGTGGGCTCTGTACTGCTGCCAGCTAAGAGGGGTTTATGACTAGTATGTGTACGAACAGATGGCATAGTCACCCTGTACAGAGCACGGCACACAGGTAAAACCTCGCTGCCTGCGTGGCTAGGGATGGCCAAGTATTGCCAGGAGAGGATGACTGGACCTTGGCAGTCTTCCACAGATAAGCAAAAGCGTTTTTATAAGAAGTTCACATGCTGAAATTTTGCAGGTAAATATTACGGCAAATAAGTAGAATGAAAAATTTCAGAAGTCTGTAAGTATTTGCTCGAAATCCTAGTATTTCTAATTTTTTTTTGTGATTTTTTAAATGTCTGCACCCTAAAATGTTTTTAAGAGGTTATCAGAAATTTTGACTGACCCAAACATGAATTTTCAATAAAATAAAATGCAATATGGGCATTTTTTATGTTTTTTCCTATAAGAATTCATCTCTGTGTTGCAACAAGTGTCACAAAAATCCAAACTTTAGAGAAAGGTACTTTTGATCTTTCCTTAAAAAATAAAACTCAGCCCTAATTTTTTTTCCAAGAAAACAGTAAGGCTAAAATAAATTCTACAAGTATAATCATAGAGTTTGCTGCACTATGACAACTGGGTGGGAACTCAGGGGACTGTTAAGTCATGCCATGTTTAGCATGCTAAGCCAGTTTGGGTCATGTCAGTATTTGAATGAAAGCTTTGGTTTTTTGTTTGCTTTCTTTAAGACGATGTTTTGGATGCATTGCACCCTGTAAACTTGATAAGGAATATGTTTTCTGAGACTTTTACTTTTATACCAGCCTGGGGACACTCTCACTTGTGGAACATCACTAAAGAATTCAAAGGAAAAAGATCTTTTCATTTGCGTTTTGCACAATTACTTGCACAGGATTTTTCCTTTTTAAGACCCTTATTACTGACAGTAGGCAGTGAACTTGGGAGATTAATATTAGCATCTGGAAGTCCAGATTCCCAGTTCACGGTAATGAACACTGGCCTGTACTCTTGGAGTACCCCGACACCTACTATGCCTCACATTTTCACTAGTGAACAAAATGCACAGCTAAGACTTCTTTTTTTTCACGGGGAAATTAGGCAGTTCTGTTACAATTAAAATACACCCAGGGTCATGACTTCTTGTACAACAGGGAACAAAAGAAAACTACACAGCGACAGTATGTTTGGGATAGTTGCCCAGCCAGCATACACCAAGCCCCCTCCCTCGCCCCCTGAGAACCCACCTATTCCTTGCAGCGCTCCAGCTATCACGCTCAAACACCATTCTCTGCTCACTCTGTGTTTGCTCTGTACTGTATGGTTCGGTATTGTACCGGTTGTGCCTTTAGACTGTAAGCTCCTCGGGACAGGGACCTGTTATGTGTTTGGCACACTTCACCTATTGTACAGCGCCGTGTACTCCAGCGCTATATAAATAATAAATAAAAAATAATAATTGTATCTCCAGTTGTTTCCTCCAAAAGTTTTTCTAGGTGGCAACATAAAAATTATTTTCTTCATCTCCTTTCCCTAAATTTTTGTTTCTTACTTCCAGTATAGGGATGGCTCAGTGATTTCAAGAAAATGTAGCTCAAGCTTTTTGTTAACAGAGACATGTGGCTTGCTATTTGCAAGGGCAAGGGAGTTCTAGGTAGCATGAAAGGGCAGGGTCCTAGCTGCACCTTCATTTAAAAGCAGTCAGTATGGCTTGGGAGCTATGTAAAAGTTATATTTAGAAGCTCAATTTGCTGCTACGTGCGATTTCCAAAGGTCAGAGAGTTGATTTGACTAATGATTAGTTGGCACGATACTCACTGCACAGATGAGAACAAGTACATTAGTAAACTATCCTTGTACACCTACTCAGGGGAACTATGCAACATGCAGCTCGGCAACATCAGTGGTTCAGTCTCTGAAATGACTGCATGAACATCTAAAATACACGAGTCCTGAGCTAGGTAAGGGGGTACGTTACTGAAAGCTGAGGATGATAATCAAGGTTTATTCACTGGTTAGTGACTTTTTGTGGTCATTATAATGGGCAAAGTTTGACCTGAAGCAGGGTGTTGTGAAAAAAATGCCACACAATTAGCATAAAACATGTATCGAAGGGAAGGTGAAGGAATAGGGTGGGGAGGAAGAAGAGAAGGTAAAACAACATTTAGACTTCTTGTAACAGTGCCTTGTCTTCCATTAGGTTAACTATGGTTCAGTGACGTTGCCTATCCTACATCTTGATTATAACAAAGTCCCAGTTAGGGCCAACGTAGAATAATAAAGGCTTACAGCAATTTGTCACTAGTAGAGTGCAAACCTCTAGAAAAATAGGCTGGCCAATCAAGTAATTAATCACTGGCCCTCTGAATATATATTTCACAATTTCAAACAGTTGTCATCTCCCAACTGATTTGACAACATTGAGTTGTTAAAAATGTATTTTTTACGTTAAAAATTCCTTGCAATGCAGATGTCTATTAGCAACATAGAATAGTATACTGTACATCTGCAGCCAAAAAAACTGAACCACTTTGCACTGAAGTTTTCCAAAATATAAAGCTCTGTTCAGAAGCAAGCACCACTAGACAGACATGTCACAACACTGCGTTACAAGATGCATCACCCACTCACTGTAGTAGGCCCTAAGTCCTACCCCTAAATTTTAATACTTTCGGTTCCATATACGTTGTAACCTTCTCTATAAGTTGCTAAATTCTGGGTATTCTGCGAGGAAGTTGGGTTAAAAGTCTGTGCACTCTTTGCCACCTTCATTCGTTTCGCCTCTGCCCTGGACTTGTAACAGAACTCTATCAAAGCCACCAGCATTGCCAAGCCCAAGCCTCCAACCAGAATGTAGAAGACTCCAGCAACGTTGCTGAGACTCAAGGCACTCGTCTTGTCCTGGGGAAACAGAAGCGACATAGTTAACCCCGGAAACCAGACCCCCAGGAGCACAAGCTACACGTTAAAACACTGGAAACAGAAATAAGTAACACTGTTTAGCTGAAATTAAACGACAGTTGTTTACATACTTCTCATAAAATTTGACCTATCTGGATCTATAAAATATATTTTAAGCACCTAATTTTGCTGGTCAGCATAAAAAATATTGTAAGTATATTGCCAACATACCAGGATGTCATTGCTTGCTTACTGCAAAGCATTACTTCCACTATGTGGAAAATTAAACAATGACATGTCTAGCTCTCTTTAGGGGACATTTTAGCATTGATACAAAAAGGCTTTTATGAAAAGCTCTTTAAAAGCTTTGAAACCCACCAATCCATTTACATCAGACAAGACTCTGCTTGATCTTTACGAAAACAGTAATTGTACTTGTGGTAGGCATTGCTGTTAATTTAAAAGATCCAGACTGAGTTTCTGATACTTAAATAACAGGTGAAAATAACATGTGAGGCTTAAGTTATTTCTTTGAACAAACACTTCCTTTGAAAGTGCACACTGTACCATACACATCATGCTATATTTGCCTCTTACCGATTACTGTATTTTTTTTTTATTTTATTATAGATACAGTTCTGGAACATGCCTATGGACTACTAAGGCTCAGTAATAGTGCAAATTTAAATAGTAGTTTCTGAAATCTTACACATTAGTCATAATTTAGACAACGAGAACTTTCTTTAGCAAATTATTAAATATGCATAATTTTATAAATGATCATCTTCTTGGATGTACTATAGTAAATAACTGTTCTACATTTCTCTATACTTCACTGCTTAGTTACGAATCTCATTTTTTGATTTGAAATCCATGTGCATTTTTATCACAGTTCTCAAGGAACTCTCTCAGGATTGATTTCCATATACTACATCGTGCACCTTAAGATATTTA